>NC_134214.1:56253492-57503492 GCF_965140235.1 Caretta caretta
TTAAGCCACAAACACACTATATTTACAACTTTTAGCTATTTCTTACAGAAATGAGTTTTACCAAAAATAAAACCGATCCCTACCCCTATCTTTGTGGGAGGCCTCTCTTGTGGTGCCCATGGGGCACTGCTGAACTAGACAGACACTCTACTCAGTTCTGAAAGGGAACTAAAGAGCTAGAGACCAACACCAAACAGCTAGGCACAACGAATGCCAGACCCTGCTGGCACCGCTCATGGAGAGCTTTGCCATGGAAGCACTGAAGGAGGTTAGGGAAAGGATTTTGTTTCTACCCCTGAGTTCTCCAAATGCTGGGAGAATTGGGAATCCGACAGGCAGTGGATGGTGGTCTTCTAGGCAGTTCCCCAAACTGCTTGTCAGCTTGATCCAAAGCCCATTCAAATCAGTGGGAATCTTTCCACTGACTGAAAGGTCACAGGCTTTAGAGCAGCCTCAGAGTGTGAATGGGGAGGAATCAGAACTGTGGCTCTGAGTCTGCAAGAGCCTGAAGCACATGAGTCATCCCCATGGCCGTGAAGGCAGAGGCACATGCACAGAGGAAAGATTTCAAGAAACACACTGACACCAAAAGCTGAAAGAAGCCAGGAGAAATGACAGCCCAACAGTGACTTATAATTAGTATTGCTAAAGCACCTCTTCTGTACTCTAGGAGACTCAGAAAGTGACGTCTTGTGGGAATGGAACCCAGAAGAGGGGAAAAGAAGGTCAGGAGCAAGGGAAAGTGCTATCTAAAACATTGCACTGGTGCCTGAGGAGAGGGGGAGGCTGCAGATCAGGAAACACTTCGAATGAGTGACCACGTTCTGGAGAAGTTGAGTCGTAGTCCTCACCTGGAACATTTCCTTGTGGAGGTGTCCAATTAGCTGCCGACCTCCTGCAGCCAAGATCCGAGGAGGGACGTTTGAGGGCCCAGGCCCCAGGAGCAGCCTGTCTGGAATGGCCAGGGGCTGCCACAGTACTGCAGGGGGTGGCACCAGCAGCTGTTGTGAAGACATTGCGCGATAACGTGGAGCTGGGAGCCCAGGCAGAAGGAGAGGAGCCTGAACCGTAGCCTGGAGCACTCGGGAGGCACTGCCCATCACTGCTCGATGCATCTTTGGGGCCTGAGATAACAGAATGAACCTTCACCCTGACAGCAACCAGCCCCTGGGCCTGCTGCCACTAGCCGTCGAGCTCCTGTTCCTCTCTGACAGAGCCTCTGCTGGGAGTGATGACTCAAAGGCTGTCAAACCCTCTGCTCTGTCACACTGACCTTCACAGTCCTGGCAATAAAAGCCTAAGTCTAAAGCAACACAGCCCACTTCCCAATGGCCCGGCCGCTCTCTGGCTCCTCCTCGATGTTCCCGCAGAGAGCTCCTCTTGAAAACACACCCCCATTGGCCCTCCTGGCCTATGAACTCTGCACCTGGTAGGAGCTGGCACTGACCGCCGCTGTTCATGTGGCACTAACAACGTTGCTGCTTCTTGCTTCAGCCACATAATTTCCTGGTGCGGGAGAAAATCCCCATGTTTGTCTAAGCTGCTCAGTCAGAGCGGTTTTCCCCATAGCTCAGTGAGATAACAAGACACTGCTGTGCTCTGCCAGACTGCCCTGTTGTGGTCTTGGTGAGGGTGCCCCGGTCCTCACTCCCTGTACTATGTCCTTTTTACCATGCCATGGTTTCTGGTAGCTCCAAGAGGCCGCAGCCATGCTACTGAGCACTCAGAGAAGCCCTGCCCCGAAGAGCTTCCAGTCTCAATAGCCAAGATGTACAGAGGGTGAGAAGGAAAACAGGCACAGAAAAGTGAGGGGTCTTGCCCCAGGTCACCCAGCAGGGCAGTGGCAGAGCTGGGAATGGATCCCAGCTTTCCTGAGTCCCACTCCCGTTCAAGAAATCACTTTTCATCACTGTGGGTTACTCAGATATTGGTGTGTGAACAGTCCCAGGCTGCTTCCCTGGCACTTCCATTCAAGCATGCGTTTGTGACATCCAATCCCTATCCTGTGATCAGGGATGTCACAGACATTGCCTAGGAAGCGCTAGATTCTGCAGTGGGTTTGCGGCCTGAACACCAAAGCACAGCTTGTCGAAGAGGAGGAGTGTGGAATACAAAGAGCTCTGAACTCTCATGAGGTGTTTCTCTGTCTCTCTCTCTTTTCCTTCTCACGTTCTCCCTCCCTCTTCCCACATTTCGTCTGCTTTCCTTCCCTTCCTCCCCTCCTCCTCTCAGCCTTACTTGGGCCCGGAACCAAAGCCTAGGAAAGTTAGCAGGAATCATTCCATTGATTTGGGATCAGGCCCCTAGGCCCCATCACGTGCCAAAGAAATCAATGGGATGCTTACTATTGATTTCAGTAGTGCAGGATTAGGCCCTTGAATTAGCACTGTTACTAGTTGGCCAAGACTAGCAAGTGGAGAAGCAGGATTAACTGGGGTTAATAGCTGGCCACATCAGTGCGCTTCTCAGATCTTCGGATCTCAACTTACTGGTAGTGAAATTCCACAAACCAGTGCACAAGCAATAACTGCCCCCTGTGGTTTGCTGCCTCCCTCTCTCGGACGAGTCTCCTCCCCCGTGCTGTGCCTTTGTGTTTCTGTGATTTTCCTGGATGCTGCCACATTTTGCTCACTCAAGTCCCAATCCTCATTTACTGTCGATTAATCTCTGCAGTTTCTATATGAGTGCTTTCGCGGGGAGAGGGATAGCTCAGTGGTTTGAGCATTAGCCTGCTAAACCCAGGGTTATGAATTCAATCCTTGAGGGGGCCATTTAGGGATCTGGGGCAAAAATTGGGGATTGGTCCTACTTTGAGCAGGGGGTTGGACTAGATGACCTCCTGAGGTCCCTTCCAACTCTGATATTCTATTTTTATGATTCTATGACCCTGGATTTAAAAAAAAGAGAGAGAAACCAAAACATGTAGAGGCTAGGTACATTTCCCTTCATTGGGAAGCACTTTACAAGCTGAGTCAATGAGTATATAGGACTTCTGTCACTACCCACTGACATGCAGCTGTCTCTGGGCTGACACATAGCAGCTGTTTAACAGTACACAGCAGCAGTGAAGAAGAAAGATGTATTGAACCTTCAGGGGGGATTTAGAAAGGCAGACTGCAACTAGCCCACCTGGAACTTGGCTAGGGCTGCATGGTTAATGCACATGTTCACTCTTACAAAAATGCATTCCTTTAATCACCCAAGCGGTCAGGACCTCAGCTGTGTGTCTCACAAGAAAGCCAGCCTCAAGCAGTATGGTGTGGCACTGATTCAGTAGGTCCACAGGTAGAGCGGCATTTGGGGAAGCAACTTTTCCTGCTGCTTTGTGGCTTTTCCAGGAGGTCATCCATCCAAGTCCAACCTCCTCTGACAAGAGGACAGCCCAGAGTGGTGTCACTCTCTCAGGCCAGGGGGCTCCTCTAAACGCTTAAAAGCTAGGCTGTTTTCTTCCATCATGGATCAGAAATGGCAACCAGTCGTTGTTGGCTTCTGCTTTCTTCATGGCAAGAACTCCATGCTGGTGGTATTAGAATGGCTAATAATCCCCCACAGGGGACAGGAGCCCCCAGCTTGGTAATAGTAAGAGACAGGCATGTCACAGTGGTAATGCAGGCAGTGATGAGAAGCGGCTGTGCAGGAAGGGGCTGAAGAAAGGAGCAACGTTCATGACAAGGTTTGAAGCTCTTAGCTTTGCCGGCCTAAAGCTCTTTCCCTTTTTATAATCCATCAGATGCCAAATTCTGCTCTGTCCCCCTGGTACAAATCTAAAGTAACTCCGTTGACCTAGAGCCACTCAGGGCTTATACTGGCATAACCAAGTGTAGTACAGGATTTACACCAATTTAACTGTGAGCAGCATTTCGCCCAGTTGCTTCATGCTTTAGGAGTATGGGCCCAGTCAGAGCCACTGTGATGTCCAAGGAGCTCACGGTACAGTTTAGGATGTAGAATACAAACCTGGCCTTTGACCTCCTCCACCTGTGTGCTTGACTGGGGCCTTGACATAAGTTGGAGCAGGGATTCTCAGCCTCTTTCTTTCTGGGGCCCCCCAACCAGAGGTGAAAGTAAGCTGGTACACCCCGGTACGGCGTACTGGTAAGAGCCGGTGCACCGTACTGGGGCAGCCCGGATTCCCCAGGGGGCAATTTAAAGGGTCTGGGGCTCCCAGCAGTGGCTGGAGCCCCAGGCCCTTTAAATTGCCTCCAGAGCTCCCACTGCTGGAGCCCTGGGGTAGCGGCTGCAAGGCTCTGGAGCCCTGCGGGGCTCTAGCGGCTATTTAAAGGGCCTGGGGCTCCCCTGCTTCTACCGCCCTGGCCCTTTAAATAGCCGCTAGAGCCCCGCAGCCGCTACTCTAGGGCTCCGGCGGCTATTTAAAGGACCGGGGTGGCAGAGGCAGTGGAGCCACAAGCCCTTTAAATAGCCCCTGGAGCCCTGGGGTAGCAGGGGCTCCGGGGGCTATTTAAAGGGTTGGGGCTCCAGGTGCCTCTGCCGCCTGGTCCTTTAAATAGCCGGTGGAGCCCCGCCACTTCCCCAGGGCTCCGGCGGCTATTTAAAGGGCCAGGGCAGTACAAGAGGGGAGCCCCGGGCAGCTGCTGCTACCCCGGTGTGGGGGCACTTCCTTACAGGGTGGCCTGGGACTGGCTCTGATCTCCTCAGCCTCGCCCCTTCCGTCCTAGACCCCGCCCCTTCAGGGGCCCGGAGCTGGCCCTGGAGTACTGGTAAGTCACTGGACTTACTTTCACCCCTGCCCCCAACATACTCCCAAAATTCCAGGGCCCAGCAGGGGAGAGGCCAGGGCTCCAGGCTCCAGCTGCAGGGAGGCTCTGGGCTTCAGGCGCTGGGGGGAGAGGGGGCTTGGGGCTTTAGCCTTGTGGGGTAGAGCAGGGGTCTTGGGGCTCTAGGCTCGACTGTGTGGGAGGGTAGCTCAGGGCTCTGGGTTTCAGCTGCTGGCGGAGGAGCTCAGGGCTTGGGGCTTCTGTCATGTGGGGCACTGGACTTGGGGTTCTGGGCTCCCAGCTTTAGCCCCGCAGGGTAGGGGGACTTGAGGCTTTAGATCCACGGGACCCTGGGGTGCTGGGGCTTGTGGACCCTGTGAAATGGCTCACAGAGCCCTGAGTCACAGAGGAGAACTGCTGATTTAGAGCATCTAGGAGCTGCTCTCAATTACACTGCCAGTTAAGCAGCCGGGGATCAATGTGATACAACGATGCCCTGGCCCACCCCTTTCCCCAGGCCATACCCTACGCTATTACCTGCACGGGAATGTCTCCTGAGTTATCCTGGGGTAGCTAAGAGTAGGAACCAGTCTTCTTTGTTTGTTTTCCTCAAGACCCCAATTTGACTGGTTCTGGGGAAAGGTATTGTATGCCCAGATGATGGTGTGTGTTGGGGGGTAGAATTTACCACGATCACAAAGAGTCATACCGGCAGCCATGCCCAACATGTAGTTGTAAGAGTGAGGCTATCGGACAAGTGTTTACCCCACTGTGTTAATTAGTTCCCCCTTTGCCTGGTCCTCCTGCACCTTCCTGGCCAGCATGGAATATATGGAGTGTGTAACCGACTTGCGGAGGACTCTGTTTCACCCCAGCTGGGGAAGGCTGGCGTGTCACCTAGAGCAGCACCACAGCCAGGCTGTCAGACCCCCAGCTGCTTTTGTTCTTTATTGACTTAGCTGGGCTGTGTGTGGTTTTATTTTTCTTGTGAGACAACAGTGCAGTTGAAAGAGCACTCCCTTGACGTGAAAGCTGACTGGATAACTGCATGGGTGTTTGTGTAGGATAACTTACCCAATCAGCATGGTGGTGGAGCCAAGCCTCCCATCCAGGATTGCTTAAGCAATTGAGTGTTTAGGCAGAGCTGTGCGGTGAGGTTGCACTGTGTTAACCCACTGGTCAATGCATGTGACACAGCAGTTAGAGCTGAGCCACTGAAGAGTTGGATCTGGTGCAGCTCTTGGCTATAATAATAATAATATCTAGCTCTTATACAAGGCTTTTCTTGAGTAGATCTCAGTGCACTCTACCAAGGAGGGATCAGGATCACTATCCTCAATTTACAGATGGGGAAACTGAGGCACAGCAGTGCAGAGACTTACCCAAGGTCAGCAGCAGGCCAGTGGTAGAGCCAGGACTAGAACTCAGGTTTCCACCATGCCAGTTCCATGTGCTGTCCGCTTGATCACACTATAAAAGGTTGCTTTCTAGCAGCTCATGCAGTTAGCTCGGGAGCCCCCTGGTTCAGTGCTGAGTGTGTTGGCCAAGCTGGCAGCCAACACAGAGGTAGGGGCTGGTGTGGCAGCCATCACAGAGGTAGGGGCTGGTTTGGGAGTCAAACTGCAGTGGGTGTAGGATGCTTGGGATGAGCTTCCTCTGTCTGGAAGAAACATGTAACATGTTGGTCAGTGTGTGTTATGTGTCCCCATCCAGAAAGGCTGTCAGGCTGTTGTAGCCTCAAGCCAAAGAGCCTTGGCCAGGCTATAAAGGTTCATACTTTCAGCTCTGGAGGTCTCCAGGTCAATACCAGATGCATCAGCCAAGACTGCAGCTGTCACACAGCACAGTCTCCTGTCTGAGAGCTACAGAGGATGTGCATATCCAGCAGCATCTTAACTGATGCAGCCCCTCTGTGTTTATTGCACTGGAGACCTGTCTGTTCTCTCTCATAAGGGACACTACAGTTCTTATCTGGGCAACACTTAGACTATGTCCCACTACACTCTCTGGAGCCTCAGTCAGCACAAACCAGTGGTCTGATTTATGAATGCAGAAGATACAGTTGCATCTACTTATAAGACCATGTAATGTGTTTGCATGTCCAGTAGAGATGGAGCATAGCTGAGCTCTTGAATCCACATGCAAGAATTCAGGTCGGGGAACCCAGATTTGAACCAGTTTCAAGGACCTTAAAAACCCACCTCCCAGGATCAGGAGGCTTATTTTCCATCTTGGGTTCTGGGTTGGCCAAATCTCTTGAGATTCTTTGTGAGTTTGGGCCCATGGTGGTGGTGAAACCATACAATAATACTCATTGGCCCCCAGGGTTCTGATTTCAGGCCCATCTGAGGCCACTGCACCACAAGGAGAGAGTGCGTAAGAAGGGAAGCCTTCTTCAGTTTCACAGAGTCCTCTAGAGAGCCTACGAGTCCAATGTCTCCAAAGTCATAGAATCATAGAAGATTAGGGTTAGAAGAGACCTCAGGAGGTCATCTAGTCTGACCCCCTGCTCAAAGCAGGATCAACCCCAACTAAATCATCCCAGCCAGGGCTTTGTCAAGCCGGGGCCTTAAACTTCTGAAGATGGAGATTCCACCACCTCCCTAGGTAACCCATTCCAGTGATTCACCACCCTCCTAGTGAAGTAGTTTTCCTAATATCAAACCTAGACCTTCCCCACTGCAACTTGCCACCATTGCTTCTTGTTCTGTCATCTGCCACCACTGAGAACAGCCTAGCTCCATCCTCTTTGGAAGCCCTCTTCAGGTAATTGAAGGCTGCCTTCTCTTCTGCAGACTAAATAACCCCAGTTCCCTCAGCCTCTCCTCATAAGTCATGTGCCGCAGCCCCCTAATAATTGTTGTTGCCCTCTGCTGGACTCTCTAATTTGTCCACATCCTTTCTGTAGTGAGGGGCCCAAAACTGGATGCAATATTCCAGATGTGGCCTCACCAGTGGCGAATAGAGGGGAATAATCACTTCCCTTGATCTGTTGGCAACGCTCCTACTAATGCAGCCCAATATGCCATTAGCTTTCTTGGCAAAAAGGGCACACTGTTGATTCATATCCAGCTTCTCATCCACTTTAATCCCCAGGTCCTTTTCTGCAGAACTGCCCCTTAGCCAGTCGGTCCCCAGCCTGTAGCGGTGCATGGGATTCTTCTGTCCTAAGTGCAGGACTCTGTACTTGTCCTTGTTGAACCTCAGATTTCTTTTGGCCCAATTCTCCAATTTGCCTAGGTCACTCTGGACCCTATCCCTACCCTCCAGTGTACTACCTCTCCCTTCAGCTTAGTGTCATCCGCAAACTTGCAGAGGGTGCAATCCATCCCATCATCCAGATCATTAATGAAGATGTTGAACAAAATCGGCCCCAGGACCGACCCTTGGTGCACTCCGCTTGACACCAGCTGCCAACTAGATAGAGCTGTTGATCACTACCCATTGAGCCCTATGATCTAGCCAGCTTTCTATCCACTTTATAGTCCATTCATCCAATTCATACTTTTTTTAACTTGCTGTCAAGAATACTGTGGGAGACTGTATGAAAAAACTTTGCTAAAGTCAAGGTATATCACGTCCACCGCTTTCCCCATATCCACAGAGCCAGTTATCTCATCATAGAAGGCAATCAGGTTGGTTAGGCATGACTTGCCCTTGGTGAATCTATGTTGACTGTTCCTGATCACCTTCCTCTCCTCCAAGTCCTTCAAAATGGTTTCCTTGAGGACCTGCTCCATGATTTTTCCAGGGACTGAGGTGAGGCTGACCAGTCTATAGTTTCCCAGATTCTCCTTCTTCCCTTTTTTAAAGATGGGCACTATATTTGCCTTTTTCCAATCATCCGGCTTGGCAATTGCCATGACTTTTCAAAGATAATGGCCAATGGCTGTGCAATCATAGTCATAGAATATTAATAATAGAATCACATCAGCCAACTCCCTCAGAACCCTCGGATGCATTAGATCCGGACCCATGGACTTGTCTTTGTCCAGCTTTTTAAAATAGTCCTTAACCTGTTCTTTCACTCACCTCCTCCACATACTGTGCTGCCCAGTGCAGCAGTCTGAGGGCTGACCTTGTCTGTGAAGATTGAGGCAAAAAAAAAAAAAAAAAGCATTGAGTACTTCAGTTTTTTCCACATCACCTGTCACTATGTTGCCTCCCCCATTCAGTAAGGGTACCACACTTTCCCTGACCACCTTTTTGTTGCTAACATACCTGTAGAAACCCTTCTTGTTACCCTTCACATTGCTTGCTAGCTGCAACTCCATTTGTGCCTTGGCCTTCCTGTTTACACCTCTGCATACTCAAGCAATATTTTTATACTCCTCCCTAGTGATCTGTCCAAGCTTCCACTTCTTGTAAGCTTCCTTTTTGAGTTTAAGGTCACCGAAGATTTCACTGTTAACCCAAGCTGGTCACCTGCCATATTTGCTATTTGTTCCTATGCCCTCAATAAGGCTTCTTTAAAATACAGCCAGCTCTCCTGGACTCCTTTCCCCCTCATATTAGCCTCCCAGGGGATCCTGCCCTTCAGTTCCATGAGGGAGTCAGTCTGCTTTTCTGAAGTCCAGGGTCTGTATTCTGCTGCTCTCCGTTCTTCTTTTTATCAGGATCCTGAACTCAACCATCTCCTGATCACCCACTTTTACTTCCCCTACCAATTCTTCCCTGTTTGTGAGCAGCAGGTTTTATGCCGTCCTACGTCTGCAAGAGAGTCCTATATCTGCTCTTTCTTGGGAGCCCAAGAACCTTCCTTAGAACCAATCTCCGCCTCGCTGGATGTAGAGCCTTGCACTGCTCCCTATATCCGGTGAATCCAAAGCAGAACAAGGTATTTCATTTACAGAACCAATACAGGGCGATCAACCCTCTTGCCCCAGCCTATCCTACCTGGTGTGAGCAGTGTGAGCAGCAGTGATGCCTGCCTGGTGTTCTTTTCTGCCTTCAGGTGTGCACAGGAATGAGCAGGCAAGGTTGGTGTGTCTTACTGTGTCCATCCCTCTCCTTCACAGAGCATGTGTGGGGGTTTGGGGCTGTTCCTCGAGATCGGCATGTCCCTTGGCTCTGAATTCTTCTGGGGGAGTTCCCCTAGGTGCCCCTATGGGGGTGGGCTGAGCATGTGGGGAGCGCATGTTGTTGGGTTTGCTCTCTTTGCCTTTGTATGCTCGAGTGTCTTGTTTTTAACTGATCCCCTGGGCAACACTTAATTTACTGCAACCTCAGGTTAAATTAATTGAGCAACTGGGCCCCCTCTCAGCTAGGGCGCCACTATCTAGGTGCTGATCCAAAGCCCCTGGATGTCCTTAAAGGGGTTCCAGAGAGAGCAGCGAGCTAAGCTTTGGAGCTAATAGGTTTCCAGGGCTGACACCCCCCTCCCCAGGCCAGCCAGAAAACCCCTGAAGGGAGTGAGCAGGGCAGGGGCGGATTCTGCCAGGGAAGTTTCATGAAGTCCCCCTGCTGTTCCCCTCCTCTCCCTGGCTTTTCTGCAAGAGGGAGTGATTGAGGCAAGAAAAATTATTGCCTAATTCAATTGATACATACACACAAGTAACAAGCATAGATCTCGCTCTCATGCAGACGCACACACCACTGCTCTCCACCCCCCAGTCATAAGGTTAAGATAAAACATCAGCCAGTCTCTCAGCGAGTTATCAGTGTTTGCTTCCCTCTTATGACAGCACCAAAGTCAGTTTACTCTGCTCCTGATGTTTTTAAAAGGAGGGTGAAGGCTGAGCAGACTGCATTGCACTTGGCTATGTTTGGGAAAATCTTGTGTAAGCTGCTGATAACATGCAGCAGCACAGAGACCATGCAATGGTCACACTCTGATGGGACAGTTGTGCAAGGGGCTTTGTGTACTCAGAAGGCATGGTGGAAATTTTTCCAGCAGAACTGTGCATTTGGTGGAAAATTAGGTTTTTGACTAAAAAATGTGCATGGAAAAAGTCTTCTTCTCAAGGAAAACCTGAACTTTTCAACCTCCCCCTCAGGGGTTCAGTGTTGTGATGAAAAGGTGACAATATCCACTTGAAAAAAATCCAGAGGCTGACTGGGACTAGAATTCAGATCTTCTGAATCCCAAGCCAGTGTTCTAGCCATTAAGCAACACTGCCTTTGGCACCATGGAGCACTTCATCTTCCTGGAAACACTCCATTTCTGAGGCTGCAGAGCTTGCACTTTCCTGCTTCTCCTACTGCTTATCTGCAGATCCTGTGGTACCTCCCTTAGCAGTACCTCCCCTCCTCCCTCTGTCATTGTCCTTGGCCCTCTCCACCCCACGAAACTTAAGCACCAACCACATGGTTCAGCTAGGAAAGTTTTGTGCTGGTGACCCTCAGTCCTACCTTCCTGTCCTTAATCAGGCACCCTCTCTTCAGCCCGAGAGAAATAGTCTCTGTTCAGACCCTCTGTAACCCCTCCCACTCTCCCTCCACAACATGTCCAAACCCCACCCATTCCTTTCTGTTCCACAGGTAAACCCCTTGTCTGGGCCTTGGTCACCTAGAGCCTTAGCCACTGTAGCCACTTCCTTCCCAAGCCTCGCTGTGTCCCACGACAGCCCATCCCAAGCCTGTACCATGTTTGATTGAGGCCACACTCAGGGATTCACTGCCAGGTGACTGAAGCAGAGGAGAGATGAGTGACAGAGTTGCCTGAATTCTGCAGAATGGGAGTGAGGGGCAAGAGGATGGGATCCACGAGATTGAAGAGCTGGCCCAGTCTGACTTTTGGTGCTCCTGAAATGTATCTTCTTAGATGGTGGCCTCGTTTCCCTCCTTTGCTGGTACCCCGTTCCCCCAGCCCTGGTTATGCTCGTGGCATTTGATTTCTTGGGCTGAGATTCCCTTCTGGAGCCCCTCTAGGTCTCATTAGCTGATTGGTTTTGGCTCTGATAGGAGGACAGCACTTGTAGTACGTGCCCCCGGGTGGAATGTGTTCAGACGTCAGGGTGAGGTAGTGGTGAGCAGTCTCTATAGTGAGTGGCGCCCCTTTCTGGCGAGCTTCTCTGATGATGGGCGGGGCTTGAGCAGAGGAGAGGTGGAGGATGTGGCAGGGCACCCTGTTAGGAGAGAGCATAAGACCGTTATCTTGCTGGCTGGGCAGCTCTCAGGCCAGTGACTTCACTCATCTCGTGATGATTGAGAGCAGAGCTGCAGTGTCACCACTAGAGGGGCCTGTGGGTTACGGGGAGGGCTAGTGGCCTTGTTCATGACTTAGCCACTGTCCTCAGTCTCATTGATGAGCTGGCAACACAAGTGGTAATTAGTGACCCCCAGCTGGGTCTCCTGGGGCTTAAAGAGAGACTGACCCCAGCTGTGGTGGTGAAGCACCAGAGCTAAGGAGGAGGGTCCTCTCTGGGAAGAGCCTGCAGAAGCCAGCATGCGAGCCACACAAGGAGCAGAGGGGAGCCCCAAGCTAGGGTGTGTGAGGCTGAGGGAATAGAGGAGACACCCAGGAGGCATGTGAGTTAGAAGAGAAGCTCTGCAGCAGGGAGATCCGTGGGGAAAGGAGGCAGGAGAACCCTGCAGGAGAAGCTCTGCAGGGCCAGGAGACGAGGCCAACACTGCATCTGGGCTGGAGGGGGTGCCTGAGAGGTAAGGACACACGCTTATGCCAAATCACCACACCTATGAGATTGGGGGGGGGGGGGGGGGGGGGTCACTGGCTTCCCTGCTGGAGAGGAAGCCTGGGTGTGTGTGAGCCTTTCTGCCCAGTGACAGGTTGTCCTCGGTTTACATTGCCACAGCTCTCTTGGCACGGACAGGGGCCTCACACCCTTTTGTGCAATGAAAGCAGAGAGCCAGATGGTGGGAGGGAGGGCTACAGAGAATGACTTTCTGGAGGTCAAAGGTCACTTCTGTTAAAGCTCATGTGTCTCCTCCCTGCTTCCCAGCCCCCAGGAGAATGGTTCCTTACTTATACTAGAGGCAGAGATCAGGGATGGTCTGGACGGCCTCCACTTCCATTGCATCAGGGCAGGAGTCCAGGAGTGCCCTGTACTCTGTGGGGTCTGCACAGACGCCAGAGAAGGAAATAGAGTCAGGTTTGCATCCTGAGGTGCAGAAGGTTTGTGCCTAAGGGACAAAGTGATGTGCTCCTGGACTCCATGGACTATTTACACCAGCAGAAGAGCTGACCCCAGAAGCGTACAGAGTAGCTAACTGCCTAGCAAGGGTTACAGCTAGGGGAGTTTTATTCCGTGACTCCCCTGTCAATAGGCTCTTGCTTGCAACATTCATCGGTGTTGTGGGGTGTCTGTGTGTGCCCTGCCCATTCATTGCCGTATGCAGATCTTGGAGGCTGACATGGGGGAATTCCTCCACTCCACTTGCAATCAGGGAGCACTTAAAGCCTGGGACTCCAGCCTGCAGCATGGACAGGAGCTCATCCTAAAGCAGGCAACAGAAGGGATGCACTCAGGTTATCAGACACCTGGTTCAGCCAGCCCTTCTGGATGGCTCCAGCTATGAGAGCCACATTTAAGCAAAATATGCCAAAGGACGAGCACCTAAACTACTGTCCACATGCCCCACGAGGCATCATCCTAGCCAATAACTCAGTATGTATATGGGTCAGTTCTGCTCCACAATGGATAGGGTCATCAGTTTCTTCAACATTTACCTCCGCAGAAAGTCAAATTCCAGTAGACTTTGAAGGTCAAGATGCCCCTCAGTAGACAAACCCTTCATTTCAACAGATCAAAGCTGTGTTTGTGCTAGTGGTTACTCAACAACTTTGCTCAGCTAATGCCCACTAATCTCTGACCCCATGCTAGGACAATGGGATTCTATGGTTATTATGATATTTGCTGCCCCATTGCTAATAGATTGGGCCAATACAAACCTCCCAACATCTGCAAGCTGGCCCAGCCCAGACACCTCTTCTAACAGCAGCAGGGAATGGGATTCTCTCATCAGCCTCACAGGAGCCAGGGCCAAACCTTGGCCTCATTGAAGTCAATGGGAGCCTTGCCAGTGGATGCAGATTCGTTAGTAGCATCCCTGGGACATTGTTCTGTGTCTCTTCCCCAGTGTGGTTATACAGATCAGCTGAGTGGGAGGTATGTTCAGCATTATTGACTGAATCATTCAGCAAGACTTTGTTGGACTGATCAGTTTCCTCTGCTTTATTTTGCAGTTCGCATTGACTGTGCAGCATTTTTTTAGTGACTTGCAGCCAGGTTTCCAGAAGCACTAAACACGTTGGCTCCCTGCACTGAAACTCCCCAGAGAGGAGGTGAGACCTGGGTATCTGCCCTTGCCCCTATTCCAGCTGGTACTTCATGCTGTTGCATTTGCTGAATAACACCCACTGACATGGTTTCCAGGGACGACTCCACCCCAGAAGGCTACATCCACACGGCACTGCCCTTCGGCAGACTGAAGCTTGTCATCAAAGTTTGCCAGAGCTGTGGCTGGGGGAAGACAGCTCCTGGAGGGCATAGAGAGACAGCAGCTTAGCTAGGCCCAAACCCCTTCCTTGACTGGAAGGGAGAATGCTACAGAGATGTAGGGAAAGAGTGCATGAGGAATGCAGGATGAGGAGAGCTGGGTAGACAGCGGCCCAGCTAGCTCCCATAGAGGATCATAGACAGATCTCATTTTCCAGTGTGGCGCTGGGAGCAAAAGTGTGTAATATAGTGGGATGGGAGTAGACAGAGGATGATTAAGACAAAGTGGGGACCAGAGCTACCAACACTTTGGTGCTCCCCTAGAATCATAGAATATCAGGGTTGGAAGGGACCCCTGAAGGTCATCTAGTCCAACCCCCTGCTCGAAGCAGGACCAATTCCCAGTTAAATCATCCCAGCCAGGGCTTTGTCAAGCCTGACCTTCAAAACCTCTAAGGAAGGAGATTCTACCACCTCCCTAGGTAACGCATTCCAGTGTTTCACCACCCACTTAGTGAAAAAGTTTTTCCTAATATCCAATCTAAACCTCCCCCACTGCAACTTGAGACCATTACTCCTCGTTCTGTCATCTGCTACCATTGAGAACAGTCTAGAGCCATCCTCTTTGGAACCCCCTTTCAGGTAGTTGAAAGCAGCTATCAAATCCCCCCTCATTCTTCTCTTCTGCAGACTAAACAATTCCAGCTCCCTCAGCCTCTCCTCATAAGTCATGTGTTCCAGACCCCTAATCATTTTTGTTGCCCTTCGCTGGACTCTCTCCAATTTATCCACATCCTTCTTGTAGTGTGGGGCCCAAAACTGGACACAGTACTCCAGATGAGGCCTCACCAATGTCAAATAGAGGGGAACGATCACGTCCCTCGATCTGCTGGCTATGCCCCTACTTATACATCCCAAAATGCCATTGGCCTTCTTGGCAACAAGGGCACACTGCTGACTCATATCCAGCTTCTCGTCCACTGTCACCCCTAGGTCCTTTTCCGCAGAACTGCTGCCTAGCCATTCGGCCCCTAGTCTGTAGCAGTGCATTGGATTCTTCCATCCTAAGTGCAGGACCCTGCACTTATCCTTATTGAACCTCATCAGATTTCTTTTGGCCCAATCCTCCAATTTGTCTAGGTCCCTCTGTATCCTATCCCTGCCCTCCAGCGTATCTACCACTCCTCCCAGTTTAGTATCATCCGCAAATTTGCGGAGAGTGCAATCCACACCATCCTCCAGATCATTTATGAAGATATTGAACAAAACCGGCCCCAGGACTGACCCTTGGGGCACTCCACTTGATACCGGCTGCCAACTAGATATGGAGCCATTGATCACTACCCGTTGAGCCCGACAATCTAGCCAGCTTTCTACCCACCTTATAGTGCATTCATCCAGCCCATACTTCCTTAACTTGCTGACAAGAATACTGTGGGAGACCGTGTCAAAAGCTTTGCTAAAGTCAAGAAACAATACATCCACTGCTTTCACTTCATCCACAGAACCAGTAATCTCATCTTAGAAGGCGATTAGATTAGTCAGGCATGACCTTCCCTTGGTGAATCCATGCTGGCTGTTCCTGATCACTTTCCTCTCCTCTAAGTGCTTCAGAATTGATTCTTTGAGGACCTGCTCCATGATTTTTCCAGGGACTGAGGTGAGGCTGACTGGCCTGTAGTTCCCAGGATCCTCCTCCTTCCCTTTTTTAAAGATGGGCGCTACATTAGCCTTTTTCCAGTCATCTGGGACTTCCCCGGTTCGCCACGAGTTTTCAAAGATAATGGCCAATGGCTCTGCAATCAGAGCCGCCAATTCCTTCAGCACTCTCGGATGCAACTCATCCGGCCCCATGGACTTGTGCACATCCAGCTTTTCTAAATAGTCCCTAACCACCTCTATCTCCACAGAGGGCTGGCCATCTCTTCCCCATTTTGTGATGCCCAGCGCAGCAGTCTGGGAGCTGACCTTGTTAGTGAAGACAGAGGCAAAAAAAGCATTGAGTACATTAGCTTTTTCCACATCCTCTGTCACTAGGTTGCCTCCCTCATTCAGTAAGGGGCCCACACTTTCCTTGGCTTTCTTCTTGTTGCCAACATACCTGAAGAAACCCTTCTTGTTACTCTTGACATCTCTTGCTAGCTGCAGCTCCAGGTGCTATTTGGCCCTCCTGATATCATTCCTACATGCCCGAGCAATATTTTTACTCTTCCCTGGTCATATGTCCAACCTTCCACTTCTTGTAAGCTTCTTTTTTATGTTTAAGATCTGCTAGGATTTCACCATTAAGCCAAGCTGGTCGCCTGCCATATTTACTATTCTTTCGTCTCATCGGGATGGTTTGTCCCTGTAACCACAACAGGGACACTCGTCCCCACCAGACACTACCTCCAAAGCCCTTAGCCCCTACAAATGGATTATACTTCCTAGTCCTCTGCCAATGGCAAGCCCCTTTATGTTCTCATCCCCTGTAGATGGTCTCCTTCTGCTATCGGGACCCTCCCTGCCTGGATCCCTGCTTCCCCTAGTTCAGCCTTGGGATGGACATCAGAATGAGGATCTTTGCCCTCCTCTCAGAATAAACTTCTCCAGAGTGTGAAATCCTGAGGGTACTAGCTGTGGCCAGCAGAGAGCACTATTGGACCACATTTGTCATTCAGGAGCTGGGCCCAGTGGCAGCGCTTGCTGGGAGCAGGCAAATTTGGATGCAGTTTATTTCCCTGAATGCATCCGATGAAGTGAGCTGTAGCTCACGAAAGCTTATGCTCAAATAAATTTGTTAGTCTCTAAGGTGCCACAAGTACTCTTTTACTTTTATTTCCCTTGCAATTCTGAGCTGCAGTTTGTAGAGGGTTTGTCCTGCGCGCCAAGCTCCGTGGGGTGGCAGAGAATAGCTTCACCCAGCAGCACGAGCCACAAAGGAACTTTCCCCCAGCAAAGGCTAGGCTTTCCCTGACCTGGCAGGAGTTTAACAAATAGCATGCACCCATTGAGCTCCCATTCTTTTGTCACCCCACACCCTTCACAGACAGAATAACTCAGCAGCATTGCAAAGGGAAAGAGCAACCAGAACAGCACATAGAATCATAGATTATCAGGGTTGGAAGGGACCCCAGAAGGTCAGCTAGTCCAACCCCCTGCTCGAAGCAGGACCAATTCCCAGTTAAATCATCCCAGCCAGGGCTTTGTCAAGCCTGACCTTAAAAACCTCTAAGGAAGGAGATTCTACCACCTCCCTAGGTAACGCATTCCAGTGTTTCACCACCCTCTTAGTGAAAAAGTTTTTCCTAATATCCAATCTAAACCTCCCCCACTGCAACTTGAGACCATTACTCCTCGTTCTGTCATCTGATACCATTGAGAACAGTCTAGAGCCATCCTCTTTGGAACCCCCTTTCAGGTAGTTGAAAGCAGCTATCAAATCCCCCCTCATTCTTCTCTTCTGCAGGCTAAACAATCCCAGCTCCCTCAGCCTCTCCTCATAACTCATGTGTTCCAGACCCCTAATCATTTTTGTTGCCCTTCGCTGGACTCTCTCCAATTTATCCACATCCTTCTTGAAGTGTGGGGCCCAAAACTGGACACAGTACTCCAGATGAGGCCTCACCAATGTCGAATAGAGGGGAACGATCACGTCCCTCGATCTGCTCGCTATGCCCCTACTTATACATCCAAAAATGCCATTGGCCTTCTTGGCAACAAGGGCACACTGCTGACTCATATCCAGCTTCTCGTCCACTGTCGCCCGTAGGTCCTTTTCCGCAGAACTGCTGCCTAGCCATTCGGTCCCTAGTCTGTAGCTGTGCATGAACGCATGGACAATCCCGGGGGAGGGAGGTCATGTTAGAATCCACTCAGCCCGCATCAACACTGGGCCTTTTCAGTGGTAAAAACAATGTCCCTGGGTGGCTGGTCCTTTATGGGGAGATGGGTTCAGCCCCAGCCACTCTCCTGGGAGGAGGAGAGATGAGGTAAGCCATATGACCCAGTCAGGCCTTGAGGGTAGATAGGGATTTTCTGGATGGAGCCGAGGATGAGCCAAAGTCTCCTGCAGGAGTCCCAGAGAGATTTAGAAGGAGAGGCTGCTGGCTGGGTACTGTGAGCTGGCAGGCAGCATGTGCCTCAGCAGAGCTGTCTGGAAGTCTTTCAAGACTTTGTTGCCCCCCATGATGGAGCTGCTGGAGGGCAAGGAGAAGCACAGAAGTAGCTCTGGCAGGAGGGTGGTGGAGTCCCTTAGCAACGCAGGAAGGCTTTGGGCGTGGAGGCCGGGCTTCAAGGGTGTGGTGCAGACCTGGCAAAGCAAATACAAACTGAGCTGGGTCACTGAGGGTGCATTTTAAGCACTGTTACCACAGCAGCTGCCCCCAGATTATGATTACTACTCCCCCCCCACACACACAAACACACACACTCTTCAGGCGGTGCTAGAAGTGGCCTGAAAGAAGAGGGCTGCTGGAAGCTGTACAGCCACAATAAATCAGACTCCAGAAGAGGAACCTTTTATATTGAGTACTCTAGACTATGGAAAGTCATGGGGAGGCCCAGGAGGGGGAATGTGGGGTGCCTGAAGGGCCACCCTTTACCATGAGGGGGTGCTCTAGAGGTGATGTCCCTGCTACATCCAGTTTCTTGCATACAGGTTAGAATCCTGCAGTGGGACTGGGTGGGATCCTGTGGATCCTAGGACTGCTGCCATAATAGTGGGAGCAGGTAAAATGTACTTTGTTGTGGTCAGGAGTGGGTGGGGAATAAAATCCAGTCTGTGGAGATTTGCAAGAAAACACTAACTCTATCACCTTGTCCTGTATAGAATTTGAGCAATACAAAGCAAGTTTCTCTTTTTAAAATAAAAATTTTAATACTTAAATTTAAGCAAGGGATAGAAAGAGATTTGATGTCTATTATAACAGGAGTTAAAATATTTCTACACGGTGGGGCAAGACAGCCAATGTTAGTATGGTGGATTCGGAGCATTTCTTGGCAGGGGGCCACTGAGGTCCCCAATAGTGGCCCAGGAAGGTGGTAGAGGAGGGAAGCAGGGGAGGGGTCTGGGTTTGCACCTCACTCTGAGCCCCAGCCCCTCTCAACCCCTGAGAGTTCTTACCCACTTCCCCCTTGTGTGGGGAACCTTCAGTCCTTAGATGCTGAGAGAGGAAGTCTCCCTCACTTCAGTTCTCTGGTTTTCCAACTCTTACAACACACCTTCCAACTCCAGTCCCCAGCTGCCTGAAGCAGGGGGGTTTTATTAGGTTCCTGACAGGGCTTAATTGACTACAGGTGCTCCAATTAACCTGTAGCAACCCTCCCTAGTCTACAGGGAATCATACCTTAATTAGCCTAGGGCTTATATATTTCCCCTCTAGCACTGCTCCCTGGCCCTCCTGTATCACTATGGTTTAAGCAAGATTTATTTTATTCTTTTAGTGGTAAAATTGTCATTTTAGTAATATGAGAGAATCTGTCTCTTTTGCAGGATCTAAGGTTTTTGCAGGTGGGGGTGAGATAAAAATGCAAGAAACTATGTGGGAGTGGGTGGGAGTGTATTACGGGGCGGGATGGGATCAGCATTTTAAAAATAGTCCCATGCAGGGCTCTATTGCAGACTGTCACCATCAGGAAGTGACTTCCAGAGCAATGGGAAGATGTGGATTTCCCAGTGATTACCATGAATACCTCCGACAGATGTACTAGGCCAATGAGGTAATAAATGTTCTAAAGTTCATCTACTCCCGGGTACAATTCCTACAGACTGTCAAAACAGCTCCCTAATCTCAGACATGCTAGTCTGAGGGTCCCAGTTAATAAACTATTTACTTTGCTATTCTTTTCATGTCTCCAGTTTGCTCCTGTGCACTAGATCCTGCTAAGATCTTTCAATCAGGTATTAAAAATATGCCAAACAGATTTGATGGCTGACTTCACATGTTCATGTCCCTGATACCAAGGGCCAAACTTGCAAAAGGGTGTTCTTCCTATTGTGCGTAAAATTTGCCCTGGCCAAGTTTGCACCTCTAATTTAGAGGTGCAAGTGCTCAGATGTGCACCTTCAGTTCATCTAAGAAGTGTAACATTGTAGGTTCAAATTGCACCTACAGAATGGGAGGCTTGGCTTCAGCCTGTTTGAAAATACACTGTTAAGGAGGACCAGAGGCGACCTGTGCCTGCCGATAGTGGGGGGGCGGATTGAGGGCAGGCGGCTTCAGCAGTGTGACTGAGCATGCTCAGTACAAGCCAAGCAGCAAATCTGGGGGGAGAAGGACCCTGTCCCCTCTGAGGAGGATTTCACCTCTGAACGCTCTAGCACTTATCTGACAGAATAGAGGTGATCTTGATGAGCTGGGCCCAGCTGGCTTGCCCATGCTGTGAACTTCACCATAGCTGTGTGTGGGTGTGATTTTTGTGTCTCTTTCAGACCCATGATTCTGATTCAGGCCAATCTCTGGGCCAGATCCTCCACTGGTGTAAACTGGCATAGCCCATTGACTTAAACAGTGCTACACTAACTTACACCATCTGGGGATCTAGCCCAAAGTAATCAAGTTTTCTGGCTTCCCTCTCCTTATCCAGACACTGGTAAGCATCTGTTTTCCCCCATTACACATACCTGAAATTGTGATAACGGAGCACAGCTAGAGTATTTACTAAAAATGTTAGTGGGAACTTTAAAGGAAATGTGTCCTGGCCAGCCACTCTGGTATCTGAAAGCCCTGGCTCACTACGGTAAGAGTCAGCACTGAGGTAAAGAAAGAACAGCTTGATTACTCTCAGTGATGCCAGTTGAACTCTGGAGTAGTTCCATTCAAATGAGTGGAGTTACTCTCAGGTCACGGAGGTCACAGGCTAGCCATCTATGTGGAACTAATAAAATGGCCCAGCATCTTGCCTACAGTTAGGGATGGGTACTTAAGAGGCTGCCACTACATTATTTGTGCCAAGTTCCAGGGGCCTGATCTCACTTCCACCAGTATAATCCACTGGGTTAGACCCTTATGGTGTAAATCTGTCTGAAGTCTTTGGAGTCTGTGGATTCACCTGAGAATCTGCCTCAAGATTTCATTTTTTGTATTAATTTTTAAATGCAACTACTCTGTCCCTGATAGCTGTTCCTTCTAACGTCTCTCTAATCTTTGATACATGTAGATTTGGGACCAGATTCTTAACTGCTGCAAATCAGCAAAGCTGCCTCTGGTCCTTGAATTCTAGAGCTGATGAATATGAGACTGGCCAGAGCCAGCTGTCCTCCCCTTCCAGCTTTCTGGCCTGGATTAGCCCTGCTAAACCATTGCTAGCTTTGAGCAGTGGGCAGTAGACCATGGGATCCCCTTCTGAAGCTAGGCTTGATGAAAGGAGATGCCTGGCAAACTTCTGCCAACACGCCTCATTCTTTGTAACAACCTGCAGCTGTGGGTCCCTTGCTGCTCCTCTCCTGAGCCGAGATGTAGTTTAATAACTTATCAAGTGGTCAGGAGTACTGTGACAAAGCAGAGGGATGGGAGTGGTCCATCCCTTGTTTAAAAAGCTGACTGTCAACAGCAGAGCCACGTGAGTCACATTTTCCACCTGAATAAAAACTTAGCATTGGCTGTGCTGACAGCCTTCCGGGATTTGCTTTCAAGAAGCATCCCCAGGGAGCTAGTTGGCTGGAGGGAGCACACAGGGCAATGGGCCATTATTTGAAGAAGGCAAATCTTCAACTTGAAAATGCAAGAATTCATACTGGACACCTAACTCTATAAGTTACTCCAGCAATCAGGAACCAAACATACCATGTGACCTTCATGTCCAATCAAAACAGCTCACATTTCTAATATGAAGTTGAAGATACAGTGACCTGCCTGCGAACTCTCTGCAGTGCAAGGGACCTGGTGAGAATAACTAACCAGGCTGAGCAAATCGTAAGCTGCTTGCACAAAGACTGGGAACAGGAAAAGAAGTTCAGAATTACCATCTCTGCTCCACCAGCAGCAGGTCCTTGGGGAAGGGTCACTGGGCTGCTGGCTGGAATTGCAACCCCAAGGGCACTGCTGTTAGATGGGGCAGAGCCCACATTAATGGCATAAGCTGTTTGCTTCCATCCCACTCTGACATTGTAGCCAGAGGATCTAATGCTCCACTCTCCACCTGAAGTCAGTGGAGTCTCAATGGCAGAAAGCTGGTGCACGGGAGTGGAGAAGCAGGCCCCATCTAAGTAATAGGAGGTGACAGAATGTTTCACACTATGGGCTCCTTTCTGACCTCCCATCGTTGAGCTCTGGCACTTGGCAAAGGAGTCCCCTCTAGATATCCCTGGACCATGGGTTTCAGTGAGGCCTGCTGGCAGCCCCATCACACAGCACAAACACAGGGAGAGATGTAGAGTTATGTGCCCCAGCCTATAGCAACTTGGCAAAAAGGACAATGGCCCCACACCAAGTTCTGCAGCACATGCGATTAGCTGGAAGGTACCCCAGGCAAGCGTTGGGTCAGAGCTAGGTCAGGGGTGGCCAACCTGAGCCTGAGAAGGAGCCAGAATTTACCAATGTACATTGCCAAAGAGCCACAGTAATATGTCAGCAGCCCCCCATCAGCTCCCCCTGCCCCGCTTCCAGCGCCTCCTACCCACTGGCAGCCCCACCGATCAATGCCTCCCCATCCCTCCCCGCACCTCCCGATCAGCTGTTTCATGGCATGCAGGAGGCTCGGGGAGGTACGAGGGCATGGCAGGCTCAGGGAGGGGCAGAAAGAGGTGGAGTGGGGGCAGGGCCTGTGGCAGAGCCAGGGGTTGAGCAGTGAGCACCCCCCAGCACGTTGGAAAGTTAGTGCCTGTAGCTCCACCCCCGGAGTCAGTGCCTATAAAAGGAGCCGCATATTAACTTCTGAAGAGTCACATGTGGCTCCGGAGCCACAGGCTGGTCACCCCTGAGCTAGGTATTATTATTATTATTGGTATAGCTGGTCATGCAAACCCAGCACAGCCTTCCCCCAGGGTTGTTTCCTCAATACCAGTTCATCTAGCACTTTGGCCCAAACTTGCCTTCTCTCCGCTGACAAGAGCCTGGCTCCTCTTGGGCAGAATGTCAGTTATCTTGTCGTTGCAGATGATGATTTCAGCCGGGCAGATGGTATTATCCAGCACAACCCTGTTACTTCTCACAGCCGTGACCTCTGACCCCACCTCCACTCTGGCTGCCCCTTAGTAGGATGGGTAAGAGAAAGGGAGCACCCTTAGAATCCAAGGACATAGTGTAGTTAAGGAGAAGACCAAGCAGTTGGACTCTTTGGTGTTTAAGAGAAGTAAATTGACAGTGGAATATTGTTGTTGTGAGCAGGCTGGAGAGAAGGGAGCTGCTCCCAAAGTAAGCCATTTTGTGAGGGCATCTTGATAAAACACAATTCGATTCCCTCCTCTGCCTGCTTATGGTCTTTATTGTCAGATCAGAGCCCAGAGGTCCAACATGAGCTGGAGATCTCATGGAGCTAGGCCCGGAACATATACAGAGTCAGAGACTGTCCCTGTCCCCACAACTTACCATCTCCATAGACCAGAAAGGCACAGGGGTGGGGGGGACGGCAGGGGAGGGAGGCGCATTATTGCTGTTGTATGGATGGGAAGCTATAGAGAGCGAGTGACTTGCGAAAGGTCACCTAATAAGCCAGGCAGACCCTGAACTGAGCCAGCACTCTGAGGCTAGTGCTTGAAGCCCAAGCACCCTTCCTCTCTAAAGTTCTGCTCTCTGCGCACCTGTACCCCCAGCATAGCCCCAAACATCCAGCATCCAAACATCTAAGTGGTGCTTGTTAATTCCTTCCTACATCTACAGCTCGGTCTTGCTCCAGTGAAATCAGTGGGAGCTTTGCTATTGATTTTAATAGTAGCAGAATTTGGCCCCACCCCTTTACAGTTGCAGATTTTCCCCTCGCTTTCCTTGTGAAGTGTTTTTCTTTTATGGGTGCGTGCGTATGCAGATGTGTGTGTGTGTATGTCAGTTCAGGCCCTTATTCAATGGAGACCACCTCCTCCATCCCCCAGGAAACAGTATTTGAAGCCTTCCCATCCCATTGCACTGCTGCTGGGGGTTCTCACCCCCATCCACTTGCTAACTGCATGTGGAACCCAAGACAACAGCTCAAGCGGCCTATGACATAGAGACCTCTCCTCCTAGTGCTCAGTGGGTGTGGTTGGCAGTTTGAGGAGCTAAGACTGGCTACCACACCAGCTCAGAAGCAAGGACAGGGAACCACGAGAGACCAGCGGGGGTTGGCTAATGTTCAAAGGGATTGATGAGGCCCAGCTCCCTGACCAGAATGTTCACTGGCAGTTTAACTCTGTGGAATTGCTGCTTTTAACCCTGCGAACAGAGCCCTACCGGAGGAGGATTTCTGCCAGCTAGTCCTAAGTGTTCTTTCACCTGGAGGTTGGATCTGTTCCTTACTCACCTGTTTGGGAGGCTTCCCCATGTTTTGTAGACATCCTACGCT
This sequence comes from Caretta caretta, assembly GCF_965140235.1. Lineage (NCBI taxonomy): Eukaryota > Metazoa > Chordata > Testudines > Cheloniidae > Caretta > Caretta caretta. Next base: position 56,278,064 of record NC_134214.1, read on the forward strand.
GGCATGTGCTCTGCCTTTCTACCTGGCACCTCCTCAGTATTGATTCCACTTCCCTGTCTTACGCTTGCGAATGGCTCCTCTGTCAGTGAAGCTCTGGAGCAGGGGAAACTTTCCAAATGACCCCAGTGGGGATTTTCCTCACTCCCTCAGCAGGGATGGGATAGTTAATGTTTGATGAGCTCTGAGCTTTGCAAACAGACAGCCACTTTTACCCAGTGCAGGCCAAGTATTTCCATGGCTTTGACCTTTGAACTCATTTATTTTGTTTCATTTCTTAGCATAACTTTAGTGCTGTGGCAAGCCACTGAACTGATGACAGTGCAACAAGGGACAAGTGCCAGCTTCCTCCCAGCCCAGCCAGTGAGCTTTGGGCACGTTGTGGGAGGAGCACCTCCAGGAGTGCTTCAGCCTTGCTGCTTATCCATGTCTTTCATTGTACATTCTTTGGAGATGGCTACAGTGGGTTTTGTGAATCTGAACTTTCTGAGATCAAGTTCTTGCTTAGATTGTCAGCGCTCTGGGGCAGGGACTGTTCTGTGTTTGTCCAACACCTCGCACACCGGGCTCCTGGGCTATGGCTGAGGTTCCTATGTACTACTACAATATATTTGACTGACTCTGTAGGCAGTTAGATCTTGGAGAAATGCTGATTATTAACTATCATTTTAGAAGCTGTGCATGTCACTGATGATGTTTGTTTACTTCCTTTAGTCCCTCTGATTGGATAATTCCTTAGGTGCAATGCTGCCTCTGGGATATGGCAAGTAGACAAAAACATTACATGGTGTAAATGCACTCCAGGCACTACGTCCAATTATCTAGTACCTGCACCACCAAGTGCCTTCGCTTTATTTCTAATGATTTTTTTTTTTTGCATGGCAAGGAAACCAATACTGCATAAACGCTGCACTCTCTTCTTATACTATTAAGCAACTGATGGGAACACTGAGCCTTAGGGTGGCTCTGGGGGATCGGACTGTCATTTTGGTGGGTGTGCATGAAAACTCTGTGGGCATGGGTGGACCTTTTGGACCTTTTGGAGCCCTAATAGGATTTTAATGAAGTACCATGCTTTATTTGCATTTCTTTTGCCCCTTCTCCAATATACACTGCACACGTCCTGGGAAAATGCACATTCCTTCCATATAGTTTAACCTCCATAACATTATATTAACCATATTAATTTTACACAAGGTGTAAGGAAGGAAACTGGAATCATGCTTGCTGGAAGTTCACCCCAATAAACATCGAATTGTTTGCACCTTTGGACTTTGGGTATTGTTGCTCTCTGTTCATGTGAGAAGGACCAGGGAAGTAAGTGGGTGAAGGAATAAGCCCCCTAACAGCAACCATAATGTCAAAGGCACATTCAGCCCTAATGATACGTTAGTCTAGATTTGGAAATATATTAATTATTAATAAACCTCCAACCTAGGCTTTATTCTGTCCCCCTAGATAGGCAAATAATTTCCCCAACGGTAGGAAGAGACAGTCTAACACAAGCAATACCCATGCCTAACTAGTCAAAGTGAGCATTTAAAATACCCAGGAAAGCCATACTGAAGCTGACCTACTTATCCTTTCTCTACTTATCCTTTCTAATTAGTACAGCGGCAGAAACAGGCCCCAACAAGATCAGGGCCCCATTGTAGCAGGTGCTGTACATCCATGTAGGGCCAGCCCCAAGGTGCTTGCAATATAAATACACCAGACAAAGGCAACATACCTTGGCTAAGGCCACCCATGACTTGGGTGTGGGGAGTAAAACCCTGATTTTCCAGTCAGCTACTGCATCCTGCTGGCCAGTATAAGAAGTCAGAATGTATATCATAAAAGCAGGCGCAGCTCCATGGAAATCAACTGAGCTATGTAGATCTGCACCAGCTGAGGAGCTGTGCTCTTGCATTTCTCAAAAATACAAATGATTTTGTAGCTCTTCAGTTTCCCTGGATGGGCCAGAATCCAATTAACAAACCAGCCAACCAACTCTCTCCACCCACACTCCCCCCAAAAGCACCATTGCCATCCCCAGCTGGTGCCTTCCTTTGACCTGTGCTACAATTTTTAGCCTTAATGGAGACATTAAAAAAAATTCCTCATCCCTCTTAAAAGAAAGTCTCCATGTCATTTCATATACCATTAGTGTATAGGATACTGGACAGGAGTAAGAGTTAATAATACGTAGCTCTTTTCATCAGTAGATCTCACAAGTGCTTTACAAAGGAGGTCAGCCTCATTAGCCCCATTGAACTGATGGGGAAACTGAGGCATGGGCAGGTGCCGTGACTTATCCAAGCTCACCTTCCCACAGAACTCAGGTCTCCCAAGTCCCACTGTAATGCTCTATTCACTGATCACACTGCGAGCTGAGTTTGTTTGACAGCCTAAATCCTGAACCCTTGTGTGAAGTGCAGACTTTACCTGAGGATTTTCATGCCAGCAAGGGAGATGGAATCCTCCCCCCCAGGACACAGAACATCAGTTTAGCCACTGCTCTGGTAGCTGATCCCTGGGCTGCAGTACTAGCTCTGGCACCCTTTCTCAGTGGGGGCGGGGGTTGTGCAGCGCATCATAGAATCATAGACTATCAGGGTTGGAAGGGACCTCTGGAGGTCATCTAGTCCAACCCCCTGCTCAAAGCAGGACCAATCCCCGACTAAATCATCCCAGCCAGGGCTTTGCCAAGCCTGACCTTAAAAACTTCTAAGGAAGGAGATTCTACCACCTCCCTAGGTAACGCATTCCAGTGTTTCACCACCCTCTTAGTGAAAAAGTTTTTCCTAATATCCAACCTAAATCTCCCCCACTGCAACTTGAGACCATTACTCCTTGTCCTGTCCTCCTCCACCACTGAGAATAGTCTAGAACCATCCTCTCTGGAACCACCTCTCAGGTAGTTGAAAGCAGCTATCAAATCCCCCCTCATTCTTCTCTTCTGCAGAATAAACAATCCCAGTTGCCTCAGCCTCTCCTCATAAGTCATGTGTTCCAGACCCCTCATCATTTTTGTTGCCCTAATCATTTTTGTTGCCCTTCGCTGGACTCTCTCCAATTTATCCACATCCTTCTTGTAGTGTGGGGCCCAAAACTGGACACAGTACTCCAGATGAGGCCTCACCAATGTCGAATAGAGGGGAACAATCACGTCCCTCGATCGGCTCGGTATGCCCCTACTTATACATCCCAAAATGCCATTGGCCTTCTTGGCAACAAGGGCACACTCTTGACTCATATCCAGCTTCTCGTCCACTGTCACCCCTAGGTCCTTTTCCACAGAACTGCTGCCTAGCCATTCGGTCCCTAGTCTGTAGCTGTGCATTGGGTTCTTCAGTCCTAAGTGCAGGACTCTGCACTTATCCTTATTGAACCTCATCAGATTTCTTTTGGCCCAATCGTCCAATTTGTCTAGGTCCTTCTGTATCCTATCCCTCCCCTCCAGCATATCTAACACTCCTCCTAGTTTAGTATCATCTGCAGATTTGCTGAGGGTGCAATCCACACCATCCTCCAGATCATTTATGAAGATATTGAACAAAATCGGCCCCAGGACCGACACCTGGGGCACTCCACTTCACACTGGCTGCCAACTAGACATGGAGCTATTGATCACTACCCATTGAGCCCGACAATCTAGCCAACTTTCTACCCACCTTATAGTGCATTCATCCAGCCTATACTTCTTTAACTTGCTGACAAGAATACTGTGGGAGACCGTGTCAAAAGCTTTGCTAAAGTCAAGAAACAATACATCCACTGTTTTCCCTTCATCAGCAGAACCAGTAATCTCATCATAGAAGGCGATTAGATTAGTCAGGCATGACCTTCCCTTGGTGAATCCATGCTGACTGTTCCTGATCACTTTCCTCTCATGTAAGTGCTTCAGGATTGATTCTTTGAGGACCTGCTCCATGATTTTTCCGGGGACTGAGGTGAGGCTGACTGGCCTGTAGTTCCCAGGATCCTCCTTCTTCCCTTTTTTAAAGATTGGCACTACATTAGCCTTTTTCCAGTCATCTGGGACTTCCCCCATTCGCCACGAGTTTTCAAAGATAATGGCCAATGACTCTGCAATCACAGCCGCCAATTCCTTTAGCACTCTCGGATGCAACTCGTCCGGCCCCATGGACTTGTGCACATCCAGCTTTTCTAAATAGTCCCTAACCACCTCTTTCTCCACAGAGGGCTGGCCATCTACTCCCCATGTTGTGATGCCCAGCTCAGCAGTCTGGGAGCTGACCTTGTTGTGAAGACAGAGGCAAAAAAAGCATTGAGTACATTAGCTTTTTCCACATCCTCTGTCACTAGGTTGCCTCCCTCATTCAGTAAGGGGCCCACAGTTTCCTTGGCTTTCTTCTTGTTGCCAATATACCTGAAGAAACCCTTCTTGTTACTCTTGACATCTCTTGCTAGCTGCAGTTCCAGGTGCGATTTGGCCCTCCTGATTTCATTCCTACATGCCCGAGCAATATTTTTATATTCTTCCCTGGTCATATGTCCAGCCTTCCACTTCTTGTAAGCTTCTTTTTTATGTTTTAGATCCGCTAGGATTTCACCGTTAAGCCAAGCTGGTCGCCTGCCATATTTACTATTCTTTCAACTCATCGGGATGGTTTGTCCCTGTAACCTCAACAGGGATTCCTTGAAATACAGCCAGCTCTCCTGGACTCCTTTCCCCTTCATGTTAGTCCCTCAGGGGATCCTACCCATCCATTCCCTGAGGGAGTCGAAGTCTGCTTTCCTGAAGTCCAGGGTCCGTATCCTGCTGCTTACCTTTCTTCCCTGTGTCAGGATCCTGAACTCAACCAACTCATGGTCACTGCCTCCCAGATTCCCATGCACTTTTGCTTCCCCCACTAATTCTTTCCGGTTTGTGAGCGGCAGGTCAAGAAAAGCATCTACATGTGAACCTATCCATTGTCTCATTGTCTGTCCATCTCTCCTGCTGGGCTACCCCAGAGATAGCTCCTGTGGAGCCCAGTTCCCCTGCGCCATGGAATACAGGTGCCCCCATTTCCCTATGCAAATGCACCATTGCCCACTGTGGTGCTGCTGCGCTAGGCAAAGGGGCTGGAACCCATGCTCTCAAAGGAGAAACGTGCTGGATTTTTCTATATTGTGCTTCTGTTTATAATTTATTGTCACAGACCCATCCAGTAAGAACACACCCAGAACTCCAGACGCTGCTGACAAATGTTAAAGTGACAGCTCTGATAGAGAGCCATAGATATTTCTTGAGCATTCCAGGTTGATTGGGCTGGAGAGGGTTAATATCTGTTTGTAGGAGGCAGAGGTGGCAAACAATTGGCTCAGTGTAAATTGTAAATTGTAAAATTATCTTGGCAGCTTTCCCTTTTCTCTGTGTTTTGATGATTTTTTGAAAAAGAAAGAAAAGCCAGCTGAAGGCTTCTGTGAAACTGGCTGATTGACAGGCTTGGAAATGCTATTCACTAGAGCTGCTCCAACAATAAAGGCACAGCAGGCACTAACCTAGTGCAGGGAGATGCTTAGTGGCTCAGTGTGGAGCAATTTTTAATAAAGGTCTAGAGACAGGTTAGAAAAAGAACCACTGAGTTTAGCAAGAGTTTAGATGATTTTCATGCCAGCAGAGGAGCTTCTCTTTCCTCTTCCACCTCTGGACCCTCCAGAAGGATAGAAACTAAAAGTGTTATAGGCTAGGTTGTGAAGTCCTTCAGTCACCCTCCTGCTTGCATCGCAGCATGTAACAGTGTGAATAAGAGAAGGAACAGTGGGGATGACAAATGGCTCTTGGTTTTGGTTTTTTTTGGGTGGGCTCTGGGTGCCTGAAGACTTGACCAAGCCACTCAGTGACTCTGCCAGGTGGGCCTAAATGATGCAGGCACAGGGTACGGTGAGCACAAGTCATGCTCATTAGCTGTTTGAAACTGCCTGGTTGATCTCTATTGTGAGCAAGTAGCCTGACAATAGAGTCCCTCTCTGAGAACCAATGGGGATTCTAGGGGAGGGAGGGGAGTTTATAAATAGGAGGGGTGGGAGCCAGAGTGGAAATCTCAGTGGTGGAGCAGCGCAAGGACCAGAGGGTGCTGCTGCATGAATTGGGATTCAGGGGCTTTGCCAGTTTTGTTGATTTAGACAGCAGGCCCCCTAACGCCTCTGGAGAAGATGAAGACTAGGATGGCTGCAGATTGAGCAAATTGCAGACCGTTGTTGCACAGACTCAAGAGAGTTTGAAGGAGACTGTGGGGCTATCCTTTGTTTCCCAACTTTAAAGAGCCAGCATGCCCTACAGAGGGATTGGACACCATTCCACAGAGACGGTGAAGGGTAAATTTTTCCTCCCAGAGAAGAGCCCTAGGACAGTGTATGTATGTACATGTGTATAATTATATCCTGTATTGAACTTGTGGTAGTAACAAGAACTAAAATTTGGGACTCCCCCCCCCCCCCCGCAAAAGTGTTAGCTTTAATTATCTTGTAATTAAGAACATAAGAACGGCAACACTGGGTCAAACCATCTAGCCCAGTATCCTGTCTTCTAACAGTGATGAGTTCCGGGTGCTTCAGAGGGAATGAACAGAACAGGCAATCATCAAGTGATCCATCCCTTATCGTCCACTCCCACCTTCCGGCAGTCAGAGGTTTAGGGACACCCAAAGCATGGGGTTTTGTCCCTGATAATCCTGGCTAATAGCCATTGATAGACCTATCCTCCATGAACTTATCTAATTCTTTTTTTAACCTAGTTATGGTTTTGCCCTTCACAATATCCCATGACAATGAGTTTCACAGGTTGACTGTGTGCTGTGTGAAGAAGTACTTCCTTTTGTTTGTTTTAAGCCTGCTGCTTATTAATTTCATTGAGTTCTTGTGTTATGGGAAGGGGTAAATAACACTTCCTTATTCATCTTCTCCACCCCATTCATGATTTTATAGACCTCGATCATATCCCCACTTGGTCTCCTCTTTTCTAAGCCGAACAATCCCTGTCTTTTTAATCTCTCCTCAGAAGCTGTTCCATGTCCCTAATCATTTTTGTTGCCCATCTCTGCTCCTTTTCCAATTCTAATATATCTTTTTTGAGATGGGGCATCCAGAACTGCATGTGGTATTCAAGGTTGGGGGCGTACCATGGATTTATATAGCAGCATTATGATATTTTCTATCCCTTTACTAATGGTTCCTAAAATTCTGTTAGCTTTTTAGACTGCCACAAAACATTGAGCAGATGTTTTCAGAGAACTATATGCAATGACTCCAAGATCTCTTCCTTGAGTGGTAACAGCTAGTTGAGTCCCTATCACTGTATATGTATAGTTGGGATTATTTTTTCCAATGTACATTACATTGCATATATCAACATTGAATTTCAGCTGCCATTTTGTCACCCAATTTTGTAAGATCCCTTTGTAACTCTTCGCAGTCAGCTTTGGTCCTAACTGTCTTCAGTAATTTTATACTGTCTGCAAATTTTGCCACCTCATTGTTCACACCCTTTCCCATAATTTATGAATATGTTAAACAGCACAGGTACTAGTAGAAGTCCTTGGGGGACTCTGCTATTTATTCCTCCCCATTGTCAAAACTGACAGTTCATTTCCTATCTTTTAACTAATTACTGATCCATGTGAGGGCCTTCTCTCTTGTCCCCTGGCTGCATACTTTGCTTAAGAGTCTCTGGTGAGGGACTGTGTCAAAGGCTTTCTGAAAGTCCAAGTATAGTATATCTACTGGATCACCCTTGTCCACATGCCTTTTGACAGCCTCAAAGAATTCTAATAGATTGGTGAGTCATGATTTACCTTTACAAAAGCCATGTGGACTCCACTCCAACATATAGTGTTCATTTATGTCTTTGATAATTCTGTTCTTTACTATGTCTTCAGCCAATTTGCCTGAATTGAGGCTTAGCACACTGTAATTGCTGGGATCACCTCTGGAGACTTTTTTAAAAATTGGCATCACATTAGCTAGCCTGCAGTCATCTGGTACAGAGTCAGATTTAAGCAATAGGTGATTTTCACCCCTTCTTGTCTACTGTTGAGAATAGCCCACTTCCACCTTAATTTAATTGGCTTGTTAGCACTGACCTTCCACTTGGTAAGGCAACTTCCATCTTTTCATATGCTGTGTATTTATACCTCCCTACTGTATGTTCTGCTCCATGCATCTGATGAAGTGGGTTTTAGCCCATGAAAGCTTATGCCCAATAAATTTGTTAGTCTCTAAGGTGCCACAAGGACTCCTCGTTGTTTTTGCTGATACAGACTAACACGGCTACCACTCTGAAACATACCACACATAGTAGTTCTGCAATTTCATATTTGAGTTCTTTCAGAACTCTTTGGTAAATACCATCTGGTCCTGGTGATTTACTGTTTAATTTAGCAATTTGTTCCAAAACCTCCTCTATTGCCACTTCAATCTGGGACAGTGCCTTAGATTTGTCATCTATAAAGAATGGCTCTCACATCCTCTGCAATGAAGACTGATGCAAAGAATTCATTTAGCTTCTCTGCAACAACCTAGTTTTCCTTGAGTGCTCCTTTAGCACATAGTTTGTCCAATGGCCCCACTGATTGTTTGGCAGGCTTCCTGCTTCTGATGTACTTTAAAAAATTTTCTGTTAGCTTTTTCAGACTACAAGTGGTGTAAAGTTTTTGTGTCTTTTGTAGTTGCTTTTAAAATTCTTTTTTGGCCTTCCTAATTATACCTTTACCCATTACTTGCAAGAGTGTATGCTCCTTTCTATTTTCCTCAGTAGGATTTGACTTCCAATTTTTAAAGAATGCCTTTTTGTCTCTAACCACCTCTTTTACTCTTTTGTTTAGCTATGGTGACATTTTTTGGTCCTCTAACTCTCTTTTTGATTTGGGGTATACATTTAGTTTGAGCCTCTATTATGCTGTTTTAAATGGTTTCCATGCAACTTGCAGGCATTTCACTCTTGTTCCTTTTAATTTTCCTTTAACTAGCTTCCTCACTTTTGTATAGTTCCCCTTTTTGATGTTAAATGCTATTCTGGTGGGTTTCTTTGATATATGCCCCCTCAACAAGGATGTTAAATTTAATTACATCATGGTTGCTAAAACTGTGTGGTTCAGATATATTCACCTCTTGGACCAGATCCTGTGCTCCACCTAGGGCTAAATAAAGAATTGCCTTGCCCCTTATGGGTTCCAGGATATGCTGCTCCGAGAAGCAGTCTAGCATTTATGTTGTCTAGAAATCTTATCTCTCCATCCCGTCCTGAGGAGATATGTTCCCAGTCAGTACGGGGAGAGTTGAAATCTCCCAGTATTATTGGGTTTTCTGATTTTGTAGACTCTCTATTCTCCCTGAGCATTTCAGAATCACCATCATGATCCTGGTCAGGTGGTTGGTAGGATATTCCTACTGTTCTACTCTTATTATTCAAGCAGGGCATCTCTATCCACAGAGATTCTAGGGTACAGTTTGGTTCATTTAAGATTTTTACTGTATTTGACTCTATACTTTCCCTCATGTATAGTGCCAATCCCCCACCAGCACAACTCTGTCATTCCTATATATTTTGTACCCTGATATTGCTGTGTCCCGTTGATGGGACACTAGATGTGGAGGGCTCTGAGTTACCACAGAGAATTCTTTCCCAGGTGTCTGGCTGGTGGGTCTCGCCCACATGCTCAGAGTCTAACTGATTGCCATGTTTAGGATTGGGAAGGAATTTTCCCCCAGATCAGATTGGCAGAGACCCTGGGATTTTTTTGCCTTCCTCTGCAGCATGGGGCATCCGTCACTTGCAGGTTTAAACTAGAGTAAATGATGGATTCTCTGTAATTTGAAGACTTCAGTAACTCAGCCAGAGGTTAGGGGTCTATTACAGGAGTGGGTGGGTGAGATTCCGTGGCCTGCAATGTACAGAAGGTCAGATTAGATGATCGTGATGGTCCCTTCTGGCCTTAAAGCCTATGAGTCTCTACAGCCCTACAGTCAACAGAGTACTGGGGTTAGGAGACAGACAGCTGTGTTCTGCACAACCTGGGCCTGGGATAGATTATATTTGTCTGTAGGTGACAAAGATGTGAACTGTCTCTGAAAGATCCATATGTGAGAGGCATACTCCAGGTGCTGCAATGAACTCTGGAGGTCCCTGGAGTTGTAAACTGTTCTAGAGAAGGACATGCAACCTTGAGAGGTGGTGTAAACATTGCCTCTGCCCATTCCTCTTACTGATATCCCCTGTCAAAAGCCATCACTTCTGTAAGCCACAGGAAAATTGCTTTGCTGCAGATTTGTCTGGTGCTCAGGCAGCAGGAAAGCCAGGAAGCTGCAGAATGTGAGTGGAATGAAAAGGAGATGTAGAGGAGAGTACCACTGATGTGTTTGTCTACTCATCTGTCTAGTTAGCCACTTACATCATTCCCATAGCATCTAAGCACCTCTTGGCACCAGGTGGATGATACTAAAGCCAAAAGCATGTCATCATTTATAGTCACTGGATTTGTTGAACAGGAGGGATAGCCAAATGAACCCTGCTGAACCCCCACATATCAGGGTCCTTGGGGGATATGAAATGTCAGGATCCCACAGACAGAACAGCTATATCAGAGACAAAGACTGCTGTTGGTTGATAACATCATGATGGAGCTCTTCTGCCTTATCTGTAGAATCCAGTTATAGCTGGAGTGGCCCCATCATCATCTTCTCTCAAATGTTTGAGATGGGAAGGTAATCAGCAAGGGTATTAATGCCCAAAGATGGTTTCCTGAGCCAGGAGCTAGCCACAGCTTGCCCTCCCCACAGAAACACAATCTTTTGTTCATTATCTTCTACAAATGCAGCTTTGCCCAGGCCTGTACTGCACATTATTGACCAGTTTTCTCCTTTGCCTGACCCAGTAGGTATCAAAGGTGATCTGCAATAAAAGTAAAACTACAGGATTCCCACCAGCAGCAAGTGCTGAACACTCCCACCCCCCAGGCTCCTGCTGAGAGGCCACTGAATGCGAATAATTAGTCATACTCCAGCTGCTTTTTGCCATTCTGATTTGGTAGCATTTTACATCAGCTTTGTGCTAATGCAAATGGCTGCACAAGGGGCAGAGCTTGGGATAATCTGCCCTAAAACTAAACATATCTACATGGGTCTCCAGACAGGACTAGCTAAATGCCCACAGTGCTGTCCCAACATGTTCAGGGCTCAGTGTAGAGGTGGGATAGGGACAGCTTTCTAGGGCATTACAGCAATTCATTTGTCATCTGATGTTGCACAAGTGTATTGAGATACACAGAACAGGCGTGTTGACACCCACAGCTGACACTTTTCACTCTGCATAGGCGCAAAGAGTGATTCAGTAGTGTTTTACACAACTACACGACGTGCATGGAAAGTCTAGCCCACAAAGGCTGTGCTTGACCTTGACCCTGAAAGGAGATCACATTAAAGCAGTAGTGCAGTCCTGCAGAGCTCCGGAGGTCTGGACAGAATAGGGAACAGGGCTTTAGGCATATGTTGGGCTTTTTTTATATGAAGGGCTAGGACAGGTAAGAGAATCCTTCCTGGCCAGAGACAAAATAAAAAGCTTCCAGGCAGACACCTATCTCTGCAAAATCTGAATGAGGCCCTGCCATGCTTTGCTCCCATGATGGGATTGTACCAGGCATAGTTCTTCTGCCACCTATTTTCTACAATATATTAAGCCCCACTTTGGCAAAGCGTTTATCAGCTTCCATCCCTCCCTATGTAGGAAATCACTTCAGTGCATGCTTTAGTCCTTTCTGACTGGGGCTTCAACATGTGCTTCAGTGCCTTGCTGGTTTTGGGCTTTGGAGAATAGCCCCCCCAAGTGCCCCAAAATACTAATTGTTTAATTACTTATTTCAAGATTGGACATTCCATTGAGTCTTTGTTAAACATAATAAAGCCCTTCTTCTAAAGGAGGAATCATTCCTTCTCGAATGTGGAGGGCATTAGTAGCTAATGAACTTGAAGAATCTGGACAATTATTTTTGAAAAGTCACTGAGAGCCAGGGAGGTACCAGAAAAGCCAAAGCATTAATAATGTCATGCTGTCTGGAGTGGCTCACGACTGTGAGTGCCAACCTCAGGGCAGACTGTCGGAAAGCAGGGCATACACCCCAAGCTGGTTGTATGTTCTACAACTAGATTTCACCATGCCAGTAACAGATGTGAACTCCTGGATCACTATAACAGTCTCACCATGGAGCCACACACAGTCTCTGTAGACTCTCCAACCTATCTTGCCACCCAGACCTGATCCAATGCCCATCAAAATCAGTGGAAAGACTTCTATTGATTTCAGTGAGCTTTGGCTCAGGCTGTGGGGGAGCAGGATTATGAAACATGGTGTAGGAAGTCCTTTGAACATTTTGGACACCAGTAGGGAAATTTCCCATGACCCAGGGAAGGTCACTGGTCCTGTTTCTCAGAGAGAGACAGGAGGCTGGCTGTGGAGTCCATGTTCCCTGAACTACAGAGGGTGGGGCTTTAGGAGAAGCACAAAAGGGAATGCAGTCCTCAACACCAAATGCACAGATTGCATAGGAGGCAGGGTCAAGGTAAAGACAAATTCTGGCACCTTTCAATGATGAGGTCTCTCTCTCTGCCCATGGCAGCCTCAGTGTTGATGTACGTGACTTCTGGCACCTGAACAGCTATTGGTCCAGAAGGAAAGGAACATGGCAAAGGGTGACCTGTTCATCTGTTGATGCTAGGCAGTCTTGGTGCGTGGTGAAAATGTGGGCACGCAGTGTTATCTGAATAAAATCCTCTGATCCAGTCCCAGAATTGGGAACTTTTTTGAAGTCCATGCTTAAAATAAGCCCCTTGTGGAATATTGAGCCAGTCTGAAGTTCCTTATGACTATGAAATGATAAATGACTATCAAATGATAAGAGGTTGAGAAAACCTGGTCTGTGAGGAAAGGTTAAAAAAACAGGTCATGTTTAGTCTTGAGAAAAGAAGGCTGAGGGGGGACCTGAGAACAGTCTTCACATATGTGAAGTGCTGTTATACAGAAGGCAGGGATCAGTTGTTCTCCATGTCCATTGAAGGTAGGCCAAGCAGTAATGGGCTTAATCTGCAGCAAAGGGAGATTCAGGTTAGATACGAGGGAAAAACTTTCCAGTTCTCAGGCCTGGTCTACACAGTGAGGTTAGGTTGAATTTAGCTGAGTTAGGTCGATTTTATAATGAATGCCTCTACACAACCAACCCCGTTCCGCCAACCTAAAGAGCTCTTAAAATCGACTACTGTACTCCTCCCCGACAAGGGGAGTAGCACTAAAATCGACCTTCCTGGGTCAAATTTGGGGTAGTGTAGATGCAGCGCTGTGCAATTCAATGGTATTGGCCTCCGGGAGCTATCCCAGAGTGCTCCAATGTGACGGCTCTGGATTGCACTTTCAACTCCGATGCACTAGCCAGGTAGACAGGAAAAGCACTGGGAACTTTTGAATTTCATTTCCTGTTTGGTCAGTGTGGTGAGCTCAGCAGAACAGGTGACCATGCAGTCCCAGAATCGCAAACGAGCTCCAGCATGGAGCGAACAGAAGACACTGGATCTGATTGTTGTATGGGGAGAAGAATCTGTCCAGGCAGAACTCCGATCCAGCAGAAGAAATGCTGATATATATGCCAGAATCACACAGGGCATGGTGGTCAGAGGCTACACCAGGGACACACAGCAGTGCCGGGTGAAAATTAAGGAGCTCAGGCAAGCCTACCAAAAGACAAAGGAGGCAAACGGTCACTCTGGGTCAGCGCCCCAGACATGCTGCTTCTATGATCAGCTGCATGCCATTCTGGGGGGGGACACCCTACCAGTACCCCAACACTCTCTGTGGACACCTGCAAGGTGGCAGTCTCATGCAACATGGATCAGGATTTTGTGGATGAGGAGGAGGAGAATGCACAGCAGGCAAGCAGAGAATCTGTTCTCCCCGGCAGCCAGAACCTTTTCCTCACCCTGGAGCCAATATCCTCCCAGGGCATATTGTTCCCAGACCCTGAAGGTGGAGAAGGCACCTCTGGTGAGTGCACATTTGTAATGACACTACAGGGGTTAAAATAAATTGTTTTTAATGTTTGATTTGCCCTGAACAATTGAGATGCATTTATGGCCAGTACTGCTACTGGAAAAGTCTCTTAAAGTGTCTGGGGATGGAGTGGGAATCCTCCAGGGACATCTCCATGAAGCTCTCCTGGAGGTACTCTGAAAGATTTTGCAGGTTTCTGGGGAGGGCTGCCTGATTTTGACCTCCACGGTAGGACACTTTACCACTCCAAGCCAGTAGCAAGTGGTCTGGAATCATTGCAGCACAAAGCATGGCAGCGAATGGTTCTGAGTTTTGGTCACACTGATGCAACATTCAGTTTTATCTTTCTGTGTCAGCCTCAGGAGAGTGATATCATTCACGGTCACCTGGTTGAAATAGGGGAAGTTTTGTAAGGGACCAGTAATCTCCTCTCTTTGGTGATCCCCAACACATTAGACACCGGTGATGCTGGGCTGTTTGCGCTTGGCTAAAAGGGATCATTCTGGACGCAGGTATAGCCACACAGGTGGGGTGGGGGTGCTGCACATCCACCCCAAAACCGCAGCCCCTCCTTTTAAATGGCATTGGTTGCGATGGGAAAGGAGAGCGCTGCAGTTTGAAACCATTCCCACATGTTATGAACGATGAAGAAGCCAACCCCACGTACCCTTTGGCTTACCATGGCTGACTAGAGACCGAATTCAGTTGCCCAGCTGTGTGTGATGTGTCACCATACTGGCAGGCAATCAATAGAAAAGGCAAAATGCGACCTAAAACACATGTGCTTCCTCTCCCACCACACACACAGATGCAAATGTTTCTATGCTCCCTGCATCAACTCTGTCCCTGAGGTTATCGCAGATTAGAAGGTGAAAAAAATGCACTTGCAATTACATGTTTTCCAAGCTCATGCAGTCCTCCCACACTGATAGGGCACAGCTGAATGCATGGAGGCATTCGGTGGCAGAGGCCAGGAAAGCATACAGTGAGCATGATCAGAAAATGCAGGAGGAGATACTGAGGCTAATGGGGGAGCAAATGGACATGATGAGGCATCTGGTTCTGCTGAGCTACAGGAAAGGCAACTAGAGTACAGTCTCCGGCTGCATCCATTGTGTAACTGCCTGCCCTCCTCGCCAAATTCCATATCCTCCTCACCCAGATGACCAAGAACGCGGAAGGAGGTTCTGGGCACCCTGCCACTCAACTCCAGGGGATGGCGCAAGCAACAGAAGGCTGTTATTCAAACAGCTTTGATTTGTAGTGTGGCTACAATAAGGAATGTGGCGTTGTCCTTCCCTCCTCCCCCAACCCACCCCATTATCAAACCCTTTGTACACCCGGGCTACCTTTTACTAGTCAGCGTTGTCAGTGATCTCAAGCTTTTTTTTATAAATAAAAAATGAATGGATTCAAAACAATAGGGACTTTATTTCCTGTGCCAGCTGTGGTTGAAGTGGGGAGGGGGATTGGATTACAGGGAAGTACATTCACCAAAGGGGGCAGGTTTGCATCAAGGATAAACACACACAACTGTCACACTGTAGCCGGCTCAGTCATGAAACTGTTTTTCAAAGCCACTCTGATGCGCAGCATGCCTTGGTGTGCTCTTCTAATTGCCCTGATGTCTGGCTGTTCAAAATTGGCCACCAGGCGATTTTCCTTAACCTCCCACCCCACCATAAATGTCTCCCCCTTACTCTCACAGATATTATGGAGCACACAGCAAGCAGCAATAACAATGGCAATATTGGTTTTGCTGAGGTTTAACCTATTCAGCAAACTGCCCCAGTGTCCCTTTAAACATCCAAAGGCACATTCTACCACCATTCTGCACTTGCTAAGCCTATAGTTGAACTCCTCACTGCTGTCTAAGCTGCCTGTGTATGGCTTCATGAGCCATGGAAGCAAGGGGTAGGCTGGGTTCCCCAAGGATAACTATTGGCATTTCAACTTCCCCAACAGTAATTTTCTGGTCTGGGAAGAAAGTCCCTTCTTGCAGCTTTCCAAACAGCCCGAAGTTCTGAAAGATGCGAGCATCATGCACCTTTCCTGACCATCCCACGTTGATGTCGGTGAAACGGCCCTTGTGATCCACCAGTGCTTGCAACACCATTGAAAAGTACCCCTTGTGGTATATGTACTCTTTGGCAAGGTGGTCTGGTGCCAAGATAGTGATATGGGTTCCGTCTATCACCCCACCACAGTTAGGGAACCCCATTGCAGCAAAGCCATCCACTATGACCTGCACATTTCCCAGAATTACTACCCTTTTTAGCAGAAGGGTACTGATTGCCCTGACTACTTGGATCACAGCAGCCCCGACTGTAGATTTGCCCACTCCAAATTGATTCCCAACTGACGTTGCAAGCTTCCACAGGGCTATCGCCACTCACTTCTCAAATGTCATGGCAGGTCTCGTCTTGGTATTCCTGAGCTTCAGGGCGGGGGAAAGCTACTCACAAAGTTCCATGAAAGTGGCCTTACGCATGCGAAAGTTTCACAGCCACTAGGAATCATCCCATACCTGCAACACTGTGTGGTCCCACCAGTCTGTGCTGTTTGCTGGGCCCAGAATTGGCATTCCACTGTATTAACATGCCCCAATGCCGCCATTGTGGGTGCTGGTGTTTTGGTGTGGTTTGTGTTTCCCAGATTAACAGGATTTAGGTGGGAAGGCTATGACAGATTCAGAGGCAGCAGTGGGAGTGACCCAAGTAGTGGAAGACACAATGAAGATGACTGGATGTGGAAGCTGCGGTATGTACATGGTCCTGGAGCGGGTACCTGGAAAGAGTTTTGTCTGCATGAAGTGCCATCTGATAGAGCTGATGGAAGAAAAGATCCGAGGATTGGAGACTGGGAGAGATCAGCAAGGAAAGCTACCTTGCAGGTGGAAAGTCTGGTTGAGTTTAGAAGGGGGTTCGAGCGGATTATGGAGCAAAGACATGAGGCGGCTGAAGGGAAAATCTCAGACTTGCACATGGAAGCAGGACCGAAGAACTCTGAGGGGAGACTGCTGGGTGAAGAAAATGGACAGTGGAAGCATGTGACTACGAGAACCAGGAAGAGGAAAAGACGGGCTAGTGAAGGAGAAATAGAGCTCAAGAACAGGTTTGCAGAGTTGGAAAATGAAGAAGGGGCTCAGCAGGTGGTCACTGAAGGTGGAAGGGAAAGGAAGAAGAGAAGAGCGGCTAGTCCTATAGGAAAAGGGGAAGAGTCAATGGAGACTACACCAAATATGAGCCCCGGGAGGATTCAGGATGGGTTGAAGAGGATTACAAGGGAGAATAGGAATGGAAAGAACTTGCAGCCAGAGGGAACAGGGGATAGACCACAGAATCGCACCGTCATGAGGAAAAGGCAGGTCTACGTGATTGGGGACTCCTTACTGAGAAGAATGGACAGGCCTGTAACCACAGCTGATCCAGAGAAAAGAAGACGTGCTGTCTTCCAGGTGCTAAGATATGGGATGTGGACCTGAGGTTGAAGAGGATCCTAAAGGGAGCGGGAAAGAATCCACTGATCGTCCTTCATGTGGGAACAAATGATACCGGTAGATTCTTGCTGAAACATATCAAGGGAGACTATGCCAGGCTGGGGAAAACACTTAAGGAAATCGAGGCTCAGGTGATCTTCAGTGGAATTCTGCCTCTTCCTAGAGAAGGGCAACAAAGGTATGACAAGATTGACTATCAACAGATGGCTCAGGCAGTGGTGCTATAAGGAGAGCTTTGGGATGTATGGCCACTGGGAGGCATTCATGGACAGAGGACAGTTCTCTCGGGATGGACTTCATCTGAGTAGGGAAAGAAATAGACTTCTAGGATGGAGGCTGGCACAACTGATTAAGAGAGCTTTAAACTAGGAATCTTGGGGAGATGGTTGGGATGTCTAGGTAATCTCCATGCTGGATTTTAACATTGAGAGGGAAGAAAACAAAGTAAGAAAGGATACAGCCATGGGTAGGAGAATGGACATAAGGAGGAAGGACAGTGTGGATACCAGTCTAATAGGTCATACTGGCTGTAGAATGTCCATGCCTCATTGGGTAAAGAATGTGAGCGAGGACAAACAGCAAAAATTAAGATATTTGTTCACCAATGCAAGGAGCCAAGGTAACAAAATGGAGGAACTAGAGCTACTGGTGCAGAAAGTGAAACCAGATATTATAGGGATAACAGAAAACTGATGGAATAGTAGTTCTGCAGAAAAGGACCTAGGGGTTACAGTGGACGAGAAGCTGCATATGAGTCAGCAGTGTGCCCTTATTGCCAAGAAGGCCAATGGCATTTTGGGATGCATAGGTAGGGGCATTGCCAGCAGATCGAGGGACGTGATCGTTCCCCTCTATTCAACATTGGTGAGGCCTCATCTCGAGTACTATGTCCAGTTTTGGGCCCC
Source organism: Caretta caretta (assembly GCF_965140235.1). Classification (NCBI taxonomy): domain Eukaryota; kingdom Metazoa; phylum Chordata; order Testudines; family Cheloniidae; genus Caretta; species Caretta caretta. The sequence goes on from NC_134214.1 coordinate 56,296,482, forward strand.
ACACTACAAGAAGGATGTGGAAAAATTGGAAAGAGTCCAGTGGAGGGCAATAAAAATGATTAGGGGACTGGAACACATGACTTATGAGGAGAGGCTGAGGGAACTGGGATTGTTTAGTCTGCAGAAGAGAAGAATGAGGGGGGATTTGATAGCTGCTTTCAACTACCTGAAAGGGGGTTCCAAAGAGGATGGATCTAGACTGTTCTCAGTGGTAGCTGATGACAGAACAAGGAGTAATGGTCTCAAGTTGCAGTGGGGAAGGTTTAGGTTGGATATTAGGAAAAACTTTTTCACTAGGAGGGTGGTGAAACACTGGAATGTGTTACCTAGGGAGGTGGTGGAATCTCCTTCCTTAGATATTTTTAAGGTCAGGCTTGACAAAGCCCTGGCTGGGATGATTTAGTTGGGGATTGGCCCTGCTTTGAGCAGGGGGTTGGACTAGATGACTCCTGAGGTGCCTTCCAACCCTGATATTCTATGATTCTATGACTGGACTACAGCTATTGAAGGGTGTGTGTTGTTTAGAAAAGTCAGAAACAAAGGTAAAGGTGGTGGAGCAGCATTGTATATCAGTGATGAGGTTGGACCTTGCAAAGAGAATTAAAACCAATAGTAAAAGGTTCTATAGCCATATAAATAAGAAAACCAAAGAAAGAAGAAGTGGGACCGCTAAACACTGAGGATGGAGTGGAGGCTAAGGATAATCTAGGCATGGCCCAATATCTAAACAAATACTTTGCCTCAGTCTTTAATGAGGCTAATGAGGATTTTAGGGATAATGGTAGCATGACAAATGGGAATGAGGATATGGAGGTAGATATTACCATATCTGAGGCAGAAACGAAACTCAAACAACTTAAGGGGACTAAATCAGGGGGCCCAGATAATGTTCATCCAAGAATATTAAATGAATTGGCACATGAAATTGCAAGCCCATTAACAAGAATTTTTAATGAATCTGTAAACTTAGGGGTTCTACAGTATGACTGGAGAATTGCTAACATAGTTCCTATTTTTAAGAAAGGGGAAAAAAGTGATCCAGGTAACTACAGGCCTGTTAGTTTGACATCTGTAGTATGCAAGGTCTTGGAAAAAATTTTGAAGGAGAAAGTAGTTAAGGACATTGAGGTCAACGGTATTTGGGACAAAATACAACATGGTTTTACAAAAGGTAGATCGTGCCAAACCAACCTGATCTCCTTCTTTGAGAAAGTAACAGATTTTTAGACAAAGGAAATGCAGTGGATCTAATTTACTTAGATTTCAGTAAGGCGTTTGATACAGGGCCACATGGGGAATTATTAGTTAAATTGGAACAGGTGGGGATAAATATGAAAATTGAAAGGCGGATAAGGAATTGGTTAAAGGGGAGACTACAGCTGGTCCCACTGAAAGGTGAACTGTCAGACTGGAGGGAGGTTACCAGTGGAGTTCCTCAGGGATCTGTTTTGGGACCAATCTTAATCTTTTTATTACTGACCTCAGCACAAAAAGTGGGAGTGTGCTAATAAAGAAAGCTGGGAGGTATTGCCAATACAGAGAGGGACCAGGATATCATACAGGAAGATCTGGAAGAGGCCCTGGGGGGTTTTCGCCTTCCTCTGCAGCATGGGGCACGGGTCACTTGCTGGAGGATTCTCTGCACCTTGAAGTCTTTAAACCATGATCTGAGGACTTCAATAGCTCAGACATAGATGAGAGGTTTATTGTAGGAGTGGGTGGGTGAGATTCGGTGGCCTGCATTGTGCAGGAAGTCAGACTAGATGATCATAATGGTCCCTTCTGATTTTAATATCTATGAATCTAAGATATCCCAATTGCCAGATCCTGTGCTTTCAGGAACATCTGTGTCCATGTCCTCCTCACAATCTTCCTCCTGCTGGCGGCTCCTAGCTAGGCTCTGCACATACTCCGGGATAATGCGCAAGGTGTTTACAATGCTCACAAAAGCAACGCGCAGCTGAGCGGGCTCCATTCTTGCTGTGCTATGGTGTCTGCATGGATAACCCAGGAAAAAAGGAGCGAAATGATTGTTTGCCATTGCTTTCAGGGAGGGAGGGAGAGAGGTGAGACTGATGATATGTACCCAAAACCACCCGCGACAATGGTTTTGCCCCCATCAGGCATTGGGAGCTTAACCCAGAATTCCAATTGGCAGCGGGGACTGTGAGATAGCTACCCACAGTGCACCACTCCATGAGTCGATGCTAAACACAGTACTGAGGACCCACTCCACCGATCTAATGCGCTCTAGTGGGGACATGCATGATCGACTGTATAAAATCGCTTTCTGAAGATCGCCTTCTATAAAATCAACCTAATTTCATTTTATAGACATGCCCTTGGGGTAGTTAAGCTCTTGAACGAGCTTCCAAGGGAGCTTGTGGAATCCCCATCACTGGAGGTTTTTAAGAACAGGTTCAACAAACACCTGTCAGGGATGATCTACGTTTGCTTGGTCCTGGCTCAGCACAAGGGGCTGGACTTGATGACCTCTCAAAGTCCCTCCCAGCCTTACCTTTCTGTGATTCTATGAAGTGTGGAATTGGTACAGCAGAGAGACATGTGTGTCAAACATTCCATTTCATTATATGTGTCCTGACTGGCATGTATGTGACACGCACATCCCTGCTATCAGATTCATGCCACAGGCATGTCAGACAGTGGCTGACAAAGTGGAGCATATAAAGAAAACCAGCCAGGCACTGTTTGGTGTCACTACAATAGCTATGGATCTGATTCTCTGTTGCCCGCCACATCATGTACTCATTTACCACAGTGTGTGGGGGAAGTGCTACGAAGTCAGAGTGGTGGTGTATTTTTACATATGTTAAGGTGCTGGGCAATAAGGAATCAAGCCCAAGTGGGAGTTGGGATCTTGGGTTTAACAAAAAAGTACTTGGCCTTTAGGAGCTGGACAGCATGGTTGTGCTGAGAACAGGCAAGTGATTTCTGTGCATGTGACGCTGTACTGAGGCACCACCATTCACCCTGGTGGGACCCATCCATCCCACGCTGACCCCAACTGAGGGCTTCCAGATGTTTCCCCAGCCCAATCTGTCCCTTCAGCCCCTCTGCATAAAGGCAGGTAGCTGAGTTTTTCAGCAAGAAAGCCAGAAACTGCAGGCTTGCGTTGTTACCATGACAACTGGCCTTCTGACAAAATGCAGTCAAATTCCAAACCAAGAAAAGTGGAGATGCAGATCCTGTGGTTGTTATGGTAACAGAAGAAACAGGCTGGTTATTGAACTTGTAAGTGCTGCAATCCATAAATATATGGACATTGGCTTAAAGATTTATGGCTTCCCTTCCTCGGTGCCCTGGTTGTATTCTGATGAACAGTGCCAACTTTCCCCTGTCAAGATGCCTCAGACCCCTTCCCTCAGGAACTCCTCATTCCTTGGTGAGACCTTTCTTTGCAGACAGCACCCTCTGCCTGCTGCTCCACTGGAGCGAGCAGGAAACACTTTGCAGTGATCTCCCCTGAATCCAACCATCTACTTTTACAGATACTAGGCAGGGAGATGAGGTGAGCCCCTGGTGAGCTGGTGACAAGAAACCCATCATCCCAGCTGGTATTGCTCAACCTCCAAGCACGCAGTAGAGAAGGATCTGGATGTGACGTTGAACTCCATATGCTTTATGAAAATATACTTATGAATGTGAATATGATGTAACTGGAATATGCTTTATGCAAAAGTTCTCTTGTAAGGAATCATTACAAAGCTTATAATCTATTGAGTGTGTTCATCCTATTTGTATGCATGTATCATTCTTGTATCTGAAGGTAGAAATATGAAGTATAACTCTGAGGTCCTATTGTAATTATGCAAAGTGTGGGCCATTAATTGTGGCTTAGAATCTTGATGGCTCCCATTGATTAGGACAATTGGTTGTGAATGGGTTTATTTACCTGCAAGCCTTCCTGTGTACGTGTGGGCCAGTCCCTGGGTAATGAAGAATGAGGTCTCACAGGGACATGGGACCATGTCACCTGATGCTAGAATCCATCTTAAATCTGGTACTTTTCCATTTAGAAGGAGGGGTGAGGATCCAGAGAGAAAAAAGATTCCTGTCCTGTGCCAAAGCTGTAAAAGGGGGTGGAGCAGAACAAAGGGGACTAGTCATGAGAAAGCCCCTGTTTTCCACCTAAGATGTCTGCTGGAACTAACAAAGACTGTACCAGGGGAAAGGATTGGGCCCAGACTAGGAAGGAGTCTAATCTGTGAAAGAAGCTTATTGGAACATCTCTGGGGATGAGATATTATCTGTAATCAGTTTCTTAGTGTATTAGGCTTAGACTTGTGTGGTTTTTCTTCATTTTGCTTGGTGATTTACTCTGTTCTGTCTGTTATTACCTGAAACCACTTAAATCCTACTTTTTATACTTAATAAAATCACTTTTGTTTATTAATTAATCCAGAGTAAATGATTAATACCTGGGGGAGCAAACAGCTGTGCATATCTCTCTATCAGTGTTATAGAAGACGGACAATTTATGGGTTTACTCTGTATAAGCTTTATACAGAGTAAAACGGATTTATTTGGGGTTTGGATCCCAGTGGTAGCTGGTTGTGAGGGTGCTGGAGTCAGGTAACTTGCAGAGCTGTTTTCACGTAAAGCCTGCAGCTTTGGGGGCGTGGCCCAGACCCTGGGTCTGTGTTGCACCAGGCTAGTGTGTCTGGCTCAACAAGGCAGAGTTCTGGAAGTCCCAGGCTGGCAGGGAAAACAGACTCAGAGGTAGAATCATAGAATAGAATAATATAATATCAGGGTTGGAAGGCACCTCAGGAGGTCATCTAGTCCAACCCCCTGCTCAAAGCAGGACCAATCCCCAACTAAATCATCCCAGCCAGGGCTTTGTCAAGCCTGACCTTAAAAATATCTAAGGAAGGCGATTTCACCACCTCCCTAGGTAACGCATTCCAGTGTTTCACCACCCTCCTAGTGAAAAAGCTTTTCCTAATATCCAACCTAAACCTCCTCCACTGCAACTTGACTCCATTACTCCTTGTTCTCTCATCAGCTACCACTGAGAGCAGTCTAGATCCATCCTCTTTGGAACCCCCTTTCAGGTAGTTGAAAGCAGCTATCAAATCCCCCCCTCTTTCTTCTCTTCTGAGGTTCCCTCAACCTTTCCTCATAAGTCATGTGTTCCAGTCCCCTAATCATTTTTGTTGCTCTCCGCTGGACGTTTTCCAATGTTTCCACATCCTTCTTGTAGTGTGGGGCCCAAAACTGGACACAGTACTCCAGATGAGGCCTCACCAACGTTGAATAGAGGGGAACGATCACACGTCTCGATCTGCTGGCAATGCCCCTATGTTTACATCCCAAAATGCCACTGGTCTTCTTGGCAACAAGGGCACACTGTTGACTCATATCCAGCTTCTCGTCCACTGTAACCCCTAGATCCTTTTCTGCAGAACTGCTGCCGAGCCATTCAGTCCCCATCTGCAGCAGTGCATAGGATTCTTCTGTCCTAAGTGCAGGACTCTGCACTTGTCCTTGTTGAACCTCATCAGATTTCTTTTGGCCCAATCCTCTAATTTGTCTAGGGCCCTCTGTATTCTATCCCTACCCTCCAGCGTATCTACCTCTCCTCCCAGTTTAGTGTCATCTGCAAACTTGCTGAGGGTGCAATCCACACCATCCTCCAGATCATTTTTGAAGATATTGAACAAAACCGGCTCCAGGACCGACCCTTGGGGCACTCCACTGGATACCGGCTGCCAACTAGACATCAAGACATTAATCACTACCCGTTGAGCCCGACAATCTAGCCAACTTTCTATCCACCTTAGAGTCCATTCATCCAGCCCATAGTTCTTTAACTTGCTGGCAAGAATATTGTGGGAGACCGTGTCAAAAGCTTTGCTAAAGTCAAGGAACAACACGTCCACCATTTTCCCCTCATCCACAGAGCCAGTTATCTCGTCATAGAAGGCGATTAGATTAGTCAGGCATGACTTGCCCTTGGTGAATCCATGCTGACTGTTCCTGATCACTTTCCTCTCCTCTAAGTGCTTCAGAATTGATTCCTTGAGGAGCTGCTCCATGATTTTTCCAGGGACTGAGGTGAGGCTGACTGGCCTGTAGTTCCCAGGATCCTCCTTCTTCCCTTTTTTAAAGATGGGCACCACATTAGCCTTTTTCCAGTCGTCCGGGACTTCCCTGGATAGCCATGAGTTTTCAAAGAATGGCTAATGGCTCTGCAATCACATCCGCCAACTCCTTTAGCACTCTCGTAATCTTAGCACGTCAGGTGACAGCCCCAAGGGGGTCTCTGTGACCGAACCCGTCACACTGGAGTTGGTTAATTTCTCATTGGAAGGGAAAGGAGGGGGCAGAGTCAGGCTATTCTCCTTAGACTGCTTTTTAAAGCTGGTCAAACAAAGGGAAAACTCTCAATATTTTTCAGACTAATTTTTGTTTTGTTCGTTTTCTGACCGGGATGAATTTTTTTCCCCAGGAAGGTTTTTTTATTGCTATTTTATAAAAAATGCTATTTTTTGTTGGTGGTGCTGGTTCAAAAATAGGTTTTTTTTTAAACAACAGGCATCAATCTGGACAGTGGGCAATTTTAAGAATTGAAAAATACTAAATGGAAAATGATGACAAAGCCTAGATGCCATTTTCATGAAATACATCATCAAATGGCCCTTTGGGGCAAACCATTTCCAAGGCAGGGAAAAAGTGACTTTCAACTAAACACGTTTTGTTCAAAAATGTCAGCCATCTCGACTGATTTAGTCATGATACACCTCAAACACCTGTTTGCCTTGAACTGCTGCGGCTGCAACAGTAGAAGCAGCGAGGTGGCTCACCCATGGAGCCATGTAGCAGGGTGACCCAGGTGTGCTGGCCACAGATGGGGAAAATGAAGATGGTCTGGTGACCGGTGGGACATCTGACCTGACGCAATCAGGCCTCTCCCTTACCTGGCCTGGAGGCCTGGCCTTGGGAAGAAAGAGGAAGTGATGAGGGCTTTAAACTAGGTTCACCGGGGGAAGGAGACCAAAGCCCTGAGGTAAGTGGGAAAGCGGGATACCGGGAGGAAGCACAGGCAGGAATGTCTGTGAGGGGAGGGCTCCTGCCTCATACTGGGAATGAGGGGTGATCAACAGGTTATCTCAAGTGCTTATATACAAATGCACAAAGCCTTGGAAACAAGCAGGGAGAACTGGAGGTCCTGGTGATGTCAAGGAACTATGATGTGATCGGAATAACAGAGACTTGGTGGGATAACTCACATGACTGGAGTACTGTCATGGATGGTTATAAACTGTTCAGGAAGGACAGGCAGGGCAGAAAAGGTGGGGGAGTAGCACTGTATGTAAGGGAGCAGTATGACTGCTCAGAGCTCCGGTACGAAACTGCAGAAAAACCTGAGTGTCTCTGGATTAAGTTTAGAAGTGTGTGCAACAAGAGTGATGTAGTGGTGGGAGTCTGCTATAGACCACCGGACCAGGGGGATGAGGTAGATGAGGCTTTCTTCCGGCAGCTCACGGAAGCTACTAGATCGCATGCCCTGATTCTCATGGGTGACTTTAATTTTCCTGATATCTGCTGGGAGAGCAATACAGCGGTGCATAGACAATCCAGGAAGTTTTTGGAAAGCGTAGGGGACAATTTCCTGGCGCAAGAGCTAGAGGAGCCAACTAGAGGGGGCGCTTTTCTTGACCTGCTGCTCACAAACCGGGTAGAATTAGTGGGGGAAGCAAAAGTGGATGGGAATCTGGGAGGCAGTGACCATGAGTTGGTTGAGTTCAGGATCCTGACGCAGGGAAGAAAGGTAAGCAGCAGGATACGAACCCTGGACTTCAGGAAAGCAGACTTCGACTCCCTCAGGGAACGGATGGCCAGGATCCCCTGGGGGACTAACTTGAAGGGGAAAGGAGTCCAGGAGAGCTGGCTGTATTTCAAGGAATCCCTGTTGAGGTTACAGGGACAAACCATCCCGATGAGTCGAAAGAATAGTAAATATGGCAGGCGACCAGCTTGGCTTAATGGTGAAATCCTAGCGGATCTTAAACATAAAAAAGAAGCTTACAAGAAGTGGAAGGTTGGACATATGACCAGGGAAGAGTATAAAAATATTGCTCGGGCATGTAGGAATGATATCAGGAGGGCCAAATCGCACCTGGAGCTGCAGCTAGCCAGAGATGTCAAGAGTAACAAGAAGGGTTTCTTCAGGTATGTTGGCAACAAGAAGAAAGCCAAGGAAAGTGTGGGCCCCTTACTGAATGAGGGAGGCAACCTAGTGACAGAGGATGTGGAAAAAGCTAATGTACTCAGTGCTTTTTTTGCCTCTGTTTTCACTAACAAGGTCAGCTCCCAGACTGCTGCGCTGGGCATCGCAAAATGGGGAAGAGATGGCCAGCCCTCTGTGGAGATAGAGGTGGTTAGGGACTATTTAGAAAAGCTGGACGTGCACAAGTCCATGGGGCCGGACAAGTTGCATCCGAGAGTGCTGAAGGAATTGGCGGCTGTGATTGCAGAGCCATTGGCCATTATCTTTGAAAACTTGTGGCGAATGGGGGAAGTCCCGGATGACTGGAAAAAGGCTAATGTAGTGCCAATCTTTAAAAAAGGGAAGAAGGAGGATCCTGGGAACTACAGGCCAGTCAGCCTCACCTCAGTCCCCGGAAAAATCATGGAGCAGATCCTCAAAGAATCAATCCTGAAGCACTTGCATGAGAGGAAAGTGATCAGGAACAGCCAGCATGGATTCACCAAGGGAAGGTCATGCCTGACTAATCTAATCGCCTTTTATGATGAGATTACTGGTTCTGTGGATGAAGGGAAAGCAGTGGATGTATTGTTTCTTGACTTTAGCAAAGCTTTTGACACGGTCTCCCACAGTATTCTTGTCAGCAAGTTAAGGAAGTATGGGCTGGATGAATGCACTATAAGGTGGGTAGAAAGCTGGCTAGATTGTCGGGCTCAACGGGTAGTGATCAATGGCTCCATGTCTAGTTGGCAGCCGGTATCAAGTGGAGTGCCCCAAGGGTCGGTCCTGGGGCCGGTTTTGTTCAATATCTTCATAAATGATCTGGAGGATGGTGTGGATTGCACTCTCAGCAAATTTGCGGATGATACTAAACTGGGAGGAGAGGTAGATACGCTGGAGGGGAGGGATAGGATACAGAAGGACCTAGACAAATTGGAGGATTGGGCCAAAAGAAATCTGATGAGGTTCAATAAGGATAAGTGCAGGGTCCTGCACTTAGGACGGAAGAACCCAATGCACAGCTACAGACTAGGGACCGAATGGCTAGGCAGCAGTTCTGCGGAAAAGGACCTAGGGGTTACAGTGGACGAGAAGCTGGATATGAGTCAGCAGTGTGCCCTTGTTGCCAAGAAGGCCAATGGCATTTTGGGATGTATAAGTAGGGGCATAGCGAGCAGATCGAGGGACGTGATCGTTCCCCTCTATTCAACATTGGTGAGGCCTCATCTGGAGTACTGTGTCCAGTTTTGGGCCCCACACTTCAAGAAGGATGTGGATAAATTGGAGAGAGTCCAGCGAAGGGCAACAAAAATGATTAGGGGTCTGGAACACATGAGTTATGAGGAGAGGCTGAGGGAGCTGGGATTGTTTAGCCTGCAGAAGAGAAGAATGAGGGGGGATTTGATAGCTGCTTTCAACTACCTGAAAGGGGGTTCCAAAGAGGATGGCTCTAGACTGTTCTCAATGGTAGCAGATGACAGAACGAGGAGTAATGGTCTCAAGTTGCAGTGGGGGAGGTTTAGATTGGATATTAGGAAAAACTTTTTCACTAAGAGGGTGGTGAAACACTGGAATGCGTTACCTAGGGAGGTGGTAGAATCTCCTTCCTTAGAGGTTTTTAAGGTCAGGCTTGACAAAGCCCTGGCTGGGATGATTTAACTGGGAATTGGTCCTGCTTCGACCAGGGGGTTGGACTAGATGACCTTCTGGGGTCCCTTCCAACCCTGATATTCTATGATTCTATGATTCTATGCCGCAGAAAGGCTGTGCGGAGCCAGTGGAGAGCATGAGGTTGTCAGAGACCTGTGGATGACTCCTGGGAGGGTCTGTTTGGGAAAGAGCAGGAAGCAACTCAAAGGAGTGGCTGAAAGGAGAAATGGAAAGGAGCCCAGGAAGAGCTGAAAGCTGAGCGCAGAGGGCGGGCAGAAGAATTAGAGGAGTGAAGACAAATCCTTGAAAGGGGGGCTGGGCTCAGTTTGAGACAGGACAAAGACTTTTTGTTTTGTTTATTTTGAACTTGGACACAGAAACTCTGTTTCCCTAAAAGGGGTGGACTTTTGTTAAGGATTTAGCCATAGGGCTATTCACTCCATCAGGTTACAACAGCAAGCCATGTCAGCTGCTGCAGCAGGCTGAGCAGGGGCGTGCTGGAGGAGGTGACTGGTCACACAGGGCACCAACTGACATTCAGCAATGTGTTCAAGTTCTGAAGCCAAAAAGATTGCACAAAACAACTGTCCAGACAAAGTTGTTCCCAGCCCTAAGCCACAGCCCTTCACCAGAGGCATCTTTTGTTCCAAATGTATGAAAGCTTATGCACTGACCAAATGGCCGGGTTCTTGGGCAGGTATTCCCCCTTTGAAACACAAAAGGAAAGCCCCTCTGCTTTCATAATCCCCTGGTTAACACAACAACCCCAGGGTCTATGGCTAACATTGTACCTTTAAGCTATGAGTTTGGTGAAATCTCCAATATTTTACAGAATCATAAAAGATTAGGATTGGAAGAGACCTCAGGAGGTCATCTAGTCCAACCCCCTGCTCAAAGCAGGACCAACACCAACTAAATCATCCCAGCCAGGGCTTTGTCAAGCTGGCCTCAAAAACCTCTAAGGACGGAGATTCCACCGCTTCCCTGGGTAACCCATTCCAGTGTTTCACCACCCTCCTAGTGAAATAGTGTTTCCTAATATCCAACCTAGACTTCCCGCACTGCAACTTGAGACCATTGCACCTTGCTCTGTCATCTGCCACCACTGAGAACAGCCAAGATCCATCCTCTTTGGAACCCCCCTTCAGGTAATTGAAGGCTGCTATCAAATCCCCCCTCACTCCTCTCTTCTGCAGACTAAACAGGCCCAGTTCCCTCAGCCTCTCCTCTAAGTCATGTGCCCCAGACCCCTGATCATTTTCATTGCCCTCCGCTGGACTCTCTCCAATTTGTCCACATCCTTTCTGTAGTGGGGGGCCCAAAACTGGACGCAATACTCCAGATGTGGCCTCATCAGTGCTGAATAGAGGGGAATAATCACTTCCCTTGATCTGCTGGCAACGCTCCTACTGATGCAGCCCCATATTCCATGAGCCTTCTTGGCAACAAGGGCACACTGCTGACTCATCCAGCTTCTCATTCACTGAAATCCCCAGGTCCTTTTCTGCAGAACTGCTGCTTAACCAGTCTGTCCCCAGCTTGTAGCAGTGCTTGGGATTCTTCCGTCCTAAATGCACTTGTCCTTGTTGAACCTCATCAGATTTCTTTTGGCCCCATCCTCCAATTTGTCAGGGTCACTCTGGACCCTATTCCTACCCTCCAGCATATCTACCTCTCCCTCCAGCTCAGTGTCATCTGTGAACTTGCTGAGGGTGCAATCCATCCCACAAAACTGGCCCCAGTACCAACCCCTGGGGTACTCTGCTTGATACCGGCTGCCAACTAGACATCAAGCCATTGATCACTACCCATTAAGCCTGACAATCTGGCCAGCTTTCTATCCACCTTATAGTCCATTCATCCAATTCATACTTTTTTAACTTGTTAGCAAGGATACTGTGGGAGATCGCATCAAAAGCTTTGGTAAAGTCAAGCCATATCACATCCACTGCTTTCCCCACATCCACAGAGCCATTTATCTCATCATAGAAGGCAATCAGGTTGGTCAGGCATGACTTTCCCTTAGTGAATCCATGCTGACTGTTCCTGATCACCTTGCTCTCCTCCAAGTGCTTCAGAATGGTTTCCTTGAGGACCTGCTCCATGATTTTTCCAGGGACTGAGTTGAGTCTGTAGTTCCCTGGGTTCTCCTTCTTCTGTTTTCTAAAGATAGGCACTATATTGCCTTTTTCCAATTGCCCGGGACCTCCCCCAATCACTACAAGTTTTCAGAGATAATGGCCAATGGCTCTGCAATCACATCAGCCAATTCCCTCAGCATCCTCAGATGCATTAGATCTGGACCCATGGACTTGTGCATGTCCAGCTTTTCTAAATAGTCCTTAACGTGTTCTTTCACCACTGAGGGCTGCTCACCTCCTCCCCATACTGTGTTGCCCAGGATGATATTTTATGTCAATAACATTGTTAGTCTGCCATCTTTACCACTTTGATTACAATATTCCTATCCCTCTCTAACATGCTCGGGAAAAGTCCTTTCCCAGTCCAAACTCTGTCTGTGTCTTAGCACAATCATGGATTCTGGAGAACCAGTAGGATTATGACATAGTAAGAGACTGAAACCTGAGCAGTGGCATAGGGCCACCGGTTTTATCCAGACTGCTAAAAACACGTTGGCTTCTATTATTGTTAATGACTCAAACGCCTAATAAATACAGGGTGGAAATGTTCTTTACGAAAGATTAAACAACACCCATTCAGCTGAAGGCCAAGAAATCAGATGTCTAGGTCTCCAGTCCTCCAAGGAGATCTCCATTTAAAAAACAAGGGAGAAAAAACTAGATATTTCTAAGGTAAAAAGCAAAGAAACCTTTCTTTAAAAAAAAAAACCCCTCTTTTGGGCCTCTGTCCATTATACAGAGATAAAAAAGAGCACACAGTTTTATTTTCCCTTTGTAGCTCATCATTAAAAGGTTAAAAAAATGCAAATACACGTTAAAACTTTCAGATACTGTTCTAGCAAGCAGAAGATCCAAAATATGCTGCCTAAAACAGCTGTCAGCTATGATGTAATCTTCTTTGGTCTAAATACTGCTAGGTTTTTTATTTGAAAACAGATGCAAAAAAAAAGGCAAGGAAATGTCCTTATGCTGGAGATAAGTCTCTAAAGATTCAAGCCCAATCCCGCTACCATCAGTGTGAGTCAGGAGTAACTCCACATGAGTCAATAGAATCATACTGGCTGTAAGGGAGATTTGAATCAGGCCCATAGCAATTACTGACATGGGAAAATCTTTTCCAGATGTTAGTTTAAATAAGCAACCCCTGGGAAGCCTGCAAGAGTTAGGATAAAATTTAGCATAAGCTCGGAAATCGGGAATTCCTAAGCAGGTGTATTGGCGTGCAGGGGTCAACAGAAAGAGTGCAGGAGTAAGGGAGCTGTTTGGATGACTGGGTAGAGAGCATGGGGGGTGAGGAGGTTGCAAACTCAGCAAGGGGCATGGGAGAGGAGTGAAAATGTTGGTGGTGTGAGGGTCTGAGTTTCTTTAAGCCTGTAGCAGGAAGCCAGGTACCGGCTGGCTCTGGGTGGGAGTGTGGCTCTGGGGTGGAGTGAGGGATGAGGGGTTTGAGGTGCAGAAGTGTGCTCCGGGCTGGGATCAAGGGGTTCTGAGGATGGAAGGGGGATCAGGGCTGGAGTAGGAGGCTGGGGTGTGTGTTGGGGGTTAGGGCTCTGGCTGTCAGTGCAGGCTCTGTGGTTGGGCTGGGGTTGAGGCATTTGGGGTACAGGAGGGTGCTCCGGGCTGGGATCGAGGGGTTCAGAGGGCAGAAAGGGGATCAGGGCTAGAGCAGGGAGTTGGGGCACAGGAGGAGGTCGGGGTGCAGGCTCCTGGCGTCGCTTACCTCAGGCAGCCCCTGGAAGCAGCTGCACGTCCCCACCCTCCAGCTCCTACACGGAAGCTGTGGCCAGGTTGCTCTGCATGCTGCCCCATCCACAGGTTCTGCCCCACAGCTCCCATTGGCCATGGTTCCCAGCCAATAGGAGCTGCAGAGCTAGTGCTTGGGGAGGGCGTAGCACATGGAGCCCCCTGGCTGTCCCTATGCATAGGAGACGGAGTGGGGACACGCCACTGCTTCCGGGAGCCGCGCAGAGCCCAGGGAGCCTGCCTTAGCCCTGCTGTGCTGCTGACTGGACTTTTAACGGCCTTGTCAGCAGTGCAGACTGGAGACGCCAGGGTCCCTCTTCAACCTGGCATTCCGGTTGACAACCGGACACCTGGCAACCCAATGGGGTGCGTGGAGTGGTGGGGCACCAGACTGGGGCATACTGAGTGGTGTGGCATGTGGAGTGTTGGGGTGCCAAGGTGGTGCGCACAGACCGGTGGTGCATCAGGCTGGGGCACACAGAGTAGGAGGGTGCTGGGCTGGGAGGGGCTGAGCTGCAGGGGTCAGGCACTCATTAGGAACCAAGGCTTCAGTCATGACTTTGATTTATTCTTTAGCCTTTTTTTGTTGCCAGTGCTAGGGGTTGCAGGTGGGCTGGGCTGTCCTGTACAATACATCTGTCTTAAATATAAAGAAAAGGGTAGCATAAAATCCCTCATTGGCAGCTGTACTGAATCGCTTTACCTGAAAGGGGTTAAGTAGCTCAAATCACCTAGTTGGCACCTGACCAGAAGGACCAATAAGGAAAGAAGATACTTTCAAATCTGTGGGGGGTGGGAGGATTTGTTTGTGGCTCTCTTTGTTTGTTCCCTCTCCAGACGGAGGGAGGGACCAAGCAGGTACAACATCTCCTGAAAATATACCTGAAATGATACATATAAAATTATAGAAATCGTAAGTAGGCAAGGAAATGCGTTAGGTTATCTTTTGTTTTAGCTTGTGAATTTTCCTATGTTACAAAGGTAGTTTTATTCCTGTTTTTGTAACTGTGAAGCTGAGTCCAGAGGGGAGTTCTCTGTGTTTCAAATCTTTTTATTACCCTGTAAAGTTACCTTCCATCCTGATTTTGCAGGTGTGATTCTTTTCCTTTTTTCTTTATAATAAAATTCTTCTTTTAAGAACCTGATTGATTTTAGTGTCCGAAAGATAAAGGGTCTGGTCTGTGCTCACATTGCTAAGGCAATTGGTTGGTATATTATTCTCAAGCCTCCCCAGGAAAGGGGATGAAGGAGTTTGGGGGGATATTTTGGAAGTATAGGGATTCCATGTGACCCTCCCCTGAATTTTTGTGTAAATCACTTGGTGGTGGCAGCAATACCATCCAAGGACAAGGAAAGGAATTTGTGCCTTGGGGAAGTTTTTAACCTAAGCTGGTAGAATGTAAGCTTAGGGGTCTTTCATGTGGGTCCCCACATCTGTACCCCAGAGTTCAGAGTGGGGGGAGGTACCCTGACAACATCCATGTGTGGCCACCTTGCCTGCATGGTGAATGTGCCCATCGCATCAGGCAGGGCTCATTCACGAGCAGCAGACCCACCTGATCCTTGATCTTTCTTTTTTGTCTGTGATATTTGAAGAAGCCTTTCTTGTTGTCTCTAACATTCCTTGCCAGTATTTCAATCTGTGCCTTGGCTTTCCTGATTTTGTTCCTACACGCTAATAAATATTGATTTATTTATAAGTGGGTATACGAATGACACACATTGATTGCTCTGAAATAGAAGTCCACATATATCATCTCACCATAAACTTATGTTATATCCTTTTTAGTACCAAACTGTATATATGACATTACTCTCAAGAAGTATCAGTTCTGCTTCATGGGCAATGTGTGCTCTCAGTTAATAAATATTTGACTGCTGTTTCCCAGGATAAAAAATATCTTTATTTTGGTATCTAAATAATATTCTAATAAACCTACAATTATCCCTGGGTCACAAACTCATCTAATCAAGAGCTTTAAAAGGGAAACTTATAGCTGGCTTAAAAGAGAGACTTTTTTCATGAACATTTTCATGAAAAAATTTATCCCTAGCTTTCTTATTTAAAAAACTCAAAAATTTTCAACCAGTTTTAAACCCCATCTAGAACCTGGCTGTGTCCAGTAAAGAAGTTCCCTTTGTAGGTAAGAAAAGGGATCCATCCTTTGTTTTCAGTGTAGCCACAGGAAGTTTGGGGTAAGGAGGGCTAGTGCATAGAGCATTGGACTGGGATTCAGGACACCTCGTTCTATTCTCAGCTCTGGCCTGCTGGGTAATCCTCAGGCAATCCTCTGTGCTCAGTTTCTCCATCTGTAAAATGGGAATAATGACAGTGCCCACCTTTCATCTACTGATGAAAAATGCTACATAACAGGTAGGTATTATGTCATTATTATAAATTTGCTCCATTGCAACTGCAGCCCTGATTTGAGGGTCTTCTCTTCCATAGAATCATAGAATATCAGGGTTGGAAGGCACCTCAGGAGGTCATCTAGCCCAACCCTCTGCTCAAAGCAGGACCAATCCCCAACTAAATCATCCCAGCCAGGGCTTTGTCAAGCCTGACCTTAAAAACTTCTAAGGAAGGAGGTTCCACCACCTCCCTAGGTAACACATTCCAGTGTTTCACCACCCTCCTAGTGAAAAAGCTTTTCCTAATATCCAACCTAAACCTCCCCCACTGCAACTTGAGACCATTACTCCTCGTTCTGTCATCTGCTACCACTGAGAACAGTCTAGATCCATCCTCTTTGGAACCCCCTTTCAGGTAGTTGAAAGCAGCTATCAAATCCCCCCTCATTCTTCTCTTCCGCAGACTAAACAATCCCAGTTCCCTCAGCCTCTCCTCATAAGTCATGTGTTCCAGTCCCCTAATCATTTTTATTGCCCTCCGCTGGACTCTTTCCAATTTTTCCACATCCTTCTTGTAGTGTGGGGCCCAAAACTGGACACAGTACTCCAGATGAGACCTCACCAATGTCGAATAGAGGGGAATGATCACGTCCCTCGATCTGCTGGCAATGCCCCTACTTATACAGCCCAAAATGCCATTGGCCTTCTTGGCAACAAGGGCACACTATTGACTCATATCCAGCTTCTCACCCACTGTAAATTTCTGCAGAACTGCTGCCTAGCCATTCGGTCCCTAGTCTGCAGCGGTGCATAGGATTCTTCCGTCCTAAGTGCAGGACTCAGCACTTGTCCTTGTTGAACCTCATCAGATTTCTGTTGGCCCAATCCTCTAATTTGTCTAGGGCCCTCTGAATCTTATCCCTACCCTCCAGAGTATCTACCACTCCTCCCAGTTTAGTGTCACCTGCAAACTTGCTGAGGGTGCATTCCACACCATTCTCCAGATCATTAATGAAGATATTGAACAAAACCGGCCCCAGGACTGACCTTTGGGGCATTCCACTTGATACCGGCTGCCAACTAGACATCAAGCCATTGATCACTACCCGTTGAGCCCGACAATCTAGCCAACTTTCTATCCACCTTAGAGTCCATTCATCCATACTTCTTTAACTTACTGGCAAGAATACTGTGGGAGACCGTGTCAAAAGCTTTGCTAAAGTCAAGGAACACATCCACAGAGCCAGTTATCTCGTCACAGAAGGCAATTAGATTAGTCAGGCATGACTTGCCCTTGGTTAATCCATGCTGACTGTTCCTGATCAATTTCCTCTCCTCTAAGTGCTTCAGAATTGATTCCTTGAGGACCTGCTCCATGATTTTTCCGGGGACTGAGGTGAGGCTGACTGGCCTGTAGTACCCAGGATCCTCCTCCTTCCCTTTTTTAAAGATGGGCACTACATTAGCCGTTGTTCAGTTGTCCGGGACCTCCCCCGATTGCCATGAAGTTTCAAAGATAATGGCCAATGGCTCTGCAATCACATCTGCCAACTCCTTTAGCACCCTTCGATGTAGCGCATCCGGCCCCATAGACTTGTGCTCATCCACCTTTTCTAAATAGTCCCGAACCACTTCTTTCTTCACAGAGGTCTTCACAGAGTGCTGGTCACCTACTCCCCATGCTGTGCTGCCCAGGGCAGTAGTCTGGGAGCTGACCTTGTTCGTGAAGACAGAGGCAAAAAAAGCATTGAGTACATTAGCTTTTTCCACATCCTCTGTCACAAGGTTGCCTCCCTCATTCAGTAAGGGGCCCACACTTTCCTTGACTTTCTTCTTGTTGCTAACATACCTGAAGAAACCCTTCTTGTTACTCTTAACATCTCTTGCTACCTGCAACTCCAAGTGGTTAGTCTCTAAGGTGCCACAAGTACTCCTTTTCTTTTAGCCTTCCTGATTTCACTCCTGCATGCCTGAGCAATATTTTTATACTCCTCCCTGGTCATTTGTCCAATCTTCCACTTCTTGTAAGCTTGTTTTTTGGGTTTAAGATCAGCAAGGATTTCACTGTTAAGCCAACCTGGTCTCCTGCCATATTTACTATTCTTTCTACACATTGGGATGATTTGTTCCTGTAACCTCAATTAGGATTCTTGAAAATACAGCCAGCTCTCCTGGACTCCTTTCCCCCTCATGTTATTCTCCCAGGGGATCCTGCCGATCAGTTCCCTGAGGGAATCAAAGTCTGCTTTTCTGAAGTCCATGGTCCGTATTCTGCTGCTCTCCTTTCTTCCTTGTGTCAGGATCCTGAACTCGACCATCTCATGGTCACTGCCTCCCAGGTTCTCATCCACTTTTGCTTCCCCTATTAATTCTTCCCTGTTTGTGAGGATCAGGTCAAGAAGAGCTCTGCCCCTAGTTGGTTCCTCCAGCACTTGCACCAGGAAATTGTCCCCTACACTTTCCAAAAACTTCTTGGATTGTCTGTGCACTGCTGTATTGCTCTCCCAGCAGATATTGGGGTGATTGAAGTCCCCCAGGAGAACTAGGGCTCGTGATCTAGTAACTTCTGTTAGTTGCCTGAAGAAAGCCTTGTCCACCTCATCTCCCTGGTGTGGTGGTCTATAGCAGACTCCCACCACGACATCAGCCTTGTTGCTCACTCTTCTAAACTTGATCTAGAGACTCTCAGGTTTTTCTGCAGTTTCATACCGGAGCTCTGAGCAGTCATACTGCTCTCTTATAATACAATGCTTTTCTGCTCTGCCTGTCCTTGCTGAGCAGTTTATATCCATCCATGACAGTACTCCAGTCATGTGAGTTATCCCACCAAGTCTCTGTTATTCCAATCACATCATAATTCCTTGACTGTGTCAGGACTTCCAGTTCCCCCTGCTTGTTTCCCAGGCTTCTTGCATTTGTGTGTAAGCACTTAAGATAACTTGCTGATCGTCCTGTTTTCTCAGTATGAGGCAGGAGCCCTCCTGTCTTGCGCTCTCTGGCTCATGCTTCCTTCCGGTATCCCACTTCCCCACTTACCTCAGGGCTTTGGTCTCTTTCCCCTGGTGAACCTAGTTAAAAGCCCTCCTCACTAGGTTAGCCAGCCTGATTGCGAAGATGCTTTTTCCTCTCTTTGTCAGGTGGAGCCCGTCTCTTCCTAGCACTCCTCCTTCTTGGAACACCATCCCCATGGTCAAAGAATCCAAAGCCTTCTCTCCGACACCACCTGTGTAGCCATTCGTTGACTTCCACAATTCGACAGTCTCTACCTGGGCCTTTTCCTTCCACAGGGAGGATGGATGAGAATACCACTTGCACCTGAAACGCTTTATCCTTCTTCCCAGAGCCACGTAGTTTTCAGTGATCCGCTCAAGGTCATTCTTGGCAGTATCATTGGTGCCCACATGGAGAAGTAGGAAGGGGTGGCGATCCGAGGGCTTGAGGAGTCTCAGCAGAAATAGATGACTCAGTTCACCTGAGGAGGGAGTCCCCGATCACCACCACTCACCTCCTTCTCTTGGGAGCGGTGATCATGGAACCCCCTTCCCTAAGACAGTGCATCTCATGCCTTCCAATCGGCGGAGTCTCTTTCGCTCCCTTCACTTAGATGTATCATCTAGTCCACTCTCCGCATTAGTACCTGTGGAGAGAACATGAAAACGGTTGCTTACCTGTATCTGTATTGCTGGTACATGGACACATGTTTTGTTTTCATTTTTTAACCCCTTCTCCAATATACATTGCACACTGGGAAAATGCACATTTCTTCCATAGTTTAACCTTCACAATATTAGCCATATTAATTTTACACATGGTGTAACTGCCTTCAGAGTTTTTATGCACCCCCACCAAAGCAACAGTCCGAACCCCCAGAGCCACCCCAAGGCTCAGTGTTCCCATCATTGCTTCCCTTTTCCTTTTTTTTCTGTGGACACACACACATTTTTTTTTGGCTAACATTTTTTGCTGTGCACTTTTTTTTTTTTTTTTAAAACACAACTATACCCTGATTACACTTTCATCTTGTACAACCAGAGACAGCCAGGGCAGCCAAGTTAAGTTTCAATAGAAACCCTTTACATTCCTTTAGTGATTTTAATTACATTACTCAATAGTTAAATAATTTTGATTAGATTATTTTTTCACCTGCTGCCTGCAGCAGTCCCTTATAGACCATTTTTGCGGGAAGAGGGCCCTTTTTTTTAGAATTGCTGTAAAAGCTTCTGGGGGCAGAAGCATATAGTGGTGGTAGTAGCCACTTTACCTGACCCCTTGTATAATTTAATTATCAAGCTTTTATTCAATGTGACTGCACAGAGTTGCACATACAGTTACATTTATATAACTGGGTTTGATTATTAAACCAAAAACTTTCTTCTTGTAACACCACAACTTTTACCATTTTTACAACTTCCAAATGTTTACTTTTTTTCAAACCCTGTATTGTTAATTTTTGCAAAAGGTATTTGTAACTTTTTACTTACTTTTTAAAATCACTTACTTTTACATTTAGTTCTTTAAGGTAGTGCAATTTGTTTGTAACAACTTAGTCACCAAGTACAATTATTGCCATATAGCTGCCTTACTTAATCTGTGCTGTTTTTACCTTGAGACGGTTTTAAAAGGCAGTAAAACATTTGTTTTTATGGTTACACATGGATTTTTTTACTTTAAAAAATTTTAGTGGAATACAGCAGAACTTCATTATACTTTGTTTAAAAATAACCATCAACATTTTACATAAATATCCAAATATCCCTTCATTAAAACTTTAGAAAAACAAAAGTGTGGAAAGGTGGGGGGAGAGAAGGGGGAAGAGGTGGAAAGAAACCAATTAAGCTTGTTAGGTTACTTTAAAGTACAGGCTACCAGCAGCAAATTAAGTAAACTGAGAAAAAGAAGAAGGAAAAGAAGAAGAGGATATAGTTAGCTTTGAGCCAAGAGTAGGCTTTCTGGGTTAAAACAGTTGGGAACCCTTACCCCAGGTTTTTATTTTGGCTTTGGAAGAAGAGTGGAGGTTGTTACCTGCTCCTGCAAACCCTGCCATTTTTTACTTTGAAACCTTCCCCCCACACCCCGACCAAGTCCCAGCTCCTGTCTCTAAAGTGGTTTGTTAACTCTGCTTCTGACTCTAAACCCTGTTGCGCCAAATTATCTTTAACCACCCCTAACTAATTTACAACCCTTCAGCAGCCTTTGCTGAAGCAGCACCAAACTTGAAAGATTACTGGCAGCTTCCCATAATGCTGCCCTAACTTCAAACCTCTCACAAGTGGACGGAAGTGCCTCCTTTCCCTGGAAGGCATCCAGTCCCTATAGGCAGGGACCTTCTTCCACTACCCATATACCAGGGAGGGTGGACTCCTCAGCCACCCCCCATCCCTCTGGGTCGCCTAACAATTCCTCCATTTCCTTTCTAATCTCATCCCAGGTTGACCCCTGTACCTGGTATGGGCCCTGGTTCTTCCTTATCCATTTATCCAAAAAATCCTTTACCCTGGCTTGACAGAACCCATAACCACCATCACGAGAGTTCGCTATACCTCCTCCAAGCAGTTGAGCGGACTGTTGGGGAGCGGGACTTACAGGTTGCCACTCACCTATCCGATGCGATGCATCTGAGTCACGGCACCAAGAGGTTAGGGGGCTTGTTCCTTCATCCGCTTACTTCCCTGGCCCTTCTCACATGAACAGAAAGCAACAATACCCAAAGTCCGAAAGTGCAAACAATTTAATGTTTATTGGGGTTTACCAGCAAGTAATGATTCCAATTTCCTTCCTTAGTGTTCCCCTTCCCAGCTCTAACACCACAGAGCCTTGCCTGTGTCCCTGTTCCCATTCACTGTTCCCATCCCCACCCCCAGAAAAACAAACTTCCAATTTCTTCACCCCCATTCCCTGTTCCCATTCCTCCCCTTACTTCCTGATTAACTGCAAAATATATAGTAAAACTTTAGTTTTGCTTAGCTATACCTTAACCAATTATTTTACTGAAATTTAACTAACCAGTGTTAACATATTGTAACATAATTATTTAACCAGTTATATCCCACCACCTTAATTGGTTTACACCCTTGGGCAGCTGGTGGAGAGGAGTGGAGGAGTGGGCTGAATTAATTAAACAGCAAACAAAAACAATTACAAAACCAGACCAAGATTATACAGACAAACAATAGGGAAATGGGGACTACAGTGATAAAACAACAAAAAAATAAGAATTTCACACCCTAGCTATTAATAAGTAAGTTCTTGCCAGAGAGAATGCTATCAAACTAAGTTTCCTTTAAATCTTCTAGGCTCTTCCCTTTCTCTGAAGATAGGTAATAAATATTATTAGGACAAAATTGTATTCTTAACAGCCCAATAGCACCTTATTTCAATGTGACTGGTTTGGAATGTTAAGAATGTAACCATACACTTCCCAGCTTATGGCTGCCTCTGCTGCTTAGCCAAAGGCCTTAGCCTAAAAACAAGGCCTCGGACTGTTACAGTAAAAAAAAAAAAAGGCCCTTACACAGGCAAACAGTGATTTTAATTCTTTCTTTTATACCTTGATAACTAGCTAAGTGATAAGAATACACCTAAATTCTTAGAGTATAGGCCTTTGCAGACAGGCCTGAACATCTATATCCTAACAGGTTTCAGAGTAACAGCCGTGTTAGTCTGTATTCGCAAAAAGAAAAGGAGTACTTGTGGCACCTTGGAGATGAACCAATTTATTTGAGCATAAGCTTTTGTGAGCTACAGCTCACTTCATGTGACACCATCATAGGACCTAATCACATTAGCCACACCATCAGGGGCTCATTTACCTGCACATCTACCAATGTGATATTTGCCAGCAATACCCCTCTGCCATGTACATTAGCCAAACCGGACAGTCGCTATGCAAAAGAATAAATGGACACAAATCAGAGATCAAGAATCATAACATTCAAAAACCGGTAGGAGAACACTTCAACCTCTCTGGCCACTCAGTAACAGACTTAAAGGTGGCAATTTTGCAACAAAAAAGCTTCAAAAACAGACTCCAACGAGAAACTGCTGAGCTTGAATTAATATGGCAAACTAGATACCATTAACTTGGGTTTGAATAGAGACTGGGAGTGGCTGGGTCATTACACATATTGAATCTATTTCCCCATGTTAAGTATCCTCATGCCTTCTTGTCAATTGTCTAAATGGGCTATCTTGATTATCACTACAAAAGTTTTTTTCTCCTGCTGATAATAGCTCATCTTAATTAATTAGCCTCTTACTGGTGGTATGGCTACTTCCACCTTGTCATGTTCTCTGTATGTATGTATGTATGTATATATATATATATATATATCTTCTTTCTATATGTTCCATTCTATGCATCCGATGAAGTGGGCTGTAGCCCATGAAAGCTTATACTCAAATAAATGTGTTAGTCTCTAAAGTGCCACAAGTACTCCTGTTCTTTTTATATCCTAACAGTGTGCACTAGCAGGGAGGCTCCCCCACTAACAGCTGAAATTATTGAGAGCTGTATTAAGTGGTGGGACTTGAAGACATCTCAGTAATTGGCTGGTAGCATAGTCAGTGGAAACTGACTATTGGCTGGCAAGGTAGGCAGTGGAGAGGACCGGAGTGGAGCCCTGCAGAGAGGCATGGCAATTGGCTAGCAGGGCATCTGATGTGGCAATTGGTTGGTAAGGCAGCTGGCGCAGGGGGCCAGAGCAGAGCCCTGCAGAGAGAGGCACGGCAATTGGCCAGCGGGGCAGCTGGTGGAGAGGTGTGGCAATTGGCCAAAAGGGCAGCTGGTGGAGAGGAGTGGAGTAGAACAGAGCCTGGAAGAGAGGTGTGGTGAGCGAGTAAGGTGCCTTCTTACCCAGCCCCCCCCCCCCCACACACACACACACACACACACACTTAGGGTGAAAGGTGAACTGTGCAGATTCATCTTGGAACTCTGGGGCTGCACTGACCAAGGACAGCAACTGTGAGTGGGGTGCAGAATGGGCATGTTAAAGAGACTTTTGGTTGCTGGACTTAAGAACCTGAGGGGACAAGGACACTGTCTAACTTACTTAGGGGTGGGTCTTTTGCTCATGGTTTATGTTTGTGAACGGTTTGTAGTGTTTTCCCACAGTAATGCTGAGTTACTTACCCTCTTTTATTAAATTTTTTTAAATAAAAATCTGTGCTTGCAAGAGGGGAAGCGTTGCCTCTCAGAGGCGCCCAGGGGGTGATGTATAATTGTCTCAGGTCACTGGGTGGGAGCTCTAGCCGGTTTTGTGATGTATTGTTGAAAAGGAACCCCTAGATATTGAACCCAGCCCTTGTTGTTGCCAACTTTGACTGAAGGGTAGAATGGTTACACGTTTCAGTAACACCTACACAGCCAAACTTCATATCTTCACATACGATGATAGCACATAAAATCCAATGAGATATTAATGTTTAGCAGATCAAGACTTTTACAGTGATACCTCACAATGCATACTTTGTACAAAACTTATCCTAATTATATGACAGTGGTGAATAAGGGGGTGCTAGGGTGTCACACACACCATCCCCTGTTCTGCAGGCTGGGCTGGTGGGACCCCATTATCTACCATGCTTCAGTGGCCTGGGTCCCACCCTGTTTGGGTGGAGTTTAGGATGTTCCTTACCATAGTGAGTAGTTACTCAAGCGAATATACATCCCACTGGGGCCAACGGTTCACAATCTGGCCCTTGGTTATTCACAAGAGAGGACAGAATCCAGCTGTCTCCCTCTTACATGGGTTAGCCTGTGCAGGGTGAAAAGCAGGAGGAAAATGTATTTTAGTGGCTAGAGTCAGCAGATCTGCCTCTTAACCAGTCCCAGAGCAGATCTGGTGGGTAAAACTGCTATTCTACCTAATCACTTCTTAGAGTAGAACTTTAAAAGCATGAGCCTTATTTCCTACTAGTGGTTCCCTTTGACTCACTTTTCCCAGGCAACATGGATGAGGTGAATCATTAGAAAGGATGAGAATGAAGAGAGAGGAGTTATGGGGTGGATGGGAGTGGTATGGAAGAAGGCACTGAAACAGTGCACACAGAAGTAGGTGGGCATCAGAGATTGGGGGATGTGATGGAGACTAGGTCAAAGATTTTGGCAAGGTGGAATTCAAGTAGAGAGTTCGGGGTAAGGGTGAGGTGATGACACTTGAAGAGAGGAGGTAGAGAAGGGAAGGCATATGAGCAGACCAAAAAAAGTATTGTTTATATCACACTGGGGCCTAGAGGCCCCATTGCACTCGGTGCTGTACACATAGTGAGAGACAAGTTCTTCAGGGCAGGGCATACAGCCTAAATACTCCAGGGAGACAGAGGGCCCAGAAAGGGGGAGTTGCTCAAGGTCACACAACAGATGGGTGGCAGTGCTGGGAACAGAATTCGGGTCTCCTGCGTCCTAACCCAGTGCTCCATCCACTGGACCATGCTGCTCCCTACATACAGGCATCTTTTTAACAACACAGCTATGTGTCTTTGAGGTTATTTCTCCTTTAAGGACTGGGGGGGGGCGCAAGACCATCCCTGTCTCCCTGGAGGGTTGGACAGCAGGCGAGATCTGCTGGACTGAGGGTCTTCGGGAATTATGCTGGGGCTCCAGCAGGTGCAGCTGTTGTGGGGAATGTGACTGGCGGGGTGGGCCTGCTGCAGGGCTGAGGGGGGCAGGATTTGGGTGAGGGTTGCTGAGCTGTGGGTCTGTGGGGGCAAGATTTGGAGTGGGGGCTGCGAGCTGAGGGATCCTGGGGGGCGGCAGGTGTTGGGGTGGGGGCTGCTGCGTTCGGAATCCTTAGGAGGGGCAGGGCTTGGGGATGGGGCTGAGGGTCCTGTGGGGGGACTCCACACAGGGCTGTGGCTGTGCGCTGTGGGGGAGGGGGCAGGAGTTGGAGTGGGGGCTGCGGGCTGGGGATCGCAGAGGGGAAGGAGTTGGGGAGACGGCTGTGAGCTGGGGGTCTCGGGGGCGGTGCGGTGTGGCAGGATTTGGGGACGGGGCGGCAGGTCTCGGGAGATTATGGGGTGCTGTGCCTGGTCGGTGCACGAGCGCAGGGTTGGGTGTGGGAGCTGTGTGCCTCGGGATCGCTCCCCCCAGTTGCCGCAGTGACGGCCCGGCCCCAGCCGTGATGTCACCCAGCGGCCCCCCGCTCGCGGGCTGGGCGCCCAGCGCAGCCAACCAGCGAGCGAGGGGCAGGGGCGGGCCGCGTACCCCTCAGCCAGGCGCGGCGGCGGCGCAGAGCAGCTCTCAGAGCTCTGGGTGCAGCCTGCTGGTGTCTGCGCCGATCGTGGGGAGCCGCTGAGCCGCGGCCGAGGTAAGAGCATCCTCCCGTCCCAGGCCCGGCAGGTGCATTGGGCAGGGGCGGGAACCCCAGCAGCTGCCGCTGGGATTCCTCACCCCTGGGCAGCAGCCTGGGCGGACGCGTTTGGGTCAGACCCCCGCTCCCTTGCGGGGAGAACAATGGAGCAGGTTTGCAGCGCCCTGCGCTGGAGTTCTGCACCCCCTAGGGCCACGGACCCTGCCCTGTCGCTGGGCTGGACCCCCTGCGGGGTTGGGGCAGTAGGGGGAGAGGCAAGCCTGATGAGATCATCCTGCCCCACCCAGGTGAAACAAACACGTAGCAAGCCCTCCCTGGGTGCGGGGAGCAGGGGTGGATCAGCTGATGTACGGCTGGTTCCTCGCCACCCTTGGCGAGAATAGGAGTAGCCAGGGAGATGGTGGTGGGGAGGGTATAATCCTAGGAGATTGGTGAGGCAGGAGTGGAAAACACGCAAGGCTGGAGATGCAGAGTGTGGCGGGGGAGAATATTGCTTCTCCGGTAAAAAATAAATATTGCTGCTTGCTCATCAGGAATCCATGTAGCTTCCCAGCATTTCCCCTGCTCCCCGGATGCTTCCCTCGGGCCGTGTGTACCTGCCTGCCGTATCCAAAGTGCCTGTCCCTGAGGCAGGGGTTTGGGCTAGTGAATTCTGCTGGGATCTGCGCGTAAATAATAGGGATGGCAGTTTCCCCTGGCTCTTCTCTGACAGCCCTTTCTCCTGATCCCCTTTCCCTCTCTCATCCTGGGCAGAGCCTCAGCCCTGTGTGCTCCCTGTTATTTACCACCATTGCTCTATTGCTGCATGTATCCCAGAAAGAAATCCAGCGAGGAGGGTTAGGAGCCAGCCATGCCTCAGTTCTAGCCATCACCCCACCCTGTTTGTGGCATAGAGATGGGGAGAATGCAGAGTCATGGGGCCTGGGTCTGGGGCTGCCATCCAGTGGGCAGAAGCCATGGGATCCAGGCTGCTATGGGATCTAGCAGCACCCTGTGCCTAGGTTCAATTGCAAACCAGGCTCCTTCGGAGAAATGGCATTTTCCAGAGAGGCAGAATGGGGCAGGGAGAGTGTAATCAAAATGTCCATCTCGCTGTCCAGGTCTGTCTCTGGGATTACTTGTTGACTTGTCTATCTGCATTCCACGTTCAGTTTGCTGTGGGAATGTTGTAGGGGCACTGACCAAAGGGCTTTTTGACGAATAAGCATGTTCAAGGGAAGCTGCGGATGGATGTGCATGTTAGAGCCACCCTGTATGGTGGAATGCAGTGTCCCTAGCAGTGCAGCCGTGGTGGATGTTCTCATCTGATGCACGTGGGGGAAGATGTTACTCACCAGGGAGAGGTCTTCATTTCTCCTTTGGAAACAGCCTGTTTCCAAAATCTCAAGGGGCTGGGCAGAGAGTTTGGCTGGGAAGCCATGGCTGGGTGTCGGCCATTTTGCAGATTTTCGAGGCTGTGCTGCTGTCATGGTAGGGCTGGCAGCATGTGTGTATTTGTTGCGTGTTAGGAGAAAGAGGGAGGGTGTGTAGTGCTATTCTGTGGTTTGAGCCTACCCTACCACCTGAGCTGAAAAGGTCAAATGGCTCACAGCCCATGGTCTGTACGACCTTATCCTCCTAGACAAAGGGAAGAGGGACATGCCCCAGATGGGGGCGTGCCCTGTCCTGTCAGAGTCCAGCTTCGAGAATGATCTTGCGCCTCTGGCACTCTGGGTCAGTGGTGGCTGGGAGCGTATGGGAGGGAATGCTTCTGGACTTGGAGGGTCAGGGTTCAGAGCACGCTGTCTGCTTTGTCACTCAAGGCCATCTTGGGAACAACATGGCTGCCTGTGGACATGGCTGAGCGCACTGAGCACAGCTAGTGTCTGGGCACACACTGGGGAAGATCTGGTGGGCTGAATTCAGGCTCCTCTCTCTTCTGCTGAGGCCAGGCACAGCTCTGCAGTTGCTGTCTGTAGCTGGGGTGAAGGAGAGCACCGGCTCCTAACAAAGTAATGAGGGGCTGGGAGATGCTATTCTTGCCTGCCCCACTCTGTGAATTTGGGTGCGTCTGATCACTGGGAGCCTAACAACAACAACATAGTATCTGACGTTCCTACAGCACGTTCACTCCAAAGCAACCCAAAGAATTCCATAGATTCTACTTTATCTGCATATCAGAGGGGTAGCCATGTTAGTCTGTATCCACAAAAACAACGAGGAGTCCCGTAGTCTTTAAGGTGCCAACAGTCCACCAGACTTCTGTTGTTTTTACTTTATCTACAGGTGCCATTTACTTTATCTACCTGTAGCTATCAACTTCAGCCCTGCTGGGAAACAGCCACATGGAGAGCAAATACTCTCAGGGATCAGATTGCAGGGGGAAAGCAGTAACAGCAGTCTTAGCAGGCTGCCCCTACAAACACAGAGCATCTGGGTGTTTCTGCTAAAATGCTCCAGATCTGAAGAAGAGCTCTGTGTAGCTCGAAAGCATGTCCCTTCCACCAACAGAAGGGGTTCTGTAAAAGATATCACCTACCTACCTTGTCTGTCTCATATCCTGGGACTGATACGGCTACAACAACACTGCTAATAGGATTTAACCTGTCATCATTAGATTTCATTATCAACCCCAACAGAGATGGATGGGCAAGATGATACACATTGGAGCTAGTGGGTCTGCTTTTCTGCAGACTTTGTAAGACAGCCCTTCAGCTCAGCCTGGTCTTCCCTCTCCCTCATATAGCAGTGCTCCCCGGCCTCACTTCTGCAGGGGGGTGAGTAAATGGCTCCTGAAATGCCAGGAAAGGTCATGCTGACACTTTTATTCTTTTGAGGTTTGGCAGTGGCATCAGTGTAATACCATGTTAATTTGGAAAGGTTTATTTCCCAATCAGAAGGGCTGGGTACTGTTTTTCAAATGCTAATGACAGCAGCGTCAGCGCAACACACACAGTGCTGGCTCAATTCAGTTTCCCTGGATTAGGACAGCAAATGTTTTTGGTTTTAGTGAAGAGGAGATTTAGGCAGTCAGAATGCAACCTCCGAAATGGGAAGTTTGGTTGAGACATCATGGCGCACATGCACACACACATTACACTAGCATTATTCTAACCCTTGTAATTAGTGTCAGAAGACTTCTAATTACCCCAGCAGGTCATGACCTCAGCTAGCTACTTGGTGCCCTCAGCTGCCACTGGCTCAGATGTAGGTGTGTGTGTGCGCGCGCGGGGGCAGGGGAATGTCTGCTCTTAAATCACCAGTGCCACTTCAGGTAAGCCTTGAATTTTTGTTGGAGTTGCCCATCTGCCAACTGACCATATATAGCTTGAGAAAGCTAACAAGAGCACAGCCCCAGGTCCTATGGCTTGGCGGACAAGTAGAAGGTAGAGAGCAGGAAACTTCAAGTACAGCTGGATACGAAGTTCTTGGTAAGCAGCTGATTGGCTGAATGTTAAGTATAAGAAGGGAGGGCGCCCAAAGATGCTCTCTTGACAGATTTCAGCCCTAATTATTTTCCTTTGTTTTTCTGGGAGTCCCTTCTCCCAGTTGCCACTTTTGCTTCTTCCCCCTCACATTCCCTCAGATTGTCACTTCACCAGGACACACAGCACCTGAAGCTTTAGCAGGGCCAAGTAAAGGGCCAAACTTGCAGCCTTTGGCTCCACTGAGTATTGCATCCTCGCACAGCCATTGTGTCCCATGAGGTTCCTGGGTGAGTAAGTGCTAGCCACCATGAGGAAGGGTGCAGTGATAGCCCCAAATACCCATTGATCTATGGTGGCCCCAAATACCCATTTCAGAGCTGGGCCCACTGGATATTTAGCAAATCCCCGACGTGTCTAGTACCTGTGCCTAGAAGTAGTGCTATTCTCTGTTGGCGTCCACAGGGCTTGTTTTCCCCTGCCCGGTGAGCAGCCCTTCACATCCATGCAAAGGGAATAGAACATGTTACCATTCTGAGCTATGCGTGGGGGTCAGTGACTGCACACGGGCTGGGCAATGGGGACTCAGACCCACAGTGACTTCCTAAGCTATTGTAGATATGGTGAAGCAGGGAACTGGTGATATCTCCCTCAAAGCCTGTCAGTCCTTCTCCATGCAACAGCTGGGGCAGTGACATCCAGTGACTAAATACTGGGGTCATCTAGAACCACCTGCCATAGCTATAGGACTCCATTGGTACCAGTGGGGAATCAGATTCTTGAGGGACCTCATGTATCAATCATAACTTCTCTTGTCCAACATACACAGGAGACCTCCTGGCAAGGCTATTTCTAAACAAGGGGCAAAATATCATCAGCAGAGTGATACCCATTTATACTGTCCATCTGTTGCCTCATGGACCTTGTGCGCTTGGTCTGCACTCTGGAGGAGCAACTGTGTGTCAAGGCTGCCTCATCCTCCACTCCAGGAGAACAAAGCTTTTTTCCGGGGCAGGGGTCTAGTCTCTCTTCTGGTGTCTGCAGTTAGTGAGCCCAGCCCTAGTGTAGGTGGGTGTGACTCCACAACTCAAGCATCCTCCATCTTAATTCACTGAGATGGAAGCTGTCCACACTGGGTGTGAACTGGGTGCTGGGTGTCAGGAATCCTGGCATGGCTTTCAGACATAACATTTCCACGGAGCCAGCAGAGGCTCCAAGGTGTTCTCTCAGCCGCATGGCCAGTTTGGACCTTCCGCTGCACCAAAGGACGTGGTGACTGTCTACCCCTTTCAGCAGGGCTGCTGCCAAGCCCAAGCTGCCAAGTAGTTCGCAGTGAGTGGTAGCCCTCCCCCCTCCCCCCTGGCGTGGGAGCCTGTGACCCCACCGCACGCAGCGTGCATTTCTTACGCTGTCTGCCTACACAGCGACAGACTTCCTGCTGGTGCACTTGGTTTTGAAAGCCCTGAA
The DNA here is from genome assembly GCF_965140235.1 of Caretta caretta. Taxonomy (NCBI): domain Eukaryota; kingdom Metazoa; phylum Chordata; order Testudines; family Cheloniidae; genus Caretta; species Caretta caretta. Next base: position 56,327,782 of record NC_134214.1, read on the forward strand.
TACATTTGAATTCTCCACAGTGCTGGGCTGGGCTAACTCCTCATTGAGTGGATCAGTGACTGCACTCACATACACACGCAGCCTTCGTTGAGGAAGCCCCTCTGGACCTGGCTTCCGCCCCATCGACACCCATCTCAGCTACCCTTTTGCTGCTTTAGAGGCATTGTTTTGTTTTTCTTTATGGTCACTGTTGCTGTTGTTCATTTTTCAGCAGCATCTGCCCCAAATGAAACTAGAACAATTGCTGCCCCAGAGAGCTGACAGTGTAACCAGACAAGGGGCAGGAAAGTCACACACCAGTGAAGTGACTTGCCCAATTCACCCAGCAGGCCATTAACCGAGCCAGGATTGGCACTTGCGCCTCCTGTCTGCTGATCCAGTGCCCTGTCCACTAAACCATGCTGCTTCTTTAGTTGCTAGCTGTATTATGGCTGTTTCCAAAGGCTGTAGTCATGTTCAGGGCCAGACTGTGCTAAGAGTTGTACCAACATGCAGTTCCTACCGTGCAGACTGGACAAGTTTATTACCAAAACCTCCGCAGCCCTTCAGTCTTCCCGTCAATTTGTTTAATTATTTTGAATGTTAAGATGGTGTTTTGAATTAACATCTATTCATTATATTTGCACATGTTCGTTTTAAAATTAAATATTTTTTGTTGTATGGAGTAAAACAAAAAGAATGAACACGACAGAGGAAATAATAGAGCCAAATTCACCGTCTCATGCAAGGCTGGCTGGTGTTTGCTCCGGGCTTTGTGTTGCAGAGAAAACCAAAGCGATGAGACGAGAGAGTGTAAGATCCAGGAAATGAAGGAGAGCTGATGCTCCTCACATAGCGGGTCCCAGAGAATAGATGCCATCTAGAGCCAGGACATTGTCATCATAGGACAATGACATCAGCCCACAGTCATCTCTGTGCTGTTTAATTAGGCCCAACAATGGACTGCCCTGTACTCCTTACGCAGTCATCTGTCATGGGAACAGACCCAGAACTAAAGACATTGGGCCAAATGGCTGGCTGGTGTAAACTGGCATTGCTCCACTGGAGGTGATGGCCCTGATCCCCAGCTGGGATAAATGAGTGTTGCTCCTCTGACTTCAGCAGAGCAGAGCTGGTTTACACTAGCTGAGGAGCTGATCACAAATGCCATCCCAGATGTCATGCAATCTTTCAAGCAATGTCATGTCACGTGACCTCTGGACTAGTTTTCTGTGTCAGGATGTGGGCAGGGATTTCTGGTGCTTCTGCATCAGTCATTTGTCTCGTAGGAAGCGGGGCTCTTGTGAATCAGGGTGAAATTCACGCAGGGCTAGTGGGAGGCCTTAGCACCAGTTACAGAGCTCTCCGAATAGGGCTCAGCCCCAGAGGTGCATGTCCCCCTGTGTGAGAGCTTTGGATTGGGAAGCCCCAGTAGGAACAGTTCTGGCTGGAACACAAAAAGAGCGCCCCGGTAGCGAGCTCCAAAGCACACCTCTCTCAAAGCTGCTGATTTTTGGACAGCTCCAGAGCATATGCAGGAGGTAGACAAGGGCTGGATCCCCATCCTGCACTTTGCTGTCACTCTAGTGCCTCCCCTAGACATACCGGTTCAGCTGGGGGCCAATGTATGCAAAAACAAACTTCTGGGTCAAGCGATGTATTCAGAAATCAGAACATCTGATCGTGGTTTCAATGTCGCATGGAGGTGGGGTGGGTTGGGATGGAGGCAGCTGTGGAAATAAAAGAGCAGGAGCAGTTGTGTTCTGCTGTTGCAGGGCTGATTCCAGCTCAGCCAACAGAACACAGACTGTATTCAGTTCCAGAAACACCATCCCTGGAATACTGAGGAAGGGGTCCCTGAATGGAGCAGCTGACGTTCTGGGTGTAGGGCTTGATCCTATATTGTTCTGAGAGCTCTAGCCCGATCCAGTGAAACACTGAATCATGTGCTTAACTTTAAACACATGAATAGTGCCCTTGACTTCAGTGGGAGTGCTCAAGTGCTTATCTTTAACCATGTTTCCCTGGTTCAGGCAGGGCGTGCTGTATTGCAGTCTGGAGCCCCCAATGAGTGTCCATTTAGAAAGGATTGGGTGCATCAGAGTTAAAGATGGGGGGAGGGATAGCTCAGTGGTTTGAGCATTGGCCTGCTAAACCCAGGGTTTTGAGTTCAATCCTTGAGGGGGGCCATCTGGGATCTGGGGCAAAAATTGGGGATTGGTCCTGCTTTGAGCAGGGGGTTGGACTAGATGACCTCCTGAGGTCCCTTCCAACCCTGAGATTCTATGATTCTATGTTGGTCGCTTAAAGGCAGCGGCCATTGGTTTTGTGGGCTCCTGGTGGTGACAGCCAAGTGATTTCATAGAATCATAGAATATAAGGGTTGGAAGGGACCCCAGAAGGTCATCTAGTCCAACCCCCTGCTCAAAGCAGGACCAATTCCCAGTTAAATCATCCCAGCCAGGGCTTTGTCAAGCCTGACCTTAAAAACCTCTAAGGAAGGAGATTCTACCACCTCCCTAGGTAACGCATTCCAGTGTTTCACCACCCTCATAGTGAAAAAGTTTTTCCTAATATCCAATCTAAACCTCCCCCACTGTAACTTGAGACCATTACTCCTCGTTCTGTCATCTGATACCATTGAGAACAGTCTAGAGCCATCCTCTTTGGAACCCCCTTTCAGGTAGTTGAAAACAGCTATCAAATCCCCCCTCATTCTTCTCTTCTACAGGCTAAACAATCCCAGCTCCCTCAGCCTCTCCTCATAACTCATATGTTCCAGACCCCTAATCATTTTTGTTGCCCTTCGCTGGACTCTCTCCAATTTATCCACATCCTTCTTGAAGTGTGGGGCCCAAAACTGGACACAGTACTCCAGATGAGGCCTCACCAATGTCGAATAGAGGGGAACGATCACGTCCCTCGATCTGCTCGCTATGCCCCTACTTATACATCCCAAAATGCCATTGGCCTTCTTGGCAACAAGGGCACACTGCTGACTCATATCCAGCTTCTCGTCCACTGTCACCCCTAGGTCCTTTTCCGCAGAACTGCTGCCTAGCCATTCGGTCCCTAGTCTGTAGCTGTGCATTGGGTTCTTCCGTCCTAAGTGCAGGACCCTGCACTTATCCTTATTGATTTCTGGTTCAAGGCTGCAGAAACTGGGCCCTGTGCCTTTTTTTGGTCCAACCTCTCCCCCTTACTCCTGATCTCTGTTCCCCTTGTCTGCCTCCCATCTGAAAGCAGAGAGCCCAGCATCTGTATGGTGATAAGAGCCACTACTGCCTTCAGCGCTGCACTCACTGAATTATTGATTTGGAAAACATCACTTATTATGGGCTCCTCCGCTTAGAGCAGAGGTGGGTAAACTACGGCCCGCGGGACCCTCCTGCCTGGCCCCTGAGCTCTTGACCCGGGAGGCTCGCTCCTGGCCCCTCCCCCACAGCCTCAGCTCACTGTGCTGCCAGCACAATGCTCTTGGCAGCAGGGCGGCGGGGTCCTGCTGGGCAGTGCAGCTGCAGAGCCACAGCCTGACCTGGTGCTCTGTGCTGTGCAGTGGCGTAGCTGGCTCCAGCCGGGCGGCACGGCTGCCTGTCCTGGTGCTCTGGGCGGCGTGGCTGTAGCGCTGCCAGCCACCAGCACTCCAGGCAGCGTGGTAAGGGGGCAGGGAGCAGTTGGATAGAGGGCTGAGGAGTTCGGGGTGATGGTCAGGGGGTGGGGGTGTGGTAGGGGTTGGGGTTGGGGTGGTCAGAGGGCAGGGAACAGGGGATTTTAATGGGGGCAGGGGTCCCGGGAAGGCAGTCGGGAAGAGAGGGGGTGTTGGATGGGGTGGTGGGGGGCAGTCAGGGCAGGGGTTCTGGGGTAGTTGGATGGGGCAGGGGTTCTGGGGGGGCAGTCAGGAATGAGAGGAGAGGCTGGATGCAGCAGCGGGGGGGATCCGGGGGGTGGGGGTGGTCTGTCGGAACTGGGCGGGTTGGATGGGGCAGGAGTCCTGGGGGCGGTCAGGGGGTGAGAAGCAGGGAGGTTGGATAGGGGGTGGGGGGCCGGGCTACGCCTGGCTGTTTGAGGAGCCACAACCTCCCCAAACTGGCCCTCCATATAATTTCGGAAACCCGATGTGGCCCTCAGGCCAAAAAGTTTGCCCGCCCCTGGCTTAAGAGGCTGGGCAGGAAAGACAGCTGGCTGGATTTTTCCAACTCTGCAAAGATGAGGCCCAGGCACAAAAGAGGGGAAATGAGAGAGAGATTTTCACCATTGCCTTTTGAACAGTGTTTTGCTGTGAGCACTGTCGGGTGTAGGGCTGTTGAGTCATGCAGCGTTTAGGGGAATTCAGGACTTGGGAACCGAGCTGCATCAGTAACAGGGAAGGAGGAGAGGTGCCTGATGGAGTTAGATGATGGTGTGATTTCTTGTGGAATGGCTGCCTTCCTCAGAGGATGCAATACAGTTGTAAGGAAAGATGCGAGCACTGGCAGGGGTCAGAACAGCTCATCTCTTTGGCATGTGAGAGTGAATTTTCCAGTTAAAGGGGTAGTGGCTGCTGACTCAGCATCTCTCTGTTTCTCTCCCCCCCCCCCACCCCCACCCCATGTCTCTTATTAACTGTTGACACAGGACAGTTGTCAGGAAGCAACAGAGGCAGCAAAGACTCTTCTACATGGGAGCTGTTGTCACCCCATCCCAGGGGCGTAGGATGTGAGCTTGCTCCCTTGTTGTGTGCCCCAGCGGGCTGAGCCATGTGGGGTTTATGAGCAGGCAGTGCCATGGATTAAGGAAAAGCTTGTTTGTTAATCCCTCCTAAATTAACTAGATCAAGTAGGATTAATCAGCATGCTTTGATAGGCCAGTTGTTTATCTCCCAGGCATAAAATGTCCCTGTGTCACACAGACACGTCCCTGTCTCAGGCTGTGATTGTGTCAGATCTCATGAGCTAAGCAGGGTGGAGCCTTTTGTGGGCCGAATTGGATGGGTAACCCCTGAGGAAAGCTCATGTGCTTCAGGAGGTGGCACGCTGCCCTCCAAGCCGGCACTGAATCGTGCCACCAAAGGGTGCTGGGTCACTGTGCTACTGACAGTGGCACCTTTCAGATTCGACACAGGCCCTGTGCCTGCTTCATCAGTCTCTGTGTTGCCATTCTGCTATGGCCCTACTTTGCCATGTGGCTGCATCATGGCAAGCAGATGAAAAGGGCTCTCCTCTGAACTGCAGTGTGTGTGTGTGTATGTGTATTTGTGTCCCTGTCCTAAAACAGCTGCTAGTAGATAGGACGAGGGCTGTGAGTGACAACCTTTTTTTCCCTCCCTTCACTTCCAAAAGGCATGATCTACCAGTGCAAAAGACAAGGATAGCCTTGTCCAAATCCTATGTACCTGTGGTAGAAGTGGTACAGTACTTGGTTAAATGTACATTACTGTACCCTCACTGTATTAACTAGAGCTGCTCAACACTTTTCTACAAAACAAAACAGAATTTTTGGCAAAAAATATCAATTTTAATTTAATTTTTGCAGAGTTTTGTTGAAAAAACAAACCTCCATTTTTTTAAAATACATTTTGCCCAAAATGTTTGTCTGGTTTCACCTAATTTTTCTGAGAGAAAATATGTACCAGAAGATTGCAATGAAAAATTTCTTCTTGAATGAACATTCACAAATTAATTTTTTTTCATTTCCAAATGTCTGCTCTACAGGAAAACTTTGCTTTTGTCATTTTAAGCCAAACTGTCAATTCTGAACAAAAGTTCAAAATCTACATTTTGAAACAAAACACTTGCTTTTCATTGAAAAAGTCTGTATTTGTCATTTCAGTAATTCTGAATCAACTTTTTTCCCAGCTTTTCATTATGTGAAAGTTTGCTACTGTATTTTGATGTTTCATGCTGATTCAGCACAAAAAAACTGCAAACTGTCGGCCACCTCACGGACAATTGCCCAATCTGTGCTCATTCTGGAGGTATGACAGCCATTCACATAGCTACCCCGTCAGCTCTGGACTGGTCAAGAGACCTTAAGATCCAACTTTAGTCACAGCAATGCTTTCACTGTTCCACTATCAGCGTGCAGAAGAAGCAGCAGCAGCACAAAAATTAATGTTGAAACACTGGAATTTCCTCTGAGAGGGGAATTCCATTTTCCAACCAGCTACAGTTTTGGTTTTTTGATAACTTAATATTTCAGTGAAAACTTTTTTTTAATAAAAAGTGTTTTCAGGGAAAATAAATAAATTTTCCTGGCCAGCTCTCATATTAGCATAGGACCAAATCTTGATATCCTTCCTCTGGTCTTCTCCAGGCCTTACTCAGTCAAATTTTTGTTTGAAACAAATGGGAATTTTGACTAGTGTAAAGACTAGGTAAAAACCAAGTAAGGACTGCAGGACTTGATGCATCTATTTTAAATATAACTTTAACAGCATGTGAATTAAAATATGAATTTTAATATACTTAAACTGTAATTTTAATTCTTTCTTGCTCTATAAGATATGAGATCAACTGTTTTCTATATCACATGTAGGATATTCTACAGACCACATGCATGTTTTATATTATTTCAAATAAAGGGGTGATACACAGGAAATTTATTTGTTCAAAGTCAGGAAAAAGTGGCAGTATCTGAGTCACCCAGCCCTAAAGAAGCTTTTCATTCAGATTTCAATCAATCTTGTAGGGCCATCCATGATAGTTCATACAATTTTAATTCTGAGCTGTTTATATCTTTTTATGGGTGTGGCCCTACCAAATGTTTGTCAGGTCCTCCTTTCTTATAGGCCTACTCATCAACTGTGCACTGTCCATGATCATCCCCTACAAACCAGTTTATTTCCAGTTAAAGAAGCCTGGCACAAAATTTTCCACATCCTCGTTGTAGTGTGGGGCCCAAAACTGGAAACAGTACTCCAGATAAGGCCTCACCGATGCTGAATAGAGGGGAATGATCACGTCCCTCGATCTGCTGGCAATGCCCCTACGTATACAGCCCAAAATGCTGTTAACCTTCTTGGCAACAAGGGCACACTGCTGACTCATATCCAGCTTCTCGTCCACTGTAACCCCTAGGTCCTTTTCTGCAGAACTGCTGCCTAGCCATTCGGTCCCTAGTTTGTAGCGGTGCATGGGATTCTTCCGTCCTAAGTGCAGGACTCTGCACTTGTCCTTGTTGAACCTCAGATTTCTTTTGGACCAATCCTCTAATTTGTCTAGGTCTCTCTGTATCCTCACTCCTCCCAGTTTAGTGTCACCTGCAGACTTGCTGAGGGTGCAATCCATGCCATCCTCCAGATCGCTAATGAAGATATTGAACAAAACCGGCCCCAGGACCGACCCTTGGGGCACTCCACTCGATACTGACTGCCAGCTAGACAGGGAGCCATTGATCACGACCCCTTGAGCCCGATGATCTAGCCAGCTTTCTATCCACCTTATAGTCTATTCATCCAGCCCATACTTCTTTAACTTGCTGGCAAGAATACTGTGGGAGACAGTGTCAAAAGCTTTGTTAAAGTCAAGGAATAACACAACCATTGTTTTCCCCTCATCCACAGAGCCTGATCACTTTCCTCTAAGAGCTTCAGAATTGATTTCTTGAGGACCTGCTCCATGATTTTTCCAGGGACTGAGGTGAGGCTGACTGGCCTCTATTTCCCAGGATCCTTCTCCTTCCCTTTTTTAAAGATGGGCACTACATTAGCCTTTTTCAAATCATCCGGGACCTCCCCCAATCACCATGAGCTTTCAAAGATAATGGCCAATGGCTCTGCAATCACATCCGCCAACTTTAGCACCTTCGGATGCAGTGCATCTGACTCCATGGACTTGTGCTCGTCCAGCTTTTCTAAATAATCCCGAACCACTTCTTTCTTCACAGAGGGCTGGTCACCTCCTCCCCATGCTGTGCTGCCCAGGGCAGTAGTCTGGGAGCTGACCTTGTTCGTGAAGACAGAGGCAAAAAAAGCATTGAGTACGTTAGTTTTTTCCACGTCCCCTGTCACAAGGTTGCCTCCCTCATTCAGTAAGGGGCCCACACTTTCCTTGACTTTCTTCTTGTTGCTAACATACCTGAAGAAACCCTTCTTGTTACTCTTAACATCTCTTCGAGTTGCAACTCCAGGTGTGATTTGGCCTTCCTGATTTCACTTCTGCATGCCTGAGCAATATTTTTATACTCCTCCCTAATCATTTGTCCAATCTTCCATTTCTTGTAAGCTTCTTTTTTGTGCTTAAGATCAGCAAGGATTTCACTGTTAAGCCAAGCTGGTTGCCTGCCATATTTACTATTCTTTCTACACATCGGGATGGCTTGTTCCTATAACCTCAATAAGGATGCTTTAAAATACAGCCAGTTCTCCTGAACTCCTTTTTTCCTCATGTTATTCTCCCAGGGGATCCTGCCCATCAGTTCCCTGAGGTTGTCAAAGTCTGCTTTTCTGAAGTCCAGGGTCCATATTCTGCTGCTCTCCTTTCATCCTTTTGTCAGGATCCTGAACTTGACCATCTCATGGTCACTGCCTCCCAGGTTCCCATCCACTTTTGCTTCCCCTACTAATTCTTCCCTGTTTGTGAGCATCAGGTCAAGAAGAGCTCTGCCCCTAGTTGGTTCCTCCAGCACTTGCACCAGGAAATTGTCCCCTACACTTTCCAAAAACTTCCTGGATTGTCTGTATTGCTCTCCCAGCAGATATCGGGGTGATTGAAGTCCCCCAGGAGAACCAGAGCTTGTGATCTAGTAACTTCCATTGGTTGCCTGAAGAAAGCCTCGTCCACCTCATCCCTGATCCGGTGGTCTATAGCAGACTCCCACGACGACATCACCCTTTGTTGCTCACTCTTCTAAACTTAATCCAGAGACTCTCAGGTTTTTCTGGAATTTCATACCGGAGCTCTGAGCAGTCATACTGCACTCTTACATACAATGCAACTCCCCCACCTTTTCTGCCCTGCCTGTCCTTCCTGAACAGTTTATATCCATCCATGACAGTACTCCAGTCGTGAGGTTTTCCCACCAAGTCTCTGTGATTCCAATCACATCATAATTCTTTGACTGTGCCAGAACTTACAGTTCTCCCTGCTTGTTTCCCAGGGTCCTTGCATTTGTGTATAGGCACTTAAAATAACTTCCTGATCATCCTGCTTTCTCAGTATATGTGGCAGGAGTCCTCCCCTCTCACGCTCTCCTGCTCATGCTTCCTCTCGGTATCCCACTTCCCCACTTACCTCAGGGCTTTGGTCTCCTTCCTCTGGTGAACCTAGTTTAAAGCCTTCCTCACTAGGTTAGCCAGCCTGATTGCGAAGATACTTTTCCCTCTTTGTTCGATGGAGCCCGTCTCTGCCTAGCTCTCCTCCTTCTTGGAACACCATCCCATGGTCAAAGAATCCAAAGCCTTCTCTCCGACACCACCTGCATAGCCATTCATTGACTTCCATGATTCAAAGGTCTCTACCCGGGCCTTTTCCTTCCACAGGGAGGGTGGATGAGAACAGCACTTGCTCCTCAAACTCCTTTATCCTTCCCAGAGCCACGTAGTTTGCAGTGATCCGCTCAAGGTCATTCTTGGCAGTATCATTGGTGCCCATGTGGAGAAGCAGGAAGGGGTCGTGATCCGAGGGCTTGATGAGTTTCTGCAGTCTCTCCATCACATTGTGAATCCTAGCTCCTGGTAAGCAGCAGACTTCTCGGTTTTCCCGGTCGGGGCGGCAGATAGATGACTCAGTCCCCCCGAGGAGGGAGTCCCTGACCACCACCAACAGCCTCCTTCTCTTGGGAGCGGTGGTCATGGAACCCCTAGGACAGGGCATCTCATGCCTTCGAATTGGAGTCTCCTTCTGCTTCCTTCCCTCAGATGTATCATCTAGTCCATGCTCTGCATTAGTACCTGTATAGAGAACATGAAAATGGTTGCTCACCTGTATCTATAGTGCTGGTACATGGATGCTACTCTTCCTTCTTCTGGAGGTCACATACTGCCAGATTTCTTTACCGTCCTTCTGTCCCTGCTGCGCAGCCTGCTCTGATTCTTCAGAATGTTGTGCCCACAGAAGCATATCCTGACGTCTGTCCAGGAAATATTCATTTTCTTTTATGCAACACAGGGTTGATACTTGTTTCTCCAGTCCTCGAACCTTCTCTTCTAATATGGAGACCAGCTTGCACTTTGTACAGACAAAGTCGCTTCTGTCCTGTGGAAGAAAGATAAACATGGCACATCCTGTGCAGGTCACAACAGCTGATCACTCTCACCATCCGTATTACACCTTCCTTCTAAGAGCTTCCTCAGCTGTTGCAGTTACTACTCAGAGAAGTGGGTAAGATGAAAGCCTCAGTGGGCTCTCCCAGGGCGAACTCCCAGGTAAACGCCCTCTGTTTGCCTCTCTGCTGTTTGCCCATCAATCAGTTACTCTCTGAACAGCCTTCATTTCCCCTCCATAAGTATCTCAGAGGTGGTATTTTTTAGGTCTAAGTAGTACTAGTGTAAAAAATGACTTGTACCTTGATTGAACAGTGCTATTGTGGTAGTAGCCTTTTTTCTTTCCTACAGTAAGAGGACTAATAGTCTCCCTAGTATCCCTTTAGTTCTTGCTTAGTGTAATACATCACTCAGTAGAAGAAAAGACCCAGCTTTTGGAAGATATGGCAAAACAAGTTGGTTTGTTTAGCAACAAGGGGAAGACAAAACATATGGCTGTCAATGTCCCAAAAGCAACCATTAGAGTAAAAGGAGAAACCCTGGAAGAAGTAAGTCATTTTACCTGTCTAGACGGAGATGATAATTATGGTGAAATTGTGCTAGATGTTAAGCAACAAATATCAAAAGCAGCAAACAGCTTGCATGAGCTTGAAAAGATTTGGAATAGTAGCATGATTGGCACTGAGTCACCAATACAATTTTTTTAACATTGGCATCATGTCTGTCCTCCTTTATGGAGCAGAGTCATGAGATCAATTCATTCTAAAGTAAATGCCTGCAGAAGATCTTTCAGAGTCCATTGGAAAGAGTTTCTTGCAACATCAGACATTCTTGAGCAAACCAGCCTAAAGCATCAAATATGGTAAGGAGGCGACTATGGACATGCTTTAAGGATGCCCCCAACACATTTTCCCATGTGGTGTCCGTATTGTCACTTGACATGAAAGAGAAAGAGGGTGACCTAGAGGAATATTATGCAGAACAGCAGAGACAGACTCCAAATCCATCAACATGACACCCAGAAGCCTGAATGGACTAGCTCAAGACTGAAATACGTGGCAGAAAATGAACACCGTCTGTGAGGCTATGGGAGGATGAAGAGGAAGTAAGAGGGAAAGGGCTATCCGTGGTGATGACTCAAGGAGCAGTGTGATAAGGAGTTACACAACGAGAGATACATGGTGGGCAGTAAGGGTAGCCAACTTCTGTGTCAATAGCACTTGATGGTGTCTGGAAATCTCCAGGCACCTTCCAAAAAGAAATGCAATAAGGGCATGATGCAAAGCCCTCTGAAGCCAGTGGAAAGATTCCCACTGACTGATCATGCCCGAAGTGAGTGTGTGCTGCCAAGCAAATGAGTGAAAACAAAGGAAAAGGAAGTGAGTCTTCAGCGTTAAGCTAGAATGTGGTAGCAGTATCCAGACAGAATCCCTTTGAGCAGGTGCTAACTGGAGAGAGGGTAGTGGAAAACTACCACCATTCTATTCATGTACTGTCTCAGACAACCTGCAGTTCCCATTGAAACAGTGATTACTTTATTGTGCTCAATGTCTAATCAAGATCAATAAAACAAACTAACAGTGCAGGAGACCCTTTGACTCTAGCTACCTCTAGTTTATCTTCTCCCTGTTTGGTCCCAGAGGCCTTCCCACTTTTGCTCACATGTCTCTGGGCTGCTCATAAGAGGCTGATCAGACAGTCACTCCACCCCAGTGTCTCCTCTCTAGGCTACGTTAACTTTTTCTCTGTCTGAGCTAGGCTTCTCCATGCACTCAAGAACTGCATTTGCAACTATGATTCTGTGCTTCAGACTGGGAAAGTGAGTTCCGTCTGTACAAAATTCTAGCTAGCTCGAGGTTGGACGATGTTAACCTCCCAGGCAGGCCAGCTGCTGTGCAATATTCCCATTCAGTAACCCTGTCGCCTTAGCTGTAAAACCAAGGCTGTAAAACAATCTCTAGGACAAAGATGAAACCATTCAGCTGGAAAATAATTCACTAGAGGATTATAAACCTCAAGATGGGAAATTAGGGGAGCTTTTGGATCCATGTTTGCCAGTTCAAGAAAATTCAGGAACTAGTCAAAACTAATCTAACTCAGATAGTGTATTGTGGTGGTGGTGGTTTTAGCGCCCTGCAACTCCAGTCAGGGATCAGGGCCCCACTGTTCTAGGCACTGTGCAACTGCCCCACAGGCTGTCCCTGGCCAAGGAACTGCACACAATCTAGGATTCAGACCACATACAACAGGGAATAAACCAGCCAAACAGGAGAAAAGGGGAAGGTGGAATAAAGGAGCAGCAGAAATAGGTGCATTTGCATGAGCTGGCAGTCATGGTGTCTCTGGAGCCATGGTGGGGTCACCAACCTAGCCAGATCCTGATAAGCTCCTAGTGGAAATAATAAGGGAAATGAACTGTGGTGATAAGGGTACACTCAAACTTGCCTACAGGAGTAGATGGAACCATTGGGGAGGAGGGATAGCTCAATGTTTTAAGCATTGGCCTGCTAAACCCAGGGTTGTAAATTCAATCCTTGAGGGAGCCATTTAGGGATCTGGGGCAAAAATTGGGGATTGGTCCTGCTTTGAGCAGGGGGTTGGACTAGATGACCTCCTGAGGTCCCTTCCAACCCTAATATTCTGTGATTCATTGCTGACAGTGACTTTGAACAATAGCCCTTGGTGGGAGCTGGTATTACTGAGCTAGTGAGGCTCACTCATGTATTCTCCCACTGAAAGCAGTTTTGTCCCATCAACCCTAGACTCAACCCACTTTCCAGAGTAGTTCAGGAGGAACCATTATTAGCAATACAGACATTACTTAACACAGTGTCTTGGGGCAGATCTGGCAAGGTTCTCCTCAGTAGCCTGTGTCAGGCAAAGGGCACTGGCATGCTGTTTTCGCCAGTTGTCACTATCTAGTAGCACACACCAATTACAGCTACACTGTTCCTTTCCCATGCTGTAGCAGTATGGCCTGTAGGACAGGCAGTTCAGGAAACGGTTGCCCAGCACAGCGAGGAGGGCAGCAGGAGCGCTTGGCCAGAAGACAGGATGGGAGTAATGGGTTTGACAGCAGGGCTCAGTCTGGGCTGCGTCTGCATGCATTCTGCACCCAAGTTTGTTGTAAACTGAGAATGGGGCGGGGCAGAGCTCGCTCAGAGTGATGGCAAAGGCGGTCACCAGCGGGTGCACAGAGCAGACAGCTGGACTGGCCAGTGGGGTCAGGCTGGACTGATTGTTGGGCACAAAGTGCCACTCAAAGCAGCATGCAGTAGGCAGGTTTTAAACTGGGCAGCCCTCTGTTTGGGTGGTTTCCTCCCCAAAACTGGATGTGATTTTGTCTGCTGCCACTTTGAGGAGTACACTGCCCTGCCTCTGCTGGCGTGACCGTGCATGCACCATGGGGAGGGGGAGAGTGGCACTCACTCTTCAAAATGGCATCCTCTGTGCACCATGCATTCGAGGTCACACCAGCGGGGTGGGGTCATGCGAGCAGGGTGGATCCACACCACTCCTGGAAGCATCGGTGTGTCCGGTATTCTGGGAACGCGTGAGCGTCCACCCCTGCTCAGCAAGTGTATAGCAATGTATGTAAGGGAGCAGTATGACTGCTCAGAGCTCCGGTACGAAACTGCAGAAAAACCTGAGTGTCTCTGGATTAAGTGTAGAAGTGTGTGCAACAAGAGTGATGTAGTGGTGGGAGTCTGCTATAGACCACCGGACCAGGGGGATGAGGTAGATGAGGCTTTCTTCCGGCAGCTCACGGAAGCTACTGGATCGCATGCCCTGATTCTCATGGGTGACTTTAATTTTCCTGATATCTGCTGGGAGAGCAATACAGCGGTGCATAGACAATCCAGGAAGTTTTTGGAAAGCGTAGGGGACAATTTCCTGGCGCAAGTGCTCGAGGAGCCAACTAGGGGGGGCGCTTTTCTTGACCTGCTGCTCACAAACCGGGTAGAATTAGTGGGAGAAGCAAAAGTGGATGGGAATCTGGGAGGCAGTGACCATGAGTTGGTTGAGTTCAGGATCCTGACACAGGGAAGAAAGGTAAGCAGCACGATACGGACCCTGGACTTCAGGAAAGCAGACTTCGACTCCCTCAGGGAACGGATGGCCAGGATCCCCTGGGGGACTAACTTGAAGGGGAAAGGAGTCCAGGAGAGCTGGCTGTATTTCAAGGAATCCCTGTTGAGGTTACAGGGACAAACCATCCCGATGAGTCGAAAGAATAGTAAATATGGCAGGCGACCAGCTTGGCTTAATGGTGAAATCTTAGCGGATCTTAAACATAAAAAAGAAGCTTACAAGAAGTGGAAGGTTGGACATATGACCAGGGAAGAGTATAAAAATATTGCTAGGGCATGTAGGAATGTTATCAGGAGGGCCAAATCGCACCTGGAGCTGCAGCTAGCAAGAGATGTCAAGAGTAACAAGAAGGGTTTCTTCAGGTATGTTGGCAACAAGAAGAAAGCCAAGGAATGTGTGGGCCCCTTACTGAATGAGGGAGGCAAACTAGTGACAGAGGATGTGGAAAAAGCTAATGTACTCAATGCTTTTTTTGCCTCTGTTTTCACTAACAAGGTCAGCTCCCAGACTGCTACGCTGGGCATCACAAAATGGGGAAGAGATGGCCAGCCCTCTGTGGAGATAGAGGTGGTTAGGGACTTTTTAGAAAAGCTGGATGTGCACAAGTCCATGGGGCCGGACGAGTTGCATCCGAGAGTGCTGAAGGAACTGGCGGCTGTGATTGCAGAGCCATTGGCCATTATCCTTGAAAACTCGTGGCGAACCGGGGAAGTCCCGGATGACTGGAAAAAGGCTAATGTAGTGCCAATCTTTAAAAAAGGGAAGAAGGAGGATCCTGGGAACTACAGGCCAGTCTGCCTCACTTCAATCCCTGGAAAAATCATGGAGCAGGTCCTCAAAGAATCAATCCTGAAGCACTTGCATGAGAGGAAAGTGATCAGGAACAGCCAGCATGGATTCACCAAGGGAAGGTCATGCCTGACTAATCTAATCGCCTTCTATGATGAGATTACTGGTTCTGTGGATGAAGGGAAAGCAGTGGATGTATTGTTTCTTGACTTTAGCAAAGCTTTTGACACGGTCTCCCACAGTATTCTTGTCAGCAAGTTAAGGAAGTATGGGCTGGATGAATGCACTACAAGGTGGGTAGAAAGCTGGCTAGATTGTCGGGCTCAACGGGTAGTGATCAATGGCTCCATGTCTAGTTGGCAGCCGGTATCAAGTGGAGTGCCCCAAGGGTCGGTCCTGGGGCCGGTTTTGTTCAATATCTTCATAAATGATCTGGAGGATGGTGTGGATTGCATTCTCAGCAAATTTGCGGATGATACTAAACTGGGAGGAGTGGTAGATACGCTGGAGGGGAGGGATAGGATACAGAAGGACCTAGACAAATTGGAGGATTGGGCCAAAAGAAATCTGATGAGGTTCAATAAGGATAAGTGCAGGGTCCTGCACTTAGGACGGAAGAACCCAATGCACAGCTACAGACTAGGGACCGAATGGCTAGGCAGCAGTTCTGCGGAAAAGGACCTAGGGGTGACAGTGGACGAGAAGCTGGATATGAGTCAGCAGTGTGCCCTTGTTGCCAAGAAGGCCAATGGCATTTTGGGATGTATAAGTAGGGGCATAGCGAGCAGATCGAGGGACGTGATCGTTCCCCTCTATTCAACATTGGTGAGGCCTCATCTGGAGTACTGTGTCCAGTTTTGGGCCCCACACTTCAAGAAGGATGTGGATAAATTGGAGAGAGTCCAGCGAAGGGCAACAAAAATGATTAGGGGTCTGGAACACATGAGTTATGAGGAGAGGCTGAGGGAGCTGGGATTGTTTAGCCTGCAGAAGAGAAGAATGAGGGGGGATTTGATAGCTGTTTTCAACTACCTGAAAGGGGGTTCCAAAGAGGATGGCTCTAGACTGTTCTCAATGGTATCAGATGACAGAACGAGGAGTAATGGTCTCAAGCTGAAGTGGGGGAGGTTTAGATTGGATATTAGGAAAAACTTTTTCACTATGAGGGTGGTGAAACACTGGAATGCGTTACCTAGGGAAGTGGTAGAATCTCCTTCCTTAGAGGTTTTTAAGGTCAGGCTTGACAAAGCCCTGGCTGGGATGATTTAACTGGGAATTGGTCCTGCTTTGAGCAGGGGGTTGGACTAGATGACCTTCTGGGGTCCCTTCCAACCCTTATATTCTATGATTCGATGATTCTATGATTCAATGGGGCCGTCAGGACCAAGAACATTTTTTGTCCTGCCATGAACGACAACTGGCAGTAGCAGCAGCACGCGCAGCAGCAGTAGTAAGCACACAGAACCCAGTTGCGCTGGTAGCCTCCTATTGCATGGCTGTGGGCTGGAATCAGCAGTGCAGCATGGCAGCACCAGTATCATAGACTGGATGCTGTGTGGCAGCTGGGCGTTAGGAAAAGAGGCACTGAGCTAGCCTTAGAGGAAGAATTTCAAGCCTCAAGAGAGCACTAGGACGTGTGACCTCCAGGATCAGACACAGCCATTGTGCAGGAGCCGAGGGTTCTGGCTGGAGGTTCCTAATCAGATGCGCACCAGAGTGTGGGAGCATTCAGAGGGGTGAGCTTGCTGGCTGGAGTGAAGAGCAAAAACAGCAGTGCCAGAGTTCTCCTTGCCATCATGGGACCAACAGCAGAGATCAGAGACACTTCTGCCCTTTGCAGCACTGGCAGCTATAGGAGTTCTCTGGAATCCAGAAGAGGTAATGGGAAGTGTAGGAGCAGACATAACAGTAACCACCAGTGGCTGGCCAGAGCTGGCAAAGAAGGGGAAAGAAGTGGAGAAAACTGAGTCGTATCCACTTTCAGCTGAGGATCTGTTGCCGGTGCACTTTGCTGAGCCCTTACCAGTCTTATTCTATATCTAGTTCCTTCTGGTCTCAAATCGTGCAACCCAGGCCTTCCATTAGCAGTGCAATTTAATAATGCCTCTTTCCCCCTTCCATAGGTTTGAAAACCTGCTAGGCTTAGCAGCATTACAGGTTTCAGAGTAGCAGCCGTGTTAGTCTGTATCCGCAAAAAGAAAAGGAGTACTTGTGGCACCTTAGAGACAAACAAATTTATTTGAGCATAAGCTTTTGTGAGCTATAGCTCACTTCATCAGATGCATGTAGTGGAAAATACAGTGGGGAGATTTATATACACAGAGAAGATGAAACAATGGGTGTTACCTGATCTCTCTCTTTACAGTGTGTATGGTAAGGTGAGCTATTACCAGCAGGAGAGGGGAAAAATACCCAACCTTTTGTAGTGATAATCAAGGTGGGCCATTTCCAGCAGTTGACAAGAACGTGTGAGGAACAGTAGGGGGAGGAAATAAACATGGGGAAATGGTTTTACTTTGTGTAATGACACATCCACTCCCAGTCTTTATTCAAGCCTAAGTTAATTTGCAAACTGGACACAATTAATTCCAATTCAGCAGTCTCTCGTTGGAGTCTGTTTTTGAAGTGTTTTTGGTTGAAGAATTCCAACTTTTAGGTCTGTAATCGAGTGACCAGAGAGACTGAAGTGTTCTCTGTCTGGTTTTTGAATGTTGTTGTTCACGATGTCTGATTTGTGTCCATTTATTCTTTTACGTAGAGACTGTCCGGTTTGGCCAATGTACATGGCAGAAGGGCATTGCTGTCACATGATGGCATATATCACATTGGTAGATGTGCAGGTGAACAAGCCCCTGATGGCATGACTGATGTGATTAGGCCCTATGATGGTGTCCCCTGAACAGATATGTGGACAGAGTTGGCAACGGGCTTTGTTGCAAGGATAGGTTCCTGGGTTAGTGGTTTTTTTGTGTGGTGTGTGGTTGCTAGTGAGTATTTGCTTCAGGTTTGGGGGCTGTCTGTAAGCAAGGACTGGCCTGTCTCCCAAGATCTGTGAGAGATAGGTTTTCCTTCAGGATAGGTTGTAGATCCTTGATGATGCGCTGGAGAGGTTTTAGTTGGGGGCTGAAGGTGATGGCTAGTGGCGTTCTGTTATTTTCTTTGTTGGGCCTGCCCTGTAGTAGGTAACTTCTGGGTACTCTTCTGGCTCTGTCAATCTGTTTCTTCACTTCAGCAGGTGGGTATTGTAGTTGTAAGAATGCTTGATAGAGATCTTGTAGGTGTTTGTCTCTGTCTGAGGGGTTGGAGCAAATGCGGTTGTATCGTAGAGCTTGGCTGTAGACAATGGATCGTGTGGTGTGGTCTGAATGAAAGCTGGAGGCATGTAGGTAGGCATTAGTGGTCACTAGGTTTCCAGTATAGGGTGGTTATGTGACCATTGCTTATTAGCACTGTAGTGTCCAGGAAGTGGATCTCTTGTGTGGACTGGTCCAGGCTGAGGTTGATGGTGGGATGGAAATAGTTGAAATCATGGTGCAATTGCTCAAGGGCTTCTTTTCCATGGGTTCAGATGATGATGTCATCAGTGTAGCGCAAGTAGGGTAGGGGCATTAGGGGACGAGAGCTGAGGAAGCGTTGTTGTAAGTCAGCCATAAAAATGTTGGCATATTGTGAGGCCATGCGGGTACCCATAGCAGTGCCGCTGATTTGAAGGTATACATTGTCCCCAAATGTGAAATAGTTATGGATGAGGATAAAGTCACAAAGTTCAGCCACCAGGTTTGCCGTGACATTATCGGGGATACTGTTCCTGACTGCTTGTAGTCCATCTTTGTGTGGAATGTTGGTGTAGAGGGCTTCTACATCCGTAGTGGCCAGGATGGTGTTTTCAGGAAGATCACCGATGGATTGTAGTTTCCTCAGGAAGTCAGTGGTGTCTTGAAGATAGCTGGGAGTGCTGGTAGCATAGGGCCTGAGGAGGGAGTCTACATAGCCAGACAATCCTGCTGTCAGGGTGCCAATGCCTGAGATGATGGGGCTTCCAGGATTTCCAGGTTTATGGATTCTGGGTAATACCCCTGGTCGGGGTTCTAGGGGTGTGTCTGTGCGGATTTGTTCTTGTGCCTTTTCAGGGAGTTTCTTGAATAGATGGTGTAGTTTCTTTTGGTAACCCTCAATCGGCTCAGAGGGTAATGGCTTGTAGAATGTGGTGTTGGAGAGCTGCCTAGCAGCCTCTTGTTCATATTCTGACCTATTTATGATGACGACAGCACCTCCTTTGTCAGCCTTTTTGATTATGGTGTCAGTTGTTTCTGAGGCTGTGGATGACATTGTTTTCTGCACGGCTGGTAGCTCTGCCACTTCTACTCAGGTTCCGGCTCTTCTGCAGGGGCCCCCAAATTGGCTGGGGCCTCTTAATCTGCCACTGTACGCGAGAAGAACCGCTGGTCCAGCTGGCGTGAACTGGCAGATCTGGGTGTGGGCCAGTACGAGGATAGCAGGAGTGACTTGGCAGAGCTGGATGTGGGGAAGCTTGCACAGCACTGCTCATGGCATCCCAGACTCTGTGGACAAAGCTCTCTGCTGCCATGTGCAGTCAGTTACACCACTACCAGATTGGAATACCTGGCAGTAAGTGACTGCTCAGGGTAAGGGGCAGTGGGGACTCAGGCCATGTATCTCAGGATTTGATAGTCACCCGAATCCCCAGTACAAATATATCTTTCCTGCAGCACTGGTACACTTTCATAGAATCATAGACTATCAGGGTTGGAAGGGACCTGAGGAGGTCATCTAGTCCAACCCCCTGCTCAAAGCAGGACCAATCCCCAACTAAATCATCCCAGCCAGGCCTTTGTCAAGCCTGACCTTAAAAACTTCTAAGGAAGGAGGTTCCACCACCTCCCTAAGTAACGCATTCCAGTGTTTCACCACCCTCCTAGTGAAAAAGTTTTTCCTAATATCCAACCTAAATCTCCCCCACTGCAACTTGAGACCATTACTCCTTGTTCTGTCATCTGCTACCACTGAGAACAGTCTAGATTCATCCTCTTTGGAACCCCCTTTCAGACAGTTGAAAACAGCTATCAAATCCTCCCCTCATTCTTCTCTTCCGTAGACTAAACATCCCCAGTTCCCTCAGCCTCTCCTCAGAACTCATGTGTTCCAGTCCCTTAATCATTTTTGTTGCCCTCCCCTGGACTCTTTCCAATTTTTCCACATCCTTCTTGTAGTGTGGGGCCCAAAACTGGACACAGTACTCCAGATGAGGCCTCACCAGTGTTGAATAGAGGGGGACGATCATGTCCCTCGATCTGCTGGCAATGCACCTACGTATACAGCCCAAAATGCCATTGGCCTTCTTGGCAACAAGGGCACACTCTTGACTCATATCCAGCTTCTCGTCCGCTGTAACCCCTAGGTCCTTTTCTGCAGAACTGCTGCCGAGCCATTCGGTCCCTCGTCTGTAGCGGTGCATGGGATTCTTCCGTCCTAAGTGCAGGACTCTGCACTTGTCCTTGTTGAACCTCATCAGATTTCTTTTGGCCCAATCCTCTAATTTGTCTAGGGCCCTCTGTATCCTATCCCTCTCCTCCCAGTTTAGTGTCATCTGCAAACTTGCTGAGGATGCAATCCACACCATCCTCCAGATCATTTTTGAAGATATTGAACAAAACTGGCCCCAGGACCGACCCTTGGGTCACTCCACTCGATACCAGCTGCCAGCTAGACATGGAGCGATTGATCACTACCCGTTGAGCCCGACAATCTAGCCAACTTTCTGTCCACCTTATAGTCCATTCATCCAGCCCATACTTCTTTAACTTGCTGGCCAGAATACTGTGGGAGACCGTGTGAAAAGCTTTGCTAAAGTCAAGGAACAACACGTCCACCGCTTTCCCCTCATCCACAGAGCCAGTTATCTCGTCATAGAAGGCAATTAGATTAGTCAGGCATGACTTGCCCTTGGTGAATCCATGCTGACTGTTCCTGATCACTTTCCTCTCCTCTAAGTGCTTCAGAATTGATTCCTTGAGGACCTGCTCCATGATTTTTCCAGGGACTGAGGTGAGGCTGACTGGCCTGTAGTTCCCAGGATCATCCTCCTTCCCTTTTTTAAAGATGGGCACTACATTAGCCTTTTTCCAGTCGTCTGAGACTTCCCCCAATCGCCATGAGTTTTCAAAGATAATGGCCAATGGCTCTGCAATCACAGCTGCCAACTCCTTTAGCACTCTCGGATGCAAGGCATCCGACCCCATGGACTTGCGCACGTCCAGCTTTTCTAAATAGTCCCGAAGCACTTCTCTCTCCACAGAGGGCTGGTCACCTCCACCCCATGCTGTGCTGCCCAGTGCAGTAGTCTGGGAGCTGACCTTGTTCGTGAAGACAGAGGCAAAGAAAGCATTTAGTACATTAGCTTTTTTGTTTCATGATAAAGGTGCTCTCTGATTGGGAGGGCCCTAGTGGGATGTCTACAGTGCTTGTAAACCAGGGTTTGTGGAACCCGCACTTGAGAACTCGGTATTTCCAAGCCTGCGCTTGAGTGTCCATACTGCATTGGAAGCCTGGATTTCTGATTGTCATCTGCTACCACTGAGAACAGTCTAGATTCATCCTCTTTGGAACCCCCTTTCAGACAGTTGAAAACAGCTATCAAATCCTCCCCTCATTCTTTTCTGATTTCTGACCTGGGTCTCATACTACACTACACAGCCCTTCTGACTAGGGGCTGTGACTTGAGTTGCTCAATGACAGGGCTTGGACCTGAGTCACAGTGGGACTCCAGCTCAGACCCACTCTCCTAGGTGGAGCCTAGGACTTGGGCCCTGAGTGCTTGCTGACCTGAGTCAGACAGATTCGTGTGTGGACAGTACTGGTCTCACACCTGATCTAAGCCTGGCTTTACAATGCAGTGTAGAGATCCCTTAGGAGACTGCAACATAGTCGAGGGGATGGGTTGAGATTAACAGCTGCAGGATCAATCTGCAGTGTTCTTGACTGTTTCTGGAACTTGTTTTCCCTAAAATTACTGTCACCTCTACAAGAGTAGCATCAGGGGCCCCACTGTACCAGGCATTGTATGTACATAAGAATGGTCATGACCAGTGGTCCATGTAGTCTTCTGACAGTGCCTGGTGCCAGGTGCTTCAGAGGGGATTAACAGAATAGGGCAATTTATTCCCTATGGCATCCCCTGTCATCCAGTCCCAGCTTCTGGCAGTGAAAGGCTAGGGACACCCAAAGAATGAGACTGTGTCCCTGACCATCTTGGCTAATAATCATTGATGGACATAAGTTCAAGGATAATATCTAATTCTTTTTTGAACCCAGTTCTAGTTTTGGCCTTCACAACATCCCCTGGCAATGAGTTCCACAGGTTGACTGTGCGCTGTGTGAAGCATTACTTTCTTTTGTTTTAAACCTGATGCCTATTATTTTCATTGAGTGACCCCTGGTTCTTGTGTTATGTGAAGGAGTAAATAACACTTCCTTATTCACTTTCTCATTCAATTCATGATTTTATAGACCTCTATCATATCCTCCCTTAATTGTCTCTTTGAAAAGGCAGGGACTGTTCATTTTAGTAATCTCCTCATATGGAAATTGTTCCATACCTCTAGTCATTTTTGTTGCCCTTCTCTGCACTTTTTCCACTTCTAATATCTCTCTTGAAACGGGGCACCCAGAACTGCATGTGGTATTCAAGGTGCAGGCCTATCATGGATTTATACAGTAGCATTATGGTATTTTCTGCCTTATTATCTATCCTTGCCTTAATGAGTCCCAACATCTGTTAATTTTTGACTGCTGCTACACATTGAGTGGATGTTTTCAGAAACTATCCACAATGACTCTAAGGTCTCTTTCTTGAGTGGTAACAGCTAATTTGGACCTCATCATTTTATATGTATAGTTGGGATTATGTTTTCCAATGTGCATTACTTTGCATTTATCAACATTGAATTTCATCTGCCATTTTGTTGCCCAGTCACCACGGTGGATAAAATTTTTTTTTTTTAAATTTAAATAGCTTTTTGAGGAAAAAACCTTTTTATCAAAAATCCAAAGATCAAATATCTTTGACCTATAATGTCTTATGGAATAAGGATTATAAATTCTAATTCTATAGTATGAGACAATATATTCATGTAATGTTTAAGAAACATTTTGTAAATGAGTTCCAATAGTTCATGGATAGAGATCCAATCTTATGGGGTTCCAGGGGCTTCTGTATAGATTATTTAGGTTAATCTTTCTATCTACCCAATGGGTCTCAGTACTCAGTTTAGAAGATACCATCAGAGATGCTTAGTTTTGCAGTTCTCACACTGTGGATTTTTTACTCCAGAGATAACATGCTTATTAACAGCAAAAATGTTTTAAATAAATAGAGAAGTGAGAAATAACAGACCTCAACCCTATTGTCCCTCTGCAAATTTGTGTACAGAGTCAATCCCTTACCTCCCTCTGAAAGTACAAAGTTTCAAAAAGTTCAATGAATAGAAGATTGTTGGGGGTGGAAGAAGTCTGGAGATAAATGTGAAAAGGGAGAGACAGGCAGTAAAAACAAAAGTGAAACTGTTTGAGCAGCATATTCCAGAAGTCTTAAGGTCTTTCTGAGTGGTTGATTTGAGATCTACCAAACCATTCTCTCACTAGAAGGGAAAACCTATAATGGCAGCAGGCCGTAAAAGAGACCCAGTTTGGGAGTAAGAACCATTCAAGAAATATACATTTGCTGATGATGATTTAAAAAAAAGTCACACCAGTGAACTGGTGGAAGTCGCTTAAGCACTTGGATTCAGAGACTGTTGAAGTGATGATCTCACTTTTAACAGCAGTAGCTTCTCCTGTAGAAAGAAATTTTCTTCCTTTGGACTAATTCATTCAAAATTAAGAAATAGATTGGGACCTGAAAAAGCAGGAAAGCTTGTCTTTCTTTTCCAGATTATGAACAAACAGGAAAACGAAGGTGAAGACGACTGAGTTAGCTGCAGAAACCAATATTTTAAGTTTCTCATGTTGAGCTGGCTGACATGGTCTATTTAATTTTTTTAAATATTTCATTTAACTATTAATTAAAAACAATTTTAACAAAAACCAACCTGATAAACTTGGAATATTTAACTAAAATCAAAAATTCATATGCTTGTTTTGTTAAATTATGTGTTTGCTGTTGAAGAAAAATCCAGAATACATAATGTTGTTTTAGTTAAATAAAACAATTTAAATGTGTCTGGTGATCTCCTAATACAGCACGGCAAGAAAATCCTCCAAATATTAATGATTAACCTGTTAAATTGGAGATTTCACCTCCCAATGACTTCATAAATATCTGCTTCAATTACCTTTGGTAAATAAAATAACCAAACAATCATTAGTTTTCTGATATAGCTGTAAAACTGATCTGAAAAGCTTTCCGAATAAATCACTTAAATTTATAGTGTGTACCTTCTAAAAATGAAACCTACATATGTATTAAGGTTATAACAGCCAACAAGAATGCACTTTTATGTAGAAATCCATGATTAAATTGGGTCTTCCTGCCTAGTGATTTCAGTCATGATTTAAATCAAATCCACCCTGCCAGTCACCCAGTTTTGCAAGACCCCTTTTTAACTCTTTGCAGTCAGCTTTGGACTTAAAGTATCTTGTGTAATTTTGTATCATCTACAAACATTGCCTCCTCACTGTTTACCCCTTTTTCCAGATCATTTATGAATATGTTGAACAGCCCTGGTCCCACACAGATCCTTGGGGACTATAACAGAGTGTAGCAGGGCCCCCCTTGGTCCTACCTCTGCTCTGCTCCAAAAACCACACAGAGACCCTCAGGTTCAGCAATCACCAGTGCAATATTTACAGGGTGCAATCCCATCACCCTATACAGCTTGGGGTTTTCAGCCTTGAGGACTTCTAAGCCTCTGCACCCAGAAGAGAAGAGAAGAACTTCCCCTCTCTGGTTTCTTCCCTCCCCCCTGCCACCTTCCTCTGGGCCTGTATATAGCCCCAGGCTGACAGCTGTTTCCCCTTTGCCAATCAGGCACAGGTTTCTCTAGCCAGCTCCAATTTACCTCTCTTAATTGGACCTGCTGTGACAGAGGGCTGGCTCAGGTGTTGCTGCCCAGCACCCCATCACAGGAACCCTGCTATTTACCTCTCTGCACTGTTAACACTGACCACTTATTCCTTTTGTTTCCTATCTTTTAACCAGTGACTGATCCATGAGAAGACCATCCCTCCTTTGGTGAGGGGCCTTGTCAAAGCATTTCTGAAAGTGCAGGTATACTATATCCACTAGATCCCCTGTGCCCACATTAGCTGGTCCCCTCAAAGAATTCTAATAGTGAGAGACAGTCCATGTCACAAAGAGCTTGGCGTCTAGATAGACAAAAGGTGGGAAAGAAAAGAGATGTTCTCAGAGTAGGTCAGCAGCTAGGCTCTCAGGTCTGCCAGGCTAGGCCCTATCCATTAGGCCAAATGATCTGATTAGAGTCAGGCAAATGATTGTGAAAAGGACATGTTTGTGTTCCATGTGTATTGCTAGTTTCTACAATTGAATGTGCTGAGTTTCAGCAAAGCAAGGTTTGTTTAGCTGAGAGCTGAAACTGGCCTCTGAAAATCAAACATACCTTTTCTGCTTCCAAAATCAGCGAGAGCAGAGATTCTGGAAGCAGAACTCAGCTGGTGACTTTGTTGATCATGCAGAAGGCAGAACAGACTACAGCTCAATTTTTCTTAGTTTTGGCTTTGCTGGACCCAGTCTGCTGACAATAGTTTTGATTAGTAAGGATCCAGTTGAGGGCTGAAATGGAAAAGGCGAAAAAATGTTGAATACCAAGATATCATAGAATCATAGAATATCAGGGTTGGAAGGAACCTCAGAAGGTCATCTAGTCCAATCCCATGCTCAAAGCAGGACCAATCCCCAACTAAATCATCCCAGCCAGGGCTTTGTCAAGCCTGACCTTAAAAACTTCTAAGGAAGGAGGTTCCACCACCTCCCTAGGTAACGCATTCCAGTGTTTCACCACCCTCCTAGTGAAAAAGCTTTTCCTAATATCCAACCTAAACCTCCCCCACTGCAACTTGAGACCATTACTCCTTGTCCTGTCCTCTTCTACCACTGAGAATAATCTAGAACCATCCTCTTTGGAACCACCTCTCGGGTAGTTGAAAGCAGCTATCAAATCCCCCCTCATTCTTCTCTTCTGCAGACTAAACAATCCCAGTTCCCTCAGCCTCTCCTCATAAGTCATGTGTTCCAGACCCCTAATCATTTTTGTTGCCCTTTGCTGGACTCGCTCCAATTTATCCACATCCTTCTTGTAGTGCGGGGCCCAAAACTGGACACAGTACTCCAGATGAGGCCTCACCAATGTCGAATAGAGGGGAATGATCACGTCCCTCGATCTGCTGGCAATGCACCTACGTATACATCCCAAAATGCCATTGGCCTTCTTGGCAACAAGGGCACACTGTTGACTCATATCCAGCTTCTTGTCCACTGTCACCCCTAGGTCCTTTTCCGCAGAACTGCTGCCTAGCCATTCGGTCCCTAGTCTGTAGCGGTGCATTGGGTTCTTCCGTCCTAAGTGCAGGACTCTGCACTTGTCCTTGTTGAACCTCATCAGATTTCTTTTGGCCCAATCCTCCAATTTGTCGAGGGCCCTCTGTATCCTATCCCTACCCTCCAGCGTATCTACCTCTCCTCCCAGTTTAGTGTCATCTGCAAACTTGCTGAGGGTGCAATCCACACCATCCTCCAGATCATTTTTGAAGATATTGAACAAAACTGTCCCAAGGACCAACCCTTGGGGCACTCCACTTGATACCGGCTGCGAACCGGACATTGAGCCATTGATCACTACCCGTTGAGCCCGACAATCTAGCCAGCTTTCTACCCACCTTATAGTGCATTCATCCAGCCCATGCTTCTTTAACTTGCTGGCAAGAATACTGTGGGAGACTGTATAAAAAGCTTTGCTAAAGTCCAGGAATAACACATCCACTGCTTTCCCCTCATCCACAGAGCCAGTTATCTTGTCACAGAAGGGAATTAGATTAGTCATACATGACTTGCCCTTAGTGAATCCATGCTGACTGTTCCTGATCACTTTCCTTTCCTCTAAATGCTTTAGAATTGACTCCTTGAGGACCTGCTCCATGACTTTTCCAGGGACTGAGGTGAGTCTGACTGGCCTGTATTTCCCAGGATCCTCCTCCTTCCCTTTTTTAAAGATGGGCGCTACATTATCCTTTTTCCAATCATCCGGGACCTCCTCCGATCGCCATGTGTTTTCAAAGATAATGGCCAATGGCTCTGCAATCACATCCGCCAACTCCTTTAGCACTCTTGGATGCAGCGCATCCGGCCCCATGGGTTTGTGCTCATCCAGCTTTTCTAAATAATCCCGAACCACTTCTTTCTTCACAGAGGGCTGATCACCTCCTCCCCATGCTGTGCTGCCTAGTGCAGTAGTCTGGGAGCTGACCTTGTTCGTGAAGACAGAGGCAAAAAAGGCATTGAGTACATTAGCTTTTTCCACATCCTCTGTCACTAGGTTGCCTCCCTCTTTCAGTAAGGGGCCCACACTTTCCTTGACTTTCTTCTTGTTGCTAACATACCTGAAGAAACCCTTCTTGTTACTCTTAACATCTCTTGCTACCTGCAACTCCAGGTGTGATTTCGCCTTCCTGATTTCACTCCTGCATGCCAGAGCAATATTTTTATAGTCGTCCCTGGTCATTTGTCCAGCCTTCCACTTCTTCTAAGCTTCTTTTTTGTGTTTAAGATCAGTAAGGATTTCACTGTTAAGCCAAGCTGGTCGCCTGCCATATTTACTATTCTTTCTACACATCGGGATGGTTTGTTCCTGCATCCTCAATAAGGATTCTTGAAAATACAGCCAGCTCTCCTGGACTCCTTTCCCCCTCATGTTATTCTCCCAGGGGATCCTGCCCATCAGTTCCCTGAGGGAATCAGAATCTGCTTTTCTGAAGTCCATGGTCCATATTCTGCTGCTCTACTTTCTTCCTTGTGTTAGGATCCTGAACTCAACCATCTCATGGTCACTGTCTCCCAGGTTCCCATCCACTTTTCCTTCCCCTACTAATTCTTCCCTGTTTTGTGAGGATCAGGTCAAGAAGAGCTCTGCCCCTAGTTGGTTCCTCCAGCACTTGCACCAGGAAATTGTCCCCTACACTTTCCAAAAATTTCCTGGATTGTCTGTGCACCACTGTATTGCTCTGCCAGCAGATATCAGGGTGGTTGAAGTCTCCCATGAGAACCAGGGCCTGCGATCTAGTAACTTCCATTAGTTGCCGGAAGAAAACCTCATTCCCTTGATCCGGTGGTCTATAGCAGACTCCCACGACGACCTCACCCTTTGTTGCTCACGCTTCTAAACTTAATCCAGAGACTCTCAGGTTTTTCTGGAATTTCATACCACAGCTCTGAGCAGTCATACTGCTCTCTTACATACAGTGCAACTCCCCCACCTTTTCTGCCCTGCCTGTCCTTCCTGAACAGTTTATATCCACCCATGACAGTACTCCAGTCATGTGATGTTTTCCCACCAAGTCTCTGTTATTCCAATCACATCATAATTCCTTGACTGTGCCAGAACTTCCAGTTCTCCCTGCTTGTTTCCCAGGCTTCTTGCATTTGTGTGTAGGCACTTGAGATAACTCGCTGTTTGTTCTGCTTTCTCAGTATGATGCAGGAGTCCTCCCCTCTCACGCTCTCCTGCTCATGCTTCCTTCCGGTATCCAACATCCCCACTTACCTCAGGACTTTGGTCTCTTTCCCCCGGTGAACGTAGTTTAAAGCCCCCCTCACTAGGTTAGCCAGCCTGATTGCGAAGATGCTCTTCCCTCTCTTCGTTCGGTGGAGCCTGTCTCTGCCTAGCACTCCTCCTTCTTGGAACACTATCCCATGGTCAAAGAATCCAAAGCCTTCTCTCCAACACCACCTGCATAGCCATTTGTTGACTTCCATGATTCGACGGTCTCAACCCAGGCCTTTTGTTTCCACGGGGAGGATGGACAAGAACACCACCTGCGCCTCAAACTCCTTTATCCTTTTTCCCAGAGCCACGTAGTCTGCAGTGATCCACTCAAGGTCATTCTTGACGGAATCATTGGTGCCCACGTAGAGAAGCAGGAAGAGCTAGCGATCTGAGTGCTTGATGAATCTCGGCATTCTCTCCGTCACGTCGTGAATCCTAGCTACTAGCAAACAGCAGACTTCTCGGTTTTCCTGGTCGGGGCGGCAGATAAATGACTCAGTCCTGCTGAGGAGAGAGTATCTGACCACCACCACCCGCCTCCTCCTCTTGGGAGCGGTGGTCGTGGAACCCCCATCCCTAGGACATTGCATCTCATGGCTTCCAATTGGTGGAGTCTCCTTCTGCTCCCTTCCCTCAGATGTATCATCTAGTCCACTATCCTCATTAGTACCTGTGGAGAGAACATGAAAACGGTTGCTTACCTGTATCTGTTTTGCTGGTACATGGACGCTCCCCTTTCTTCTTCTGGAGGTCACATGCTGCCAGATTTCTTCACCGTCCTTCTGTCCCTGCTGCACAGCCTGCTCTGAATCTTCAGAATTTTGTGTCCGTAGAAACATACCCTGACGTCTGTCCAGGAAATCTTCAGTTTCTCTTATGCACCGCAAGGTCGATACTTGTTTCTCCAGACCTTGAACCTTCTCTTCCAATATGGAGACCAGCTTGCACTTTATACGGACAAAGTCGCTTCTGTCCTGTGGAAGAAAGACAAACATGGCACATCCAGTGCAGGTCACAACAGCTGAACACTCCCCATCCATATTACCTTCCTTCTACGAGCTTCCTCAGGAGTTGTAATAACTACTCAGAGAAGCTGGCAAGATGTAAGCTTCAGTGGGCTCTCCCCAGGGTATGTCAGTGTATCCGGCACTTTGTTGAGCCTAGCTGAGATGTAGGCATGCACTCAGAATGGGTGCTTGCTCTTTCAGCAACAATGCGCAGCACCATGCTGCCTCCTGGTGCCTGAATGCACAATTTTGTGCAAAGACCAGTGTGCCAGCATTATCTCCATTCAAGACATTCTTGAGCTCTTTTGACTTTTGTGCACTTGGCACTTCTGCATTCACTGGGCTTGCAAAAAACAAAACAAACTCATAGAGGATTTGGAGAGGGAAAAGGTGCTGAGAATAAGCCACACACCAAGCCATAAAATCTGTGTGCAGTTTCCCTACAGAATTTACACCCATTTATATAGCACGCTCCCTGTTGGAAAACTAGGATGACTCGGTACTTTTCACAACAGCTGAATGAGTGACAAATAATATTGTTTGCTGAGAACGGCTTAATTTTCCCCCTCCCATCTAATCAAAACAAATTCATCCCTTTCCTCTCCTCCTCCTTTGCCCAGCTCCTCTTCTCCCACCCCCACTGCACCAGGGTGTGACGGGGAGGTGCTCATTACACTGTATGGAGGACAGGGCTCTGTTTGTGGAGTGCCTTTGTGTTCTGTCAGGTCTCTGCTGCCTGGGGCTAGCCAGAGCTGAGGTCCTGAGGGGCCATGTAAGGAGAAGCAGCATCTGAGGCATCGCTCTGAGCTCTCACTAGTTTTGCTGTGTTGCCTATGAGATTTCCCCTGGCGTGGGAGGATCGTCAGGAGCTGGAGAAGGCTCTGCAGAGTGGCATCTTTCTGGACTTGATTCTCCTCTTGCTTACCCCAGTGCAAGCCAGGAGTTGCTCCACTGAAATCAGTGGTGTTAACATAGGGTAAAATCAGTCTGCGGGGTGAGGGAGCGGGCCCTCTGTCTGTCTGTGGAGCAGCATAGAAAGGGGTCCAGGAGGCTGGAAGTAAAGTATGTCTGCAGGAGACTGCTCGCCGTCCTTGCCTCACTGTGTGCTCTCCAGAGCATAGCCCTCTGGGAGGTGAGAATGGGTAGTTATTGCTGAGGCTCTCAGTTATTGCTGGCTCATGGGAAAGCTGCAGATGGCTTTGTCTTCACTAATAGACAGTTAACTCAAGTTAAGAACACACCTTTCCTTTCTAGTGGAAACACGGTCTGGTTGTGCGCGCAGCCCCATCCTGGGGGGGGCCTGATCTCAGCGGGGGCCTCTGGGTGCTCCTCTGATGATGACTAATAAATCCGACTAGGAGGGGGCATGCAGCAATGAGCTGCTGCCAGGAGGATGGGGTTGCAGGTCCCCGCCTACCTGATGCTTTCACTGCACCCCTTGCCCTGAGCTGGCAAGCCTGGTGCTAACGGGCTGTTCTGGTCCTGGCCCAGGGAAGTCGAGGCTATGGTGCACTCTCTGGCTACTTGGAAAGCTTTAGCCTCGTGCTTGTCACTGGGTCTGAGCCCTGAGAGCATGGAAATGGTGAGCCTCCCATACCAGATGAGAGCTCACAGGGCTGGAGCTCCGGCTGGCAGCAACGGGTAGTGCTGCGAGGGAGCCCCCAGTCTCAGGGACACCTCAACAGCTGCCCTACAGCAACATCCTGCAGAGCTTAGACACTTTTCCTAACATGCCTTTCTGGGTCCTTCCAGGGCGTTCCTTGTGTTGCCAGGATTGCAATCCCTGCTGGAAAGGGTGACCTCAAGGCCAGCAAGATGGCGGGAGCATCTGTGAAGGTGGCGGTGCGAGTGCGTCCATTCAACTCCCGTGAGATGGGCCGGGATTCCAAATGCATCATCCAGATGACAGGAAACACCACCAGTGAGTAGCAGCCCTGGCCCTGCACACAAATGCCACTGGGGGCTAGGAATGAGGCGGGCTATACCCAGATCTGCATTGATTTCCACTGGGCTGGCTGCTGCTAATGGCAAAACAGCCACTTGAGGTCCTACCGGTGCTTGGGAGAGGACCTCTTCCCACTGCTGCCACCAGTATTGCTAGCCCCAATGTCGTGAGTTAGTCCCCTAAGAATCATGAGTCTGTCCTGAAAATCATGGGAGTTTTTTTTAAATCACACATTTTGGGTTCTTTTTCTTTGCCTTCTGGCTTTTGCACCTCTTAGATGCATATGGGTCATGTTTTCAGGGTTTTCTCAGCACCCGTGAGGACCAGAAAGCTGTTATGTTTTTGTTTTTGTTTTTAATAAAAGCTGAGATTCTTGTGTGATCATAGGCATTCAGGAGCTGGGACTTTAAAAAAAGCCTCAAACATAATGAGCCTGGTGATAAAATCTGAACTTCACACTCCAGATATGGAGCCTGATTGTCTGCCGTGTTGTACGGTGTGGCATCAGTTATGGCTTGTGCCAAGTGGCTGTGAAATACAAGCACTGGGGTAAAGGAGCAGAGAATTGTAATCTGGTAGCAATTTACATCCTCTTTGCTCTTGTTGAGCGCAGATGTAACCTCACTTCTGCAGGCGTAAGGCGGTGGGCCCATGGTGTGGAGCTAATGGAGACTTGGGCCCATGGTGTGGAGCTAATGTTGGATAAACTCTCTTCTTGCTACCTTAGGGGTTTTATCCTGTCTCCCATCAGTGTGGTATCTCAGCATCTTCCATGTAAAGCAATACCAATCGTGAAATCCCCAGTGGACTCCATGGAGCCTGTGGCTCTCCACACTTTTTGGGGTATAAACTCTGCTTGGGGGATGTTTTGGTTGGCTGGTTACTGCTGGTTTGTATTGTTGTTTGAGGTGTCTGGTTAGATGTTGGAGTCGAAGTTGTCATTCTTGTGACAGTGGAAGGGCTCTTTCCTCACAGCAGTCCACTCCATGGGGGGCAGCATGGCCCAGCATCTACAGCACTAGACTGGGACTCCAGAGAGCTGGGCTCTGTTTCCATCTCTGCCACTGCCTTCCTGAGTGGCTATGGGCGGGTCATTTTATCTCCCTTTGCTTTTGTTTCCCCCTCTGTAAATGGGGATAATGGTACTGCTCTCCTTTGGAAAGCAGTTGGAGATCTACAGATGGGCAATGCTAGGTATTCGTTATCGTCTAGTCAGAGCATCTGTAAGGCATTGTTGAACTATCACTTCAGCTCACCCTAGGGAGAGCCTTCAGATTCGCTGTCCCATTTGATTCATTTGCTTGTAGCACATTATGAAGAGGGCCATCATGGGTTGCTGTTGGCCATACGTAATTTCTCATTTCAGTCTCCCTTGTGTGGCTACCCTCCTTTGGTAACTAGACCATAGTGCAGAGTTACTATAAAATACCACAACCGTCTAGCACAGGACACCACCCTGGCATTTGATTCCTAATGGCAATATACCTTACCGCCTTATACTCCAGCAGGTGGTTCTGACTCTGGTCCTTTGGCTGATGGCTTTTAGGAGATCACCCCTCCTCTCCTTTGGGGGACTCAGAGTATTTTCCTGCACAGAAATCGTCAAGCCCTTCCCACTCCCAGTTCACAGAGGTGTCCTGGACCAGCCAAAGCCTCATACCATCTCATATAAGCTGCAACATCACCATGTTCCCTCCACTGCAGAGCTGTATAATGCAGGTGACTATACTGGGTCATCTGGCTGTAACATTGTCATGTATATATGGGCATCAACGTTACTGGGCTGTCTGGGACATGGTGTATATGCCACTTTTTCCCATTCATGGAAGCACTCTGGTAGTGGCTGCTCCCTTATGGTCATTTGGCCATTGCCACCAGTGCCACCTGGAGTGGATGTTTGACAAATCGAAGGACTATTTCCTGGTGTTGCAGAGTCAAATCATCCCCGCATCTCTGTAGGGTGCTTATGGCTGTATTGCATAGCTGGATGCTCATAGTTAGTGTGGCAGTCACCTCTATGACAAGGCTGTGTGATGTTCTGGATAGTCATCTAGTGCAGTGGTTTTCAAACTTTTTTCCTCGTGACCCAGCTGAAGAAAATTGTTGATGCCCATGACCCAACGTAATTATATCTTTTGACTAGAGTTTTCATAAAATTTTAATAGTGCAATACATTCTAGCTTAACCCACTTTACATAACTAATACTAGACACTAGCCTTAGTAATCCTATGGTAAGGAGAGTGGGAGGTGGCCCAAGGTAGGGCAGAAGGTGGGGTGAGAGCTGCAGGGTGGGGCCAGGGATGAGGGGTTCAGGATGCAGGAGGGGGCTCAGGGCTGGGGCAGAGGGTTGGGATGCGGGGGGCGAGGGCTCTGGCTGGAGGTGCGGGCTTTGGGTTGGGGCCAGGGAGGAGGAGTTTGGAATGCAGGCATACTGCCTCGGGGTTCGGGCCAGAGGACTCCCCCCAGCTCTCTCCCCACCGCTAGCTCCGGGGGAAGGGCCCCCCTCTCTCTCTCTCTCTCTCTTCCCATCCCTGCTGGCAGGCAGTACGGAGCACGGAGCTCTGGGGGAAAAGGCCCCTCTCTCCCTCTGCACCAACCTCCGGGGGAAGGGGCCCTCTCTCCCCCCAGAGCTCCGTGCTCCCTGTCGGCAGGGGAAGGGTCCCTCTCTCCCACCAACAGCAGTGAAAGCCAGGGGAGAGGCCCGCAGCAGCCCTGCAAGCCCCAACTTGCTCCCCTCCCCAGTTTCCACCCACCCCCTACCTCTCTCCTCTCCAGGTCCTTGATGCGCAACAATGATCATTATAATTTGAATCAGCAAGGCAACCCAGTGCCTGACATTCCATGACCCAGTACTGGGTCGTGACCCATACTTTAAACAACACTGATCTAGTGCATCTAAAACACAGCTCAGAATGTGTGTACATTGCTGCAAGCTCAGCAATATGAACTAAACATGTGGATACAGCCACTACCCCAGCTGGCCACAGTTCTCTTTAGGGGGGAGCCATACTATAAGAGAGTGGAATATTTCACCCACCAAGATCAAAATGGCTTGTAGGGCATTTCCCCTAGGTAATATTTTAGCAAGCAAGGAACTTCAGTGACTTCTGTGCCCATCTACCATATGCTCTCCAGCTGACATGGCTTGGATGTGCTGAGTTTGTTGGCTTACATTCAAACATATCATGGTTGTGGTAATAAAGCAGAGTCACTCAGGTCCATTTGCTCACCCGTGGCTGGGACCTGAGAAGACTCTTAACAGCAAAGCCATTTGAAATGGGGTGGAAGCTTTCAGAAAGGCTCTAGAATTAGAGTACCACAATCTTTAGCTGACTTCCAAGTATGAGACTTACAAACAGGAATTGATTTCTAAACACTGTATTCTTGGCAGAATTATGGGCGAGATCCTTGGCATAACTCCATTGGCTTCAGTGGAATGACATCCATGTACACCAGCGGAAGACCTGGCCCATCCATGGTTCTCAGAGGTGGCCTATGGGCCACAGGGTTCTGCAGAGTTACATCCATCTCAATAGTAAAGCATGCATGGACAAAACCAGTGTGGGTCCAACTAGCCTAAGAAGGTTAAGCTCTCTCATATTGCTTGCAAAGTTCCCCTGCATGCCTCTCCCTGATTAATAACTGAGATCACTTAACAAGTCTCTTTCTCTGCTGTGTATTTCTTTGATGTAAATTCGGTCATGATTAAATTTGCTGATGACACCAGAATTGGAGGAGTATCAATCATAGTGGAGGGTAGAAGCAAACTGCAAAATGACCTGCTGAGACTAGGT
The DNA here is from genome assembly GCF_965140235.1 of Caretta caretta. NCBI lineage: Eukaryota > Metazoa > Chordata > Testudines > Cheloniidae > Caretta > Caretta caretta. The sequence goes on from NC_134214.1 coordinate 56,363,362, forward strand.
CAATGGAGGGCTGCAATAGATGAGAGAATACTCATTTATAGTGCATGTAAATTCCTCTGCCATAGATGCCAACTCTGTGGGTGCTCTGGGGCTGGAGCACCCATGGAAAAAAATAGTGGGTGCTCAGACCTACCAGCAGGCCCTGCTGATCAGCTCCTCCCCCTTCCTCCCAGTGCCTCCCCTCGCCACTGATCAGCTGTTCAGCAGCGAGAGGGAGGCGCTGGGGGTGGGAGGGGCAGGGGCAGGAAGAGGTTGGGGCCTTGGGGAAAGTGTAGAGTGGGGGCAGGGCCTGCGGCGGAGCGGGAGGTCAAGCACCCCGCCAGGGAAATCAGAAAGTCGGTGCCTTTGTCCTCTGCCGAGAAAAAGAGGGGAAATAGAATGCATGATAGGTGGGGGGAAGTAATCAAAGAGCCAGCCTGACTGCAGTAAAGCCGTTTATTTCCATGTTATCTGCTCTGTGCTCTCCTAATATATTTTTGTGTTTGTAAGTAAGTGTAATGGCAACCCTGGCCAGGTCATCTGCAGGGACTGGTAGAGCTAAAGGAGCAGGTCAGGGAGCTCAAGGACAGTAGCAGACTCCTAGACCTCTATACATGGTCCAGCCACCAGCAGGGGGACAAAGAGCCCTGCTGCGTTAGCATGAGAACACAATCACTACGGCTGCTGCAGGGAAGGGCGAGAGTGGGAGAAGTAGTCACTCCGAAGGAGTTGTCCTGTATGGACACAATTGAGAACTGTTGTGATTCCCCCACGTCACGAGAGTTCTTTGCTCTGGAAAACACCTCCCCTCCTTGGTCCACCCAAATGCAGAACTGTTACCCTTCTGATCGTGCTGCAAGGCCCAGTTCTTCTCCTGAGCACTGGAGGAGTGACGTTTGTTGAGTCTCTGCATTTGATCTTGAGGAGGCTAGGTACTAAGTATGGGCAGTTTGTTATTTGTTGGAATAGATCAGGTGGGAGATTGTAAGCATGAATTATTGTTGTGGGGATGGGGGCACAGCCCATGATGGGGGTTTGTGACTGTGATCTAGAATTGGGTGGAAAATGTTGACAAAAACTGAAAATGTGGAGGAAGCCATGCCCTACCCCCGATTGGGCAGAGCTGGGATAGAATCACAATCAACCCACAATGACATAGCTGCAATGTTAAGTCCTGGCATCTTGAAGCCAGCTTGCACTGATGAACAGTACATTACCTAGCTGGACTGGATATCCCCTCTGCTTGAGCCTGACATGCTTTGTCGATAGCAAAGGTAATAATAGTAACTTCGGCCCAAATCCTCAGAGGCACCTAAATACCTTTTGAGGACTTAGGCATCCATCCTTGGAGTTCTGGAGTGTTGCCCAAATTTCAACAGAGTTGAATGTGATGCAGCAGGCGCATGAGAGAGCTTCTTAAACCGGGCATGAGACACCTACACTCTTATCTGCCAAGGGGAAGGGACTGCGTTCACATGACCCCCGAGAATGTGACTCAAGCTCTTCCAGCTTTGGAGAGCAGTGTCTCTGTGATGTTCCCCTGGTGTTATCTGGACCAGTGATCTGCTAGGTCACTCCAGTCCTCGACTCTGGGAGCCAGCCTAACCCTGCTCCGCTGTGAGAACCCCCACTCCCGGGCTGTTCACACACAGCCTCTGGGATATAAGCTGCTCCCAGCTACGTGAGTTAGCACTTTTGGCCAGCTGCTGCTTGGATTGTGCAACTGAATGACACTAGCCAATATCTCCGGTCCCAGACACAACCCTAGGAACCTCCATCTTGCAGTGGCCAGTTACGTCTGCTGGACGCTGCAAGCTTATGAGTTCATAGAATCCTAGAATATCAGGGTTGGAAGGGACCCCTGAAGGTCATCTAGTCCAACCCCCTGCTCGAAGCAGGACCAATTCCCAGTTAAATCATCCCAGCCAGGGCTTTGTCAAGCCTGACCTTAAAAACCTCTAAGGAAGGAGATTCCACCACCTCCCTAGGCAACGCATTCCAGTGTTTCACCACCCTCCTAGTGAAAAAGTTTATCCTAATATCCAACCTGAACCTCCCCCACTGCAACTTGAGACCATTACTCCTTGTCCTGTCCTCTTCCACCACTGAGAATAGTCTAGAACCATCCTCTTTGGAACCACCTCTCACGTAGTTGAAAGCAGCTATCAAATCCCCCCTCATTCTTCTCTTCTGCAGACTAAACAATCCCAGTTCCCTCAGCCTCTCCTCATAAGTCATGTGTTCCAGACCCCTAATCATTTTTGTTGCCCTCCACTGGACTCTTTCCAATATTTCCACATCCTTCTTGTAGTGTGGGGCCCAAAACTGGACACAGTACTCCAGATGAGGCCTCACCAATGTCGAATAGAGGGGAACGATCACATCCCTCGATCTGCTCGCTATGCCCCTACTTATACATCCCAAAATGCCATTGGCCTTCTTGGCAACAAGGGCACACTGCTGGCTCATATCCAGCTTCTCGTCCACTGTCACCCCTAGGTCCTTTTCCGCAGAACTGCTGCCTAGCCATTCGGTCCCTAGTGCAGGACCCTGCACTTATCCTTATTGAACCTCATCAGATTTCTTTTGGCCCAATCCTCCAATTTGTCTAGGTCCCTCTGTATCCTATCCCTGCCCTCCAGCGTATCTACCTCTCCTCCCAGTTTAGTATCATCCACAAATTTGCTGAGAGTGCAATCCACACCATCCTCCAGATCATTTATGAAGATATTGAACAAAACCGGCCCCAGGACCGACCCCTGGGGCACTCCACTTGACACCGGCTGCCAACTAGACATGGAGCCATTGATCACTACCCGTTGAGCCCGACAATCTAGCCAACTTTCTACCCCCCTTATGGTGCATTCATCCAGCCCATACTTCCTTAACTTGCTGACAAGAATACTGTGGGAGACCGTGTCAAAAGCTTTGCTAAAGTCAAGAAACAATACATCCACTGCTTTCCCTTCATCCACAGAACCAGTAATCTCATCATAGAAGGCGATTAGATTAGTCAGGCATGACCTTCCCTTGGTGAATCCATGCAGACTGTTCCTGATCACTTTCCTCTCATGTAAGTGCTTCAGGATTGATTCTTTGAGGACCTGCTCCATGATTTTTCCAGGGACTGAAGTGAGGCTGACTGGCCTGTAGTTCCCAGGATCATCCTCCTTCCCTTTTTTAAAGATTGGAACTACATTAGCCTTTTTCCAGTCATCCAGGACTTCCCCCGTTCGCCACGAGTTTTCAAAGATAATGGCCAATGGCTCTGCAATCACAGCCGCCAGTTCCTTTAGCACTCTCGGATGCAACTCATCCGGCCCCATGGACTTGTGCACGTCCAGTTTTTCTAAATAGTCCCTAACCACCTCTTTCTCCACAGAGGGCTGGCCATCTATTCCCCATGTTGTGATGCCCAGCACAGCAGTCTGGGAGCTGACCTTGTTCGTGAAGACAGAGGCAAAAAAATCATTGAGTACATTAGCTTTTTCCACATCCTCCATCACTAGGTTGCCTCCCTCATTCATTAAGGGGCCCACACTTTCCTTGGCTTTCTTCTTGTTGCCAACATACCTGAAGAAACCCTTCTTGTTACTCTTAACAGTTCATCAATTTAACAAAGAAATTGATATGTACCAGGCTTGTTAGCCCAAGGGGAGTCTCTGTCAGGCTTAAAACCAAAGTCTTCTGGTAGAATAAACAAAAAAAATTATTAACTACAAAAGATAGATTTTAAGTGATTATAAGTCAAAGCACAACAAGTCAGATTTGGTCAAATGAAATAAAAGCAAAACACATTCTAAGCTGATCATAGAATCATAGAATATTAGGATTGGAAGAGACCTCGGGGGTCATCTAGTCCAAATCCCCTGCTCAAAGCAGGACCAACACCAACTAAATCATCCCATCCAGGGCTTTATCAAGCCGGGCCTTAAAAACCTCTATGGATGGAGATTCCACCAACTCCCTAGGTAACCCATTCCAGGACTTCACCACCCTCCCAGTGAAGTAGTGTTTCCTAATATCCAACCTAGACCTCCCCCACTGCAATTTGAGGCCATTGCTTCTTGTTCTGTCATCTGCCACCACCAGGAACAGCCAAGCTCCATCCTCTTTGGAACCTCCCTTCAGGTAATTGAAGGCTACTATCAAATCCTTGCTCAGTCTTCTCTTCTGCAGACTAAATAACCCCAGTTCCCTCAGCCTCTCCTCGTAAGTCATGTGCCCCAACCCCCTGATAATTTTCGTTGTTCTTCACTGGACTCTCCCCAATTTGTCCACATCCCTTCTGTAGTGGTCAGGGGGAGGGGGAAACAACTGGACACAGTACTCCAGGTGTGGCCTCACCAGTGCGAATAGAGGGGAATAATCACTTCCCTCGATCTGCTGGCAATGCTCCTACTAATACAGCCCAATATGCCGTTGGCCTTCTTGGCAACAAGGGCACACTGCTGATTCATATCCAGCTTCTCGTCCACTGTAATCTCCAGGTCCTTTTCTGCAGAACTGCTGCTTAGACAGTCGGTTCCCAGCCTGTAGGAGTGCATGGCATTCTTCTGCCCTAAGTGCAGGACTCTGCACTTGTCCTTGTTGAACCTCAGATTTCTTTTGGCCCAGTCCTCCAATTTGTCAGGGTCACTCTGGACCCTATCCCTACCCTACAGTGTATCTACCTCTCCCCCCCCATCTTAGTGTTATCCACGAACTTGCTTAGGGTGCAATTCAGCCCATCATCCAGATCATTAATAAAGATGTTGAACAAAACCAGCCCCAGGACTGACCCCTGGGGCACTCTGCTTGATACCGGCTACCAACTGGACATAGAGCTGTTGCTAGCTACCCATTGAGCCCGATGATCTAGCCAGCTTTCTGTCCACCTTGTAGTCCATTCATCCAATCCATACTTTTTTAACTTGCTTGCTTGCTGTCAACAGCTTTACTAAAGTCAACAAATATCACATCCACCGCTTTCCCCATATCCACAGAGCCAGTTCTCATCCTAGAAGGCAATCAGGTTGGTGAGGCATGACTTGCCCTTGGTGAGTCCATGTTGACTGTTCCTGATCACCTTCCTCTCCTCCAAGTGCTTCAAAATGGATTCCTTGAGGATCTGATCCATGATTTTTCCAGGGACTGAGGTGAGGCTGACCAGCCTGTAGTTCCTTGGATTCTCTTTCTTCTCTTTTTTAAAGATGGGCACTATATTTGCCTTTTTCCAATTGTCAGGGGCCTCCCTCAATCACCACAAATTTTCAGAGATAACGGCCAATGGCTCTGCAATCACATCAGCCAACTCCCTCAGCACCCTCGGTTGCATTAGATCTGTCCCCATGGACTTGTGCATGTCCAGCTTTTCTAAATAGCCCTTAACCTGTTCTTTCGCCACTGAGGGCTGCTTACCTCCTCTACATACTGTGTTGGCCGGCGCAGCAGTCTGGGAGCTGAACTTGTCTGTGAAGACTGAGGCAAAAAAAGCTTTGAGTACTTCAGCTTTTTCCACATCACCTGGCACTATGTTGCCTCCCCCATTCAGTAAGGGTCCCACACTTTCCCTGACCACCACCTTGTTGCTAACATACCTGAAGAAACCCTTCTTGTTACCCTTCACATCCCTTGCTAGATGCAACTCCAATTGTGCCTTGGCCTTCCTGATTACACCCCTCCATTCTCTAGCAATATCTTTATACTCCTCCCTAGTCATCTGTCCAAATTTCCACTTCTTGTAAGCTTCCTTTCTGAGTTTAAGCTCACCGAAGATTTCACTGTTAAACCAAGCTGGTCGCCTGCCATATTTGCTATTCTTTCTGCACATCAGGATGGTTTGTTCCTGCGCCCTCAATAAGGCTTCTTTAAAATACAGCCAGATCTTAACACTTTCAGTGCCTTTACAAACTTAGATGCTTCTCACCACAGGCTCGCTGGTTGCCCTTCAGCCAGACTCTACATTTGATCAGTGCTCCAGTCGCTTGGTTGTAGTGTCTGTAGATGGAGGTGGGAGAGAGAGAGAGCATGGCAAACGTCTCTCCCTTTTATCGTGTTCTTTCTTCCCTCTTGGCTTTGCGCCCCCTTCCGAGTCAGGTGAGCATTACCTCATCGCAGTCCCAAACTGACCAAGGAAAAGGGGGGTGACTCACTTGAGAGTCCAACAGATCCTTTGTTGCAGCCTAGACCAGTGTCCTTTGTTCCTGTGAGGCTGGGCTGAGTTTGTCCCATATATGTCCTGATGAGGTATGAACTGCCCCTCTGCTCCTGGAGAGTTTTGCCTGGGCTTGTTTTAAGCCATGAGGACACATTTTCAGCCTCATAACTATATACATGAAATTACAACCTATAACATTAGTATAACAACAATGCTCAGTGCATTATGAGTCTTCTGAAGATACCCGACGTGACACATTTTGCATTGGCTACCACACAGTCATAAGGATGAACATGGGGGTGCAGGGTGTTCCCCCGAGGTACAGAGCATCAGTCTCCCACAAGCAGGCTGTCTGCTGACATGGTCTCTTTAAAAAGTGCTGAGGAAAGACCCAGCCAAAAGCGAATGTCCATCCCAGCACTCTGTACAGCTCTCCGTGTAACTTCTGTAGAATCGGATAGAAGTGGCCATATGGGGGAAGTGATTAAAATAGACTCCTTCCTTCCTGGATGAAACATCCTACGTCACCAGCTTTGGGTCCGGGTGGATGCAGAAGCAACTAGCCCACACTGAGAGCACTAGTCTTGCTGCCAAGACAACGTAGGGCTTCTGTGGTGAGGCGAACGTCTCAGGAAGTCTTGTGGGCACATTGGTCCAGATGATGTTGACGAGGTTGCTCACCTTCTGGAATGGGCCGCAGAGAGCTTCAGGAACTCCTCCCCCTTACACAAGGGGGGTCAAGGGTGCACCAGTTCCAACACCACATCCTGAACCCACCTCCTGGTGGATCAGGTGCTATGCTGGCCCTGCCAAGCCCAGCCTGAGTCATGGGGGTCAGGCAGAACTTCAGTTTTGCCTTGTTGGCTGGGAGGCAGGGGTTTGCAGTCCATTAATGGGTTGTGGGGTCCCACAGCACTGTGGATCCAGCTTCTTGTCTTGAATCCTTTCACATGCCCACTCAGCCCTCCACTCTGCCAATGATGTGTGCCTGGAGGATCTCTTCTTTCCCTTTTCCCACGTCTGTGCCACCAGGCATGGAACTATCTTCCCCAGAGCTGTTCTCAGCCAACCTCCTCCTCCCTGCAAACACCTCCCTCTGCCATGTGGCTTGTAAGTGAGTTGATTACACAGACCCAACATGATGAGCACATGCCTTACTGAGTGTCTGTGTGGTCATATTATTGCAACCCCTTGCCCATCTCTGCTCCTCCTGTTCTTCTTGTTTACCATCTTCACTTAGAAAACTTGTGTCATGTCTGGCTTTAGCTCAGAAGCTGCTTGGAGAAGGGCTTTATTTCCTGCTGTAAAGTGAATAGCACATTTTTGGGTGCTGCTTATTATTCTAATACAATGGTAGCACCTAGCAATCTCAATTGAGCCCCATTGCACTAGGCACAGTACAGAAAAGTAACAGAAGGTAGCCCCGTCCCAGAGAGCTCTCAGCCTATACATCCAACAGGTGGATGAAGACAGTCAGAAGTGGGAGGTAACAAGGAAACAGAATGTGTGTAGCAGAAAAACAGAAATCCCAGCTGGCCCCTTGCCTAAACCCCATGCCAGATGAGGGTGACTTGTAGGCATCATGGCAGAGGCAGGTTTTGTAGTATGAATGATTTGGTACCAGCCCAGGTAGGACAGTTGAGTATTTTGTGATGAAAGGAGGTCAGAAAACCCCCTTAGATGTGAATCTTCTAGAGAGGGGATCAAACCCAATGGAGTCAGGCCAGTAACAGGAAATCCCTATATTCCCTGCCTGTCCCAACATGCCATGGGAATTAATTCCATCTGGTGTGTTATAGTCCAGGATTTGCCACACTGCTGCGCCACTGTAGCCTCCTATCCTACCATTGTCATCTTCTCCTGGAAGGAGAATGGAATGTGGGACTGTCAGAGTGGTCGGCCCTTTTAAAGGGGTCAGGCTCAGCTCCACCTGTGATGCAATTAGATTCCTCCCCCCCCCCCCAGTGGTGAGAAGCAGCAAGGTCATGTGACTTAAAGAAGCCTATTAGGGGAAGAGCAGAGGAGCTCTCCCCAGAGGAATTTGTCCTCTCCAGGCTGGGGCGAAGGAGGAGGACTTCTGGAAGGATATGCTGAGAGCTGCTGCTCCATAAAATAGCAGGAAGACAGACCAGACCCTCAGGGAGGGGTTTTTGTGGCTGTTTGGACCTGGAGCGGGAAGGGTTTTGTTAAACAACTCAGCTGGAGGGCCCGGTCACTGGAGCAGCCAAACCAGACTGGGGGGAAACAGAGGCAGAGCACCACAGAGCCATCTCAGACCATAAAGGGGCTATTGGGATGCAGATGTGATGGGTTAGATCACAGAAACCCAATGGGGGCTGCTACCTGATGGGCAGAAGTAGTCTTGGTACCTGCTTTCCTGCCCTGGCAGCTTGGGACTTCAGTGCGCTGCCTGGTTTGAGCTAGGCTCGCTAGCCTGTTGCAAACCCAGACCCAGGCCTGAACCACATCCCCTAACAGCTGTAGGCTTAAACTGAAATCAGCTTAAGAAGTGTTCCTGTCTTTAACACTCAGATGCCCAACTCCCAATAGGGTCCAAACCCCAAATAAATCTGTTTTACCTTGTATAAAGCATATACAAAGTAAACTCAAATTATTTGCCATCTATAACACTGATAGAGAGATATGCACAGCTGTTTGCCCCCCCCCCCAGGTATTAATACATACTATGGGTTAATTAATAAGTGATTATTAAATACAGAAAGTAGGATTTAAGTAGTTCTAAGTAATAGCAGATAGAACAAAGTGGATTACCAAGCAAAATAAAATAAAACACAAAAGTCTATGTCTAATACAGTAAGAAAACTGAATACAGATAAAAACCTCACTCTCAGAGGAATTCCAGTAAGCTTCCTTTTACAGACTAGCCTCCTTCTAGTCTAGGTCCAGCAAGCACTCACACCCCTGTAGTTACTGTCCTTTGTTCCAGTTTCTCTTAGGTATCCTTGGGGGTGGAGAGGTTCTCTTGAGCCAGCTGAAGAAGACAAAAGGGAGGGGTTTCCCAGGGGTTTAAATAGACTCTCTTGTAGGTGGACACCCCTCCCTCCTCCTGTGTAGGATCCAGCTACAAAATAGAGTTTTGGAGTTACATGGGCAAGTCACAAGTTCATGCATGACTCAGTTTTTACAGGCAGCAGCCATCGCCCACATGCCATCTTGAACGTCTCCAGGAAGACTTCTTATGTGGATTGGAGCCTTCCAAGATCCATTTTGTGTTAAGTGCTTCTTGACTGGGCACTCAACTTGCAAATTCCTTTCTAAAGAAACTGACCAAATGCCTTACTAAGGTTATTTAAAATCAAACAAGTATACAGCTAATATTCATAACTTCAAATACACCAATGACACATGCATACAAATAGGATGAATAGATTCAGTAGATCATAACCTTTACATAGATATGTTACATGGCGTATGTAGCATAAAACATATTCCAGTGGTGTCATATATATATTCATAAGCATATTTCCATAAAGCCTTATGGGGAGCACTGTTACAGCAGACACATGGCTACCAGGCTCCCTCTCTTTCATCTTTTGCTTACACACACATCATGTGACACATGGGGTCCCATGCCTGTCCCTGAAAGTGCTGGTTGGATCCTTCAGCGGCGTGGCAGTTCTGCGGCAGTAGAGAGAGCTGGTTCTCCCCCAAGGATTCTAGCCTTCCTGGCCAGGCTGAAGCTGATCTTGCAGGCAGCTGCAGGGGGAGAGCTCCTTGTCTCTGGCCAGTGGTGCTGGTGTGGGAGCTTTCATGACAAGGGAAGCAGTGAAGCCAGAGCCCTGCTGACAGGGAGGTTTTTATCAGTCACAAAACAAAGCCGCCATTGAAACCTGAATAGCAAATGAGTGACGAATCCCCTCAGCTGGGCATGAGAGCTGTTTATTTTCAGTCTCCCATCAGACCCATGGGGTAGGCCAGCATGGCAGCTATACTGTGCAGGGCAGGGAGGGCTTCTTTTCCATTTAAGCGGGGAGGGAGAGAGAGGAGGCCTAGTGTGGAAGGGAATGATGTACCTGCAGGGAGGTCTTGGGCCTGATTAGCCTCTTAGTCACACCAGTTCTGGCCTGGTGGGACTCCACTGAGGAGTGCTTGGAGGGTTGCTAGAGGGCTTGCCCATGGTTGCTCCCTGGCTGTGTATGGATGCACAGTCAGCTCTGTTGCTGCACTGGCTGCAGGACCGTCTGCTCTGTGGTGCACTTGTAAGTTTCACTGTATCTTTGTCAGGAGATGGTAATAGCAGAGGATTTCTAGAGCAGTGATTCCCAAACTTTAACAGCCCGTGAACCCCTTTCACTAAATTGTGAAATCTCATGAATCCCCTCCTAAAAATGAATATTTCCAGGGATTTAAGTTTAAATTTCCTGAGCACTCTGTGGGGCTCCTGCTGCTGGACCCCGATGACCACCCTGGTCAGCTGAGCTCCACTGAGCTCAGACTGCAGGTCCCGCTGACTGCAGGGGTTGGGCTGCCAGCCCCAACTGCCCGGTCCTACTCTCCCTGGGGCTTGGGCTGCCAGCCCCGTGTGGAGCGCTGGGATTTGGGTGGTCTGCTCCCCCACTGACAGGGGCAGGGTTCAGGCTGCCAGCCCCAACATCCCGGCCCTGTTCTCCCTGGGGCTCAGGCTGTCTGCCCTGCAACAGGGTCCTACCTGCTGCCTCCAATGCCCGGGATCCTCTGACCGCCATTAGTGAAATTTTTCTGGCGACCCCCCGTAACGTTCTGCGAACCGCCAGGGGTTCGTGAACCCAGTTTGGGAACCACTGTTCTACAGGGATACTCCCCCAATGTCCTTGAAAGTTGAGCTAACCGCATTCACGTGCCTCTCTGCACTGGCCTCACACACATGCTTGCTGCCTCAGTCAGCAGAGAGACAATTCAGTAGGCTAATTGCATTTCTCCATGAAAGCGGCTGTTTCATAGTGATTTTCAGTCTGTGTGCTTTTGCTGGTTTTGCCGGCATGTCAGCGGAATCAGTAGAACCACCATCGGCCAGCGAGGTGCTCTGAAGCCTATCAGGTCCCATCTCTTTGAGTTTCTGCTTTAGATAATGAGGTAATGGGCTTGCTGGCCAATGTCATGTTCCATCCCATCCCAGATATTTTCAGGAAGGGTATAGACTTGTTGGTTGGGCTTGCGTGCGAGATAAGAATTCCACTGGCAATGGAACGATACATTATCGTAGCTGAAGTCAATCCTGAAGGAGCCTGGATCAGGGCTGCCCTGACAGTTTGCACATGTAGGATTTCTGAGAGAGTATTGAACAAGATGTAGGTGCTCTGACCTCTCCCCTGATTTAGTTGCCCAAGAGGCCTCAGTCTTTGCTTCATGGTCAGCTAGTGGAAGCAGAACGAATGCCCTCTGTCCTAGCCTGGGGCACAGGTGCTGTTTTACCAATTTGCCATGCAAGAAGCCAGGTCAGTGGTCTGATTGTTTATATTGTTGTGTTGCAGTGGTCCTTCCTTGCTAAGTCAGCTCTGCATCTTGGTGCCCCTTGTTATTGCAGGGAAAAGGTGCCTTATCCCTCTCCATTGCCCATTCCCAACTTTTCTGGGAACCAAATCCCCTTCGTCAAATGAGCAAGTCCAAATCCCACAACAGAGTTTTCAGATCTTTTTCTCTCATGCACTTTCTCCATCCTCCTTCCAAGAATCTTTCCTACAAAGACAGTTTCCTCTTTCTCCAGTGGGGCAGGAGCCCAGGTGTGTGCAGTGCCATCCTTTCCCCAAATGTTGTCAAACTGAAGACTTCTTTGGGTGTGAATGGGTGGCTCTGCCTGGAGAATACTTGTTGCTGCAGTAATCAAATAAGATTTGCTGTAGGTCAAAACCCCAAGGGGACAGCTGCCTGCAGCTGGTATTAAAACTCCTGCCAATGAAAAGCAATAAATCTTTGGGGTGGGGAGGATTTCCATTTGGAGGACTGATCACAGCCTGGCTTCACAAATCACTAAGTGTCCTGGGAAATGTTTATCTTGTAATTGGTTAAGTACTACTGAGTTCAGCAAGAGGGAGAGAGGGGTGGGATGGGAGGAAAGGAGAGAGCCATTCTCTCAAATCCGTCTTCACCAAATTTCCAGTTTGCAGCTCTGCCCACTTGGCTTGCACTTCAGAAGCTTGGCTGCCCAACATCATTTCTTTGTTTGTCTTGAATGTTCCTCCCTCTGCGCTTCAGCTGACTCTGTCCTTTCCATTGTTTCTGGGAGATGCCCTGTCCGTAGTGCTCAATGGCGCCTATCAACTTTCTGAGAGGCTCTGAATTTCACCTGTCAAGGTTCCTCCCCCCCCCCCCTGAACTCTAGGGTACAGATGTGGGGACCTGCATGAAAACCTCCTAAGCTTACTTTCACCAGCTTAGGTTAAAACTTCCCCAAGGTACAAATTAATTTTATCTTTTGTCCCTGGATCTCCACTGCCACCACCAAACTCTAACTGGGTTTACTGGGAAATGTAGTTTGGACATGTCTTTCCCCCCAAAATCCTCCCAACCCTTGCACCCCACTTTCTGGGAAAGGTTTGGTAAAAATCCTCACCAATTTGCATAGGTGACCACAGACCCAAACCCTTGGATCTGAGAACAATGAAAAAACATTCAGTTTTCTTACAAGAAGACTTTTAATAGAAGTAAAGAAATCCCCTCTGTAAAATCAGGACGGTAGATACCTTGCAGGGTAATTAGATTCAAAACATAGAGAATCCCTCTAGGCAAAACCTTAAGTTACAAAAAAGACACACAGACAGGAATAGTCATTCTATTCAGCACAGTTCTTTTCTCAGCCATTTAAAGAAATTATAATCTAACACATACCTAGCTAGATTACTTACTAAAGTTCTAAGACTCTATTCCTGGTCTATCCCCGGCAAAAGCAGCATACAGACAGACACAGACCCTTTGTTTCTCTCCCTCCTCCCAGCTTTTGAAAGTATCTTGTCTCCTCATTGGTCATTTTGGTCAGGTGCCAGCGAGGTTACCTTTAGCTTCTTAACCCTTTACAGGCGAGAGGATTTTTCCTCTGGCCGGGAGGGATTTTAAAGGGGTTTACCCTTCCCTTTATATTTATGACAGCACCTACCCTGCATTCCCACTTTGAAGAACAGAACAGCAGCTGATCTCTCCCTTCCTAGCCTCCCCCACGCAAGCTTTGAGAAGAAAAGATCACTGCTTGCTTTCCAAAAGGACATTAACTTTTTCTCTCCAGACACAAGTCTCATCGAGAGCCAGGGCCGGATTAATCTTTTGTGGGGCCGGCGCCAAATATATTTGTGGGCCCCCATGGAGGCAATGGAACATGGTGCAGGGAAGTCGGTCCCCGAAGCGAGGGGCTGGCCAGGGGCACTGGGGCATGGCACGGCGGGAGTAGCGCTGCTCCGCCCAGTGTGAGGACACAGTTTACAAACCGGCAGTTGCCAGATGCACACTGGCCCACCTGGCACTGTGTTGCCAGTGTGCCTCTTGAACCATGGGGGTGGGCTCATGCTGTGCCACACAACCCCTAATGCCCCCTGACTCCCTGTGCCCAGTGCCTCCCCACAAATGCACAGCACCCTGCATACCACCACCCCTGCCCCATACACCTCAGCCCAACCACAACTGCCCAGCACCCCACACAGACCCTCCACTTCCTAGTACTTCAACGCACACAGATCTCCCCCACCTCCACTGCCCAGAGTCCTTCCCTACAGCCCCATCATCACAACTACATAGCGCCCCCACTGCCTAGCACCCCAAAGCACATAATCTTCCCCCACTCCCCAGCACCTCCCACCCTCTCGTATCTGCCTCACATATCCATGCCCCCAGGCCCTGCTGAGCCAGCGCAGAGCAGGGATCCCCCCTCCTAGCACAGTGCTAGGGGGCAGGACAGCTGAAGCTCAGGAGCACAGAGAGGTCCTGTCCTCCAGGGCCCTACCCGCCTGGTGCTGGTGCTGCCCATGGTGGAGGAGGCGTTTCCTTGCATGGGTGGGGTAGCCACCAACTTCCCCAGCCTGCCGCTTCCACAGAGCAGCAGGGAGAGGCACTCGCTGCCCCCAGGGAGCCCAAAACAGATGGTCACTGGCCCGGACTGGCAGTGGCTGAGGGCTCCTCTCCGCTGGGGGCAGAGAAGAGCCCCCAGCTGGCTGCTGGCCGAGAAGAGCAAGCAGTGGATGGGAAGAAGAGGTCATGGCATAGGTGCTGACTTTTGGTTTTGCTGGTGGGTGCCGCATCCTGCCTCTGCCTCCGCCCCCTCCCCCAAGCCCTGCCCCCACTCAACCTCTTTCTGCCCCCACTCTGCCCCATCCCCCTCGACTCCCCGAACAACTCATGCCTGCCGCCCCCCTCCCATAAATGCTTCCTACCTGCTGTTCACTCCTTTCTGCCCCCTTCTGCCTTAAGAGTGAGGTATGTGTGCTGGAGGGGTGCTCTCTCAGTTTTGAGGGGAGGCTATTTTTAGCATATTTATACACTTTCATTCTAGTTATTGAATATGTACTATCATTGATATCTCCCCTTCCTGATGTTTCCCACTTCTTGCTCTCTCTCTCTGCTCCCCACCGCCTGGTGGTTCTGTCTAGCACCTGCTCCCACCCACGCACTTAAAGCAGCTCTGTCTCCCCCAGCCCCACCCCCTGTGGCCAGCCCAGAAACTGACACAGAGAAAAATTTAATTCAACAGCCCAGCATAGAAATGGCCCATTCATTCATCCTGCTGTGTGGATGCTGTGTTGCTCCAGTGCCTCCCAGGGCTGAAGCCCACCCCGGCTTTGAAGGTCGCTCGCTGACTCCCTTACACACTCTGCAATTTTTGTGGGAGGGGAGCTCCTGGTGGGACCATGGCCAGAGGTGAGGGGGTGGGGGTTGCTTCCTCCTCTGGGCTGCTGCAGCCCAGCAGCCTGAAGCAAGACAAGCTCAGGTGTCCCAAGGTGAAGCAAGGCAGCGGCTCCTGACTTGGGGCTGATACAGGGGGGTGGATGCAGTGCAAGTAATTCCCTGGGAGCGGGGCGGGAAGGGTGTTGGATCCAGGGGAAGGGAATCAATCCTTCCTGATGTGGGGAGGAGGGGATGCTGATCTGGGAGGTGGGGGGATAAACTTCCTCTCTGGGAGGAAAAGCCTCTCAGGCAGGCTTGATTGGGGCAGGGGTGGGGGGGAACAGCTTTGAGCTGGGCAAGCGTTACTTTCCCAGGCATGAGAGCCGGCCATAGAGGAGAGCCTGCAGGGAGGAAGTGGCTAGAAGTACCGGTGATTTGTTGCCCCCTCCTGTCCCCCCACACACCGGGAAAGGGATGTGGAGACCTGGGTCAGAACTATAGGGGTTGGGAGCCCCCAGAGCCCGCATGGGAGGGGTCCAGGCACAGGCAGGGTCTAGGCTGGGGTGGGAGGCTGCTCATTTGCACCTGAGGCTGGGGCTGCAGTGAAGCCCCTCTCACCTTTGGCCATGGCCGGGCGCACCTGACTGGCTGGACAGAGCACGGGGAGGGGGCAAGCTTCTGGCCCCGATCCAAGTTCACTCATCAGACACAAGGGAAAACATGTCCTTTGGTTTGTCCCCTGCCTAGCACTAAGGGGGGTCCACAGCTGGTTTCTCCTGGCTGGAGGGGTTACAGATCCTGGGGGAGACACCAGGGTGGGCTGAGAGTGGCTGGCTCAGTCCTGGAGAAACTCCCCAGCCCGTACTCCCCCCAGCAGTCCCCTGCAGCCAGCCGAGAAGCTGCCCGCCCATCTCCCCCCAGCCCCCTACCAAGAAGCTGCTCACATCCATCTCCCCCAGCCCTCCGCAGCTAGCCCAGAAGGTGCCGTGCCGTGCCGTGCCGTGCCCTGGCTGCTTGACCCCCTAGCCCATTTCTCTTTGCCCAGAAAATTAAAAGGACTCACACCTGCCTGCAGTGGGAGATGGGAGCCCGCTGGGATCTTTAGCAGCTGCACGGGAAACAGCTGATAGGCAGGGACTTCGTGCCAAACAGCTGATTGGCTGCAGCCAGCCAAAGAGCTGATGAGGGCTGCTGCACATGCTAAATCGTTGATTGGCAGTTGCCAAAAGTTGATCTCCCCAGTGGTGCCTTTGGGTCATGGGGTGGGAGGGAGCCAGCAAGCAGGCAGGTCAGCTGAGTGGAGCAAACAGTGTGGGGGAGGAGCCGGGGGGGTGTAGAGGAGCCAGCTGCTCTGGGTGCAGCGCAAGTGAGCCAGCCGGGCTGGGGCCCCTTTTGAGTGTGGGCCCGGCATCACTGGCACCATTGTAAACCTGGTAAAGTCGAGAGTGAGTGCACTGCTGAATTGAAAGCCAGGGAATCCATCAGGTTGTTCCCTTCGCTTCTTCCTGTTCAGGATTATTTGCCCTATACGGGCAGAGAGTTCCCTCAAGCTGCCTGTCACCGTGTCTCAGTGGGTTACAGATAAGGATGCCAAATTTAGCACAAATTGCTGAGAAATAGGGCAGACTCACCCCAAACTGGTGGTTAGTCTATCATTAGATTATACTGAGCTAGTAACAAAGTGAACTTCTGTCTCACCACATTGGTTAATAAGTAGTCAAAGATGCAGTCTACGTAGGCATCCCAGCCCTTGGCTCACCATTCAGACACAGGACTCTATGATGCGTGGTTACTGAAAACCAATTTAATCAAATATAGGGTCCTTCTAATCCCAAGGGATCAGCCACATAGCCAGGTCAATATATAACTCAGATCCTACCCAATAATCACACTGATGCCAATCCTTTAGTAACTAAAATTAAAGGTGTGAAGATAAAAGAAAAGAAGAAGAGAGTTAATAATGGTTAATAGATCATATACATACAAATAATTGCAAAGTCCTTAGATCAGGTTTGTAGCAGTGATGTTATAGACTGCTATCTTGTGAAGTCTCTGGTAACTTCCAAAAGGTTGGAAGGTCTAGTCCATAATTCAAAATGCTCCTTTTAGTTGTAAATCCACACTCCAGAGAATCAGGGCAGGAAAGAGGCAAAATGGAGATCTCTCAGGGGTCTTTTATATACTCTGTCATGTGCCTGGAAATTTACTATCTCAGACAAAGCCCAAAGCCCAGGTGCCTGGAAAATTACTGGCCCAAGATGGAGTTCAGGGTCACATGAGCACATCACATTTTCTTACATGCTTTGGTGTCTTGTAGAGGTAGCCATTGCCCATATTCTTTCTGAAGCGTCCACAGGAAAGGCTTACTGCAGTGAAGTGTCCTTAATGGTCCATCAGCACATAGCTGTCTGGCTGTAATGTAAATTCTGTTCCGTGGGTGTTACCCCGGAATACAATACATATATAAGGTACCAGTGCAGAGCCAATATTCATAACTTCAAATACAAAAATGATACATTCATATAAACAGGATACTCTTATTTGATAGGTTGTAACTTTTCCACTGACACCTTACATGACATACTTTGTACAAGATTTGTTGTAATATCAGTGATGTAAATGGTCATATTCAATCATACAGCATCACACTGCTGTTTCCACTAGTCTCCTTGAATCCAGTAAGAGTGAGGCCACCATGCCAGGCCACCAAAGAAGCCAGACTGAGCCATGGCTTTCCCTTTGCTAACATGCTTTCTCAGATCACTTCCAGCCATGAGCGGTGGGTATAATAGGCCAGGGAAGGCTCTGTCTTCCCTAGTTGCAGCCACTGCTGTGGGACGCTGGGCTGTGGCTGGCCCAGGGCTCCGCAGGTGGGGGGAGGTGGCTTGGGGTTCCAGCCACGGGGGGCGGGACCTCATGCAGAAGGGACGGGGCTGTGGGGCTAGCCTCCCAGAAGGGGGTTTCCCCCCCTTGTATCTGTACTGCAGGTGTCCCCAGCACAACCCTTCCTTCATTCCAAGGGGAAAACATTTGTGACAAGCTTTAGTTTGGTTTTAATTGTTTTTTGTCAAAATGCAAAATTTTGAAATATCAGATTATTTTCTTTTCCTCCCTTCTTCTGTCCCTTGTAACTTTTTGCCACTGAACGCCTTGCCCATTTCACATGTTCTCACAATGTCTTTGCTCCTGGAAATCAAGATGAATGGTATCTAGTGTGGATAAATTGGAGAGAGTCCAGCGAAGGGCAACAAAAATGATTAGGGGTCTGGAACACATGAGTTATGAGGAGAGGCTGAGGGAGCTGGGATTGTTTAGCCTGCAGAAGAGAAGAATGAGGGGGGATTTGATAGCTGTTTTCAACTACCTGAAAGGGGGTTCCAAAGAGGATGGCTCTAGACTGTTCTCAATGGTATCAGATGACAGAACGAGGAGTAATGGTCTCAAGCTGCAGTGGGGGAGGTTTAGATTGGATATTAGGAAAAACTTTTTCACTATGAGGGTGGTGAAACACTGGAATGCGTTACCTAGGGAGGTGGTAGAATCTCCTTCCTTAGAGGTTTTTAAGGTCAGGCTTGACAAAGCCCTGGCTGGGATGATTTAACTGGGAATTGGTCCTGCTTTGAGCAGGGGGTTGGACTAGATGACCTTCTGGGGTCCCTTCCAACCCTTATATTCTATGATTCTATGATTCTAGTGGAGGGGTAGGGTTTTTTTTTTTTCTTCCTTTTCCTTTTCCTTTTCCTTTTTTCCCTTTCCACCATGGCGTAACTTTTCAGCACACCCTCTGCTTTGGAAAAACTACTGAGCAGCAAAAGGAAAATGAACTTCCTCTCTTTCCCATGGGTGCTCGGCCCCCCTCTGCCCCCGGCCCTGCCCCCACTCCACCCCTTCAATGAGGCCCCGCCCCTGCCCTGCCTCTTCCCACCCCTTCCCCGCCCCTATTCCAACTCCTTCCCCAAATCCCCCCCCGGCCCTGCCTCTTCCCTGCCTCCTCCCCTGAGCACTCCATGTTCCTGCTCCCCCTGCTCCCCTGCCACCCCCCCGGAGCGTGCTAACGCTGCCAAACAACTGTTTGGTGGCAGCCAGGCGGGAAACACTGGGAGGTAGGTGGAGGAGCAGGGACGCAGTGTGCTCAGGGGAGGAGGACAAGGTGGGGTGGGGGGTGAGGGGAGCTTGGCTGCCAGTGGGTACAGAGAACCCACTAATTTTTCCCCATGAATGCTCCAACCCCAGAGCACCCACAGAGTCGGTGCCTATGGCTACACCATGGCAAAAAGGAAGAGAGAGAAATGAAAAAGTGGAAAAAGAAAAGGGTTAAACCCCTTCCCTCCCAAGCCCTGTCCATAATTTGTTTTACTCTGCTCAGTGGCAAAGAGGAAAAAAGAGAGAGAGAGGGAGGAAAAAAATGAAAAATTTAAAATTTTGAAATTAACAATATATTTTGTGAAAAGGGTCTGAAAAAATGAGAAGTTACTGCCTTTAGAACCCTGTGAAATGGAAACAAGTTCAGAATGTCACCATTTTTGTGTGACAAGGTGGGTGAGGTACTCTTTTATTGGATAAAATAAAAATAAAGAGAGTACCTCAACCACCTTCTCTCTAATATCCTTGGACCAACCTGGCTACAGCAACACTGCACACCCCATTTTTGTGTGACACTGCGTTTCCATTTTTTGACCAGCTCCAATATTGAGGCTGGAAGAACCCATCTGGAATGCAGAAGAGTTGCAATCACTTGGCTTCACTTAACCTGCCTTTGCCCATGCACTGTCCCAGGCTGCCTCCAGGCCCTGCAGCTTTCCTGAAGCCTGTTCCAACAGTTTTGGAAGGGACTATGCTGACTTGTGTACCTGATCCAATTGAAACTTCACTGGCCATGCATCTCCCCAGCAATAACATCTGTGAGCACTTAGTCCAGCTGGCCTGCTGTAGCTGACCGTAGTGACGTGAGGGGAGGGAAGGGACCTCATGGGTCATTGAGTCCAGGCCCCTGCTATCACAGGCAGCCCCCTCATGTAATCCCCTTCATGAATTTACAAAGCTCCATCTTTCAACTAATGAGTTTGTGTGCCCCCGCTGCCCCGTCCCCTCCCAGAAAGTGGTGCCAGAACATCACCACTCTGATGGTTAGGAGCCGCCTTCTGATTTTCAGCCTATGTTTATTCATGGCCCATTGTGCTCACTGGAACCATTGCTTGACTGCTGGCTTCCTCTGAGGCACCTTCTGTGCTGCATTGTGGCTACTCATCCACCCCATGCTCTCCTTTGGGTTTGCTGAGTGCTACATCACGATCTATGGTTTTTACATGTGTGACATTTGTCCTGGCCACTCCCCAGGTCTGTGCATTCTCCCTCTCTTTGCTGCAGACCCTCTGTGTTCACTACATTTGTGCAAAACTCCTATTGACTTCAGTGGGGCCAGGATTTCACCCTAGATCTTTATTTTGTGGTTGTCTGGAAGCATGGTGAGGCTTTGCTACGCCACGTACTCCCTCGTTTTTGGTCACTGATGTTAGCTGGGCTTTAGCCATTTTACATGTTCTCATGCTGTCAATTGCTCATCAAAGTCAAGCCTAGCACTCTGATTTATCAGCTTTCTGCAGACTGTGGATGCATTAGTCCCAAATCATGGTGTCCTGAACCATTTCATCCCTGTTGATAAATGCACGGCAGTTGGCACTCTGTCACAAACTGTGCTGTCGGTTCATTTGTGATTATTCGAAGGCCAGAAAATGCAAAAGTGAAAGTTACCATGGCAACATGAACATATCCATTTCAGGAGGCACTCAGTTACTGTCATGCTGAAGGTATAGAAGTACTTGGATTGACTAAACAGGCTCAATTGGACATATGGGATGTTTTGCATTTCTAAGTGCAGTGAGTTACATTGAACTTTAATGTACAGAAGGCCCAGTTCTGCCTTCAGATATGCCGTTCCTGTCACTCTGGTATCTGAGGGCAGAATCGGGCCCTACATTGAATGTGCAATGTGGGCAAGTTTCGATGATTACAAAGATCCAACAATTTGCATTTCCTGGCCAGAAATCAGTGGAGCTGTGCGGATTTACAGCAGCTGAAAATCAAGCCCCTTGACCTGGGAGAGCTTAAACCTGTAACCTTAACATTACATTGACTCCAGCTTTGATGTGTGAGGTATGTATCCCTTGAGAATGCCTGGTGAAGTCACTGGGACCAGAGCACATGCTTAAAGTTTGTACATAGTTAGAGAATCAGAAATACCCGGACTGAATGTTAGACCTCCCAAATGAACACACAGGCTTTGTGGGTTTATATCTTGGATTTCACCAAGGATACATATTTTAGCTGTTCATTAGACTAGCTCCACTTATTACTCCTGGGGGAATTCTGTGCCACTGTGTGCGTGCACAGAATTCATGTCCACTACAGATTTATTTGCTTCCCTACAGAAAAATGATTTTTGAACAGGGAAGCAAAGAGAAGCTGCAAGAGTGGTCATACGCCCCTCCCCAGCAGCACAGGCATGTTGTTTTGGGTGCCAGAAGCAGCCAGCAGAGAAGTAAATCCTGTGGGGAGGGGCTGGGGATGCACAAGCTGGTGACTGCTACCCTGTGCTGGGTTCAGCTGCTAGTCCCAGCTGGGCTGGGGTTGGAGGAGGAGGATGGGACTTCCTCTTCCCCTGCAAAGGTGGCTGCGTTTGGGTCAGAGCCACCCTCAGAAACCTCCTCCAGCTGCAGGAAGCTCTGCACGCACACACACACCCCTTCCTGCCCCCATTGAGCATCAGCTGCAGGGGGGGGATTCACTGTGCAGGGAGCTGCTCCCCTGTCCACCCAACCCCTGTGCATCTGGACGTCCCCCACACCCAGATCCCCCCATCGAGCTCATCCCCTGAATCTGGAGCCCCCCTGCACCTGGACTCCCCCTCAGCCAAGTCCCACCTCCCTTGCATTCAGACCCCCACTGAGCCCCTCCCCCCTGCATCTGGGTCCCCAGTCCTGCACCTAGACCACACGCTGATGAGCCCCCACACGCACCTGGATCACCCCAACGAGCCCCAACCAGCTCCACCTGGACCTCCACCCTGCCAAGCCCCAATCCTTCAGCACCCGGACCTCTCCCCACTGAGCCCCTTGCACCCAGCCCCTCCCCCCCCGAGCCCCAGACCCAGAGGCCCCCCTGCTGAGCCCCAACCACCTTCACCTGGATCCCCGTGCAGAGTCCCATTCCTCCTGCACCTGGAAATCCCCTTCCCAACAAGCCCCTCTGCATCCAGATCCCCCACATACCTGGACCCTCCACCGAGCTGCCTGCATCCAGATTGCCTCAGAAAGAACCCTCTCATCCCACAACTTGGATCCCCCCACACTAACATCCCCACCCCACCACACACACACTTGGATCCTGCCAGGCTAGATTGGGGGCCAGGACTGGGCATTCGTTTGAGATTGTGTCCCTCCCGTTTGCTATGTTGGTGCACCTGGTGGAGGGGCAGGGCCCTGGGGTGTTTCTGGGCCAGGCCTGGCCCTTGTGTTGTGTCAGAGTAAGGTGCAACCTCACTGCTGAGTCCGTGTCCTGGGGTGGGGGAGGAGAGAGGGCTGCAGGGTGATCTCCCACCTCCATGCAGCCAGTAGCCTGTGCTTCCCATTGCCATGCTGTAGCCTCCACATTTATTGATTGAGAAAAAGAATACAGTAGAACCTCAGAGTTATGAACTGGCCAGTCAACCACATACCTCATTTGGAACCAGAATTACGCAATCAGGCAGCAGAAGAGACACCAAAAAGAAAAAAATGCAAATACAGTACTGTGTTAAATGTAAACTACAAAAAATAAAGGGAAAGCAGCATTTTTCTTTTGCATAGTAAAGTTTCAAAGCTGTATTAAGTCAATGTTCAGTTGTAAACTTTTGAAAGAACAACCGTAACGTTTTGTTCAGTTACGAACAACCTCCGTTCCTGAGGTATTTGTAATCTGAGGTTCTACTGTATGCAGAATTTTAAAATATCATGCACAGAATTTTTATTTTTTTGGCACAGAATTCCCTCAGGAGTAAATTCGTGAGCGGCTTGTGGCCTGATTGGATGTATGATATGTAGTTGCTATGTAGATATTAATTTTAACCCCTTTTTGCCATGAAAACAGCTTCTTGTTTATTAATTAACACCAAATCATTCTGCGATGTACGAGAGGCTGACTGAGTAATGCTGCCTATCAACACACCCCGACCTTCACACACTGGTATATGGAAAAACCTTCAACTTCCATGTCCTCTCCCCCAACCTCTTGTTCTCTTTGCCATTTTGGGGGGGAAATAGACAGTAAAGAAATTCAGGGCTTGTTTTTTAATTCTTCACTAATATATTCCTGCCAGCAAGTGAATTTCAACCGTTATTCAGCAGAGTCTTAAAGCATGCGTGGAGCAAACTCCATCTGTTTCAGCAAAGCCCTTAAGTAGATATTTAATTTCAAGTCCCACTGGGGCTACCCAATTGCTTAACACTAAGCACATGCCTAAGTGCTGTTCTGAGCCAGGCTCCTAGTGCAGACCAGTGGCAATGGGAAGGTAAGGAGAAGGGCAGACTCCAGTGCAGGCTTGCTCAGGTGCCATCTACATCTTGTGTACTGGGCTCCCAGTATCCTGTCCTTCTGCAGCACAGCTCAGGGTATGTCTACACTACGAAATTAGGTTGAATTTATAGAAGTCGGTTTTTTAGAAATCGTTTTTATATAGTCGATTGTGTGTGTCTCCACACAAAATGTTCTAAGTACATTAAGCGCATTAAATCGGGCGGAGTGATTCTACAGTACCGAGGCTAGTGTCTACTTCCGGAGCGTTGCACTGTGGGTAGCTATCCCACAGTTCCTGCAGTCTTCTCTGCCCATTGGAATTCTGGGTTGAGATCCCAATGCCTAAAGGGGCAAAAACATTGTTGCGGGTGGTTCAGGGTACATGTTTTCAGGCCCTTCCTCCGTGAAAGCAACGGCAGGCAATCATTTCGCGCCTTTTTTCCTGGGTTACCTGTGCAGACGCCATACCACAGCAAGCATGGAGCCCGCTCAGCTCACTGTTACCATTCGTCTCCTGCGTGCTGGCAGACGCGGTACTGCATTGCTACACAGTAGCAGCTCATTGCCTTGTGGCAGCAGAGAGTGCAATAGGCCTGATAGCCATCGTCATCCTGTCCTAGGTGCTCTTGGCTGCATCGGTGAAGTCAGTCAGGAGTGCCTGGGCAGACATGGGCGCAGGGACATAAATAGGAGCGACTCGACCAAGTCATTCTCTTTAGTCCTGCTGGCAGTCGTATTGCACCGTCTTCTTTCGAGCATCCAGGAGATGAGGATGGCTAGCAGTCCTACTGCACCATCTGCTGCCAGCCTAAGATGTAAAAGATAGATTGAGTGGATCAAAACAAGAAATAGACCAGATTTGTTTTGTATTAATTTGATCCCCCTTCCCTCCCTCCGTGAAAGCAACGGCTGGCAGTCGTTTTGGTGAGGTCTGTCAGGGACACCTTGAAAAGTTTAATGGAGATTCAGTCCTGCCTGGAATACCAGGGGGAGGGATAGCTTAATGGGTTGGGCATTGGCCTGCTAAACCCAGGGTTTTAAGTTTAATCCTTGAGGGGGCCATTCTGTCTGACAGTTGTTTTTATTTCTCCTTGATGTCAAGCCACCCCCTTTGTTGATTTTAATTCCCTGTAAGCCATGTCATCAGTCGCCCCTCCCTTCATCAGAACAACGGCAGACAATCATTCTGTGCCTTTTTTCTGTGCAGACCCCATACCACGGCAAGCATGGAGCCCACTCAGATCACTTTGGCAATTATGAGCACATTAAACACTATGCGCATTATCCAGCAGTATATGCAGCACCAGAACCTGCCAAAGTGAAACCGGGTGAGTAGGCAATGTCAGCGCGGTAACTGGAGTGATGAAGACGTGGACACAGACTTCTCTCAAAGCACGGGCCCTGGCAATGTGGGCATCATGGTGCTAATGGGGCAGGTTCATGCTGTGGAACACCGATTCTGGGCCCGGGAAACAAGCACAGACTGGTGAGACCACATAGTGTTGCAGGTCTGGGACGATTCCCAGTGGCTGCGAAAATTTCGCATGCCTAAGAGCACCTTCATGGAACTTTGTGACTTGCTTTCTCCTGCCCTGAAGCGCCAGAATACCAAGATGAGAGCAGCCCTCACAGTTGAGAAGCAAGTGGCAATAGCCCTGTGGAAGCTTGCAACGCCAGACAGCTACCGGTCAGTCATAGAATCATAGAATATCAGAGTTGGAAGGGACCTCAGGAGGTCATCTAGTCCAACCCCCTGCTCAAAGCAGGACCAATCCCCAACTAAATCATCCGGGAATCAGCCGGGAATCAATTTGGAGTGGGCAAATCTACTGTGGGGGCTGCTGTGATGCAAGTAGCCAACGCAATCAAAGATCTGCTAATATCAAGGATAGTGACCCTGGGAAATATGCAGGTCATAGTGGATGGCTTTGCTGCAATGGGATTCCCTAACTGTGGTGGGCGATAAATGGAACCCATATCCCTATCTTGGCCCCGGAGCACCAAGCCGGTGAGTACATAAACCGCAAGGGGTACTTTTCAATAGTGCTGCAAGCACTGGTGGATCACAAGGGACGTTTCACCAACAACAACATGGGATGGCCGGGAAAGGTACATGACGCTCGCATCTTCAGGAACTCTGGTCGGTTTCAAAAGCTGCAGGAAGGGACTTTCTTCCCAGGCCAGAAAATAACCATTGGGGATGTTGAAATGCCTATAGTTATCCTTGGGGACCCAGCCTATCCCTTAATGTCATGGCTCATGAAGCCATACACAGGCAGCCTGGACAGTAGTCGGGAGCTATTCAACTACAGGCTGAGCAAGTGCAGAATGATGGTAGAATGTGCATTTGGATGTTTAAAAGGACGCTGGCGCAGTTTACTGACTCTCTTAGACTTCAGCGAAACCAACATTCCCATTGTTATTACTGCTTGCTGTGCACTCCACAATCTCTCTGAGAGTAAGGGGAAGACGTTTATGGTGGGGTGGGAGGTTGAGGCAAATCGTCTGGCCACTAGTTACGCACAGCCAGACACCAGGGCGGTTAGAAGAGCACAGGAGGGCACAGTGCGCATCAGAGAAGCTTTGAAAACCAGTTTCATGACTGGCCAGGCTACAGTGTGAAAGTTCTGTTTGTTTCTCCTTGATGAAACACCGCCCCCCCTTGGTTCACTCTACTTCCCTGTAAGCTGACCACCCTTCTCCTCCCCCCTTTGATCACCTCTTGCAGAGGCAATAAAGTCCTTGTTGGTTCACATTCATGCAGTCTTTATTAATTCATCACACAAATAGGGGAATAACTGCCAAGGTAGCCCAGGAGGGGTGGGGGAGGAGGGAAGGAGAAGGTCACACTGCACTTTAAAACTTTAAAACTTATTGAATGCCAGCCTTCTGTTGCTTGGGCAATCCTCTGGGGTGGAGTGGCTGGAGGGCTCCCCACCGCGTTCTTGGGTGTCTGGGTGAGGAGGCTATGAAACTTGGGGAGGAGGGCGGTTGGTTACACAGGGGCTGTAGCGGTGGTCTGTGCTCCAGCTGCCTTTCCTGCAGGTCAACCATACGCTGGAGCATGTTAGTTTGAAACTCCAGCAGCCTCAGCATTGAATCCTGCCTCCTGTCATCACTTTGCCGCCACCTATCATCTTCAGCCTTCTCTTCAGCCCACCACTTACTCTCTTCAGCCCGCCACCTCTCCTCGCATTCATGTTGTGCTTTTCTGCACTCTGACATTGTCTGCCTCCCCGCATTCATCTGTGTTCTGTCAGTGTGGGAGGACAGCATGAGGTCAGAGAACATTTCATCGCGACTGTGTTTTTTTTGCCTTCTAATCTTTGCTAGCCTCTTGGAAGGAGAAGATCCTGTGATCCTTGAAACACATGCAGCTGGTGGAGAAAAAAGGGACAGTGGTATTTAAAAAGACACATTTTATAGAACAATGGGTACACTCTTTCACGGTAAACCTTGCTGTTAACATTACATACATAGCACATGTGCTTTTGTTACAAGATCACATTTTGCCTCCTCCTACCGCATGGCTAACTCCTCCCCGTGGCTAACAGCGGGGAACATTTCTGTTCAGCCACAGGCAAACAGCCCAGCAGGAACAGGCACCTCGGAGTGTCCCCTTAAGAAAAGCACCCTATTTCAACCAGGTGACCATGAATGATATTACTCTCGTGAGGATAACACAGAGAGATAAAGAACGGATGTTATTTGAACACCAGCAAACGTACGCTGCAATGCTTTGTTCTGCAATGATTCCTGACTACATGCCACTGGCCTGGCATGGTAAAATGTCCTACCACGGTGGACGGAATAAGGCTGCCCTCCCCAGAAACCTTTTGCAAAGGCTTTGGGAGTACATCCAGGAGAGCTTTATGGAGATGTCCCTTGAGGATTTCCGCTGCATCCCCAGACACATTAACAGACTTTTCCAGTGGCTGTACTGGCCGCGAATGCCAGGGCAAATTAATAATTAAACACACTTGCTTTTAAACCATGTATACTATTTAAAAAGGTACACTCACCAGAGGTCCCTTCTCTGCCTGGCGGGTCCAGGAGGCAGCCTTGGGTGGGTTCGGGGGGTACTGGCTCCAGGGCCAGGGTGAGAAACAGTTCCTGGCTGTCGGGAAATCCGGTTTCTCCACTTGCTTGCTGTGAGCTATCTTCCTCGTCCCCAAAACCTGCTTCCGTGTTGCCTCCCACTCCATTGACAGAGTCAAAGCACAGGGTTGGGGTAGTGGTGGCCGAACCCCCTAAAATGGCATGCAGCTCATCATAGAAGCGGCATGTTTGAGGCTCTGACCTGGAGCGGCCGTTTGCCTCTCTGTTTTTCTGGTAGGCTTTCCTCAGCTCCTTAAGTTTCACACTGCACTGCTTCGGGTCCCTGTTATTGGCTCTGTCCTTCATGCCCTGGGAGATTTTAACAAATGTTTTGGCATTTCAAAAACTGGAACAGAGTTCTGATATCATGGATTCCTCTCCCCATACAGCGATCAGATCCCGTACCTCCTGTTCGGTCCATGCTGGGACTCTGCACGGTCACCTCTGCTGATGAGCTCTGCACTCACCTGCAGCTTGCCACACTGGCCAAACAGGAAATGAGATTCAAAAGTTCGCGGGCCTTTTCCTGTCTACCTGGCCAGTGCATCTGAGTTGAGAGTGCTGTCCAGAGTGGTCACAATGGAGCACTCTGGGATAGCTCCCAGAGGCCAATACCGTTGAATTCCATCCACACTACCCCAAATTCGACCCGGCAAGGCCGATTTCAGCACTAATCCCCTTGTCAGGGGTGGAGTAAAGAAACTGATTTTAAGAGTCCTTTAAGTCGAAAAAAAGGGCTTTGTTGTGCGGACAGGTGCAGGGTTAAATCGATTTAAGGCTGCAAAATTCGACATCAACTCTTAGTGTAGACCAGGCCTCAGAGTCACAGGGAGCCTCTGACCTCCATCTGGATTTGACTGGCCAGCTTGAGGACACACTTGGAGGCCTTGGGGAAGAAGGGCAGGGTGACAGCATATTCCAGGCCAGTTGGGAGGCAGTCTTTGAGGTGAATGCCAGCCTGCTGTCACTGGCTGGTGGCCATTCTGCAGAGGGTTGCAGAAGCCAGGACAAACTACTAGTTTTTACAAAGCCACCAGAGATACAGGGACATTTGCAGCTTTCAGGGACATACTGTCACCCTAAACCTGGAGGACCCTCAGCCCAAGACCACCCCAAAATAAGATTTAGAAGTGATTTTGAGCACCTGAAAAATCCCCCTCCCCTGAAAGCCCAAGGAAGCAGATTTGACCAATTTTGTACTGCCTCTTTTCACAGCAGGGCAAGGAAGCAGAGGGGCCAGAAACACTGCATTCTGACTTTCTTTTTGCAGAGCCCCTGTGGGGACTGATCTCTGAAGAAGGACTGGAAAGGGTGCCACCAAAGCGAAGGGGGTGCTCCTCCCCCTCTGGTCTCTATTGCTTGCTCACAGGTCTGGCTGGAAAGAGCCCTGCGGGAGTCTGTGCTGGGCATCATCTGCATGCAGCACTGAATTGTTGGTAATTAGTAGCTGCATGCATCAAATCTGCTGTCTCTCTCTGCTTAAATCAGTGAAAGCTGGCAGCTCTTACAGCAGCACAGCTGAGACTCTTGGATGACATTTCTGGGGACATAATAAATTGGAGGGTTTTTTCTAACTCTGTGCTCCCCTCTTATGAATCCTACAGGCTCATCTGATTCCATAACTCTGTCTCCATGGATATCCTCTCTCTTTCTGCCCCTTTTAGACTGTGTATGCTACTGGTGCTAGTGGATCTGTGACTTCCACTGATAAAGCTAATGAAGTCGGTAAGCCCAAGGTGAATCCTGGCTCAGGCAGCAAGGAGGTTAAAGGAGTCACATGAAACTGTGTCCTGGGGATTCAGTCCGTTGCTGCTTTAGGGACAGAATGGCTGGAGAGATGGCAGCTTTCAGAGAACAGTCATTCATAGACATTGGATCAAGTCCCTATTGTCTAAGCCCATTGGAGTCTTTCCATTGACTTAACTGGACTTTTTCTCACCCCACTGGATATTGCAGTTCGTAGTACATAGGTTTCACCCTTGAAACCTGGGCCAGTATCCTCTGTTGGAGTCTTCAGAGTATACTTGTTGCTTGCAGCATAGGTGGGGGAAGGAGAAAAGGCCAAGCATGGGGCCACTGTGTTCTGTTTTATACCCTGTCATAAATATAAAGGGAAGGATAACAACCTTCCTGTATACAGTACTATAAAATCCCTCCTGGCCAGAGGCACAAAATCCTTTTACCTGTAAAGGGTTAAGAAGCTCAGGTAACCTGGCTGGCACCTGACCAAAAGGACCAATAAGGGGACAAGATACTTTCAAATCGTGGGAGGGGGGAGGTTTTGTCTGTCTGTTCTGTGTGCTTACCGGAGAGAGATCAAGAAAGCAAGCAATCCAACTCCATTAGCATTAGTAAGTACTAATAAGGAAATGCATTAGTTCACTTTTGTTTTGGCTTGTGATTTTCTCTGTGCTGAGAGGAAGGTATATTCCTGGTTTTCTTTTTGTAACTTTAAAGTTTTTGCCCAGAGAGAAATCCACTGTGTTTTAAATCTGATTGCCCTGTGAGATTAGCTTCCCTTCTAATTGTACAGAGGTGCTTCTTTTACCTTTTTTCTTTCTAATAAAGTTCTGTTTCTTTTAAGAGCCTGATTGAGTTCTCTATTGTCCTAAGACCCAGGGCTTTGGGTCTGTGATCACTTTGTAACCAATTGGTTACGCTATTATTCTCAAGCCTCCCCAGGAAATGGGGTGTAAGGGCTTGGGGGGATATTTTGGGGGAATAGGAACTCCAAGTGGTTCTTTCCCTGATTCTTTGTTAAATCACTTGGTGGTGGTAGCATACCCTCCAAGGGCAAAGAGTTTGTGCCTTGGGGAAGTTTTACCCTAAGCTGGTAGAAATAAGCTTAGTGGGTCTTTCATGCGGGTCCCCACATCTGTACCCTAGAGTTCAGAGTGGGGAGGGAACCCTGACATACCCTTAGTCCATGTGCTTGGAGAACACAAGTCCAGGCCTGTCTGGTGGGCATTGCTGAGTCCCAAGGTGAAGCAATACCCAGGTGTGTCTCCTGTGAGTGAGTCATTGAATTGTAACACCTCTGCTGGACAATGGTTGGTGATGTCTGTTCAACACCCACCCGGGGGTTGGTTACCTCCAGGGTGGATAAAAATCAATATTTTTTTTAAAAAAAATCAAAAAGATCAGATTTTTTTTTAATTTAAATTGGATTTTTTGATAAAATGCTTTTTGTGGAAAAAAACTATCTAAAGATAGTTTTAATTAAGATACATTGTAGCTCAAAGGTATCACGGAATAGGGATTATAAAGAGAGCAGAGAGAGTGAAAAGTATTTTGGAAAAGTGAAATAGCCCCATGGACTAGTATTGGAGTGAGAGGTGGGTAGGACAGCGCACCTATCTGGAGAGCGGGCATGGATCTGCCAGACAAGGGAAGAGAGGGCACAGATATAGAACTACAGGTTAGGATGTCATCCAGGGATTGCATGGAGATTTTGTGTGAGTTAAATATGGGCAAAGAAACTGAGGAGGAGCTTTGGGGCTAGAACATGTGACCCTTACTCCCTTTGATGTGAGTGGCGGTCACACTGAGTGAGAGCTCATTAGTGAGAGTGGGGGTGGGTGGGTGTGCATAGTTTAACCCTTTATAAGCATTGGTTTCAATGCGATTCATAGAAAGTGGGGGAAGGAAAACAATCAGATGCCTCACCCTGGTGCCTCAGCAACATGTTTGCACCTTCCTCCTTTCCCCTTTGAAAGATGGCACCTCTGTTCCTCTGGTTTCCATCCTGTCTGGTTAGTACCTTGCTCTTATTACCTGTGCTCTGAAGGGCACACTCAGCAGCTTGCTGTTCCCAGGTTGGTTCCCTAGCAACTGCAGTTCTTTATGGGAAGCCTTCATCAATCATTTAGACCCCAGGTAGAACAATCAAGTGAAAGAGTCTTTTAGTTTTCTTTCCCTCTTCCATTTGAAGAGCACATTGTTACAGGCAACATTAGTTTCCCGAACAGTCTGGGTGAAGACAGACCACGTCTTTCTACTCTGGAGCAATGAAAGGAATGTAGGTGTTCATTTGCAGTAGCGATTTTATGTAGCAGATCACAGATGTACTTTGGCCTGGTGGAAGTTTAAGGTTTTCAGTAGGGCGAATTGGCCCAATGCCTGCTGGCTAAAATAGATGAACACATGAACTCGTGGAGCAGGTCCTCAAGAAATCAATTTTGAAGCACTTGGAGGAGAGGAAGGTGATCAGGAACAATCAACATGGATTCACCAAGGGCAAGTGATGCCTGATCAACCTGATTGCCTTCTAGGATGAGATAACTGGCCCTGTGAATATGGGGAAAGTGGTGGATGTGATATATTTGACTTTAACAAAACTTTTGCTACGGACTCCCACAGTATTCTTGCCAGCAAGTTAAAGTAGTACGGATTGGAATATCAAGCGGAGTACCCTAGGGATCTGTCCTGGGACTGCTTTTGTTCAACATCTTCATTAATGATCTGGATGATGGGATGGATTGCATCCTCAGCAAGTTTGTGGATGACACTAAGCTGGGGGGAGAGGTGGACATGCTGCAGGGTAGGGATAGGGTCCAGAGTGACCTTGTCATAAATATAAAGGGAAGGGTAAACACCTTTAAAATCTCTCCTGGCCAGAGGAAAAATCCTTTCACCTGTAAAGGGTTAAGAAGCTAGGATAACCTCTCTGGCACCTGACCAAAATGACCAATGAGGAGACAAGATACTTTCAAAAGCTGGGGGGAGGGAAAAACAAAGCCTCTCTCTCTGTCTGTGTGATGCTTTTGCCGGGGACAGAACAAGAATGGAGTCTTAGAACTTAGTAAATAATCTAGCTAGGTATGCGTTAGATTCTGTTGGTTTAAATGGCTGAGAAAATAAGCTGTGCTGAATAGAATGGATATTCCTGTCTTTGTATCTTTTTGTAACTTAAGGTTTTGTCTAGAGGGATTCTCTATGTTTTGAATCTAATTACCCTGTAAGGTATTTACCATCCTGATTTTACAGAGGTGATTCTTTTTACTTCTATTAAAATTTTTCTTTTAAGAAACTGAATGTTTTTTCATTGTTCTTAAGATCCAAGGTTTTGGGTCTGCGGTCACTTACCAAATTGGTGAGGATTTTTATCAGACCTTCCCCAGGAAGTGGGATGTAAGGTTTTGGGGAGGATTTTGGGGGGTAAGATGTTTCCAGATGGCTCTTTCCCAATAATAAACCCGGTTAGACGTTTGGTGGTGGCAGCGAAAGTCCAAGGGCAACAGGTAAAATAGTTTGTACCTTGGGGAAGTTTTAACCTAAGCTAGTAAAAGTAAGCTTAGGAGGTTTTCATGCAGGTCCCCACATCTGTACCCTAGAGTTCAGAGTGGGGAAGGAACCTTGACAGACCTAAACAAATTGGAGGATTGGTTTAAAAGAAATCTGATGAGGTTGAACAAGGACAAGTGCAGAGTCCTGCACTCAGAACGGAAGAATCCCAGGCACTGCTACAGGCTGGGGACCGACTGGCTAAGTGTCAGTTCTGCAGAAAAGAACCTGGGGATTATAGTGGACGAGAAGCTGGAGATGAGTCAACAATGTGACCAGGGAAGAGTATAAAAATATTGCTAGGGCATGTAGGAATGTTATCAGGAGGGCCAAATCGCACCTGGAGCTGCAGCTAGCCAGAGATGTCAAGAGTAACAAGAAGGGTTTCTTCAGGTATGTTGGCAACAAGAAGAAAGCCAAGGAATGTGTGGGCCCCTTACTGAATGAGGGAGGCAAACTAGTGACAGAGGATGTGGAAAAAGCTAATGTACTCAATGCTTTTTTTGCCTCTGTTTTCACTAACAAGGTCAGCTCCCAGACTGCTACGCTGGGCATCACAAAATGGGGAAGAGATGGCCAGCCCTCTGTGGAGATAGAGGTGGTTAGGGACTTTTTAGAAAAGCTGGACGTGTACAAGTCCATGGGGCCAGACGAGTTGCATCCGAGAGTGCTGAAGGAACTGGCGGCTGTGATTGCAGAGCCATTGGCCATTATCTTTGAAAACTCGTGGCGAACCGGGGAAGTCCTGGATGACTGGAAAAAGGCTAATGTAGTGCCAATCTTTAAAAAAGGGAAGAAGGAGGATCCTGGGAACTACAGGCCAGTCAGCCTCACTTCAGTCCCTGGAAAAATAATGGAGCAGGTCCTCAAAGAATCAATCCTGAAGCACTTGCATGAGAGGAAAGTGATCAGGAACAGCCAGCATGGATTCACCAAGGGAAGGTCATGCCTGACTAATCTAATCGCCTTCTATGATGAGATTACTGGTTCTGTGGATGAAGGGAAAGCAGTGGATGTATTGTTTCTTGACTTTAGCAAAGCTTTTGACACGGTCTCCCACAGTATTCTTGTCAGCAAGTTAAGGAAGTATGGGCTGGATGAATGCACTACAAGGTGGGTAGAAAGCTGGCTAGATTGTCGGGCTCAACGGGTAGTGATCAATGGCTCCATGTCTAGTTGGCAGCCGGTATCAAGTGGAGTGCCCCAAGGGTCGGTCCTGGGGCCGGTTTTGTTCAATATCTTCATAAATGATCTGGAGGATGGTGTGGATTGCACTCTCAGCAAATTTGCGGATGATACTAAACTGGGAGGAGTGGTAGATACGCTGGAGGGGAGGGATAGGATACAGAAGGACCTAGACAAATTGGAGGATTGGGCCAAAAGAAATCTGATGAGGTTCAATAAGGATAAGTGCAGGGTCCTGCACTTAGGACGGAAGAACCCAATGCACAGCTACAGACTAGGGACCGAATGGCTAGGCAGCAGTTCTGCGGAAAAGGACCTAGGGGTGACAGTGGACGAGAAGCTGGATATGAGTCAGCAGTGTGCCCTTGTTGCCAAGAAGGCCAATGGCATTTTGGGATGTATAAGTAGGGGCATAGCGAGCAGATCGAGGGACGTGATCGTTCCCCTCTATTCAACATTGGTGAGGCCTCATCTGGACTACTGTGTCCAGTTTTGGGCCCCACACTTCAAGAAGGATGTGGATAAATTGGAGAGAGTCCAGCGAAGGGCAACAAAAATGATTAGGGGTCTGGAACACATGAGTTATGAGGAGAGGCTGAGGGAGCTGGGATTGTTTAGCCTGCAGAAGAGAAGAATGAGGGGGGATTTGATAGCTGTTTTCAACTACCTGAAAGGGGGTTCCAAAGAGGATGGCTCTAGACTGTTCTCAATGGTATCAGATGACAGAACGAGGAGTAATGGTCTCAAGCTGCAGTGGGGGAGGTTTAGATTGGATATTAGGAAAAACTTTTTCACTATGAGGGTGGTGAAACACTGGAATGCGTTACCTAGGGAGGTGGTAGAATCTCCTTCCTTAGAGGTTTTTAAGGTCAGGCTTGACAAAGCCCTGGCTGGGATGATTTAACTGGGAATTGGTCCTGCTTTGAGCAGGGGGTTGGACTAGATGACCTTCTGGGGTCCCTTCCAACCCTTATATTCTATGATTCTATGATTCTATGAATGTGCTCTTGTTGCCAAGAAGGCTAACGGCATGTTGGGCTGCATTAGTAGGAGCATTGCCAGCAGATCAAGGGAAGTCCCCTCTATTCCCCTCTATTGGGCACTTGTGAGGCCACATCTGGAGTCCAGTTTTGCATCCAGTTTTGGGCCCCCCACTACAGAAAGTATGGGGCAAATTGGAAAGAGTTCAGTGGAGAGCAACAAAAATGATTAGGGGGCTGGGGCACATGACTTATGAGGAGAGGCTGAGAGAACTGGGGTTATTTAGTCTGCAGAAGAGAGGAGTGAGGGGGGATTTGATAGCAGCTTTTAACTATCTGAAGGGTGGGGGGGATTCCAAAGAGGATGGAGCTTGGCTGTTCCCAGTGGTGGCAGATGACAGAACAAGGAGCAATGGTCTCAAGTTGCAGTGGTGGAGGTGGAGGTTGGATATTAGGAAAAACTATTTCACTAGGAGGGTGGTAAAGCTCTAGAATGGGTTACCTAGGAAAGTGGTGGAATCTCCATCCTTAGAGGTTTTTAGGGCCTGGCTTGACAAAGCCCTGGCTGGGATGATTTAGTTGGGGCTGAGCAGCGGGTTGGACTAGATAGCCTCCTGAGGTCTCTTCCAACCCTAATCTTCTATGATACTGACACCTGGATAAGTAATAGTAGGCACTGCCAGCCTGTAGACATCGGGCTTGATTTACAAAGGAGGCTAAGGTAGTTAGGTGTGCAGATCCATGGGAATTGGCCACCTAAGTCCCTGTGAATATCTTCTTTGAAAATCCCAGCCTAAAGTCTGATCCTGGAAGCACTCAACATGCACAACCCCTGTTGGGTGTCAGATACACATCCCAGAACAGGGCTTAAAATTACACTTGTCTTGGTTAATGTGTGAAGTCAGTGGGAGTCCTGGGCATTGAGTGCTTCTCCAGATCAGACTAATAGTGTGCTGTGTGATTTCACTGCTAGAGACCAGGCAGGAGGTGAGGCACAAGGTCAAGAATATGGGCACCACAGGATGTGCTGCTAGCTGCCTGTCTTCCGTGTGCAGGGGACATGGCCACCCAAACTGAATAGCTAGTGGTCTAAATACGGGGCACTTTGGAATGATCTCAGTGATTATTGGATCCCAAGGGCGATGGCGAGTGGGTGAAGGACAGATACACTGTTGGCATTAGCCAGTGGGTTTTCAGTGTGGTGTCACCTTTGTGGTGGTTTGCCATGGGGCAGGCTGTTGCTGGAGCTCAAGAATTGGGGAGCAGGGTGCAAGGAGGTGTTCTGTTCAGGGAGTTAGCTGCAGTGTGTCTGGAACACAGGCCTGTTGCTTGTGGGGTGCTGGCTGGCTGAACTGGAGCAAGGTGACTGTGCAGAGGTGTCCCTCTTCCCGCCTCTGCAACAACCTGGGGCAGCTGCTAGGTCTGTGCTCTGGCTAGGAACGACTCCCTGCAATTCCCCTGGGACTCCGGCACAGCACCTGTGCTCCCCCTTCAATGCTCCTGGGGGTGCCATGGGCACAATCCAGCCTCCTCTGCATTGCCCATTCCCCCCGTCTTTATCAGGGCTGTCGTCACCGCTTTCCTTTGTGGCTCTTTGTGTAGCATGCGTACCCTCCTTCTCCTCCCTGTCCTTTTGCTCTGTGATCCGATGAGCCAACCCTCTCTAAAACAATGAAGCCAGCTGAACCCCTCTGATTCTTTTGGCACACAAGCTGCCTGTATCTCCTACTCTGTGCTGGCGGCTTCTTCTGGGAGGTCATTTGAAAGTCGCCTGAACTTGCTGAGTAACTGATCTTGTGGTCGTTTCGTGCATGCTTGCTGCTGACGTGTCTCTCCGAGCTCATGTGATTCTTTATATCTAATAGACGTTGTGGGGAGGGGGGATGGAAAAAGAAATGATGCATTTTCTGATTTCCATGGAAAAGTCCTTTTCAGGCGCGGGGGGAGGGGGGGCGGAGGGGAAGGTGGATTCCTTTTTTTCCTGCAGTTCAACACAATTGTGTTAATCTCACGGGGCCCTGCTAGTGGTGGCAGTAGGAGAGCTCAGTTGTGGAGTCCCATGACGATCCATCCTCTCCCCTGCCCAGTTCAGCCTCTCTAGGTAGCCCCTAGGGGAGAGTGGGAGTCAGCGTGGACTAAACTGCCAGCAGGGCATCCCCTCTGCATCAGACACTGACATCACCATTGCCCAGGGGTCTGCCTGAGCTCAGCAGGTGGCTGAAGCCGAAGCGTGGGCTGACTGAGGGGGGAGCACTTTTAAGCACCCCGCTCCCCCCATAACCACTAAGTCAGTCTGTGGCCTGGGTATCCACCTGGATTCATCTTTGCTTCTGGATGCCACAGCGGCAAAATCCAACCTACCCTAGCTGCAGCTGACAGGGAGACTTCTGCCTCCTCCTCCTGCCAGATGCAGAGCTGGCCTTGGTGATCCATGCAGTCACACCTTTTGAGCCTGGTGACTGGGGTCCTCCATGCCTAGGTATGCAACGGCTGACCTCAGAATAACTGCAGCCAGTTGGGAACACAGCCACGTGTGTACTCAGTGACGCAGGCTTTGCTCCAGGACTCCACCACCCTCTCTGCAATGGTTTGCCACTAAATAGCAAGTCAAACTCCTCTTGAGAGCCCTCCATGACCCTGGGCAAAGTGGCTTGGGGGACTGCCCCACCCTGTGTAATGATGACCCTCCATGACAGCCTCCCTCTGTCCAGCCAATAGCCCTGCCAGTCTCCAGAGGGAAATCCCACGGGCACACACAGCAGGCCTTTCTCAGGGGCAGGCCAGGAATCTCCATGTGGCTATGAAGCTCACTTCCCAGAGAGATCAGGATGGCCATGGATCATGCTGACTTTGGAGCTATCTGTAACACGTACTTCAACCAGCATTCCCACAGCATCATTAGATAAAGGCCAGCCCCTGTTGTTGGGGGCAGGGTGGGGGAGAGCGATTCCTTGATCTTTGTGCTGGCTCAGGAGGCGCTTGGATGCCATGGTGATGCAAACCATGGAAATGTCTGAGTAGTCCTGGAGTAGTCTGGAGTAGTCGCCTGATGTTAGCGGGACAGCGTGTGTGAGTAAAGCAGCAGCATCTGGCACGGACTGTGTTAGTGCCCACTCCCTCGGGGTGCATGCCGGGTGAAGGTAGGAAGGTGAACAGCCTGACCTGGATTTCGGTGCCTTCCTGCAGTTCACGATGGGGACAGTCCCAGGGAGGAAAGTGTCAATAGTCCTTTGGTCCCCTCGCTGGTTGTTTGGAAGCTGGAAGGGGCCCCTACGGCTGCTGGAGCTGGGACGCCCTGCTAGCTGCATCGAAGTGATGTGCAGGAGTGATCTTAGCACTGGCGACACACACGATGGGTAGGACAGGTTACTGGGCTGTGGGAAGCCAGAACCGGGCAGGAAGGCTGAGAAGGTGATGAGTCGTGGCCACTGCATGGTGTGCAGGGAAGGATGGCTGGTTTACATTGAGGATGGTATGTGATTTACTGTCCCTGGCAGACAGATGACTCAGCAGAGCTGGCTCCATGGCTGTCCCTGGTGATGGATACATTCCCCCACTCTGCCTTTCCTATCGGTTAATGAAGTTTAACAGCTTGGGGGGTCACATCCAGGTCTGGGGTGAACAACTCCCCCCCGGGCTGAGAGCAGGGAGCGGTATTCATAAGATACTAAGGTCAGAAGGGACCATTATGATCATCTAGTCCGACCTCCTGCACAACGCAAGCCACAGAATCTCACCCACCCACTCCTGCGAAAAACCTCTCACCTGTCTGAGCTATTGAAGTCCTCAAATCATGGTTTAAAGACTTCAAGGAGCAGAGAATCCTCCAGCAAGTGACCCGTGGCCCATGCTACAGAGGAAGGCGAAAAATCCCCAGGGCCTCTTCCAATCTGCCCTGGAGGAAAATTCTCACTGCTGCCTCGGAGGTTCCAGCAGGAAAGGGCAGGGCAGCCTCAAAGCTCAGTCTGTAGTGGCTGATGGCAAAGGGTTAAAGGTGGGCTCCTATCCTTTCACTGTAGGGTGACTCTGAGGAGCCCAGATCACACCAGTGTCCTTTAGACTTCTCCATGCTGCTGCGACCATAGTGCTCCACCCACCCACCCAGGAGCCACGGGGTTGTTTTCTTGCTCCATTGGCTGGCAGGGGCATGTGGGAGGGAATGCTCTGCAGCAGCATGCCCAGCACCAGTGGCGCAGCTGATGTTTGCATTGCTCTGCAGCCACAGCTCCAGCCAGCTCATAAGCAGCTGTTACGGACTCTGGAGGCAGTTCTAGTCAGCCAGGTGGCTGCTGTGATCTGCAGGCCTTTGTGCAGTACAAGATGAATAAAGGGTTTGGGCATATTTGGAGGGACCGAGGGACCAGGCTACATGGGCTCTTTGTGGCATTTCTGGGCTGCCTGTTGGAAATTCACAGCAGGAGGCAGTATTTGTATTTCCATGCATCTGCAGCCCAGTATATGCCAGCACTTTCCCCGGTCCAACTGGCAGGGTGTGGACATCCTGCACGGGAGTTGCATCAGACTGCTTATGGAGGTCTGGCTCTAGCCAGTCCCCACCCCCTCTTCTCAGCCACAGCTTCAGGGAAAGATCCCATGCCTGCTGGAGATGCAGATACCACCATCTAAGCCTTTGCTAAGTGAAGCCATTACCTATTAATAAACCTTGTCCTGAGCAGGACTCCTGGTTGAAATGATGCCCCATTACTGGATTATATATGATTACCTCATTATTTCCCTACTATCAAAATAAATCCCAGCTCTTCCCAGCCCCAGTCTTATTGCACTTGAAACAAACTAGACAGCCAAGAACACCCAGGCATTTTCTCCTTGTGACTCAGCAGCCTCTATTGCCTCCCTTCTGAATGCCTACCTTGGAAAAGAGGCAAGCATGTAATGTAGTCTAGTCGGATGAAGACTGGGCTGTCTATTTGCCTGCCTTTCCCCTGCATCTCACTCCTTGCTAGTAGAGACCATCTGTAGGGGGAAAGGTGGTCCAGTTTCCATGCCCGTTCAGTGCCTGCCCCCTCTGCGGAGAGTGCCAACAAGGGATTTGATGGCAGTTTTGTCGTGTGGACACTGAGAACTGGACTGAGACCATCAACTCTTTTAACCACACCCAGCCATCAGATGGCAGCAGCAGCCTTCCAATGCTGGTGTAAGCCAGTGATCTAGAGGTGAGCAAGATCCATCTCCGTGACCTGCTGTGCTGTTCATTTTCAGTTCTTTATGGCAGGTGTCTTCAGGAAGGTTTGATTACTAATGAGGGTGGCCAAATGCTGACGGCTCGTTCTACAGCATGTTTGTATCTATCTGTTTCTTTCTAGCCATCGTTAACCCAAAGCAGCCCAAAGAGATGCCCAAAAGCTTCAGCTTTGACTATTCCTATTGGTCTCACACCACGGTAAGTGGAAACCTGCTGTTCCAGGTGGATTTCCCTGCCCTGAGGCCCTCTTGCAATGGGGAGTTTGTTAAAAAGCTGGGGTTAGATGGGATGGAGTGATCCAAAGGTTTTGATATAAGGACTAGACGAGCTACCAGCTGTGGAAGAGGGGGGCAGTCTGCTTGACCATTACGCTTTTGGGTTCACCTCCTTATGAGATGACTCAGCTGATCTGGTCCCAAATCAACCACTGGGTGGCGCACCAGAGCTGGTCGCGCTTTTCATGCATTCCCCCTTCCAGCCACTGTGAAAGAACCCAAGCCATGGGTTTGCAAACAGGTCCAAGGGCAGGGACACAAGCCCTTTCATTATGGCTAGATGGGAGCAGGTTCCCAGAACTATGGGTAGCAGCAACATCCTGATACTGTTTTCTGTTGTGACCCAGGTCACATGGTGGAAAAGGTCGAGAACTGCTGATCTAAGCAAAAAACAAACGAAAAACGATCTGTGGTAATCCCATGACAGTGTAGCCCAGCCACACAGCTGGGGCCAAGGGAATGCAGTGAAAAGTCCTGTGCTATGAATACATTCACTAATTGTTCTTCAGCTGTGTTTGTGCCCTTTGTGCACCTGCTTTCCACAATCGCTTTAGCCAAGGAGTTCACTGGCAAGGGTATTCACTAGTGGCTGAAAGCTCATTTTTTATTGGCTGTCTAGGAGCATTGCTTCCAGGAAATTGGCATCTATCCATTCCATTCCTCCACTCAGAGAGCAGAAACACGGTGACCAATCACAGCATGAAGTAGGAATATAGGTGACCCATCCCAGCTTGAATTTTCATTACTTGCAACAAAAATGCTCCCAAACAATCTACAGGTTGAAAGTAATTCATGTCAAGTGTTTCAGTAATTCCACATAACAGACCAACCTGAGACATAGTAACAGTCTGCTTCCAGATGATTCACACACAACTAGCTGTGAAATCTGACTAGTTGTTGTCAATTATTTGCCCAGCTGTGTTCCTGGCTCCTCTGTGTCCCCTGTGCTCAGTGGGCACTAAAGAGCCTCAAATGTGTTCACTCCTTCCAGCCTTGTCGCTGTCATGGGTTGTACTGGAGATAGAAACCAGATAGCATTTCTGAGAAAACTTTTTACCAGGACACATCAGCTGGAGCCAAGTCCCTTATTTAACAATCTATTTCAATTTCAATCATCTAACTCAGAAAAGGCTTGAGGCACCCAAGGCATAGGTACCAGTGCAATCCAACCCAACACAGCTAGTCAAGCAGCAGCTTCCCTCAGCAGTGCAATTTCCATTTTCCCCACCTTAAACTCCCAAATACAAATCTTACCCCTTCCCAAATGCCTGCCTGTCACTTGCTGCCAGACTGGCGCCTCCCCCAGTCACTTTAGGGATGAGCTCAAGGCCAACACTCCTGTCTGCCTTCTGCACCCTGTCACTCCTTCTCCACAGTCCACCTGCAACTCCTCTGGAACCACAGCATCCACTTCATGGCTCAGCCCTCTTGCCATGTCACTATCTATGTTCCCCCCTTCCAGGGGAGGTTTAGCTCCTCAATTGTCCTGCCCCTTCCCCGGTGGTGAGTGGTAGGGGGGACCCGGGCCCACTGCTCCAGGTCCCAGCCTAGGGACCCTCTGAACTTCAGTCACTTACTGCATTCCTTTGCCTCTGCTATCGCTGCATTTCCTTGGGCCACTTCCCCATGGCCACAGACCTTTCTAGCCTCAGCAGCCTGCCAGAGCTCCTTCTCTTCTCCCTGGGTTCCTACCTGCACTGCTCTGTCCAGGATACTATTGGGTTATAGCCTATTCCAGACACCCTCCTCAAGCTTCAGGGAGCTACTGAGCCCTGCTCTGCCCTGAGGCTCTTTTTGTAGGGGCCTGCTGGGCCCTGATTGGCTGCTCCTCACAGCCACTTTCCCGTTAGCTGCTTTTCACACAGCCTCCCTAGGGCTCTATTACTGGCCAGTGTGGGGTGGATGCCCCATAACACTGCCCAAAAAGATGGGGCTTTGCACTGTGCCCAGGCTCTTTGAGAGCCAAAGAGGTCTGAATGGGAAAGTCTAGGGGTTCTTGTGGAGAATGCCTGCTGGCAGCTCCCTCTCTGAGGTAGCCCATAGCTGGGCAGCTTTTCAGATCCTCAGACAGGTGTGTCACAATTTTAGGGAGGTGGAGTCTTGTCCAGCAATTCCCTAAGAGCGTCAGAACAGCCCCTTCGTCCCCATTCACATTATTTGTACCTTGATCAGGAAGCCAAGAGCTCTCAGTGTCAGCATTGGAGTGCCAGCAAGGGACTGGTGCTGAGAGGTTTTCCTTGGTGGCCCTACGCCGTGGAAGTTAAAGGATCCCCTCCCCAGTTGATGAAACATTGCCAGGGATGCCCCAGTGTGTGTCTGGTCTTGATACATGAGTGACTCAGCAACAAGTAGTATGAGAAAATAATGTACGCTCTGATTCTCCTCTGACTTGCACTAGGGTGGGACAGGAGTAATTTTGGGGTGAATGGAATTGCACCCAGGTAAAACCAGTGCAAATGAGAGAAAATGAGACCCAGATGTTTCCCATTTTTCTTGTTTTCTTTCCTTCCAC
Source organism: Caretta caretta (assembly GCF_965140235.1). Taxonomy (NCBI): domain Eukaryota; kingdom Metazoa; phylum Chordata; order Testudines; family Cheloniidae; genus Caretta; species Caretta caretta. Next base: position 56,406,371 of record NC_134214.1, read on the forward strand.
TTTCTCTTTCACACCTTCCCTCTCTTCTGACCTCTGTCTCTGGTTTCTCCTCCCCGCAGCCCGAAGACATCAATTATGCATCTCAGAAGCAGGTGTACCAGGACATCGGGGAGGAAATGTTGCAGCATGCCTTCGAGGGCTATAACGTCTGTATCTTTGCCTATGGGCAGACAGGTGCTGGCAAATCCTACACCATGATGGGGAGGCAGGAGAAGGATCAGCAAGGCATCATCCCGCAGGTAACAGAGGCTATCACCATGCCGGGGAGAGCACGCTGCTGGCTGTGAACAAAAAGTACCCATAGCTGGGGCGGGGCAGGGCGGGAAGGAGAAGGAGGCTGCTGGGGAGTGGAGGGCAGGGTGGATGAATGGTTCTCATGGTGTGAAAGGCTGTTGCCCCCTGCATGTGGGGCACTGATAGCTGCTGAGTGCCAGTAAGGAGACAAGGAGCAGTTACTGGCCGGGAGAGGGCAGGATGATGGCAGCAAGGACTGAGGAGTGAACATGGCTGTGGCACCAGCGAGCACAGGAGCTACCAACTAGATGGGAAACTGACACAGAACTGGCTGCCTGGAACTTGACAAAGGGCAGGGCTGGGAGGAAGAATGGCTCCTGTTCTCCTGGATTCTCTGCCGCTCAGGGCAGCTGGAAAGTTACAGATGGGAGGGGATGTGAAGCAAGGAGCCCGGGATGGGAATCAATGCAGAGGGCACGAGCTGCTTGGAGGCCACCAAACATCTGGGGAGTCACCTTTAGGGCTCCTGGAAAGGGTCAGGGCAGAGCAAGGGAGATCCCAGACCTGCCATGAATGGGAAGGGGGCAGTAAAAGCATCAGTCCACAGAACCTAGAGGTGAGGCAGGTGGAGGCTCTAAGCAGAGATGCCTGAGTGGCTGGGAAACTTTTGGGCTGAATGACTGAGTCATACAGTAACTCCTCAGTTAAAGTCGTCCTGGTTAACATTGTTTCGTTGTTACGTTGCTGATCAATTAGAGAACATGCTTGTTTAAAGTTGTGCAATGCTCCCTTATAAAGTCGTTTGGCAGCCACCTGCCTTGTCCACTGCTTGCAGGAAGAGCAGCCCGTTGGAGCTAGCTGGTGGGAGCTTGGAACCAGGGTGTACCAGCAGCCCCACATTAGTTCCCCGTTCCCCTAAGTTCCCTGTGTGGTAGCTGCCCAGCAGGCTGTCAATTGCTGGGAGTTCAGCTGTCCTCCCTGCACTGCCATGTGCTGCTCCTGCCTGCCCTCTGCCTTGGAGCTGCTCCCCGGTGCCTCCTGCATGCTGTGCAGGGTGGGAGTAGAGGGGGGGCTAATGTCAGGGTGTCCCTCTCCCCCCTGCTTCTGCACTCCGCTTGCTTCATTTCCATAGAGTGGGGGGGAACGACACGACAGGGCTCAGGATGGAGGGGAGCTTCCTGGCAGCAGCTTCTGTCTCAACTTGCTGATCTACTTAAAAAGGCACTGTACTTAGAGTGGGGTCAGTATACTTAAAGGGGCAATGCGCATCTCTATCTCTCTCACACACGGTGTGTGTCTCTGTCTCTGTCTGCCATGCTGTCTCCCCTCTCTCCATTCGTGCTGCCTTGTAGAGTATGAGGCTACATTAACAACAATGGGTTAACCCTTGAGTGCTCAGCTGATTGCTAGTTCATCATTTAGCAGTAAGGCATTCCCTGGGAAATATCCCACCGTCTGACTTCACCACCTCAACCAAGCTTCACAATCATCATCACTGTGTATCTGGTGAAAAAAATTTCCCTGGAACCTAACCCCCACTATTTACATTAATTCTTATGAGGAAATTGGATTCGCTTAACATCGTTTTGCTTAAAGTCACATTTTTCAGGAACATAACTACAATGTTAATCGAGGAGTTACTGTACTGTGTCCTTATATACATCTGTCCAGCCCTGCGAGAGCCAATGGCTGTGAGCGAGTGCAGGCTTTGGCCGGACTGATCCCTGCTGTGACTCCATGCAAGGCAGGGGAGTTCTCCCACACATTAACCTGGCCACGAAGGTCTGATTCATCCCTGAGCTGAAGCAGTTTAAATGCACAGTCCTGGTAGTGCCTTTGACTGTGCCACTTACTCTACATGTCGCTCAGAGTCACTCAGAATAGTTGTGAGTGAGCACAGAGAACAGGCTCCCCTCCTGCTTGCCTGCCTGCCTTTCTGCTGCTCCCATTTCTGGGGTACAAGGAAGAATCCTTGTTTCCCTGGTGCCCCCCGCCCCCATGGCTCTGACTGCATTATGGGGGATGTAAGAAGCCATGTCTCCTTCTCTCCTTGTCTGCTGCAGCTGTGCGAGGACCTCTTCTCCCGAATCAACGACACCACGAATGACAACATGTCCTATTCTGTGGAGGTACGGAGCCCTTCCCGCTGACAGCGGGGGGGCATTCTGCCGGGGAGAGCGCCTATTGAGGAGACAGTGATGATAAGTTAAGGTGGGCCGTTGCCAGCACCGCTGCATGGGCCTGCCCTGCTCTTGCCCTGAGTCAGTTACCCTGCTTTTTATTGACCAAAGAGGAGCTCCCATGTAATACTATCTGCAGCTCCGGGCTCCAGCCCTTGAGGAGGCCTGCCTTCCTTGCTCTGTCACTCACAGGCCCTAGTACCTTTGCACCTGCTCCCATCTGGGTCCAGGGAGGGGTCTAATGAACTACAGCTGTTCTCATGGGTCAGCAGTCATTGGCCTGCAGCCCTTGGGTTCCAGCACCTGCCATCAGGATGGGACAATGGGAGAGTCCTGCCGTCATCTGGTTCCAGGCTCACCCCCGGATCTGACATCACTGTTGGGATACATACCCTCACCCAGGCCTGGCCTGCCTTCCCTGGCACTCCTTTAACTATATGGGGTCGCAGTTAACATCATTACATTGATGACAATCTTAACTGATTTAAAAGTGCCTTATATCAGTTCAGCGTAATTCAGTAACAAACCTATTTAGAATCCAGTTTAGCTTACTAAGCAACTCTGGTGTGTCGACAAAGTAACTCGCTCTTCCATAGCCCCTTGTGCAGACTGGTGGGTGTGGCGTGCAGGGCCGGTGGAAAGCTAGCTGCATGCAGGGCAGGGTTTGCCCATGGCCCTTATGCCAGACTCTGCCCTCACTCACACTGACACAGCCATTGAAATCAATCGATCACTGCCTGGAATGGGACGGCTCCTAGAGCAAGGCACTGGGTGTGTCAGGATGGGTGACAGAACTGGGTCTGTGTCCTGTGTGGTGTGGGAGCCCCTTCCCCCATTGTCAGACACGGACCTTGTGCGCTTTGTCCCCTAGGTGAGCTACATGGAGATATATTGTGAGCGTGTGCGGGACCTGCTGAACCCCAAGAATAAGGGGAACCTGAGGGTAAGGGAGCATCCCCTCCTGGGTCCCTACGTTGAGGACCTCTCCAAGCTGGCCGTCACTTCCTACAATGACATCCAGGACCTGATGGACTCTGGGAATAAAGCCAGGTGAGAGGGGGGCACAGCCTTGGTTGCCTTTCCTTCCCTCCCCACCCCAGTGCTGTTCGGAGAATCCCCTGCTTTACATCACCCAGTCCGTGCCCCACATCCTAGGCCCCTGCCTTCTGGCTGGGAGGGCCTAGACGCAATTGCCCCAGAAATCTCTCGTCTTCTTTCCTGAGCTGGCTAGGTGGGCTGCTGGTGAGAGCCCCGTTGTGCTCTTGCCTCTGTATCTCAACGAGAACAAAGCAGACAGGGTCAGAGAGAGCAGCCATCAGGTGTGAAAGTAAAGTGGTACGGGCTGGTACGACGTACCGGTAAAAAGTAGCCGCCTGTACTGGCCCGTACCACTGACTTGGAAGCGCGTGAAAGCCGTGGATGGGGGGGCGCAAAGGGGGCAGTGACATTAAAGCGCTGCCATGGCAAAAGGACCCTGCTTAAAGCGCTGCCGCAGCAGTGTTGTAACATCCCTGTCCCTTCTCCACCCCCCCCCCAGCTGCCGATGTGGGGGGCAAAAGGAGCAGCTACCCCAGGGCCGGCGATTTAAAATCACTGCTGGAGTCCCGGGCGGCGTGGGCGGGCTGTCTGGGGAATGCTGAGAGCCCTCAGCCCCGTCCCTTCCGCCCAAGGCCCCACTCCTTTTGGGGGCAGGGGAGAACTGCCCCCCGTACCAGTAAGAGAGAAATTTTACTTTCACCCATGGCAGCCATACTGCAGCACCCACGCACTGACCCAGTTTTTTTTTTTCTTGTCTCCTAACTGCTGTCCACTAGCCTCATGTTGCCTTGTGATGGAACCAATCCTGAGTCTTGCCCCCAGGGAGCTGTGGAGGTGGGACTGGGCGTGTGGGACATGGCCCAGAGCCCGCTGAATTCAATGGGGAGACCCTCATTGACTGCAGCAGGCTTTTGCATGAGCCCCTTAGAGACGGAGGCGTCCAAACCAGAGCTGGGCATTAAGAGGTGGTCCAGCATGATCTCCACTTGCTCATGCTCTTCTCGGTCCTGCCTTGCGGAGTCACCAAGCTCTGCCTGATGTCATCAGCTGTGTACTCTGAGATAGTGCTGCAGGATTCCATGCCTCCCTGCCCTCTTCCCTCCACAGGACGGTCGCTGCCACAAACATGAACGAAACCAGCAGCCGATCACATGCTGTCTTCAACATCATCTTCACCCAGAAACGGCACGATGCAGAAACTGATGTCACCACCGAGAAGGTGAGCACAAAGGGGGGTGTTCCTTTAGTGGGGCAGGGCAGCACTTCCCCAGTTCCTGTGCTCTTGCTGGTGGAGAGAAGGCGTGACGGTTGGGCTAAAAGGGCTGAGATAAGAGGTAGATAAATAATAAGCATCTTTGTTAGGAGCTGAGATGAAGAAGGCTAGTGGAGAGCTTTGCAAGCCTAGCCTTCCATACCCCAACTTTCAGTGTCCCCTTCCCATACTGCACCCCCAGCCACACTCTCCACTGTCCTGTTGGGTCCTTTAGCTCGCTCTGGGTAGGGTTTTCAGCACAGTGGGGCACATCTGAGCCTTGCTATGCATTGTAGTGGCAATAACAGCGGGCAGTTTTCGCCCCAAAAGCCTTGTGTATGCCCCACCCTGGGTCAGCTCCAGGGGCTTGAGCCACTTATCTGACTTCTCCTCAAACAAATGAGGACTTGTGCCCAACCACCCTGCAGTTTGTTTGTTGACCAACTCCTGATTTTGCCAATCTCTGTTTGAATGGGCAAGGCTGGAAACCTGCTCTCCCTGACTCTGAAGAAAACAGGACTCAGACTCAAACTGCTGTTAATTTTTCAAAAATAAAGCTCTCCCTGGTGGAGACCATCAGGGCATATATTGAACTAATCCCTTGTTCTGGTGGCGGGGGTGCTGTGCTGCTGGCAGGATTGTCTTTTGGTGAGATCCTGACTACTTATGGCCACTAAGCACCCCAAGTCACTCTTTGCAAGAGTAGGCATGTTAGCTGTAGCGTCCAGGCCCTATTCCAATTTGGATAATCACATTCTGCCTCCCCCAAATCCATCTCCCCACCCCTAACGGTTTCAGTTGAACCAAGTAGTTACTTCCTCCTCCAAACTGCTATGCAGAATGACTGGGCACTGCTAAACAGCTGCTGCATTTCACTCCAGAGGTGGTTGCATTTCAGTGGTGGATTGTGATTCCTGTTTGCACCATTTGCATAGCAATGCATCAGGTGTTTGGGGACCCTTCTGGATGGGTGCAAGTCATTGTTGTGCCCTCAATGGCAAGCATCCCTCTCTGTTTATAGGTCAGCAAAATCAGCCTGGTCGACCTGGCTGGGAGTGAACGGGCCGACTCTACAGGGGCCAAGGGCACGAGGCTAAAGGTAAGAGAAGAGCATGAGTCAGGAGCTGTACTCGGTGCTGGGTGCTGTTTGGGGTGCTGTTGGTGCACCCCAGCCACGGAGAGGTGTGCTCATTTCTTTGGTGGATTTTCAGACAGCTGGAGTGCCAGTAATGACATCCTGATTAGCCACTAAACCCAGCACAACCACTGCTCCCAACTGGTTCGCTCTTGAGAACCAGCTACATGCAATGCCTTTCCTCTCCCCAGGGGGTCCCTGGCAGGGAGGGAGCTGGCTGTTGGCCATGTTTGCTGTGTGCATGGATCATCTGTGGATCTGAGCCTGGCTGTTCTGCTGAGCTGCAGACACCCACGCACCCTTAAGCTGATTCGTGTGTCAGGACCCTCTCTGTCAGTCAGCTTTTGGAGCCTAGGATTTTCTGTCTTCCTTCAACAGGAGGGAGCAAACATCAACAAGTCTCTGACCACGCTGGGGAAGGTCATATCTGCGCTGGCTGAAATGGTAGGTTGGCCAAGGAGGTCTGTCCACAGGGTGGGCCTCATTACATAATACCACACTGTGCAACCCTGAAGCACTGACTCCCATTGACACTTATGGACCCACTGACATGAATCAGTGCTCACCCCGCGAGTTAGGGCTGCTCATACTAGGCCCCAGTGATGCCATTGGATGAGCAGCCCTTGTAGTCCCTTGTGCCAGTGACTATGAAATGTCCTCCGAGGCAGACATTCCGGGAACAAGCCAGCAAAGAGCCCTCTCTTCCCATGACTCAAGTACATCAGCCCCTGAGCTCACTCCCTCTCGCACACACCCTTGCTGGCATAGAATGACAGGTATCACTGATGGACTCTGGCATCAGTTGGTGCCTGGCAGACTCCCCCACCCTGGAGTGGGGGAATCTTTAGAACGATCCACATTGCATGGGACTGGCTGGAGTGTTGGTTGCATGGGACTGGTGGGGCAGGGCAGTTGGGGGGTGGGAAGGGTGAGCTGGGATCTCCTGGGAATGGAGATTGAGGATCATTGATGGATATATATTAATAGATACATTTTTAAGAGGAGCTAGAGCCATTAGGCAGCCAGGCAGAACAGGAAATGGAGCCAGGATCATGAGCATCTCTCACCATTTCATCACTTTGTGGGTATGGGGATCCCTTCCCCTGCCCTCCGTCTGGCTTTGATTTTTCTCAGTATATGCTCTGTGGGAGAGGGGTTGTTTCCCTTTGTGTTTAGGATGCTACCGCAATCTAAATAATAACTCCCAGTCACATGTCCTGTGCCACAGCCTACCTGATGAAAATCCAGAACTTACTCTTAGCATAGGGGCAAGCAGGGTAGGAGGAGCCTTTGTGTCGTCCCCCCCCCCCACGCTCACTCCTCCATTGCAAGCTGCACGGCAGTGCTCGTGCTCAGAGCCTACTCTCCATGGAGAGTTCTTCATCTCTGAGAGGTAGAAGCTTTCCCTAGGTGATGGAGGGGAAGTTGCAGTTACCCACAGCCCCTTGTCCTGACTGGAGCAAATTGTCCTCCTCTTCAGCCTCTCTTTGTCTCACATGCTCATGCAATGGTAAACAATGTCTCTGGTTTCCTTTCAGGATTCGGGGCTCAATAAGGTATGTGCTTTGAGGGTTCTGTTCCTTGGCTTGGGTGATCAAACACAGGCTGGGGTAGGGGCATTGCGGATGGAAAGGGGGAGGTTACTGAGATGGAGCCCAGGACCATGCTGTTGCGTGGATTTTTAAACCGAGTGCCCCATTGTTTTCGGTGGGGAGCTCTGCTCTGAAATTCAGGCACAATTTGACCTCCAGTGAGGTTCTGTGCTGCAACCCTGTGGCTCCAGTGACTGGTGACCTATAGCAGAGGCCGTGCAGCAAAGAGCTGGCCAACAGCAAGGACAGTCAAAACGGTACCAAAATGGCCTCATTCACTGCCCACAGAGTGGCTTTTAAACTTGGCTTCCTTCAGCTCCCTGCGTTTGAGATTAATATCTCAGTGGAACAGCTGTGGTGGAGAGGAGAGCTTTTGCTAGTCTGAATCAGCTGGAAATAGAGGGAGGGGTGACACAGGCTAGGCTTAGCATAGTGTGTCTCGGGCACATTGGCATTTCCTGGGACTGTGCTGCCATTGTTGCAAGATCAGTCCAGAGCTGGAAGTCACCTGTGGACTGTTGCTTCTCCTGTGTAAAATCTTTTGGGGGGAATGAAGGGGAGAGTTCACTGACCTAGGTATTGGTGTGTAACTGGGCTGGATGGGAGTAAGGGATGGACAAACTGGTTGTGCTGCAATAAGAATCAAACCGAACCCAAACCAAACATCTATTGAGGTCTGAAAATATTCAGTTCACTTCCCCCCAGTCTGTTATAGTCCTCTCTGCCTTGCCTGAACTTCAGTCTCTCTCAGATGCTGGTATGGCCCCTGTTACGATAGAACCTGGCGCCTCACAACACCTGTGTGAGGTCGGGAGGACCAAGGCCAAGTAACTTGCCCAAGGTCACACAAGGAGTCTGGGGCAGAGCAGGGACTTAGACCCAAGTCCTTGGCTAGTGTCCTATCCATTGGACATCACATCGTGGCTTGTTGGGGGAGGGGGTGGAAGTGGGAGGCAGAGTTGTTCTTCATGTTTTTCCGGTCTACTCTAAAGCAGAAAATCTCCATAGACAGACTCTTCTTGCTGGATTGCTAGAAGTAGATAATTCGGTCAGCATCCAGAGTTTGGGTCCTTATCGAACCTCTGAACCGTAGGTGGTTTGCTCCAGGCTAGGGGAAGCTCAAGAGTGTGCCTTTGGCCAGATGTGGCTGGAGGTCACTAGATGAATAACCCTGCTTGATACTGTCTGAGAGCCCACTACCTTTGAAGAGAACAAGGTATCTCATCTCCCTGCTGTGCTCTCTTCCTCCAGAACAAAAAGAAGAAAAAGACAGACTTCATCCCGTACCGGGACTCCGTGCTGACCTGGCTCCTCCGGGAAAACCTGGGTGAGGGAAGGAGTCTGGTTTTCACTTAGTTTGCCCTGGTTCTGGCCTTAACTCACTGAATTTCCAGGCAACAGACCTCCAGAGGCTCCTGTCTTCTGAACTCTCATAGTCTCCCTGATTTAACTCCTCCCCCTCCCTTTGCCCTCCGGCTGTCAGGGACCCTTCACTGGGGCAGGGTTACGTCCCAACTCATTCAAAGCACTAGATGTTCCTGTGCTGGAGTTCTGAGTGACCATGTGAGCTGGGAGGGCTGTGGGGTGGGGATACTGTTTGGTATGTGTGCTCAGTGGGCAGAATGACAGGGATGCTCTGGCAGGAAGGGGAAAGCAGAGAGAACGGGGGTTAAAAAGAGGGCCCAGGAACAGATCTGCTTCATGGAGCCAAGGTGTTTTCTCTGGCAGGTGGTAACTCCAGGACTGCTATGGTTGCTGCTCTCAGCCCTGCTGATATCAACTACGATGAGACCCTCAGTACTTTAAGGTAGGCCTCTGTGACAACAGTTCATCGTCACGTCCCCTGCACAGGGGCTGGGGAACATGGAGTGTGACATCTGAAGTCACAGCCTTAGCCATTCCCCTCCTGTTGCCTTCACTGTTCCTTCATTCCACTATTGTTCCATAGCCCCTCACTGATACAGAGCTCCACTTTGGGCAGCACTTACCACTGCCCTGTGTCAATGTCAAAGCAGCAGATGAGGGTCCCTAACCATTCGTTCTGTCCGTAGCATTACAGAGCACTGTCCTCCACCCCTGCCACTGGCCTTCCTAGTCCCTCTCCCAGCTTGGCACTAGACTACACTGTGACCCTCTCCTTTGTATTGCTGGATTTGCTCTGTGCGTCCCCCGTCTGTTACTGCAGATGGGAGTAGAACAGGGAGCCTCATGGCCAGAAAGCTACAGCTCTGAGGGAGCCTTCGGCTGTCTGAACTGTGCTAACGAGGGCTCTGCGAGAAGCCATGCTTTGCATTATTATATGCATATAGACCCCAGGTCTTCTGAATGCCAGTCCAATGCCCTAGTCCCTGGCCCATGCTGTCTCAGACCTGAAGTCTGAGGAAGTCTGGTGATTGACCATGTGTCTCATTTCTGCAGGTATGCTGACCGTGCCAAACAGATCAGATGCAACGCCGTCATTAATGAGGATCCTAACAATAAGCTGATCAGGGAGCTGAAGGATGAAGTGGCTCGTTTGAGAGATCTGCTCTACGCCCAGGGTCTCGGAGACATCATTGACAGTACGTACCTCTGTGGGCTCTAAGCTGGGACCGGGATTTGCTTAGGAGAAGCAAGATGGAGCTCTCTAAATTTCAGTTTACTGGGGTAAGACAGGATCAGCCATCTTCATCCCCACCACAATGTGCAATGGCATTACATCACCAAGACATCTCCATTCCCTGCCCTGTTGCTCCTTGTAGTTCCTCTCCCTGACACTGCTTCTCCGCCATAGCCTGCTGGGAAAGCCCCCTACTGATATCAGGGAGATGCATGTGATCACCACAATCCTGGGGACTCTAGCCTACACCCCTCATGCTGACCGTGAACCCTAGTCTCCAGCCCCAGGGTGGCTCCACGGGGACAGGCTCATCCTCTGTGCTATCAGTCCCAGGACTGCTGTCCCACCAAAGAGCCAGTCTCAGCTCGGTGAGCGCTCCCTGTGTTGCTCCCAGGGAGATGTCCCCAGGCTGGGTCAATGTACGGGCTCTCTTCTCAACCTGAGGGGCATGCTTCTCTGTTCCTTAGTCCTATAAAGATGAACCTATTCTTGTTCTGTTTTCTTTTGTCTTTCTTCCCACTCCCTCTCCTCTCTTTCTCTTAGCTAACACTGCTCCAGGAGGACCTAAATGTGTGTATTTCCCATTGTGGGTATTGTGTGTGCTTCACTGCTTCTTCAAGACTCGGTCGTAGCAAAGGAACATACATACAGCATGGCAAAGGGGTCCAATTGCCTACAAGCAAGGGCCCAGCTATGGGAAGCTTGTGTGCTCTCACAGCTGTGCTGTGGAGGTGTTAAGGTAGTCATCTGCTCCTCCCCACCAGTACCCTGCCACAGTGCTCAGCCAGGACTCTGCTCCAGCCAAGGGATGCGCAGATCACTTAGGAGGTTTGGTGGGCAAGTGCCTGCATTAGCAGAGTAACCTCTTCGCACAGGGAGCTCCCTTTCCTCATTAGAAGGCTCATCCTTGGCCCTCGTGTGAGGCTATCATGCTTGATGGTTCTCCCAGATCCACAAGCAAGGGGACCTCCATGGCGCCATCTGCTAGGGGAGGGGAGGGGGGCCTGGGATTGATATATGGCAAGGACAGGGGAGGCCATGCACCAGTCTTCCTCAAACTCTGTGTTAGCTCTGCACAAGAGGTAGTGCAGCCCTGAGCCATGTGGTCCTGGGTGCTGAGCTGGGGAAGCCAGACTGAGGCTAGCCAGCTTCTCTCAGTCAGTGCCTTGGCTGAGGTTTTGAGCCGATGTACTGGAGTGGCCAGAGGTTAGCTGAAGAATTTGCCTGCATTGTGCTCCCCTCCAAAACATGTGAGATGGAATTGGTTTTCTAAATGAACTTCCTGGGCCTCTTTTCTCCATGCTGTAGCTATGGTTCCTGCTGTTTCTGTGCTGTTGCTGCTTCTGCTGGGTCTGGGACTAGTACCGATTCCAGTACTGGTTCTGCTGGCAATACCCTAACTATGGGCACTAAGTTATCTGCTTCCTACCACTGATATAAAATCACAAGTGTTCCCAGTGACCCAGCCTAGATCCTACTGCTGGTTGTACTGGGACCAGCAGGGCTACTGAACTAGTTCATGTGCTCCTGAACTTGAGAAAGTGAGCTGGGAGGCCCTGCAATCTGCGCCTTGTTTGTAAAAGAGCTCTCAACAGTCCAGCTGACATCCCTGGTCAGTGGCATAGCTAGAATCCATGTCAGTTTGGCAGAGAAACAGCCCCCAATTTCCCTGCTGTGGTCTCAGGCAAAATAACAGCTGATGGGAGCCTAGTGCAGGTAGAGTGATCTCAGCCCATTGACTCCTTCAGAATTAACAAACGCCTGACCGGGATCCCTTGGTCCATTGGAAACAGACTTATGAGTAAGGCTTCCTTTCCTTGTAAGAAGCCGGCCTGGATTTCTGGTCTTAGTTCATAGAAGATTAGGGTTGGAAGAAACCTCAGGAGGTAATCTAGTCCAACCCCCTCCTCAAAGCAGGACCAATCCCCCACTAAATCATCCCAGCCAGGGCTTTGTCAAGCCAGGCCTTAAAAACCTCTAAGGAAGGAGATTCCACCACCTCCCTAGGTAACCCATTCCAGTGCTTCACCACCCTCCTAATGAAAAAGTTTTTCCTAATATCCAACCTACACCTCCCCCACTGCAACTTGAGACCATTACTCCTTTTTCTGTCATCTGCTACCACTGAGAACAGTCTAGATTCATCCTCTTTGGAACCCCCTTTCAGGTAGTTGAAAGCAGCTATCAAATCCCCCCTCATTCTTCTCTTCTGCAGACTAAATAAACCCAATCCCCTCAGCCTCTCCTCATAAGTCATGTGCCCCAGCCCCCGATCATTTTTGTTGCCCTCCGCTTGACTCTCTCCAGTTTGTCCACATCCTTTCTGTAGTAGGAGCCCCAAAACAGGATGCAATACTCCAGATGTGCCCTCACTAGTGCCTAATAGAGGGGAATAATGATATCCCTCGATCTGCTGGCAATGCTCCTACTAAGGCAGCCCAAGATGCCGTTAGTTTTCTCCGCAACAAGAAAACACTGTTGACTCATCTCTAGCTTCTCATCCACTGTAATCCCCAGGTCCTTTTCTGCTGAACTGCCATTTATCCAGTCGGTCCCCAGCCTGTAGCACTGGTGGGATTCTTTCATCCTAAGTGCAGGACTCTGCACTTCTCTTGTTGAACCTCATCAGATTTCTTTTGGCCCAATTCTGCAACTTATCTAGGTCAGTCTGGACCCTATCCCTACCCTCCAGCAAAGCTACCTCTCCCCCCCAGTTTAGTGTCATCTGCAAACTTGCTGAGGATGCAATCCATCCCATCATCCAGATCATTAATGAAGATGTTGAACAAAATGGGCGCCAGAACCGACCCCTAGGGCACTCCGCTTGATACTGGCTACCAACTGGACATAGAGCCGTTGCTCGCTACCCATTGAGCCCGATGATCTAGCCAGCTTTCTGTCCCCCTTATAGTCCATACATCCAATCCATACTTTTTTAACTTTCTTGCTTGCTTGCTGTCAACAGCTTTGCTAAAGTCAACATATATCACGTCCACCGTTTTCCCCATATCCACAGAGCCAGTTATCTCATCCTAGAAGGCAATCAGGTTGGTGAGGCATGACTTGCCCTTGGTGAGTCCATGTTGACTGTTCCTGATCACCTTCCTCTCCTCCAAGTGCTTCAAAATGGATTCCTTGAGGATCTGATCCATGATTTTTCCAGGGACTGAGGTGAGGCTGACCAGTCTGTAGTTCCCTGGATTCTCTTTCTTCTCTTTTTTAAAGATGGGCACTATATTTGCCTTTTTCCAATCGTCAGGGACCTCCCTCAATCGCCACGAATTTTTCAAAGATAGTGGCCAATGGCTCTGCAATCACATCAGCCAACTTTCTCAGCACCCTCGGTTGCATTAGATCTGTCCCCATGGACCTGTGCATGTCCAGCTTTTCTAAATAGCCCTTAACCTGTTCTTTCACCACTGAGGGCTGCTCACCTCCTCCCTATTCTGTGTTGCCCAGTGCAGCAGTCTGGAAGCTGATCTTGCCTGTGAAGGCCAAGGCAAAAAAAAAAAAAAAGCATTGAGTACTTCAGCTTTTTCCACATCATTTGTCACTAGGTTGCCTCCTCCATTCAGTAAGGGTCCCACACTTTCTCTGACCTTTTTCTTGTTGCTAACATACCTGTAGAAACCCTCCTTGTTACCCTTCACATCCCTTGCTAGCTGCAACTCCAATTGTGCTTTAGCCTTCCTAATTACACCGCTGCATGCTTGACTAGTATTTTTATACTCCTCCCTACTCATCTGTTCAAGTTTCCACTTCTTGTAAGCTTCCCTTTTGTGTTTAAGCTCACCAAAGATTTCTCTGTTAAACCAAGCTGGTCGCCTGCCATATTTGCTATTCTTTCTGCATATTGGGATGGTTTGTTCCTGCACCCTCAGTGAGGCTTCTTTAAAGTACATCCAACTCTCCTGGACTCTTTTCCCCCTCATATTAGTCTCCCAGGGGATCCTGCCCATCAGTTCCCTGAGGGAATCAAAGTCTGCTTTTCTGAAGTCCATGGTCCGTATTCTGCTGCTCTCCTTTCTTCCTTTTGGCTGGATCTGAACTCGACCATTTCATGGTCACTGCTGCCCAGATTGCCACCCACTTCTAGTTCCCCTACCAATTCTTCCCTGTTTGTGAGGAGAAGGTCAAGAGGAGCACAGCCCCTAGTTGATTCCTTTAGCACTTGCACCAGGAAGTTGTCCCCACTCTCCAGAAACTTTCTGGATTGTCTGTGCACTGTTGTTGTGCTCTCCCAGCAGATGTCAGGGTAATTGAAGTCCCCCATGAGAACCAGGGCCTATGATCTGTAAACTTCTGTTAGATGTCTGAAGAAAGCCTTGTCTACCACATCCACCTGGTCTGGTGGTCTATAGCAGATGCCCACCACGACACCACCCTTGTTGCTCTCGCCTCTAAACTTAACCCAAAGACTCTCAACAGGCTTTTCCCCAGTTTCATACTGGAGCTCTGAGCAGTCATAATGCTCTCTTACATACAGTACAATTCCTCCACCTTTTCTTCCACATTTTTATATCCGTGCAGGGCTCTACTGATCAGCGCCTTTATCTCCCTCCCAGCGCCTCCTGCCCGCCGTGGATCAGCTGTTTAGCGGTGTGCAGGAGGCCCTGGGAGGGGGAGTGCGCTCGACGGATGGGGTGGAGCGGGGTGGGGTGGGGGTTTAGGAGAAGGGGTGGAGTGGGGGCATGGCCTGGGGCAGAGCAGGGGTTGAGCACCCCCTGGGAAGGGACAAAGTCGGTGCCAGTGGACCCGAGGGCTACTAACAAATGCCTCCAGGGCGGCTGCCCTCTTCGTAAGCCGCACGTGTGTCTCTGCGCCGTCTCCATGGGGTGTATGAGTTCCAGCATGCCACCTGGGGGCTGGAGATTTACCATAGTGCAGAGGGAGGAGAGCCATGAGTATCCTGGGCAAAAAAATGAGGAAAAATCAGTAAAATCTGGGCCTCCAACATGTTGTGGTTTTAAGGGGGCCCCTCATGGCCTGCCAGGCACTGGGCTACTGCCTTTAGCCCCTCACAGAGTCCTCCTTGTGCACATAATCTGAAAGGCCTGATTCTGAGTGCCCTGCGGATGGGGGGAGTGCATTGGGCCATCCTGCCCTCCCTGATGCCCTCCACAACTACAGCCTGGCTGCCATGGGGTGAGTGTAAGGGGGCAAGGCCTGGCCAGAACCTCCCGGCCCACAAGGGAGTGTCTGATTGGAACAGGGCTGCGGCTACCATCCTGCCCTTGGCACCCCGGAAAGTTCAGACCAGGGGGAGCAGAGGCGAAGGTGCAGCAAAAGCCCAAAGCAACTTTGTGAAGCAGTCACATCATGAAGCAGATGGGGTTTTAATGGAGAGGGAACTGGTTGGCTGTGCCGTGTTCTAGCCAGTCCCCTGAACAGGTTGGCAGCAGAGCAGGTGTCAGGACCAGCCTCCAAACATCAGCGAAGACCAGCAGCCTCTGCACACTTGCAGATAGTGACTCCTCAGAGAAGCCCCCACAGCCAGCTCGGCATGCCCCACATCAGTCACTCCAGGCCTGGCTTATAGAGATGCAGAGCACCCACAGCCTCAGCTGGGGTCAAACTCAGCACCTCTGACAATGAGACCTCGCAACTTCAGCAAACTACGTGCACTGTACTGCTGACCCCATACCTGCCTACAGCCAGTCCTGAAAAGGTCTGGCGGTGCTTTCAGTTGGTTTTTGGCCCGCCCTCTTCCTCAGGCATTTCACCGGACCACTGGTGTCTAGTATATCTGAGCAGTTTTTAAACTATCAGCACAGTAATTCCTTCCCTGCTTTCAGTGACCCCAGACAATGCCAGATCTCCAACATTGCAGAGCTGCCTTTCTTACAGCTCACCTGAGCAGGCCCCATCTCTCTCTCCATCACTATATTGGTTCTGGGGCCTGGATCCATGGCAGCCATTGCTATGCACCACCAGAAGTAAAGAGACTTTGGAGGCTTCCATGAGAACTCCCCTAGAAGTCCAAGTGTTGGGCCAAATGCAGGCAGGTGTATGCACTAACCCCACCCGCAGAGTCAACACCAGGCCATTATCAGAAACAATTGTAGTCACTAACATTAACCTCATCCTAACACACACATGAAAGGGGATCACGTATCAATGCTGATGTGGCGTTAAAATACCAGTGTTCAGACAAGCAGTGCAGCTGCAGTGTGAATGGCCCCACGAGACAATTTTTGTGTCAGCCCTCGTCATTTTCCTGTTTGCAAATTGTCCATGAAATGGCCAGGATTCCTAAAAATTTGGTTGTTGTTATGCATCATAGTTGGACAGGTAAATTATATGAACGTACATCCGCCTACAGGCTGTTTGCCAACTGTCCCCAGTTCTCGTCAGTAGGGCCCTGCCAAATTCACGGCCGTGAAAAACGTGTCACAGACTGTGAAATCTGGTCTCCCCCAATGAAATCTGGTCTTTTGTGTGCTTTTACCCTATACTATACAGATTTCACAGGGGAGACCAGCATTTCTCAAATTGCAGGTCCTGAGCCAAAAGAGGGTTTCAGGGGGGTTGCAAGGTTATTTGGGGGAGGGGGAGTCACGGTATTGCCACCCTTACTCCTGAGCTGCCTTCATTGCTGGGTGGCCAGAGAGAGGCGGCTGTTGTCCGGGTGACCAGCTCTGAAGGCAGTGCCCCCCCCAGCAGCAGTGTGGAAGTAATGGTGGCAATACCATCTGATGCCATTCTTACTTCTGCTCTGCTCCCTTCAGAGCTGGGCTGCCAGAGAGTGGTGGCAGCTGACTGAAGGCCCAACTCTGCAGGCAGCAGCGCAGAAATAAAGGTGGCAATACCATACCATTGCCATCCTTACTTCTGCGCTGCTGCTGGTGGCAGCTCTGCCTTCAGAGCTGGGATCCCAGCCAGCAGCTGCTGCTCTCCAGCCACCCAGCTCTGAAGGCAGTGCCGCCACCAGCAGCAGCGCAGAAATAAAGGTAGCAGTACTGCAAACCTCGCTACAACTCCTTTTTGGGTCAGGACCCCTACAATTACAACACCATGAAATTTCAGATTTAAATAGCTGAAATCATGAAATTCATGATTTTTAAAATCCTTTGACCATGAAATTGATCAAAATGGACGATGAATTTGGTAGGGTGGGAGGGATAGCTCAGTGGTTTGAGCATTGGCCTGCTAAATCCAGGGTTGTGAATTCAATCCTTGAGGGGGCCATTTAGGGATCTGGGGCAAAAATTGGGGATTGATCCTGCTTTGAGCAGGGGGTTGGACTAGATGACCTCCTGAGGTCCCTTCCAACCCTGATATTCTATGATTCTACTTATCAGCACTCAGTGTGACGAATTCCATTTGATTGGGCTCTGGTCATGGACTCTATAAAGATTAGATCATCCAATCAGAGAATAAAGAGGAGCAGTGACAGAAGAAATCTTTGGGGTGTTGCATGTCTCAGAGAGAGTGGAGGGAGCAGGAGAAGTGCAAGATTGGGACATTTTCAGACTTCAAAGGCCTTTTCCCATTTTCTTTTGCACAAGAAAGAGCATTTGGCTCAGATTTAGAAATAGCTGTGGTCCTGCCTGGCTGAGGGCTGTCTAGCAGACTGACATTTCATTTCCTTTTGTCACAATAACACCAAGTGATTGTTGCTTCTTGGCTCCCCCATATCTCCCTGGTGATGGCTGTCCCCATGTCAGCAGCTCTTTGGCCCCCCACTAACACTGTGCCATTGTGGCTGGTGCTACGTGTAGTGATTCCATAGGGAAGTTGTCCCGAGGTACTGTCACCCCGCCACCATTCAGCCTCAGTCTCTGACTGCACAGCAGGCACCTTACTCCATGTTCTGAGGCTGGACCACATGCACCAGGACCCCAGGCAACTTTCCGTTACTCCTACTTCTCCAGCCCCTCACTGAGTGATGATCACTCCATTTGGTTGGCTTTGTCACTCCCTTAGGCTCCCCCTGCTGCCTCCCAACAGCCTCCCGCTCAAAGACATAAACCTGTTAGACATGGGGCAGCTGTGCGAGCTCCCCCCGTGTGAATCACCTCATGCGTTCCTGGATTCCAATATTTGGACTAATGCTCAAGGGAATAAAACACCAGTCACTTAAATATTCTTGGGGAAATGAATACAAACCAGCCCAGCCATGGGACGATTGAGTCATGGGTCAGGTTTTGAGAAGAGCTATCATCACTGTGATAATATCTTTGGATTTTGGTAGCTCCTAGGAGCCTCAGTCATGGACCAGGACCCTGTGGTATTAGGCATTGTACAAATACTTAACAAAAAGCTGGGCCCTGCCCCCAAGAGCTCACTGGGACCAGATCCAGCAGTTCCCATTGTGACACTCACAGCCAGATTTTCACAAGAGAGCAGCACCCAGTGCCCTAGGCTCTTCTGAACATCAAACCATATTGGGGCCAAAATGGCAACTGGGCTCTTCTGCCCATTTAGCCATTAGCCAACCCAATCATGAGTAAACTTTCCTGCCCTCTGCCTGGCTCTCTGTCTGACAAGCCAGGGGACATAATGGGGGATGGTGGTGTGGGCGAAGAACCATGTAGCAACACTTAGTGTGGCTGTTCTGGATGTGGTGTGAATGCTCCTTCTGGTGTAGAGATGGTGTGAGTGCCTCTAGCCCTGTTGCTGGCACATGACGCTGTGTGTATTTCTGTGTTCTAATTTCTAGCTTTCTGCTCACCGCATCATGTCACTTTTTCCCAACTGCCTTTCTTTTCTCTATCTTCCTTTTCCTTCTTCCTGTCCACGTGTCCATCCCTCCCTCTGTCCCCCTTCCCTGCCCCATAGACATGACCGACTTTGAGAACAATAATGGTAACCGTAGCCTGGCAGAACTGAGTCAACGCCCTGACAATCTCTCCACAGTGACCAATGCCTTAGTGGGGATGAGCCCGTCCTCCTCGCTTTCAGCCTTGTCCAGCCGAGCTGCCTCCGTCTCTAGCCTCCATGAACGCATCATGTTTGCTCCAGGCAGTGAAGAGGCCATTGAGAGGCTGAAGGTAAGAGCCTGAGGATGCTGACATCATGCTTTACTGAGATTGGGGAAGATGAAACACACTTGATCTGGCAACAGTTCCATTTTATATTCCCATGGTGGCATTTGAACCTGCGGATAGTGACTGTAACAGCCCAGGCTCTGCGATTATTATTTGTGCGCCTCCTAGATTATCTGCAGCCTCCTGCTTCTTACAAAGTAATGAAATCAAATGAAGACAGCAGGTACTTTGACAAGGATACTTTGTGGAGTCCAGGCCCCCAAGATGACCTTCTAGAGATTTCCCCACAGGTTTAGAAAGCCTCCAGAAGCTCAATTCTTCAAGTGCTTTCACATGCCATTCCAAGTTAGGTGTGTGCACACCTTGAGCATCACTGTTGGAATTTTTTTCCTAGTGGTATCTGTTGGGCCGGCTCTGGTGCCCCGTGATGCTGTGCTCTCATAGTGCCAGTATAAGGGGCCATGCTGAGCCCGCGTTCCTCAGTTCCTTCTTACTGCCCATAACTGCTGTTGGAACTCCCCTCTTTGCCTTGGCAAAGTTTTTCATAGTGGTTTTTTGCTTAGCTTTTATTGTAAATAGTTGTTAGTTAAGTAGTTTAAGTAGTTTTTAGTAAGTCTAGTATGGAAATTGGGACACCTCTCCTTGTCTGGAGAGGTGTTCCTCCTTCTGGGTGCCGGGGCATGCCTTAGTCTCCAGGGTTTACACCTGGCTCCACCTGTGGGAAGCCTATGCCCAACAGCAACCCTCTCTTGAGCTGTCTTAAGTGTTTGGGATTGTGAGAAGGATACAGAAAAGATCGTTGCCAAATTTGTTGTGAGTTTAAGCCCACACACTCAAAAAGTCTGAGCAGCAAGACTGAAAGTCCTCCTGATGGAGGCAGTATTGAGACCCACCTCGGAGCTGGGATCTGACTCGGCATGAGCACATCATCTTCAGAGCGCAGTGCACCTCCCACTGCTAGGGGCTCTCAGCATTGCTCCTCATCACCAGTGCCCAAGAAGAAGCATTGCGGGAATGGTGAGAAGAGCTGTTCTTCCTCACCAAAGTCAAGAGCTGCGGACAGGGATAGGGCGAGACCCGCACCGCACTGCTCCCCCGTTTCTGGCACCGCAGCAGCCACTGACACTGTCGCTCGCGCCAGCACCACAAACCCTCAGGAGGTCATCCAAACCCCTGCTCAAAGCAAGGCTGATCCCCAATTTTTTGCCCCAGATCCCTAAATGGCCCCCTCAAGGATTGAACTCACAACCCTGGGTTTAGCAGGCCAATGCTCAAACCACTGAGCTATCCCTCCCCCACTGCCTTGGTCCCCATGCTCCTTCTCCTCTTCAAAAATCAGACTCTGGTTCTGGCTCCTCACCTCGCCGCCATGGCCAAGGCCACATTCGCCACCGATCAGCATTGTCGGGAGCCATGATGCCCTAGAACACTTGGCCCCTGGGCTCCGGCACTGGTACAGTGGCCTTTTTGGGCGGTTTGGCCTGGGTCAAGGCACCAGCTGTAGGCATTCCAACTCGGTCTACTCTGAGAGTAGGATGCCACTGGTACTGCGTGATGACATACTGCCACCTATCACTGGTATCGATAGTAGGACTGGCCTGAGCACTGCGCTTGGCACCAAATCTGGAGCACATCCCAGTACCAAAGCCAGTACTGAGGCTGGTATTGATCAGCACGAGCAGGCTTCCCAAGGGGAGGATATAGTGGAGGCTATGGCAGTGCATGCCTTCTCTTCATCTTCACCTGATGATAAACTAATGGAGAAGGGGACATCCCTGCTTCAGGATGACCTGAGGGCCCCCCAGGACTCATTAAATCGGGTGGCATCCAATCTGGGCCTGCAGGCAGAAGTTGTCAAGGAGCCTTCTGACAGCTTCTTGGACAATTTGTCAGCAGCGACTTGTGCAAAGGTTGCTCTATTCCTATATGAGGCCATTATGGGACCTATTAAGACGCTCTGACAGAACCCAGCTTCCTTCCCTCCTACTGCCAAGAGGACAGAGTGGAAGTACTTTGTGCTAGCCAAGGGTTGTGAGTTTTTATTTTCTCACCCCGCACCCCCAGATCACTCGTTGTGGCAGCTGCCAAGAAGAGGGACTGTCAGGGCCAGCCAGGGTCCGCACTGAAGATGAAGAAGCCCCTGAAGCTCAACCTACTGGGCAGGAAAGCCAACTCCACTGGGGTGGAGGGTAAGAAGGGCTTCAACTTCGCATAGCGAACCAGCAGGCAGTGCTGGGCCACTATGACTTTAAACGAGTGGGAAGCAACGAACAAGTCCAAAGACAGATTTCTCCATGATAGCCAGCAGGAGTTCTCCACCCTTGTGGAGGAGGGCAAGATGGGAGCCTCTCTGCAGGCAGCCCTGGACTCTGCGGCTACATCTATGGCCATGGCAGTTACCATGCACAGGAGCTCATGGTTACAGGCGCCAGAGTGCCCACAGGAAGTACACCAGACCTTGCAAGACCTGCCTTTTGAGGGGCCCTCGCTTTTTTCAGAGCAAACTGATGCCAGACTGCATACCCTAAAAGATTGTAGGGCAACTCTGAAGTCCCTGGGCCTGCATTCTCCAGCACAACCCAGGAGACCATATAGGCTGCAGCATTATGGGGATTTCTATGCCCAGCTAGCCAGGCATGATCAGCAGAGAAAGAGGAATAAGGGCCACCCACCGTCCTTGCTCTCGGAGTGGTCAGTAAGAAGAAACTGAGGGACGCGGACTTGGCAGAGCTCAGCAGGGCCCCTTGTACCGATGCTGTGAACGTTTGGCACCAGGGGGCACTGGAACCAGCTCAATGGATACCACTAGGGGAAAAAATTTTGACAGCGATGCTCAGGGCACGCACACACCTAACTCAGAATGGACATGTGCAACCCATCTCAAAGAACAACAGTGACAAAAAGGTTAGTAACCATCTTTTTCGAGGCCAAACATTTCAAAAGCAACCCGGGATTTTCAGTGCCCAATTTTGAACACCTTAAAGAGTGAAATTCAAATTTACAGATTTTCAGAGGGAGGGTGCTTAAAGTTGTCTAAAAATCAGGGTTCTCTAAAGCATTGCAACTTAAAATTGAGGCACCCTGTAGCAGGGCGGTGACTCACCAGCATGGCACCTCCTGCTGGTCATCCAGGGAATTAGCTTTTCCAGCCTCTGGAGCACCCTCTGTAGGCCAATGTCCCGCTGGCCCCATGTCCCTCCCAGACCCTGGTACCCCTTTACCTTGGGTGCTGCCCCCAAGCAGTACCCCCACATATCTGGGTCTCCCCTCCCCAGGGAACCCCCAAACCTCTATCCCCACCTCACCTCAGTCTATGGCTACTGCCAGTCAGCATCTAGCCCCCATTCACTGCAGCAGACTGCAGTATACAAGCCATTCATCGTTGGCAAAAGGGGGTTTGGCCTGCAGCCTCTGCAACCCCAGTACCTAGTTTGGCCTTGCACAGAGCCTGCAGTCTGGGGAGTTGCTAGCTGGGAGCTCCTCTCACCTTTCCCCAGCCCTGCTCTGCTCTGTTGCCTGCACCCATGGCTCCCAGGCAGCTAGGTCCTTCTCCCTCAGAAGCTGGAGGGAGAGTGTCTAGCTCCTGGCTCATAGCCCTTTTATCAGGGCCAGCTGAGGTCTGATTGGGGTGTGGCCCAGCAGAGCCATCAGGCTGCAGTTTGGGCCCAGTTCTGCCCAGCTCTGAATGGCATGTCTGAGGGTCATCTGCTTTCCTAACATGTTGTCTTCAAATACTGTGACTGGTGTAAGGGTTTGTTGAAAAACCTCTTACCCTGCCTTTTCCCTGAGGGATGCTTTACATTGAAACCAGCCTGGAACTGGGATTCACATTCTGCAGCCAGGAGACAGAGCTGTCTCATTTGTGTCCATTATACAAGATCATTGTGTGGTGTGACTGAGTAAATGCCACTGTGACTGTGACCTCTGTAGAACAGAGGTTCTGGAGCAAAGCCTAAAAGAGCATTTGTAGTTCTGTTACCAAAGGTGACAGCAGTCACAAAATACTAACATTTAAACTCTGCTTGCCAGGAAACAGAGAAGATCATCGCTGAGCTGAACGAGACCTGGGAAGAAAAGTTGCGGAGGACAGAAGCAATCCGCATGGAGAGGTGAGTGTACAGCAGCGATGTTTGCAGGACTTATTCACTCAGTGCCCAGTTCACTTTATGCCACCTTTGTGCCTCCCCTCTGAGGGGGCTGGCTGGGGTCAGTTCATCTGCCTGTGCTGGTTGTAGCAGCATCAGCAGCCAGGAAGAGCCAGGATAGTAAGAGCATTGGGTCGTGCCCCAGTTTCGTCAATAGCATGGCTGGCACTCCTCCTCTACCAGTGACTCCTGTAGGGGGCTTTGCATAGAGCCAGGTATGCTGACACGACACATGTCTGTGATGTGTTCGGTCAGAGACCCCCCTTGGGACTGTCAGCTGACATGCTGAGATTACCTCTGAGCCCATTTTCCCTGCCAGTTTGGGACTCCAGAACCCTGCCTTGTTAAGCCAGATACGCTAGCTTGCTGCAACACAGACCCAGGTCTGGTCCACACCCCCAAAGCTGCAGGCTTTAACCAAAAACTGCTCAGCAGGTCACCTATCTCCAGCACCCAGACACCCAGTTCCCAATGGGATCCAAACCCCAAATAAATCCATTTTATTCTGTATGAAGCTTATACAGGGTAAACCCATGAATTGTCCACCCTCTATAACACTCATAGAATCATAGAATCATAGCATATTAAGGTTGGAAGGGACCTCAGGAGGTCATCTACTCCGACCCCCTGCTCAAAGCAGGATCAATCCCCAACTAAATCATCCCAGCCAGGGCTTTGTCAAGCCTGACCTTAAAAATATCTAAGGAAGGAGATTCCACCACCTCCCTAGGTAACTCATTCCAGTGTTTCACCACCCTCCTAGTGAAAAAGTTTTTCCTAATATCCAACCTAAACTTCCCCCACTGCAACTTGAGACCATTAGTCCTTGTTCTGTCATCAGCTACCATTGAGAACAGTCTAGATCCATCCTCTTTGGAACCCCCTTTCAGGTAGTTGAAAGCAGCTATCAAATCCCCCCTCATTCTTCTCTTCCACAGACTAAACAATCCCAGTTCCCTCAGCCTCTCCTCATAAGTCATGTGTTCCAGTCCCCTAATCATTTTTGTTGCCCTCCGCTGGACTCTTTCCAGTTTTTCCACATCCTTCTTGTAGTGTGGGGCCCAAAACTGGACACAGTACTCCAGATGAGGCCCCACCAATGTCGAATAGAGGGGAATGATCATGTCCCTCGATCTGCTGGCAATGCCCCTACATATACATCCCAAAATGCCATTGGCCTTCTTGGCAACAAGGGCACACTGTTGACTCATATCCAGCTTCTTGTCCACTGTAACCCCTAGGTCCTTTTCTGCAGAACTGCTGCCGAGCCATTCGGTCCCTAGTCTGTAGCAGTGCATGGGATTCTTCCGTCCTAAGTGCAGTACTTTGCACTTGTCCTTGTTGAACCTCATCAGATTTCTTTTGGCCCAATCGTCTAATTTGTCTAGGTCCCTCTGTATCCTATCCCTACCCTCCAGCGTATGTACCTCTCCTCTCAGTTTAGTGTCATCTGCAAACTTGCTGAGGGTGCAATCCACACCATCCTCCAGATCATTAATGAAGATATTGAACAAAACCGGCCCGAGGACTGACCCTTGGGGCACTCCACTTGATACCGGCTGCCAACTAGACATGGAGCTATTGATCACTACTCATTGAGCCCGACAATCTAGCCAACTTTCTATCCACCTTAGAGTCCATTCATCCAGCCCATACTTCTTTAACTTTCTGGCCAGAATACTGTGGGAGACCGTGTCAAAAGCTTTGCTAAAGTCAAGGAACAACTCGTCCACCGCTTTCCCCTCATCCACAGAGCCAGTTATCTCGTCATAGAAGGCAATTAGATTAGTCAGGCATGACTTGCCCTTGGTGAATCCATGCTGACTGTTCCTGATCACTTTCCTCGCCTCTAAGTGCTTCAGAATTGATTCCTTGATGACCTGCTCCATGATTTTTCCAGGGACTGAGGTGAAGCTGACTGGCCTATAGTTCCCAGAATCCTCCTTCTTCCCTTTTTTAAAGAGATAGAGAGATATGCACAGCTGTTTGCTCCCACAGGTATTAATCACTTACTCTGGCTTAATTAATAAGCAAAAGTTTTCACCTAAGATGTCTGCTGAAACTAACAAGGACTGTACCGGGGAAAGGATTGGACCCAGACTAGGAAGCAGTCTAGTCTGTGAAAGAAGCTTATTGGAACATCTCTGAGGGTGAGATTTTACCTGTAATCAATAAAATCAATTAAGTATAAAAAGTAGGATTTAAGTGATTTCAAGAAATGATAAAACAAAGTAAGTCTCCAAGCAAAATAAAGCAAAAACACGCAAGTCTAAGCCTAATACATTAAGAGACTGATTATGGGGAAAATCTCACCCTCAGAGATGTTCCAATAAGCTTCTTTCACAGACTAGACTCCTTCCTAGTCTGGGCCCAATCCTTTCCCTGGTACAGTCCTTGTTAGTTTCTGTAGACATCTTAGGTGAAAACTAGGGTTTTTTTTCATGACTGGCAGCCCCTTTTGTTCTGTTCGCCCCCTTTTATAACTTTGGCACAAGGCGGGAATATTTTGTCTCTCTGGGTCCCCACCCCTCCTTCTAAATGGAAAAGCACCAGGTTTAAGATGGATTCCAGTATCAGGTGACATGTTCACATGTCCTGTGAGACCCTTGCCTCCATTCTTCCAGGGCGGGCCCACATGCACTCAGGAAGGTTTGCAAGTAAACATACCACTTACAACCAATTGTCCTAGTCAATGGGAGCCATCAAGCTTCCAAACCACCATTAATGGCCCACACTTTGCATAATTACAGTAGGACCTCAGAGTTATACTTCATATTCCTAGTTTCAGATACCAGAATGATACATTCATACAAATAGGATGAACACACTCAGTAGATTATAAGCTTTGTAATTATATCTTACAAGAGATCTTTTGCATAAAGCATATTCCAGTTACATTATATTCACACTAATAAGCATATTTCCATAAAACATTATGGAGTGCATTGTCACAATGCCCATAGCCCCTTTTCCGGAGGCAGTCAGAGGTGAGGGGACAGGTGCATTTTAGAAATGAATGAGATGAGAGAAAGAGAAGATAATGTCTCCGTACAACCATTTCAATACAGTGATCAGCCCTCCAAAAGGAAGAGGTGGATGGTCTTGTTGGTAAGGCACCAAATCATAGAATCATAGAATCATAGAATATAAGGGTTGGAAGGGACCCCAGAAGGTCATCTAGTCCAACCCCCTGCTCAAAGCAGGACCAATTCCCAGTTAAATCATCCCAGCCAGGGCTTTGTCAAGCCTGACCTTAAAAACCTCTAAGGAAGGAGATTCTACCACCTCCCTAGGTAACGCATTCCAGTGTTTCACCACCCTCATAGTGAAAAAGTTTTTCCTAATATCCAATCTAAACCTCCCCCACTGCAGCTTGAGACCATTACTCCTCGTTCTGTCATCTGATACCATTGAGAACAGTCTAGAGCCATCCTCTTTGGAACCCCCTTTCAGGTAGTTGAAAACAGCTATCAAATCCCCCCTCATTCTTCTCTTCTGCAGGCTAAACAATCCCAGCTCCCTCAGCCTCTCCTCATAACTCATGTGTTCCAGACCCCTAATCATTTTTGTTGCCCTTCGCTGGACTCTCTCCAATTTATCCACATCCTTCTTGAAGTGTGGGGCCCAAAACTGGACACAGTACTCCAGATGAGGCCTCACCAATGTTGAACAGAGGGGAACGATCACGTCCCTCGATCTGCTCGCTATGCCCCTACTTATACATCCCAAAATGCCATTGGCCTTCTTGGCAACAAGGGCACACTGCTGACTCATATCCAGCTTCTCGTCCACTGTCACCCCTAGGTCCTTTTCCGCAGAACTGCTGCCTAGCCATTCGGTCCCTAGTCTGTAGCTGTGCATTGGGTTCTTCCGTCCTAAGTGCAGGACCCTGCACTTATCCTTATTGAACCTCATCAGATTTCTTTTGGCCCAATCCTCCAATTTGTCTAGGTCCTTCTGTATCCTATCCCTCCCCTCCAGCATATCTACCACTCCTCCCAGTTTAGTATCATCCGCAAATTTGCTGAGAGTGCAATCCACACCATCCTCCAGATCATTTATGAAGATATTGAACAAAACCGGCCCCAGGACCGACCCTTGGGGCACTCCACTTGATACCGGCTGCCAACTAGACATGGAGCCATTGATCACTACCCGTTGAGCCCGACAATCTAGCCAGCTTTCTACCCACCTTGTAGTGCATTCATCCAGCCCATACTTCCTTAACTTGCTGACAAGAATACTGTGGGAGACCGTGTCAAAAGCTTTGCTAAAGTCAAGAAACAATACATCCACTGCTTTCCCTTCATCCACAGAACCAGTAATCTCATCATAGAAGGCGATTAGATTAGTCAGGCATGACCTTCCCTTGGTGAATCCATCAGTCTACAAGCTTTCTTCATGACCTCCTATAAAACATTTAATCTCTCTCTGCCTTGATTTCCCTCATCTGTAACACGGAGCTAATAGTACTATCCTGCTTCACAGCTGAGTCTTACTTCATTAACATTTATAAGACACTTTGAGATCCTCAAATAGCTGGCACTAGCTAAATATTATAAATGGAATGTCTGCCTTAATTTAGAGGGCTTCAAGGAAATGGAATTACTGAAATCATTAATATTCTTTATTGATGTAATTGTTTAATTGAACTCTCATGATGGGGGTCATTTTCCTAAGCACTGTACAAATATCTAACAAAGCCCATAGCTAGTCTGTGTAAACATATGTTCCTCTCATGGTTACCCTCCTCCATCTTTGCCCTCCTCCTTCCACTTGATTCGCCTTGTTTCCAATTGAACTGTGAGCGCTTTGAGGCAGGGTCTGTGTCTGTGCAGCCCTTAGCACAGTGGGATCCTGATCTCAGTTGGTTTCTCTAGGGGCTGCTCTGATGCAAAAAACTAACAACACAGGTTGTTTTGACAGACTTTTGCTTTTGCTGTTGCTCAGGGAAGCTTTGCTGGCAGAAATGGGCGTGGCCATGAGAGAAGATGGAGGCACGCTGGGTGTTTTCTCTCCAAAAAAGGTAGGTGGGATTT
This sequence comes from Caretta caretta, assembly GCF_965140235.1. Taxonomy (NCBI): domain Eukaryota; kingdom Metazoa; phylum Chordata; order Testudines; family Cheloniidae; genus Caretta; species Caretta caretta. The sequence goes on from NC_134214.1 coordinate 56,434,575, forward strand.
CTTTAATCTCTTCCATCAGACCAATCAGATCCTTCTAAAAATATACCTACTGCCCGGCAGCAGCACTTGGAAAATACCTCCCTGCTAAATTCCTATTAGTCCAACTCATTTCTGATTAGCACCGAGACATGTGAACTGACCCGTCTAGCTCAGTGGGTATTGACTTTGAAACATAAAAATGATGCTTTAAACATCAACCCTGTTCACTGTTTCACTGCTGATTGTTTTAATAGAAACATCCAGCTAATTTTCCCTTCCCTTTCCCAGATTGTGTTATAGTTCTTTTGGCATCCAGCCATTAAGGCCATGAGACAGTGTGCCTCAGTTTCCCCATTCACACACAGCAAACCAGGTTTTTTATGGTTTCTCTGCTGTGATAAGCTTTAAATCCGTTTACAGGTATTAATTGAAAAGTAGCATTATCATAAGGTTTAACATCCGTGTCAAAATTCTTATCCCCAAAACTTAACATTAATACCAAAATTTTTATCTCAGATGTGCGTTTCTAAGTGTCTTTATGATAGTACGTCCTCTGTTCAGATAGTGTAGTTTGAGGTTAGTTTGTTCATTACCCATAGTGTCCTTTGACTCTGTCCCATGTAATCAGTCACTGGCTTTTCCTTCCCTCCAGTGTTCCCCTCTGTGTGGGCTCTTAATTTAATCATGTTTCTGGAATTTTGGTGCCTAGGGTCTGGCAAGATAGGTGTTCAGGGGGATCCTGCACATTGGCTGGCCCTTTGGGGAGCCGTCTCCCAACCCCAGGACTGTAGATATGCAGAAAATCCAGCTCCCCTTTTGGGGTTACCCTCTGTTTCTCCCCTCCCTGCAGCACTGAGTCCCTCCCTGCCCCCTAGAGGGCTTTGATCTGTGCTCTCTGGGCTAGGTGTGTTTACCCTTTGATCAGATTCACTTTTTCCCAGCAGCTTTCCCATAACTGCTCTCTGTCTCATCAGCCTGGGGGAAAACACCTCCTTCTCTGTCAGTTGGATCATTCGCATTCTGGCAAACTACCACCTGGCAATTTTCTGGTCCCAACTCCTCTGTTATCACACACATTGGAGCTGCATCTTGATTTAGAGACACAGTTACTTTCCAAAAACTTATCAGAAATAGCATCCTGAAAAACTGGGATCTGGATTGGGGTACCTTCCACCACCCCTTTCTGTGAGACGTCAGCTGTGTAACTGCTCCCCTCCAGGAGGTCAGTTACACAGTTGCTTCTCAAAACCTGGGTCACAGGTGGAGTGACTGGGTGCACAGATGCTGACCCAGCCATCCTCCTAATGTCCTGGGCATCCTGCCCCAAGTGACTAGTGAAGAGACATTTCTGTACCCCCACTATTCCTTTCCCAGTTTTCTCCTCTGGGCCCCCTCCTAAGACACATTTCTCTGTGCCCCTAGGAAGGGTTCTATCTCTTGTTCAGCTGCAGAACTCTGCCAGCTAACAACTGGGACAGTTTCCTTAATCCCTGACAACACCTCTCCTGCCCCTGTGCTTGAGGGCATGTTGCCTTCTGCTGGAAAGGAGCTAGGCTCAGCCCCTCCCATACTTGGAAGCACACTGCCTCCCATACTTGGAAGTCACAGGATTCCTCACCAACCTCGGTGGTTTCTTGGATTCCCTGCCCCTTCTCTGGGCTCTCCTCTGGGACACATTTCTCTATGCTCCCTAGAGCGGGTTTGTCTCTGGTTCAGCTGCGACCTGCTGGCAGCTAGCAACTTGGACAGCTCTCTCCATGGCAGGCATTATACTCCCATCCCTTCCTGATGTGGTGTTGCCTCCAGCTGCGGTGCAGGAGTTGGTCTCAACCACCCTCCCACCTGGAAGGATGTGGCTTCTCCCTGCTGCAGAAGAATCAAGGAGACTCTCTCCCATTCTCTCAGCAGTTCCTGAGACCTTACCCTTTCCTTCGGGGATCTCAGCATAAAACTCCCTCCTGCGGCAGGCAAATACTTTAACCTGAGCTACACGGAAAAAATCATTACCAAGGAGCAGGTTGACTAGGAGGTGTTCTATTACCCCCACAGTCAAAACACTTTCCAAACCTTCCCAAACCACATGGTAATCAAGGAATATGCTTTCGTCCACCCCCACAATCTCTGCCATTTGGCCAGGTAGCACACTGGCCTTTAGGACTACACTCTGCTTAACCAGAGAGATCTGGGCCCCTGTATCCCTCTACCCCAAGTACTCCTTGCCATTCATTTGGACAGCCTTAATATGCTCGATATCTGGTTCTGCAGAGGCTAACCTCACAAAACCAATATGATAGATTTCAATTGCTTGGGGGAGTTTCTGTGTTGAGGACAGCAGAACTAACATGAGCTATTGGTTGCCTGCTTCCTCTTAGCACAGGATGTGTATTCCTCAGGTGATCAGTGGAATTACACTGATAGCACCTTTTGGGCTCTTCTGCTTTCACAGGAGATTTGGGATGAGGGTTGGAGGAATGTTTTGGGGTAAGAGAATGTTTAGACTCCCAACCCCCTTCTCTTTTCTCAGGGGCAAAATGGGATCCTCCCTTCCCACCAGTTTTAACCCCCCTTTTCTGTGGCCTGCCCTCAATTGATGCCTCAGTTGATGTTAGAAGGCATCAGCTAAAAAAGCCACAGACTTTACATCTTTGTCCCATAGACACTGCTTTACATCAGCCTTACATATGCTTAGGAAATGCTCCTGAACAAGAAGATCAACATTCCCTCAAAACTTACCACCTCTTTATCCCTCACCCATTTTCCCAACAAATCTTTCATTTTGTTTACATATTTCCCATTATTCATGCCAATATCCCTCTTAAGATTCCTAAATGTAACTCTATATGTTTCAGGGATAATCTGAAAACTTCGCAAAACAGTATCTTTAAATTTACAATAGTCTAAAGCATCTTCAATAGGCATTCCATTGAATTAAGATTCAACTTGATAAGTTTATGGAGGAGAAGGTATGATGGGATAACATGATTTTGGCAATTAATTGATCTTTAACTATTCATGGTAAATAGGCCCAATGGCCTGTGATGGAATGTTAGATGGGGTGGGATCTGAGTTACTACAGAGAATTCTTTCCTGGGTATCTGGCTGATGAATCTTGCCCAGCCAGATTGCCATATTTGGGGTCGGGAAGGAATTTTCCTCCAGGGCAGATTGGAAGAGGCCCTGGGGGGTTTTCACCTTCCTCTGCAGCATGGGGCACAGATTACTTGCTGGAGGATTCTCTTCACCTTGAAGTCTTTAAACCATGAGTTGAGGACTTCAGTAGCTCAGACAAAGGTGAGAGGTTTATTGCAGGAGTGGGTGAGTGAGATTCGGTGGCCTGCATTGTGCAGGAGGTCAGACTAGATGATCATAATGGTCCCTTCTGACCTTAATATCTATAAATATATGAATACATTTCAAGCTTTTCCATTTAATTTTGCAGTTAGGATAGGAACTCTCTTATCATCAGGACAGAAGTGTTCCCATTTGTGGATTTTTGGAGTGATGGGAGTCATTGGGGTCGGAGGGTTCTAGTTCTGCTTCTCTAGCAGGTCCAGTTGGTGTTTTCACTCTCTTTCTCTTTTTTCTCTCTCTCTCTCTGTTTTTCTTCCACGGCCCTTCTGTGTGCAGCCTCCTCCCTGGCTGCTTCTGTCTCCATAGTTTCCCTGGTCGCAGCTGCTTCTTTGAGCCTCATTTCTGCCTGCCACATATGACACTTGTGGTCCTTTTCCTTCTCTGCAGCTTCCAGTCTGGCCAGCTCTACTTTTTGTAGCTGCCTTACTGGTAGTCATTTTTCTGCTTTCTTGTGCTTATTTCCCTCATCCAAAATAAACAAACAGAAAATAACAAAATTGTGACCTCCTCCTGACCATTCTTAGCCACTGCACTTAAGACTCACTTAAAATCACAAATATCAGTTCTTAAAGTGTGAACTCCACTTGGAGTAACAAGCTGTACAAACACCTACTTGCTGTGCCACTGTGACTTTCCCCTGGTGTTATCTGTTGGGTCACTCCAGTCCTCGATTGGGAGCCAGTCTTACCCTGCTCTGCTGTGAGAACCCCCACTCCTGGACTGTTCACGCACAGTCTCTGGCATGTAAGCTGCTCCTTGGATTGAGGAACCGAATGATACTAGCCAATATCTCTGGTCCCAGACACAACCCTAGGAACCTCCTTCTTGCAGTGTTCAGTTATGCCCGCTGGACACTGCAAGATTATATGAGTTCGTCTATTTAACAAAGAAATTGATATGCACCAGGCTTGTTATCCCAAGGGGAATCTCTGACATGCTTTAAATCAAATACACTTCTTCAGGTAGAATAAACAAACAGATTTATTAACTACAAAGATAGATTTTAAGTGATTATAAGTCAAAGCATAACAAGTCAGATTTGGTGAAATGAAATAAAAGCAAAATGCATCCTAAACTGATTTTAACACTTTCAGTGCCCTTACAAACTTAGATGCTTCTCACCACAGGCTGACTGGTTGCCCTTCAGCCAGGCTTCAGTCGCTTGGTGGTGATGTCTGTAGATGGAGGTGGAAGAGAGAGGAAGCATGACTCTCCCTTTTATCATGTCCTTTCTTCCCTCTTGGCTTTGCCCCCCTCTTCAGAGTGAGGTGAGCATTACCTCATCACAGTCCCAAACTGACCAAAAGAAGGGGGTGACTCACTCGAGAGTCCAACAGATCCTTTGTTGTTGCCTTGGCCAGTGTTCTTTGTTCCTGTGAGGCTGGGCTGGGTTTGTCCCATACATGCCCTGATGAGGTGTGAACTGTCCCTCTGCTCCTGGAGAGTTTTTGCCTGGGCTTGCTTTAAGCCTTGAGGACACATTTTCAGCCTCATAACTATATACATGAAATTACAACCTGTAACATTACTATAACAACGAATTACTATAACATTACCATAACAACAATGCTCAGTACATCATGAGCCTTCCAAAGACACATGACATGATAAACTGTGCATTAGATACCACACAATCATATTATAAGGATGAATATGAGATGCTGGGTGTTCCTCCAAGGTACAGAATGTCACACCTATCTCCTGCAGTGTTCAGAGGGTAAATACACGAGCAGTGGTAAGGTGCTTAGATGCTATAATAAAGAGGTCATATAAGTATCATTAATAGATAGATACCCAGGAAACAGGTGTCTAATTAACACATAACTAGATGGGTAGAGAGAGAAAGTAAGGCCTTTTGCAAAAGTGGATCCCCATAACGAAGCACTTAACTCCATATTTGGGCACCTGGATAAATCAGAAAGTGCTGTGCACCCTGCAACACCTGTTGAGGTGTGGGGTAGTTAATCAGAGCTCAGCACTTTGAAAATCAAGCCACTTATTCAGGTGCCCAATACCGCATGAGGAGGTGAATTTTATGCAGGCGTTATGGAGATTCTCGTCTACAGACACTTGTGCAATATCCTAACAAAAACCACCTTAGCAGTCCTCCCCAAGTGAGAGCTGATGTCCCAGGGCGAAGCAAAGGCTGCAAGGGTTAGCTTAGCACAGGCTGCAAAGCAGGAAGATCTAGATGAGAAAGTGAGAGGAAGAAGCAGAAAAAGCCAGCTCAGTGAGGGGGAGGAGGAAAGAAGCGACTGCATCATCTGTTGTGACCAGGCTTTAGTAGATTGGGTGGAGGATGCGGAGGAGACATTTTGGCTACTCCCAATTGTCAGATAGATTCAGTAACTAATTCTTTCTCCTTGTGCATCTGCGGGCTCTCCTCCTGAGAGGCAGGGACTGAGGGGCTAGGAACCCAGCTCAGGAATCACCTAATCCTATAAAGCAGGAATTGCTTAAGGTCTGTGATCTTCATCTTTTAATAAATAACCCTTCCACTCCTCAGTGTGTTGACTGTTTGCCCTTACATGAGGGACAGTTTCTGATTCTCTTTGCATACCGTGTAGACTGGTTTTATGGTTGTGATTTTAGAGGATCTCCCACAAGGGATCAATCAGGTGTAAGATTATAACAATGTGAGCTTGCTCCCAAAAGTGCTCTGCTTCTGGCAGCTAAAATTCCAGCACTGAGTGCTTCCTCCTAGCAGCACGGCTGCTCCTTGGCCATTTGGGGGTGCGTTAGTTGTGCCATGGGAGGACTTGGCTGGCTGTAATTGAATAAAGAAGCTACCAGGTGCTGGTGAATTCAGGAATCTCAGCTCCAGCTCAAAGGATGTATAGGCCCTTCTGTGTTACAGTAGTATGTCCATGCCCCTTGGCTCACACGACCCACTTGACTTTTACTCAAATGCAGGGTGGTATTAGAAAGCTGAGGCAAATTTCTTTACATTTTCCAAGCCAGTTAGAGAAGCAACGTCAATGCTGAACAGACCTGATTTCCCCAACCCCCATGTGGCGCCATCACTGGCACCTGTGCAAAGTGGGTGTGAATGGACCCTGCTGTGAATGGAAAGCCTGATATGCCCCCTTGGCATGAAAGTAAATGGCCTGGTCAGATGCAGGGCACAGGGGAACCAGGCCCCAGCTCTGCTGTTCCGGCTTCTGTTTTGATTTTTAATCAGCTTGTGAGGCACTGTTCAGGGAGGCAGGAACTGTCAAAGAAGTTAGAAGCCCAGTAAATGTCAATGGGAGTTGGGTACCTGACTCTCTTTAGCCACCTTTGAAAATCCCTATGTGACGTTCCCCTCTGGTGTTATCTGAATTGGTGATCTGTTAGGGCACTCCAATTCTTGACTCTGGGAGCCAGCCTTACCCTGCTCTGCTGTGAGAACCCCCACTCCTGGGCTGTTCACACACAGCCTCTGGCATGTAAGCTGCTCCCAGCTACTTGCAACCGAATGAGACTAGCCAATATCTTTGGTCCCAGACTAAACCCTAGGAACCTCCATCTTGCAGTGTCCAGTTTTGCCCACTGGACACTGCAAGCTTTTATGAGTTTGTCAATTTAACAAAGAAATTGGTATGTACCAGGCTTGTTATCTTAAGGAGAGTCTCTGACACGCTTCAAACCAAACACACTTTTTCAGGTAGAATAAACAAACAGATTTATTAACTATAAAGATAGATTTTAAGTGATTATAAGTCAAAGCATAACAAGTCAGATTTGGTGAAATTAAATAAAAGCAAAACACATTCTAAGCTGATCTTAACACTTTCAATGTCCTTACAAACTTAGAGCATGTCTACACAGGCAAAGTTACAGCACCAGCAGTTACAACACCGCTCAGAGAGCGCTGAAGGAAAACTGCTGTTGTGTGTTCACACTGACAGCTGCCTCCGCAATAGCATGTTCACACTTGCGGCGCTATTCAGAGAGGTGCACTCTGGGCAGCTCTCCCACAGAGCACCTCTTTCTCTTCTGCTACTAAGACTTGTGGGAAGGCGGAAGAGGTCGCGGAGCATCCTGGGTCCTGACCCAATGCCCTGTGACACATTGCTTCGCATACCAGCAATTCCTGTGCTTCCATCTGCATTTGGCACCATCTTTCAATGGTTTGTGTACTGCGCGCCCTGCCCTGCCTCTTTCTGGCTGCAGGAATGGATCCTGAGCTGTTGACAAGAATGCTGTTCGGACTGACCAACACGTCACAAGTGGCAGTGGAGTTATCCTTAAACTACAAAGGCAAGAGGAGTGCAACATTGATCTCGCCATGCGAAGTAGCTACGACACAAGATTTCTTGTGGCATTCACTATGGTGCTGACCACTGTGGAACACCGCTTTTGGGATCGGGAAACAAGCACTGACATTACATTGTGATGCACGTCTGGGATGACGAGCAGTGGCTGCAGAACTTTTGCATGAGGAAAGCCACATTCATGGGACTGTGTGAAGAGCTTGCACCAGCCCTGTGGTGCAAGGACACAAGAATGAGAGCTGCCCTGCCGTTGGAGAAGCGCTTGGTGATTGCACTGTGGAAGCTGGCTACTCCAGACTCCTACTGATGGGTCGCTAACCAGTTCGGAGTGGGAAAGTCGAGCATTGGGCTCGTGTTGATGGAAGTGTGCAGGGCCATTAATCGCAACCAGCTCCGAAAGACCATGACTCTGGGCAACATGCGTGAGATTGTGGATGGCTTTGCACAAATGGGCTTCCCTAACTGCGGAGGGGTGATAGATGGCACACACATTCCAATTCTGGCACCAGACCACCTAGCCAACGAGTACATTAATCACAAGATGTATTTCTCAGTGGTTCTCCAGGCGCTTGTGGATCACCGTAAGCGTTTCACAGACATTAACACAGGCTGGTCCGGAAAAGTGCATGATGCACGCATCTTTCATAACACTGGCCTGTTCAAGAAGCTGCAAGCAGGGACTTTCTTCCCAGACCAGAAGATCACCATGGGGGAAGTTGAAATGCCCACTGTGATCCTGGGAGACTCCACCTACCGCTTAATGCCGTGGCTCATGAAGCCATACACGGGGCAACTTGACAGCAGCAAGGAGCAGTTCAACAACAGGCTGAGCAAAATGCAGAATGACTGGAGTGTGCATTCGGCCATTTAAAAGCCTGCTGGCGATGCCTGTATGGGAAACTGGACATGGCCGATGATAATATTCCTATGCTTATAGCCGCATGCTGTGCACACCATAATATTTGTGAAGGGAAGGGTGAAAGGTTCACTCAGGGCTGGACAGCAGAGACTCAGCACCTGGAGGCTGAGTTTGAACAGCCAGAGACCAGGGCTATTAGAGGGGCACAGCGTGGGGCCATAAGGATCAGGGATGCTCTGAGGCAGCAATTTGAAGCTGAAAGCCATTAATATTTGTTGCTGTGCTCGGGATTGCAATGCTTGTAATGCTACGAGGTGATTGTTGCACATGATGCAAGAAGGGGCCTTAACATAGCTGTACATATGTTGCCTTGCAGTGCTCTTTTTGCTTTCACTTAATAGAATAAAGATTGCTTTCAAACAAACACAATTATTTTATTGAAAGACAACAACCAGAGGAGAGAGTCAAACGAAAAAATTAATCAGCAGGTAGGGGGATGGGGGGGAGGGAATGGGGGAATGGAAGGTTTCAAGAGGAGGAGGGGTCCCGGGACGGCTATAGATTTATGTATGTCTAGGGATCATACCCAACCTTCTCCTTTGGAGTACGATGCAGCGGGTGCTGTACTTCAGCAGGGCCAAACTACAGATGGATGGGTGTTGAGTGCAGTAGGCATTGGGAGTGAGGAGGGAGGAGTGGAATACTGCGGGTAGAGAGTAGAGCCAGGAGGTTGATAAGAGTATATTGGCGGGCGGAGCATGGGAAAGTTTTTTGCGACAGCGGCTGCAGGGGAGAGCAGGTGCAGAGCTGCTTGGTTTGAAGAGCTAGTATCTCCCTGGAGCATGTCCACTTGGTGCTCCATAACTGTTAAGAGCCGCTCCGTGGCTTCTTTCTGGTGTGCCGCGTTTGCCTTTTGTTCCCTCTTCTTGCTGTCCCGCCACTCCTTCAATTCCTTTTTCTCGGCGGCGGACTGTATCATAACCTCATACATAAAGTCCTCCTTAGTCCTTCTTAGCTGCTTTCGAATTCTTCACAACCATTCTGCCGCCAATAAGGGAGGCTGGCCTCCCACGGTCATCTCTGTGAAGTTCAAATGCAACCTTTTACAGAAGCAGTATTGTTTGCAACACAGACAACACTTTTTCAGTGCTTTAAAACACAGCTGACACTAACTGGCTGACTCCAGGCAAGCACACACAAGCCACAAGACCTCCAAAATGGTGAATAGCCACAGGGGCAAAGTAAATCACTGTTCCCGGACCCTGCTGTACACTAGGCACATGGCTCTTGGGCACTTGGGGAGAGCCAGCACTGTGGCAGGAGGGAGGGGGGCTGATAATCATTCCTGTCCCCACACTTTCCACAGGAGATTATCATTTTGGAAGATATCTCACTGTTGAGGGTGAGCAGGGAATCAAGGAAGGGTGTTCTCCAGGCCTGCAGCTTCCAACCTGGTCCCTATGCAGCTAGCCTGTGTGCAGCTATGGTCTCCCCCATCCGCTCCCCATGACGGCACAGTGGTGGGGGAAAGTTACTGTTGATGGGGCAAGAAACAAAGCAGCTCTGCCGAGGAACCAGCGGGAGCGGATTGCCCAGTATCTCCACAAGAGTTTCCTGGAGATCTCTGAGGGAGATTCCCATGAAGTGAGGGAGTGTATCAACAGCCGCTCAAACTAGGCATGATGTGGGAGACAAGCCTGCTTTCTGCAGCTTCCTGCCCCCAACAACTCTCTTCCGCAATTTCCAAAACCAGATCCACTTACCAGGGCCTCCTCTCCTATTTCTGCTTCGCTAATATCCGCCTGCTGTGACTGGTGTGACAGGGTCGGGCCAGAGGGCTACAGGACAGTAATAGAAGGCAGATATATTAGCCCCAGGTTAAGTAGGTCCCTTTTCCCTGGGTAAGGGAACAGAGAAGGTTCCAGAACAATCAGGAACCTTCTGGAGACAATTAAGACAGACAGGCTGATTAGAACACCTGCAGCCAATCAAGAAGCTGCTAGAATCAATTAAGGCAGGCTAATCAGGGCACCTGGGTTTAAAAAGGAGTTCACTTCAGTTTATGGTGCGCGTGTAAGGAGCTGGGAGCAAGAGGCACTAGTAACTGAGAGTGAGAACGTATACTGTTGGATGACTGAGGAGTACAAGCATTATCAGTCACCAGGAGGAAGGTCCTATGGTGAGGATAAAGAAGGTGTTGGGAGGAGGCCATGGGGAAGTAGCCCAGGGAGTTGTAGCTGTCGCACAGCTGTTCCAGGAGGCACTCTAGACAGCTGCATTCCACAGGGCCCTGGGCTGGAACCCGGAGTAGAGGGCGGGCCTGGGTTCCCCCCAAACCTCCCAACTCCTGATCAGACACAGAAGGAGTCGACCTGGACTGTGGGTTCAGAAAAACGGCCAAGCTGAGGGCTGTCATGAAGCTCCAAGGTGAACAAATCCGCCAATAAGCGCAAGACCCACCAAGGTAGAGGAGGAAATTTGTCACACTGGCTAGACTCCTCCGGGGTAAAAAAGAGCTCCTGACTGCATGCATCTCTGGCCTCCGAGTCATCCTCTGCCTCTGGTTCCCCCTGCCCCTCTTCATCCAAAATTACCTCCTCCTGGCTCGGTCCACTCTCGACTGGCAATGAAGCCAATGAAGTATCCACAGGGGACTTCACAGTGGAGGTGGGATCACCACCGAGTATCGCGTCCAGCTCTTTGTAGAACAGGCAGCTCGTGGGCACAGCACCAGAGCAGCGGTTTGCCTCCCGCGCCTTGTGGTAGGCATTCCACAGCTCCTTCACTTTGACCCTGCACTGCAATGTGTCCTGATCATGGCCCTTTTCTATCATGCATCTAGACATGTGTCCATAGGTATCTGCACTGCCTCCTCTCCCCAAATACCGATGAGGTCCAGTAGCTTGGCATTGCTCTAAGCAGGGGATTACCTGGTGCATGGAGCAGGCATCGCCACCTGGAAAGATGCACTGAGACCACTGCATGCATCACAGAGCAAACAGGAAAGGGACTTTCAAATTTGCAAAGGAATGTATGGGGTGGGGCTGACGGTTGGTCACCTGAGGGCAGGGCAGTAGAGTTCAAACCGATGGCCAGAGAGGTGAGAACAGGCATTGTGGGACACCTCCCGGAGGTCAATCGCAGCGCTGTAATTGACCAGGGGGGTCTACACTGGCACCGCAGTGCTGTAGCCCCGGTGCAGAAAGCTCTACGCCTCTCATTGAGGTGGTTTTTTTAGAGCGCTGCAACTGTGCAGTTTCTGCGCACTAAGTGGCTTGGCAGTGTGTGCACCTCGGGAGTTACAGTGCTCAAAGCTGCTTTACTGCGCACAAACTTGCCAGTGTAGACAAGCCTTTAGATGCTTCTCTCCACAGTCTGGCTGGGTGCTCTTCAGCACCTTTGATCAGCGCTTCAGTCGCTTGGTGTGGTCTCCGTAGATGTAGGTGGAAGAGAGAGAGAAAGAGCATGGCAAAGGCAAAAAGGCAAATGTCTCTCCTTTTTATCATGTCCTTTCTTCCCTATTGGCTTAGTGCTGCCTTCAGAGTCAGGTGAGCATTACCTCATCGCAATGCCAAACTGATCAAAGGAAAGGAGGTGACTCCCTTGAGAGTCGAACAGATTCTTTTGTTGCTGTCTAGGTCAGCGTCCTTTGTTCCTGTGAGGCTGGGCTGGGTTTGTTCCATACACGTCCTGATGAGGTGTGAACTGCCTCTCAGCTCTTGTAGAGTTTTTGCATGGGCTTATTTTAAGCCACCAGGATACATTTTCAGCCTCATAACTATATACATGAAATTATAACCTATACCATAACTGTAACGACTACTATAACATCACTATAACAACCATACTCAGTGCATCATGAGCATTCCAAAGACACTCAACATGACAAACTTTATATTGGATACCACACAGTCATTTTACACAGATTGTTGCTTTTTACACAGATTGCTGGTTGTTCCCCTGAGGTACAGAGTGTCACACCCTACCCCAAATATTCTCTCCTGGAATTATGCTGGGGCAGGAGTGGAGGCTCCGTGCAGTGGAGCAGCCTGTCAGATGGCCGTGTTTTTGAGGGTGGGGCTGTCCTGTGACATGGCTTGGTGTCTGGCACGGTTACTGAGAATGCCTTTGACCCGTTGTCTCTTTCCCTCCTAGACGCCTCACCTGGTCAATCTGAATGAGGACCCCCTGATGTCTGAATGCCTTCTGTACTACATTAAGGATGGGATAACCAGGTGAGAGCATAGAATCATGTAGCACCAGTGTGTCTGCTGAAATGAACAGCATTGGACTCTGGTTGTCTGAGTGCAGGGCAGGCCCAGGGCATGGGATCCCCCTCTCCTCCTCATTCACTGCTGAACCAGGTGTCGGTGCTCTGTTGCTATCAAACTCAGGTCACTAGTGACAAAGAGACCTGATACTATGGAGGAATTGCAGCCCTGCCCTCTGCGTAGTCCCTGGGTCAGGCTGGACTTCCCAGAGAGGTGAACTGAAGGGGAATCTAATTGATGTGTTCCCATGGACTTAATGTGCTGTCCCGTGAAGGGGAGCTGGGCAGCGCTATCCCTGTGGAAGAATGTCCCATCCTGGGGATGGGCGAGGGCTGTCGTCTGCAGAAGCCCTGGCCCTACACTACCGGGTGGGCAGGGAGAGAGAGCAGATGCATATTCTAATTCCACCACTTGGAAGGGATGCATTAGCTGGTGTATACTGGCATGTGAAAAGTCACATTTCCCCATGACAGCTTCCAATTAAGATGTTTGCCTTGCTGCCCACTGAGGGTCTCCTGAGACCAGATCCAAAGCCCATTAAAATAGATGGAATGACCAGTGGGCTTTGGATCAGGCCCTTCAAGTGCGCTGCTGTAAACGGTCTGAAATCTGGTGTATTATTGCCAGGGAACCCTACTAAGTCTGTGTCTCCCCGCAGGGTCGGCCGAGAGGACGCGGAGAGGAGGCAGGACATCGTGCTGAGTGGACACTTCATTAAGGAAGAGCACTGCATTTTCCGCAGCCACACCAAGGCCGGTGGCGAAGGTACCCTCAGACAGAGAGCCTCACACGTCCACACTCTGTGCTTTCACCCCAGTTCAGTCACATACCTGGCTACCTGCAGCTCCTTCTTAGTGTTTGCAGTCAGGGCACCCGAGCTCCTACTTACATCCAGGAGGACTGGGGCACTAATGCCTGTCAAGAGGCATGGAGGAGGGCACCTTCTCTCTACCTACTTGTCAAGGTGGGGTGTGTGGGAGTGCAGCCTTGACAGGATGTGCTGTGATATCACCGCCTGTCTCCTGGGTTGGGTCATTCCCATTTCCTTCCTTGCACTCGTTGAAGCACAGTCAGACCAATCTCCTGGCTGTGCCATCTTCCCCGGTCACACCCCTTGAAAGGCAGCTAGCAGTGCAGAGCATTGGCAGGACACTGTTGCCTTCCATAGCCATGCCACTGGCAGAAGTGAAGGGAAGCATCTCTAGGGAATTGCGGCTGATATGCTAATAGAGGCCATTCTGTAAGGCAAATCAGGAAGTAGAGAAGATGGGTGTGAAAGAAAAGAGTGAGCTATGAAGGCTGATTCCCTTGCCGAAGACATTCTGTGTTATCTGAGGTCATCCCTCCTGCAGAATGGGCAGTTATTGTTAATGAGGCTTGCTCACAGGATGTGGGGGGTAAATCTCTGGGATTGATTTGTGGAAAGGCCAGAGACTCAGGCTCTGGTTTTTTCTTAATCCCGCCACAGTCTTTCAGAATGCGCTTTGTAGCTTCGATGGGAGCATGGTCTAACCCCTAGAATCAGTGATACACGTCACTGGCCAAGCAGAGTGAGGCCAAGCACTTAGCTCAGTGGCATTTTGCTGTTTGCAGTCTTGGGATGCACAGGGAAACATTTTGTTCATTTTGGTGACTGGCGACCAGACCTGATTTCCACCTTGTGCCCATTTGAAACTTAGGCAGTGGAGAGGTGGTGACATCAGAGGTAGCACAGCCAGTCATAACTTTGTCCCTCTAGTTCATTTGCATACTTCAATCCCATGTGTTGAAATGAGTCAGCAAGTGAAACTGCAGGTCAGGATTCTGCTCTGCTTTGTCAGAGATGGGGGCTGGGGGCTCAGGACTGGAATAGTGGGGACTGCTTCAGGACAGGAGCTGTGTTGGTTGAGTAGGAGTGAGGCTGGAGATTTGAACTGTAGCTCCCACTACACTATGGCTGGCCAGGGGTGCAGGAACAATTGGTGTAGTGAGGATGCTGACAGTCATTGAACCAAACTGTAATATAATGGAAACCACTTCAAGACAGGGGGTGCGGTGCACCCCCACCATGTTCCCTCTAATTTTTTCTATCCATGGGCAAAATGAATTTTGTTATGTGCACCATATTGAGGTAATGTGGGGATGTGCGCCAGCAGTAGAAACAAAAAACCTAGATATTTATAAAAAGAAAAGGAGTACTTATGGCACCTTAGTGACTAACCAATTTATTTGAGCATAAGCTTTCGTGAGCTACAGCTCACTTCATCGGATGCATACTGTGGAAAGTGTAGAAGATCTTTTTATATACACACAAAGCATGAAAAAATACCTCCTCCCACCCCACTCTCCTGCTGGTAATAGCTTATCTAAAGTGATCACTCTCCTTACAATGTGTATGATAATCAAGTTGGGCCATTTCCAGCACAAATCCAGGTTTTCTCACCCCTCCCCACCCCCACACACAAACCCACTCTCCTGCTGGTAATAGCTTATCTAAAGTGACCACTCTCCTTACAATGTGTATGATAATCAAAGTGGGCCATTTCCAGCACAAATCCAGGGTTTAACAAGAATGTCTGAGGAGGGGTGGGAGTAGGAAAAAACAAGGGGAAATAGGTTACCTTGCATAATGACTTAGCCACTCCCAGTCTCTATTCAAGCCTAAGTTAATTGTATCCAATTTGCAAAAGAATTCCAATTCAACAGTTTCTGGCTGGAGTCTGGATTTGAAAGTTTTTTGTTGTAATATCGCAACTTTCATGTTTGTAATCGCGTGACCAGAGAGATTGAAGTGTTCTCTGGCTGGTTTATGAATGTTATAATTCTTGACATCTGATTTGTGTCCATTTATTCTTGTATGTAGAGACTGTCCAGTTTGACCAATGTACATGGCAGAGGGGCATTGCTGGCACATGATGGCATATATCACATTGGTGGATGTGCAGGTGAATGAGCCTCTGATAGTGTGGCTGATGTTATTAGGCCCTGTGATGGTGTCCCCTGAATAGATATGTGGGCACAGTTGGCAACGGGCTTTGTTGCAAGGATAGGTTCCTGGGTTAGTGGTTCTGTTGTGTGGTATGTGGTTGCTGGTGAGTATTTGCTTCAGGTTTGGGGGCTGTCTGTAGGCAAGAACTGGCCTGTCTCCCAAGATTTGTGAGAACACCCCTCCAACGCATTATTAAGGATCTACAACCTATCCTGAAGGATGACCCAACACTCTCACAAATCTTGGGAGACAGGCCAGTCCTTGCCTGAAACTGTTGAATTGGAATTCATTTGCAAATTGGATACAATTAACTTAGGCTTGAATAACTTAGGCTGCACAGCCTCAAGGACTCGCGAGCTACGCTTAAGTCGCTGGGTATGCGCACCCCGGCGACCCAGAGGAAGCCCCTTAAGCCACAGCCTCCCCCTCAACGCCAGTACCAGCCTCGCCATAGGTATGAGCCTAACCGTAGGCGAGGCAGGGATCACAGGCGACGGCGCAACAACAACAATAATGCACCGGCCCAGAAACAAGGCCAGCACAAACCCCAGCCGGGCAGTATGCCAGACTTTTGAAGATGCGCTCGAAGACAGCGTACCAGAGCAGTCACCGGAACCGTCCCTTTGTTTCCTGAACTGCCTGCCCTGTTTCTCCCGTGCGTGGTCCACCATAACCTCAGACCTTTGGGTCTTACGCACGGTGCAGAACAGGTACTCACTGCAGTTTGCCTCCCTCTCCCCCCCACCCCTCTTTCCTGTCCCTCTTCAGGGACCCCTCTCACCAGCATCTCCTAGAGAAGGAAGTCCGCTTGCTGCTAGAGGCAGGGGTGGTAGAGGCGGTGCCGCACAGCCTAAGGGGGAAAGGGTTCTACTCCCGGTACTTCCTCATCCCCAAGGCCAAAAGGGGCCTTTGTCCCATTTTAGTCCTGCACGGGCTCAACAAGTTCCGGGTCAAGGCCCGGTTCTGCATGGTCTCTCTGGGCACCATCATCCCTTCCCTGGATCCGGGGGACTGGTTCGCTGCCCTCGACATGAAGGACATGGACTTCCATATCACCATCCACCCAGCACGTCGGAGGTTCCTACACTTCACCGTGGGCCAAGAACATTACCAGTTTGCAGTTCTCCCGTTTGGTTAGGCCGCAGCCCCAGGGGTATTCACGAAGTGCATGGCGGTGGTGGCAGCCTTCTTACGGAGGCAGAGAATCCGCGTGTACCCGTACCTAGACGACTGGCTCCTGGCGGGCCGATCTGAGGCGGAAGTGTGGGGCCATGTGGCAGATTGTTCTGCGAGCTGGGGCTCCTGGTCAACGTCCCCAAGTCCATGCTCGTACCCACGCAGAGAGTGGAATTCATAGGGGCGGTCCTGGAAGCAGTGGAGGCCAGAACAAGCTTTCCAGTATCCCAATTCCGGGCTATCCAGCAAGCTGTGGCCTCCCTGCACCAGTTTCCAATGACAACGGCCAGGTGCTGCCTGCGGCTGCTGGGCCACATGGCAGCATGCACACACATGGTCAGGCATGCCAGACTGAGACTCAGGACTCTGCAGGCGTGGCTTGCTCGTGTGTACCGCCCAGGCAGGGACCCCTGGACTTGGTAGTGACAGCCCCAAGGGACGTGCTGGACTCCCTGCTGTGGTGGCAGTCCCAGCCTGTGGTTTGCGAAGGCATCCCCTTTGCCGCCCCACAACCGGACCTGACGGTGGTGACGGACGCGTCAGAACACGGATGGAGGGCTCACCTGGGGGACCTCAGGACTCAGGGCTTGTGGTCTGGAGCAGAGCGGTCGCTCCATATCAATGTGAAGGAGCTCAGGGAGGTTCGTCTCTCCTGCCAGACCTTTCACGCCACTCTGAGTGGTCACTACTGCCATGTTTTATATAAACAGACAGGGCGGGGCTCGTTCCTCGCCACTCTGTCACGAGGCTCTCCTCCTCTGGGACTTTTGCATAGCCCATGCAATTCATCTCGAGGCGTCCTATCTCCCGGGGGTACAAAACGAGCTGGTGGACTCCCTCAGCAGGTCATACCGCATGCACGAGTGGACGCTCAGGGTGGACGTCATGCTTTCACTCTTCTGAAGGTGGGGGTTTCCCCAAGTAGACCTGTTTGCCACCAGGGCCAATGCCCAGTGCCCATGGTTCTGCTCATTCCAGGGCCGCAGCCCAGGCTCTCTCGCGGACGCATTTGCGATCCCATGGAGAGGGGGCTTGAGGTATGCTTTTCCCCTGCTCCCCTTAGTACACAAGGTCCTGCTTAAGGTACTCAGGAACAGGGCAGCGATGATCCTCATCGCCCCAGCCTGGGCCCGTCAGCACTGGTACACATCGCTCCTAGAGCTTTTGGTGGAGGCCCCAGTAGTCCTGCCCCTACACTGGGACCTCATTACACAGGACGGTGGGCGGCTTCTCCACCCTCGCCTGCAGTCACTGCACCTGACAGCGTGGAGACTCTGTGGCTAAACGCCTTGGAGAGCCAGTGCTCCTTTCCCGTGCAGCAGATTCTGCTTGGCAGTAGGAAGCCCTCTACTATGACGACCTATATGGCCAAGTGGAAAAGGTTCTCGTGTTGGTGTGAACCCCGACAGGTGCGGCCATGGCAGGTCCCGGTGCAGGTCATCCTGGAGTGCCTCCTGCACCTCAAGCAGCAAGGACTAGCACCGTCCTCACTCAGAGTACACCTGGCGGCCATCTCTGCCTTCCATCCGGGGTTCTCGGGGGGCTCGGTGTTTTCCCACCCAATGGTGGGATGGTTCCTTAAAGGGTTGGAGAGGGTGTTTCTGTACTCCCACCCCCAGTCCCTCCATGGAACCTTAACCTGGTCCTCTCTAAACTCATGGGACCCCCTTTCAGGCCCCTCACTTCCTGTTCTCTTCTCCACCTTTCGTGGAAGGTGGCATTTCTGGTGACCATTACCTCGACCAGAAGGGTGTCCGAACTGATGGCCCTCACCTCTGAGCCACCGTTTTCAGTATTGCACCAGGGCAAGGTGCAGCTCCGACGGCACCCCAAGTTCCTCCCTAAGGTGGTCTCCCAATTCCATTTGGGCCAGGACATTTGTCTGCCGGTGTTCTTCCCAAAACCTCATACGGACCTGAGTCACTGCAGCTTGCACACCCTGGATGTGCGTCAAGTGCTGGCATTCTATTTGGAGCACACCAAGCCCTTTTGTAAATCTACGCAGCTGTTTGTGGCTGTAGCCGAGAGGATGAAAGGCCTCCCAGTGTCGGCGCAGCGGATCTTGTCTTGGATTACAAGCTGCATCCGGACGTGCTATGAGCTTGCAGGTGTTCCGGCCCCGGCGGTCATGGCCAACTCGACCAGGGTGCATTCCTGGCACAGGTCCCGATCCAGAAGATCTGCAGACCAACCACCTGGTCCTCGGTGCACACCTTCATGACCCACTACGCGGTCAACCAGCAGGCCAGAGAGGACGAAGCAGTTGGCAGAGCGGTTCTCTGAGCAGTTGTTCCGTGACTCCTACCCTCCTCCAGAGGTAAGCTTGTGATTCACCTAATGTGGAATGGACGTGAACAAGCACTCAGAGAAGAAAAAACGGTTACTTACTTTCTCGTAACTGTTGTTCTTCGAGATGTGTTGTACACGTCCATTCTACCACCCACCCTCCTACCCCTCTGTCGGAGTCGCCACAAGAAGGAACCGGAGGGGGTCAGGCCAGCAGGGGTATATATGCACAGCTCACTTGGGGGGCCCCGCCAGCCCGATGGGAGCCGCTAAGGGAAAAAGTTTCCAACGCTCGTGCATGCAGCGCGCGCACAGCTAATGTGGAACAGACGTGAACAACACATCTCAAAGAACAACAGTTACGAGAAAGTAAGTAACTGCTTTTTCCTGCATCCATGTGCCTGAATCATTTCCCTTTGCCCAGTCAGAACGGTTGTAGTTCATGTAAACAGTGCTCATGTGGTGCGGCAGGCAGAGATTCCTTAGCCTGTTGCACCCAGTGGGCAGTCTCGAGAGGAGAGAAGACAGGCAGGCAGCAGGGTTCGGGTTCAGGTTACTGGTGGGTGTTGCCTCAGTGCTGTGAGGGGAGGTTGTTATTAATATAAAATTGATGACGCCAAGAAGACCGGCAGCCTGGCTGACTCAACATTATACAGGTTTGCTGGCAGTGTCCTTTAAAATCGCTACAGGTTTAGGGATAGAGACTGCTTTCCTACCCCTCTGCTCACCTGCAGCAGCAATGGGGTGGGCAACCCACTGGCATACAAAAGCAATGCATTGTTAAAAGCTGGAGTGGCCCAATCCCTCTTTCACCCTATCCAGGAATCTCCGTGCAGCCTAGCTTGCTGAAGAGGTCAGCAGGTGGCAGTACCACAATATAATAGTTCGGAGGTTACTTCTCACCGAGTGACTAGAGAACAAATAATACAACTCCCAGATCCCCAGGCGGTCCCTCTGTTACTCAGTGTCATGTGCTGTCCCCTCTTACACATGCTGTATAGTGCTTTGCTCTGTGAGCAGCCCCCGGGCTGTCTGTGGGACCAGTTGTGACGTGGGAGGAAGCGGGGCATGTTCTGGCTCTCGGTGATTAATGCTCAAAGACTGATGGCAGGTAGTTTGCAGTCTGCAGATCCAGGCTGGACTTTGGCATGGAAGAGACAAATCGTTAAATGCCAGTGAAATAATGGGGGTAAGAAGGTGGTGAAGGCCTGCCATGTGGGAACATAAGGAAATTAACCTGACATTTATAACTAAGATATAGACACAGGGGGAGATCTTCAAAAGCACTTCAGGGGTTTAGGAGCACCAGCCCCATTGATTTTCAGCGAGACGCACTCCTAAATTCCACAGGCGCTTTTGAAGTACAACCTTGTTGTATGTGCTTGGGCTTGTATGTCTGGAGCAGGGTGTCCACTGGCATCAAGATGCTAAACAAACAGCCCTCCCTTCCTATCGCAGCCCATAGGGCCTGCACAGCCAACATTTCCAATGCAATCAGGAGACCAGCAACCCTTCAGGCCTCTGCTGTCCCTTCACACCTCTCCTCCTGTCTCTTTCTCTCTCCTATGCCTTTCTCACAGTAGTGGTGACACTAGAACCTTGCGAAGGGGCCGACACCTACGTCAATGGCAAAAAAGTGATGGAACCCAGTGTCCTGCGATCTGGTAGGTCCTGCTTCGGAGGGAGTGATTGACTCAGCACTGACAGAATGCTTTAACCACTGACCCACATAGATCCCCTTCTAGAAACATACCAGGTCACCCTGTTGGGCAGATGGTGGTTCTAGTCTAGTGGCATCAGTGGAGTGACAGTGGGGGATAGTCAGTGCGGCTACTCATGCTCAAATGCTCTGTTGAATCAGGGCATAAGTCATGGGACATGAGAGGCCTTGTTGGGGGAAATCCTGCTGTGCAACCCTTGCCACTGAGTTGGAGTTTCTGCTTATAGTGGAGACCTCATTGGTTAACTCTGAACTGCCCTCCCCAAAGGAAACCGGATCATCATGGGGAAGAGCCACGTGTTCCGATTCAACCACCCTGAGCAGGCTCGCCAGGAGCGGGAGCGGACCCCATGTGCAGAGACCCCCGCAGAGCCAGTGGACTGGGCGTTCGCGCAGCGAGAGCTGCTGGAGAAACAAGGCATTGACATGAAGCAGGAGATGGAGCAGAGGTGAGGAGGCATGGGGGAGGCAGAGGAGATGAGGGATCATGGAGGGAGGGCAACATGGAGAGGTGGAGCAGAAGGGAAGGAAATGGGGTGCCAGCCAGTAACTGTGGATCTGTCCAGGTTTGTCATTCTGTCCTTCCTAATTCTTCACAGGCTTCAGGAACTGGAGGACCAATACCGCAAAGAGAGAGAAGAGGCCAACTATCTTCTTGAGCAGCAGAGGCTGGTAGGCACATATATTCTGCTTCTTAACTGGTTCATCAGAGCAACACTAGTTACCGTCAAGGCACAGACTGGGGTTGAGTCTCTAGTTTGAACAATGGATGGTGTGCTGACATGAGTAGGGTGGATCTGCATCTTCTGAAGATACTACCCAGAATGGAAATATCATGTGTCTCCTCATCTAATGGGACCTTTTAGACCAGTGAACACAGCTGTGGGTAGGTTGGCTTTCTACAGGGGGTGGAGCCATTTGTCAGTTTTATGGGGATTGAGAGAGACCTGGTACAGGAGAGGGGTGGTCAAAATCAAAAAGACAATTGTTTGTGGGTTATTTCCTTATTTTCCCCCCTTTCCCTCAGGACTATGAGAGTAAACTAGAGGCTTTACAGAAGCAGATGGACTCCAGGTATTATCCTGAGGCCAATGAGGAAGAGGAAGAGCCTGAAGATGAAGGTAAAAGTTCAGTGAAAGCAGAGAGTGACAAATTGTGTGAGAGAGAATGAGCCTTTTATAGTTTTGTTGGCCAATGACACTTCCTAATGACTCTGGTCTGTTACGATGAAAGTCCGGAAGGTTATCCAGGTGTATTGGCAGAAGACTCTCTCTTATCATAAGAATGGCCCATCTAGCCCAGTATCCTGTCTTCCGACAGTTGCCAGTGCCAGGTGCCCCAGAGGGAATGAACAGAAAAGGTAATCATCAAGTGATGATGTGGAAAAAGCTGAAGTACTCAATATTTTTTTTGCCTCAGTCTTCACAGACAAGGTCAGCTTCCAGATTGCTGCACTGGGCAACACAGTATGGGGAGTAGGTGAGCAGTCCTCAGTGGTGAAAGAAGAGGTTAAGGACTATTTAGAAAAGCTGAACATGCACAAGTCTATGGGTCCAGATCTAACCCAATTGGCTGACGTGATTGCAGAGCCATTGGCCATTATCTTTGAAAATTCGTGGCGATTGGGGGAGGTCCCAGACGCCTGGAAAAAGGCAAATATAGTGCCCATATTTTAAAAAGGGAAGAAAGAGAACCTGGGGAACTGCAGACCGGTCAGCCTTACTTCAGTCCCCAGCAAAATCATGGAGCAGGTCCTCAAGGAATCCATTTTGAAGCACTTGGAGGAAAGGAGGGTGATCAGGAACAGTCAACATGGATTCACCAAGGGCATGTCGTGCCTGACCAACCTGATTGCCTTCTATGATGAGATAACTGGCTCTGTGGATATGGAGAAAATGGTGGATGTGATATATCTTGACTTTAGCAAAGGTTTTGATATGGTCTCCCACAGTATTCTTGCCAGAAAGTTTCAAGCGGAGTGCTCGAGGGGTCAGTCATCTTTATTAATGATCTTCCATATGAGGAAAGGTTAATAAGACTGGGACTTTTCAGCTTGGAAAGAGACGGCTAAGGGGAGATATGATTGAGGTCTATAAAATTATGACTGGTGTAGAGAAAGTAGATAAGGAAGTGTTGTTTACTACTTCTCATAACACAAGAACTAGGGGTCACCTAATGCAATTAATAGGCAGCAGGTTTAAAATAAATAAAAGGAAGTATTCCTTCACACAACACACAGTCAACCTGTGGAACTCTTTGCCAGAGGATGTTGTGAAGGCCAAGATCATAACAGGGTTCAAAAAAGAACTAGATAAATTCATGGAGAATAGGTCCATCAATGACTATTAGCCAGGATGGGCAGGAATGGTGTCCCTAGCCTCTGTTTGCCAGAAGCTACAGGGAATGAGCTATGATTCTATCACTTAGAATCATAGAATCATCGAATATTAGGGTTGGAAGAGACCTCAGGAGGTCATCTAGTCCAATCCCCTGCTCAAAGCAGGACCAACACCAACTAAATCAACCCAGCCAAGGCTTTGTCAAGCTGGGCTTTAAAAACCTCTAAGGATGGAGATTCCACCACCTCCCTAGGTAACCCATTCCAGTGCTTCACCACCCTCCTAGTGAAATAGTGTTTCCTAATATCCAACATAGACCTCCCACACTGTGGCTTGAGACCACTGCTACTTGTTCTGTCATCTGCCACCACTGAGAACAGCCGAGCTCCATCCTCTTTGGAACCCCACTTCAGGTAGTTGAAGGCTGCTATCAAATTCTCCCTCACTCTTCTCTTCTGCAGACTAAACAAGCCCAGTTCCCTCAGCCTCTCCACATAAGTCATGTGCCCCAGCCCCCTAATAATTTTCATTGCCCTCCACTGGACTCTCTCCAATTTGTCCACATCCCTTCTGTAGTGGGGGGACCAAAACTGGACACAATACTCCAGGTGTGGCTTCACCAGTGCCGAATAGAGGGGAATAATCACTTCCCTCGATCTGCTGGCAATGCTCATACTAATACAGCCCAATATGCCATTGGCCTTCTTGGCAACGACGGCACACTGCTGACTCATATCCAGCTTCTTGTCCACTGTAATTCCCAGGTCCTTTTCTACAGAACTGCTGCTCAGCCAGTCTGTCCCCAGCCTGTAGCGGGTGCATGGGATTCTTAATAGAATCATAGAATATCAGGGTTGGTAGGGACCTCAGGAGGTCATCTAGTCCAACCCCCTGCTCAAATCAGGACCAATCCCTAACTAAATCATCCCAGCCAGGGCTTTTTCAAGCCTGACCTTAAAAACCTCTAAGGATGGAGATTCCATCACCTCCCTAGGTAACCCATTCCAGTGCTTCACCACCCTCCTAGTGAAAATGTTTTTCCTTATATCCAACCTAAACCTCTCCCACTGCAACTTGAGACCATTACTCCTTGTTCTGTCATCTGCTACCACTGAGAACAGTCTAGATCCATCCTCTTTGGAACCCCCTTTCAGGTAGTTGAAAGCAGCTATCAAATCCCCCCTCATTCTTCTCTTCTGCAGACTAAATAAGCCCAGTTCCCTCAGCCTCTCCTCATGGCATGTGCTCCAGCCCCCTAATCATTTTTGTTGCCCTCCACTGGACTCTTTCCAATGTTTCCACATCCTTCTTGTAGTGTGGGGCCCAAAACTGGACACAGTACTCCAGATGAGGCCTCACCAATGTCGAATAGAGGGGAATGATCACGTCCCTCGATCTGCTGGCAATGCCCCTACATATACATCCCAAAATGCCATTGGCCTTCTTGGCAATAAGGGCACACTGTTGACTCATATCCAGCTTCTCATCCACTGTAACCCCTAGGTCCTTTTCTACAGAACTGCTGCCTAGACATTCGGTCTCTAGTCTGTAGCAGTGCATTGGATTCCTCCGTCCTAAGTGCAGGACTCTGCACTTGTCCTTGTTGAACCTCATCAGATTTCTTTTGGCCCAATTGTCTAATTTGTCTAGGTCCCTCTGTATCCTATGCCTACCCTCCAGCGTATCTACCACTCCTCCTAGTTTAGTGTCATCTACAAACTTGCTGAGAGTGCAATCTACGCTATCCTCCAGATTATTAATGATCTGCAATTAATCCCATCAACCAGATCACTGATAAAAATGTTGAACAAAACCAGCCTCAGGACCGACCCCTGGGGCACTCGGCTTGATACCGGCTGCCAGCTAGACATCAAGCCATTGATCACTACCCGCTGAGACTGACAATCTAGCCAGCTTTCTATCCACCTTATAGTCCATTCCTCCCATCCCTACTTTTTTAACTTGCTGGCAAGAATACTGTGGGACTATGTCCACTGTATTGCCTCGGTCCACATGCTTGTTCCCTCAAAGAATTCTAGTAGATTCATGAGGCATGATTCTTTTTCGAGTGATTGCTCATGTGTATTGCACCAAAGGTGTGCATGCTCGCCACATGCACCGGTTTCGGAAGTTTTTCCCTTAGCAGTACCCGTAGGGGAGGGTCCTTTGCGACCCCTGGAGTGGCACCTCTGTGGCACGGTACAAGGGGCGCTGCACGCTCCCCCCACCCTCAATTCCTACTTGCCACCAGTGAAGGTGCTTCGGAACTGCTCTGCTCCAGCTTTGCTGCAGATCGTCCCCAGAACTCTTGTTCATTCAGTGTATGTTACCTGCAGTTAGTATTTTGATTAATTTTAGTTTAGTTAGTTCATCCGGGGAGGGGCATGCCCCGCGCCCCAGGTTTTAAGTCGTGCAACACTTGTAGGTGACAGATGCCACTGAGTGAGCC
The DNA here is from genome assembly GCF_965140235.1 of Caretta caretta. Taxonomy (NCBI): domain Eukaryota; kingdom Metazoa; phylum Chordata; order Testudines; family Cheloniidae; genus Caretta; species Caretta caretta. Next base: position 56,460,229 of record NC_134214.1, read on the forward strand.
GCACACAGACTGTTTGCTTACGCTGTTTGCGTGAAACCCATCTCAGCGATCGCTGCCAGATTTGCAAGTCGTTTAAGCCTCAGACTGAGAGAGAGAGAGAGAGACATTAGGTTTCAGGCCATCCTGATGGAGTCGGCGTTGATCCCGACTCTGGCGCGCCGCTCCGAGTCGGCACCGGGTACCACGGTGTCAGTACGCGGCGACCCACCGGCGCCATCTACCAGTCGGCTCCGTTCCCCGTCTGTGGGGCACACCAAGAAGGCTAAGAATAGGCCTTCTCCGCCGTGGCACCGGAGCAAGACTGGTGGAGAGGCAAGACCCATGTTGGGCAGTCCTCGGTCCCCGTCGGCCTCTAGGCCTCCGACTCAGGTCGAGCAGAGTAGCCTGGCCCGTTTGGAGCAGGCTTCCCCAGATGTCTGGATGCCCTCCACTCCAGAAGCCCTGCAAGCGGCTCAGGATGTTATGTCCATGCCGGTACCAGGAGCACAGCCAATGTTGGCCCCGTGGTCCAGAGGCAAGCCGCTGCTGGGATCTCCACAGTCGCTCCCGACTCGGTACCGTTCTCAGTCGAGGGAATGTTCCCAATGCTGTTCACCGCTCAGCGACCATCCTGTGAGTAGTCCATGCAGGTCACTGTCGACCCCCACTAGGTTGTCTGGCTGGGTTCCGTCTGACAGAGACTCCAGGCACCGCTCTGCCTCAAGGAGCGGATACCGACAGGACCGAGGCAGACAATGCCGAAGGTCCTCTTCTCAAAAGGGCTATCATAGTCAGTCACAACACGAATGTTGACACCGTTCTCGTTCATTGTCTCGCTCCAGGACCCTGCCACAGCCCTGCTTCCTTAGCCTTGGGCGCCGATTGCCGTCGTGGATCCTCCCGCTGGAGCCTATTGCAGAGCAACTGCTACCGGCAGTACCATTCCTCCACGTCGGGGTCGCGGTCTCGTGGTCAGCACCACTCCTGGCACCGCCACTCCTCCTGGTCCAGGGACAGCAGCAGGTCGTACATCAACCCAGCCTCCCTTCGTAGTCGTCCATTGATGGGTCAGGCCAGCCAGACCGAACAGCCTGCTCCGCCAGTGCCACAGCAGGTGCACTGGCACTGGGCCCCGTGGCCAGCACAGTGGTACCAGTGGGCACCGTGGGCCCTGACACAACCCCCGTGGGGTTTGCTCAGTGGCTGGAGCCTCAAAAGGGCCATCAGCCTCCCTCTCCCGGCCTCCAAGGAAGGAGTCAGTGGGACGTGCATCTTTGGCGCCATGCCCGGAGAGCGACCAGGGGGTGGATCCTCCGGTGCCGGTGGACACACAAAATACTGCACCTACCTCCTCACCCTCCCCTGATGAGGTGATTACGGCCCCTCCTCCCTCCATCCCGCAGGAGGACTCTAAAGCCCACCAGGAGCTATTGAAAAGGGTGGCATTAACCTCGGCCTTCAGGCAGAGGAGGTGGAGGAGCCCTTGGACTCCCTTTTTAACATCCTGACTGCCTCGGTCCTGGGCAGGGTGGCCTTGCCACTCCATGAAGGGGTGGCAGAAATTTCAAATGCCTTGTGGCAAACCCCGGCCTCCTTGGCCCCCATCTCTAAGAGAGTGGAATGCAAGTATTTTGTGCCCGCCAAAGGACATGAATACCTTTACACCCACCCTGCTCCTAACTCCCTGGTGGTTGAATCGGTCAACCACAGGGAATGGCAGGGCCAACCAGCCCCTACTCCGAAAAATAAAGATTCCAGGAGGATGGATTCATTTGCGAGAAAAATTTATTCGTCCTCAAGCTTCCAGTTACGGGTGGTGAACCATCAGGCTCTCCTGGACTGGTATGAGTTCAATCTGTGGGGCTCTCTGCCCAAGTTTGAGGACTTCCTCCATGATCGTGACAGGAAAGAGTTCAAAGCTCTGGTGGAAGAGGGTACAGCGGCTGCCAGGGCAACCCTGCAGGCAGCGGCAGATGCAGCGAACACAGCCGCGTGGTCCATGACCTCCGTGGTGTCCATGAGAAGGGCATTGTGGCTCCTGCTGTCGGGGCTATCCGGTGAGGTGCAGAGCTCCTTACAGGACCTCCCGTTTGACAGCAAGGCTCTGTTTGCAAAGGAGACAGACATAAAACTGCATGGCTTGAAGGACTCCTGCACTACACTTAAGACTCTTGGCCTCTATGTTCTGGCTCCGGCTTGACTTAAGTTTAAACCATGGCAGGCTCCCACCAAGGCCACCCACTCTAAATACGAGCCCCCGTATAAAAAGTCGGGGGACTATAAGAAACGGCCACAGAGACAGTCTCAGTCTGTCCCCCAGCCTTGGTCCTCCAAAGGCAAACAGGCAGGGAAACAGCAGTTTTGACTGAATGCCCAGGGGCGACCCACTAGTTCTCATCAGGGATCTACCCTCAATAAAGCCTCCCTTCTCCAACCGGTTGTGTGCTTTTCTCCAGGAGTGGTCACGGCTGACCTCAGACCGATGGGTCCTCAGCACCATCTCTCAGGGCTACACCCTCCAGTTTACCTCTACCTCGCCCAACCACCCTCCTCCCCCGTCCCTCCGGGGGGACCTCTCCCACAAGGCTCTGTTCGAGCAGGAGGTGGGGCAGCTCTTTGGCCTAGGAGCGGTGGAAGTGGTGCCAGCAGAGTTCAGACACAAAGGGTACTACTCCCGCTATTTCCTTATTCCGAAGGCCAATGGGGGGGCTCAGGGCCATCCTGGACCTGCAAGGCCTGAACCAGTACATGGTGAAGCTCAAGTTCCGCATGGTCTCCCTGGCCTCCATCATTCCCTCCCTGGATCCCGGGGACTGGTACGCCACCCTCGATCTGCAGGATGCATACTTCCACATCCATATATTCGAGGGGCACAGACATTTCCTCTGTTTCAAGGTGGGATAGGAACACTACCAATTTACCGTCCTCCCGTTTGGCCTGTCCACAGCCCCGAGGGCATTTACAAAGTGTATGTCTGTGGTGGCGGCCTACCTCAGCACCGTGGGGTCCAGATCTTCCCCTATCTGGATGACTGGCTGGTCAAGGACAGCTCTCAGTCGCAGGTGCGGGACCATGTGGTGCTCCTTCTGTCCACGTGCACCACTCTGGGCCTGTTAGTAAACGACACCAAGTCCACATTAGTTCCGGTACAACACATAGAGTTTATTGGGGCAGTTCTGGACGCCACGTCGGCCAGAGCCTCCTTCCCACCTGACAGGTTCAAGACCCTGAAAGGGCTCATCGACACAGTCACAAGGTTTCCAGTGACAACAGCCAGAGCGTTTCTCCAACTCTTGGGTCACATGTCGGCGTGCACATATGTGGTTTGTCACACCAGACTCAGGGTGAGGCCCCTCCAGCTCTGGTTGGTCTTGATGTTCTCCCAGGCCAGAGACAGGATGGACAAGGTCCTCACTGTGCCTGAACCGGTGATCGCCTCCCTACAATGATGGTCCTCCCCCATCAATGGAGCTGGTGTCCGACGCATCAGACCTGGGGTGGGGAGCCCATGTGGGAGACGTTCAGACCCAAGGTCTGTGGTCTGCACAGGACCTGGCCCTCCACATAAACGTCAAGAAGCTCGGGGCGATATGGCTGGCTTGCATGGCCTTCCGCTCACACCTGGAGGGCAGGGTGGGCATGGTTCTCACGGACTACACAGCCTCGATGTTTTACATCAACAGGCAAGGGGAGGCCCGATTCTCTGCCTGGAAGCCCTCAAGCTGTGGGACTTCTGTATAGCCCATGACATTTGCCTACAGGCCTATCACCTACCGGGCACCCGGAACTCACAGGACTTCAGTGACTTCTCCTCTCAGCATGAGTGGTGTCATCACCCAGAGGTTTTGCACAGAGTTTTCCAAGAGTGAACCTGTTTTCCAGGTGGACCTGTTCGTGACTCGGCAGAACCGTCACTGTCCCCGGTTCTGCTCTGTGGGGGCTGGGACAGGGTGCTATCTCTGATGCCTTCCTCCTGTCCTGGTCAGGCCAGTTTCTCTATGCCTTTCCCCTGTTTCCACTGATCAGCAAGGTCCTGGAAAAGATAGACAGACAGGGCCTGGGTCCTCCTGATTGCCCCGGTGTGGCACAGGTAGCATTGGTACGGGACCCTCACGAGCCTGGTGGTAGCCCCGCCGTGGCTGTTACCGTCCCACCCGGACCTCCTCTCTCAGGACCAGGGCTGCCTCCTCCATCCCAACCTAGCGGCACTCCACCTCACGGCGTGACAGCTCAATGGTTAGACTGGGAGGAAAGGACGTGCTCGGAAGGAGTACAGCACATCCTCTTGGAAAGCAGGCAACCCTCCACATGCCGAGTCTACTTGGTTTTCCTGATGGGTGGCTGAGCAGGGCATTTCCCCCGTGGCTGCCCGGTTCCAGCTAATCTTGGACTACCTCCTTCTCCTTAGAGCCCATGGTCCGGCAAGGTATACTTGGCGGCCATATTGGCCTTCCATCCGCCGGTGCAGGGGCATGTGGTATTCTCCCATGCCATGACCGGCCAATTCCTTAAGGGATTGGATCATCTCTTCCCATACGTTAGGCCCCCAGTCCCGCAGTGGGATCTGAACTTGGTGCTGGCCTGGCTCATGGGTCCCCCCGTTTGAGCCACTAGCTACGTGCTCCTGGTCGCACCTCTCATGGAAGGTGGCCTTCCTGGTGGCGATCACGTCAGCTAGGCAGGTCTCGGAACTCAGGGCCCTGACCTGTGAGCCCCCGTTCCATAAGGATAAAGTCCAGTTCCGCCCACATCCTTCATTCCTCCCGAAGGTGGTCTCTGCCTACCACATGGGTCAGGACGTTTTCCTGCCGGTCCTCTGCCCCAAACCCTATGTGTCCAGCGAGGAGCGCCGTCTCCACAAGCTGGATGTGAAATGGGCTCTGGCTTTTTACCTGGAGCAGACTAAGCCATTCAGGAAGTCTTCACAGTTGTTGATCGCCTTGGCCGAATGCATGAGGGGTCGGCCGATCTCCACTCAGCAGTTCTCCAATTGGATCACCTCGTGCATCCATACCTGTTATGACTTGGTGGGAATCCCTCCACCGTCAGTTGTGAGGGCACACTCCTCTAGGGCGCAAGCCTTATTGGCTGCCTTTTTAGATCATGTCCCCATTCAGGACATTTGCAGGGCTGCTACATGGTCTTCAGTTCACACGTTCACCTCTCATTATGCGATCGTCTCCCAGACCAGGGAAGGTGCCGGGTTTGGCAGGGCTGTGCTCCGTACCGAGAATTTGTGAACTCCTACCCACCTCCAACAGATATAGCTTGGAATCACCTATTGTGGAATACACATGAGCAATCACTCGAAGAAGAAAAAATAATTACCTTTTCCGTAACTAGTGTTCTTCGAGTTGTGTTGCTCATGTTGATTCCACATCCTGTCTTCCTTCCCCTCTGTTGGAGTTGTCTGACAAGAAGGAACTGAGGGTAGGGGGAGCACGCAGCACCCCTTATACCGCGCCATGAAAGCTCCACTCCAGGGATCGCTAGGGGCACTCCCCTATGGGTACTGCTAGGGGAAAAACTTCCAACACCGATGCACGTGGTGAGCACGCACACTTATTGTGGAATAGACATGAGCAATACATCTTGAAGAACACCAGTTACGGAAAAGGTAACTGTCTTTTTCCTTTTACTAAAACCATGTTAACTCTTCCTCAACAAATTATGTTCATCTCTATGTCTGACAATATTGTTCTTTATTATAGTTTCAACTAGTTTGCCCAGTACTGAAGTCAGGCTTACAGGCCTGTAATTGCCAGGATCACCTCTGGAGCCCTTTTTAAAAATTGGTGTCACATTAGCAATCCTCTAGTCATCTGGTACAGAAGCTGATTTAAATGATAGTTTACAGACTACAGGTAGTAGTTCTGCAATTTCACATTTGAGTTCCTTCAGAACTCTTGGGTGAATACCATCTGGTCCTGGTGACTTATTGCTATTTAATTTATCAATTTGTTCCAAAACCTCCTCTAATGATACCTCAATCTGGGACAGTTCCTCAGATCTGTCACCTAAAAAGAATGGCTCAGGTTTGGGAATCTCCCTCATATTCTCAGCCGTGAAAACCAATGCAAAGAATTCATTTAGTTTCTCCGCAATGGCCTTATCGTCCTTGAGTGCTCTTTTAGCACCTCGATTGTCCAGTGGCCCCACTGGTTGTTTAGCAGGCTTTCTGCTTCTGATGTACTTAAAAAAATTTTGCAATTACTTTTTGTGTCTTTGGCTAACTGTTCCTGAAATTCTTTTATGGCCTTCCTAATTGTATTTTTACACTTCATTTGCCAGTGTTTATGCTCCTTTCTATTTTCCTCACTAGGATTTAACTTCCACTTTTTAAAGGATGCCTTTTTGCCTCTCACTGCTTCTTTTACTTCACTGTTTAGCCACGGTGACTCTTTTTTTTTACTTTGTTTTTTAATTTGGGGTTGTCATAAATATAAAGGGCAGGGTAACCACCTTTCTGTATACAGTGCTGTAAAATCCCTCCTGGCCAGAGACAAAGTCCTTTTACCTGTAAAGGGTTAAGAAGCTCAGGTAACCTGGCTGGCACCTCACCCAAAATGACCAATGAGGGGACAAAATACTTTCAAATCTGGGAGGGGGGAAAAGGCTTTTGTCTGTCTGTGTGATACCTTTGCCGGGAACAGATCAAGGATGCAAGCCCTCCAACTCCTGTAAAGTTAGTAAGTAAATCTAGTTAGAGAATGTGTTAGGTTTTCTTTGTTTTGGCTTGTGAAATTCGCTGTGCTGGAGGAAATGTGTATTCCTGTTTTTGTGTCTTTTTGTAACTTAAGGTTTTGCCTAGAAGGATTCTCTATGTTTTGAATCTGACTGCCTGTAAGATTATTTTCCATTCTGATCTTACAGAGTTGTTCTCTTGTCTTTTTTTGTTCTTCTAATAAAGTTCTGTTTTTTAAGACTCTGACTGGGTTTTTTGGATCTTAAAAATCCAAGTCTGGTTTGTGCTCATCTTGTTTATTCTCAAGCGTCCCCAGGAAAGGGGGTGTAAGGGCTTGGGTGGCTATTTTGGGGAAATAGGAACTCCAAGTGGTCCTTTCCCTGTTCTTTGTCTAAATCACTTGGTGGTGGCAGCATACTGTTCAAGGACAAGATGAAATTTGTGCCTTGGGAAAGTTTTTAACGTAAGCTGGTAAAAATAAGCTTAGGGAGTCTTTCATGCAGGTCCCCACATCTGTACCCTAGAGTTCAGAGTGGGGAGGGAACCTTGACAGGGGTATACATTTAAGTTGAACCTCTATTATGGTGTCTTTAAAAAGCTTCCACATCACTTGAAGAGATTTCACTTTTGGCCCTGTACCCTTTAATTTCTGTTTAACTAACCTCCTCATTTTTGTGTAGTTCCCCTTTCTGAAATTAAATGCTACAATGTTAGGCTGCTGTGGTGTTTTTCCTGCCACAGGGATATTAAATTTAATTATATTATGGTCACTATTACCAAACAGTCCAGCTATCTTCACCTCTTGGACCAGATTCTGTGTTCCATTTAGGATTAAATCAAGAATTGCCTCTCCTCTGGTGGGTTCCAGGACCAGCTGCTCCAAGAAGCAGTCATTTAAGGTGTCAAGAAACTTTATCTCTGCATCCTGTCCTGAGGTGACAAGTATCCAGTCAATATGGGGATAATTGAAATCCCCATTATTATTATTGAGTTTTTTATTTTAATAGCCTCTCTAATCTCCCTGAGCATTTCACAGTCACTATCACCGTCCTGTCCAGGTGGTCGGTAATATATCCCTACCAGTATATGCTTATTATTAGAGCATGGAATTTCTATCCATACAGATTCTGTGGTACAGTTTGATTCATTTACAATTTTTACTTCATTTGATTCTACGCTTTCTTTCACATATAGTGCCACTCCCTCACCAGCATGACCTGTTCTGTCCTTCTGTTATATTTTGTACCCTGGTATTACTGTATCCCATTGATTATCCTCATTCCACCAAGTTTCTGTGTTGCCTATTATATCAATATCCTCATTTAATATGAGGCACTCTGGTTCACCCATTTTATTATTTAGACTTCTAGCATTGGTATATAAGCAATTTAAAAACTTGTTCCTTTTAGCTGTCTGCCATTAAATGATGCAATTGAATGGGACTTTTTTTATTTGACTGTTTCTGATCAGACCGTGCCTGTATTTTATCATTTTCCATCCTCTGCTCCTCACTAGAACATAGAGATTATCTATTAATAGATCCTCCCCTAAGAGATGTCCGAACCATGTGCTCCTCCACACCTGTCGGCTTTCCCCCAGCCCTTAGTTTAAAAACTGCTCTACGACCTTTTTAATGTTAAGTGCCTGCAATCTGGTTCCATTTTGGTTTAGGTGGAGCCCATTCTTCCTGTATAGGCTCCCCCTTTCCCAAAAGTTTCCCCATTTAAGTATCAAAATATCAAATAACTTTAGGTGTCTGAAGCTGTGGTATTACAGTGTGTGGAATGCCACAAGGGGGATGATTATAATGCTGAATGAAGGAGGCAAAGGGTCAAGATTGTTGCTTGTTAAATCACTCTTGTCTGAATTCAGGGGCTAGAGCGCTGCTCATTTTCCAGCATTTTCAGTATCTGCTTTGGATGTTGACACAGCTATTATAATGGTTACAGCAGATATTCACACTGCACTCACACACCCCATTCTCCATACTCCTTGCGTTCATGTTAGTACTGCCTAGTGCTTCTCGATGTGCAGTTAACAAGAAGCAGCATACAAATGGATAAGGCACAGAGATGAAGAAATAGCATGAGGTCTGATTGCAAAATTTCTGTAGTTGAAAGTTTGGCATAAATCAGTGGGGAATTCATTTATTGAAAATTAATCAGTTGTTCCCTGGTAAAATGTGGGGTTTTGTTTTGTTTTAAATGAAGGCAGATGGGAAAGTCACACTTCTAGAACAGAGAAAGGGTATCACCATAACCCAGAGGGCCTGATTCTCCTTTATACCCAGGTCTCTTTACATAACCCCAAAGGGCCTGATTCTCATTTACACCAGGCCTCTTTACACCCTACTGATACTCTAAAGGGGCATTAAAGTGGATATAAATGACATTACCGCACTTTAAGGTAGCCAAAGGGCATTAGTGTTAATGAGAATAAGGCCATTACCATTTAAATCAGTGCTGTTATTGTAATCAATTATTTCTCCCACCTCTAGCAGTGTTTGGGAGCCGTTAGCCATATTTGGGAGCTGGTATTGCTGTTTCATACATGCAATAACCTTCCCCATCCCTCATTTATCTTGGCTGCTGTCAGGGTTCCCTCCCCACTCTGAACTCTAGGGTACAGATGTGGGGACCCACATGAAAGACCCCCTAAGCTTATTTTTACCAGCTTAGGTTAAAAACTTCCCCAAGGCACAAATTCTTCCTTGTCCTTGGACTAGTATCGCTGCCACCACGAAGTGAGTTAAACAAAGATTTAGGAAAAGGACCACTTGGAGTTCCTGTTTCCCCAGAATATCCCCTCAAGCCTCTTCACCCCCTTTTCTGGGGAGGCTTGAGAGTAAACAAGGTGACTACAGACCAGCCCCTTGGGTTTTTAGGACACTAAAAACCAATCAGGTTCTTAAAAGCAGAACTTTATTATAAAGAAAAAGTAAAAGAAGCACCTCTGTAAAATCAGAATGCAAGGTAATCAGATTCAAAACACAGAGGACTCCCCTCTAGGCAAAACTTTAAAGTTACAAAAAAACCAGGAATAAACCTCCCCCTTAGCCTAGGGAAAATTCACAAGCTAAAACAAAAGGTAATCTAATGCATTTCCTTTCTATTACTTACAATTTGTAATTTTAGATGCTTAGTTCAGGTATTGCTTTAGGAGATGTATTTTCCCTGAACTGGTTTCTCACTGTCCCGGAGAGAAAACAAAGAAACACAGAACAAAAACCTTCCCTCACAGATTTGAAAGTATCTTCTCCCCTTATTGGTCCTTTTGATCAGGTGCCAGCCGGGTGTCAGTGTTCCTTCCCCACTCTGAACTCTAGGGTACAGATGTGGGGACCCGCATGAAAGACCCCCTAAGCTTATTCTTACCAGCTTAGGTTAAAAACTTCCCCAAGGTACAAACTTTGCCTTGTCCTTGAACAGTATGCTGCCACCACCAAGTGTTTTAAACAAAGAACAGGGAAAGAGCCCACTTGGAGACGTCTTCCCCCAAAATATCCCCCCAAGCCCTACACACCCCATTTCCTGGGGAGGCTTGAGAATAATATCCTCACCAACTGGTTACAAAATCGTCAAAGACCCAAACCTCTGGATCTTGGAACAATGGAAAAATCAGTCAGGTTCTGACTGGTAAAAATCATCTCTGTAAAATCAGGATGGAAAATACTTTACAGGCTATTCAGATTCAAAACACAGAGGATCCCCCCTCTGGGCAAAACCTTAAAGTTACAGAAAACAGGAATAAACCTCCCTCTTAACAGAGGGAAAATTCACATAAAACAAAAGATAAACTAATCCGCCTTGCCTGGTGTACCTATACTGGAGACTTGGATTAGGATGGGTTGGAGAAGATGGATTTCTGTTTGGCCTCTCTCAGTCCCAAGAGAGAACAACCACATAAACAAAGAGCACAAACAAAAGCCTTCCCTGCCCCCAAGATTTGAAAGTATCTTGTCCCCTTATTGGTCCTTTGGGTCAGGTGCCAGCCAGGTTAGCTGAGCTTCTTAACCCTTTACAGGTAACAGGAAGTTGCCTCTGGCCAGGAGAGATTTTATAGCACTGTATACAGAAAGGTGGTTACCCTTCTCTTTATATTTATGACACAGGTTATCTGAGCTTCTTAGCCCTTTACAGGCAAAGGAGGGATTTTATGCTCCCCTTAGCTGTATGTTTATGACAGCTGCTGACAGAGTGGAGTTAGTTTTGGCTTATGCCCTCCTTGTGTGTCTGTGGTATTTCTCTTGGACCTTGCACTGTGATGCCCTCCTGACTTGTGTGTGGAACAGTTATTAGGACAAGAAGAGAAAACTGTATTTCCTCATGTGCCTCTATTTCAGAGCCAGTCACATAAAATCATCACTGGTAAAGTTTGCAGGTGACACAGAAAGTGGGGGAGTGGTAAATAACGATGAGGGCAGGTCACTGATTCAGAGAGATCTGGATCAGTTGGTAAACATGAGACAAGCAAATATGAGTTTTAACACAGCTAGCTGTAATTGTGTACATCTGGGAACAAAGAATGCAGGCCACACTTACAGGATGGCTCTATCCTGGGAAGCAGGGACTCTGAAAAAGATTTGGGGGTTGTGGAGAATAATCAGCTGACCACGAGCTCCCAGTGTGATGCTGTGGCCAAAAGAGCTAATGCGATCTTGGGATGTATAAACAGGGGAATCCTTAGGATTAGCTAAGTTATTTTACCTGTCTTTGGCACTGAGGTTGACTGCTGCTGGAACACTGTGTCCAGGTCTGGTGCCCACAATTCAAGAAGGATGTTGATAAACTGGAGAGGTGTCAAAGAAGAGCCACGAGAATGATTAAAGGATTAGAAAACCTGCCTTGTAGTGATAGACTCACGGAGCACAGTCTATTTAGCTTAACGAAGAGAAGGTGAAGGGGTGACTTGATCACATTTTATAAGTACTTACTTGGGGAGCAAATACATGATCATGGGATCTTCAATCTAGCAGAAAAAGGTCAAACACAATCCAATCTCTGGAAATTGAAGCTAGACAGACTCAGATTGGAAATAAGACATAATTTTTTAACAGTGAGAGGAATTAACCATTGGGACAATTTACTAAGGGTTGTGGTGGATTCTCCATCACTGGCGAATTTTCAATCAAGACTGGGTGTTTTTCTAAAAGCTCTGCTCTAGGAATTATTTGGGGGCAGGTCTATGGTCTGCGCTATACAGTGGGTCAGACTAGCTGATCACAGTGGTCCTTGGTTGCCTTGGAATCTCTGAAATCCTCTCCACAGCCTGGATGGAATCAAGGCTGCGTGAGTGTCGGTGTTAGTGGTGGTAGGCAGAGGAGTGTTGGGGGTGTCCTTTGAAGGAAGTGACCTTGTCTCTTTGTCTCAACAGTGCAGTGGACTGAGCAGGAGTTTGAGCTGGCCCTCTGGGCCTTCAGGAAGTGGAAGTGGTACCAATTCACATCGCTCCGGGACCTGCTGTGGGGCAATGCAATTTTCTTAAAGGAGGCCAATGCCATTAGTGTGGAGCTGAAGAAGAAAGTAAGCACCTTCTCTCATAGAATCATAGAATCATAGAATACCAGGGTTGGAAGGAACCTCAGGAGGTCATCTAGTCCAATCCCCTGCTCAAAGCAGGACCAATCCCCGACTAAATCATCCCAGCCAGGGCTTTGTCAAGCCTGACCTTAAAAACCTCTAAGGAAGGAGATTCCACCACCTCCCTAGGTAACCCATTTCAGTGCTTCACCACCCTCCTAGTGAAAAAGTTTTTCCTAATATCCAACTTAAACCTCCCGCACTGCAACTTGAGACCATTACTCCTTGTTCTGTCATCTGCTACCACTGAGAACAGTCTAGATCCTTCCTCTTTGGAACCCCCTTTCAGATAGTTGAAAGCAGCTATCAAATCCCCCCTCATTCTTCTCTTCTGCAGACTAAATAAGCCCAGATCCCTCAGCCTCTTCTCATAAGTCATGTGTTCCAGTCCCCTAATCATTTTTGTAGCCCTCCGCTGGACTTTTTCCAATTTTTCCACATCCTTCTTGTAGTGTGGGGCCCAAAACTGGACACAGTACTCCAGATGAGGCCTCACCAATGCCGAATAGAGGAGAATGATCATGTCCCTCGATCTGCTGGCAGTGCTCCTACTTATACATCCCAAAATGCCATTCGCCTTCTTGGCAACAAGGTCACACTGTTGACTCATATCCAGCTTCTCGTCCACTGTAACCCCTAGGTCCTTTTCTACAGAACTGCTTCCTAGCCACTCGGTCCCTAGTCTGTAGCAGTGCATGGGATTCTTCCATCCTAAGTGCAGGACTCTGCACTTGTCTTTGTTGAACCTCATCAGATTTCTTTTGTCCCAATCCTCTAGTTCTTCTTTGAGTGCTTGTTCACTTCCATCCAACATTAGGTATGCATGCGTCGCGTGCACGAGCGTCAGAAACTTTTTCCCTTAGTGGCTCCTGTCAGGCTGGCAGGGCCCCTGAGTGGCGCCACTGCGCCTTGCATATATACACCTGCCTGCCGACCCCCTTCGGTTCCTTCTTATCGTCCGTGGCGGCTTTGGAACAACCTCTCTCTCTTGGATGAGAGCAGTCCCTTAGCCTTTCTCATAAATAGCTGTTATCAGTTAGTTAGCATACCTTTGTTGTGGACAATTAAGTGATTAGGTGCTTGAAGGCTTCCAGCACCCACCCCGGGCCATGGGGCATGCTGCAGGCCCATGGGTTTAAGGCTTGTGCCACGTGCCACAGGCCTATGCCAGTTAGTGACCCCCATGGCTCATGTCTACATTGCCTGGGGGAAGAACATCAAACTGAGCGGTGTAAGATTTGCAAGACGTTCAAGCCAAGAATACAGAAAGAAAGATACTTTCATTTAAAGCAGTTGTTGATGGAAGCCGCGTTGCAGCCACCGGGCCCGCAGTGCCCAACGCTGGCTCCGGCTTCCTTGGTGCGTAGTACCCCGGAGCCGTCGGGAGACTCAGCACTGGCTAAACACCGAAAGCTGTCGGCCCCAGAGCGCCAGACTAGGCCCCAGCACCGCTTGTCCTCCCTGGTGCGGCCCACGGCGCAGCCAAAAGGAAGGCGCGGACTTTCCCCGCATCGGAGGCCGGCGCCTTCCAAGGCCCCGAGCACCAATAAGAGCGGGAAGGCCACTGTACGGGCGCTGGACATGGAGGTGGAGGAGATCTGCAGAGCAGACACCTGGTCCTTGGTGTATACCTTCACAACCCATTACGTGGTCAACCAGCAGGCCAGAGAGGACGTGGCAGTTGGCAGAGTGGTCCTCCAATCAGTTGTTCCGTGACTCCTACCCTCCTCCAGAGGTAAGCTTGTGATTCACCTAATGTGGAATGGATGTGAACAAGCACTGAAAGAAGAAAAAATGGTTACTTACCTTCTTGTAACTGTTGTTCTTCGAGATGTGTTGTTCTCATCTATTCCACCACCGACCCTCCTACCCCTCTGTTGGAGTCGCCAGCAAGAAGGACCCGGAGGGGGTTGGGCGGCAGGGGTATTTTTGCACGGCACAGTGGCACCACTTGGGGGGCCCGCCTGCCCGACGGGAGCCGCTAAGGGAAAAAGTTTCCGACGCTGGTGCACGCAGCGCATGCACACCTAATGTGGAATGGACGTAAACAACACATCTCGAAGAACAACAGTTACAAGAAGGTAAGTAACCATTCTTTCTTCTAGCTCCCTCTGTATCCTATCCCTACCCTCCAGCGTATCTACCACTCCTCCCAGTTTAGTGTCATCTGCAAACTTGCTGAGGGTGCAATCCACGCCATCCTCCAGATCATTAATGAAGATACTGAACAAAACTGGCCCCAGGACCGACCCTTGGGGCACTCCACTTGATACCGGCTGCCAACTAGACATGGAGCCATTGATCACTACCCATTGAGCCCGACAATCTAGCCAGCTTTCTATCCACCTTAGAGTTCATTCATCCAGCCCATACTTCTTTAACTTACTAGCAAGAATACTGTGGGAGACCATGTCAAAAGCTTTGCTAAAGTCAAGGAATAACACATCCACTGCTTTCCCCTCCTCCACAGAGCCAGTTATCTCATCATAGAAGGCAATTAGTTTTGTCAGGCATGCCTTCCCCTTGGTGAATCCATGCTGACTGTTCCTGATCACTTTCCTCTCCTCTAAGTGCTTCAAAATTGGTTTCTTGAGGACCTGTTCCATGATTTTTCCGGGGACTGAGGTGAGGCTGACTGGCCTGTAGTTCCCCGGATCCTCCTTCTTCCCTTTTTTAAAGATTGGCACTATGTTAGCCTTTTTCCAGTCATTCAGAACCTCCCCCAATCGCCATGAGTTTTCAAAGATAATGGCCAATGGCTCTGCAGTCACATTCACCAACTCCTTTAGCACCCTCGGATGCAGCACATCTGGCCCCATGGACGTGTGCTTGTCCAGCTTTTCTAAATAGTCCTGAATCACTTCTTTCTCCACAGAGGGCTGGTCACCTCCTCCCCATGCTGTGCTGCTGCTGTAGTTGTCTGGGAGCTGACCTTGTTCATGAAGACAGGGGCAAAAAAAGCATTGAGTACATTAGCTTTTTCCACATCCTCTGTCACTAGGTTGCCTCCCCCATTCAGTAAGGGGCCCACTCTTTCCTTGACCTTCTTCTTGTTGCTAACATACCTAAAGAAACCCTTCTTGTTGCTCTTAACATCTCTTGCTAGCTGAAACTCCAAGTGGGATTTGGCCTTCCTGATTTCACTCCTGCATGCCTGAGCAATATTTTTATACTCTTCCCTGGTCATTTGTCCAGTCTTCCTCTTCTTGTAAGCTTCTTTTTTGTGTTTAAGATCAGCAATGATTTCACTGTTAAGCCAAGCTGGTCGCCTGCCATATTTACTATTCTTTCTACACATCGGGATGGTTTGTTACTGCAACCTCAATAATGATACATTAAAATACAGCCGGCTCTCCTGGACTCCTTTCCCCCTCATGTTATTCTCCCAGGGAATCCTGCCCATCAGTTCCCTGAGGGAGTCAAAGTCTGCTTTTCTGAAGTCCAGGGTCCATATTCTGCTGCTCTCCTTTCTTCCTTTTGTCAGGATCCTGAACTCGACCATCTCATGGTCACTGCCTCCCAGGTTCCCAGCCACTTTTTCTTTCCCTACTTATTCTTCCCAGTTTGTGAGCATCAGGTCAAGAAGAGCTCTGCCCCTAGTTGGTTCCTCCAGCACTTGCACCAGGAAATTGTCCCTGTCACACTCAGGCTCTCCAGGATTTTACCCCGAGTTATGTAACTGAGTTTTCGTTCCAGTTTTTTGGAGGAAATTGGATGCCTCCACTTCCCCATGGTTGCTGGATGCAGAGCTAAGCACGTGCATTTCCCAGTAATTACCAAATCAAGAGGTGTTTGTGCACAGACAGTAAGCACATGGGACAGAAACTGCAGCCCTCTGCTTTAGTAGAGTCTCATCAGCTTGCATGTACCACCAAGATGGCAAAGCTGTGAATGAGGTCAATGACTGGGGCTCTCAAAGACTGGAAAACGTGTTCCTAGATGAGCCATATTACAGGTTCTACCAGAAGCAATGGGTCAGATTCGAACCTGGCGTAAGCACGTGTAACTCCATGGAAGTCACTGACACCCGCTTAGAGGTCAGGGGTGGCCCTTTGTGCATCTCAGGAGTTATACAGAGTGGATGGATGCCAACAGTCCAAAGGCACTTACTGGGGATCCCCATTCACCATGAGCCCTCCACACACATACTGATTCTCTAACCCTCTGTCCATTCCCAGGTCCAGTTCCAGTTCGTCCTCCTCACAGACACTCTTTACTCACCTCTGCCTCCCGACCTGCTGCCCCCCAATGCTGCCAAAGATCGAGAGAAACGGCCCTTTCCACGAACCATTGTGGCTGTGGAAGTGCAGGACCAGAAGAATGGAGCAACACATTACTGGACTCTGGAGAAACTCAGGTAGAATAGGGCAGAGGTACTGTGGCACAGCCACTTGTATTGTACTGGGCGGGCTGGCACATTCAGGACAAGAAGAGTAGAGTTGTGGAGTCTCCTGTCTTGTGGTCCTAGCCCCTTGGTTTGAAGTTGCATGCAGATGCCCATCAATCAGTGAGAGTTTATTCCTTGCACATTTATTACCACTGCCTTCACAAATAAACAAGAATGATCAATGAGCAATAATACATGGCAAAATAACATAGACCTGTATTTCATTATGTATCTAAACTGATACCTCCTCACTCATATGGTCCCCATGGTTCCATTAGCTCTATTGTTATAGCTCTCCCCACTCCACACCATGCACGGATAGAGAGGTTTCCCCTTCATAGGGTAACTGCACCATGGGGGCTGGAATTCAGTTCCTGTAGTTCAGGTTGTTTGTGTGTTGTTTACCCCAGAAGTATAGTGATATGGGGCTGATGTGTGTGGCTGTAATGCATTGGATACCCCAGAAGTACAGTGGTATGGGGATGGTGTGTGTGGCTCTGACTCGATGCTCAAGGGGCTGGAAGCTGCTCTAGATCCTTAAACCTCATTGTATACGTCTGTTTCTCTCTGTTTCTTCTTGCAGACAGAGGCTGGATCTGATGCGTGAAATGTACGACAGGGCAGCAGAAGTGCCTTCTAGCATCCTTGAGGACTGTGACAACGTTGTGACGGGCGGAGATCCCTTCTATGACCGTTTCCCCTGGTTCAGACTGGTTGGCAGGTGAGAGCCTTGTTCCTCCTTTTTCTAAATCCACCTGCAATCCAAACACACCCACAGAAGGAAACATTGCTTGGTTTGATAGGGACAACTGGTGCAGTGCGGAGAGACCATAGTGGTTGCTGTGGGTGAAAGGGTTGCACCAGGCAGCAAACTAATATCTAAGGAGCACTGTTTTCCACAATCAGTTTTCTCTGCCCTCTGCATGGGTGCTCAGGAGTGATTTTCTGGGACTCCTACTGCACCTAGGCACTTGGTGCCCTGCTACAACAAGTTGGTGGTGAACTTCTCATCGCCTTTGAAGCTGTGCCTAATAACCACAAGGCCCGGGCTCTCAACCTGGGAGTGGCAGCCCCCTGCCTTTACCATCTTGTAGCGTGGGAGGGGGATTCCGGGTGGGTTGGATGTTCCCCATGATGGAAAGGGGACAGGTTGAGGACCCTGCTGTCAGGTTTCCATGTCCATGGATGTGTGTTTGTGTGCACACACGCAGGCGTGCTCATTGGTATCTGAACATGTCTCGGTGTGCTGTACTGTATGTGCTGTGTCTCCTCATGTGCTTCCCACCTGCCAGTTGGAAGGGCACACTGCTGTCAGCTAGGAGGTGTCAAAGGGACCGGACCTGTCAGTAGGGTGCTGCCGAACGCGACCAACCTTGGTGCACTCAAGGCCTGATCCTTGCCAGTTAACAGCAATGGAAGGACTCCCCTTGATGCCAGTGGGCACTCTACCGGGGCCTTAGTTGACAGAGCTACGTTCCTGCTTTGCTGAATCCTCTGCAAAGTCCGAGGTGGCAGTTCCCATCTTTCACACCAGTTTTTCCACACTTGGCGACACTGGGGGCTTCTTTGTAAGATACTTTGGACAGGCAGGTCTTATTTCCCTCTCCCCTCCTGAATAGCGACGGTCCTTGGTGTAAAAGAAAAAGCCTATTCTTTCTCTCTCTTCTGTTTGGAATAGCTGGTGTTAACCTGTCTTCTATCTTGTTGTACTAACCTTAGTTCAGATATCTCTGGCTGCAACAGCTCTCCTCTTTTCAACACATGCATGAGCGAGCGCATGGCTGATCTCACCCCCTCCCCCACCTTCTCGAACCCCGACTCCGACATCACCGAGCCTGCTGACGAGCAGCACGTGGGGAAGGAGGAGGAGGAGGAGGAGGAGGAGGACCTGGAGGAAGACATCTTTCCGGAGTACCCGCTGTATGATGGCCGGGATCCATTTTACGACCGCTCCCCCCTGTTCAGTTTAGTAGGAAGGTTGGTGAGGTTTTAGGAGAGCATGCTGGGAAGGAACTAGCTCTTTCGCACGAGAGAACTGCTTTCTGACACTGTTCCCATGTTAAGGGCATGCGTTCCACAGGCACTCGGGATGGGCTAGCTGAACAGTGTCCTTAAAGAGATGGCCAGCAGGGCAGGTGCACTGGTCAGTGTGATGGTAAGGCAAGTGTTGATAGGAAACGAAGAAGGGAGAGGCTATTCTAGCCAGCTCATCTTTAAAGAGTGAGCTTCAAGACAAGTATCACAGAGTCAATGGGGACCAGGATCGAGTGGCCACTGGATTCACATGGTCTCTTTAAAGAGAAGAGTTTCATGTGACAGAAAATTGTGTGGTGATGACACAGAGGGACACAGAACTGACCCAAAGTATTCCCTTTGCTTTAACACATTTGGGTTTCGGTTCTAATTTACTGCTGGAAACATTTATGATGAAATGTCTGCAAAATGGGTGGCCTTCTGCTCCTGCAGGGATTGTGAGGGTCACATCATTGCAGTCATGGAATGGAAATCCCATGCATGACTCTGACGTAAATCCTCACCAGCAAAAGGAGAACATACAGGCTTCTGGGGAGTGGTGGAATGGCCGAGACCAAGGTGTAACGCAAGCACAGTGAACTGTAAGAGAAGGCCCATTGGTTCTGATTGTTAGGAGAGGGATTCAGAGCCAGCCAGTGGCCCCGAGTGGTGTGTGAGGAAGGGATGGGAGGTGCGGAAAGTGAGCCCAGTACTAAAAGACAGGCAGGTTCAGCTGATAGTGAGTGGGATTTCCCCAGATGACTCAGGGAAGAGCTGTGGGGAATAAGGTTGGCTTCAAAAGCTAAAACCAAGGGCTGTGGAGGGAGAGGATTTTATCTTTTTTTAATTAAAGCCATATATTTTTAAGCCACCACTACTGTGAAGTGGTGACATTTCCACTTGCTGCTTTGGCTAGTACATGGCTGAAAATTGTTTTATGCAGTGGTTCGAACTAGAGCCATGTAGAAAAGTGTTGTGTGGGAATCAGAGCTGCCAGAAGTTTTCAGGTGGTTTGGAGAAAAGCTCTGGAGTGGGGAGAGCTTCTCTGCCCTGAAGGGCTGGGAGTGGACTCTGCCCAAAGAGAAAGAGAATTGTTTATTTTCTTTTGCTAGTGAAAACAGAATGTTTCAATGGTTCATTCTGGAAAAGAACTCCAGATCTTGTGAAATTGGTGACATGTTTGATTTGATCGGCCACCATTTCAATCTACCAGAGAAAACCACCTGAAATTGCCAAGTATGGCACCAGATAGCCCAGTTCTGCTTCAGACTTTTCCAAGGGGAAAGAAGAGGTTTTGCCCATAATTGTCCCAGGCCCTGTCCTTTAAAAAATGGATCAAATTCAGACTTGGTGCAAGCAGCTGCAGCTTCACTGTAGTCAGTGGCATTGCTTCCACTTACACTGGGTCGTAATTTGGCCCGTGAGCTGCAAATATGTTTGTGAAAGCAAGAAACCCAGGCAAGAAGCCGAGTTCTCCTTTCCAGCCAATAGGACTTGGGCAATGGGAGCAAGAAGGGGAGGAGAAGGGATCAGAAAAGAGAGAGAGGGAGATGGGATAAGAGTCACTGCAGCCTCAGACCGAAAGAGCTGGGTTCTTCCACTTTTTTTTTCTCTTGGGGGAATCAGAGATTTTAAAAACAAACAAACCAAACTACCAGATACAACAATGATGAACCGAATCCCCCATCCTGTGGGATGTTCCTGGGAGGTCTTGCCTTTTGAATCTTCCCAATTCTTTTGAGTCAGATACGGAATTGGCTTTCCCTGTGCAGCAGCTGTGCCGATCACATTTCTCGTGAAGTGTGCTTGGATTGGTTTATGATTGGATCCTTGTCTTTGATTAGTTTCCCCCCTATTTTCTTTATTCTCTTTTTTCTTTTTCTTTTTTAGCTGCTGGCTCTCTCTCCAAAGCTTGAGCAAAAAATGGGGGTTATTTCACTTTTGTCTTCTTTTTGAAAGGCTTTTCTTTGGTCTGAGCATGCCATCTTTGCACCTCACCAATCTTGTGGTTAGTGTCTCTGCCCTCCTTCCTTTTCCTTTAGCGACATATTCCCTCCCTCTCCCTATTCCTCTCTTCCTCTTCCTCCCTCTTCAACCTTTCTGGTTTCAGTCTGCTTCAAGATGTGCTCACCTGTAATTTCAGACTGTTATGATGGAAGCTTAACAGTCTTATGATCCACATTCCTCCCCATTAAGGAGGCCTCCCGCAAGATGCCCAAAATCAGATATGTATTCACAGACACCAAAATAAAGCCATCTCCAATAAGGGCATCATAGAGCATTCAGGTGGGCGCCAGACTCAATTCCCTCTGATCCCGGACACTCAAGAGGATTCCGATCCTCTGACCCTGCAGTTCCATCTTATGAGGTGATTCACTGGGAATGGAAGATATTCTGAATCTCTCAGGAAGGGCTCAGCACCTTGTAAGATTGGGGTTTAAAGCTGGTTCTTGCCTTGTGCTTTAATGACCCAATTCAACTGCCGCTGAAGTCAGTGGAAAGATTACCATTGACTCCAGAGGGAGCTGGCTCAGGCTCCAAGATGCATAAGTTCCTCTGGACATTTGAGGCCTGATCCTGCATCTATTGCTGTCAATGGGATCACTGTCATTGCTTTCCCTGGGTGCAGGATTGAGCCCTTTCTGCAGGAATCACCCAGGCTTTATGATGATATTTCAGCTCAGCAGTCAAACCTCTGCTCTGAGGGAGGGCACTGGAGCCAAATGTACAGATAACAAAGCTAAAGATAACATAGGGA
Organism: Caretta caretta; assembly: GCF_965140235.1. NCBI lineage: Eukaryota > Metazoa > Chordata > Testudines > Cheloniidae > Caretta > Caretta caretta. The sequence goes on from NC_134214.1 coordinate 56,481,630, forward strand.
TAGTCACAGAATCTTGGTTCCCTCCCTCTGAAGAAGCACCCGAGCTACTCTGTGTGGTAATACATTGTTAATACAGTGGCCTTGCTTTCTTCAAACCTATGCCACTCCATTCATCAGAGCCAGGGCCAGCTCTACAGTTTTTGCCGCCCCAAGCAGTGAAAAAAACTGTTGCCGCGGATGGCAAAAGGGAGAAGTTGCCGCTGATTTGCCGCCGCAGCCGGCAGAACAGAGAAGCTGCCGCCGAATTGCCACCACGGCCGGCGAGACAGAGGAGCTGCCACCAAATTGCTGCCATCACGGAAACACTGCCGCCCTAAGCACCTGCTTGGACCGCTGGTGTCTGGAGCCGGCCCTGATCAGAGCATGAGTGTGATGCAGTCCTGTAGACGCTTGCACCCTGCGCTCCTTCAGACTCAGGCTGGGGATGGCTCCCTATCAATCTGCTTTTCCAATCTGGAGACCAACTACAAACAACAGTAAAAGTTGTGGGGGGAGGAATTTTGTACAGCCAGTACCAAGTTCAGTGCTGATGATGGAACATGCTGACCACACACAATGCCACTATGGACTGAGGTCATTACAAAACTCCTGCTGAAAGGAACCTCCCACTTTTGCTGCCTGTTCTCATCATCCTGGACAAAGGCATGCTGCAGCTTTGTGAAAGAACTCAGACCCTGGATGGAAGGCAGCTGAGCAGGCTCACTACGAGTCAGAGGTGGTGTGGATAGGAAAGGGGGAAGCATTTTGAGGAGCTGACGTGATCCATGGCCTTGCCCACTGTTTGAGAGCATCTGCCCTCTGATCGTCAAGGGGAGGTGCAGTCCTGCGAGGCTGGTGAACAGTCTGCTGCTCCTAAATAGAGGCAGTGGCCAGCAAGGACCTATCCCCAGCAGACTGCAGTGTGGGCCTAGCCATGGGGATACTTGTTTACACCCCTGCAAGGCTAGGCTTCCTGCAACATTATCTCAGCGCAGAGGGGAAGGATGAGATGGCCTCTTAGCGTCCCATCTAGCCCTATATTTCTGTGGTTCTAGGGAGACCACAGAGAGGCTTCAAACTCTTCAGAATGTGGCGGCCCAGGTTCTGGGTAGCCTAGACCAATGGGTGTACCACATTCTGCCTTGGCTTCCAAATCCTTTTCAAGGTTCTGGTTCTAGCTCCAGCAATGGCCATCTGAAAATGTCCTTTCAACAGCAAAGAGGGGATGGTGCATCTGGTTGAGACTGGACTCTGGGCTGCATTCCGAAATTCTGGTCTAATTACAGGTAGAATCTTAGCAGTTTATTCCTCAGTCAAGAAGAGATGGTAAATTGGTAAAAGCCTTCCGATGACCGTGCTGAAAGGGGAAGTGTGATGCTGCCAGGCCTACGGTTTTAAGGATGAAGTTTAAATGTGCAGGTTTTCAACGTTAAAAGTCACCTGTTACATATATCAGGAGTCTGCTCCAGAGTGTGCCCTGCACAAGGCAAAACTGATCCCCCAGAACTAAGATCACCTACAGCCCCGTCTCCACTCTAGTTTCCTCTCTTATCCTGGATGTGTTCAGATTAGATTGGGGTTGCCTACATGACGTGAGTACCACCAAGGAGACAGCACAAACTGCAGTTGTCTTCCTCTCTCTTTGGCTGCCTTTCTCTCTCAGAACTTTTTCTACTTTCACAATGTAAAGGGTCAGAGAGTAGGGATGCAATCTTCAGTCAGCACCAGTGCCAGGTGAAGATTCAGTTACTGTCCAGAATTAATATTCTCATCCGAGTACAGTTTCACCCAGGTGTTAAAGTGCAGACCAGATGTACTCCATTCCTCTACTGATCCAGTTCTTCCTGGTGCACTGGAGTAGGTAACCATCTGTGACTCTTGCCAGCACCAGATCCCCGGCTTGGACGACCAGAAACCGAAGTGCTCCAAGGCACTGGCCAGTCTTGAAAACGTTGCCCTGGGTCACCATACAGAGGCAATAGCAGCGAGAGATTGCAGCCAATTACCGTCCAAAGGCGCTGCCTCCCAAGTACTGAGCCCGGGTGGGGTCTCAAGGGCTGGGAAATGTTCTTGTAGGATTGCAGATCTGCTCAGGAGCAGATAATTCGTCTGGAAATCCTGGGGCTCCAGGCAGCCTCCAGCTTCTCCGTGTACATGAACGTAGTCATTGTGCTGCTTGCTCGTTTAGTTAGGGTGAGACTGAGCCCTAGGCTGAGCCCAGGGGACAGAGGGAAGGCACCTGTGACTCAGGCAGACATGATTGTCCTGAGGGAGTGGGGGAGAAAGTGATTTCCTGCAGCCATTGACAACGTAGCACACTCCTCTTCTTGCGTCAGCCAGCCAGTGAATGGGGGTAGAGCCAGTGTTCACTCACCACCCCTCCTCCGGGTCCCCTGGTTGGTGGAGGGCAGGCAGCCCCAGCACCCAGAGTCACCATCCAGCAGGGCCCAACGTGGCTGTGCAGTGAGTTGGCAGCCCCCACTTCCGTGTGCTCCCCAAATGGCTGTGTGGAGCCAGGGCACAACCGAACCCTCCATGAGGACCACGTTTGCATAAAGAGAGCCCTACTAGAGCTAGAGCCTTACTGATTTCTGGGTGGCAGGATGGAACTCACGCTGGTCTGGCCAAGGAAAGGGGCTCTCCCCGCCAGCCTGACAGGCAGCTTCTCTGCCAGGGAGTGCTCAGGGGAGGGCTCCAGGTCTCAGTCCGCCTCCTGCTGGCCGCTATTTATAATTGGTACAGTGAGGTGTCAGCATCATTACTCATGCATTCAGGGATCATAGAATCATAGAATATCAGGGTTGGAAGGGACCTCAGGAGGTCATCTAGTCCAACCCCCTGCTCAAAGCAGGACCAATCCCCAACTAAATCATCTCAGCCAGGGCTTTGTCAAGCCTGACCTTAAAAACCTCTAAGGAAGGAGATTCCACCACCTCCCTAGGTGATGCATTCCAGTGCTTCACCACCCTTCTAGTGAAAAAGTTTTTCCTAATATGCAACCTAAACCTTCCCCACTGCAACCTGAAACCATTACTCCTTCTTCTGTCATCTACTACCACTGAGAACAGTCCAGATCCATCCTCTTTTGAACCCCCTTTCAGAGAGCTGAAAGCAGCTATCAAATCCCCCCTCATTCTTCTCTTCCGCAGACTAAACAATCCCAGTTCCCTCAGCCTCTCCTCATAAGTCATGTGTTCCAGTCCCCTAATAATTTTTGTTGCCCTCTGCTGGACGCTTTCCAATTTTTTTAAATCTGTCTTGTAGTGTGGGGCCCACAACTGGACACAGTACTCCAAATGAGGCCTCACCAATGGCAAATAGAGGGGAACGATCACGTCCCTCGATCTGCTGGCAGTGCCCCTGCGTATACAGCCCAAAATGACATTGGCCTTCTTGGCAACAAGGGCATATCCAGCTTCTCATCCACTGTAACCCCTAGGTCCTTTTCTGCAGAACTGCTGCCTAGCCACTTGGTCCCTAGTCTGTAGCGGTGCATGGGATTCTTCTGTCCTAAGTGCAGGACTCTGCACTTGTCCTTGTTGAACCTCATCAGATATCTTTTGGCCTAATCCTCTAATTTGTCTAGGTCCCTCTCTATCCTATCCCTACCCTCCAGCGTATGTACCTCTCCTCCCAGTTTAGTGTCATCTGCAAACTTTCTGAGGGTGCAATCCACGCCATCCTCCAGATCATTAATGAAGATATTGAACAAAACCGGCCCCAGGATCAACCCTTGGGGCACGCCGCTTGATACCGGCTGCCAACTAGACATGGAGCCATTGATCACTACCTGTTGAGCCCGACGATCTAGCCAGCTTTATATCCACCGTAGAGTCCATTCATCCAGCCCATACTTCTTTAACTTGCTGGCAAGAATACTGTGGGAGACAGTGTCGAAAGCTTTGCTAAAGTCAAGGAATAACACATCCACTGCTTTCCCCTCATCCACAGAGCCAGTTATCTCGTCACAGAAGGCAATTAGATTAGTCAGGCATGACTTGCCCTTGGTGAATCCATGCTGATTGTTCCTGATCACTTTCCTCTCCTCTAAGTGCTTCAAAATTGGTTTCTTGAGGACCTGTTCCATGATTTTTCCGGGGACTGAGGTGAGGCTGACTGGCCAGTAGTTCCCTGGATGCTCCTTCTTCCCGTTTTTAAAGATGGGCACTATGTTAGCCTTTTTCCAGTCGTCTGGGACCTCCCCTGACCACCATGAGTTTTCAAAGATAATGGCCAATGGCTCTGCAATCACATCCGCCAACTCCTTTAGCACTCTTGGATGCAGCGCATCCGGCACCATGGGTTTGTGCTCATCCAGCTTTTCTAAATAATCCCGAACCACTTCTTTCTTCACAGAGGGCTGATCAGCTCCTCTCCATGCTGTGCTGCCCAGTGCAGTAGTCTGGGAGCTGACCTTGTTCGTGAAGACAGAGGCAAAAAAAACGTTGAGTACATTAGCTTTTTCCACATCCTCTGTCACTAGGTTGCCTCCCCCATTCTGTAAGGGGCCCCCACTTTCCTTGACTTTCTTCTTGTTGCTAACATACCTGAAGAAACCCTACTTGTTACTCTTAACATCTCTTTCCAGTTGCAAGCCCAAGTGTGATTTGGCCTTTCTGATTTCACTCCTGCATGCCTGAACAATATTTTTATACTCTTCCCTGGTCATTTGTCCAATCTTCCACTTCTTGTAAGCTTCTTTTTTGTGTTTAAGATCAGCAAGGATTTCACTGTTAAGCCAAGCTGGTCGCCTGCCATATTTACTATTCTTTTTACGCATCGGGATGGTTTGTTACTGCAACCTCAATAAGGATGCATTAAAATACAGCCAGCTCTCCTGGAGTACTTTACCCCTCATGTTATTCTCCCAGGGAATCCTGCCCATCAGTTCCCTGAGGGAGTCAAAGCCTGCTTTTCTGAGTCCAGGGTCCATATTCTGCTGCTCTCCTTTCTTCCTTATGTCAGGATCCTGAACTCGACCATCTCATGGTCACTGCCTCCCAGGTTCCCATCCACTTTTTCTTCCCCTACTAATTCTTCCCTGTTTGTGAGCGGCAGGTCAAGAAGACCTCTGCCCCTAGTTGGTTCCTCCAGCACTTGCACCAGGAAATTGTCCCCTACACTTTCCAAAAACTTCCTGGATTGTCTGTCCACCGCTGTATTGCCCTCCCAGCAGATATCAGGGTAATTGAAGTCTCCCATGAGAACCAGGGCCTGCAATCTAGTAACTTCCGTGAGTTGCCGGAAGACAGCCTCATCCACCTGATCCCCCTGGTCTGGTGGTCTATAGCAGACTCTCACCACGACATCAGCCTTGTTGCTCACACGTCTAAACTTAATCCAGAGACTCTCAGGTTTTTCTGCAGTTTCATAGCAGAGCTCTGAGCAGTCATACTGCTCTCTTACATACACTGCAACTCCCCCACCTTTTCTGCCCTGCATGTCCTTCCTGAACAGTTTATATCCACCCATGACAGTACTCCAGTCATGTGAGTTATCCCACCAAGTCTCTGTGATTCCAATCACATCATAATTCCTTGACTGTGCCAGGACTTCAAGTTCTCCCTGCTTGTTCCCCAGGGTTCTTGCATTTGTGTATAGGCACTTAAGATAATTCGCTGATCGTCCTGCTTTCTCAGTATGAGGCAGGAGTCCTCGCGTCTTGCGCTCTCCTGCTCATGCTTCCTCCCGGTATCCCACGTCCCCACTTACCTCAGGGCTTTGGTCTCCTTCCCCCGGTGAACCTTGTTTAAAGCCCTCCTCACTAGGTTAGCCAGCCTGATTGTGAAGATGCTATTCCCTCTCTTCGTTAGGTGGAGCCCATCTCTGCCTAGCACTCCTCCTTCTTGGAACACCATCTCATGGTCAAAGAATCCAAAGCCTTCTCTCCAACACCACCTGCGTAGCCATTCTTAGACTTCCACGATTCGACGGTTTCTACCCGAGCCTTTTCCTTCCACAGGGAGGATGGTGAGAACACCACTTGCGCTTCAAACTCCTTTATCCTTCTTCCCAGAGCCACATAGTCTGCAGTGATCCGCTCAAGGTCATTCTTGGCAGTATCATTGGTGCCCACGTGGAGAAGCAGGAAGTGGTAGTGATCCGAGGGCTTGATGAGTCTCGGCAGTCTCTCCATCACATCGTGAATCCTAGCTACTGGCAAGCAGCAGACTTCTCGGTTTTCCCAGTCGGGGCGGCAGATAGATGACTCAGTCCCTCTGAGGAGGGAGTCCCCGACCACCACCACCCACCTCCTCCTCTTGGGAGCGGTGGTCGTGGAACCCCATCCCTAGGACAGTGCATCTCATGCCTTCCAATCGGCGGAGTCTCTTTCTGTTCCCTTCCCTCAGATGTATCATCTAGTCCACTCTCCGCATTAGTACCTGTGGAGAGAACATGAAAATGGTTACTTACCTGTATCTGCATTGCTGGTACATGGATGCTCCCCTTTCTTCTTCTGGAGGTCACATGCTGCCAAATTTCTTCACTGTCCTTCTGTCCCTGCTGTGCAGCCTGCTCTGAATCTTCAGAATGTTGTGTCCGTAGAAGCATATCCTGACGTCTGTCCAGGAAATCTTCAGTTTCTCTTATGCACCGCAGGATCGATACTTGTTTCTCCAGACCTTGAACCTTCTCTTCCAATATGGAGACCAGCTTGCACTTTGTGCAGACAAAGTCGCTTCTGTCCTGTGGAAGAAAAACAAACATGGGACATCCTGTGCAGGTAACAACAGCTGAACGCTCGCCATCCATATTACCTTCCTTCTACGAGCTTCCTCAGGAGTTGTTGTAACTACTCAGAGAAGCCTGCAAGATGTAAGCCTCAGTGGGCTCTCCCAAGGCGAACTCCCTCTCTTAGCCTCTCCGCTGTTCGCCGCTCAGCTGGTTCACAGCTGGCTGCCTTTTTATAACAGTCAGGCCCACTCAAGGCTCACCTGGAACAAAGCACTCCCAATTCACACTTTTCAAACAATCAAGCACAGTCAAACTGACAAACTGCCCTGCTGCCTGGGCATTGAACTCGCAGGGCAAAATCCTCAGCTGGGGTAAATAGCATAGTGAGTGGGACTCCATTGATTTACACCAGCTGAGGTTCTGGCCTGTGGTTCCTGGATGTGACTCACTGAGCACTGTTCGCTCCCTGTCTGGTGTCACATGGTGCATAGGGCCCATCAAGCAGTCTTTACACCGCAGGCAGCCGTGCTGATTTCCATGGCAGTAGGGTACTATTTAGCACGCCGCAGGGTGATTGATTCGGAGGAGCCAGGTGCATTCACAAGGTGGGTGCTTGTTGCATGGAGGCTCTACCAGCTGGGCACTGACTGAGCAGGCCCCTGTACTTGGTGCAGACACAGACCCCTGGTTGAAGGCAGGCTTGACCCTCTTGGGGATAGGTTTTCATACACTGGGGATGTGCCGGGCCTCTCTTAAAGCAGGCTGAAAACCCACCATTGCAATAGCTTCTCAGTCTCAGACTCTGGACAGTTGTCTGCATTTCTCAGCCTGTCTGCAGGAGGCTCTGCGCTCTAACCAAGAACTTCCTTTCCTTCACTCTCTCTCCTCTCCTTCCTCCTCCTCTTTTTCCCTTTTCCTTCCTGCCTCTCTCTTCCTCTGCCTCCTCTCCCACAGCCCACCCTGATCCTCTCTTGCCTGTCCCCCTCCCCACACTCTTTAATCTGCAGCAGACCCGTGGTTGTTTCACAGCACCTTCCGTCCTATTTCTCCAGTTCTCCACTGCAAGAGGTCCTCTTTCTAGCTTCCTTGTTGCACCAACACAGCCCCCTCCTCAGCCCTCCCCACGACGCTGTCGCGCCCATGGGAGATGACAGGCCGAGAGGTACGCTGGTGCTCACTAACTCGCTGCCACTTTCGCAGGAACCTGATGTTACTGTAGCTCTGCCTCACACCAGCCTCTCCTAAGCACGCTGAATCCCCCCCACACACACACTTCTGGCTGGCCCTGGCTGCCTTTCTTTAGTTTTGCTTTGCAGCACCATGTTGTGATGTAAGCGGTGAACTGTGAGCCCAGCTGCCATCTGGCCATGGAGCGTGTTTGGAAACCCCAGGGTGGGGGTGCAGTGACCCCTCTCCTGTTTTACTTGACTCTTTCAGGGCATTTGTGTATCTCAGCAACCTGCTGTACCCGGTGCCGCTGGTGCACCGCGTCGCCATTGTCAGTGAGAAGGGCGAGGTGAAGGGCTTCCTGCGCGTAGCAGTCCAGGCCATCTCAGGTACAGTGGGTGAGCAGCAACTGGTTTCCAGTGGCAGGCAGATGCTCTGAGCTGGCCATGCCCTAGTGCCATAGTGAGTCTGGAGAGCCAGTTCTCAGGGCCATTGCATTTCATGGAGACATATGCCCTTTCCTGAGCGTGATGAGCCCCGTGCTGTGTGCTCTGGCTGGTGACACCAATCCATTAGTCCACTAGCCTAAGCGTTTCTTCAGACCTTGCTCTCCTTGTTGCATTGTGCACAAGAACTGCCCCCCCCCCCAAAAAGTGGGCCCATGCAGTATTGCACACACACGGGATTTGCTGGGAGGTATGCCACTCACAGACCACCATGCAATGTCTTCCTGCTCTAGGAATACAAGGACATCCAGCTTCCTGTGGTAGGAATTGTGGGTGCTGTAGGCCAATAGGCATCACCTGTACTGTCATTAGAATTGCCACAAGAGGGCACTCATCACTCTGTGGGTTATATTGTATGCGGCTCCCGCCCCATGCAACTCTCCTGACTTCAGTGGGTTACATGTGGTGTAAATCAATTCAGCATCAGCCCCCGTGTGCATGCGTCAATACGTTCCAAGATCCATGCCTTACCGGGACAAATTGCTATCTCCTGGGGTGAGAAGGAAATTATTTTGTCCGATTCTTCAGTCCCAGGCTTCCCCATCAATTGGATCCAACCTGATCCGGAAGGACCTCTCATTCATGGTATGCAAGGGGAAGTGGGGCATGTCATAGATTTATCATGAATAGAGCCCGACCCTGGTGGAACTGACCCATCTGAATTATCAGTCACCTTGAGCAAGGTGAATCATAGATGGGGTCAGTTCCACCAGGATCTGTCTCTATTCATGATAAATCTAGGGCTGAGGAAAATTAATAGCAATGCTTTTTTCTTGCACTTTTCGTTTCAGGTACTTATTCTGCTCTGCAAGTACAACCACCATCCCCAACATGTACATGCACACACAGCTATTCTAATAGGATGCTCTTGCAAAGAAACTGAAAACTCTGCCATGTCATGTCATGGTTTTATGATCTGGGCTATCATCCGCTTAACTAGCAAGGGCATTAGTGTGGTGCTGTTGGTACCAATTTATAGATGAGTGTGCACATAGATGGCTGTTAGCTAATGTAGAATTGTTGACCATCTCTCTGAAACAAAGGCTGGAAAGCACTTCTTGCAACGTTTCCATGATTGCCTTTTGAAATTCACTGGTTTTCATCAAGTTCTGCAGTCAGTGACCACTCAAGCGTTCCTTGATGAAGAAACTCAGGGAGCAGTGTATGAAAGGTCACAATCCAGGAGACCTTGACTCTGGCTGCGATCTGCTTTGGGAGTGACTTTTTCTGGCCTTTCTGTAATGTCTTGCTATGTTTCCTCTTTCAGCGGATGAAGAAGCCCCGGATTATGGTTCGGGAGTACGGCAGTCAGGGACAGCCAAAATATCCTTTGATGATCAGCACTTTGAGAAGGTACAGTATGGCAGCCAGCCCCAGGTGAGAATATCTTTCTGTGAACTTAGCTTGCTGGGGAGCGTATTGTTTCCTGTTATTATTCATATCCTGATAACAGTCCATTCCTAATATTTTATCCTATTGGTCTCAGACTGCAGAAGAATGGGAGTGCCCTAGATATGATGCACTTTGAGATGGGAGAGGGAGTGATGACCACATCCCTCGTGGGCCTGAATGTTGGCCTCAGCCACACCAGTACAAACATTGTGACTGCAGTGGCCTGCTAGCAGAGTGGCGTGGGCACTACCCTTGCTGAATGGAACTGGAGCCTCTGGTTCATTTCACGCAGGCCAGTGAACAGCTGCTAGATGACAGTCACTCAGTACAGACCTAGGTCAGGTTTGAACAATGTCGTAGCAGCCAAAGGCTCCTTCTCTCATAACGGATCCCCTGGGCCGCTTGACCCTGTCCCTTCGGCCAATCTGTGTGCCATATGTTAACTCTGAGGCTTCACATGTTGCGGTCACAGAACTGGTGCCATTACTGTGGTAGGGGAGATAAAAGCTGCGGCCTCTCATGCCTGGCTGGGTGTCTGCCACGCAATACAGAAGGGAAGGCACACCAGGCAAGAGACGGAAAGGCTGCTCATGGCCGTTAGCAAGGTGAGCGTGCCATCAGGACCACGGCCTCCCTACACACACGGCCTCCTTGTTCCATTTCCTCTTGTGCCTGGCAGTTCCAGTCTGAGGCCTGTCCCATGCCGGGAATGTCTCGTTCGGGGACCTCGCAGGAGGAACTGCGGATTGTTGAAGGCCAGGGGCAGATAACTGACATCGGACCTTCTGCAGATGAAGTCAACAACAACACCTGTGCAGGTGAAAGGCTTGTTGTAGTCCAGGGGGAAGTGGCTTTGGGCGGGAGCTGTGTACCTAATAGGAAGCAAAAGAATGTTTCACTGCTCACTGGATTGCAAAGGGCCAGAGCCTCAGATGGGTGTGAACTGCCAGCTCCATTGAAATCAGTGCTTGTGTTGGTGTGTGGCATGCCGGACGTTCACTAGGTCTTGACAGATGCTGTCTGGAGTTTTTCTAATGTCTCTCCTCCTTCCGCAGTGACTCCAGATGATCTCCTCCTGAACAATCCAGAGAAAGTTGCTCTAGATGAGCCATTGGAAGCAGTTCTGGACCATCTGACGCTGGGCAGCATCTTCACCTTCCGAGTGACTGTTCTGCAGGCCTCCAGCATCTCTGCAGAATATGCAGATATCTTCTGCCAGTTTAAGTGAGATGTCCTCAGATCCCTCTGCACTGCTGGCATTTGTTCCCTCTTCCTCTCACTCTGCCTTTGCCTCAATCAGAAGGCTGCACTCCCCAAGGAGCGTCATGAACAGATAGCAGGGGCATGCAACCGCCCTGCCCTTGCTAGATTCCTAAATGGAATGGGATCTCGGCTACATGGCAGGGGGTCTCTGGGCAGCCCTGAGATGGAACAGGGCAAGCGCCTCGACCTAAATTGGCCACACTGTCCTCTTCGCTTCTGAATTTTTGTCCATTGCCTCATGAAAGAGGGAAAGAACCGAGAGAGAGGCACGCAGTGCAGAATGAGTCTGTTCATTCACATGGGGACTGATCCAAAGCCTGCTAAAGTTAGTAGACGTCTTTCCATGGACGGCAGTGTGCGGCGGATCAGGCCCATGGAGAGCTGGCTTTCTGTAGCAGCCAATCTAAACTTATAGAGTGCAGCCCCCTGGGGGGAGGGGAAATGAGTCATGTTCATTCAGACCTGGGGTAGTCTACGCTGGCTCCCACCTCACTCTGTCATTCTCATTTCACCCTGCTGACCACACAGCCACTGTAACAATCTTCCCCCCTTCGCAGCTTTATCCATCGTCACGATGAGGCCTTTTCAACGGAGCCCTTGAAGAACACAGGACGAGGGCCACCTCTAGGGTTCTATCATGTCCAGAACGTTAGTATCACTGCCCAGGCTGTTTTCTCTCTGCCCCGTGATATTCAGGGTCTGCCCAGAGCATAGAAACCTTCTAATCCAGTACTCCCCAAACTTTTTCTGTTGCACCCCTCCTTACCCATAAGGGAGTCTGTCCGTGTCCTGCTGGGACCCAGGGACTGTGGCCGGGAGTAGAGCCGCAACCAGGACTGGGGCCAGGGCTGGGGCCAGGGCCAGGAGTGGAGCTGCAGCTGGGGCTGAAGGTGGGAATGGAGTGGAGCTGGATGCAGGGTTGGACTGGGTGGCACTTCCTCCCTGCCCCCGTGGAGCCTGACTCGGGCCCTGCCATGCCCCCCTGAATGTTCCTTCATGCCCCCCTCATGAATTAACGGGTTGTCACATATGTCACACTTGAACAGCAGCTGGCAACAAATACATTGATTGTATTTTGGTGGGGGAAGAAACCATGCATGTGTCCTTCTGACTGTCACGGGCACTTCTTCAGCTACCCAGTGAGCAGCACAGCCTTGCCTGTGTTCATGGTTCTCCGTCACAAACACCAACAGTCCGTTTCTGGCCCACCACGTGCCCCTGTAGTCCTCTGTTTCCAAACAGGACAGGACACAGCACAGGTACGCAGTGGGAGGAGCACACAGCTACTCTCCTCCACCCAGGCCCCCTGCCCTCCCCCAAGCTCCCCCTTTTACTTCCTGGTCCTCCCAATTGTATATCCTCCCAGTAACTAAGCCAGTTACCTGTTAGCCCAGCACTGCCCCCCAAGTGTCAGTAGTCTCCACCAGTAACAGGTTGGTAGGCTCCAGTTACATCTGCAGCCTTCAGTGACCAGTGTGCTACAGCCAGCTCTCTGTCACACCCCCCTTGCTGAACTTTCCCAGGGTAGGTTTTTGTCAGCAAGTTAAGTCTCTTCTAGACAAGAGGGTGTCTGTGTGAGAGGAGAATGGCAGAGAAACCAGAGAGTGCTACAAAGAAAACAAACAAAAGACTCTCTTCAGGGGAGGGATAGCTCAGTAGTTTGAGCATTGGCCTGCTAAACTCAGGGTTGTGAGTTTAAGCCTTGAGGGGCCCATTTAGGGATCTGGGGCAAAAACTGGGGATTGGTCCTGCTTTGAGCAGGGAGTTGGACTAGATGACCTCCTGAGGTCCCTTCCAACCCTGATATTTTAAGGAGCCCAAACTTTCTAGACCCTTGTGTCTAACTTGCCATGCCCCTGAACAATCATCTCTCTCTGAAGCAGCACAGGGCCTCAGGCTAACAGCAGGCTAGCTCCGGCCTAAGACCAGGTCATTAGGGGTTGTTATCCTTCCCCCTTCTCTTCCCTGTGTCCACTCTCACATGACCACAAACACTGTCACAGCCTGGGACTGGCTTAAAGGTGAAGCCTGGAAAACCAGCTCCAGAGAGAAGAATAAAGGCCATTGTTAAGGTTCCTTCAGTCCTGCTGGTGAAGGTCATGGCTCCTATTCCTGCTCTTCATATTTATTTTGACATTATTAGCCTCTCCTTCAAGGACCTGGTATAGAAAAGCTGTAGACCCCTGTAGTAAGCCCTGGCAATATGGGTCCAGATTTTTCTGATGCTGAATGTCTCTGTGAGAAGCCTCAAGGCCTATCTCACCATTTTTCTCTGGAAGACAAACCACTCCCATGCAGAAATATTCACCCCTCCTCCTCCTCCTGCATAGATCAAAGGGCTGCCTTAGTTTTGGGAAAAATAAACCAGCAGCATTATGCCATCATTGTGTAAGTATGACATAAGCAAAAACCCATCAGAGGGGTGAGCTGAGCCTGTTTCCTTGGAGAAATACCATTTACTGGTAAGCAAAGTATTGTGTCTTAGTTGCTGGTCTGTTTGATGTCTGACCTAATAAGGCTCTGATCCATCACATGTGTAACCTTAAGAGTGTGAATAATCCAGTGGAAGTCAAATGCTTAAATCCTTTCCTGGATAGGGGCCTAGATGAATGGATTGCTGCTGTATGTCATTTTAAAGTGTTGTTGCTTGTCCCCTGCTCCCCTCTCTCTCAGATTGCAGTGGAGGTGACCAAGTCGTTCATTGAGTACATCAAAAGCCAGCCGATTGTGTTTGAGGTGTTTGGGCATTATCAGCAGCATCCCTTCCCTCCTCTCTGCAAGGACGTGCTCAGGTCAGTGTGTTGTAGGGAAGGGGTAACATCCAGAGGATGGGCTTACCCCTCTTGTTGACTCAGACTTATTTTTTAATTCTGTAACCAGAGCCTCATGTAGGATCTGGACCTAGGATCTGATAAAACCTATCCAAATCAATGGGAATCATTCCATTGGTTTCCTTGGGCTGTGGATCAGGTCTATAAATTCTGTGCAAAGACTCTCTGGTATCTACAGCTTAGCAGTACTGAATTCTTCAGCATCTCGAAGCTTTAACTAAGAATCCAGAGTTTTCCATTCCTCTAACATGTATGAAAATAAAGATGGATCTTCCTAAATTCTTGGCCTCAACATCATGTGGCAGTGGTTTCCACAGTCTAATGAGATGTCGCCTGCAAAAGTATATTGTGACGGGGCAAGGCCAGATGGCTATAGTAAAGTAGTGGGGAACAGGTATGTTAGCCCCAGGCTAAACAAATCCCTGATACCATGGTAACCAAATGGCAGTTGCTCCAGGTTCATCAAGACACCTGGGGCCAATTAACATCCTTCTAGAAAGCAGTGGCAATAGCTGGGTTGATTGGGACACCTGAAGCCAATCAAGGGCTGGCTGGAACTAGTTAAAAGCCTCCCAGTTAGTCAGTGAGGTGTGTGTGTGTCAGGAGCTGTAGGAGGAAGCCATGCTCTTGAAGGAACTAAGCAGTACAAATCTATATCAGGTGCAAGGAAGGAGGCCCTGAGGTAACTGTGAAGGAGATTTTGAGTGAGGGCTGCTGTGGGGAAGTGGCCCAGAGAATTGTACATGTCCTATTTCCAAAAAGTCAGCTACCACAGCTGCTACTATTAGGGTCCCTGGGCTGGATCCCAGAGTAGAGGGTGGGCCTGTCCCTTCCCTGATTAATCACTGAGACTGGGAGACAAGAGAGACTGCAAGGGAGGGTTGCTTCTTCTCACCTCCCTTGCTGACTTATGATGGAGTGGGAGGGATAGCTCAGTGGTTTGAGCATGGGCCTGCTAAACCCAGGGTTGTGAGCTCAATTCTTGAGGGGGCCATTTAGGGATCTGGGGCAAAAATTGGGGATTGGTCCTGCTTTGAGCAGGGGGTTGGACTAGATGACCTCCTGAGGTCCCTTCCAACCCTGATATTCTATGAAAGTGGTTCAGTAAGCTGTGACCCTTGCCTCTAAAGAGAGAAGGGCTACGTGGAGGGTCACAGTGAGCCTCTGAGGCTAGTGAAATCCACCAGGAAACACAGGAGACAAGGACAGAGCTTTGTCACAATATCCTTTTGTTGGTTTTGAGTTTTCTACCTTTCAACTTCATAGAGTGTCCCCTTGTTCCTGTGTTTTGAGGAGGGGAGCTCTGGCTCTACCTTCTCTAAACCAGTCATTTATTTTGCATACGTTCTTTCATCTGAGTCTCTTCTCTCCACAGCCCACTGAGACCATCCCGACGCCACTTCCCCCGGGTCATGCCATTGTCCAAGCCAGGTAGGCCATTGTTTTTCCCCTTTTAAAGCACATTAAGCTTCAGAAGCCACAACTTGGAAGTACATGGAAATTGGGGGAGAATTGGTCATTCCTTGCTGCACTACTCTGCGATAACACCATGGTCACCTGGTTTTGTTCCCAGTAAGGGTCTGTGTGGTGGGAAATGGTGTTTCAATAACAGGCTATGGGTTCTCATGCTGTTTTGCTTGATGCATTGCATAACGTTCTTAAGATGGCTTCTGTAAATCAAGCCACTCCACTGGGGGGGAAGGAGACCATTCCAGGCTAGCTTGTATTCGTGGTGTATTGGTTCTTTGACATGTCCATGGAGCCAGCCATGGTGTGTAGCTCTACAGAGAAACTGTTCATCTGGGGAACTCCTCAGTGTTGCAGGTGGGGGGAGCTATTTCTGTGGGAATGTTCACGAGAGAACAGTCTTGGTGGCGAGATGAACAGGAAGGCCTGATGATGCTAGCCACGTTGCCTTTTGCATTTGCTGCAGAAAGGGGCCCAGATAGCGATGGCTGAGTGTAAAGCAGGGTGCTGGCTGGAGCGGCCCATGGGCCGCACAGTGAGTGATGGCTAGCACAGGCGGTTTGATTTTTTACTGGACCAGGGTTACTGCCTTGCGTTGACTCGGTAGCAGAGAACAGGACCTCAGAAAATCTTGACAGTATCAAGAAATCAGCAGTAGGATAATTCAAAGCGCTCTTAACCTGCCAAGTCTGCTCATTAGGATCTGGTTAGCTCAGAAGCAGGCCTATCCACTGGCATGCTGAGTACCTCCTGCACTCCAGCAATCCTTCCTCATCCCTTTCCCTTCCTGCAGGGATGCCTCCATCCTTTCACTAGCCGTTGTCGTCCATGAAGAGCCATTCCTTGGTGGTCCACTAGCACTATAACCTCATTGTTGAGTATTCCACTTGCTATAGGAAAGGGTTCCTGGACTGACATTAAATTGCCTCCCGTTGGCGTGCGCATCCAGACTGCAGAATACCCATCCCGGGGTGTCTCCTCTTCCTCCACTCTTACATCTCCCTGCCTCCTTGTTAGGCAGAGGTGTGCTACAGATCTGTCCTGACAAACATTGATTTGAGTGGGACACCTGTTTAAAGCAGGTTTCAGAGTAACAGCCGTGTTAGTCTGTATTCGCAAAAAGAAAAGGAGTACTTGTGGCACCTTAGAGACTAACCAATTTATTTGAGCATAAGCTTTCGTGAGCTACATCATTTTCGTGAATTGCATCCGATGAAGTGAGCTGTAGCTCATGAAAGCTTATTCTCAAATAAATTGGTTAGTTTCTAAGGTGCCACAAATACTCCTTTTCTGTTTAAAGCAGCGGCTCGGAGAGCTCAGGAGTGGTTAAAGAGGGCTGAAGTGTGCAACATTGGCAAAGCAGACTGCATCCCCTGTCTCCACAATGTCCATTCGCTCCTGCTCTATGTCTCAACTGTTTTGCTTTGTTTGGGGTTTTCTGTTTGTTTCCCTTCCCTTCACCCTGAAGAGCATGAAAAACCCCTCCAGCTGATAAAATATGTGGTTCCCGATGTGCTAGCCAGCTCACTTCTGGATGCACTCTCTGGGCATGCTCTCTCTCTGCTGCTTGCTCAGCCACCTTGTTCCTGCTGTGAGAGAGGGAGGAGTCCAGCCCTGTGCCCTTCCCCACCCCCCTCCCACCTGTAATGAACTTGCTGTGAGAAAGGCTCTGAAACCTGGTTGGTTCCTGGACACTGCTGTGGAAGATCCCACTGCTACTCGGGTTTCTAGCCATGCCTCCCCTGGGGAATGTGTCCGTGTAATGGCTGGGGGACACCCATAGAGCTCAGTACTGAATGGCATTGCCATGCCTGTTCCCAAAGCAGTACACAGCTTTCTGAGGCTACGTGCATTTTGGCATCTGACACCTGAGTCCCAGTGGTTTTCCTCTCAGCCTAGTGTCTTGGTTTGCTGTTGCCTCTGTGTGTCCTGCTTCTCCGTTCTGTGATTTGGGGTCAGGCCTCTGGCTGGAAGTGCCTGAGCGGGGCTGGCCTTTCAGAGGGCAATGCTCAGCCAGAGCATAGCAAAAGCAGCAATCACTTCTTTTGCGTGTGTCTTGTCTCTCATATACACTGTGTGGGCCTGATCCTTTGTACCCTGGCTCCCCACATCGGCCCACTGGCTTCAGTGGGACTACGGACAGGAGTATGCACCACAGTGGGAGTAAGGGTTCACAGAATCTGACTGGGTTCATGTATCAGTGCATGTTCTCCCCTCTTCTCTTGGCATGTTGGGGGTCAGAGGTCATCTCCAGCTGGGGCTAGATCTCGGCTAGCTGCTCTCCTAGACAGTCACTGCCAGTGTCCTGGCTCTGACTGACACTCATCTCCTGAGTGGTGCAGTGAGTCCAGCTCATACTTCAGCAGCTTCTTCTTTCCTGTTTTGTAAGTCTTATTTTCTGCCCGCTGTAGTGCCAGCGACGAAGCTGAGCACCCTGGCGCGTCCCAGCGCCGGGCCCTGCCAGTGCAAATACGATCTGATGGTCTTCTTTGAGATCTGC
This sequence comes from Caretta caretta, assembly GCF_965140235.1. Lineage (NCBI taxonomy): Eukaryota > Metazoa > Chordata > Testudines > Cheloniidae > Caretta > Caretta caretta. The sequence goes on from NC_134214.1 coordinate 56,499,410, forward strand.
GAGCTGGAGGCCAATGGCGAGTAAGTACCGTCCCCTCCTGAGGGCTGACCAGGGAACCAGAATGTCCCACTGTCGGGGGACCCCATCCTGGAGAGCTGTAGGGGGAATCCTACCCTGGGGAGCTCACCTGTCAGGGAAGGTCTAGACAACACTTAGTCCTGCCATGAGTGCAGGGGACTGGACTATATGACCTCTCGAGGTCCCTTCCAGTCCTGTGATTCTATGCCAAACCACAGTGTCACCGTTTGAGATGTCTGTTGCAAAATGGAACGAGTTTCTCCCCAAAGGACAGTGTGGTCCAGAGAGCTATGAGAATTGTGCTTATGTAGCTGCCTCATGTAGAACAATGAGAAAAGGAAATCAGCCAGTAATAAAATTGCCTTCCTCCCCACCCCATCAGCCAGCCACCTGGTTGATTTAATTACAGCTCTTCCAGATGAAAGGTCTACTGTATGTGGGAGCAGCTGCCCCAGTGCCAGGTGCAGGGCACATGTAGGGGGCCCTGCATGACCAGCAGCAGGCTTTGAATTGCTTGGTAGCTGTAGGAAGAGCCTGGGGAGAATCTTTCCAAAGCACACTCATTAATGAGCCTATGTGCAGCTAAGGGAACTTACAGGGGCATTCAGAACTGCCACTGTGGAAGGAGCATGGGCCTCCCAATGCATTCCAGGCAGGATTTGCCGGTGAAAGATTGACAAGATGTTGGGAGTCGGGGCAATAAGTGATGCAAAAAAAATAGCCTGCCACAAGTAAACAAATGAGGGACATGGGAGTGGCGCTAGTGTGCAGCTGGGGAGCGTGGGACAAATGCAGCAGAAAAGCATTTGCAAACAAACCACAGTTCCTTGGGCTAGTGCTTGCAATGGCTTGGCACTCGTCTAGACTCTCACCTCCAGCCTAGAGTTCTCATTTGAAGGAGTTCTTTATTCCCTGGCTGTTTGGTGTCACACTGATGGTGAAGACATCTCACATCTGCCCTGCTCCCACAGCCACCTCTTTCTGGGATTCACACAAGAGATTCGGTGACAGTGGTTCATCAATAATGTGCAGATAGGGCTGCTTTTAGATGACCCATGCAGGGGGCAGACAAAACACCATGAAACTTGGGAGAGCAGTCACATGGCGCCAAAGGGAATTCTCACAGGGATCCACTGGAAAACAAACCACAGGTTTAAAAAAAATGTTGGCACAAATTATTGGTCGGGCAATTGGGCATAACAATTAAATGTCTAAAATCACAGCCTGGTTGTGGGTAATTTGCAACTGGGACCAAGGGGCAAAACTCAGCCAATAAAGGATTCAAGCACCTCTGAGTCTGGGCGCTCTAACGGCTCCACTGATGATCAAAGACATCCAGTCACCTGCTGCTGCTTCTGAGAGAAAGTCTGTTTGCTCCTTGCATGGCCTCTGTGGAGTCTGGGCCTGTGTCTGGTCTCCAGTGTGCTGGGATGGGCTCAGGACATTGGTATGCCCTTTTGCCAGCTGAAGGGCTGAGTCTAAATCTCTTCCAGTGATCAGAACCCTCCCTGCATGGCACTGGCAACACAAATGGGAATCAGAAAAGGGGGTGTGTGTGTGTGTGTGTGTGGAGAGCCCTAGGGTCCTGTGATGTGCACCTGTGTGAGCCCTTGTGCCCTGGGGGGTGCATGTGTGAGATCTCCAGGGACCTGTGGGGTGCGTGTAAGGGATCCCCAGGCCCTGGGGGGTACATTTGTCAGATCCCACGTGTCCTGTGGGGTGCCTGTGTCAAATTCCCCAGACCTCGGGCGGGGAGGCAAGTGTGAGATCCCCCGGGACCTTGTGGGGGGATGCGAGTGTGAGATCCCCTGGGACCTCGGACATGCATGTTCAAGATCCCCCAGGCCCTGTGGGATGTGTGGGTGAGATCCCCCGGGCCTTGGAGGGTACGTGGATGAGATCCTCCAGGATCTGTTGGGTGCATGGGTGGGATCCACTGGGCTCTGAATGGGACATGTGTGAGATCCCCCTGAACCTCAGGGGATGCGAGTGTGAGTTAGGTCCTGCTTTGAGCAGGGGGTTGGACTAGATGACCTTCTGACGTCCTTTCCAACCCTGATATTCTATGATCCCCCGGGCCTTGTTGCGTGCCTGTGTGACATCCCCTGGGCCTTGAGGGGTGCATCGGTGAGAACCCCCGGGCCCTGGGGGGTGCATGTGTGAGATCGATTGGGCTTTGAGTCGGACATGTGTGAGATCGCCCGGGACCTGTGGGTGCTTGTGTGATTCCTCAGGACCTTGGGAGATGCAAGTGCATGTTTGAGATTGGGTTCCAAAGACGATGGATCTAGACTGTTCTCAGTGGTACCAGATGACAGAACAAGGAGTAATGGTCTCAAGTTGCAGTGTGGGAGGTTTAGGTTGGATATTAGGAAAAAAGATTTTCACTAGGAGGGTGGTGAAGCGCTGGAATGGGTTAGCTAGGGAGGTGGTGGAATCTCCTTCCTTAGAGGTTTTTAAGGTCAGGCTTGAAAAAGCCCTGGCTGGGATGATTTAGTTGGGGATTGGTACTGCTTGAACAGGGGGTTGGACTAGATGACCTCCTGAGGTCTCTTCCAACCCTGATATTCTGTGATTACCCCCGGGCCTTGCAGGGTGCGTATGTGAGAACCACCAGGCCTTGGGGGGTGCATCGGTGAGAACCCCCAGGACCTGGGGGGAGCAAGTATGAGATCCCCTGGGGGAGGGGGAGGTGTGTGAGATTCCCCCTGGACCTCAGGGGATGCGAGCGTGAGATCCCCCGGGCCCTGGGGTATGTGTTTGTGAGATCCCATGGGACCTGGGGGGAACATGTGTGAGACCCCCGGGACTTGGGGAGTAAGAACATAAGAAAATAAGAATGGCCATACTGGGTCAGACCAAAGGTCCATCCAGCCCAGTAACCTGTCTACCGACAGTGGCCAATGCCAGAGGGAGTGAACCTAACAGGTAATGATCAAGTGATCTCTCTCCTGCCATCCATCTCCACCCTCTGACAAACAGAGGCTGGGGACACCATTCCTTACCCATCTTGGCTAATAAACTTAACCTCCGTGAATTTATCCAGTTCTCTTTTAAACCCTATTATGGTCCTAGCCTTCACAATCTCCTCAAGCAAGGAGTTCCACAGGTTGACTGTGCGCTGAGTGAAGAATTTCCTTTTATTTGTTTTAAACCTGCTACCCATTAATTTCATTTGGTGGCCCCTAGTTCTTATATTATGGGAACAAGTAAATAACACTTCCTTGTTCACTTTCTCCACACTACTCATGATTTTATATACCTCTATCATATCCCCCCTTAGTCTTCTCTTTTTCAGGCTGAAAAGTCCTAGCCTCTTTAATCTCTCCTCATATGGAATCCGTTCCAAACCCCTGAACATTTTAGTTGCCCTTTTCTGAACCTTTTCTAATGCCAGTATATCTTTTTTGAGATGAGGGGACCACATTTATACGCAGTATTCAAGATGTGGACATGCCATGGATTTATGTAAGGGCAATAAGATATTCTCCGTCTTATTCTCTATCCCTTTTTAAACGATTCCTAACATCCCATTTGCTTTTTTGACTGCCGCTGCACACTGCGTGGACATCTTCAGAGAACTATCCACAATGACTCCAAGATCTTTCTCCTGATTAGTTATAGCTAAATTAGCCCCCATCATGTTGTATGTATAGCTGGGGTTATTTTTTCCAATGTGCATTACTTTACATTTATCCACATTAAATTTCATTTGCCATTTTGTTGCCCAATCACTTAGTTTTGTGAGATCTTTTTGAAGTTCTTCACAGTCTGCTTTGGTCTTAACTATCTTGAGCAAAAAGAACAGGAGTACTTGTGGAACCTTAGAGACTAACAAATTTATTTGAGCATAAGCTCTTATGGGCTACAGCCCACTTCATCGGATGCATAGAATGGAACATATAAAAAGAAGATATATATACATACAGAGAGGGTGGAAGTTGCCATACAAACTGTAAGAGGCTAATTAATTAAGATGAGCTATTATCAGCAGGAGAAAAAAACTTTTGTAGTGATAATCAAGATGGCCCATTTAGACAGTCAACAAGAAGGTATGAGGATACTTAACATGGGGAAATAGATTCAATATGTGTAATGATCCAGCCACTCCCAGTCTCTGTTCAAACCCAGGTTAATGGTATCTAGTTTGCATATTAATTCAAGCTCAGCAGTTTCTCGTTGGAGTCTGTTTTTGAAGCTTTTCTGTTGCAAACTTGCCACCTTTAAGTCTGTTACTGAGTGGCCAGAGAGGTTGAAGTGTTCTCCTACCGGTTTTTGAATGTTCTGAGTCCTGATGTCAGATTTGTGTCCATTTATTCTTTTGCATAGAGAGTGTCCGGTTTGGCCAATGATTTAAAGGACAGGTTACAAACTATAGTTAATAGTTCTGCAATTTCACATTTGAGTTCTTTCAGAACACTTGGGTGACTGCCATCTGGTCCTGGTGACTTGTTACTATTAAGTTTCTCAATTAATTCCAAAACCTCCTCTAGTGACACTTCAATCTGTGACAATTCCTCAGATTTGTCACCTATGAAAGATGGCTCAGGTTTGAGAATCTCCCTAACATCCTCAGCCGTGAAGACTGAAGCAAAGAATTCATTTAGTTTCTCTGCGATGACTTTATCATCTTTAAGTGCTCCTTTTGTATCTCGATTATCTAGGGGCCCCACTGGTTGTTTAGCAGGCTTCCTGCTTCTGATGTACTTAAAAAACATTTTGTTATTACCTTTTGAGTTTTTGGTTAGCTGTCCTTCAAACAGTATGTGTGTGCGATCCCCCTGGACCGTGGGGTGGTGGGGTGAGATCATTCAGGCCCTGACATGGAGAGGAGCACCTCCATCTCCCATCACATCTCCCTGATCTTCCCTTTTTCAGTTACATTCCTGCTGTCGTTGATCACCGTGGAGGGATGCCGTGCCATGGAACCTTTCTGCTCCACCAGGTATGGTCTTTGCCCTGCTCCTTGTCCCTGCGCCGCCCCACTGGCCCATCTTCCTAGTCCCCATAACAACTGGGTGTTGGGCTGTTGGTTTTAACCACTGCCCTTTTCTCTCTGGCATGGTGCTGGCAGGGAATCCAGAGGAGGATCACCGTGACGTTAGTGCATGAAAACAGCAGCCTTGTCCGCTGGAAAGAAGTGCGAGAGCTGGTTGTGGGTAAGCAGAGTTGCTGGTTGGCAGGGTCTGAGGAGACGCCTCACTCCTGCGTCCTCACGCCTGTGCACTCCCTCCCGTTCCCTTCTCTCCCATAATCTCTTCTCCCTCATACTTTATCCAGGCTCCCGCTCCTCCTACTCTGTCAGGTCTGTTGTGGGAAATAATGCAGATGATCGCTGGGGGCCAGCTGGCACCCCCTTTACTCATGCTCAGCAGCACATCACTAAGCAAGGCGCCCCCTCCTTGAGTACCAGGCTACCCCCAGGAGCCAAGGCTGAGCTGCCAGGCCCTTACCGCTGCAGCAGGGGTCCCGGGGCAGATCCTCAGCTGCTGTCAATGGTCAGAGTTCCATTTACTTCAAAGGAAATTGCCACCAGCTGAGGCAGTGCCCCCATTGTTCTTTCCAGCATCCTGGATTAGACTAGGGGACCTCTGCCAGCTCTTTGAGCCCCCATTTGGGGAAGCGGGGCCCTCTCAGTGCCTGCTCTCCCCAGGGCATAGTGGAGGATAAATTGGATAGAGTCCAGCGAAGGGCAACAAAAATGATTAGGGGTCTGGAACACATGAGTTATGAGGAGAGGCTGAGGGAGCTGGGATTGTTTAGCCTGCAGAAGAGAAGAATGAGGGGGGATTTGATAGCTGTTTTCAACTACCTGAAAGGGGGTTCCAAAGAGGATGGCTCTAGACTGTTCTCAATGGTATCAGATGACAGAACGAGGAGTAATGGTCTCAAGCTGCAGTGGGGAAGGTTTAGATTGGATATTAGGAAAAACTTTTTCACTAAGAGGGTGGTGAAACACTGGAATGCGTTACCTAGGGAGGTGGTAGAATCTCCTTCCTTAGAGGTTTTTAAGGTCAGGCTTGACAAAGCCCTGGCTGGGATGATTTAACTGGGAATTGGTCCTGCTTTGAGCAGGGGGTTGGACTAGATGACCTTCTGGGGTCCCTTCCAACCCTTATATTCTATGATTCTATGAGGAGAAGGGGCAAGGAGCCTCTCTCATTTCATAGCCCATGTAAAGGCCAGACTGTGCTTTGGGGAGCTCAGGACTGGCTCCATCCATGTGTCCTTACGGGTAGGGGAGGGGACAAGACGGAAGGACATGCCTCTCCCTCTCCGTGGCCTTCAGATGCTACTGGCCTTTGGGGCTGGCCAGCCATGTGGAAGGGAGTGAGGCAGACCTACAGAGGGGTGTGGTAGCAGGCATACAGAGCTCCTCCTAGTGGTCCCCCTGGAGCCAGGCACCCTCCCACCCATGGGGATGAGCCTGGGCAATCTGGTCTCTAGTTCTAGCAGGAGGGGATGGATATAGAGCCTGTCCCAAGGGGCTGAAAGAGGATATGATGCTGACATTAAGCATCTTCCCCTGAGTCTCACTTTTACCATTTACCCTGCTATGCAGCTTAGAACAGTGAACTGTCCCCATTGAGCTGTGCCCCACCCCCAGCTGTCCATCCTCCAAATGGTGTGTTTTGATGTGTGTTGGCAGGTCGGATCCGAAACACCCCAGAAGGGGACGAGTCTCTCATCGACCCCAACATCTTGTCTCTGAACATCCTGTCGTCTGGATACATCCACCCTTCCCAGGATGATCGGTGGGTCTGGCCTGGCCTTGCCGTCTCTTCATTTTGCCCTGCTGTCCTGTGGTGCTAGGCAATGTCTGGTCCAGTTAGGTTGGCAAGGGCTGTCTCTGTTCATGAGGGCTTCTCTCCCTCCTGCCCCTAAGGTCTTGCCCATCAGGGTCTTCTTGCTGCTGCAGGACCACTTAGGGACGGTGGTTGTGCTGAGTCTGCATTTCAGAGGGCACTGGCAGGATGGCAACATGGCTGCACCACAAGGCAGGAATAGTGGAGAATGTAAAGAAGCCCAGGGATTTGAGGTGGGCTTCCCAAATCCCCTCCCACACACAAACACACACTCTTTGATGGCATCTCAGAACATTATCTAGCTGACAGCTTTCACCCGAGGCTGCTGAGGCAGATCTTCCTTGCACTGCCCACGGCTGCCATTGGCATGTGCCAAAGGAGGCCTCACCTCCCAGTGACATTTTCAAAATATTACACCAACATCAAAGGAGTCTTTGGATTTTCACCCACCCCTGGATTTTAAGATGCCATCCCCGCCCCTGCGTTGTAGCAGCATTAACCAAGGGTGGTGAGGCCCCATGGCCCTACATTCAACTGATAGGCAATGTTGTATGCAGCTCTCTTTAGATGCTGAGACTGTCACCTAGGCTTCTCTGAGACCCAGTATAGCTGTGTGCTGCAGTGTCAATCAGATGCCTAGATGCACTCTGCTAGTGCTGATGCTTTTGGCTAAGTCTTAAGGGGGTGGCAGCAAACACCAGAACTCGGAACCCTAGCAGCAACCTTGGAATGAATAACCAGTCAGTGGTGGATGCGGAGCGACTGATACTGGCACCACAGAGCAGAGCTCCAGGTCACTGCTGCAGCTCAGGGCAGCCCCAGCAAGAGGTCTAGCCTGGAGAGCTGTCATGGGTTCACGCTGGGATGGATTCTGGGTGGAAGTGGTTGTACAGTGTGTTTTAGGACAAGATTGGGAGCACATTCAGCAGGAAGCAGGGGCCATCACTAGTCACAGTGCTTGCTTGTAATTCACATAGAGGAGATGAGAGATCATCACTGGCAACGTAGGTAACATCTGCATTGTGTGTGGCCATTGTGAGGCATTGCACTGCCTGTCCTTGGAGAGTGGCAGGAAGGAAACTGAGCTTGTCCCTGTCACAGCTTCCTCCCTGCATCCTTGGGGATGTCTCCTCTTCCTTCCTCCTGCCAGGGCTGCCCTGCCTATGGGCACCTGGTGTAATTGAGGGAATACAGTTTAAAACCCAGAAAGCTCAGTACAAGAGAAATGGTCAATCCCACTGTGACCTGTGTGCTTGCTTACTTAACCTGCCTCACCCAGCAATGCCCACAGGCCAGCGCTCTGCCCCAGGCCAGCAGAGCCCTTCGCCAGCTGGGTGGATGACCGAGGGGGCAAGAGCAAGACAGCAGGTAGCTGGAGTGAGTACTTGAGGGGAGTGGGGAAGGTCAAGGGTGGGCCAGGCGTAATGTGAGTCATGTGACAAGCAGTTGCGTCTGAAGAGTCATTGAGCAGTGAGTGACTCTGAGGAAAGGATTGGATCAGGGCAGTAGAACAGGCTCCACTACATGCTGTCAGATGCCATGCAGGTGACGCTGTGTGAGGGTGACAGCAGCAGTATTCAGAGGGAGCAAGGACTCAGAACAGCAGCACTGCAGCACCTCTCTGGGTAGCTCAGATCGTTTGTTCCTGCCTCTCCTGAGCAAGACAGAAATTGATACAAACAAACAGTGTAATAGACGCAGCATTTCTCAACCTTTTGTTCTTCTTCGAGCTTGTTCACGTCCATTCCATATTAGGTGTGCGCGCGCCGTGTGCACAAGTGTCGGAAACTTTTTCCCTTAGCGGCTCCCGTCTGGCTGGTGGGGCCCCCTGAGTGGCGCCACTGCGCCATGCATATATACACCTGCCGCCGACCCCCTCCGGTTCCTTCTTACCGTCCGTGGCGGCATTGGAACAACCTCTCTCTTGTATGAGAGCAGTCCCTTAGCCTTTCTCATAGATAGCTGTTATCAGTTAGTTCGCATACCTTTGTCGTGGACACTTAAGTGATTAGGTGCTTGGACGCTTCCAGCACCCGCCCCGGAGCATGCTGCAGGCCCACAGGTTTAAGGCTTGTGCCACGTGCCGCAAGCCTATGCCAGTTAGTGACCCCCACGACTCGTGTCTACGTTGCCTGTGGGAAGAACATCAAACTAAGCAATATAAGATTTGCAAGGCGTTCAAGCCACGAACAAAAAAAGAAAGAGACTTTTGTTTGAAGCAGTTGTTGATGGAAGCCGCATTGCAGCCAGGCCCGCAGTGCCCGACGTCAGCTCTGGCTTCCTCGGTGCGTAGTGCCCCGGAGACATTGGGAGACCCAGCACTGGCTAAACACCGAAAGCTGTCGGCCCCAGAGCACCAGAGTAGGCCCCGGCACTGCTCGTCCTCCCCGGTGCGGCCCATGGTGCAGCCAAAAGGAAGGCGCGGACGTTCCCCGCGTCGGAGGCCGGCGCCTTCGAAGGCCCCGAGCGCCGATAAGAGCAGGAAGGCCGCTGTACTGGTGCTGGCACTGGTGGCTTCAGCACCACAAGCCCCACCGAGCCCAGGCCTAAGTGAGCTCAGTGCAGACGATGGGCTCGAGGACTTAATGGATCAGCCCTCCACGCCTGGCCCCTTTGAGGTGGCAAAGGACCTCAGTGTGCTGTCGGCGACGAGCTCTGTCCCAGACAGGGAGAATCCTCCAGCACCTATGCCATGGGAGCCGTTGAGGGGTAAGCTGCCAATGGTGTGCAATTCAAGGACATCGTCCCGGCATCGCTCCCAGAGTTGGTCCCGGTCGAGCTCCACGTCTGTGGACTCCCAGTTATCCGCGGCTCAGAAGGAAGTCGCAGTACCAGGAGTGGGTTGGCGCAAGGAAGTAATGGAAGAGGCATGATGCTCTCCGACACCGATTAGAGACCAGCACCAGGAGGAGTTGAGACGGCCCTCGCCAGAGGACTCCCGCAGATGCCGATCCCAGTCCCGAGAACGTCGGTCCCATTCCCAGGGATTTTGGTACCAGTCTCGCTCCCATTCAGTTAGGAGCCGCTCGTCAACCTCCCGCCAGCACAAATCGTCAGCACCGCAGTGGCCTTCGCGGTCGGCGTCGCCACAGTTCGGCACCGACTCCAGCCATTACAGTTACTTGCACCATGCTCCGGACAGCAAGGACCTTCAGACAGGGTGGCACCCCCAATGGGGGCCGCTAGGTCATTGGCCCTTCTGGACACCTTGGGCCTATCAACAGTGCCAAGGGGCCCCATCCAGGGTGGGCTACTCGGTGCAGCGGTCTCGGTCCCCGCATCAACGCCTGATGGCGCCAGAAGCTACAGTATACGGGCCTCCAGCATCCCCCCAGGATAAACCAGAGAGACCAGCACTGAGTCCAGTACCACCCCACGATCTCCCGCGCCAGCCCGAGCTGAAGGCCCCTCCGAGGGGGGGAGGGTAGCTGGAGGACCAGCCAGAGGGGGTTTAGCAGCTGCTAACCTCCTCGTCATCCCCGGATAAGGTGGTGACGGGAACAGCAGTGTCTGACCCTCCACCCATAGACCACAGAGCCTACCAGGAGCTACTGCGTAGGGTCACCCAGAACTTGGGGTTGCAGGTCGAGGAGACGGTTGAGCAGGAGGACCCCATGGTGGACATTTTGAGCCCCGAAGGTCCATTTAGAATAGCGCTCCCGCTCATTAAGACCGTCCAATCGAATTATAAGACTATATGGCAGACCCCAGGCTCCAGGGCTCCAACGGCCAAAGGTGTGGAGCGCAAGTACTTTGCCCCATCAAAGGGCTACGAATTCTTGTTCTGCCACCCAAGTTCATGCTCCCTGGTGGTCTCGGCAGTGAACAAAACGGAGCAACATGGACAACTGGCCCCGGCACCTAAGGCCAAGGAAGCAAAACACCTGGACCTTTTTGGCAGAAAGATGTACTCGTCAGGGGGCCTTCAGTTGAGGATTGCGAACCAGCAGGCCATCCTCAGCAGGCATAATTTTAACTCCTAGGCAGTGGTGGGGAAGTTTAAGGACAACCTCCCGCAAGGTTCCCAACAGGAGTTTACGGCCCTGGTGGACAAGGGCAAGTCAGTAGCTAAGACCTCTCTCCAGGTCTCCCTGGATTCAGCAGATGCAGCGGCCAGAACAGTTGTGTTGGGGGTGGTTATGAGGCACTCAGCGTGGCTGCAGGAGTCAGGCCAGCCACCTGAGGTCCAGAGTACACTTCAGGATCTCCCCTTTGAAGGGTCTGGGCTCTTTTCGGACCAGACAGACGCGAGGCTGCATAGCCTCAAGGACTCGAGGGCTACACTTAAGTCACTGGGTATGCACACCCCGGTGATGCAGAGGAAGCCCTTTAAGCCACAGCCTCCCCCTCAGCACCAGTACCAGCCTCATCATAGGCATGAGCCTTACTGTAGGCGAGGCAGGGATAACAGGTGATGGTGCAATAATAACAACAACAATAATGCGCCGGGTCAGAACCAAGGTCAGCACAAATCCCAGCCGGGCAGTAAGCCAGGCTTTTGAAGGTGCACTCAAGGACAGCATACCAGACCAGTCACCGGATCCGTCCCCTTGTTTCCTGAGCTGCCTGGCCCGTTTCTCCTGCGCGTGGTCCAGCATTACATCGGACCATTGGGTCTTACGCACGGTACAGAACAGGTACTCGCTGCAATTCTCTTCCCTCCTACCCCCCTTCCCCGTCCCTCTTCAGGGACCCCTATCACAAGCATCTCCTAGAGAAGGAGGTTCGCTCGCTGCTAGAGGCGGGGGTGGTAGAGGCGGTGCCGCACGATCTAAGGGGGAAAGGGTTCTACTCCCGGTACTTCCTCATCCCCAAGGTCAAAAGGGGCCTTTGTCCCATTTTAGACCTGCACAGGCTCAACAAGTTCCGGGTCAAGGCCTGGTTCCGCATGGTCTCTCTGGGCACCATCATCCCTTCCCCGGATCCAGGGGACTGGTACGCTGCCCTCGACATGAAGGACACATACTTTCATATTGCCATCCACCCAACACATCGGCAGTTTCTGCACTTCACCGTGGGCCAAGAACATTACCAGTTTGTGGTTCTCCCGTTTGGTCTAGCCGCAGCCCCATGGGTGTTCACAAAATGCATGGCAGTGGTGGCGGCCTTCTTACTGAGGCAGAGAATCCGGCTGTACCCATACCTTGATGACTGGCTCCTGGTGGGTTGATCTGAGGCGGAAATGCGGGGCCATGTGGAGGTGGCTTGGAGATTGTTCCGCAAGCTGGGGTTCCTGGTCAATGTCCCCAAGTCCACTCTCGTGCCCACACAGAGAGTGGAATTCATAGGGGCAGTCTTGGATGTGGTGCGGGCCAGAGCAAGCCTTCCAGTATCCTGATTCTGAGCTATCCAGCAGGTGGTGGCCTCACTGCGCCAGTTTCCAATGACTGCTGCCTGCGGCTGCTGGGCCACGTGGCAGCATGCAGGCACGTGGTCAGGCATGCCAGACTAAGACTCAGGACTCTGCAGGCGTGGCTCGCTCAGGTGTACCGCTCAGGCAGGGACCCCCTGGACTTGGTAGTGACAGCCCCAAGGGACGTGCTGGACTCCCTGCTGTGGTGGCAGTCCCAGCCTGTGGTTTGCAAAGGCATCCCCTTTGCCGCCCCACAACCAGACCTGATGCTGGTGACGGACGCATCAGACCACGGATGGAGGGCTCACCTGGGGGACCACATGACGCAGGGCTTGTGGTCCGGAGCAGAGCGTTTGCTCCATATCAATGTGAAGGAGCTCAGGGCGGTTCGTCTTGCCTGCCAGACTTTTCACACCACTCTGAGTGGTCACAACGTGACAGTTCTGACAGACAACACTACTGCCATGTTCTTTTTAAACAAGCAGCTGTTCCTCACCGCTCTGTCGCAAGACTCTCCTCCTCTGGGACTTTTGCATAGCCCATGCCATTAACCTCGAGGCGTCATATCTCCCGGGGGTGCAAAACAAGCTGGCGGACTACTTCAGCAGGTCGTATAGCATGCATGAGTGGATGCTAAGAGCGGATGTTGTGCTTTCGCTCTTCCGCAAGTGGGGGTTTGCCCAGGTAGACCTGTTTGCCACCAGGGCCAATGCCCAGTGTCCGCGGTTCTGCTCGTTCCAGGGCCACAGCCCAGGCTCAGTCGCAGACGTGTTTGCGATCCCATGGGGAGGGGGCTTGATGTATGCTTTTCCCCCGCTCCCCTTGGTACACAAGGTCCTGCTCAAGGTACGCAGGGAGAGGGCGGCGGTGGTCCTCATCGCCCTGGCATGGCCCCGCCAGCACTGGTACACAACACTCCTTGAGCTGTCGGTGGAGGCCCCAGTAGTCCTGCCCCCAACCTCATCATGCAGGACGGCAGGCGGCTTCTCCACCCCGACCTGCAATCACTACACCTGACGGCGAGGAAGCTCTGTGGCTAAACGCCTTGGAGAGCCAGTGCTCCCTTCCTGTGCAGCAGATTCTGCTTGGCAGTAGGAAGCCTTCTACCACGGCGACCTATATGGCCAAGTGGAAAAGGTTCTCGTCTTGGTGTGAGCCCCGACAGGTGCGGCCGGGCCAGGCCCCAGTGCAAGCCATCTTCGAGTACCTCCTGCACCTCAACCAGCAGGGGCTGGCCCTGTCCTCACTCAGAGTGCACCTGGCGGCCACCTCCGCCTTCCATCCGGGGTTTTCGGAGGGCTCAGTGTTTTCCCACCCAGTGGTGGGACGGTTCCTTAAAGGATTGGAGAGGATGTTTCCGTACTCATGCCCCCCCAGTTCCTCCTTGGAACCTTAACTTGGTCCTCTCTAAGCTCATGGGACCCCCGTTCGGGCAAATGAAAGGTGACATTTTTGGTGGCCATTACCTCAGCCAGAAGGGTGTCTGAGCTGAGGGCTCTCACCTCTGAGCCACTGTATACAGTGTTTCACAAGGATAATGTGCAGCTCCGATGGCACCCCAAGTTCCTCCCTAAGGTGGTCTCGCAATTCCATTTGGGCCAGGACATTTGTCTGCCAGTGTTTTTTCCAAAACCCCATACAGACCCAAGTCACCGCAGCCTACACACCCTGGATGTCCGTTGAGCACTGGCATTCTATTTGGAGTGCACCAGGCCCTTTCGTAAATACGTGCAGCTGTTTGTGGCTGTAGCCGAGAGGATGAAAGGCCTCCCAGTGTCAGCGCAGCAGATCTTGTCTTGGATTACAAGCTGCATCCGGACGTGCTATGAGCTCGCAGGTGTTCCAGCCCCGGCGGCCACGGCCCACTTGACCAGGGCGCAAGCGACTTCCACAGCTTTCTGCGGCAGTTGGCAGAGTGGTCCTCCAATCAGTTGTTCCGTGACTCCTACCCTCCTCCAGAGGTAAGCTTGTGATTCACCTAATGTGGAATGGACGTGAACAAGCACTCGAAGAAGAAAGAACAGTTACTTACCTTCTCATAACTGTTCTTCGAGATGTGTTGTTCACGTCCATTCCACCACCAACCCTCCTACCCCTCTGTCGGAGTTGCCAGCAAGAAGGAACTGGAGGGGGTCGGGCCGGCAGGGGTATATATGCACAGCACAGTGGTGCCACTCAGGGGGCCCCGCCTCCCCGACAGGAGTCTCTAAGGGAAAAAGTTTCTGATGCTGGTGCACGCAGCGCATGCACACCTAATGTGGAATGGACGTAAACAACACATCTCGAAGAACAACAGTTACGAGAAGGTAGGTAACTGTTTTATACCAAGGACCAGCTTGCTGCCTTCCTAAATTGTATCAGGGAAATCTCAGGGCCAGTGCCGTCCACGGACCAGTCATTGAGAAACAGTGTAACAGACAGCTGGAAGAATTAGGGCTAGATCCTGAACTACTATAAATCAGGACCATTGATTTCATTGGAGCCACACAATTTACACCAGTTGGGGATCTGACTCAGTGACTCCAGTGGAGCTAGGTCTGATTTGCACCAGCTGGGGATCTGGCCGATTAAATCTGACAGCACTGTGTGACTGGACCCATTCTGCAGTGCTCATTCTTTTGCCCTGCTCCACACATGAGAGCAATGCAGTGGCACCTTGGGAATTTCTCCCTCTTTTTCCTCCGCATTTGAGCACTGCACGCTAGAAGAGCTCATTCTGGCCAGGGGATTTCAGCCCTGGCATGGAGTTCTCCAGAGAGTGAAGAGTTGCTTGTCACAAGACTGTTTACCAAACAAAGGGGGAGGTGTTGCTTACAACTTGAGGGACCCAGGGCATCACGTTTGTATCTAGCTTTCTGTCCCAGAATCTAAACTGGGTGTGTGAAAATGCACTACTCTCTCCCAGGGTTGCTAGCCTTGGATCACTGCCTCTGTCCACAACCGGGAACAGAAGCCCTCAGTAGCATGGGCAGAAGGGGTGGTGCAGGGAGGAGATGGGGTAACTGGAACATGGGGAAAGGAAAAGTGGATTGAGTTTCCACAGGACAGTGGAAGGAAACATCTTCACCAATTCCCTTTGCTTCAACCCTGCATGGGCTTTTTGCTTGGTTTGGCCCTAGCAATGGGGAGACCCTGGATGTAGGGACAAAGGGAGGAGAGCCAATGGAATGGGATGCATCTAATCCTCTTTCTGAACTGCTTTTGCTCCCTGCTTTGCTCTTGTATGTCCTTCAGTCTTCATTGCAGCAAGCAGGCCCTGGGACCATCCCCTAGGCTGCCCTTCTCCCCTACCACTGATGTTTCAGGGTAAGTTGTTCCTGATGAGAACCAGGAAAGGCCTCACTGTGGAGGTGTTAGCTAGGCCCTCAAGGAATTGGCTTTAGCCTGTAAGCGCCAGCAGCCCCAGACTCTTCCCCCACAGGCTCAGGCATGCTTTAGGTTTCCATCTGCACATAGCCCCTGCAGCTAGGATTGTCACTCCTGCTCCTCACCCTAGCCAGACGAGATAAGGATGTTTCTTGTTCGCACTCTGTCACCACCGTCAGGAGCAGGATCTGGTCTCTTTCTCTTTACTACTCCCCAGGCCACGGCCATTGCCCCTCAGCACGCTGCTCACACATCCACGCGTGCCTGTAAGGTGTCTGGCCCCTTGGCTGTAACCCTGCCACCCTACATGAGGCAAGGAAGGGCAGTGGGGGCTGTGTGAAGGCATCAGGCTTCTGAATCACTTCCTTACAATGCTGCTGCTGCTGCCGTCCATTTGAACCCGCACTAACCATGTGATTGTTTTGTGTTTTTGCAGGCAGTTTCTTGATTCGGATATGCCTAGGTAGTATTTGTTTCCCTTGCGGTTTTTTCTTCACTTCCTCTCCCCTCCTTGGCACTCTTCCTCCCCCTCAGAGACAGCATTTTAATTTCCAGACACTCCATCCACTGGCTTCCCTTTCTCTTCCACATCTTTGGGCTGCTCTTTCGTTATGTTTCTGTCCCTTGGGCTTCCCTGTTTGTTTTGGATCGCTCTCTCGTTAGCCTCTGTTCCTCTGGCTGGCTTTTCCTTCAATTTTGCTGCTGTTGTAACTTTGTGACATTTGGCAAAGACCATCCTTCCCCCTCTTGTACCCTCTCCCAACTTGGGCCCAGGAGCATTTTGGGGAGCTGGGAGCTGACCCAGGCTGCGTGAGAGGCTGGACTGCAGTGTATGGATGGGAAGGACACTTTGGAAAAGATACTGTATGAAAGATAGAAAGAGGAGAGAAATGGAAGCAACGTAGCTGAGTTTGGGAGCCAAGTACAAGCTGCATGTAGAAGGAAGGGACATAACAGGTGAAAACCTGGCTCCACTGAAGTTGGTGGGAGTTTTGCCATTAACTCCAGTGAGGCAGGATTTCACCCAAGCTTGTTATTCTCTGGCCTGCTTGACAGAATTTCCACCAAAGAAACCTCAGTGGAGTCTCATATTCACTGGCTTGAATTCTCAGTTTTGCTAAGGCCCCTTAACATCCCTCTGCAAATTTAATGGGGCCTCAAAGTGAACACCCATTTTAAGGCCCTTTTCCATTGCCAGATTAGTATAACGGGGCCTTGGCATAGCTGAAAATCAGGCCCCAAGGTTTTTAGGGTCAGAAAGGATTATTATGATCATCTTGTCTGACCCTCTGAGTGCTGAAGGGAGATAACTGGCCAGATCCTCAGCTGGTGTAGAGAGCATGACTCCATTGCAGGTTTACACCAGCTGAAGAGCTGGCCCCTTGTTCTTTGGACATTACCAGGGGAAAGTGTTTGGAACTGTAAGTTAATGCACTCTCTTCTCAGAGTCAAATCTTGATACGATTGCAGGCTGCAGAGAAACTGGGGTTGTCTTATTACTATGTAATAGTTTTACTATTGAATTGACTTCAGTGGAGCTGGCCAGTTTGCACCAATGGATATCTGGCCCATTGAAGTCAATGGAGTTGTGCCAATTTATACCAGTCGGGAATATGGCCCCCTGTACATGCATACACACAAGAAGCAGTGCTAAAGTATGTTCAGCCGTAGTTCTCTTAACTTTTGAATGCTCAACTGTGCATAATTGTCAGATAATTTGGGGGTTTTTTTGCACGTAATTTCTTTTTGTTTAAAGAAAAAGAATAAAGAAAAGTTCCCAGTTCCACAACTAATGGGCACCAGCCAGCAAAGGGCAACTGGTGCCTGTCAATATCATTAATAAACTGCTCACTTGTGGGGAGGGGAGGAGGAAAAGCAGAGATGTTGAGGCAGAGGAGAGGCTATAGGGAAATAGGTGCACAGGGGAGACTGCGGGGGATATATAGATATGTGTAGATGCTATATATACACCATTGCGATGGGGGTGCTGGAAATACAGAGGCAGGCAACAAAAAGTAGGAAGAGGCAAAGAGGAGATATGAGACTATAAAAAGCCAAAAAATTGTGGAGAAGGGACCCTTGATTGACCTTCTTGCTCTGTCTCACGCTTCCCATGTTGAGAGAGACAAGGTGGGTGAAGTAATATCTTTTCTTGGACCAACTTCTGTTGGTGGAAGGTAAAAGTCCCTGAAGAATTCTGTGACGGTTGGAAGCTTGTACCTTCCACCAACAGAAGTTGGTCCAAGAAAAGATATTACTTCGTGTATCTTGTCTCAATCATATGCTGGGACCAGCATGACTAAAACAACACAACAAACTTCTCATTTTGTTACGTATCAAAAGACAATCGCAAGTTAGTAGCCATGGGAGGATGGGATTGTGACATTACCCAGGGTACAGTCTGGACTGTTGAACAGCTGTGTCCCCTCAATTCTCTAGCCTGGGGTGCCTTTTACATTGCTTCGCTGTGAGTAACGACTTCTGGTCTGCTCACACAGAGCCCCCAGCATGTAAATCACTCCCAGTTTTACTGTGTGAGTGATGTAGACAGCCACTCTTGAATTACAGTGCAGGGTAACACCAGCAAATTCTCATTCCCAGACTTTCCCGCAGAAATGTGCATCTTGTGCTGCCCAGCACCCTCCTAGACAACACAAGCTCATATAAAGTCTGTCATTTATTATTAGAAAATGATATGCACAAATCCTGTTAACTTTCCCAGACACTTCAGTCCAAGCACACTGGTGTAGATAAAACACTAAAACAAGTTTATTAAGTACAGAAGGATAGATTTTAAGTGATTACAAATAATGAAGCATAAAAGTCAGAATTAGTTACAGGGAAATAAAAGGTAAAACACAACAAACACCTAATTTAGCTTGTTAAGTTAATTCAAAGCACTAATTTCTCACCATATGCTCCTGCAGTCTTACTCACTGAACTCCTTTCAGAAGCATCTCTTCACAGTCTAATGATGCTTCCTTTGTCTTTCAAGTGTGTGTTGATGGCCGTGAGTAGCTGTCAAGGTTCCTTCCCCACTCTGAACTCTAGGGTACAGATGTGGGGACCTGCATGAAAGACCCCCTAAGCTTATTCTTACCAGCTTAGATTAAAAACTTTCCCAAGGTACAAACTTTGCCTTTGTCCTTGAACAGTATGCTGCCACCACCAACCGTTATAAACAAAGAACAGGGAAAGACCACTTGGAGACGTCTTCCCCCAAAATATCCCATCAAGCCCTACAGACCCTTTCCTGGGGAAGGCTTAATAATAATATCCTCACCAATTGGTACAGGTGAACACAGACCCAAACCCTTGGATCTTAAGAACAATGAAAAAGCAATCAGGTTCTTAAAAGAAGAATTTTAATTAAAGAAAAGGTAAAAGAATCACCTCTGTAAAATCAGGATGGTAAATACCTTACAGGGTAATCAGATTCAAAACATAGAGAATCCCTCTGGGCAAAACCTTAAGTTATAAAAAGACACAAAAACAGGAATATACATTCCCTCCAGCACAGCTTATTTTACAAGCCATTAAAGAAAAGAAAATCTAACGCATTTTCTAGCTAGATTACTTACTAACTTTACAGGAGTTGTAAGGCTGCATTCCTGATCTGTTCCCAGCAAAAGCATCACACAGACAGACCAAACCCTTTGTTCTCCCCCCCCCCACCCCCAAATTTGAAAGAATCTTGTCCCCTCATTGGCCATTTTGGGTCAGGTGCCAGCGGGGTTACCTTAGCTTCTTAACCCTTTACAGATGAAAGGATTTTGCCTCTGGCCAGGAGGGATTTTATAGCACTGTATACAGAAAGGTGTTTACCCTTCCCTTGATATTTATGACAGTAGCAATGAAGGGAGAGATGATTTGGGCTTCTGTTCCCCATTCTTTATACTTTTATTTTTCTTTGAGAATCATCTCCAACTGAGGTTCAAGAGACAGCAAGTCTGTGGGGATAGGACTCTCCAACTGTTTCTTTGCCAAAATGTAGATTTCTTGCTCACACCTTTTTACCTACCAAAGAATGGCCGCTTAACCAGGTGATAGTCCATTTGATTTTATTAACAGGTGACAGAGGCGTCAGTTTGGATTTTGTCTCTGAGGAACTGGTTTGTGCCTGCTTTTCTAAACTTGGAGCATGTCTCAGCAATATCATACCACAGAATTTTATAACTTTACATACAATGTTGCCACACACATTTACCAGGACAATAATGATCAGCAAATTATGAGTTTTCAAATGATACCTCAGAAGGCATACTTTGTACAAAACTTATCATAGTCTTGTAAAAGGGGTAAACATAAGGGTACAGACCATAACAGGGATATTAACATCCTCTCCTTGTCAATGGTTGATTGTAACACACTAACCCATCACATTCAGAGTAGTTCCATTGCAGCCTCCTAGGCCTGGAGGAAGGAGGCAGCCATTTTGGTATTTTTGAAGGAGCCTAAAGGAGTTAGGCACCCAGCTCCTTTTGAAAATCCCAGCCTTCTTCTCCTGTGCCCAAGCTGCTGGTGTACAGACAACAGAATAACCTGAGGAGAGGAGATGGGGAGGGGGAACGCTGTAACAAAGGACTCACCATCCCAGCAGTAACCACTGGTTCATGTCACCTGGTAATTAGCTGCTGGCAGTGCCTGGCACTGACCTCATGCTTCAGAGAATGGCAAATTTATTTTAGCAGTTCTCATAGGAAGAAATATTCCTTCCCAAGCGGGTGGTCAGCTTGTAATGGTCACACCGACTCACCTGACCAGTGTTGACGCTTATGTGCGTAGAGCATCCATTTTAGGGCTTTAGATTTTCTGATCATCTCTGGTTTCAGAGTAGCAGCCATGTTAGTCTGTATCCACAAAAAGAAAAGGAGGACTTGTGGCACCTTAGAGACTAAAAGGCTTTAGTCTCTAAGGTGCCACAAGTCCTCCTTTTCTTTTTGCTGATCATCTCTAACATCCAGCTAACATGCAGAGTGTAGAACTTCACCCATTGATTCCTGCATCAAGCCAAATAGACTGTGGTTGCACTAGAGAATCTCTGCATTGCCTTGTTCTTGCTGACATAACCAGATAAGACTTTAAAAATGGTTCTGATGAGTTCCTGTAATAGAATTCCACAGGGTGAATACTTCCCCCCAAGAAGTATTGTCTTCTTCCTACAGGACTGTCACTTTAATTGAGCTCCCCCTTTCTCTTGTGTTATGGGACTGGACACAAGGGAATGTCTAGTTGGTTTTTCAGTCAGCTTTTCACCGTTTGGAATGGGAGGGAGGAGAAAAGCAGAGAAAATGAGGATAGGAGAGAGAGCAGCAAGAATACCACAGCTGTTTAGAATTCAAGCTCTCAGTCATCCTCAGATAGGATCTATTCTGCCAGATGGTGTTGTGAATTGATTCCACTGTGACAAGGGCTAATAGAGCTCTGCCTCTCAGCACACCCGGGAGGAGAGGAGAGCTATTCTTCCTATACAGTGGTACAGTCCAGGAGTGAATCCCGAAATCTAAAGCATTGAAAGAAGGGAAGAAAATTGCATTACCTGAGCGGGGAGTACTGGCCATTCTTCTAGCCCCCGCACGTGGGATGGTTGGGGATTTGATGCGCACCTGAATTTGTCTTTGCCTGTGTCTCTTAGATAAACAGCTGCTTTAGGACCTTCTCAGTGCCGTTTGAAATGAACACAAAGTCTCTCATTGACTTCAGGAGGTGATTAGACTTCTTATACATCAGAGATTCAGGACAGCAGATACAGGAGAGTGCTTGTATTTTCATTTCCTGCTCTACTGTCCAGATCAGGAGCGGGCAAACTTTTTCACCTGAGGGCTGCATCGGGTTTCTGAAATTCTATTGAGGGCTGGTTAGGGGAGGCTGTGCCTCCCCAACCAGCCAGGCATGGCCCAGCCCCTGCCCCCTATCCAAACCCTCCTGCTTCTCGCCCCCTGACAGCCCCCCCGGGACTCCTGCCCCATCCAACCGCCCCGTTCCCTGGCCCATCCACCTCCCCACCCCCGCTCTTGGTCCTCTGACCGCCCCCGTTCCCCCCCGCCCCAAACTGCCCACCACCACCCCATTCAACCCCCCCTTCCTGACTGGCCCGCGGGACCCCTGCCCCATCCACCCCCCCACCCCCTGCTGCCCTATCCAATCTCTCCTTCCTGACTGCCCCCAGGGACCCCTGTCCCCATTCAACCCCCCCATTCCCCACCCTCTGACCACCCCAACCCCTATCCACGCCCCTGACCACCCCCCAAACTCGCCTACCCTCTATCTACCCCCCACCGCTCCCTGCCCCCTTACCGCCCTGCCTGGAGCACCAGTGGCTGGCGGTGCGGCTGCACCAGGACAGGCAGCCGCGCCACGCAGCACAGAGCACCGGGTCAGACCAGGCTCTGCAGCTGCGCTGCCCAGAGGATTGCGCCGCGCAGCGGTGTGGCTGCGGGGGAGGGAGGACAGCCTCCCAGGCCAGGAGCTCAGGGACCGGGCAGGACTGTCCCATGGGCCAGATGTGGCCCATTGGCCATAGTTTGCCCCCCTCTGGTCCAGATTGTACCAGCCAGATTGGCTTCTATATCTTTAGTTGAATATCTTGAATGCTTTGATTCCACTCTAATAGTGCCTATAGAGTGATATGTCTCATCTCCACAGTAAGAAGATCCAGAAATGTTTTACTGTGGGTGCACTTCCCACTGCACCTTTTTCAATTTCCCTTTTTGTGTCAGTAAAGGTGAGGGTTACAGTTCAGAGCCAACATCCAGCTGAACTCCAGTGATTGTCCCTGAATCAGTGGCACGTCATCCAAAGCTTGCTGAAAGGACTTGCTGTATGATTGCCCATTAGAATGTTTCTTGGGTGCTGATTCAGCAAAGCATGTAAGCATCTGCATAAAGCTACGGCCATGCATAAGTGCTTTGCTGAATTACCACCATAATCCTGTACTTCGGATTGTAAAGAGCTCCTTGTTGACAGGATCTAGTTCCACACAAAAGCAATTGCTATCCCACAGTCCATGGTGGGCTTGTTCTGAGATGATACGAGTCTGCAGTTAGACAGCTAACAATATAGATGGAAGCAGAATATCTTTATAAGCAAATGGGGTGTGGGGGGGGGGTTGAATTTCCAATTTGCCTTCCGAGAGCAGAAGCACATCTGCACCCAAAGGATCGCGGACCCCTTGTTTCTGCACTGGGTGATATGGGTTGTGCAAGCAAAGGAAGACCATGGTCTAGGCTTGCTGTGGGGACTGTTGGCAGTCTGGTAGCAGACATAACAGTGCTCTGCAGCCCAAGGTAAGTGCAGATTGTGACAGGTTGTCACCCCAGGGTGCAGTCTGGGAGCCATGGGAAACGCTGCACCCCTCTAACCACCGAGTTGGGCTGGCCCTTTTCTCACACTGCTTGGTTGGAGACAAAGCCAGCCTCACCAGACCCTGTTATCACCCAACACGACAGCAAGTGGCGCCACACACCAACTGAGTTACCGTAGTACTTTCCCTAAGCCACTCAAGGACAAGCCAACTTCCCAGTTCCCCCCGCCTTGCACCCATGCGGGGCTATAAACCCAAAATTATACCATCATACAGGGATCTGTACAATGTAAGCTCCTTAATAAAAGTTCGCCTTCCGCTCGATGTGGGAAGGATATGCAACAAGCCTGTGTTAACCAAGCTGAGATTTTTTCCCCAGACATTTCACTCAAAGGCTCCCTGGTTTAGATAAAGAAAAACACCCCAAGTTCGTTAATTACAAAAGATAGATTTTAAATGATAGCAAACCTATCAAAGCAAATAAACAAAACGCAAACTAAGCCTAACATAATAGATAGATTGGATATGAATTAGCAATTTCTCACCCTGGCTGATGATACAAGCAGTTCACCAGGTTTCCATATACAGGCTAGAAATCCTTTTTAATCCTGGTACCAGCACTTCTCCCCAGGTCAGTCTTTTTTCCTCGAGTGTTTCCAGTTCTCTTGTGTGGGGAGTGAGGCCACTAGATGATGTCTCACCCCACCTTATATAGCTTTATCATATGGCAGGAACCCTTTGTTCCAAACTCAGTTCCCAGACCAGCTTCTGAAAAAAAATACAGGTATCATAATGGAGTTCAGTGTCACGTGGTCTGATTGCATGCCCTGCTGAGTCATAGCAGCCATTACTTACACGCTGGCTGGAGCATTCTCAGGAAGGCTAAGCTCTTCCATGGTCCATTGTCTTTGCTGATGGGCTATTAGCACTGTTTACTTTCTTCATTGTTGTACCTGAAAGGCTTGCTGTGGGTGTTCTCAAATGTGCTTACTCTGGAAATACCTGATACACAGTCAATATTCATACCTTCAAATACAAAAATGATACATGCAGACAAATAGGATAATCATATTCATCAAATCATAACTTTTCCAATGACACCTTATGTGATGTACAAAATGCATCATAATTATGCCATAATTATATAATATACCATGACAAATATGGGGTGTAGTGTCACACAGATGATATTCCAGAGGGACTCCTTAAGACAAGGATCAAGCGTGGTGACATCTGGCAGCTATGGGGTGGTGTGTACAGAGCAGGTGAAATGGTTCAGGCCAGGCTTAGCCAGCTGGTGCTCACTAAGCCTGACCTACATTATTATTTTGCCTTAGTGAGGATATGGTCTGACAGTTTCTCCCAGTGTCCCCACAGTGCTCCGTATCTCCTGGAAAGATAGAGGCTGTCCTATGTGATAGGGGCAGACTGGGGCATCCCTCAATGAGGGCAGAGTTAAGGTTGGGGGGTGGGGCTGGTTTGCACTTTAACTCTGAATTGCCAGCTGTGCAGGGAACTAAGAATATAACCTTGCTGTTCTGGAAGGGTACGAGGCACTGCTTTTCAGCCGTAACTCTGCATCAACAAAGGTTTTGGGCAGTGAATTTAAGCACTAAGGACCTGATCCAAAACTTGTTGAAGTCGGTGGGAGCTTTTCTCTTGATTTCAATGGGCTTTGGCCTTTGGTGAATTAACTCTTTAGCCATCAGAGGCAGAGTAAAGGGCACCAGAAGCCTGGGAACTTTATTTTGGAGTGTTTTTCCTACCCCTAGGCTAGATTTGTGAAAAGGAGTAATGGACTAGATACCTGAGATTCCTTTTACTGAATCCTTAGTCTTTGGTCTGATTCTTTATCTTGCAGTTACCCATTTATGGCAGGAGTAACATTAGGAAGAAATCTGTGGAAGCCAGTACAGGGACTGAGAGCAAATTCTCAATGGCATAAAAAACCCCAACGCCGAATCTAGAGTATTCCTAACTACTAGAGACTGATTTCCTTTGATGAGTAAAGTGTTGCAGAATCAAGTTTTAAATTAGAAATGAAACTCTGCCATCATTCTTTTTAGTGGAGAAAGGGAAGACTTTATTCCACTAGGGTTTAGATTTAGGTTTTGTTTTTAACTCTACTTTGAAAATCTAGCAGGGTTTGTATTATGCAAGTGCTCTTGCTTTTCATGGCATTTGTGGAGCTTTGCATTACTTGTTAAATACAGGACATGATGATTTCTGTCTCATAAATCAACGTGCATTCGCTTCCAAGGTAATTACTATGCAGCTCATATTTTTTACTAAGCAAATTCTTCTTTAATTACAGACAAGTCACATGGCCATTGTGCATTTGCAACTCTAAGTTTTTCAAATATTGGGCCTGACTGTGATCTCATTTACCTCAGTGCCGTGCCACTGAATTCAGTTTTCCGATTTACACTGATGAAACTAACATCAAAATCAGGCCCACAATATTTTGTTTGGCTAATACAGTATTATTGTCTGGTCTGCTCAAGCCCTGTACTCAGGGCAGGACCCATTGCCAGGGTCATGGGGGGCAAAGGTGGCTTTCCACCCACAGTTTGGCCTCCAGGGTGTCATTATGCCAGCCAGGCCTTTCCTGAATGCTCTGGCTAGGCCCCTCGCTGGCAACATCCCCTGCAGTGAGAGCTATGGGAGTGGCTAGTGTAGTGGCAACATAGCTTTAGCCCCCCAGGGATTTCCCACCCTGGGGATGCTCGGCTGGCTGGGTAAGCCTATCTTACAGCACCTTTGTGCCACCAAACCAGAGCATGGGTGGGACATGCCATCTCTTTCTGGTTCTCAGGTCTTTGCAAAGGGGTTTGCAACAGACTCTTGTGGTGGAATTCAACACATGCTATGGGAAAGCATTTAAATCCTACCCCACAACTGCATGTGGGATCATACCAGAGCAGGCACATCAGAATATCTTTCCAGTTTGGGGGCGGGGTGGGAGGAGGGGAGAAGAAGGGACATGGTTTGTGCTTTACAACATTTGACTAGTTTGGTTTGGTTTCTTTAGGGAAGCACATTGCAAAATACAGTATTTACTTTTAAAAACAATTTGCACTAGAGTCCCCTGTTCTCTTTGCTGGAACTAACCGTTTGCTCAGTCTGCTGCAAGTTATCCTTAGCTTCATTCTGCAATATGAAAAAGCTGTTGGCTTCAGGATTGAAAGCATGCATGCATGAATGAACAATGACAGAACTTACACAGTGCATTGGGCTAATTCACTAGTCTGGGGACCAGAATGCAAATTTTGGATCAGCTGACAAATGAAAAGGGGGTGTGGTGGCCTCACCCACTCCTCATTTTGATATACTGCAAAACCACCTGACTATTCGATGCAGTTTGTTGGGATTGGGAGACCCTACTCAAGAGAGGCCCCGGACTGGAACAGCAGGGGAATTGCAGCTCAGGATCAAAGTACATTGGCAGAAACTCTGAATTTGAATGACTGGAAACAGGGTACCCTTCCCCTCTCCAGAGGAAATAGGGCTGAAGTTGATTTTTGGTCTAATGTGTGGGAAGGAGCTCTCAAAACAAATGGCTCTCTTGGGGCATCCAGATGAAAGAGCACTCACAGAAGCAGGTATATGCTGAGGGTCCACAAGATCTGCACTGCTCACTCCTTGCTCTTACATTTAAAAGGTGCATATTTAGTCCCAAGTTCTCAACCACACAGCATGCTGTGTCTGTGGCTCTCTGAGATGGTGCATCATTGACATTAATAACATCAGTTGTCCACCAGCATGATAGAAATGATGCACGCTTAATGGCATCTTTCTTGGAAGGGAGCTGAAAGGCTGTTATGGTATTAGTGAACATGCATGCTAAAACTTCTCCCATCTCTGACCGCATGAGGGGCAATGGAACCTAGTTTCAGCAGGTTTTGTAGTCCATGCCCCAAGTAGCATGGACAATGGGTTCCTCTTTTGTTACAAAAGAGGCTGTTCTCTGCGGGCAAGGGCTGAGATCCATTGATACAGCAGGGCAGGAAAGCCCATTAACTGAATGAACAGAATCTAAATTCCCCTATTGTGGGCAGGGTGGGTGTGGAAATCCTTTACATATTCAGGGTTCTGTGAAACTGTCTGGCCCAGGGTTCGTCCTGTTATATCACCACAACGAGGATGGAGAGAGAATGTGATCTTTGTTTCCTTCCTGGTTCTCCACCAGCAGCAAACTTACAATTAGCTCTGACTGCCACCTCTCCACACCTACCCACACACCCTGGAGCTGTGGAGTTAGCTTGTTACCAGACCCCATATCAACAATGCTTTCTAACGTTTTAATTTCTTTGTGTGGTTGTATGTTGTGTGCTTGTCCTGGGTTGCCTTCCACTTACAGCATTTCACTGGGAAATTACACTAGGTAATTCTCACTTTTCTCACCCGTACTTGCTCGGTCTGTTCCCTTCTGCTTTTCTCTCTTTCTTCTCTGACTTGTTCCTCTGATTTTTGCTCCTTTTTCTTATAATCCTCCTTTTCTTATCTTATATCCTTCCCTTTGGAGTTACCTGTCCTCCAGTGACTTGTTTCTAACAGTGGTGCTGGTCTTTCTCATTTAGTTTCAGTGTTTGCAACATGTTCCAGAACAATTATCTCATGTTATTTACAATGTGGTGTTTAAAATGAGATAACAGTGTATCAACAAACATGGTCAATTGTGCTTTAACAAGAGTCTCTCCTTGCTCCCCAGAGTGGGATCCAATCCAACGCATCGTTTTCTAAGAACAGTCCTGGGATCTTGTTAAAGAGATGTTTGACTATGTTGATACAGAGTGTTGGTGAGCTGTGATGGTGGAATGTCTGTGTGGAAATGGTTTTGAACCATGTTTTCTTGAGTATGCTCAAACGGAAATTAGGGGGAGTCCTGAGTAGATGTCATCTTTGATTGGCTTCTGAATGTGGCTTTCAAAAGTAGTCTTCAGTATGCTGGAAGGTAAACCCTAAACACTAGAGCTGAGAGTCAGATGGGCTCAACAAAGAGACTGTCAGCATAGTGGGCTGTTCTAATGACCCAAGACAGGTCAGGGATTTTGGGACCTGAGCTTAATTTGTTC
Organism: Caretta caretta; assembly: GCF_965140235.1. Taxonomy (NCBI): domain Eukaryota; kingdom Metazoa; phylum Chordata; order Testudines; family Cheloniidae; genus Caretta; species Caretta caretta. The sequence goes on from NC_134214.1 coordinate 56,527,331, forward strand.
CAGCCAGAAAATATTGACCCTAAAAATGATAGGGCAAGAAGAGAGTTCCCATCACCTGACAGTGCTGAAGTGTCAGGCTGTGATGTCCTTCATGGAAGTCCTGTCTCTAGAAGTGGTATTTCCAGGAAGTGCAGCAGAGCACAGATACGACCAGTTCCGATTACCTGTGGGCAGGATTGATATCTTTTATGGTACCAGCTTGTCTCTCCCAAAACTGCATTAATTTGGCAGGCAAACTTCCCAAAAGCCCAGCTCTGTATTCCAATATATGCACATATTTACTTCTTAAGATCAATGCAGCTAATTTCACAGGAGAAAGGGACAATGAGTGGATGTGTTGGTGGCCAGAGTGTAGGTGTCTAGAAAGAATGAGCCTAATTTCACAGGAGAAAGGGACAATGAGTGGATGTGTTGGTGGCCAGAGTGTAGGTGTTTAGAAAGAATGAGCCTGGGCCCTGATTCAGAAATCCATGTCTGTTCAGCAAAGCATGGAAACATGCTTAATGTTAGGCACATGCTTACATCCCTTTGACTTCAAAGCCACTTAAGCAATACTTTAAGTTAAGCCAATGTTTAAATGCTTTGGGGCCATGGATATTAAATTCCTCTTTCAGCCCTCTTAATTTAGCACAGACATGAAATGAGGGGAGCAAGGGGACAATGAACATGGAGGGTCAAATTCACCTTGGAACTATGGAGTTCACTGGAGTTGAACTTGTTTAGGCAAATGCTCAGCTGGCTCAGAGTCTGTGGCTTTGTGCCAGAGATGAACAGTAGGAAGGAATTAACTCTGCCGAGCTTTGATGGACATTTTGAGCTCACAGCTTAACCTTGGAGGGAAGTGGTCTGTTTTGGTATCAGGTAAAAGGTAAAAAAATCACTGAGAGCGTAAAGTGCCTGAGAGAGACGACAGCAATCACTCCGCTAAGCATCCTCACTCTCTTCCGTTCCGACCATGCTCACAGAAAAGTCAGTCTTCCTTCACATGGAAGGAAGCCTATTTGACTGCAGAGATGTGGCCCTGAAGTGCTGCACATTTCTTTGACTAGAGGCAGTACCTGGTGCTGATGCAGCTATTTCCTTTTCTCCATCTCCTCTAGCTTTCTTTCTGTCCTTCTCTTGCTCTCCCTCCACCTCTTTCTTGCACTCCTCCCATTTCCATAGTATTGCCAATAGGCTGCATCCCACTGCTTTCAAACCTTTTCTGTCCAATTGCAATCCACACAGAAGATTCTTCCTCATATTTGTAATGCAGATCCCTCAAATGAAGCTTCCTCATGGAAATGTTACAATATCTTTCAGAGCAAGTGGGGGGGAACATGTGTTTTCTCCTCAGCCTGCCCCTCCTGAGAGTTGAACCTGAGAATTCCAGAATGGCTGCTCATCTGTCACAAATGTGGTTACGTGTGTGCATGTTACATGTTTCTGCAGCTCTAACTTAAGGTGTAGTTGTGTTTTTACCAGCCCTCTGCTGTTTCCTTCCAGGACGTTTTACCAGTTTGAAGCAGCGTGGGACAGCTCCATGCATAACTCCCTGCTGTTGAACCGAGTCACCCCTTACAGAGAGAAAATCTTCATTACCCTGTCTGCTTACATTGAGGCAAGAACCTTCCTGTATTCTTTAACCTGCCCATCAGTGCACAGAGTAGGCAGTATGATCTGTGAGAGCAAGGTTCTTCCACCTCCCCTCTACTCCAGCCCCTTGCATGAGCTGCTCAAGTTCTTCAAAGTAACTCAAGATGTTTGCGCAATGTACACTATCCCTCATGTGCAGACAGTTCTAACACTACCAGATAACCCAGAGCTGCAGTGCCTGAGTCCCCACTCCAGCATGCCAGTTTTACAGTAAGGTAGCTCCACTGAAATCAGTGCAGTGCAGAATTAGAACCATCAGGCTCGGCTGGGTATATTGCTATACCTCTGGCAGTAACAGGGCGTAATGGGTGCTCGTTGCCAAAGCCCATGCAGACTGCTACTCCACACCCTGTGCAGGTGGGCAGGGAGTGGGTGCAGCCACCACTAACACAGCAGCCCGCCAGCCTGTGCACCAGAACCAATGCTTGGGAGAAAGTTAGAATCTGAGTCATGCCCTGCTTGTAGGGCAGTGCAGCTACACACAAGCCCTTCCTCAGGCTGCATTGTCAGGTGACAGTCCAGCACTTGGTGTTTCTGCAAGCTGTGTCCATCTCTCTGAGCTTGTGTTCTCCTCCAGATGCTCAGAAGTTCCCTGCAGTGTCATGGACGATCGTCTTCCAGTGCCAGGGTGCTGTCATCGGGGTAGGGCCGTTGGATTGGGCCAGGTCCTCAGTTGTTTGGCGACTGTTGTCTGCAGGAGTGGTCCTGTGCGGAGCAGAGTGTCTCCTCCAAGATCAGTGCGAGTCAAGGGTGCTTCGCACCTGGTGGGATGGGGCCCAGTGCTAACAAACAAAATAAACAGTGCAGTTTGGGGGTATGTGGAAAGATCAGTCCGGGCAGCATCTGGAAGGAGAAACGCTGAAAACTAGACAGCTGGTGTCAGGAACACAAAGAAGAAGGTCACTGCATGTAACAGAGAAGAAAGGGCTGGTTGTAATCAGCAGCAGGGGAAAGGCAGGGGCTATTTAACATTCATTGAGCATGTTCCTGAAAAGGCAGTGCCCAAAAGTGCCCTTGCTTGGTTTAAGCCTAGTTTTTCTCAAGGCTATTAACACTGTGAGAACAGGCATTTTCTCTAAGATTGGCCCTCCCCTTCCAAAAGCTTTTTATCAGAGTGGTGGGGAAATCGTCTTGCAGAAGCCCAGGACCAGGGGAGCAGAATGGCTTGGCCCAGTGGAGAATCAAGCCCACAACCCTCTGCTGAGTATTCTTTATAGAGTCGGCAATTTGGCCTTTGCGAAATCCCAAGAGTAAAGCAGGAAAGAAATAATCCAGTTGATATCCACTTTCCCTGGGCATGCTTGAGTCATTCTAGAATGGCTGGCCTCATAGTTTGAGGCATGTACATTAGGAAACGACATATGATAAAGCCCTGGAATCACTATTGTCTAGTCACAGTGCAATCTTCTCTCTGAATATGGACCACTCAGACACAGTCTTTACTAACATTACAGACACTGTCATCCCTCACTCAAACTGATGGGGAGGAGGTGATGTTAGCCTCATTAGGAGCCATCTCCATAATTCTCCCTTCATCCTTTTTCTCCACCCTACTGCAGATGGAGAACTGCACCCAGCCAGCTGTGATCACCAAAGATTTCTGCATGGTCTTCTACTCCAGAGATGCCAAACTTCCAGCGTCTCGCTCCATCCGCAATCTCTTTGGCAGTGGGAGCCAGCGGGCCTCAGAGAGGTAGAGGAATCTCCTTTCCTTTTCAAAAGGAGGAAGGAAGACACTGAAGAATAATTAGCAATGGTTATTAACAATGTCTTAGCTGTCCATAGTGCTGGTCACCCCAAACCTTCCCAAGGCACTTAGGCCCAAATCCACAAAGATATTTAGGCACCTAGCAGCTTTTAAATATCCCACTAGGCTTCTATCTGCCCTTACCACTCTAAAGTGAATAAACTAGTTCCACACACTGCAGGATCCTGATCAGAGGATCCTGATTTATTGATGTAATTGTTTCCAGAGGAGGTCTGTGTTAGTCATGCAGGGGGCGTGATAACCAGAGCTGGCCAGGAAATGATTATTTTTTTCTTGCAAAAAAGGTTGAGGAAAAAGATTTGTTCATTGTTGTTGAAAGTTTTCAGATTTTTATCAAGAAGGTATATTGGTTTAAAACTGTTACCAAATACCAAACAAAAGTTGTTTTTTGACAAAAACCTGAAATTTATTGACTGAAACAGAATTTCTTTTTGCAAAAATGTCTTGAGGTGGGCGGGATTCAGGGCTGGAAAAGTTATGATGTCTGTTGTGGAGGACTTTTATTTTGTTTGCTGGTGTGTATGTATTAGGGTTGAAAGAGCGGTCTGTTCTATCATGCTATTGCACTGTGGAATGAAACTGCTGGGGCACCCAGAGCATGGGATGGGGGCTTTGTTATGTTTGTAAAAAACTAAATGGAATAGCCTGTTCTGAGGGGTTGGATTGGTAACATAGCCTTGAACAAGCTGCATCAAGTGCAGTCCTATAGTAAGGGTATCGCAGGAAATATAGTCTGTCTGGCACAGCTAGAAATCATGGACCTGGTTCCCCGGGATGAAAGGGAGCCGGTAGGGGCCGGTCCTGTGTACGAGTAAGAACCCGCATCGGCCCATACCCAGCCCACAGTAAAGCGTTGCCACAGCAGCGCTTTAATGTCCCTGCCCCTTTTACTTCCCCTGTCGGTGGGGGGCGCAGCAACATTAAAGCGCTGCCGCGACAAAGGACCCTGCAGCACTTTAACGTTCCTGCCACTTTTGGCCCCCCGGCCGCCGACGGGCAGGGGGTGGGGCAAAGGGAGCAGCTGCCCTGGGGCCTGCAATTTAAAAGGGGCTGGGGCTCTGGACGTAGCAGCAGCGGCGTCTGGAGCCCTGGGCCCTTTAAATCAACACGGGAGCCCTGGGCAGCACGGGCCAGCCAGACTCGAAGGGCTAGCTGGGGGATGCTGACCCCCCACAGCCCCGCCCCTTCCACCCGAGGCCCCGCCCCTTCTGGGGGCCAGAGCCGCCCCACCCTGTACCGGTAAGTGGCCTCAGTTACTTTCACCCCTGCTGGTTCCCCAGGGCCTCACACCTTGTGTAGACAGTGAAATCTGTGCACAGTGGGTGTGTGTGAAATGCTACCTTTCTGATCTGGAGGTGACTTCCGCTCACTGCATAGGGGCAAATGATTGCACAAGGTGCAAAGTAATGAAGAATCAGGCCCTGTGTTCCCTGGTGATTGTGCAGTGTTGCATGTTCACGTGCACTGTTCTCTGCCAGACGGGACATGAGAACAGGGACTAACGCTGAGGTTCTGGAATGGGCTATGATTATTTTTCTCTCCTTTCCTTCCTTCCTTGTCCGGAAATCAGTGCATTATAACAGCCCCAGGATCCAGATACTGTGTTCCATGGGAGGATGCGGGCTAACCTGGTTATCTAGTAGTGGCACAGTGTGCTGGGGCTCTAGGATTGCTGTTCTCAAGCTGGCAAGGAAGAGGAAGTGCCTCATGACGCCCACCTACCCACTCAGCCAGCACAGAGGCATTACTGATGGGCTCTGAAGGGACCAATGTCCAGTCCTTTTCAGCTAGACTAGTCCATCTGGCATTGACCTGAGAGTGGGATAGTAAAGGAGATCAGCTGGAAGGCAGGCATAGGGTTCCCAGGGATGTCCCTGGGGGAGAAGAAAGATCACTTGAGGGTGTTTAATGCACTACTAACCCTTTGTTGCAACGTGCTAGAGAGCAGGAGGTGGACTGCAGGCCCCACCACAGCTCTCTGAGCATGAACATTCAGGAGGAGAATTTGAAGGACATTGCCAGAGCAAGAGCTTGTTCAACGCTCTTCTAACAAATTATGTACCACATTGTTATTGCTGGCTAGTCGCTTTGTAATGAGAATTAGGGCAAACCCACCATTTTCACAGCTGGGACCTGAGCCCCATTTCCCTAGCTGACACCTCTCAGCCACTGCATCCTGCAGAAAAGGGTCTGTGTGAGGAGCATTTGCCCTCAGCAGTGTGTAACCTTTTGCCTTCCATTTGCTTGCAGTAACCGTGTGACTGGGGTGTATGAGCTCAGCCTTTGCCGTGTGGCTGATGCCGGCAGTCCAGGTGGGAAGTTCATCTCTACCTCTGGGTTGCTTTAGGGGTTATTTTACCCATGGGGACTCCATTGCTGGAATTTAAAGGGGACCAAAACCCCTGGGATTCATTTTGGGGTTGGATTGTTTTGGCTACTTATTTTTTAAAAGGACTTAAACTTTGAGGGTCAAATCCATCCCTGGTGTAATGCCATTGGCTTAAGTGGATTAATATGTGTGGCCCTTTCTGTCTTTATTAGATGACAGGTTGTGAAGGTCAGCACCTGCAGCAAACCAGCATATCCAGTCCCATGCTGGGCCGGGGGTAGACAGAGAACGGATAGTCTATGCATGTCATTATCTCCCCAAAACCTGACACACACACACACACACGATACCGTGCTGCAGTGCAGATATATGGAGCATGTCTACAATTAGATATGCATCACCTTAGGCCATTCTCCATCTTACCAGCCCCAGTCTCCAGTCTAAAGGCATGAACAATGATCTCTAAAGCGGAGATCCTCTCTCCTGCAGGTATGCAGAGACGACGCAGGCGTGTGCTGGACACCTCTGTTGCATACGTGCGGGGCGAAGAGAACCTGGCTGGGTGGAGACCTCGAAGTGACAGCCTCATCCTGGATCATCAGTGGGAACTGGAGAAACTCAGCCTCCTACAAGAGGTAAGACTCCACCCTAGAAACCTATTGCCAGGAACTTCAGTCAACCAATGGACCTTGACTTGTAATGGCCAAATGCAAGGTGAAACATCCTGTTTAACTGGCAGCTTCTCCTACCCATATCGACTAAGGTGTATCTGATGCTTTGCCTTTGAGGTACACTAGAAGCAAATACAACATGCAACAGCTGGTGCTGCTTTCCCACCATTTGAGTCCATCCCCATGACTTCTCTTGCAGAGCCCAAGCACTGGTGTGTGGCAATTTGGACCTACAAAGCTTTAGCTGGGAGGGCTATGCAGAGATCTCTTACTTTTTTTTCGAGTGCTTGCTTCATTAATGATCTGGATGGTGGGATGGATTGCACCCTCATCAAATTCACGGATCACACTAAGCTGGGAGGAGATGTAGATATGCTGGAGGGTAGGGATAGGGTCCAGAGTGACCTAGACAAACTGGAGGATTGGGCCAAAAGAAATCTGATGAGGTTCAACAACGACAAGTACAGAGTCCTGCACTTAGGTCGGAAGAATCCCAGACACTGCTAAAGGCTGGGGACCGACTGGCTAAGTGGCAGTTCTGCAGAAAAGGACCTAGGGATTATAGTGGACAAGAAACTGGATATGAGTCAACAGTGTGCCCTTGTTGCCAAGAAGGCTAATGGCATATTGGGCTGCACTAGTAGGAGAGTTGCTAGCAGATCTAGGGAAGTGATTATTCCCCTCTATTCTGCACTGGTGAGGCCACATCTGGAGTATTGCATCCAGTTTTGGGGCCCTCACTACAGAAAGGATGTGGACAAATTGGAGAGAGTCCAGCAGAGGGCAATGAAAATGATTAGGGGGCTGGGGCACATGACTTACGAGGAGAGGCTGAGGGAACTGGGCTTATTTAGTCTGCAGAAGAGACGAGTGGGAGAGGATTTGATAGCAGCCTTCAACTACCTGAAGGGGGGTTCCAAAGAGGATAGAGCTCGGCTGTTCTCAGTCATGGCAGATGATAGAACAAGAAGCAATGGTCTCAAGTTGCAGTGGGAGAGGTCTAGGTTGGATATTAGGAAAAATTATTTCACTAGGAGGGTGGTGAAGCACAGGAACAGGTTACCTAGGGAGGTGGTGGAATCTCCTTCCTTAAGAGGTTTTTAAGGCCCGGCTTGACAAAGCCCTGGCTGGGATGATTTAGTTGGTGTTGGTCCTGCTTTGAGGAGGGGGTTGGACTAGATGATCTCCTGAAGTCTCTTCCATCCCTAATCTTCTACGATTCATGTCGATTCCAGGCTAGGTGTGTGCATGCCCATGTGCACAACTCCTAGAGATTTTTCCCTTGGTGGTATCCATAGGACCGGCTCCGGCACCTCCGGGAGCCCCACGCTCATGCGCTGGTATATGAGGTGCTCCTGGCACTGTGCTCTCTCAGTCCCTTCTTACTGCCCGTGATGGTCGCTCAAAGAAGTAAAAACAGTTACCTACCTTTTGTAACTGTTATTCTTTGAGATGTGTTGCTCATGTCTGTTCCGTGACCTGCCCTCTTTCCCCACTGTCAGAGTCAATGGCAAGAAGGAACTGAGAAGGCGCCAGAGTTGGCCCTACAGATACCACTAAGAAAAATCTTCAGCAGCCATGCACGTGGGTGCACACACTCCTAGCATGGAACGGACAAGAGTAATACATCTCAAAGAACAACAGTTACGAAAGCTAGGAAACCATTTTTTTTGTAGGCCACTAGCTGGCATTTTGTGGAGTTTCTGATAGTTGTGGTATAATGTCATCTTAAAGTGTCCCCATAGTAGCCCATATCGGATCTGTGACATTCGTTCACTCCAAGGTACTCATCACCATGTGTTTGAACAAGGCAATGCAGTGGGAAGGGAATAATGCAAGTGAAGTTAAGTGCCAGAAACTTGAACTTGAGAGTGAATGTCTTTGTCCAGGTTGAGAAGACGAGGCATTACCTCCTCCTGCGTGAGAAGCTGGAGACGACCCAAAGATCAGGCCTGGAGTCCCTGTCCCCATGTTCCAGTGAGGATTCCGATTCCCATAGCACTTCCTGTGTCTCCTCTCCACTCTCGGCAGATGGTGCCTCAGAGGACCGGAGCTCGCCCTTGGAGACCCCCAGCGAGAGGCAAAAAGAGCTTGCCGTCAAGGTATTGTATTGCAGCAAGCTAGCCCCTCTAGAGGGCTCGACACTGGGGAGCAGATGGGCAGCAGCATTCTACATAGGCTGGAGTGAAGGTTGGAAGGCCACAGAGAAGGGAGTGGCCCTCATCGAGGTGCAAGGAGGTGACAGCATGGAGGAGGGTTTCAGCAGAGGCAGTGATTAGGGGAGGAGGCAGTGGGCAGGAGATGTGGAAGGAGAATCTGTGGAAGGTCTGAGGCAAGCAGGGGAATCCATGACATGGATTTGGTGCTCACAGCTGTTCCTCCTGATCAGCAGAATGTTGCCTTTGAAATATTTATCCAGAGGAAGCTGAGACAGAGCCGCACATTTCAGGCCTGGCAGAGAAGGGCAGATGGGGAGAGTTACTGGTGGGACTGGAAGACGTTTATGTGTTCATGGGGAGAGGTCTTGCTTGCCAACTGGATGTTGCCTTTTGTTTCCCCTGCAGTGCTTGCGTCTCCTCACACATACATTTAACAGAGAGTACAGTCACAGCCATGTCTGCATCAGCGCCAGCGAGAGCAAGGTAGGACCAACTTCCCAGCACCATTAGCACTCCCTGCTTCGAACAATGATGTGATAAGCAGTATGGAAGTGCTGGTTCTGCTCAGACAGTGACACTTACTGGTAGTTAGCTCCTGGCCTGGCCTGCATTGCGAATCTTAGCAGGAGATTCCTGCTGGTATGCGGACAAGGCCTCAAGGTGCCATTTCACTCCACATTAAGCAGGCTCTGTGTGCTAACACCAATGGCATGCCACAGTCATTGCTACTGGAGAGGTGCATGGTGCTGCATTCCATGAGATTACCACCTCCACGTCTATCTCTGCTTTGGCTGAGCAGAGGAGGGGAGGAGAAGTTGCCTCTCCTAATATCTGTCTCCTGGTCTGACTGCAGTTCCTCCCTTATGGGACTGAGAAGGAGCGGGATCAGTCTTGTGAATCTAGTGCCTTCCAGAAACTCACCCCCCGGCTACTAGCCTAGAAACACTGGTGCTCTGGGACCTCAGGGCTAGAGGGTCAGCTCCAGAAGGAAGCCAGCGTCAGCACTGTGACAAAGCTTCTCACTTTGCCTCCCACTTACTTCTCCAGAGCAGAGCACAGGAGGGCAGGGCCCAGTGGGTCTGACCCTGCCAGTCCCTGATATCTTTTCCACTGGGAGCACGCAGGAGTGGAAAGGGAAAGGAAACAGGAGGGAGATGTAGGCAAGGGGTGGGAAAGAGCAGATGATCTGCCCTGAAGATTACCTATGTGGGGAGAAGGAAAGTCTGGTGACCTGCCCCGTCCCTGGAGTCTGCATCTGCTAGAGGGCTGTAAAACTTTCCCTAGCTGGTAAACTGTGGGGAAAAATCAAGGGCATTAGTATATCTAATATCGGCTCTAACCAAAAGGCAAGAGCTATAAAAGATAGCACCCTCAACTGTGTTATATCGGCCTAGCTCCCTTCTCCTCTAGGGATCACACTGACTTTGAGAAGCTGTCCCCCATCTGTTCAGAGTAACCTTTAAAAGACCCCAGTAACCATGCAAATATGGAAGAGGAATTGTCTCTGCAGCACGGGAGAGCGCTCGTTACCCAGCTAGGCCCAAATTCGTACCAGGAATAAGCAGGTGAAACTCCATTGTCTTCAGTTCACCAGACCGAACTTTGGCCTTTGCCCTCCAGGCTCATGTCCTATAGCTCAGATTAGATTTTGATTCCAGGAAATGATTTCTTTCCTCCTGCAGCTGTCAGAAATGTCTGTGACCCTGCTGAGAGACCCCTCCATGCCAGCTCTTGGTGTCACCACCCTGACTCCCTCTTCCACCTGCCCATCACTGCTAGAAGGACAGTATAAAGACACTGAGGTCAGGTAAGAGATGCACCCAGACCACTGTGGGCTGAGAAATTCACACTGAGGCCCAAACAAACATGTACAGGGTCAGCCTGATTGCTAGTCCATACACCAACCCACCATGAGATTGGGCATAACCATCAGTCTCTGTGCAGAAGAGATACAGTGCCAGCATCACGGGAGGTTTGAAGGCCAGAAGTGATGAGCATGCACAGTGATTTGGAGGGGGGGATTCCACAGGGATATAGCCTTGCCTGGGTCTAGCCACTGCTATCAGTAGGTCACTTTCATGCGCACCAAGTTAGCCAGTTTTCAGAAGAAAATCAGAGATGGCTATTGGCAAAAGTCACTGTGAAGGTATCATTGTAATTAAATACCTTTCTTCCCCTTCCAGAACCTCCCATCTCTCTTCCAGGGCAGAAAGCCCTGAGCCAGAACCCGTAGTGGAGGGAGAACCGAAGAAATCTCCTACATGTGGGTCTGAAGATGAGAAAGAGACGCAGCGCTTACTGGTCCCCGATATTCAGGAGATCCGGGTGAGGTATGAGCAGTTGGTTTACTTGAAGCAGGAGGTGTCAGTGTACTTTGAATGCCCTCATGGCTGGAGCTGTCCCTGCTAGAGTGGGCAGTTGTTCCTGTCTCAGTATAGCCACATGCAGCTCCCTCCTCAAATGGCTGGAAGCCTAGCTGGGGACATAGGAAGATGGAAGGTATTCAGACTAGCTGCTGCTAAGTGACAAGAAGGTCACAGGGCAGGAGGTTCAAGGCTGGCAGTCTGCATCTGGAGAGGTGAGATTTGCGGGAAGGAGGTGAGGGACAATCTGCAAAACAGCAAGAGTAGGGACAAGTACTTGGGGTTTTAACCCTTTTGCTGGGTGGTTTTCTTCAGTCACTAAGCATGAGACTGCCCTGTCTTGCCCTCTGCAGTCCCATTGTCTCAAAGAAAGGCTACCTGCATTTCCTCGAGCCTCACACCAACGGCTGGGTGAAGCGCTATGTGGTTGTGAGGCGCCCCTATGTCTACATCTACAATACAGACAAGGACTCTGTGGAGAGAGCCATCCTCAACCTCTCCTCTGCTCAGGTGGAGTACAGTGAGGACCAGCAGGCCATGCTCAAGGTAATTGCTGGAGGTCGTGACATGGGCAAAACAGGGGAAGCACAGCTCGTGTCCAGGGCTGTGCTACAAGTGCAAGGGGGGAACCAGAATGGCAGCACATGTCTGAAACCATGTTAAAGGTAAAAGGGAGGGGCTGCAGTGATGGCTATGGGCCAAGGATGGGGAAAGACCATAGGGATCAGAAACTGGTACATGAAAGGAACAGTGATGTTCACAACATGGTGTTGAAGGGAGAAGAGAGTCTAGGAGCACAGTGGTATGCTAATACTCCCCACAGAGCCAGCTTTAGGGAGATCCTGTGCTGCTCGACAGCTCACACCTAGTTCCCTTGATATCACGGGGTCCCAAAGGGTGAAATTGCACCTTTAAAAATGAGAAATGTTCTCATGGTGTCAGAATCCACTCTCCTCTCTGCAAAGAAGCCACAACAGAGCTCTGATCTGTGACTGTTCAGAACAGCAGAGGAATTTCACATTCAAGGAAACGTAGCCTACTGTGATAGCATCTTCCCTGGCATTGTCTGGGTCCTGTTCTATGTCCCTTCATGCTCCAAGCTGTGCTGCATGTTGCTCAGTGTCATCTCAGGTAGCCTGGTGGACTCATTCATGGCATTGGTCTGTTTCAGACCCCCAACACGTTTGCAGTATGCACGGAGCATCGTGGAATCCTTCTTCAGGCAAGCAGCGACAAGGACATGCACGACTGGCTGTACGCATTTAACCCTCTGCTAGCTGGATCCATAAGGTACCTGGGGACATTTTAAACCATTCCGTTAGGAGACAGCCTGGTAACCTGTTGGTAATGCTCTAGGCTGCAACAGCAGAAGCTTGGTTTTGATTGTCCAGCTTGGTTTCTTGCTCCCCAAATCTGCTCTGTCATGCCTCTTCCTACCCAGTTATCAAGCATCTTCCATATATTTTTGAAGGTGGAGCTGCAGGGAGCAAGGCCTGCTGTGTGCTGATTGTAAAATTATTGCAAGGGGTTGGCAGCATCAAATGAGCAAAACAGGGCAATTCCCAGAGACTCCTTCCCCTCCATCCACTTCAGCTCTGTCGCCTTGTGACAAGGGGTCTTGGTTTAATGTTTTTCTACAGAGAGATGGTGCTACTCTTGCTCCCTTTCATTTGTATTTCAAATTGGATGTTGAAGTCTTATTCCTTGCTCTCAGAACCATTGCTTATAAAATTCAAATGCTGCCTTTATGTAGCCCAATCTGCTTCACAGACTCTATGCAGATGCAGACACTGCATCATAAGGGGTTAAAATTGCAGGCGGGCAACACGGTGACATAGTCTTTCTGCACTGACAATCCAAAATTTTGCTCCAAATCCCAGAACAGCTAGGTTTCTCAATAACTCTGAATCCTAATGATGATGGTTTAGTAATGCTGTTGGATTGGGGTACACCATGGAGGCAGGTTGTACAAGCACTTCTCTGGTGGCCTCATTGTTTTGTGCAGCATTTAGGAGTTCATTTTAACTGTGATTTCAACTGTGCCAGCTTAATGTTACAAGGACACAGTTCCCCCCCCCACACACACACACACACCGAAATAAACACAGAAATTCAGGGCTAGATCCTCAGCTGATGGAACTAGGCATCAGTCTATTGAAGTCAATGGAGTGACACCGATTTATAAGAACGGCCATACTGGGTCAGACCAAAGGTCCATCTAGCCCGGTATCCTGTCTTCCAACAGTCGCCAATGCCAGGCACCCCAGAGGGAATGAACAGAACAGTTAATCATCAAGTGATCCATGCCCTGTCGCCCATTCCCAGCTTCTGGCAAACAAAGGCTAGGGACACTTCAGAGCGTGGTTTTGCATCTCTGTCCATCCTGGCTAATAGCCATTGATGCACCTATCCTCCATGAATGTATCTAGTTCTTTTATGAAACCTATTTTATATCAGTCGAGGATCTGATCCTTAATCCCTAGAACAAAACATCATAATTTCAGTAGTGGAGTTAAAAGAAGATAAAGAAATAAACAGAAATTCCCTGTAGTCATTGTATAAAGAAACATACCTACCCACCCTCCCTTTGATTGATTCTGGTGCTGCCCCCTGTCAGGTACACATGGATTAATTGGGCTGCAGATGGGTCTGGTCTCATCTGGTCTGTGCCGATGTTAAACCAGCCCATAGTTTCTGTGTGTCTTGCACCTCTTTCTACCTCCATGATAGGGTCTCTCACAAGGAGAGTGTCTGTCTCCCTTTCTATCTCTCCGCATTCCTTTTCTAGTCCTTTGACTCCTTTTGTCTCCTGGTTTCCAAAACAGATCCAAGCTGTCCAGAAGGAGAACAGCCCAGATGAGAATCTAACCTAAAACCGCTCTCCACCTCATCTGTCTGCCGGCAGGATCAAGATTGCTGGTTCTATACAAGAGTCCCTATCTTAATGTCAAATCTTTTATGCCATCCACCACCCCAGCTGCCTGCTCCAGAAATGGATCCATCTCGATTTACACCTTCACTGGGAAAATGCATTTCTGTTATATCTGCAAAAGCCTAGTACAGCCTGGTCATGATTTCTTGTGCACATGTGATCTTCTGCCCATCTCCTCATTGAGTGACCTTGGTGTCACATGAACCTGTAACTTTCAAAAGCAGGAGCTGTGTTTTTTATTTTAAAGCAAGGCTACAATTTAAGGAGGCAGGAGCATTTGAAAGGTCAGAGATTACAAGTCATGAGGAATTGCTTCCATGTGAAGAGAAAGTGATAGATTTAAGTACTGATACTTCTTAATTTATTGACATATAAAAAAAGGTAGATTAAGTTATGGTAGTTTGAGATTTATAAAGTATTTATTTCTATTTACTTCACTGCAATCTGTATGTTCAGTTTATCCCGTTTTGTTGCTCATGTCTGCACACATAAAGCCTCTCCCAGGGAAGGCAGAGCCTTGGAAGGTGGGCCAGTGGGGAGGGGGTTGTCAGGCCGTTTTGTGATGCCATCTTTGTCTTCTTTCTCAATCCCCAGCACTGGGAGGTCTGGATGGATTCAGGAGGTCATGCTCCCACCTGTGTGCAAACACGTACACACTGACTTCAGAACTCTCACCCTCCTGCCCCCACTGACCCCAGAGCTCAAACCACTTTTCCTCCAGGTGGTGACTGGATAGTACACTATGCCATCCCAAACGAGGCAATCCACACATAGCACAGCAAAGACATGCACACAGACAAGTCACCACACTTATCGAAGCACTTTGTGTGTGTATCCCATCCCCTCCATTCCCCCAAGTGCTTGAAACCCAGGTAGACTGCAATGATGATAGGTTCTGGTTGGTTCTACACAGGAGATTTGGTTTGGGGTTCTTACCTCTATTCTGTCTGTTTTCAGGGCCCAACCTCAAATGGGGTGAAAGGGATGGAAAGGGGATCTGAAGTTCTGGAAGGGCAGATGGTTCTGTCAATCCACTTTTGGGGTTGGGTGCTGTTCGAACGCTCCCAATGAGTACAATGCAGCCTGCCTCTCAATATCCTCAGTCACCTTCTAGTAAGTATGCAGGCCATCTATACTGTACTGTACTAATCTCTGGCCTGGGCTGTACTGTACTAATCTCTAGCTGGGAAACCTCCAATAGGATTAATCAGTGTCACAGGGACTAACACTGCAGATGGGACTCAAGAATCCTATCTGATAAAACCCACCCAGCTGGGAAGTGGGGAGAGGCAGGAGGGATTGCATCCCGACAGTGAGTATAATATGGAGAGAGATGACAGACCTGTCTTGTGCATTACTGCAGACCTGCATTCTGTTTAGCTAGCAATAGCTTGTTCTGGGCTACCAGGTGGCTACTGCAGCCAAATGCTGGTTCATTAGTGAATCCTGGGGCATTGCCCATACAGTTACATCTGTGCAGATGGTCCGAGTTAATAAAGGGTTGTTACTGGGGGGGGGGGGGGGTGTCAAAGCTAGATCATAAAATTACACTGGAGCCTAAATTCAGAACAGTTGTCTTGAACCAGATGGCTGAGTCTCACTGTCCTTTTCTGAAAGGGCTTTTACTTCTCTTCTCTTTCATATGGGAAGAATCTGTTTGCAGCAATTGAATGGGTAGCAAAGAGAATGGCATGGGGGTGGGCAAGGATGAGAGAAATTGCGACTTCTCTTTACTTTTATATGTGATTACATTGTCTTATTCCCCTCCCCCATTTAAAACATTAACTTCATCCTCTTTCCCCTTGCCCCACCTCTCTATCAGGCTTAGACTGCCTACATAGAACAGCTAAGTTGGTGGGGGAAGCATACCAAAGCAGACATATGACATCATTAATAACCCCTCTCCCCATGGAAAGGACCTGGTCAGGTAGTGCTGACCTTGCTATAAGCTTTTTAAAGTAACTTAAGCAGCAAAGGTCTTTATAAATTTTTAATTACCCAGATTGTTTAATTAAGATTTCCAGTTGGTTGTATGCACCCAACTCCAGGCAGAAACAGGGGGAGCTCACCCTCCCTCCATACATATACCAGGACCATCGCTGGTCCATGCTTCATCGTCACACTTCACGGCTGACCTTAATTTGCACAGGACGGCTGTGCCTTGGTTCTCTTAGGCACTTTTCCATCCTTTCTGTTGTGTTTGTTGAGTATTGTATGTGTGGCTCCAAGTGGAGATGGTCTATGCAGTGTATTTCTCCTTTCACTTTTTCTTATTTTGGGGAGGCTAGGGCATAGGGTAAGGGGACATGTGGGGAGCCCAACAAAGCCTCCATGCAACCTCAATGGGCTGGTAGAGATGTCACACACACACACACAAAAGCTCCCAGCAAACTGCCCACCACCATGCTGCAGTGTGAAGAAAGATTTCATTCCCCAGCCTCTGCCTCCTGTCTGCACAGAGACAGTGCATTTGTATTGAGCCACTGTTTACCTCAGCTCTCATTTAGTTGGGGATTGGTCCTGCTTTGAGCAGGGGGTTGGACTAGATGACTTCCTGAGGTCCCTTCCAACCCTGATATTCTATGATTCTATGATTCATGCTGCATGACAAGTGCTTTTTTTTCCCTCTGGACCCCGATTTGCTTTTGACCAGCTCAACGGCATCACTACGAGTCCCAGGGAATTTCATTCTATCTCACAGACCTGTATGGCACTGCAGGTTCCTGCAGGGAACAGTGTCAGTGCAGGTGCCAGTGCTTGTTCCTTTCAGTGGGCTCTTTGTGCCAGTCCTACATGGGCAGATGGGTTAGACAGCAACTTGCTGACCCAGGTGAAGGTCTCTTGTTTTTACAGCTATTCCTTATGGACTTAGAATTATTTTTTTAAATACAGGACTGAATTTTAATAATTAAATTAAATGCCTAATGCCTGGGATAAGTGCTTTATACATACAAACAAATCTTATGTGTTATTATCTACACAGAGAGAGATGCTTTGCCCTCAATGAGAATCTGCAAGAGAGAAACTCCAAACTATGGCCTCAGTTCAGAAAAGCATGTTTAGCACATACTTATGTCCATCGTATCCAGCAAAGCAATCAAGCATGTGCTTAAATCACACTGAATGGAATTAAGCACAAATCTAATGTTTAGCACAGGGGCAGGCAACCTATGGCACACGTGCCAAAGGTGGCACACAAGCTGATTTTCAGTGGCACTCACACTGCCCAGGTCCTGGCCACCGGTCCGGGGGGCTCTGCATTTATCTTAATTTTAAATGAAGATTCTTAAACCTTTGAAAAACCTTATTTACTTTACATACAACAATAGTTTAGTTATATATTAAAGACTTATAGAAAGAGACCTTCTAAAAACGTTAAAATGTATTACCGGCACGCAAAACCTTAAATTAGAGTGAATAAATGAAGACTCGGCACACCACTTCTGAAAGGTTGCCGACCCCTGGTTTAGCACATGCCTCAGTTTTTTGCTGACTGCTGAATCAAGACCTAGAACAGTTAGAGCACTCCCCCTTGTGTATATATCCATATTAATCAGTCTTAAGTTCTAGGGTTTTTTAATTCTCAATTCTTTGTTCTATCTCCCAGCTTATAAGGGAGCTTTCATAGAAAGGACTAGGGCTCATTCTAACTGCTAAACCTCACCCAAAGAACTGATTGTCAGCTGGTGAAAATACGTTTCAGCAATCTCTGCTCTGGCAGCAAATAGGTCCTTCCACTGAGGCCCTGATGATGGCCAATGGAAAGTCTCCCATCAGCTTCAGTGCATTTTGAATCAGGCCCTTGGTAAAGACCACTTGGCTTGAGTACCTATTTTAACATACTTCATAGTCAAAAACTTGTTGTTTTGATGCAGTTTCTAAGAAATGTCCTGAATGGCTGGTACTGTCCTATCAAGAGCTAGTGTAAACCAAAGTGTTCTGGAGCCAATCTTAGGAAGCATATGAAATTTTAAGCCCCTTCCTTTGGTAAAACAGGCTTATTAAATTTCCATTCTCATCCCAACTGAACTCTGGATTTTCAGTATAAATCAAGACATTCTTGGACTTCTGTTTTTTGTTTTTTCTCTCATTCAGTCTCATTCTCAGAGATTTCTCCAGGTTAGAGCTGTCTGGAGTGGAGGTAGCTAGGTTATAAAAGTATATCACCATGCTTCCTTATATACATGCCTGTATTTGTTTTGGACTAGACACAGAATCACAGGAGACAATGGGAGAAAAATGAGGAAGGGATGCAAATGCCAGTGTTGGGTCCTCTGGGAATCCCTGCCAGATCAGAGAGGAAGGATGGCTTGGGGGTGATACTGTTATGGGTCTTGCCTTAGGTCAGCGATCCTGAAGAGCATGGTCTTGATGGTTTGGTTATGGAGAAGACATCTGGTTTCACTCAGTCAGTGCTGTGTGCCTGAGGCCAGCAAACCTGCAGAGTACACTGCTTTTCTGAGTTAGAGACAGGTCTGATCGAAAGACAGTGGGAGTCTTTCCATTGACACCAGTGGGTTTGGATCAGGCCGCAAATATAAAGATCTAGAGTTGAGGAATAATGACTGCTTATGGGACTTATACTGGCTCCCAATAAAATATCCAAATAGCAGCCATCTGCTGTTCATGTGGATTCCCCAAAAGGGTTATTTTCTGTAGTACCATCTGGGGAATGGCTGGAGAGTCCTAATTCTATATCTTCTATATCTGGAGAGTCCTGGAGAGTCCTCTTCTATATCTGACACCCCACACCTTTCCTTAACTTAGCATCCCTGCTGTTGAGAGTCCCACCCAGAGAGACATACATTCTCAAAAATTCAAGTAGATGATACATGCATCAGCCCATAGAGTAGCTGAGACTAAATTCTATTCATTGTTCTTTCCATGGGATTTGAGGATGAAAAGGGTCTTCAGGATTTAAATATTAAAGATTGCGTAAATCTTTTAGCTTCGGTCAAAGCTGAGGCATTGAAACTTTGTTGTGAGGGTAAGAATGGCACAGGAAAAGACCCATATAGTCCTTATAATGAAGAAACAATCCAAAATGGGTGCATTTGGAGAAGTCATCCAGTATATTTCAACATGTGTAGATGAATTTGAAAACTAATTGAATTCAGTGGGACACAGCTGAGTTGTAGACTGGTCACTCAGAAGTAACAGCAGTTGCACAGTAATAGAAGCATACTGTTCCCTTGGTGTAACAGAGGTCAGTGAGATACAATGATGTCATCAAAGTTAATCATGACTTATCAAGAAGGTAGGATAAGAGGTAATTTAATTGAACAAGTTTGTCATGGGGAAACAGCTTCGAAATCAATGGACTGTCTTTGCCTGGCCTTTTGTAATCATGCAAGGGGCAGTCATTTGTCTACATCAAGTTTTTCGTATGAAGCACCCATCCTGATGATCCTCAGCCAACAATGAGGTACTCACTCAAAAAAAGAAATACCAGTTCTTCAAAGGGCCCTCAGAGAACTGCTGGTTTTGTAACCACAGAGAAAGATTTCCCAAATCGACCTCAAAAGAAACAAGCAAGAAGAAGTTGAGTTTTTACTGTGGGAAAGGAGGCAGCACTTGAATGAGAACTGGAGGAGCTCACATAAGCATTTCCAGCTGTTACCAGTGATGCATGTCATAAACAGCAGCAGCCCGTAAGAGCTTACACCTTTCTAAGGTGCTCTTACTGTCTCTCTTTCTGTCTGAAAGAAAAGGAGTACTTGTGGCACCTTAGAGACTAACCAATTTATTTGAGCATAAGCTTTCGTGAGCTACATCCGATGAAGTGAGCTGTAGCTCACGAAAGCTTATGCTTATGCTTATGCTCAAATAAATTGGTTAGTCTCTAAGGTGCCACAAGTACTCTTTTCTTTTTGTGAATACAGACTAACACGGCTGTTACTCTGAAATCTTTGTCTGGTAATCAATGAGCTGTATGAAGGAACTCTTCATGAGATTCAACTTGTTATTAAGATCTTACTGTAAAATGAAGGCGGTTGTGGTTACTTTTATTTTATTTTGGTTGGGGGATTTTTGGGGGGGGGGTTGGGTTTGGTTTTGTTTGCTTTTTGCCTGTGCTTCCATTATCTAGTTTGTCCACATGAGTTCTTCCTGTGATGCCATCCCCAAGTGCTGGGAGACCATTTCTCTTGCTTTGTATATATGTGATTGCTGTGGGCACACCCTGTACTACTGTATAATAACAAAATTACTGAAGTCATGAGTCTAGTTTTCTCGATGTCTTAAACTATGAGTGTTGGAATTTAGGGTATTAAACTGTTTGTGTATACTTAAGGCATTGTTCAGTTAAGAAATAAATGTGGCATTTATGCAAATACTGGACAATGACTCCTTGGTCATTTTTTTTTCTTAAAGAAATAGGTGGGGTCAGGTTTAATAACATGTAATAAGGTTTTAACTCAACATATCTCTAGGGATAAATTAGTATGACAAAAGAATTCTCTTCTCAACCCAGTAAAGGGTGGTCTATTAGATTAAATCTCAGGAAAAACTTCCTAACTTGAAGAACAGTAGGACAATGGAAAAAACTGCCTCAGGAGGTTGTGGAAGCTCCTTCACTGGAGATTTTAAAATGGAGGCTAGATAGCCATCTGTCTTGGATGGTTTAACCACAACAAATCCTGCATCTTGGCAGGGGGGTTAAACTAGATGACCCTTGCAATCCCTTCTAACCCTATGATTCTATGATGCTGTAGCTTCAAGGGGGTACTTATATGTATGTTCAGATATTTTATACCATATTTTATACCATTTGAGCTTTGTCATACTAGTATATAGTAATAGAACAGTAGCACTTAAGGTGATAAACACAATGGGGTCAATTGCCCTCTCATTTAGCACTCGCTTACACAAAATGCTCAGCACTCTGGCGCCAATACAGCAAAACATTTAAGGATGTAAGTAGTCCACTGACATCAATGGTTACAAGCGTAAGTGCTTTAGTAGACTGGGACCAGAGTGCTCAGCACATTACTCTTGGGGGAATTTGCACCACTGCACATGCAGAATTTGCGAAGAAATTAATGTGAATGCAGAATTTCCTTTTTCTCCCACAGAAATGGGCTGCAGAGCTGCTAGCTGCCACTAGGGGTCGCTGGACCCAGCAAAGCACAGCTCACAAATAAAAGACACCTGCCGGGGAGAGGGGGAAGGAGCTGGAGGGTTCCTGGAAGCTGCAGTTCCTGGCACATCCTGAAGGAAGGAGGCGGCCTGCAGGAATATCCACACAAGCCCAGGGGACCCAGCATCAGGCTGTTTCTCCCTCTGGATCCCTGGGCTCTAGGGGTTAGGAGGTGTCAGATTCTGGGATGTGGGATGCCCTGCAGATGGGCTCAGGGGGGACACCTAGCTGGGCTCTGGGGGGCAAAGGGGACGAGTGTCTGGGCTGGGGTGGGCCCCACAGCTGGGATCTTGTGAAGAGGGGGTGCAAGTGTCTGGGCTGGAGTGAGGAGGGGGTGTGAGTGTCTGGGCTGGGGAGGCCCCAAGTTGGGGGATAGAGGGTGCGTGTGAGTGTCTGGGTGGAGGGGGCTCTGTAGCTGGGATCTGGGGGGTAGGGGGTTCATATGTCTGAGCTGGGGGGCACTCCATGGCTGGAATCTGGCAGGGTAGGGAGTGTGGGTGTCTGGGCTGGGAGGGCACCCCACAGCTGGGCTCTGAAGGTTAAGGGGTGCAGGTGTCTGCCCCCGCTACTGGGCTCTGAGGGGGAGGGGGCAGAGAAACAGGGATTTCTTTAACTCTCCACTCCTGGAGGAAAATTTTTGTGCCTGTATTGTTACTGACATAGTTGCTGACATGTATTTTGAAATAAATTACCAAAATAATTGAAACTGGCATGATTTTATAGTGTTATTTTGACAAATATTTGCAGAATTTTAAAATATTGTGCACAGTTTTTAATTTTTTGGCACAGAATTCCCCCAGGAGTAGCACATTGCAGAATCGAACCTTTTACACTGGTCTGTCTCCACTGACTTCTGTGGAGTTACTCCTGATTCACACTGGTATAAGTGAGTGGAGAATCAGACTGAATCCTCCCAGACTGAACTTCCTACATAGAATAGGTAATGGTCTAAGAGTTCATAAGCCATTCATCCCCACCCAAAGGAACCCTGAAGCTAGTCACCCAAATCTTTGATTAAACGCTTCTGCTAGTCATAGGCAAACACACTCTGAGCACAAAAAACCTAAGGAACATCTTAAAGCAGGCAATGTAGAACACACAAGGTGCTGCACAGTGATGTATCAAAAAATATACCATAGGTGTCAGCACCATGAGAATAGCAGAACTCTGTTATAAAGACTTAAAAGCTGGAAAAAGTTCTGGCACAGGACAATAGGGATTAGATCATTTCCAATTCAGAGGATATTTACAGCACTGCAGTATTCACTTATTTGCAGTGTGGCCTACCTTTAGAACAGGGGATACTACTATAGTAGATTTAATTGCAGGTGGAGGTTTTAATGGCATCTGCTGCGTAAATGTCAACCCAAGGCAGCATTATTTTTCTATGCCCCATGCCTATGGGGCATGCCCTATGCTCCCAGTGGGGGAGGTTTAGATTGGATATTAGGAAAAACTTTTTCACTAAGAGGGTGGTGAAACACTGGAATGCGTTACCTAGGGAGGTGGTAGAATCTCCTTCCTTAGAGGTTTTTAAGGTCAGGCTTGACAAAGCCCTGGCTGGGATGATTTAACTGGGATTTGGTCCTGCTTCGAGCAGGGGGTTGGACTAGATGACCTTCTGGGGTCCCTTCCAACCCTTATATTCTATGATTCTATGATTCTATGCCCTGGAATGGGGAATTCTTGTGGCAGTTCAATGATGAGACAGAACACAGCTTTATGCAAGAAAGCAGGCTGGTCAGCTGAGATGGGCGTTCTGCCCCCCCGCCTTCCACCTTCTCCTTTTATTATATTTCTCCCCCCTAAGCATTACACACGGCTACAGCAAAAAGATACACAAAAGAATGTATGACGTTGATTAATATACTTAGTTGCATCTTTTAGCTACTACAACCCTGGTTCTCAGGCCTTGAGCCCAGGCTAAGAAAGCCTCCCGCAGTTACTGTCCCAACAATCAAGTTTTCATGGTTCATATCTAGCCCTTGTCCTTGGATAGAGCAATGTGTGCATTGCTTCTACAAAACAGTCAAGGTGTGCCCTGCCTGCTTCCAGGTGGAATAGCTAAACATGAACCCTTCATCCCCCCGTTTTTTATTTAATGATAATTGGCCATCTCATTGTAGCCGTCAATTTGTTTTGTCATGCTATTTAACTCCCAGACAGACAAGGACATAACTTGGGGAGCCTTCCAGGGCAAAATTTCACAAAATCTTAACAAGGAAGGAATACATTGTACACAGCAGCAGCAAAAAATAAGCCCAATGATTACAAACACAAAATAACCAAAAAGCTGTCGCAGCCAGTCTAGAGAGGGCAGCCAACCTGTAAGCCAATTCCAAAAGCCCTCAAACCCCAGATCTTGGCGTATGTGTGTTGTAAGATTGGCCAATTCAGCCAGTCTAGTTTCTATGGAGCGACTATTATCAGTTAAATTAAAGCAACACATGTGCTGAAATGTGGAGCAGCCTAGATGGTGTTTTAGGAGCAGAAAATCAATGGCTGCTCTGTTATCCAAAATTGCATCTCTTAATTCGTGTTGTTCTGTGTTAAGTAAGGCAATAGCCTGGGATGTTGTATTAATTGCCTTTGCTGCAAAGCATGCCAGGTTATTTAAAGTTCTGGCTGAATATGTAGCAAGCGCGGGGACCCCAACAATAGAGGCCGCTAAAGCAGTATACTCAGCACGACTAAAAAGCTCAACATCTGCAATACAATCATTTGAAAGGGGTACACTTCTTTTACTACGATTTTGTCCAGCAAAAGGCAATATAAGGGTCATTCTACTAAGACAGCAAAGGGTGCCATCACTTAAATTTGCAGGAATATAATTAAAGGTACGAGAGCCACAAGTAAAAAACCATCCTGATGGTAGGATGATATGGCCATAATTATATGAAACATTAACAGCATGGGAACAATTTAGAAGGGGTTGAGAAATTTTTCGACAGCCCAAGGGCACCTTTGTACTAGTGCAGTTAACTATACGCGCACAAGTAACATTGTGAGCCCCGGCCGGGTACGGTGTGTGGAGGGATATAGCCGTGCGAGGCAGAGTATAGTTGGCTGGGCCCCAATTAGCCATGCTAGAATACTGGGAGGAAAGATTCGCATAAGCAGAGAACAGTGTCTTATTCTCCATCTCCTCAGGGTGATGACATACTGGAATAAGGCATGTGCCTAACAAATCTCCGGCTGCTACAAAATTAGATAGACAAAAGTGGGTAACATTTGCTATTGAAGCCAATCTTTCCCATATGTTATATGTCATTCGGGCTCGTAGCGGGGGAAGCGCGTCCGAGCCAACCCCTACAGGAAATAGCAGGCACAAAAGGCACACAATCATCACAGAATTAGCAGTGATTTGGGCAAGAATCACCACAAACAAAGTCTCAGGAGTCTCTGGCTGTTGATCTGCTGCCAGCCTTCGTTGGGCCGCGGCGACCAATGCTTTTACTGCTCCCCATGTCACGGGCCGGTTTGGGACACTACGCCTCCTCCGTTTCCGTCCCGTCGTTGTCGACTCGGGGGGCAACGCGGTCTCCTCCAAGGTCAGCTGAAACTCTGGTATGGGATTCGACAGTCCCTGGTGCCATGCCATGTTGTTTAAGTGCCGGTCGCACACACCGAGCTGGAACCCACAACGGTCCTGCAGGGAGAGACACAGCAGCATATCCCCGACCCCAAGTGATTAGAGGTACTGGGCCCAGCCACTGTGGATCGGGCAGCTGACGATAAAAGACACGCTGTCTTTCCAGTACCTCAGATTTGTGAAAATGCCGATCCGCAGGGGTCTGCTGATCTGCATTCAATGTTAAATTATTTAAAGTAAACAAGAGGATATGCATTTGTTGTTGAATGTCTCCTAAGGTTCGGAGACGCAGCTCCCCTTGTTTTAATTGTTTGTCCAGCAAGGTTTTGAGTGTGCGATTGGCACGTTCAACAATGGCTTGGCCCGTAGAATTATAAGGGATGCCGTGTTTAAGACGGACGTCCCAGCGGGCACAAAAGGTGGAGAGGGCTGCAGAGCAGTAGGCTGGGGCATTATCTGTTTTAATTTGGCAGGGGCGACCCATAACAGAAAAGCTGGCCAGCAAATGGTGAATAACTTTGTTAGTGGCTTCCCCACGTTGTGGGGTTGCCCAAAGGAAACCCGAATAAGTATCAACGGAAACATGTAAAAACGAATAGGGGCGGAATTGTGGCACATGAGTAACATCCATTTGCCACAGCTGATTTGCTGCGGTACCTCGGGGGTTAACGGCATAAGAAAAGGTAGGAGCAGCAGCAGCACAGTGGGGGCAGGAACGAACAATGGAACGTGCATGATCAGCAGGAATGTGAAACTGCCGGGCCAAAACAGAGGCAGACTGATGAAAAAAGGCATGGCTTTCAATGGGGTCAGAAAAAAGGGAATTTACCTGACCACGCAACGCGCGATCGGCGCGTGCATTGCCCTCAGTGAGTGGCCCAGGTAGAGGGGTATGACTGCGAATATGAGCAACAAAGTAAGGGAAATGACGAGTGGCAAGAAGATGCTGCAAAGACAAAAACAGGCGAAGGAGGTCTGCATCCACCTGAGGGGTAATGAGGGCAAGGGGTAAATGATCAAGTACCTGATAAACATAATGGGTATCCACAATTAAATTAAAGGGACAATCAGCAAAAAGTTGAAAGGCCAAAATAACAGCAGCCAATTCTGAACGCTGTGCAGAACGCTGAGGCAGGGTAAAACGAGAATGCCAACGAGGGGGGTCACCCAACTGATAAGTGACTACACCTCGGTGGGGAGAGCCATCAGTAAAAAGAGTGACAGCGGAAACAATGGGTTGAGAGCGGCTAAGACGATGAACAACTAGGGGTACCTTTTGGGTAATGACCAACCGAGGATCTTTTGGAGGATTGTAAGAAATCTCTCCCACATAATCACAAAGAGCAACCTGCCAGGCCAAGGAGGTGTGGCACAAAGAGTCAAATTCAGTACGGGACAAGGGGAGCACAATGGCAACTAAGTCAGTGCCAGTGAGTTGCACTGCACGGTGGCGGGCTTTACGAACAAGATCAGATAGGGCATCTAAATACGGATAAATATTTCGAGGAGGGGTGGATGAAAGGTATAGCCATTCTATAATAGAGACGGCTGTGTCTGTACGAGGTACAAACAGAGCCGCAGTTGGCGTATGAGGGGTGGCAAGAAGAACCAATCGTAAGGGACGGACCTCTGGGAGTCTGTCCACAAACTGCTGACTCAATGCTGCATTGATTTGTCGAATGCAGGCAGTATGTTTTTCAGTGATGGCAATAACTGCACCCGGTGCCCGGGCTCCACGGAGGAGCTCAAACAACGGCTGCAGCATGGAAGTGGGGAGACAAAAGTAGGGCCGAATCCAATTTAAATGACCCAAGATCTGTTGCAATTTAACAAGGGTTAGGGGTTGAGGTAGAATTAATTCCGGACGAACCGGAGCAGCATAGGTTTGTAAAACCTTATATCCGAGGTAGTGGTAGGGATAAGAGCGTTGGATTTTTTCTGGTGCCACTAACAGGCCATTTTGGCCGAGAATCTGAGATAAAGATTCAAGCTGTTGTGCCGTGACCCGGGGACCACTTAGCAAAATGTCATCCATGTAATGGTAGACCTTTAGCGAAGGGTACCGGGCACGAAAAGGGGCAAGGGCCCGATCCACAAAAAGCTGACACAAGGTTGGACTATTTTGCATTCCCTGGGGCAAGACCTTCCACTGATATCTTTGAGAGGGTTGCTGATTATTATATTGTGGCACCGTAAATGCAAATTTTTCACGATCTTGAGGGCAAAGGGGGATGGTAAAAAAACAATCTTTTAAATCTAACACACAAAGTTGATCGGTTTGAGGAATTAAATTTGGATTTGGCAAGCCAAATTGCAAGGGGCCCATAGGTTGGATGCGTTTATTTATTTCCCTTAAGTCATGTAACAGCCGCCAAGCACCCGATTTTTTCTTAATAACGAACACCGGGGTATTCCAGGGACTAGTGGAGCTCTCCAGTCGCTGTGCTTGCAAATGCTGCTGTACAAGCAACTGAAGTGCTTTTAGCTTTTCTAGAGGGAGGGGCCACTGGTCAATCCATACGGGCTCTAAAGATTGCCACACCAAGGGTAATGCGGAGGGCACGGTGGGTGAGGGAGGGTTTTGGGCCATCAGATGTTAATATCGAGGGTGGTGTCCAACTTTGTAAGTAAGTCACGGCCCCAAATATTAAGGTGGACAGGGAGCACAAAAGGGCGGATAGTAGCAAGGGTACGGCCTCCCGGTTTAGAGACCGTGACCCAAGACAAGCTTTGGCGCCCGGGTTTACTACCCCCGATCCCCCACAATTCTTTAGAAGGAACCGTAGGCCAACTAACCGGCCACTCCAGATCACGAATCACCGTAACGTCAGCTCCAGTGTCCACCAGCCCTGTAAAGGGAACATCATTTAAGAGAAGTGTTAACTGAGGTTTCGAGGGGCGGACTGACATTGTCAGAGCAACAAGTGGAGAAGATGCGCTGTGAGACGGCGAGTGAGACAACGTCGATCCAAAGCCGCCTCCGCCCCGAGTTCGATCCTCGGCAGCTGGCACCTGATAGGGGACTAAAATCAATTGTGCAATTGACCGTCCACGCGGGAGCGACTGTGGAAGATGAGTCCACACCTGAACCTTAACAATGCCAGTGTAATCAGCATCAATGACCCCTGGAATGACAAAAAAGCCCTGTTTTCCAGCATGTGAGCGAGGGAGAACAAGACCTACAAAGCCGGCAGGGAGAGGTCCCGTCACCTGTGTAGGTATGGCACAGACCTCCCCTGGCAGCCGAAAGTCAGTGTCCTCCTGCATGATCAAATCAAGCCCTGCACTTCCAGCAGTCGCCGCCCTCATAGAGTCTATGGATTTTAAGGCAGAGGAACGGTTGTCTGAGTGGGAAACACCCCCGTTTGGCCCTGGGTTCGGGGGGGACCCGTCGCGCGGTTTCCCGACCCGCTACGACACTGATTAGCCCAGTGATAACCTTTCCCACACTTGGGGCACTTCTTTGAGGGTCGGGCTGGTGCCTTAGATGAGCGGCACTCCCGCTGAAAATGACCCTCCTTACCACAGCGGTAACAACGCTTCCCCTCCTTCCCAGTTTTTCTGAGGGCAGCAGCCAGAACTCCAGCCTTGTGGGCATGTGTGCCAATGTTCTGGCACGCCCGCAGCATGTCTGAGAGCTCTAAAATACCAGAGGCTTGTGCTGCCTGGAGAGCACGGCGGCAATCCTCGTTTGCATTTTCAACTGCCAATTTTAACAGGAGCTCGTGAGCTGCCTCAGTGTTATCCACCTGTCGGAGGATAGCCTCATGCAATCTGTTAGTAAAATCCAAAAAGGACTCTGAGGCACCCTGACGGATACTGACAAAGCTTTTGGTAGGCTTGCCTGAATCCGGGATCTTCTTGAAAGCATGCTGGGCACAGGTGGAAATAATGGGGAAAATGGCCTGAGGGAGTTGAGACTGCATTTGAATAGTAGCAAACTGGCCCTCCCCTACCAATTGATCATAAATGATAGCCCCTGCGTGTATCTGAGCTTGGCGTTCTGCCATCTGCCGAAACTCACTAAGCCAAATAACATACTGACCAGGTGATAACATCATGCGCAGCAGCGTTTTCCAATCCTCAGGGATTAGGGAGTACCCAGTACCTATCCCTTCAACAAGACCACGCACAAAAGTGCTAGTCAGGCCAAACTCACGAATTGCTTTCCTCACCTCTCTAACCACCGAGTATGACAAAGTGGTCCAGGTGCCCACGGGGTTGCCCTGGTCATCATTCTGCCAGGTCACCGGGCAAACTGAGAGCAGATCAGCCAGCTCCTCCGCTGTAAGATCTGATCGAGCTTTCGCCACGTGAACCATTTGTTGCACCAGCGAAAGCTTCTGAGCAGATGCAGATGACCCTCCGGGGGGCCCCGGAGCATGGGGCCCCACGGAGGGAGGGTGATCACGCACTGGCTCCGGTGGGGAAGGCAAGGGAGGCGGTGATAATGAAGACACTGGGGGCAAGGCAGGGAGAGGGGGGGCTGTGGGTACGGGAGAGGGTCTTTCCGAAGCGACACGCTGGGTTGTATCAGTAGAAGGGGGGATAGCTGCAACGGGAATGGCTACAGGAGCCGACGGGCGTGGCGAGAGCACCAGCCTCGTGAAAGAGGGCCTATCCGAGGTGACACGCAGTATTGCGTCGCGACAGAGGTGCCAGGCATGTAAAGCCTGCACGGGCGCCCGAGGCTCTTCGTGCAATGTCTGGCCCAATCGCTCCCAGTCCGCTAGCTTAAGGCTTCCGGCTTCAGGATACCACGGGCACTGGGCACGCACCTCCTGTAGCAGGAGAGTAAGTGCTCGAGCCGGGCAGTCATGCTGAGCCTTACGCAGCAAATACTGCAGCTCATTGCGGTGTTGCACTTGCAAAGCAGAGAGGGAGCTTCCCATACTTACCACAATGAACAATACTCACCGGGATCCACGAAGCGGATGAGTGACGCGTCTGAAACCCTTGCCGGGCGAGGTGAGTGCTGAGGGCCCCACGTTTGGGCGCCAGTTGTGGCAGTTCAATGATGAGACAGAACACAGCTTTATGCAAGAAAGCAGGCTGGTCAGCTGAGATGGGCGTTCTGCCCCCCGCCTTCCACCTTCTCCTTTTATTATATTTCTCCCCCCTAAGCATTACACACGGCTACAGCAAAAAGATACACAAAAGAATGTATGACGTTGATTAATATACTTAGTTGCATCTTTTAGCTACTACAACCCTGGTTCTCAGGCCTTGAGCCCAGGCTAAGAAAGCCTCCCGCAGTTACTGTCCCAACAATCAAGTTTTCATGGTTCATATCTAGCCCTTGTCCTTGGATAGAGCAATGTGTGCATTGCTTCTACAAAACAGTCAAGGTGTGCCCTGCCTGCTTCCAGGTGGAATAGCTAAACATGAACCCTTCAAATTCTCTTTTGGGCAGTGCCTGGGGCAGCTCCTAGCATCAGAAACCTTGACAGCTTGACTTCATTGGAGCTGTTTTGCAGGAGCAGGGCACCTGTGGGAACAGTGGATCCACCCCTATGCATCTGGTTTTTCTTCCCACTGTTCCTGAGAATCACGGTTGGCTCTTCCAGGGAGGTTGGTGCAAACCCAACCTTCTTCCCTAACAAAACAACTGGGAAGAGAACTACAAGAGGGGGAACCTCATGAAGATTTCTTCCCCCAGAGATCATCCTGGGCCAGAGTTCTATGGAAAGGGACAACTGGGTTCAGTGTTTCTACTTTAGATTGGTTCATCTGGCTGAGATAATTATTCCTGAGGCACTTAAAAACCGTCCCAGTTGAAGAAGAAACCATTGTGAATATAATGAGCCAAATTCACTGCTGATGTCTATGTGCACAACTCTGTAAAATCCAATGGATTCACTTCACTTTAGACAAGCAGTGAATTTTACTCCATGTGAGCCTGTCTAGCATGGACAGTGCTAATAAGTGCCCGTCTATTGAGGTAGACCTCAACTCTCAGAAGAGCTGTCTGAAATGTTTTCATGAAACTGTTCCTCATTTTCCAGCTAGCTCCAGTTCTCAAATTTTGCATTCTATTTCTGGGCAGCAAACACAGAGGTCATAGGTGTACTCTAGCTAACACTGAAACTTTCATCTTATCCCTTCCCATCTTCCTGGTTTTGAGAATATAGATGGAAACCATCTAGAGAGATAGTGATATATGGCACCATAGGCGTGCACACGGGGTGTGCCGGGTGTGCCCAGGCACACCCTAATGCCCTGAGCTCCGGCTGGGAAGGCTGCTCCTCCCCCCTCCCCTGCTGGAGGCTCAGGGTGGGGGCATGAGGAGGAAGAGGAGGAGGCTGCAGCAGTTGCAGGCAGCGGTGGCGTCAGAGCCGTGTTTACATCACTGCTGGCCCCAGCAGCGCGGGGTGAGTGGAGTCGGCCCAGGGGCCCACCTCCACCAATATTTGGGGCCGGGTGTCCCCCCTGGCCCCACCTGCCGCCCCCCGCATCTCCTCCAGCTCCCTCTTGCTGCCCCCACACACCTCCCCGGGCCCTGGAGCAGAGTGTCCCTGCTTCTTCCATGCAGCTCCATGCTGCCTCCCTGCAGCAACTGCTGCTGTAGGGTCTTAGTACCCCCCATCTCAACTGCCAGGGCACACTGACTCTGAACCTGCCCTTCCACCTCAGACCCTCCCCTTTTCCAGCAGGACCCTCCACCAGCACAAGGGGCCCCCTCGTCCGCAGTCACCACTCCTGCCCCAAGCTGGACAAGGAGGCAGCCCCATCCCTCACCCCCAGTGAGGCTACAGTCAGGGGCAACAGCAGGGGAGGAGGCGCATGCAGCACCCCCCGGCACCCACCACAGGGGAGGCGAGAGAGATTCCTGGACCTGAGAGGGGCCCTGGGAGCACATGGATTGACAGTGGTGGGGGTGAGTGTGCTGCTGGGGGGGCGAGAAAGGGGGGCTCCTCCCCCAGAGCTCGCTGCTGCCAGCAGGGAAGGGGCTGGGGGGAGTCCTCTCTGGCCCCTGTCCCAGAGCAGCCTGCCTGCACTCCAAACTCATTCCCAGCCCTGCACCACCCCAGAGCCCACACGCCCAGCCAGCGCTTTCACCCCCCCCACTGCACTCTCAACCCTAGCCCTGAGCCCCTCTGACACCACAAACCCCTCATCCCCAGTCCCAGCCAGAGCCCTCATCCCCCTGCACCCTAACCCTCTGCCCGAGCCCCCTCCAATACCACAAACCCCTCATCCCCAGTCCCAGCCACAGCCCTCATCCCCCTGCACTCCAACCCTCTGCCCCAGCCCTGAACATCTCTAACACCCCAAGCCCCAGACAGAGCCCTCACCTCCCACACTCCGACTCTCGCCCTGAGCCCCCCCCACACCCAAATCCCTCATCTGCAGCCACACCCCACAGCCCTCACCCCACACCCCTCACCGCTGCACCTCCTCCCATCCCCAAAATCCCTCCCAGAGCCTGCACGCTGTACCCCAATCTTCTGCCCCAGCCTAGGGCCTGCACTCCAGACCTCCCCCACCCAAACTCCCTCCCAGAGCCTTGGGCAGGTGGGGGGCAGAGTTTGGGCAGGGGCGTGTTCTGGGCACCACCAAAATTTCTACAAACCTGCCACCCCTGGTGACAGGGTCCCCCCTGCCCGCACAGGGTGTATTTGTTGCCTGTACAAACTTCCCCAGCAGCTGTACAGAGTGGTTGTAATTGTGTCACACAGCAAACCCCACACTGCTACCATGACTCCCTTGGCCCCCTGCCCGGGCCCACCCAGCCAATCACCACTTCCCCAGCACTACATGTGACCTTTGTTGACTTACGTCAGTCATAGCACTCTTCCACCACTGCGCTCCAGCTTGGTTGGCGCTCTTTGTGCCCGCCCCGTAAGTACCATCACGTCATTGGTCAAGGGAATGTCCAGGGGGTGTGTCATAACCATACTTCTAAGGGTAGCCTAGAATTCCTCCTTACCTGTCAGGGGTTAAGAAGCTCAAATAACCTGGCTGGCACCTGACCAAAGGGACCAACGGGGAAAGAAGATACTTTCAAATCTTCGGGGGGAAGGCTTTCTGGTGTGTTCTCTGGGGAAAGCAGAGAAGCATCAGGTCAAAAAAACTCCTTCTCCTATAAACCATCCTGTACAAGACTTTGATATTACAAAAAGAGTAAGTAAATAAGGCAAGGCGGGTTAGATTATCTTTTCTTTTCAACTTGTGAATTTTCCCTGTGCTAGAGGGAGGCTTATCCCGGTTTTCTGTAACTTTAAAGTTTTGCCTAGAGGGGAATACTCTGTGTTTTGAATCTGATTACCCTGTAAAGTATTTACCATCCTGATTTTTCAGAGGTGACTCTTTTACCTTTTCTTTAAATAAAATCCTTCTTTTAAGAACCTGACTGATTTTTCCATTGTTCCAAGACCCAGGGGCTTGGGTTACACTTGTAACCAATTGGTTAGGGTATTATTCTCAAGCCTCCCCAGGAAAGGGGGTGTAAGGGCTTGGGGGGATTGCTGGGGGAAGAGGAACTCCAAGTGGTCCTTTTCCCTGGTTCTTTGTTAAAATCACTTGTGGTGGCAGCGTTACTTAAACCGAAGGGAGAATTTGTGCCTGGGGAGTTTTCAACCTAAGCTGGTAGAATAATCTTAGGGGGTCTTTCATGCAGGTCCCCACGTCTGTACCCTAGAGTTCAGAATGGGAGGGGAACCCTGAAAGGGTGGGATTTGGTGGGGACTCTGTTCTGAGGGGCGGTGTGGTAAGGGGGCCGGGCCAGGCCAGGGGGGTTGGATACGGGCCAGAGGGTCTTGGGGGCAGTCAGGGGACGGGGAACAGGGATGTTGGATAGGGCATGGGAGTCCCAGGAGGCCTGTCAGGGGCCGGGGATGTGGCTAGAGGTCGGGGCAGTCGGGACAGGGGGGTTGGATAGTTGGTGGAGTCCTGGGGGGTGATTAGGAGGTGGGGGGGTCTCTGGAGGGGGCGGTCAGGGGACAAGGAGCAGGGGGGTTGGATGGGTTGGGGGTTCTGGGGGGGGCCCATCGCGGGGGGATATGGAGAGGGGTCAGAGCAGGCAGGGAGCAGGGGGAGTTGGATGTGTCAGGAGTTCTGGGGGTCCTGTTAGGGGGCTGGGAGTGATTGGATAGATGTGGGAGTCCTGGGGGTCTGTCTGGGGGTGGGGGTATGGATAAGGGTCAGAGCAGTCAGGGGACAGGTAGGGGGTAGAGTCCTAGGGAGGCAGTTACAGTGGGGGGGTCTCAGGAGGGGGCAGTCAGGGGACAAGGAGCAGGGAGGCTTAGATAGGGGGTGGGGTCCTGGGGGGCAGTGAGGGTCAGGGTCCCAGGAGGGGGCAGTCAGGGGACAAGGAGAGGGGGGGGTTGGTGGTTCTGAGGGGGGCAGTCAGGGGGCGGGAAGTGAGAGGGAGTGGATGGGGTCGGGGCGGGGCTCCCTGGGTGCACACCCTAATGAAATGTGCTGCGCATACCTATGTATGGCACATGAAATATTGGGGGACAAAACTAAAAACACTGCAAGCTCTCAGAGAAAGTTTTGCAGATTCTGTTCTATTATAGTCCATTTCTGATACCATGACCATCACCATGGTATCCCAGCACCTTTCATAGTGCCTTAAGCTATGTGACTAGCATGATCTGTCAATGTGAATATGGTATTTGGAAACCCAGAATTCCTAAATATGATTAATATATTCCTGTAGTGACCAAGGAAAAGATTTCTGCTATATAGCCTTCTCTGTCATGTGGAAAGCAAAATCACGTGGGGAGTTAATGAATAAATATGGCTGGCCTTGCGGACAAAATTAAATGTTAATATCAGCAGGACAAATACTAGTGTCAGAAAGTATTTTGTGAACTAAAATGGGATGGTTCCACCCCACCCTCCGGTGTATCATATTTTCACACAGGGCTCACATCAAGGTTGTATTGGATTATGTCACAGAGAAATAGATCCTGCTACATGTGGCACAGTTAGTAAGCGGGCGGGGTGGGAGGGAGAATTGTACAGTGGACACCGGAGTTAGTGGATACTGACCTCTTACCATGTAACTGGAGCATTAAGCTTCTATAACCCTGATCCATGTCAGGTGACTAGACCCAAGAAGCAAAGAGCAGCCTCCTACCAGCACTCTTCTGTGTCACATCCTCATTGCATGGCATCAGGAGCTAACTAAATTTTTGGTAAACAGAAGCTGCTTGACTCCCTCACTCTGAAGGGAAAGTTGACAAAGGAGGTAATGGAAGAATCTCCAAACAGTCCTAGAAGAAGCACTGAAGTGATGTGCTCCAGCTGGCTTAGGGTTGCCACCTCTGAGATACAAAAACCTGGGCCATCTAGGATTAGTCTGAACCAGAAAAACTGTGTGTACCGAGCAGCGTTACATATGCCCCAGGACAGTTACCTCTAAAAAAACTCTAGGAAAACCTGGACAGCCCTAACATGGCTCCATAGATTTCTAACTGCCCCCCGACTTGGGCTTTGAGTTCTTCCCACCTAGCACCAAGTGGCTAGGCCAAATCGTGCCTTTGATGCTCACAATGTAAGCACGCAGGTGGCACAGGCCGAGCCCCACAGCATGTAGGTACAAGACTGCTC
Source organism: Caretta caretta (assembly GCF_965140235.1). Taxonomy (NCBI): domain Eukaryota; kingdom Metazoa; phylum Chordata; order Testudines; family Cheloniidae; genus Caretta; species Caretta caretta. The sequence goes on from NC_134214.1 coordinate 56,562,478, forward strand.
CTTAGGGCAGCGCTGCCTGGAGCGATGGCGGGCCTGGCACTGGGGGGCAGCAAGCACACCAGGGCCATTGCACCTGGGTAACACACCTGCCCTGCCCTGCCCTAGAACCCCCTGCCAGCCATGGGATGCCAGCCTGCCAGAGCCTGACCTCAGGCGAAGGCCAGACCTGCAGGCCCTGCTTGCCCCGCGATGGCCACAGCACAGTGGTATGGCCTAGCCTGACCTGGGGACCCCCATTTCCCACCATGTGATTGGTAGCTGAGAGAGGCCTTAGGACCTGCTTCAAAAAAACTAGCCACTAGCAACGGCCCCAGGCCCCTACCCCCGCCAAGTGATTGACAGGAGGCGGCTCTGGTCCCACCCCTCGGGGTGATTGGTAGGCGAGAGGGCTCTGGTCCCGCCCCTCGGGGGTGATTGGCCGGCGAAGGGTTCTGGTCCCGCCCCGAGGGCTGATTGAGGGAGGTTGGAACGGGGCCTTAGCAGGAGCAGGAACTAGGAAGCGGCTCTGGAGTCTCGGGCCGGGCTGGATGGATTTGTTCGGGGACTTTCCGGAACCGGAGCCGGATCCCTCGGCAGCAGGTGAGCGTGGCCGCACCTTTTCCCGCCGCAGGGGGTCGTGGCCGGGGCCGAGATCTCCCAGCGGGCCCTGCGCCCCTCTGGGCGGGGCCAGCCTTAGCAACCACCGCACTCCCGCGCCCGGCTGCGGCGTGAGGTGAAACATGCGGGCCTGACCCGGCTCGGCCGCGCGGGGTGACGCTTCCTGGCCCGTACCGCTGGCCTTATGTGCCCGGGTCCTCCTGCGCCACGCTCAGTCTTGGTGCCGCGGGAGGCCGTGGCGGGCTCCTCGGGTCGGACCAAGGGGCTGGTTGTGGTCGCTCTTGTGGCGGGCAGCCATGGGCGAGGGGCGGGTGGGCTGAGACCCGCGGCCTCTGCAGCCCCTGCTCGCTGTGAAGGGCGGGCGAAGCGTACCTGTGGGCTCCAGCCAGGGGACAACTGCAGCCTGGCCCCCGCGCACGCCACCCAAGGGCGGGTGCAGAGCCCAGCTTCGCCAGGTGCGACTGATAGCGCTCTCAGGGTTCAGAGTCCTCCATCTCTGGGAGAGTGGTCTAGGGCTTGGGGGATCAGCCCAGGGCTGTTTGGTGTCTGGTAAAACTCCACTGCGCTGTGTGCGCGAGGAGGGGGGGGCTGAGGAGGGGCAAAGTGAGAGAAGAGACATACTGTATAGCAAAAAGAAAAGGAGTACTTGTGGGAGCTTAGAGACTAACCAATTTATTTGAGTATAAGCTTTCGTGAGTGAGCGGTAGCTCACAAAAGCTTATGCTCAAATAAATTGGTTACTCTCTAAGCTCCCACAAGTACTCCTTTTCTTTTTGCGAATACAGACTAACACGGCTGTTGCTCTGAAACCTGTCATACTGTATAGCGTCCATCTAGATTTGAGGGGGAGAAAGGAGAGAAGAGGCAGAAATATAAGGCAGGGAGTGAGTGGAATGCAGGTTAGAGAGAGGTGGATAGGGTCATTGAAGAAAACTCAGGGAAGAGACACAGCATGACTGAATGTAATTTCTCCTCTTTCTTTCCCATGAAAGAAGGTAGAACAAAAAAGAGAGATGTAGTTGCATTAAAAAAATAAAGAGAAAGTTGCTTGACAATATATTGCAGCTGTTATTCAGTCCCTTTAAATTGAAGGGTATGGGGCTTTGGAGGGTGAGGCAATGCCAGTATTTTTCACTCTGGTTAGTAGACTTAGGCTATGTCTATACTACATCGTTTTGTCGCCATAAGGCAGCTTACATTGACCTAGTTATGAAGGTGTACACACTGCAGTGCTCCTCCTGCCATTTTAACTTTTGTGTTACTCCAATATAATAAAACCACCTTGAGGAGAGGCATACAGTGTAGGGCAACTTAGAGCTACTCAGTGTCAGGTGCAACCTAAGCAATGCAGTGTTTACACTAAGTGTCCTCCAGGAGGTATCCTACATTGCCCATCCTGTGCACTCTGGATACCATTTTTAACTCCACTGCCATGCAGCCAAGTACACAAGTGAACATCCCTCCCCTATTAAAGCCCTGGAAAGTTTTGAATTTGTTCAGTATGGAGACCTCATATAGCATGCAGCAAACGTGTTCCTGTGTGGAGTCCATGGGAGGTGGTTGATTTCCTGGGTCTGTGGGGAGAGGAAGCTGTGTAGGCACAACTCCACTCCAGCTGCAAGAATTTGCTCAGGGCAGGGAGTAGAAGGGCTATGACAGGGACATGCAGCTGTGTGTGTAAAAATCTGAAGAGCTGCGGCAGGCATAGTAGAAGGTAAGGGAAAGGTGTGGAGCCACAGATATGCTGCTCCTACAAGGAGGAGGCTAGGGTTAGGATGGTGGTGAATAGCATCCCTGTGGAGCTCCTCTTATGTCTTCATAACGCACAGCTAAAATACTGAAGAACAGTGCAGGATCCATGCTTTCGGACACAGATGGCTGGCTTGCAGGTTACCAGAGTGGTTGAAAAGCAGCTGGAAACCTAATAGGATGCCCATGGAATGATGAGATTGAGAAACCTGTAGTATCTGATGCTAAACCTGCTCCCGTGAGGCATTACAAACCCCAAACACCCTTTGGGAAGTTGCCCAGTGGGATAGCATCAGAGGGGTAGCCGAGTTAGTCTGGATCTGTAAAAGTGGCAGAGATTCCTGTGGCACTTTATATACTAACAGACGTGGGTTAGTTAGTCATGGTGCACCAATCTCTGTATCGATGCAAGAGCTGCTACTGTGGACACGAGTTGCATAGTGTGGACATGCAACAGCAGTTCAAATACAGCAGTGGCTGTATGTCGATGTACCATAGGTTGACAACTTTGTAGTGTAGACATCGCCTTAGTCTTTGGGATAGTAGGTTATCTGTTAGCCGACGGCCAAGGATGTTTGGTGAGGTGCCAGCTATGCCCGTTTATACCATCCGTGACTTTAACCGCTAGGATGCACTGTCCCTTTGCGGCGGGCAGCCCAGGCTAGGCTGACGGATGCCCCAAGGTCCTAACCACCCGTGACTTTAACTGCTAGAGCTCAGAGCTCCTTCGCAGCGGGCAGCCAGGATTGACTGACAGGTGCCCCAAGAGTTTGCCCGTTGTTGGAGGCGGCACAACTCAACGCTAGGCTCTTAGTACTCTCACCTAATGGCCAGGCTTTAGAGCCAAAACGGCTGAGGTTCTTTAATTGTGTCGGCTGCTTTACAGTAAACCAGAGAAAACAAGTCAGGTTTATGCACAAATGGTTACCAAAATTTATTAAGCTAGATTCTAATCATGTGGTTACAAAATTGCTAGTGCCTACTTACTTAAATGTAGAGATGTTACACACACAAACAAGTTACAAAACTGAAGCCACAATCCCAAAGAAAGAAAACAAAGTATAGAGCTCTATTTCAAAATATGTGTACACTAAAGATAGGAGATCAGGTGTGGGTGCTTCTTACCCTCCTTGCATCTCTCGATTCCAGCGGTGCCAAGCCAGGATCGGTCACTCAATTCCGCGGAAAGACGAATAAGGGACAAGGCTTAGGGACCCTCTTAGCTGCAGTAGCCTTGGGAGGCTGTCACTTATCTGACCAGCAGATAGATAGTGAAAAGCACTCAAAAATCATGGTGCTGTAGGTCCCCTACTTATACCTCTGTACTCCTTTATTCTCTTTCTCCTTTCTTATGCCAAATTGAGGCTGGTCTGTCTGGGTAACGCCAGCTTTCGCAAGAGTAGTTTACACTTGCAAGGGAGAGAAACAATAAGTGTCGACTACTGGACATTTCTTTTATCAGGGTAAATATTTTCCCACCTAGGATGTTGGGGTGTGTGCATCACGCTATTTAGTAGGGGCTAAGAGCCATGTCTGTCACAGGGCCTCTGCCTGCTGTGAGCTTAATCGTTGTATCTGTTCCCAGAGGCACATTGTAGCAGCACACCTGTGCTTTTCACAGCTTCAAGGGCTGCGCTGGAATATATGTTAAGTGCCCTGTTCCGGCTTCCTCCTCTGTTTTCCAGCAATGCTGGTCGGGGGGGGGCCTGGCTGTCTGGCTACAGTATCAGGTACATTTTTTCATGCCCTCAGTTAGCTTCTCAGAATCTTTCCCCAAAAGATCCAAAGTGTTCATAACTACAGAGCTGTGAATATAGACCAACTCTTGGGTTTCTCCATGAATATTTGATAGTGCTGTTAGCACAGGGGTGGGTAAACTTTTTGGCCTGAGGGCCACCTCTCTGTATGGAAATTGTATGGTGGGCCAGCTGGGGCAGGGGATTGGGTGCACGGGGAGGATGAGGGTTCTGGCTGGGAGTGCAGACTCTGAGGTGGGGCTAGGGATGATGGGTTTGGGGTGCAGGAGGGTGCTCCTGACTGGGATGGAGGGGTTTTGAGGGCAGGAGGGGGCTCTTGGTTGGGGCAGGGGATTGGGGCACACGGGGGGGGGGGTGAGGCTCTGGCTTGGGGTGCAGACTCAGGTGGGGCTGGGTTCAGGATGGATAAAAATCAATTCGTTTTTTTTAAAGAAAAATAAGAATTGGATTTTTTTTATTTAAATCAGATTTTTCTGATAAAATGCTTTTTGAGGGAAAGATAGTTTTAATTAAGATACATTATAGGTCAAAGATATCATCATATCATGGAATAGGGATTATGTATTCTAATTCTATAGTATGAGACAATATATTCATGTAACGTTTAAGACACATTTTTGTAAATGAGTTCCAATAGTTCATGGATTAGGGACCCAATCTTATGGGGTTCCAGGGGCTTCTGTATAGATTATTTAGGTTAATCTTTCTAGCTACCCAATGGGACTGAGTGCTCAGTCTAGAAGATACCATCAGAGATGCTTAGTTTTGCAGTTCTCAAACTCTGGATTTGTGTCTCCAGAGATAACATGCTTGTTAACAGCAAAAATGTTTTTTAAATAAATAAATAAGATATAGGGGTGAGAAATAACAGACTTCAACCCTATTGTCCCTCTGCAAATTTGTATACACAGAGTCAATCCCTTACCTCCCTCTAAAAGTGCAAAGTTTCAAAAAGTTCAGTGAATAGAAGATCATCGGGGGCGGAATAGATCTGGACAAGGAGAAGTCGTCTAGAGATAAATGTGAGAAGGGAGGGACAGGCAGTAGAAACAAACGTGAAACTGTTTGAGCAGCATATTCCAGAAGTCTTGAGGTCTTTCTGAGTGTAGCCTTCATCTATTTGAGAACTACCAAACCATTCCCTCACAGAAGGGAAAACCTGTAATGGCAACAAGCCGTAAAAGAGACCCAGTTTGGGAGTATTTTAATGAAGTTCTTCTACCTGTGGGTAAGACAGGCATGCTTGCAGAATGAAATGCAAAGGCCTGGTTGGCCAGATGAAACAACATCATGAGAAGTGTTCCTTCTCAGGAGGAAGCTGCGTTGAGGATGATGAAAGGAACATGTCTGAACATGCAGGATCTTCAGGTTGGTCAACTTTTTTTATTTCATACTACTTTCTTAAGGACTGCCTCTCTTCCTTCTGGACTATTCTTGAATTTTCATGTTTGAGCAAAAAATGTAGTTGTTACTCTATGGTACTAGCATTTTAGATGTAGTTGTGATAAAAAATAAATAGCTGAAATAGGCAGATCTTCCTTTTACAGTTTCACCTTTAAAGTAGACTGAGTGTCAGTGAATGCAATGAGTAATACTAAATGAGTAGTATGGTGGCAATAATAATTAAATAACTGCATTGACTTATTTTGTTTAGAAGAATCCATCCTCAACATACAGGATTCTGAAGACTATCCACCTTCAGGAATCACCATCATTTTCTATAGTTTCAGAGTTATCTGCCAATAATAATGTTTCAGTCACATCATGTAGGTCACGTAGCCACGTATCACCTGTAGCAGAAAGAAAAAAAGAATCTCTATCATCTAGAAACAACCATAGATAACAACCCATCCTGGACAACAATCCCTCACTTTCACCGGCCTTGGGAGGCAGGCCAGTCCTCGCCCACAGACAACCCGCCAACCTGAAGCATATTCTCACCAGCAACTACACACCGCACCATAGTAACTCTAACTCAGGAACCAATCCATGCAACAAACCTCAATACCAACTCTGCCCACATATTTACACCAGCGACACCATCACAGGACCTAACCAGATCATCACCAGTTCATTCACCGCATGTCCACCAATGTAATATATGCCATCAATGCCCCTCTGCTATGTACATCGGCCAAACTGGATAGTCCCTACGTAAAAGGATAAATGGATACAAATCAGATGTTAGGAATGGCAATATACAAAAACTTGTAGAAGAACACTTCAATCTCCCTGGACACACAATAGCAGATTTAAAGGTGGCCATCCTGCAGCAAAAGAACTCCAGGACCAGACTTCAAAGAGAAACTGCTGAGCTTCAGTTCATTTGCAAATTTGACACCATCAGCTCAGGATTAAACAAAGACCATGAATGGCTAGCCAGCTACAAAAGCAGTTTCTCCTCCCTTGGTGTTCACATCTCAACTGCTAGAAGAGGGCCTCATCCTCCCTGATTGAACTAACCTCGTTATCTGTAGCCTGATTCTTGCTTGCATATTTATACCTGCCTCTGGACATTTCTACTACATGCATCTGACGAAGTGGGTATTCACCCACGAACGCTTATGCTCCAATAATTCTGTTAGCCTATAAGGTGCCACAGGACTCTTTGCCGCTTTTACAGATCCGGACTAACACGGCTACCCCTCTGATACTTGAAACCATAGATAAGTTTGTGATAAGAACCAGCAGATTACAAAAAGAGGTAATTGATGAAAAAATTGTCCGGTTTGTTTATGCAACAAACTCTCCTTTCCATATGATTGAGAACCTACACTTCATTAACATGGTTCAGTCATTAACAGTCCACCCAACAGAGCAGATGTTGCAGGAAAATTGCTGGATAAAGTGTATGAAAGAGAAATTGAGCAGTGTGCAAAAGGTCTAGAGGGTGAAATTGTTAACCTGAGTCTTGATGGGTGGAGCATTGTCCACAATGATCCTGTTCTATATGCTTGTGTGACAACAGAAGAAGGGAATGTCTTCCTTACAGAAACAGTTGATACAGCAGAATACTTACAAGAAGTAGCAGTAAAAGCTATAACAAACTGTGAAAAAAACAATTCAAATGTCTAGTATGCAGCTTGGTCACAGAAAATGCTGCAAATGTATCCAAGTTGAGAAGAAATTATTTTGAAGAGAGTCCCCAGCTAACAACATACGGTTGCAGTGCTCATTTGATGCACTAGCCAAATGACTAGCCAAAGACTTCAGTGTTCCAGAAATAAAGGCTAATGTTGTTGAAATTGCAAAATACTTCTGTAACACCACTTTGCAGCAGTTGCTCTAAAAAAAGGTGGGAGGAACCAAGCTAACTCTCCCACAAGACGTGCTGTGGACCTCAGTAGTGGACTGTTTTGAACGCTGTATCAAGCACTGGCCTAATCTGATGACAGTTTGTGAATAAAATCGTGAAAAAATAGATGGCACTGTCCCAGCCAAAGTTCTCAACATTGGGCTTAAGAGAAATGTTGAACACCTGCTGAGTACCCTGAAGCCTATTTCTGTAGCCTTGAACAAAATACAGGGAAATCGCAATTTTATTGCTGACGCTGTTTGACATTTGGAAGGAACTGAATGAGATCTTAAAAAGGGAAATATGCAATGACCGTTCTTGTCCCATTCATTCTTTTTTTAAAGCTTGTAATTTAACTCTCTGTCTCCAGCTCATTTTCTTGCAAATATTCTCAATACTCGGTACCAGGGTCAAACATTAACTGCTGAAGAAGAGGAGTTAGCTATGACATGGACATCCAGCAATCATCCCTCCATAATGCCAACTATAATAAACTTCAGAGCTAAGGGTGAACCATTCAAGAAATATATATTTTCTGATGATGTTTTAAAGAAGTCATACCGGAGAACTCGTGGAAGTCACTGAAGCACTTGGATTCAGAGACTGTTGAAGTGGTGATCTCACTTTTAACAGCAGTAGCTTCTTCTACCAGTGTAGAAAGAATATTTTCTTCCTTTTGGACTAATTCATTCCAAATTGAGAAGTCATTTGGGACCTGAAAAAGCAGGAAAGCTTGTTTTTGTTTTTTTTCTCTTCCAGATTATGAACAAACAGGAAAATGAAGGTGAAGATGACTGAGTTAGCTGCAGAAGCCAATATTTTAAGTTTCTCATGTTGAGCTTGCTGACATAGTCGATTTAATTTTTTTAAATATATTTCATTTAACTATTTTAGTTTAAAAACAATTTTAACAAAAACCCAACATGATTTTAAAAAACGTGCATGTTTAAATTCAAAAATGCATATGCTTGTTTTGTTAAAATATTATGTTTGCTGTTGAAGAGAGAAAAATCCAGAATACATAATGTTGTTTTAGTTAAATAAAACAATTTAAATGTCTGTCTGGTGATGATCTCCTCCTAATACAGCATGACAAGAAACTCCTCCAAATATTAATGATAGTTTACCTCCCAATGACTTCATAAATATCTGCTTCAGTTACCTTTTGGTAAATGAAATAACCAAACATTCATTTTCTGATATAGCTGTAAAACTAATTTGAAAAGTTTTTCAAAATAAATCACTTTAAAAATGTATAGTGTACCTTCTAAAAATGAATTCTACATGTATCTGAGTTGTGAAGAATATGTATTAACGTTATAACAACCAACAAAAATGCACTTTTATGTAGAAATCCATGATTAAATAGTTTTCCTGACTAGTGATTTAAATCAAATCCATCCTGGCTGGGGATGAGGGGTTTGGGGTGCAGGAGGGTGCTCCAGGCTGGGATCAAAGGGTTTGGAGGGCAGTCGGGGCTGGGGCAGGAGGTTGTGGTGCATGGGTGCACTCAGGATCCAGGTGGCGCTTACCTGAAGCAGCTCCTGGAAACAGTGGCCCGTCTCCCCTCCGCCTCTCATGTGGGGGTGGGGCCACACTGCTCTGCATGCTGCCCTGTCCGCAGGCACTGTGTAGTGGCCATGGTTCTCGGCCAATGGGAGCTACAGAGCCTGCACTTGGGGCAGGGGCAGTGTGCAGAGCCCCCTGGCTGCCCTTGTTTCCGGGAGCTGCGCAGAGCTGAGCAAGGCAAGCTCCCTGGCTGGAGCACCGGAGCAGGGAAAGCTCCCAACCCCACCCTGCAGCAGGAGCTCAAGGGCCAGATTAAAAGGTCCAATGGGCTGGATGCAGCCTGTGGGCCGTGGTTTGCCCACCCCGTGTTAGCATTATCCTATTAGAATTAATGTCCATTTGGAATTTTGGGCATAATAATGTCCTCAAAATGTCATCTGTTTTGATTCTCTTCAAATTGTGGATGTTTGGGTTGGTAAAAGGGATGCTAAATGTTTAAATGTATGGAAAATATGCATGTAAGTCCTAGGCTTTTTTTATCTGGCACTAATATACCATAGTGTTAGATAACCTAGAATGGTCCTACTTGGCCTTTAAATCTAAGGTATCTAGCCTGACCTGCATAACACAGGCCAGATCACCTCACCTAATTTCTACATGAAGCCCATAACTCCTGCTTCAGCTATAACATCTTTTAGAAAGATATCTAGTCTTAGCTTAAAGACGGCAATCCACCACATTCCTAGGTAAATTGTGCCAATGGCTAATTTATCCTCACTTTAAAATGTGCCTTATTTCTAGTTTGACTTGTCTAGCATCATCTTTCAATCACTGGATCTTGTTTTGCCTTTTTCTGTTAAATTAGGGAGCTGACTCCTATCAGAAATCTCTTGTGCATGTACCTGTAGACTGTGATAGGTTGCCTCTGAACCTTCTCTTTGATAAACTAAATAGATTAAGCTTTCAGACTGAAATACCTGAGATCTCTTTGCAGTAACAGCTGTTATATCCTGGAGCAGTGCATTTAGAAACTACGGTTGTCATAGACAGAGGGGTTCACAATTCCATTCTGTGTGTGAATCACCCGTTCGTGACCGGCCTGGGTACTTTAATCATATTGTTACTGTTTTCTGATGGGTTTCAGGGACCGAAGTACTAAAAGGAGGATCTTTGCTTTTTGATGATCTCCCACCATCCAGCAGCTCAGGTAAGGGAATATAACCTTCTCCCACATCCCTGACCTTTCCCTGCTTACAGATGCTTCCCCACTTTTTCTACAGTGGCTTGTCTAAAACCTGTTTTTCAGTTAGACTGGTCACTAAATCAGTCTTCATGGCTAGGGATTTACATTTTTAGCTAAGAGGCTGGGAAATGTTTTAAATGAGCACACTATTTCATCTTCTGCAAGAGAGGATAGAGAATAAAGACACTTTTGTGGGGAGGAGGAGGAATGATTTTTGTCAGCTTTTTTCCCAGATAATCTTTTTGTGTCTCCCTCTACTTCCATTAGTTAAGCTGTTCAATTCTTTTCTATTCTTTGTTTCTTTCTAGTCCTTTTGGATTTTGTGCATTCCCCTTTTGTAGTGATTCATAAAGTAAAACTATTTCCCCTTGTTTATTCCACCCCCCACTGTTCCTCACATGTTGTTGCCAACTGCTGGAAATGGCCCATCTGTTCCCCCCTCCCCCCCCCCCCGCTGGTAATAGCTCACCTTAAGTGATCACTCTGGTTACTGTGTGTATGGTAACACCCATTGTTTCATGTTCTCTATGTGTATAAATCTCCCCACTGTATTTTCCACTGAATGCATCCGATGAAGTGAGCTGTAGCTCATGAAAGCTTATGCTCAGATAAATTTGTTAGTCTCTAAAGTGCCACAAGTACTCCTTTTCTTTTTATTAACTTGGTGCTCTGTAGGGCCAGATTCTGCCCATCTTACTCATGTTGAGCATACTTGATTATACATACAATCCTACTGATTTTATGTGCATAAAGGGTGGCAGAGTTCAACCCTTAGTCCTTTTTTCCATCTTTTATGGCAAATATTAGTTTTGATACCTTTTTTTATAGGAGTTCAGAACTATTTTAATAACTTATTCATATAATTATCAGTATGGTTTTGTATTGTGTACCCTTGTGAAATATGTTGGTGATTTACTAGAAGTCATTAAATCCACTTTACTGGGTGGGTATTTTGTCAAGAAAAATAAATGTTTAAATTAAGTCTTTCTGATGTAAACGTATCCCAGACAGGTTTCAGAGTAACAGCCGTGTTAGTCTGTATTCGCAAAAAGAAAAGGAGTACTTGTGGCACCTTAGAGACTAACCAATTTATTTGAGCGTGAGCTTTCGTGAGCTACAGCTCACTTCATCGGATGCATACCGTGGAAACTGCAGAAGACATTATATACACACAGAGACCATGAAACAATACCTCCTCCCGCCCCACTGTCGTCCTGGTAATAGCTTATCTAAAGTGATCATCAAGTTGGGCCATTTCCAGCACAAATCCAGGTTTTCTCACCCTCCGCCCCCCCACACACAAACTCACTCTCCTGCTGGTAATAGCCCATCCAAAGTGACCACTCTCTTCACAATGTGTATGATAATCAAGGTGGGCCATTTCCTGCACAAATCCAGGTTCTCTCACTCCCTCACCCCCCTCCAAAAACCACACACACAAACTCACTCTCCTGCTGGTAATAGGTAATATATCCCAGACAGGATTTGAACTCAAGGCCAACTGCTTCCTTAAGTGCATATGCATTTCAGGTGTTCTGATAAGTCGCCAGAGGGATACTCCTGGGGGAATTCTGTGCATGTGCAGACATGCAGAATTCATCTGTCTCGCATTGTTTTTATGTGGGAATACACAAAACACATTTTGCCTAAGAAGTGCTGCCATTCTGCCTTTTGCCCACCAGAGTCTGCTGTGGTGCCAGAACAGCCAGCTGTGTTCGTGCTAGCTGTTCTAGTGCCACAGTGGCCTCTGGTGGGCAAAAGGCTCACAATTGCAGCATTTCTTAGGTAAAATGTATTTTATGCGGGAAAATACAAAATTCTATGTCCAATGCTGCAGAATTCCCCCAGGAGTAGAGTTTATCACAGCACCCTGCCTGCAGAGCCAGATTAGGACAGAGTGGGACACACAAGGCTGCTGGCAGGGTCACAGACTGGGGTTCAGTATGGCTAGTGGAGCGGGGGATGACAGACTGGAGCATGGGCTAGTAGGGTGACAGCATTGAGCCTGGGGATGCGGGAGGGGGGCTGCAGAAACCCAGGGGGATGAGGGGTGGAGGGACAGGGGCAGATGTGCCTGACTGAATGGGAGGGTCAGCCAGGGTCTGCATGGGGGAGGATTTCCAACACCCTAACAATCCCTCTTCTCCTCCCCCCCAAAGAAAAACCTCACACCCAACACCCTCCAGATTCACTCCTAGGCTCCTTCCCTCTCCCTCGGCTCTTCCATTACCCCTGCCTTCCCCATGCCTGTGCGCTGCTTCTGACAGGTGCAGGAAATACAGTTCTGTACTGTAATTTTAAATGAATTACACAATTCTCTATTAATATACATTGTAAGGAATATGTCAAAAAAAATTACCAGAATCTTTTTGTCTGTATTCATAGAATATCAGGGTTGGAAGGGACCTCAGGAGGACATCTAGTCCAATGCCCTACTCAAAGCAGGACCAATCCCCAATTTTTGCCCCAGATCCCTAAATGGTCCCCTTAAGGGTTGAACTCACAACCCTCGGTTTAGCAGGCCAATGCTCAAACCACTGAGCTATCCATCCCCCATACTTGCTGACAGATATTTTGAAATTACGAAAATAATTGTAACTGGCATGATTATATTGTTTTGACAGAATATGGAGAATTTTGCAGAATTGTTACTTTTTGGTGCAGAATTCCCTCAGGAATAAGAGGGAGCCCAGATAAGCTGTATTGGTCATTGTTTTGTTAGTTCAACAGTAAGAGGAAAAGACTCCCTTTTTAGCTATATATTCTTTTCTTCCCTGTTAAAATGACTGTTTGTTTGTGGGAAATCTGCACAGAAATATAGCCTGAGGTCTGACCTACTTCAGACAATTCGCTAAAGTTCATTTCCAGTTCAAATATATATTGTAATGTTTTTCCACCCTCCAACTTAGTTAGGCCCCAATTCTGCGAAGACTTAAACCTCACTAACATTGACTTTATGGGACTACTCATGAGGTGTAATCAGACTAGTCGCATTCCTTAAAGTTAAGCATGTGTAAGCTTTGCAGGAGTGGGCCTTAACCACTATAATGATTCTTTCAACTCCATATCATACTCGCATAGCTAAAAAGAAATATCTCTACAAGAAACCCCCTTTCTGTTTTTGAAGTTAACCAATAATCCGTTCAGGCTGAACAGTTTTAAGGAAATATCTCCAACTTGAAAAATCCCGTTTCTGCCTAAAGAGTTGTTTGTTACTTGTAACTACAGTAGGTAAAAACTAGGATTATTGTAACTGGGTGAAGTTAAGATTTTTTTTCTCTATTTTTAGTTTGTTTTGTGCTTTTGACAGCACTTTGTGTAGTCAGCTTTGCTGTCCCTCCCCCCCCCCCCATATAGCTCTATTTATGTAGCTGAAAATATCTTCAAACACCAAAAGAGGAGCAGAAAAACTCTTGAACTTTTAAAAAATAACCAGAACCTATTATTTAAAAGGTGCTCTCTGGAGTTTTTTAAAATAGTCAGTGTGACGGGTTGGATCACAGAAACCCCTTTGGGACTGTCAAGGTTCCTCCCCCACTCTGAACTCTAGGGTACAGATGTGGGGACCTGCATAAAAAAAAAACCTCCTAAGCTTATCTTTACCAGCTTAGGTCAAAACTTCCCCAAGGTACAAAATATTCCCCCCGTTGTCCTTGGACTGGCCGCTACCACCACCAAACTAATACTGGTTACTGGGGAAGAGCTGTTTGGACGCGTCTTTCCCCCCAAAATACTTCACAAAACCCTGCACCCCACTTCCTGGACAAGGTTTGGTAAAAAGCCTCACCAATTTGCCTAGGTGACTACAGACCCAGACCCTTGGATCTTAAGAACAATGAACAATCTTCCCAACACTTGCACCCCCCCTTTCCTGGGAAATGTTGGATAAAAAGCCTCACCAATTTGCATAGGTGACCACAGACCCAAACCCTTGGATCTGAGAACAATGAAAAAGCATTCCGTTTTTTACAAGAAGACTTTTAATAAAAAATAGAAGTAAATAGAAATAAAGAAATCCCCCCTGTAAAATCAGGATGGTAGATATCTTACAGGGTAATTAGATTCAAAAACATAGAGAATCCCTCTAGGCAAAACCTTAAGTTACAAAAAAGATACACAGACAGAAATAGTTATTCTATTCAGCACAATGCTTTTCTCAGCCATTTAAAGAAATCATAATCTAACACATACCTAGCTAGATTACTTACTAAAAGTTCTAAGACTCCATTCCTGGTCTATCCCCGGCGAAGACGACTACAGACAGACCCAGACCCTTTGTTTCTCTCCCTCCTCCCAGCTTTTGAAAGTATCTTGTCTCCTCATTGGTCATTTTGGTCAGGTGCCAGCGAGGTTACCTTTAGCTTCTTAACCCTTTACAGGTGAGAGGAGCTTTCCCCTGGCCAGGAGGGATTTCAAAGGGGTTTACCCTTCCCTTTATATTTATGACACGCCCCCCAAATCTCAGCTAGGGTGAAACACTGGCTGGGATTTCTTCCTGGAGCTCTAGGAAAAACAGAGTTAATAAGACATATGCATCTCTAAATATACTACCAAGTACATAAAGACTAACAATATTTTCCACATCTCAAGGACGATTTTAACCAGTTGACTCTGGGAAACTTTCACGGGAGAGTGCATCAGCCACTTTGTTAGAAGCTCCTGAGATGTGTTGGATGTTGAAATCAAAATCTTGGAGAGCTAAACTCCACCGAAGAAGTTTTTTGTTAGTTTCCTTGACGGTGTGAAGCCACTTCAGTGCAGCATGGTCGGTTTGCAGGTTGAAACGCCGTCCCCAAACATATGGGCGTAGCTTTTCCAGAGCATAGACAATGGCGTAACATTCTTTTTCAGTGACTGACCAGTTGCTTTCCCTCTCAGACAGTTTTTTGCTGAGAAACACTACAGAGTGGAATTCTTGATCAGGGCCTTTCTGCATTAAAACTGCTCCCACACCACGCTCGGACGCATCTGTGGTTACTAGGAACGGTTTGTCAAAGTCTGGGGCCCTTAGTACAGGGTCAGACATGAGTGTCGCTTTAAGCTTGTTAAAGGCCTTCTGACACTTTTCGGTCCACTGAACAGCATTTGGCTGTTTCTTTTTGGTTAGGTCTGTCAGTGGGGCAGCGATTTGGCTGTAGTGCGGTACAAATCGTCTGTAATAACCGGCCAAGCCTAAGAAGGATTGAACCTGTTTCTTTGACTTTGGGACAGGCCACTTTTGGATAGCATCCACTTTGGCCTGTAGGGGGCTGATAGTTCCTTGACCCACCTGGTGTCCAAGGTAAGTCACTCTGTTTAGGCCTATTTGACACTTCTTAGCCTTAACCGTTAGTCCTGCCTCCCTTATGCGCTCAAGGACTTTTTGTAGATGTTCCAGGTGGTCTGCCCAGGAATCCGAAAATATGGCCACGTCATCAAGGTAGGCGACTGCATATTCTCCTAATCCCACTAGGAGACCATCTACAAGTCTTTGGAAAGTGGCGGGTGCATTTCGCAGCCCGAAAGGGAGTACATTAAATTCATACAGCCCGACATGTGTGGTGAAGGCTGACCTTTCCTTGGCAGATTCATCTAGCGGTACCTGCCAGTACCCCTTGGTTAAGTCCAAGGTAGAGATGAACTGGGCCCGTCCCAGTTTCTCTAATAGTTCATCTGTGCGTGGCATTGGATAGTTGTCTGGGCGAGTTACAGCATTTAGCTTACGGTAGTCCACGCAAAAACGTATTTCCCCATCTGGTTTGGGAACTAGAACCACTGGAGATGCCCATGCACTTTCAGAGGGGCGGATTACACCCATCTGTAACATATCCTGGATCTCCCGTTCTATAGCAGTTTTAGCTTGAGGAGACACCCGGTAAGGTTGGACCCTAATTGGGTGAGCATTACCTGTGTCAATGGAGTGGTATGCCCGTTCAGTCAGTCCTGGGGTGGCTGAGAATGTTGGCGCGTAGCTAGTGCACAGCTCCTGGATCTGCTGTCGCTGCATACGCCCAAGGGTCATGGAGAGGTTCACCTCTTCCACACCACCAGCACTTTTCCCTTCGTAGTAGACACCTTCAGGCCACTCAGCGTCGTCTCCTCCCTGGGCTGTAAACTGACAAACCTTTAATTCTCTGGAATAAAAGGGCTTTAGAGAATTAATATGGTACACCTTAGGCTTCCGGTTGGAGGTGGGGAATGCTATGAGATAATTAACAGCTCCCAGGCGCTCCTGGACCGTGAATGGCCCTTCCCACGATGCTTCCATTTTATGGGCCTGGAGCGCCCTTAAGACCATGACCTGGTCTCCTACTTTGAAGGAACACTCTCTGGCATGTTTATCATACCAGGCTTTTTGCTCTTTTTGAGCATCCTGTAAGTTTTCTCTAGCAAGGGCTAAAGAGGTTCGGAGGGTGTTTTGTAGGTTGGTTACAAAGTCCAGAATGTTAGTTCCTGGAGAAGGTGTAAATCCCTCCCATTGCTGCTTCACCAACTGCAATGGCCCCTTAACCTCACGGCCATATACAAGTTCAAATGGGGAAAACCCTAAACTGGGATGTAGGCAAAGAGCAACTGCTGCAACACTAGGTCCCAATCATTGGAGTGCTCATTTACAAATTTACGTATCATGGCCCCCAAAGTTCCATTAAACTTCTCCACCATGCCATTTGTTTGATGGTGGTAAGGAGTGGCAACCAAGTGATTTACCCCATGAGCTTCCCAAAGGTTTTTCATAGTTCCTGCCAGGAAATTAGTCCCTGCATCTGTGAGGATGTCGGAGGGCCAACCTACCCTGGCAAAAATGTCTGCTAGTGCCTGGCACACACTTTTAGCCGTGGTGTTGCTTAGAGCTACTGCTTCCGGCCATCGGGTGGCAAAATCCATGAAAGTCAGTATGTACTGCTTTCCTCTGGGTGTCTTTTTCGGAAAAGGACCCAGAATATCCACAGCTACTCGCTGAAATGGAACTTCAATGATGGGGAGTGGCTGGAGAGGGGCTTTGACCTGGTCTTGGGGTTTTCCCACTCTTTGGCACACCTCACAAGACTGGACATAGGTAG
The DNA here is from genome assembly GCF_965140235.1 of Caretta caretta. Taxonomy (NCBI): domain Eukaryota; kingdom Metazoa; phylum Chordata; order Testudines; family Cheloniidae; genus Caretta; species Caretta caretta. The sequence goes on from NC_134214.1 coordinate 56,579,668, forward strand.
AAACATCCTTGCCCATTCCCTCCCAGTGGAATGATCCCCCCAAACGGTCTTTGGTCCTGTTCACCCCAGCATGGCCACTAGGGTGATCATGGGCTAAGCTCAAGAGCTTGGCCCGGTATTTAGTTGGAACTACCAACTGTCTCTGAGGATGCCAGTCTTCCTGGTGTCCACCAGAAAGAGTTTCCTTGTATAAAAGTCCTCTTTCTACAACAAACCTGGATCGATTAGAAGAGCTGAGAGGCGGTGGGTTGCTCCGTGCCGCCGTCCAAGCTCTCTGGAGGCTTTCATCTGCTTCCTGTTCGGTCTGGAACTGTTCCCTTGATGCTGGGGACATCAGTTCCTCATTGGATTGTGGACCTAGGCTTGGTCCCTCTGGAAGCGATATAGGGGATGGAGCTGTTTCTGTTGACTGTGAACCGCTCTCCGCTGGTGCACTATGTTGGGATTCAGGCTCCGGCTGAGCCTCTTGTGTAGGGTTATCGGCTGCTGCCAGTTCAGGTTCAGTGGGGCCCTCTGGTGTTGAGGTTGCAAGTACTGGATTCAGGGCTGGCACGGGGTCTGGTGTTGGTTGTTTGGCTGGTTCCGGTTCTGGGACTGGTTCCGTCTGGGTCTCTGGGACTGGATCCACTACTGCTGTTGCAGACATTGGCATGGAGTCCGGGTCCATCACCTCTGACTGGGTCCTGATAGAAGTTTCCGGAACAGAGCTAGGCCTCACGGCTTGTTTAGCCTGGCTGCGGGTGACCATTCCCACCCTCTTGGCCTGCTTCACATGATTGGCCAAGTCTTCCCCCAACAGCATGGGGATGGGATAATCATCATAGACTGCAAAAGTCCACATTCCTGACCAGCCCTTGTACTGGACAGGCAACTTGGCTGTAGGCAAATTGAAAGAGTTGGACTTGAAGGGTTGAATCGTCACTTGGATCTCTGGGTTGATTAAATTGGGGTCCACTAAGCATGGATAGCTGACACTTGTGCTCCGGTGTCCCTCCACGCGGTGACCTTCTTCCCGCCCACACTCACAGTTTCCCTCCGCTCCAAGGGTATCTGGGAGGTATCTGGGCCTGTGGACCTCTGGTGTGATTCCGGTGCAATGAACTGTAATCTGTTGGGGTTCTTGGGGCAGTTGGCCTTTACATGCCCCAGCTCGTTACACTTAAAACATCGTCCAGCTGACGGGTCACTGGGGCGAGGAGGGTTGCTGGAGAACGGGGTGGTGGGACGATAAGGGGTCTGGAGGGTTCTTTGGGAGGTAGGTGGGGCTTTGGGCGGCCCCCGGTAATAGGGTGTGGTCTGGGGTGGTCCCTTCTGGTCTCCGCTCCAACTGCGACCAGTTTTCTTCTTCTGCCACCTCCACCCATCTGGCTCCAATCTCTCCTGCCTCGATTACAGTTTTGGGTTTCCCATCTAGGATGTATCTTTCTATTTCCTCAGGAACACCCTCTAAGAATTGTTCCATTTGCATTAGGAAGGGCAAATTTACTGGAGATTCAACACTTGCTCCTGATATCCAGGCATCCCAATGTTTCACAATGTGGTAGGCATGTCGGGTAAATGACATGTCTGGTTTCCACCTTAGGGCTCTGAACCTCCGACGAGACTGCTCGGGTGTTATCCCCATTCTGACTCTCGCCTTGGATTTAAACAGTTCATACTTGTTCATGTGTTCTTTAGGCATTTCAGCTGCCACCTCAGCTAAGGGTCCACTGAGCTGCGGCCTCAGCTCTACCATGTATTGGTCAGTAGAGATGTTGTACCCAAGGCAGGCCCTTTCGAAGTTTTCTAGGAAGGCCTCAGTATCATCGCCTGCCTTGTAGGTGGGGAACTTTCTGGGATGGGAAGTGGTACTTGGAGAAGGATTACTAGGGTTTGTTGGGATATTCTGCTGAGCCTTTATCTTCTCCATCTCCTCCACATACTTCCTCTCTTTTTCCTTCTCCTCCAGTTCTTTGTCCCTCGCTTCCATAGCTCTCCTGTGAGCAGCCGCTTGGTGTTGTTCGAGGTCTATCCCTGGTCTATCCCCGGCGAAGACGACTACAGACAGACCCAGACCCTTTGTTTCTCTCCCTCCTCCCAGCTTTTGAAAGTATCTTGTCTCCTCATTGGTCATTTTGGTCAGGTGCCAGCGAGGTTACCTTTAGCTTCTTAACCCTTTACAGGTGAGAGGAGCTTTCCCCTGGCCAGGAGGGATTTCAAAGGGGTTTACCCTTCCCTTTATATTTATGACAGGGACTGCCACCTGTTATGCCTAGACTACCTCTGAACCCGTTTTCCCTGCCGGCTTGGGACTTCAGTGCCTTGCCTTGTTTGAGCCAGACACGCTTGCCTGTTGCAAACACAGATCCAAGTCTGAGCCATGTGCCCTTACAAGCTGCAGGCTTAACTGAAAACAGCTTAAGAAGTGCTTCTGTCTCCCGCACTCAGATACCCAGCTCCCAATAGGGTCCAAACCCCAAATAAATCCATTTTACCCTGTGTAAAGTCTATACAGGGTAAACTCATAAAGTGTTCGCCCTCTATAATACTGATAGAGAGAGAGATGCACAGCTGTTTGTTCCCCTAGATATTAATACTTACTCTGGGTTAATAAGTAAAAAGTGATTTTTATTAAATACAAAAAGTAGGATTTAAGTGGTTCCAAGTAATAACAGACAGAATAAAGTAAATTACCAAGCAAAATAAAATAAAACACGCAAGTCTAAGCCTAATACAGTAAGAAAACTGAATATAGATTAAAATCTCACCCTCAGATATTTCAATAAGCTTTTTTTCACAGACTGGACACCTTCCTAGGCTGGGCCCAATCCTTTCCCTGGTACAGTCCTTGTTCCAGCTCAGGTGGTAGCTAGGGGATTTCTCATGACTACAGCCCCCGTTGTTCTGTTCCACCCCCTTATATATCTTTTGCACAAGACGGGAATCCTTTGTCCCTCTCTGGGTTCCCACCCCTCCTTCTAAATGGAAAAGCACCGGGTTAAAGATGGATTTCAGTTCAGGTGACATGATCACGTCACTGTAAGACTTCATTACCCACTTGCCAGCATACAGGGAGACTTACAAGTAAACAGAGCCACTTACAACCAATTGCCCTGGTTAATGGGAGCCATCAAGATTCAAAGCCACCATTAATGGCCCACACTTTGCATAATTACAATAGGACCTCAGAGTTATATTTCATATTTCTAGTTTCAGATACAAGAATATGTTTATACAAATAGGATGAACACACACACAGTAGTTTATAAGCTTTGTAATGATACCTTACAAGAGACCTTTTGCATTAGGCATATTCCAGTTATATTCACTCTCAATAGTATATTTTCATAACATCATATGGAGTGCACAGTCACAGTCAGCGTTGTAGTATTTGTTTGATAGCATTCCTTTCTCCAAGTAACATACTGTGAATAAAAAAGGAGTACTTGTGGCACCTTAGAGACTAACCAGTTTATTTGAGCATAAGCTTTCGTGAGCTACAGCTCACTTCATCGGATGCAACAAATACTGTGAATAATCATGATGTCCCAGCTCTTAATCATACATGACATCAGATGGTTGTAAGGACATGAACATCTACTAGGTATTTGCTGTGAACTGAAAGCCAAGGGCTCGGCAGGGTAGATGGATGTGGTTCAGAAGAAAAAGCCCTGGTTAGTAGAAAAGGAAGAGAGCAGAATGGTAGAAGAACTGAGGTGTACTGCAGTTTCTGTGGGGAATTCAAAGTGCTTAGAACATCAGTGTTAATGATCCAGATTTCTTCCATTTGCCGCTTCTGTGTGTCCTCTGCTAAAGGCCTTTGGTCTTCATGTAAATACTTAGCAGTGTTATCTGAAATAACCTAAAAGAATTTCTGCCCCTTTATTTCCTACAATAGCCGAGGTTTCTAAAGGAGTCATTTTAACTCTTGTAAATCAGAAGTGCTTTAGCTAGAAATGAGTTCTGACGATTTCCAGGAAAGTGGCAGTTTCTGTCTTGTGCAGTAGTGGTCTATAGTTTGGGTGGAGAGGGTCATTTGGGGCAAGGATTGTTCTAGAACAATGGGGCATTCCTTTTCTTCCCGTGAATAACTTTTCAAGTGTGTTCTGACTCTGCTCTGTGTCTTAGGTAAAGAAGCACAGACAGGGCCTTTGCTTTTTGATGATCTTCCACCGGTCAGCAGTGCTGACTCAGGTAAGAGGACTCTAATCGTGTTGTCGGCATCTGCCTAGCTTCTGTTTGCATCAGCATCTCTTCTCACGCTGAAATTTTATCTAAACCTTTTTTAATTATACATAAGTATAGGATAAAATCTTTCAGAATATCTACATGTTTGAGTGTCCATCTTCTTCCTCCTCACTCATTTCTTCAACTAATATAAATTGCTATCTTAATATGGATCTTTCATATTTTTTGAAATGTTAACATGGGGCATATTAAAAACATCAGTATAAGGCCTAGGTCCTCCGATTGTGTGCTAATAATTGTTTATATGCTGGAGAGATATGCATTTAAACTGATCTGGTCTGAGTAAGCTGGCATTTTGTAGCTTTCACATGTCTGTGGGACAGAATCGGAATTCTGCTCATGGGGTGGAGGCACTCAATTTACATGTTGACTGCTTTCTTGTGTTTCAGGGACAGGAGGACCTTTGCTCTTTGATGATCTCCCACCAGCTAGCAGTGGGGACTCAGGTAAGGGACTGTAACGGCCTTCATAAGGCTCCATACATGTCTTTCCTCATGGAATTTGTCAGCATAGCTTATCATACTGGGATTGTGATTCATCTTGTTTGTTCCAACAATCTTGCCTGTATCTTGGTGAGTATTTGGGCAGTTGCACTGGTAGTGGTGTCATATTCATGTAACACAAAATCTAAGTTAATCAAATGTGGATCTATCTGCAGAAACAAGTGCACAGGTTCCTTTCCATAACATCTCTGATGTCCTTGAAAGACTGCAGATAATGGGTTTTATAATACAGTAGTTCTCAACCAGGGGTGTGCAGAGGTCTTCCAGGAGTACATCAACTCCTCTAGATATTTGCCTAGTTTTCAACAGGCTACATAAAAAGCGCTAGCAAAGTCAGCACAAACTAAAATTTCATACAGACAATGACTTGTTTGTACACTGAAATGTAAGTACAATATTTATATTCCAGTTGATTTATTTAATAATTATATAGTAAAAATATGAGGAAAATAAGCAATGTTTCAGTACTAGTGTGCTATGACACTTTTTTGTATTTTTGTTTCTGATTTTGTAAGCAAGCACTTTTTAAGTGAGGTGAAACTTGGGGGGTACAGAAGACAAATCAGACTCCTGAAGGGGGTACAGTAGTCTGGAAAGGTTGAGAGCCACTGTTGTACTTTATGCTTTTTGCAGGTTGGAGTGAACTTTACACTGCTCACTTTAGAGAGCACTGGCTATAGTTATACATGCCGCAGTTAAGCACTGCACAAGCTTCATACAGCCTTGCTGCTGTGACTTGATCTTGGCCAAAACTGCCTACTGCTGTTACAATTGTGGATTCCTCTTAAAGCAAGACTGCCAGATTTGCCAAATTTTCATTGTGTAGACAGATAGTCCTTAGGGACTAGGAGGAGATTCATTCCATGAGCATTGAATCCACTGTCCCTTCAGATGCCATGATAATTATATTTCTGCTTCATCACCCCCAACTTTATTTTGTAGTCCATCCTGTCTCTTGTATATCTTCTATATAAGAATAGTATTGTCTGTCCTAGAAAGTAGTAACCATCCTTGACAACTATCATGCATGAAAAAGTTTGACTCAGACTCACAATTTATCAGACCACTCTGTATTAGCAGAGCAGCTTTGCTAATAAAACATTTAGAAGTGAGCCCCCCGAGTGGGGCTTGTCTCTTAATTTATACAGTTTTTTGGAGAACAACTTACAGAGAAGTTACAGACAAAAGAAGAAAAAGATTTTAGTCACCACCCTTTGAGATCCCTGAGACCAGTCACGTATCTTCAATTACCTGCCACCCTTAACAATCTCCTTTAACAGCTTCCAGTTAACTTAACTAATTGCCCTTCACACCTTCCATTCTGATGCCTGCTTCTTAGATGTGCTGGCTCTATCTTAATTGCTTCTCCATTCAAAAGCTAACTGTCCCTAGGTGTGCTCCCTCAGATACTTTGTAACATGTTTTGGCATGCCCTCTCATATACAATGTATCCAGCATGTCCCCTTATACAACCTTATACTTATACAATGTTATACTTCCACACAGTCATGTTGCAAAAACTAGAAATTCCTCAGCTTTAAACTTTTGGTTTTAACATATCCAAGCAGTTAACCAAGATCAGTCTGGTAGCTAGGAAACTAACGACAGGACCAAAGTGGGGGAGAGGGGAGTCTGCCAACCAAAATTTACCAGACTAGTAGTAGTACTGTAGGTCCATAATCCTTCAGTGTAAAAGGAATTGTTCTCTTCAGTGTAAGAGGTGAGTGATTCCCGTCAATAAAAACAAAAAAGGGCAGAAAACACTTCTGCAAAGTCTTCAGATATCTGAATTTTTGCTGTCTTCTAGCTTCACGCATCACTGAGCAGGTCTCAGCAGTAGGAAATCATGGGAAAGGAGAGAAGAGGAAAGTCTCAGAGGAAGAGAAGAATGGCCATGAAGAACTTGTGGAAAAGAAAGTTTGTAAAGGTTTTCAGACAGTTTGAAAACAAATGTACTCTGTTTTGTACTCTTTAAGTTGGGTTGAGTAAGTGCAGATCAAAGCTCATCTTTGGTTCCTTAGTACACTTTCTATGGTTATTTTTAAGAAATGAAGTGTGCTGCCTGCTGGCAGAGTTCATACTTAGATCCCAGGGTTTCGATGCATCCCCTAGGTATTCATTTGGGAGGCTATTAGCAGTTGTGCTGAACCAGCCCAGAAGTATAATAGTGGGTACTTTCACAACCATCCAGAGACCTGCAGTCAGAGCACAAGTCCTGGAGTAGCAAAGGTGTGGAAGTGACTGTCTGACTCCTGGCAGAGGTTCAGACCACTTTGCCCCGCTAGCATCTTGTCACTCCATCAAATGGTTGCAATGAAATTAGAAATCCTGAGAAAACTGGCTTAAACTTTCACATCTGGCTTGCTTGCTTTTTGGTACAGATGTGTAAAACACAGTAGTGATACAGATTTCCTAACATTGCACTAGGCTTTGAGAACTGGATTCGTTCAGTAGGTTCAAACCAAGAAAGATAAATTTGATTGAAACAGCATTTGGTTTAGCTTTATTTTATCTATTGTTAGCAGCCTCATTAGATTTACTGTTTCATCAAAAGAGTTTCCATGGAGTGCATCCCTCTCCTGGTCATGCGTGATATCCCAGTCTGATGTAGCTTTAGCACTCAAGCATGGTTGTCCTGCTTCAGTAGGATGCAAACTGCCTTACAGTTTCTGATGTGGGGACACTTAATACTAGTGTCACACAGCATGTCATTTTCAGCAAAAGGTTCCAAAAGCTGACCCTTTTTTAAAAAAAAATTTTTTTTAATTTCAAGTATAGCCCATGCAGGGCAAGACATGCTTCTTGTCATGATGCCATGGGATTTTCAGAATCTTGCATAGAGCAAAATGATCACAAGTTTGTAAATCAGGCTCAGGAGATGGAGACGTTTCATGTGTTTAAGTTTTGCTTTGTTTCTCACTAGCATCTGGAGGCATCTTTGGACTGAAAGGTTATATGGCAGAGAGAAAAGGTGAACGAGAAGAGATGCAGGATGCACATGTCATCTTGAATGACATCACTGAGGAGTGCAGACCCCTGCCCCCTCAAATGTAAGTATGCCAGACCTCCAGAGCCAGGGAATAACATTGTAGTACACAAGAGTCATAGAATCATAGAATATCAGGGTTGGAAGGGACCCCTGAAGGTCATCTAGTCCAACCCCCTGCTTGAAGCAGGACCAATTCCCAGTTAAATCATCCCAGCCAAGGCTTTGTCAAGCCTGACCTTAAAAACCTCTAAGGAAGGAGATTCTACCACCTCCCTAGGTAACGCATTCCAGTGTTTCACCACCCTCTTAGTGAAAAATTTTTTCCTAATATCCAATCTAAACCTCCCCCACTGCAACTTGCGACCATTACTCCTCGTTCTGTCATCTGCTACCATTGAGAACAGTCTAGAGCCATCCTCTTTGGAACCCCCTTTCAGGTAGTTGAAAGCAGCTATCAAATCCCCCCTCATTCTTCTCTTCTGCAGGCTAAACAATCCCAGCTCCCTCAGCCTCTCCTCATAACTCATGTGTTCCAGACCCCTAATCATTTTTGTTGCCCTTCGCTGGACTCTCTCCAATTTATCCACATCCTTCTTGAAGTGTGGGGCCCAAAACTGGACACAGTACTCCAGATGAGGCCTCACCAATGTCGAATAGAGGGGAACGATCACGTCCCTCGATCTGCTCGCTATGCCCCTACTTATACATCCCAAAATGCCATTGGCCTTCTTGGCAACAAGGGCACACTGCTGACTCATATCCAGCTTCTCGTCCACTGTCACCCCTAGGTCCTTTTCCGCAGAACTGCTGCCTAGCCATTCGGTCCCTAGTCTGTAGCTGTGCATTGGGTTCTTCCGTCCTAAGTGCAGGACCCTGCACTTATCCTTATTGAACCTCATCAGATTTCTTTTGGCCCAATCCTCCAATTTGTCTAGGTCCTTCTGTATCCTATCCCTCCCCTCCAGCGTATCTACCACTCCTCCCAGTTTAGTATCATCCGCAAATTTGCTGAGAGTGCAATCCACACCATCCTCCAGATCATTTATGAAGATATTGAACAAAACCGGCCCCAGGACTGACCCTTGGGGCACTCCACTTGATACCGGCTGCCAACTAGACATGGAGCCATTGATCACTACCCGTTGAGCCCGACAATCTAGCCAGCTTTCTACCCACCTTATAGTGCATTCATCCAGCCCATACTTCCTTAACTTGCTGAGTCATGACAAAAAGATGAAAGAGCTCCCATTAACTTTGCCTGAGCTCTTGACAGTGATCCCTCACTCTGAGCAACTACTGCTTGTGACTAAATATTGCTTTGTGTGGTGGTGTGGGTGATCTGCATTGTATTCCTAGATCTGCCACTGACTTTGAGAAAATCATGTAAGGTTTGATGATGCAAAAGGTGCCTCATTTGTTAGGTGGTCCATATCAGGTGCCTAAGACCTGACTTCCTTATTTTTATTTATTTATTTTTCCACGTGAAGTGCTGAGTACCCACCACTCCTGTTGACTTCAGTCAACTCCTCCTAGTACCTCTGGATATCAGGCACAAGATACCTGAAGGCTCTCAACTTGAGTATAGCTGTTTTAAGCCTTGCCTTTGGGGTTTCACAACAGTTAGTTAAAATCCCAGGTGTGACAGTGATGAGGAGCTTGGATACTTGGAGAAGAGAAGCCATCAGGTATCAAACTCTCAACTTTAATGATCTGAAAGTTATAATTAATTTGAGGGGAAGTGGTGGAATGTATCATTTTTAAAAGCAACACTGACAGACCATAAAAGATCATTTTAAAAACATTCTTTTAAAGCTAAATATGTGATCTAAAGCTTGTAGAACAAAAGGCAATTTGACAATAATTAGTATGTCCCCACGTCTCTTGTGTATTGCACAGCTGTAGCAACCATTCTGCATGAAGAGAATTCTGGGATGTGTTGGATTGGCATCTGTGAATAGCAAATTCTGAAATTGTTGGATAGAGGCTCCAGAGTTGGAGTGCCCATGAGGTGCAATGTCTAGCTGTTGTTAAATGTAGCTGGGGGCCATAGCCTCTCTTCCTTTCCTTCATTTCCTAGGGGAGATGGGGAAAGTTTTAGTACTCCATACATGCTAGCTCTACGCTTTTTAGAGGAAGCACTGCATTTTCTGTTCCAATACAGGTTGGGAGAGCTGCTGTGGACACAAGCCTCTTTTTACTAAATCTTAACTTCTGGTTGATATCAGCCCTTTCACAGCTAGTTTACATTCATGTTTCTTCCTTTGCAGAACCCGTGTCTCGTACTTTGCTGTTTTTGATGGCCATGGGGGAGTTCGAGCTTCAAAATTTGCAGCACAGAATCTGCACCAAAACCTGATTAGGAAATTTCCTAAAGGTAGGAGAGGGCCATATGGGGACATGTGCATCATCTGTCATTCCTCATGACTTGCTGCTGTGGTGTGTCCATTAAGAAATTACTTTGGATAGCCCGAGTCAGGGACATAGCTGTGTGTGGAGTATTGGGTGACCATGCCTCTAGGCTGGAGACAGGAGAGGTGTGATAAGTTGTTGAGCAGATTTGTTAGGCTATCAAGCCAAAAGCCATAACGGTGTTAGCTAGGTTAGGCAAACTCTATGGAATAGCCATAGCAGATGTATGAATATGGCTGAGGAAAATAATAGCATTACAATAGGTGTCCCTTGTCTTCAAGGGTGAATAACTAGGCTGTATTATACAAGCTGGCCATGCACGTTTATATCTGAATCTTTGGCAGTTGGGCACTTGGGTCATGTCTGCCCTATGTAACTAATGTGTGCAGTGTGACCTGTTTATGCATGTCAGACAGGTGAGGAAGGAGGCAAGGTTTAGATAAGCATGGTGTTTCAAAAGGAGCATACACTACTTTCTCTTGTGTTACAGGAGAGGTAGTCAGTGTGGAGAAAACAGTGAAAAGATGCCTTTTGGACTCTTTCAAACATACAGATGAGGAGTTCCTGAAGCAGGCCTCCAGCCAGTAAGTATAAATGTCCCCCAGAGCTACTTGTAACTATTAAAAATGTCTACCTCTCCCAGATCCCGATTCTGAGTTATCTCCTGAGTGGTACAGCCAGAAGGTGCAACTCCTACAATGGGACAAAGGTGACCTTAAGTTGTCATTGCTTCTTGCCAAGATTCCAATTGGCCTGTATGCAAGTTGGAGCCGCAGCCTTCAATGCCTGCTGATAGGCAGGCAGAGTGGCCATAATAGCTGGAGTGTAGTGCACTCCAACCCTGCCCCCTACACTACAGGCTGTACAGGACAGCAGCATAGGGCTACCCTACCCTGTAAGGGTAAGACCAGGATTGTCATGGGGAGTGAGGCACTATGGGGCCAGAATGTGAGCCAAAACTGGCTTTTGTCCCTTACTTCTATAGCACCTTTTGTGACCTGTATCCAAGGAGATCTTGCATATTACTAAAATAACAGTTAACGATCAAATAACTTAAGATATCAAGTGATAGCAATAGTTTTTTAACTTAAATCTGCAAGCTCATAGCATGACAGAGTGACATGTTCCTAGCACAAGGAATTCCAGATATTCAGGGAGTTCTGCATCGCCCTCTATCCAGAATTCAGGTGGCTACCAGCAGATATGCTCCCACATAGAGCAATGGTCATGACCAAGGATTCTAGTGAATCACTGAGATTATTTTTTTTTATGCCTTAAGTTATATGTAGTTAAACTTTTATCTGCCTGTCCCATGTTACTAGTTAAAGCTTGCATTATTTTCAAGACTGCTCTCTAAAGCAGTGGTTCTCAACCAGGGATCTGGGACCCCCTGGGGGGTTGTGATCAGGTTTCAGGGGGTCCGCCTAGCAGGGCTGGCATTAGACTTAATGGGGCCCAGGGCAGAAAGCCAAAGCCCCACTGCATTGGATTGAAGCCCAGGGCCTTGCCACCCGGGGCTGAAGCTGAAGACTGAGCAACTTAGTTTCACGGGGTCCCCTGTGGTGTGGGGCCATGAGCAATTGCCCTACTTGTTACCCCTAACACTGACCCAGGCTTTTATATGCAGAAAAACAGTTATTGTGGCACAGGTGGGCCGGGGAGTTTTTATAGCATGTTGGGCAGGCCTCAAAAAGAAAAGATTTGAGAACCCCTGCTCTAAAGGATGGATGGTCTGATGGTTAACAACTAATATTTGAATCGTCCTTCTAACGGACTATACTTTTTCTTAGCTTTGTTCTAATGGAGACTTATTTTCCTTGAGGAAAAACACAGCCTATCCCCACATGTGGGGGGGAACACCACTAACGCTTTGAGGTGCCACCATGTATCGCTTTATACTTAAGCAAGTGTGACAGACCCAGACCAGTGGGGTACAGGAGTCTGTTAGAAGGCAAATATACTGGCCACTGGATAAACAGTTTTCTGTTACCTGAGTGTCCAGAGCAGGGGATGCCCTAGAGCAATCCGGAACCTGCTAGAACCGGTTAAGACAGGCAAGATAATCAAGATACCTGGAGCCAATTAAGAACTTCGTAGAATCATTATGGCAGGCAGGCTAATCTGGACACCTGGTTTAAAAAGGACCTCCCATCAGTTAGTAGGGGAGTGCGCAAGGAGCAGGGAGTGAGAAGGCATGCTGCTGGAGGACTGAAGAGTTCAAGCGTGATCAGGCTTCAGGAGAAAGATTCTGCAGTGAGGATAAAGAAGGTGCTGTGGGAAGGCCATGGGGAAGTAGCCCAGGGAGTTGTAGCTGTCACGCAGCTGATACAGGGAACATTGTAGACAGCTGCTATCCACAGGGCCCTGGGCTGGAACCTGGTGTAGAGGATGGGCCCAGGTTCCCCCCAACTCATGATCAGACACAGGAGGAGTTGACCTGGTCTGTGAGAAACACTAGAAGGGAAGGTCTAAATTGGAAAGGGATCTGGCCTGTCCCCGACCCACTAGGTGGGACACAGAGACTGCGGGGATTGTTCTCTGTTTTCCCCCATGTTGGCCAGTCATAAGGTTAGCTGAGTGGATGGCAGGTTTGAGCCATTAGCAAAGTGGCCAAACTGAGGGCTGCCGTGAATCTCTGAGGCAAGCAAATCCGCCAATAAGCGCAGGACCCACCAAGGCAGAGGAGGAACTTTGTTACACAAGTTACATGCTGGGTTAATCCAACTTGGTTACCAGCCTTGCATATCCTTTCCATTTCATAACTTTTCATCTATAACACATCTGGAGAGAATATCGATACATCTAGCAATGAGCTTAGAAATTTCACTTCATATGTACAACATCACAAACCAAACTCCAGTTCAGCCCTCTAACCCTAACCAGTTAAACAAAACAAACGTGACCAGTGTAGGCACTAAAAAGTACTAACAGAATTCGTTAAAACAATTATTTGATATCTTTCCCAAACCTGTGTTTTTAAAAAAAACAAAACTCCATCTAACCTGTATATATTATATTCTGTAATCTACACGGCTGCATTTGCAAACTTGTTAGTTACATCAGCATTTGAAATTATGGAGAAATTTAATTAGGCTCTTCAGCATCAGGAAAACACAAATGAAAGATGATTTAGGAGCAGATAAATTTAAGAAATGACACTCAGAATTGTTATACTGTTATGTCTGGTCCACAGTAAGGAAAACAGTGCTGCAGCTATAATCCAAGCAGCATGTCTGATTTTACACTATGCTGTCTAGACACTTGTTGAACTACAGAAAGCCAAATGTCCGGAAAACAACTTAAACAGGGAGTGGGGATTACTGAAGCTGGAGGATGGTGGGTACTGTGGGTGATGATTTGAAATAGTATGAGTGAGGAATACCAGGTATGAGGGGAGCAGTGAGTAGATTGCATATTCTCCTCTGTTACTGTTTAGTTCCTCACCATCCACCTGCCCTGCACTCTATGGAAGTTGCCACTTAAGGAGAACTTCCATTATTTTTTAGGCACTGAGAGCTAGGCAGTTACTGTGAAACTTGTTCTGTCATACCCTTAAATGAGTTCCCTGGAGTTGAGTGTAGCATGGAATGGGAGGAGAAGAAAAATGCAGAGAGGTAGCTGTTACCTGCAGCCATCCCTCAGAACCCCACCTTGGGGGTGCCACCCACAGTTAGAAATTGCTGCTCTATGTTGCTAATCTGTCTTCATCTTAGTATGTATCTTGTCTGTATAAACCTGTTTTATATAATTAATTTAACAAAAACCTGTGAGCAAAACGGGGAGAACTCCCAAACAGAATCTTGGCGTTTTTGTGCTAGTTGACTTCTGAATGTCTTGCAATGGAGGCATCCTTTGCAGGGTTCTCTGAACCTTTAGAAATAGAACACTGGGTTAACCTCTAACAAAAACTAGCTTTTTCCATTGTAACCTTATTTCTGGTGCCTCCAGGAAGCCTGCGTGGAAGGATGGGTCCACAGCAACCTGTGTCCTGGCTGTGGATAACATCCTTTACATTGCCAACCTTGGAGACAGCCGGGTAAGTAACACTAAGAAACCTACTATGTAGATTTTAATTGTATAACATCCCCAGTACTTGCAGGAGGAATGGATTTCCACCCTTTATAGGGATTCCGGTTGGGAGATGCTAAAGTAATTGATTACACTGATTACATTAATTGTTTGTCAATCATTCTTTACTGAGCTTCACTGGAAGATCCTGGACAGAAGTAGCTGGGAGCTCCCAACTGTTCCTACAAAGATTCCTCCTTGAAGAGGCTGAGACTTAGAGTAGCTGTGTGTCCCTCTAGGTTCTAACTTACAAGAACATAAAAACGGCCATACTGGGTTGGACCAATGGGCCATCTATCCCAGTATCCTGTCTTCTAACAGTGGCCAATGTCAGGTGCTTCAGAGGGGATGAACAGGAAGTCTGTGTCCACAGTCTCTGTTTGCCAGAAGCTGGGAGTGGATGTTGGGATGAATCACTCGATGACTTCCTGGGAGTGAACAGGAAGTTAAGCCCATTCCTGCCCCTAAAGCTGCATTTTTTTTCACAGGAATTTAAGAGAAACTCTCCTATTCCCCCAGCAGTCCATGTGACTTCACTTGTGTTCCCCCCCTCCCCCCGGGCTTTTAGCACAAGATTCTTTCTCACTGCTAACCAACCCTGGGACAGATTCTGCCACATTAAAGAAATCATTCTCCAGTAGAAACAGTGCAAAATTGTGTGCCACTGTTGCAACAGTCAGTTCAGCCTGCAAATCACTAGTTTGCATGCGTACTTTAGCTAAAGGGGCACGGACTTAGTAACCTCTCACCAATTCTAATCCTGCAATTTTCCCTGGCAACAAATCCTCCTGGATCAGGTCCTCCTGACCACAGAAGTCTCTATCCTTAAACCAACAAGTACTTTCCCATTAAATTTAACAGCATGCATATGCTAACTGCTTGGTTGTGTAGAAGCAACATTTACAAATCCTATGTGGAAAGAAGCAGCAGCCTGGCTCTGAGAAGCAGCAGCTTCATGTATTACCTGCTGCCTGTTCCCTCTTAACCAAGGGCAATTATTGTTCAGGTGCTCAATGGACTTACAATGGTAGCACCTCTTGGGCTCCTCTGCTTGTACAGGAGATTTGAGACGAGTAACAGGAGTGGGGAGGTGAACGCCCAGCCTCCTTTTTCCCGGGGTATAACGGTGATTCTGCTTTCCCCCAACCCTGTACCCCTCTGCCAGTGGTTTATGTTTAATTGCAGCTTGTGATTGCTCGTAAGAGTTCGCAAACCCAGCTAATTCACCCACTGCATTCACCGTTTTATCCCACAAATACAGTTTTACATCATCACTGCACATATTCAGGAATTGTTCCTGAGTAACCAAATCACACATTCCTTCCAAGCTTGTAATGCCTTTCCCCGTCACCCACTTATCTACCAAATCTCTCTCTTCATTTATATAAGCCACATTACTCAAACCAGATCTCCTCTTAAGACTCCTGAATTTAACCCTGTAGGTTTCAGGTGTAATCTGAAACTGTTTCAAAACCAGTTCCCTAAATTTACCATAGTTTGAAGCATCATCACTAGGCATCTTACTGAATATGTCCAGAGCTCTGCCAATTTTGCAATCAATGTGGTCATTTTTTGATCTTCAGGGATAGTATGGTCAGTCTTTCAAAGGTGATTTAAATATTGGGCAGTATCACTGGATTCATCATACTGTGGACATAGTCGCTCCCATTTGTCGATTTTTGGGGAAGTGGAACCAGCAGCTAGAGGGTTTTGTCTCTTTTACTCCATAACAGTCAGTTTATGCTTCTGGGCCTGTATTTCTCTGTCTCTTAACTCCAGGGCTCTCTTGTCCCTGGCTGCTTCTGCTTCCATTGCCCTTTTGTGGGCAGCTTCCTCCCTGGCTGTCTCTGCATTAATTTCCATTTGTTTTAATTCCATCAGTCCTCTAAGTTCATTTTCTTTCTCAGCCATTTGCAACCTGTGCAGTTCTATCTTTTTCTGAGTCTCACTCACGTTGCTGATTTTTCCTGCCTCTATTCCCTTCCCCAAAATAAGCAAACAGAAAATAACAAATCAAAGAATATCAGGATTGGAAGGGACTTCAGGAGGTGATCTAGTCCAACCCCCTGCTCAAAGCCGGACCAATCCCCAACTAAATCATCCCAGCCAGGGCTTTGTCAAGCCTGACCTTAAAAACCTCTAAGGAAGGAGATTCCACCACTTCCATAGGTAACGCATTCCAGTGCTTCACCTCCCTCCTAGTGAAGGTTTTTTCTAATATCCAACCTAAACCTCCCCCACTGCAACTTGAGACCATTACTCCTTGTTCTGTCATCTGCTACCACTGAACAGCCTAGATCCATCCTCTTTGGAACCCCCTTTCAGGTAGTTGAAAGCAGCTATCAAATCCCCCCTCGTTCTTCTCTTCCGCAGATGAAACAATCCCAGTTCCCTCAGCCTCTCCTCATAAGTCATGTGTTCCAGTCCCCTAATCATTTTTCTTGCCCTCCGCTAGACACTTTCCAGTTTTTTTCACATCCTTCGTCTGGTTTGGGGCCCAAAACTGGACACAGTACTCCAGTTGAAGCCTCACCAATGTCAAATAAAGGGGAACGATCATGTCCCTCGATCTGCTGGCAATGCCCCTACTTATACATCCCAAAATGCCGTTGGCCTTCTTGGCAACAGTGGCACACTGTTCACTCATATCCAGCTTCTTGTCCACTGTAACCCCTAGGTCCTTTTCTGCAGAACTGCTGCCTAGCCATTTGGTCCCTCGTCTGTAGCGGTGCATGGGATTCTTCCGTCCTAAGTGCAAGACTCTGCACTTGTCCTTGTTGAACCTCATCAGATTTCTTTTGGACCAATCTTCTAATTTGTCTAGGTCCCACTCTATCCTATCCCTACCCTCAGCGTATCTACCTCTCCTCCCAGTTTAGTGTCATCTGCAAACTTGCTGAGGGTGCAATCCACGCCATTCTCCAGATAATTAATGAAGATATTGAACAAAACCGGCCCCAGGACCGACCCTTGGGGCACTCCGCTTGATACCAGCTGCCAACTGGACATGGAGCCATTGATCACTACCCGTTGAGCCCGACAATCTAGCCAGCTTTCTATCAACCTTGTCGTCCATTCATCCAGCCCATACTTCTTTAACTTGCTGGCAAGAATACTGTGGCAGACCATGTCAAAAGCTTTGCTAAAGTCAAGGAACAACACGTCCACTGCTTTCCCCTCATCCACAGAGCCAGGCACTTGTCTGTTCTCCAGCCACCACGCCCAAAACTCACTCTAATGACAGGTTTCAGAGTAGCAGCCATGTTAGTCTGTATTCGCAAAAAGAAAAGAAGTACTAGTGGCACCTTAGAGACTAACCAATTTATTTGAGCATAAGCTTTCATGAGCTACAGCTCACTTTATCGGATGCTGTAGCTCATGGAAGCTTAGGCTCAAATAAATTGGTTAGTCTCTAAGGTGCCACTAGTACTCCTTTTCTTTCTGCGAAAACTCACTTAAAATCACTACCAGTATCTCAAAGCAATCAGCTGTGCTCGCTGCACCACTGTGACGGCTTGGATCACAGAAAACCCCTTGAACTGCCATCTGAGGTATTGAGACTACCCCTGAGCCTGTTTCCCCTGGCAGCTTGGGACTTCAGTGCCCTGCCTGGTTTGAGCCAGACATACTATCCTGCTGCAAACCCAGACCCAGGTCTGGACTATGTCCCCCAACAGCTGCAGGCTTAACTGAAAACTGCTTAAGAAGTGTTCCTGTCTCTAACACCCAGATGCCCAGCTCCCAATGGGGTCCAAACCCCAAATAAATCAGTTTTACCCAGTATAAAGCTTACACAAGATAAACTCGTTTGTTTGTTTGCTCTCTATAACACTGATAGAGAAATATGCACAGCTGTTTGCCGCTCCCCCCCCCCCCCCCCAGGTATTAATACATATTCTGGGTTAATTAAGTAAAAAGTGATTTTATCACTCCCACCCCCCGTGGTTACTGTCCTTTGTTCCAGTTTCTTTCAGATAGCCTCTCCACCCACAAAGGATATCTCTTGAGCCAGCTGAAGACAAAATAGAGGGGCCTCCCAGGGGCTTAAATAGAACTGTGGTTGGAGACCCCCTCCTCTCCTATGCAAAATCCAGTTCCAAGATAGAGTTTTGGAATCACATGGGCAAATCACATGTCCAAGCATGACTGAGTTCCTTGCCAGCCAGGCCACATTCCTGGGAAAGCTCTCCAAGTTCATTGTTAGCTTAAGTGTTTCTTGATTGGGAACTTTAACTTGCAAATTCCTTTCTAAAGAAGCTGACCAAATGCTTTAATTAGGCTATTTAAAATTAAACAAGTACACAGCCAGTATTCATAACTTAGAACACAGAAATGATACATGCATAAAATAGGATGAATATATTCAGTAGATCATAACCTTTGCAGAGAGATGTTACACGGCATATGTAGCATAAAACGTATTTCAGTTATGTCATATATTCATTCATAAGCATATTTCCATAAAACATTATGGAGTGCCATGTCACACTGTACTCCACTTAGACGCAATTCTTGATTTCATCTTCCTCTTGTGGTTTCTGGGACTAACTGCTCCAAGAAGTAGTCATTTATGGTGTCAAAATACTTTATCTCTGCATCCTGTCCTGAGATGACATGTACCCAGTCATTGTAGGGATAGTTGAAATCCCCCATTATTACTGAGATTTCTGTTTGTTAGGGTTTTTTTATAGCCTCTAATCTCCCTGAGCATTTCACAGTCACAATCACCGTCTTGGTCAGGTGGCCAGTAGTGTATCTCTACTGCTATATTCTTATTATTCAAGCATGGAACTTCTATTTATGGAGATCTTCTTTGGTACAGTTTAGTTCATTTTAAGATTTGTGCTATATTTGACTCTCTATGCTTTCTTTCACATATAGTACCACTTCCCCACCAGCATGTGTCATTCCTATATATTGGGGGTTCTCAAACTGGGGGCTGGGACCACTCAGTGGGTCACAAGGTTATTACATGGGGAGTCACAGGCTGTCAGCCTCCACCCCAAACCCCGCTTTGCCTTCCAGCATTTATAATGGTGTTTTAAATTTATACAGGGGGGGAGGGTCGCACTCAGTGGCTTACTATGTAAAAGGGGTCACCAGTACAAAAGTTTGAGAACCACTGCTATATATTTTGTACCCTGGTATTAGTGTCCCATTGATTATCATCATTCCACCAATTTTCCATGGTGCCTATTATATCAATATCCTCATTTGATATCTGGCACTTGTATTTGCCCTTCTTAATATTTAGACTTCTAGCATTTGTATATAAGCACTTAAAAAACTTGTCGATATTTAGCTGTCTGCCATTATGTGATGATATGCCCTTCTGCAAACCTGTTGTGTTCTTTAGCTGTCTCCTGGTGGACTCCAGGTTGTGCTAGATACCTGATTATATCTTTTAGTTAGTGGTGTCTTCAATTTATTTTAAAAATCCCATAAATTACTTGCATTTCAAAAATAATTTTAAGATCAATCTTCTTCTTTGCCAAAGGGATGAAATTCAGTACAATAATTTTTGGTCTTGCCATGAGTTTTTATTTCCTGGGGAATTGAACCTGAAAACCTTTGTTCAGGGAAGAGATCCTTTGTTCTGCATTTGTTTGGTAGAAACTTTATACTACAGGCTTAACACCACTTACTCACAAGGGGTTTTTGTCAGCACAGGCGATTTTGTGTCGTTACAACGAGGAGAGTCAAAAACATACAGCCTTAAGTCTCAGTAAAGAACACAACCCTACCCAATATGAGGAGCGAATGAGGATACAGAAGGCTGGAGGAAATGTCAGGTAAACAAGAGAAGAGATGGGAATGAGCCTGAACTCTCATGTGGTTTGGGTGTGCTCAGCACACCCAGCTCCCATAGAAGTTGATTGTGCTTACCATGTTTGAAAATCAGGGCACATAGGAATCTTGCTAGAGAAGCAGTTGTTTATGGGGTGCCCTCCAAGAATCCTGTAACTGGAATGGTAGGCTGAAATTAATTTTCCTGGCCTTAGAAAGAAACCGAGGGTGGATTTGTCCTAGAGGCATGGTACTGTGTTGCACTGGCAGGAGGGTGGAGCAGTGTTATGTGTCTTTGAGTGAAAGCCAGATGGCACTAAACAAGCACATATAAACTAAAACAGCAAAAAATTGCTCCTTGAGTGTATCTAAAGCTGCTTCCTCATTTCCTTGAAATATTATGCATACAGTGGCACCCTTAGTTCATCAACCAGGAGTTTGTCTGTATAGACGGTCAATGTATGGCAAGGTGAGATGTAAATCTACTCCATGCTAGTGTGCTGTTCGCTAACCGTCCACATGGATCCTGTTGATGCACACTGAAAGTTCTGTAGTGTGCTTTTATATACTCACACTCAAATTCTACTCTGCTTTGAAATGGATGTCAGCAGGGTCCACCCAAACAGTTAGTGAGCAGCAGGCTAGTGCCAGGTAGATTTACATCCCAGCTTGCCATACACTGTACAGAAAGGTTTCAGAGTAACAGCCGTGTTAGTCTGTATTCGCAAAAAGAAAAGGAGTACTTGTGGCACCTTAGAGACTAACCAATTTATTTGAGCATAAGCTTTCATGAGCTACAGCTCACTTCATCAGATGCATACTGTGGAAAGTGTAGAAGATCTTTTTATACACACAAAGCATGAAAAGATACCTCCCCCCACCCCAGTCTCCTGCTGGTAATAGCTTATCTAAAGTGACCACTCTCCTTACAATGTGTATGATAATCAAGGTGGGCCATTTCCAGCACAAATCCAACAGCTATTAACAACAGGAGGGTGGGTGGGTGGGTGTGTTCGGGGGGGGAGAACCTGGATTTGTGCTGGAAATGGCCCACCTTGATTATCATACACATTGTGAGGAGAGTGATCACTTTAGATAAGCTATTACCAGCAGGAGAGTGGGGTGGGGGGAGGTATTTTTTCACGCTTTGTGTGTATAAAAAGATCTTAATCAGTTGCATACTGTGGAAAGTGTAGAAGTGAGCTGTAGCTTATGAAAGCTTATGCTCAAATAAATTGGTTAGTCTCTAAGGTGCCACAAGTACTCCTTTTCTTTTTACTGTATAGACAAGCCCTTAGTAGTGATTAAGGTTTGAGATGTTCCCTATATTTAAAATGGGTACTCTTTCTAGAGCTGGAATGGACTTCTTTTAAAGTGCACTCACTCTGTGTGCATGTGAACACATAGACACTTTCGGTCTGGTGTATATTAATACTTAAATATCTGCTGTATTTTAATACTTGATCACTTTCTTGAAGACTTCCTTTTGACACAGTCAATGTTTCAACTAGTTACATCTTGACTTTTTTTACAGGGAAGTCAAAATCAGAGTGAAAAGATGTGTGGTTTGGTTTTGTTTGTTTTTTTTTAATTCCTAAATGTTCGGAATGCACGTGCTTCAAACTCCCCTGGAATCTTATCTTGCAGGGTGTGGGAATGGGTGGGCTAAGGCTTGTAATGCTAGCGTTCTCTGGAAATGGCATGTCCCTTATCTTCAGAGGGCACATGCCATTATTTGTGTTTATCACCAATCCATCTCTGCAAGTAGGAAGGAGATGAACAAGTCTCTTAGTTCTTTGCAGACTTTAGGCAACATCTCCATTGGCTAGGAGTCTACCCATGTTTCAGTGGTTAAATGTTTTATGACAGAAAGAGGGAGGAAGGGAACTGTCAGCACACTGAATTATTGCAGGTTAACAAATAAGAGAAGCACCTGAATGGCATTCATCTGAGTTTTTGGTGGTGGAGTAGGTTCTGCCTACTGTTTTGGATTCAGAGGTTTACATTCAAGTAACACATACTTTAGGTCTCTGTGCAGTTGCCTCTGTGTATTAGTCATCACATAATACAAGTAGTGCTGTGTATTCATAGACTATCAGGGTTGGAAGGGACCTCAGGAGGTCATCTAGTCCAACCCCCTGCTCAAAGCAGCACCAATCCCCAATTTTTTCCCCAGATCCCTAAATGGGCCCCCTCCAGGATTGAACTCACAACCCTGGGTTTAGCAGGCCAATGCTCAAACCACTGAGCTATCCCTCCCTCGTATTGATACTATATAAAGATACACCAGTAAAGCTTAACTAAATAGGCAGTGTCTCTGAAAAGATAGGGGGTGAGCTGATGAGGGATGGGGCAGCTTGAAGAAACAAGCAACTACCAACTGAAGAATCGGGCCCTAAGCAGAGATGGGGCCATAATTGGAGGAGAAGTGTAAGTGGATTGGCAAAGGGATACAGATATGGATGGAGCAGGTCTCTGCATGGAAAGTCTTTTGAAAAGCCAGTTGGGAATTTTGAATTAGTTCAAAGTAGGGCTGTCAATTAATTGCAGTTAACTCACGTGATTAATTAAAAAAA
The DNA here is from genome assembly GCF_965140235.1 of Caretta caretta. Lineage (NCBI taxonomy): Eukaryota > Metazoa > Chordata > Testudines > Cheloniidae > Caretta > Caretta caretta. Next base: position 56,602,227 of record NC_134214.1, read on the forward strand.
AATTAATTGCAATTAATCGCACTGTTAAACAATAGAATAATTTCAATTTGTTAGTATTTTTGATTTTCTACATTTTCAAATATATCTATTTTGATTACAACACGGAATATAGTGTACAGTTCTCACTTTATATTTTTGATTACAAATATTTGCACTGTAAAAATGATGATAAAAGAAATAGTATTTGTCAATTCACCTCATACAAGTACTGTAGTGCAATCACTTTATCCTGAAAGTGCAACTTACAAACGTATATTTTTGGTTACATAACTGCACTCAAAAACAAAACAGTGTAAAACCTAAGAGCCTACGAGTCCACTCAGTCCTACTTCTTGTTCAGCCAATCACTAAGAGAAACAAGTTTGTTTGCATTTATGGGAGGTAATGCTGCCCACTTAATTACAATTTCACGTGAAAGTCAGAACAGATGTTCATAGAATATCAGGGTTGGAAGGGAGGTCATCTAGTCCAACCCCCTGCTCAAAGCAAGACCAATCCCCAATTTTTTTCCCCAGATCCCTAAATGGGGCCCCCTCAAGGATTGAACTCACAACCCTGGGTTTAGCAGGCCAATGCTCAAACCACTGAGCTATCCCTCCCCCCTCTGTTCACATGGCACTGTTTAGCTGGCATCGCAAGATATCTGTACCAGATGCGCTAAAGATTCATATGCCTCTTCGTGCTTTGGCCATTGTTCCAGAGGACATGCTTCCATGCTGATGATACTTGTTAATTAAATTTGTGACTGAACTCCTGGGGGGAGAATTGTATGTCTCCTGCTCTGTTTCTTACCCACATTCTGCCATATATTTAATGTTATAGCTGTCTCGGATGATGACCCAGCACATGTTGGTGGTTTGTTTTTAAGAACACTTTCACTGCAAATTTGACAAAATGCAAAGAAGATACCGATGTGAAATTTCTAAAGATAGCTACAGCACTCAACCCAAGGTTTAAGAATCTGAAGTGCCTTCCAAAATCTGAGAGGGATGAGGTGTGGACCATGCTTTCAGAAGTCTTAAAAGAGCAACACTCTGATGCAGAAACTACATAACCCGAACCACCAAAAAAGAAAATCAGCCGTCTGCTGGTGGCATCTGACTCAGATGATGAAAATGAACATGCACTGCTTTGGATCATTATGGAGCAGAACCTGTAGTCAGCTGGATGTATGTCCTCTGGAATGGTGATTGTAGCATCAAGGGACATATGAAACTTTAGCGCATCTGGTACGTAAATATCTTGCGATGCCGGCTACAACAGTGCTGTACAAACATCTGTTCTCACTTTCAGGTGACATTATAAACAAGAAGCCGGCAGTACTATCTTCTGCAAATGTAAACAAATTTGTTTGAACGATTGGCTGAACAAGAAGTAGGACTGAATGGACTTGTAGGCTCTAAAGTTTTACGTTGTTTTGTTTTTGAAAGCAGCTATTTTGTACATAATTCTACATTTGTAAGTTCAACTTTTATGATAAAGAGATTGCACTACAGTACTTGTATTAATGTGAATTGAAAAATACTTTTTTGTCTTTTACAGTGCAAATATTTGTAATCAAAAATATAAAGTGAGCACGGTACACTTTGTATCCTATGTTGCAATTGAAATCAATATATTTGAAAATGTAGAAAACATCCAAAAATATTTAAATAAATAGTATTCTATTATTGCTTAATAGCGTGCGTAATAGCGATTAATTTTTTTAATCTCTTGACAGCCCTAGTTCTAAGATGGCTAGAAAGTCAGTGAGGGTGATGGAAAGAAGGCATGATACGGTTTTCTCGCTTTTAAGGCCCTTCATGGCTGCTTCTTATTATTATTTGGGGGGGAGGGATAGCTCAGTGGTTTGAGCATTGGCCTGCAAAACCGAGGCTTGTGAGCTCAATCCTTGAGGGGGCCATTTAGGGATCTGGGGAAAAAAATGGGGATTGGTCCTACTTTGAGCAGGGGGTTAGACTAGATGACCTCTTGAGGTCCCTTCCAACCCTGATATTCTATGTTTCCCAGCCTGTCATTTCATAAATGGTATTGAGATGTCAGCCCTTATCAAACTTGCTCTACCGTTGATGTCAGCTTTCATTGCTCTTGGCTGCATCTTCGTGCTTTCTCCCATGCCACCCACTATGTATGGGCAAAGCCTCCATTTTGTCCTTCAGATCCTTCCGTAAAACTCACCTCTGCCACAGTGTTTACAAAAAAAAGTCAGTGGTTAGGCTGCTGGTTTGCTGTGACAGCTGCTTATTATGGTGGTCAGAATCCTCTTGTTACTCTCTACTCCTGTATGATGTTTCAGTGTGTTGGCTCTTGTCTTACACTTTAGGGCAGGGATTGTCTTATGTTTGTACAATACTTAGCACAATAGTCTCTAGGCACTACTATAATACAACTAATAAATAAAAGATAGCACATACATCAGCTATGTAAGACTTTCCCCATTATCCTGTACCTCTACCCTAACATGCAGGGACCAACCCTTGTGTTTTGCTAAGGCTACCAATGAGGGTGAAGATTAATGCCTGTCTGTGGTTTCTATTTGGATACCTGTCCACTAGGAGCTACAGTGACACTGCCAAGGCAGGCCTCTGTCAGATGGTTTTTCAGTGCTTTCTGCTACTATTGATGGTGCCTTATGTTGAATTATGCCAGGTGCACGATTAAGGTAGGATTTTTAAAGGTGCTTGTTGATTTCATGGGGAGAAATTTAGACCAGCATTGAGTGCTTTTGAAAAAATCCCATGCTCTGGGCATAACTTGATGTATTTAAGCTTTGTTAGGTATCCCTAGAGTGTGCGGTTATTGACCTTGCTGGAATTGAATCAGTGACCTGGAAATGAAAGGCCCATTGCCAAATGTCCCCAGGCTCTTGACAGTCTTGAAATGGGAGGGGCACATGGTATCTCCCTCCTTTTTGTGCACATAACTCATGTTTTCTGCATGCCGCAGCTCCTTTAAAAACAAAATCTGCCTCCAAGGCTTGTGTCCTGCATATCCCTGGCCTGCCAGAAAGCAGATCAGCATGTGCAGTTTGAAGAAGTTGCTTGGTACAAACATTGTAATGATACAGTGGGTTGCTCTCTCTTGTCAGTTTGCAGGAAGAGAGGGTACAAGAAGAGGCATGTTTAAATTTGTGCAATTTCTTAACACTACTTCGGCATGAGCAAGCACTCAGATTCCATTTTAGGTGTGTGCACACCCATGTGCACAGTAGTCATCATTTTTTTGCCTTAGCGGTATCCGGAGGGCCAGCTGTGGCTCCCCCTGGAGTGCCGTAGTCATGCGCTGGTATATGAGAAGTCGCAGGCCTTACATACTCTGTTCTTCTTACTGCCCCTACAGTTGGTCAGAGTGACTTTGCCTCAGCAAGTGGATAATGATTTTTCCCAGCATCTATTGTCTGTTCTTTGTATATAGTTGTTTACAGTAGTTAGTAATTAGGTGTTAAGTTATAAGGCTTCCTTTAGTAAGCCTCAGCAGGGACTCCCCGGTCTCCAGGTTTCAAGCCTTGTTCAGCCTGCAGTAGGCCTGTGCCTGTTAGTGACCCTCATAGCCACTGCCCCTTGGGAGAGTAGCACATAAAGGACAAGTATTGAATTTTCAAGAACTTTCAACCCAAAACTCAAAAGAAGCGTGACATTCGTCTAAGGGCCTTTCTTTATAGAGGCTGCACTTTGGCCGGCATCGGAGTCTTCCTGCTCCGACTCTACCCCTAGCACCTCCACATCAGTGAAGAGCGTTTTGCCCGGCACCAAGCTCTGCCCAGCACCGCTCCCCTCTGCCAGTGTCCAAGAAGCACCTAAAAAAGTGAGGCTCCCTGGCACCAAGCAAGGAGGGATGGGGTATTGAGCAAAGGACCCAGTTTGGGCCATCTGCCCACTCCAGAGCCTTGAGGGGGTGCCTCTCCTGTTAGATCCCCCAGCCTCTCTTCTCCACCCCCCGATCCCACTCCTGGGAGCAGTAGGGGACCTTAGCACCTGGGAGCACCTTTGACGTTTGTTACCCTCCTGGCGCCTAGGGAGAAGAAAGCAATTCCAGCCACCCCTGCCTCCTAGGCCTTGGCCTCCCTGCCAAGTCTCCTTTAGGAGAAAAGAGAGAGAGACAGGGGGTTCAGTCATCATTGGGTGACTGGGAGGTGGAGGAGCAATCAGCCTGGCCTGGCAAGACACCAAAGGGGCCAGAAGCACTCATTTTGAGAATGCACTCAAGGACGGCACCCCAATCAGTTCTCAGAATCCACCTTCCTCAACTGCCTGTGTCCCTTCTAGTCGGCATGGTCAAAAGTAACCTCAGACCGTTGGGTGCTGAAGGACATAAATTCACACCGTGTAGAGGTCAAGCACAGGAGTTTATTACGTACAGCACTGGCGGAGTGTCACCTCGCTTGTTAGGCTCAGAGATACTGTCAATCAATTGATTACAATGGAATATATGGATTTCCCATGGGCAGGGGAAAGTGACTGGGTAGGCAGTCCTACACTGCCCCCCTGCCCCCACCCCCAGATAGGTTTAGCTGCAAGACATGATAGCACAGTAGCCAATGGTCAAAGGTTACATAATGTCTCCACCCATGGTCTCAAGTTCACAAATTAACATTTAGTTAATACTTTAATGTATTAGTATAAAAAACACAAATCCATATACCACATTATTACATCAGCAATGGATTTTAACCCTTCAGTCCCTCCTCTTGACCCTAGGGTTTCCTAACCCGCCAGGTCAAATATACCAATTTCAATGTACCCAGTCTATTTCGGAGTCACCGGTAAAGCACCAATACCATCAGGAATGTCAGGATAGACTCCCCACATAACTTGACAAAATAGCACCCAGATCCATCCCCAGGGGACCTTATCACCTGAGATGGCATCGCCAATGATCATCGTTTTAACCTCCCCTGCCTGGTTCTGCACCTTTGAGTACTTCACAGCGGCCTGGTCCACGGTTTCCCCTATCAGGGTGTACCTCAGACGGCCTTCCCTAATATATCTCTGGGCCTTGGCCACTAACTCCTCGATCTTTGCCTGCAGGGCCTGTAGACCCTCCTCTAGATACTTACTGCCGTAGTGACATTCCGGATCCCATGTTAGTTTACCCATCATTGGCGGAGTATGGTGGAGCTGCGTCCCATCAACAGTCAGGGTTGCCCTTCGGGAAACCGTTATGCACACGGCTGGATGCCTTGAGGGGCAGAGCTTTCCATTTAACTTGATGGAGTGGTATTGGGCAGTCACACACCAGTAGGTACAGTTCATCTGGACCAGCTCCGTGTGTACCAGTTTCTCCGTGATGGCCACTTTGAACGTAGACTGATTCATTAGAATATTATATGGGCATGTACACACAATTTCCTTATTCAAGTGGGTGCAACGTTCAATAGGATGCAGTGCTCTCCCAGCAACCTTGGAGTATGCAACGCTTTCTATCTTAATAACATGACCCCTCCTCCATACTGGTATGGAGGTCACCATCCTGGCTTGCTGTAAATGAGGGATGCCCAGAGATACCAAAAGGTTAAAGAGTATACTGTGACCTGTCTAAACCGGTCTTTGGACTCTCATTGATTCTCTGTTTCCCTATGCCCACGGAGGGGTACTAGGGACATAGGGTCCCACCACTTCCATAAGGGCTGGGTGGACCCGGCCATCAAGGAGATCAGAGATCAGTTACAGTTCCCTGTGTAAAGCCAAGCCATCGTGGCAATATGCCATGTAATTATGTTCAAATGAGGGATAACCCAGGACCTTGTATTCCCCTTCACTAGTAGTACGCAGCTGTCCCCCTTTAAAGGTAATCCGGACACTGGTTGCATTAAGTATAGACACTGTCCCTCTAAGAGGGCCACAGCATCGTCTAAGGGTGTCACCCTGCTCAAAGGGGTAACTCATGTACTTCCTGAGTCCTTCCAAATGCCTCCATTAAACTCCATAATCTCTGGCACCTGACACCCGCGAATAACAGGGCAGTCAGCTGTTATCAAAATTGTAATGTTACTAGTCTCCCTGTTGTTATGAGCATCAGTGTATGATTTTATTTGGACCTTTTTACGTTCCACGTGTGCTCATGTCCTAACCATAGTGCCACCATTACCTCTGGCCAGACTTGTTTATTGGCCACTGCATGTGTTCTGCAAAAGCTAAGTTTCTTTAGTGCGGCAATTAAAGTGAAGCAAACCCGGAGGAGGGGGGTTAGTGACCCATTCCCAGTCCTCCTTTTCACATGGCACACTGCTTGCGTCCTTCCACATGCACCACAGGGACAGCAGGAGCCTCCCCATGGTCACTCCGGTTGTCCTGGTCACCCTTCAGTCCTTCCTCCTTCACTTCCTTTTGTTCACCTGTGGAAACATTGTTAGTATTGACAGATGCTGATTCAAACAATTTCAACTGATTTTGGTGCCTCCAAAATGTTCCCAATTTCCCCTCAATCTTTGCACATGTATTAGTAGTCAGAAGGACCCTCAAAGGGCCTTGCCATCTCGGCTTTAAAATTCCTTTAACCTCTGGGTAAATGCGACACATTACCAAATCCCCAACTTTAAATGCAGGTTTGTCCAAAGTGCTGTTATCATCAAGTTGGGTTTGATTTTCTTTCACTTGGTTGTATAGATCCTTTAACTCTCTGTCCAACGCCTTGATGTAGTTCTGCAGCCTGTCTGCAAAAAGCCACGACGCTCCCCCTCCCCCTTCCCAGAGGGAGGATCACAGTGCTAGGCATTCTCATTGCTCTTCCTATCATTCGCTCAAAGGGCGTGAGCTGAATCAGCCTGTTTGGGCTGCCTCTGATTCGATACAATACAACAGGGAGCATACTAGCCCATCCTTGTATCCAGTACTGCTTTTGTTAAGGCTGCTTTCATTGTTCTATTCATTCTTTCCACCATTCCCGAGCTTTCAGGGTGGTATGGTATATGGAATCTTTGCTTTATTCCTAGTGCCTTACATGCCTTTTTCATTACTCGCCCTGTGAAGTGAGTTCCTTGGTAGGAGTCTATTGACAGTGGCAGACCCCATTTGGGTATTATTTCTTTTGCTAGGATTCGAACTACTGTTGTGGCAGTGCAGTTCTTGTTTGGGAATGCCTCTAGCCATCGGGTAAAAGTGTCAATAATTACCAAAATGTAAGTGTACCCCCTGCTTTGTGGCAAGGGTTCAGTAAAATCAATTTGCAGATTCTGCCACGGTCCATCTGGTCATGGTTGGTGATTCAGGGGCACCTTTTTCCTTCTACCCACATTCACTTGTGCACATGTCATACATCATTTGAGAAATAATAAAGCATCTTTTTTCATAGAGGGCCACCACCAGTGTTCCTGGACAGCTCTCATTTGTCTCCACCCCAGATGAGCTAGAGAATGGATGGCATGGAGCAGCAGAGCTTGTATGCACTCCGGGGCTACCAGCTCCTCCCCCCGGCCCATACCAGAGATGATTTTTATACACACAACGTGGCTCTTCCAATTTATTTTTTTTCTTCTGGGCTTATGGTTGCATATAGCTTTTTTTAAATTCACTTCCTCTTCTGGCACTACAGCTGCACAAATCTTAATAGGACTTGCTTGTGCAATTTCTTTGGCCCGTTTATCTGCCCAGTAATTTCCTTTTTGTTTCTCGCTTGAGATTTTATTATGTGCTTTTATCTTTACTACTGCCAGTTTTGATGGTAGTTTGGTAGCTTCTGTTAGTCTTCAAACTGCCTCCATATTCTTAATTGGCTTGCCAGTTGTTGTTATAAACCCTCTACGTGACCACATGTCAATGTAGTCATGTACTACTACGAATGCATATCTGCTGTGTATACAGTGAGCTTCTTATCTTCCCCTACTCTCAAAGCTTCAGTGGGGGCTGTTAGCTCCGCTTCTTGTGCTGACTTTGATCCTTCCGTCTGACCTGATGCTATTACTGTCCCATGACTGAGTACCACTGCCCATCCGGTGTGTGGCACTCCATTTTCGTACTTTCTTGATCCATCTACATACAGAATTTATATCTGAATTCTCTAATGGCTCTTCTTTAACTCTCCCCAACACTTCCTCTTCCCTATCTATAAGACATGCGTGTACCTCTCCCTCTGTGTTCAGATATTCAGCTACATTTATTCTTTGTCCCTTACTATAGAGAAATTGGGGTTTTGCAAGCACAATATTTATTCCCACTGACTCCTGCGGGCATCTGTTACAGATCTTAGCCGTCCGGTATTAAGGAGATCAAAAAGTGTATGGGGTGTATATAACACTCGTTTCCCCCTGAGAATGTATGATTCACAAGCTTTTACAGCCTGCCCATATGCACTCTGGTAGTCTCTGGGACACAGGGGATTAATACAGCTGAGTATTGAGTTTCACTATGGCTGCAATAAAGGTGGAACAGCTTTCCCATATCTGGTAAGCTCAGGCTGGGGGGCGGAGGCTAAAGCCTGTTTTATTTTTATAAATGACTCCTCTAGTTCTGTGCCCCATATTACTAACTCATTTGCAGGCTTTCCTCCTCTAGTGAGGCTTTGAATTGGTTCCACCATCTCTGAGTACTCCAAAATATATATTCTACAGAAATTGAGGAGTCCCAGCACCTTCCGGACTTCCTTAACTGTCCGTGGTTTTTTTAACTCTCTAATTGCCTGCTTTCTGTCTGAGTGCTTTCTCTCCCTGTCATATGTTATGCCCTAGGTATAAAACCTGCTGCTGTTGCAATTAAGCTTTTTTCACACTTAATTTAAATCCTGCCTCGCGAAGATATATAAACAGTCTGTTTAGGGTTTTTAAATTGTCCTTTTCATTTGAACTGGCAATTAGCAAGTCATTTACATACTGCAATATTACAGGTTTCAGAGTAGCAGCCGTGTTAGTCTGTATTCGCAAAAAGAAAAGGAGTACTTGTGGCACCTTAGAGACTAACCAATTTATTTGAGCATAAGCTTTCGTGAGCTACAGCTCACTTCGTCGGATGCACAGCTCACGAAAGCTTATACTCAAATAAATTGGTTAGTCTCTAAGGTGCCACAAGTACTCCTTTTCTTTTTGCAATATTACAGTATCCCCTTCCAAAGGCACTTCTGCTATTACTTCTGCCATCGCCCTGTGGAAGATAGAGGGAGAATTATAGAACCCCTGGGGTACTCGGGTCCAAGTGTACTGCTGGTCTCCCACTGTAAATGCAAATTTTTCCTGACTCTTTTGCAAGGGGAATACTCCAAAATCCATTAGCTATATCCAGGACTGAAAAAAGAAAAGGAGTACTTGTGGCACCGATGAAGTGAGCTGTAGCTCACGAAAGCTTATGCTCAAATAAATGTGTTAGTCTCTAAGGTGCCACAAGTACTTCTTTTCTTTTTGCAAATACAGACTAACACGGCTGCTACTGTGAAACCTGAGAATACTGAGTGTCCTGGTTTTAGCAAATTAAGAATAGTGGCCGGGCTTGCCACAATAGGATGTGCCTTTGGAGTCACCTGGTTAAGGTGGGTGTAGTCTATAGTTAACCTCCAGGTCCCATCTGGCTTCCGGATGGGCCAAATTGGGGAGTTAGTTGTGGAGGTGGTTTTTCTAATCACCCCTTTAGATTCCACGTTAGTGACTATAATTTTAACTGACTCTAAGGCTTCTGGTTTAATCGGGTACTGCCTGTGGGTTTTATGAGTTGGTCTTTCTACAGATATAGGCTTCATGTTTACTAGCCCACAATCTTGTTTATCTGTTGCCCACCCTTCAGGGTGAAGGGATCACAGTGTTTCTACTGGACTCGCCCCTCCCCCCCCCCCCCTTTCTGGTATTATTGCCTTATTACTGGCAATCATGGCTATATTTTGAGATGATCTCTCCTGTTTGGACCCTCCGGCCCATTTAATGCAGCTAGCTCTGGGGTTGATTACTCCCCCAAGCTCCTTAAGGAGATCTATGCCACAAATTGTGTCTCTCTGCTCAGGGCAAACCCAGATTTGACTGACTGTGACCATATCTTCAAATTCTATTTCTACTGGCTGGCTTAGGATTGCTTTTAATCTTTCCCCCTTCCACCTCTTCAATCCATATGGTTCGATGGGTGTGGGGGAGATCTTGGCTGGTTATCGATACCAAGGCTCCTGTGTCTATTAACATGTTGCACAGTCAGCCCCCCACTCGTGCATTAAGAAACATTCTGGGGTCATCTTTGGTTCCAGCCACAGAGGCTGCTGATACTTATTTGCTAGCCAGGAGTTTGAGCAACTCCTGGATTTGTTTATCTTTTTTGTTGTTCTTGTGTACTAGTTGTATCAGTTTTATTCTGCTTGTTTGGCCACTGGCCCTCCTTACACCCCCCCCCCCCTCGCAGGGTGAAAGCAGTCTTCCTTTATGTGGCCACTCCTTTTACAATTGCTGCATGTTTTGATTTTATTTTTATTTTTACAGTCACATGCCAGATGTCCAGGCTTATTGCACGTGAAGCAGGTAGTGGTTCTGATTGCGTGAACTGCTGTAATTTCCTCAAAGGGGGTGGTTGCTACTACCTTCCTCTTTTTTCTGTTTTCTACTTCTGTGGCCCATTTCAATACTGCTGAGTAGGTCTCTCCCACTGAGATGCCTAATGCCAGGACTGCTTGGTGGTCTGCAGACAGCCCTTCCTTTAGGATTTGGAGGAATACATCATGGTCTCGGGATGTTATATTCTCCAGACCTGAATAAGCTCGGAATGCATTCCATTTCTTTTCAGCATAAGACATGGCAGGCTCCCCCTTCTGCTGAACCACTGATTGCAGAGCCCCCCAGTCAGTGGTCTGGGCTTCTAGAGCAGCAGATAGTGCATTTTCTGAATCCTGTTACACTGTCTGGGTTTGGAATTCCTGCTGGTTCTCCAGCCTGATCCCCTCCCGCAGTGTTGGAGTTATGATCTTCAGCCCAGTGCCCCATCTTCCATTTATTTTCTAAGTTGTCCCACACATCCTGGGGCATTTACACTTTACCAGAATGTGAACGTCCTTCCTATGGGGGCCATGTATTTCAACCAGGCCATCCAGCTTGTCCCAGAACTCAGTATTCTTGTTATCACGTCTGAGTTCAGGTACATCAGACAGTAACGCCTGTTTTTCCTGGGGGGTGAAGGGACGATAGATTTCAGTTGTTTCTGTCCTGAGTCCCCTTACTGGTTCACCCTCCACATTAACATTTCTGAACCTCCTTAATTGTGTTTTGATTAGAGCCATAAGCTGTACTTGCTCCCCTCTGGCAATTAATCCTTGTGGTGCTCCTTTATTATCTCTGTGAGTGCTTAAATTTGGCCTTTCACACGAAGAAATGTATGGAGGGGGTTCAGATTCCTCCCCTTTGCTTTGTGCTGCTGAGTTTTCCCACAGATAGTTAATCGGTGGTGCAGTTGGCTGACAATTGCCGGGAGTGTGCTCTATCTGGAGGCGTGTCCCAGGCATGGTGAATGTAATTCGTTTGCTCTGGGATCTTTTCCAGTCTCCGGACAATTACATATTTTAAAGCACAAGCTCTTATCTTTCAGAGCTTTGTTCTCAGATTTTAAAATTGCATTTTTTCTTTGAGGTTGAGTATATCCAATAACACTGTTACTGCCTTGTCTGTTTTGTCACTTTTTTGGTTATTTCACCAAGTAACCAGATCCGCCTCTGGTCCGGCTGCCAAGTAGTTTGTTTTTTTAGCTGCTGTCTGCCAAGTTTTGACATGTTTATATTGCAAATACTCTCGAGGGCTGATTATCGCCTCTCCTTTTGATGCCATGGGTTTTTAGTCACCCCGGCTGCTGACCTTGTTTGGAACTTACATTTCCCCCCCCTCCAAATGCCGTAGTCTCAACCTCTACAGCCTGTCAGCCTTGATGGGGATTTACGTTTCCCCCTTTTTTCCTGAAAAACTGCAGTCTCAATCTCCATAGCTTGACAGTTTGATGAGGACCCCCCTTTTTGAATACCGCGCGGTCTTAAGTTACACACAGTTGCCGGCCTTATTGGTTGGAGATTTTGTGCTGTTCGAAAGCATGTACATCACATGCCGGGGGGGGCACTCCCCTGGGACTTGCAATGTTACTTGCAATGAGGAAATGGGACCACCAGTTTGCATTGCCTACCACTTGCATACCCAGCCAGTCCTGGGCTTAACTCATGGCCAATCGCTTGCTGGTGGTTTATCCAAGTCCCCCGTAACACCCCCTTAATTTAAACAGTACATGACCTTCTTGCACACGTCTCCCCTCCCAACTGGTACCCTTCTTTAACCCCTCTGCTTGGACTACACGTATCTCAGTTCCTTCACACTTAAATTTAAAAAAGTGGAAATGAAATGTGTCTGAAAGGGGATGAGAGACTTCTGTCCCTGGCCTGAGGAGGTGGTAAAGTAAACATACTCACCTTCTTTTTTGGATTTCGGTCTCAGATCCTCAGTCAGCTCACAAGCCTGTATCCCGGACAAGCCCCCAAACTGAAGGACATAAATCCACACTGTGTAGAGGTCAAGCACAGGAGTTTATTACATACAGCGCTGACTGAGTGTCACCTCATATGTTAGGCTCAGAGACCCTGTCAATCAATTGATTACAATGGAATATATGGATTTTCCATGGGCGGGGGAAAGTAACGGGGTAGGCAGTCCCACACCCTCAGATAGGTTTAGCTGCAAGACGTGATAGCACAGTAGCCAATGGTCAAAGGTTACATAATGTCTCTGCCTATGGTCTTAAGTTCACAAATTAACATTTAATTAGTACTTTAATTAATGTATTAGTATAATATATATAAGATGAATTCTGAGTTGGGGTCCCTAGGAATGAAGTAGCTCCTTTTGGCCAAGCAAAGAAACAGTGAAAGTATATGGCAATAAAGATTGTCTTTTAAGTTGTTCATTTGTGTTTTAAGGTAGGCATTGGTCCCTGGGAAAGGGAGGTGGGAGGAGGCCATATCTTACACTGACATGCTTGAACCTTTCATAAACTCAAGGTTGGATGTGTGGGAAGAACATCTCCCTACAGAAGAAACTAACACAACAGAAACAGGGCTTCTTTGTTCTATTTGCAACTTTGAATAAGACACAATTATTGCCCCCAATATCTGGCGTTTTGCTGACCAGGCATATCTTAGCAAAAGCAAGGTTATCTTTGGTTATTTTGCTTTCTCTTAGCTATTGCTAGGCCTCTGATCTCTTGACCAAACTCTGGACTTTGGGCCGAGATCAGGTACATTCCACATGTCATGATCTGGGCCTCTTAATAAACTAAAAGAAATCAACCCTAATACTGGCACAACAAACAGAATTCATAGCGGGGGCGGTCCTCAACTCCATGCGGGCAAGGGGCTTCCTCCCAGAGGCCCGTTTCTGAGCCATGACAGACCTGATCTCGCATGTGAGGGCCTGCCCGCTCACCACCGCTTACAGATGCCTAAGGTTGTTAGGCCACATGGCAGCCTGTACTCTACATGGTACGTCATGCCCAGCTCCATCTCAGACCCCTGCAAGCATGGCTGGCATCAGTCTGCATCCCCAAGAGGCACCTGGCTGATCTCAGCACGCAAGGTCATTGGTCACAAGATGATCTCTCCCTCCACATAAACATCAGAAAGCTCAGAGCAATTTCCTTGGCCAGCCAGGCTTTCCTGCCTCATTTGAGGGGCAAGGTAATCCAGATCCTGATGAACAACACCGCCACAATGTTTTATATCAACAAGCAAGGCGGAGCCAGGTCATCAGCGCTTTGCCAAGAAGTTCTTTGGCTGTGGGACTTCTGTGTGCAGCATGCCATCCATCTTGTGACAGTGCACCTCCCGGGGCCAGGAACATGTTGGCAGATCCCCTCAACAGGACTGTCTCATATCTCCACGAGTGGTCACTCCACCTGGAGGTGGTCAGCATGATCTTCCAGAGGTGGGGAACTCCCTGAGTGGACTTGTTCACGTCCAGATAGAACAGGAAGTGCCATGTATTCTGCTTAATTTGGGGGATCGACAGAGGCTCCCTGTATGATGCCTTCTTACTCCTGTGATTGGGGGCCCTAATGTATGCCTTCCTACCAGTGTCTTTAATCAACAGGGTCCTCATGAAGATCAAGCAGGACAAGGTGAGGGCTTGGCCTCGCCAATACTGGTTTAGCACAGTGCTGGACATCTCGGTGGTTGCTCTGCTGCCGCTGCCACTCTGGCTAGACCTGCTGTCCCAGAACCACAGCAGACTTCTGCACCTGAACCTGGCCACGCTGCACCTTATGGCTTGGCTGCTGCATGGTTGAATGCAGAGGAGCGGGAGTGCTCGGACCGAGTCCAACAGGTACTGTTGGGGAGCAGGAAACCTTCCACCAGGGCTACCTACCTGGCCAAATGAAAACAGTTCACGTGTTGGGCCTTGGACCAAGGTCTCCGGCCAAAACAGGCCTCACTGCAATCGATCCTGGACTGTCTTCTACTCTCAAGCTACAGGGCCTGTCTCTTTCATCGATCAAGGTCCACTTAGCCTCTATTTTGGCCTTCCACGCTCCATTCCGGGGCAGGTGAGTCTTTGCTCACAACATGACAGACCAGTTTCTAAAAGGTCTGGAGTGGCTGTATCCTCGGGTCCATGATCCTGTCCCTCCTCAGGACCTGAATCTCATACTGTCAAGGCTCAAGGGCCCCCCTTTCAAGCCATTGGCTTCCTTCCTGTTCCCTTCTTCTGCTTTCATGGAAGGTCTCATTCCTCATGGCAATAACATCAGCCTGTAGGGTCTCTGAGATTAGGGTGCTTACCTCGGAGCCGCCCTATAAGGTGTTCTACAAGGACAAGGTTCCGCTGCAGCTACACCCAACTTTCCTGCACAAAGTAGTTTAACAGTTTCACACCAGCCAGGACATATGAGGTTTTGGAAAGAAGCCTGGTAAGTATACGTCATATGAGCATAGATTATACTCTCTGGATGTCGGGGAGGCTCTAACTGTTTACACCAGTGGTTCTCAAACTTTTGTACTGGTGACCCCTTTCACAAAACAAGCCTCTGAGTGTGACACCCCTTATCAATCATTTTATACATTTAACACCATTATAAATGGTGGAGGCAAACTGGTGTTTGGGGTGGAGACTGACAGCTCGCGACCCCCCCATGTAATAACCTTGTGACCCCCTGAGGAGTCCCAACCCCCAGTTTGAGAACCCTTGGTTTACACAGAAAGGACTAATCCATTCCATAAGTCAATGCAAATATTCGTCTTGGTGGCAGACAGGATGGAAGGGCCTTCTTGTGTCCACCCAGAGAATTTCATTATGGATCACCACCTGCATTTCGTTTTTGCTATGAACAGGCGAAAGTGCCCCCATGGACGATTATAACTGCCCACTCAACCAGGGCATAAGCCTCGGTGGAGGCCTCCCTGGCTCAGGTGCCAATCCCAAGATATCTGCAGAGCTGCTGCCTGGTCGTCCATCCACTTGTTCATGTCCCATTACACACTTACCCTGCAAGCCTGGGATGATGTTGGCTTCGGTAGAGCAGTGCTATAAGCCGCGCAACTGTGAACTCTGAGCCCACCTCCAAGGATACTGCTTGTGAGTCACCTAGAATAGAATCGAAATGAGCAAGCACTCAGAGGGAAAAAATGGTTATCTACCTTTTGTAACTGTTGTTCTTCAACATGTGTTGCTTATATCCATTCCACTACCTGCCCTCCTGTCCCTCTGTTGGAGCTGCCAGCAAGAAGGAACTGAGAGGGCGTAGGGCCGACAGAGCCTCATATACTCGCACTTGAGCGTGGCACTCCAGAGGGCACCATAGCTGGCCTTATGGATACCACTTAGGCAAAAATGTCTGACAACTGTGCACGTGGGCGCGCACACACCTAGAATGGAATGAACATGAGCAACACATCTCGAACAACAGCTACAAAAGGTAGGTAACCATTTTTCCTCTCTGGACGCTCATTTTCACCATCCCAATAAACTAGCTTTCTTTCCTTGTCCTCTTAACAGGCCGAAGGGATCGGGGTTGAGGATGAGAGCAGGGGAAGTAGAGCCCTCTTTTATAACCAGAAGCAATTAACAGTAAACAAACATTGAAAGCTAAACAGCCGTTTAGATTAGGATCCATTGTTTAGGACTCAGCTTAGTAACAAGGATGGCTAGTGGTTGAGGAACAACAGAACAGCACTAGAAAGCTTGTCCACCCCACTGTCTTACTGATGCACTAATATTTTTAAAGCAGTATTTTCTGTAAGAGGAAAAGAATGAAGCCTCCAAAAAGTAGCCCCATCTACACCTTTGATCTTCAGGTGAGTCAGCCAGATCTTACGATCAGTGGTATCAAAGGCAGCAGATAGCTCTAGTTATCTCTGATTGAGAAGAGGAGATCATTGGTCAGAGCCATAACCACAGTAGAACCCAGACTGTGAGGGATCAAGGAGGTCAGAGGCATCCAGCTACAGGGAATATGTCACAACTTTCCCACTCCTAACTAAAACAGAAGATTAGAGCCTAGTCAATAATTTGACACATTGTCAAGGTCAAGAGCAGGTTAATTGGTGAAAAAATAGCCAGGTCCAGGTGCTTCATTTTTTCTGTCTTAGTATAATACTAGTATGATGATCCCACTCTGTACTCTTGCCTCCCCCAGTACAATGGTTTTTCCATAAAAAATTATAATCCTCTACTGAGTTTGTAACGGTAACTCACTTTCATTAGCAAATTGCTTGTGGTCCATTCTTAATCCTCATGGTTGTTGACAGAGTATCATTCGTTGCTGTACTTAAATGCACTATGATGCTCACTATCTTTTGTCAAAAATATCTCCTATGTGTAGCCTCTCCTTTTTGAAGTCAAGGTTGGTGTTTTGTTAACACTGACTTCAACAAGCCCTGGTTACACATGCTGTGCTCAGTTCTTATGCTTTTGAATTATATTTTCCTGCCCTATTAGGTTGAATGCCTCTCAGTTTAGGACAACTCCAAAGAAAATAAAATGGTTAATCCTACTGATGGTTTCTTTCAATCTCTCCCTATCTTCTGTCATTGTTGAAGTTTCTGTGCAGAGTTTGCTCACCCTGAATTCTATGACTTAAGATATGGGAGACATGGGATGAAATCCAACCTATTTTTAGGCAACGGCAAAACTCCTCCTGACTTAAGTGAGGGCAGGGTTTTACCCACAGTGTCTAAAGAGTAGACCATCAAGAATAGCTCCTCTGCATTTCCTCCCAAAGCGTCTGCTTGAGAATGTGCAGTCAGTCTTCCAGCGAGAAAGGAAGGGATGTGTGCAGTGTTGGGAAAGCTGATGTCCTGCTGAATTATTTTGTCCCAACTGGGCTTTCTTTCTATCATTCAGAGACGGGCGAGTGCTGGGTGTGCTGGAGGTTTCCCGCTCCATTGGGGATGGACAGTACAAGCGCAGTGGTGTCATTTCTGTGCCGGATATCAAACGCTGCCAACTCACACACAATGACAGGTAAAGCATGTCCAAGTAGAGGGTAAAGCAAGGTATGTGTTCATTGCCATTTCTGTTTAGCAGTTCATAATGCAGAATCTTCTCAAGTCAGGTCACCAGAGTCTCCTTATTCTCATCACTGTGATGGCTCTTTTCTTACATTTTGTTTTTTGATGGAGAGTTAATTGGAAGGGTTCATCGTGTGTGGAGCTGTGTATGCATATGTAGCAATTACAGAACTACAGACGGACTAAACCCCTGCACTAAACAGCTTACCATCTACAGTAATTCAAATGCGGTATTATTGGCAGGGCTGATACCTCCTATTATTAAGGTTGCCTGAAAATTCCTGCTTTTAAGACCCTGTTTTCATTTGCTTGTAAATTTGCCAAATTCTTACCATTTGGACTGAAATGTTGCATGTGGGGGCATGCCTCAGGCTTAACTATCTTGGAATCATAGAATATCAGGGTTGGAAGGGCCCTCAGGAGGTTATCTAGTCCAACCCCCTTCTCAAAGCAGGACCAATCCCCAACTAAATCATCCCAGCCAGGGCTTTGTCAAGCCTTACCTTAACCTCTAAGGAAGGAGATTCCACCACCTTCTTAGGTAACCCATTCCAGTACTTCACCCTCCTAGTGAAAAAGTTTTTCCTAATATCCAACCTAAACCTCCCCCACTGCAACATTACTCCTCCTTCTGGTATCTGGTACCACTGAGAACAGTCTAAATCCATCATTTTTGGAACCCCCTTTCAGGTAGGTTGAAAGCAGCTATCAAATCCCCCCTCATTCTTCTCTTCTGTAGACTAAATAATCCCAGTTCCCTTAGCCTCCCATAAGTCATGTGCTCAAAGCCCCCTAATCATTTTTGATGGACTCTTTCCAAATTTTCCACATCCTTCTTGTAGTGTGGGGCCCAAAACAGTACTCCAGATGAGGCCTTACCAATGCCAAATAGAGGGGAATGATCACGTCTCCCAGTGTGCTGGCATTGCTCCTACTTATACAGCCCAAAATGCCATTAGCACCTTGGCAACAAGGGCATACTGTTGACTCAGCTTCTTCTCCACCGTAACCCCTAGGTCCTTTTCTACAGAACTGCTGCCTAGCCACTCGGTCCCTAGTCTGTAGCAATGCATAGGATTCTTCCATCCTAAGTGCAGGACTCTGCACTTGTCCTTGTTGACCCTCATCGGAATTTTTTTGGCCCAATCCTCTAATTTATCTAGGTCCCTCTCTATCCTATCCCTACCCTCTAGTGTATCTACCACTCCTCCCAGTTTAGTGTCACCTGCAAACTTGCTGAGGGTGCAATGCACACCATCCTCCAGATCATTAATTAAGATATTGAACAAAACCGGCCCCAGGACCGACCCTTGGGGCACTCCACTTGATACCGGCTGCCAACTAGACATGGAGCCATTGATCACTACCCGTTGAGCCCGACAATCTAGCCAGCTTTCTATCCGCCTTATAGTCCATTCATCCAGCCCATACTTCTTTAACTTACTGGCAAGAATACTGTGGGAGACCGTATTAAAAGCTTTGCTAAAGTCAAGGAATAACATGTCCACTGCTTTCCCCTCATCCACAGAGCCAGTTATCTTTTCATAGAAGGCAGTTAGCTTAGTCAGGCATGACTTGCCCTTGGTGAATCCATGCTGACTATACCTGATCACTTTCCTCTCCTCTAAGTGCTTCAGAATTGATTCCTTGAGGACGTGCTCCATGATTTTTCCAGGGACTGAGGTGAGGCTGACTGGCTTGTAGTTCCCCGGATCCTCCTCCTCCCCTTTTTTAAAGATGGGCACTACATTAGCCTTTTTCCAGTCGTCCGGGACCTCCCCCGATCACCATGAGTTTTCAAAGATAATGGCCAATGGTTCTTCAGTTACATTCGCCAGCTCCTTTAGCATCTTCGGACGCAGTGCATCTGGCCCCATGGGCTTGTGCTCATCCAGCTTTTCTAAATAGTCCTGAACCACTTCTTTCTCCACAGAGGGTTGGTCACCTCCTCCCCATAGTGTGCTGCCCAGTGCAGTAGTCTGGGAGCTGACCTTGTTCTTGAAGACAAAGGCAAAAAAACTGAGTACATTAGCTTTTTCCACATCCTCCGTCACTAGGTTGCTTCCCCCATTCAGTAAGGGGCCCACACTTTCATTGACCACCTTCTTGTTGCTAACATACCTGAAGAAACCCTTCTTGTTCTCTTAACATCCCTTGCTAGCTGCAACTCCAAGTGTGATTTGGCCTTCCTGATTTCACTCCTGCATGCCTGAGCAATATTTTTATACTCCTCCTTGATCATTTGTCCAATCTTCCACTTCTTGTAAGCTTCTTTTTTGTGTTTTAAGATCAACAAGGATTTCACTGTTAAGCCAGGCTGGTCGCCTGCCATATTTACTATTCTTTCTACACATCGGGATGGTTTGTTCCTGCAACCTTAATAAGGATTCTTTAAAATACAGCCAGCTGTCCTGGACTCCTTTCCCCCTCATGTTATTCTCCCAGGGGATCCTGCCCATCAGTTTTCTGAGGGAGTCAGTCTGCTTTTCTGAAGTCCAGGGTCCGTATTCTGCTGCTCTCCTTTCTTCCTTTTATCAGGATCCTGAACTTGACCAAATCATGGTCACTGCCTCCCAGGTTTCCATCCACTTCTGTTTCCCCTGCTAATTCTTCCCAGTTTGTGAGCAGCAGGTCAAGAAGAGCTCTGCCCCTAGTTGGTTCCTCCAGTACTTGCACCAGGAAATTGTCCCATACACTTTCCAAAAACTTTCTGGATTGTCTGTGCACTGCTGTATTGCTCTCCCAGCAGATACCGGGGTGACTGAAGTCCCCCATGAGAACCAGGGCCTGTGATCTAGTAACTTCTGTTAGTTGCCTGAAGAAAGCCTCGTCTACCTCATCCGCCTGGTCTGGTGGTCTATAGCAGACTCCCACTTCTAAACTTAATCCAGAGACACTCAGGTTTTTCTGCAGTTTCATACTGGAGCTCTGAGCAGTCATACTGCTCTCTTACATACAATGCAACTCTGCCACCTTTTCTGCCCTGCCTGTCCTTCCTGAACAGTTTATATCCATCCATGACAGTACTCCAGTCATTTGAGTTATCCCACCAAGTCTCTGTGATTCCAGTCACATCATAATTCCTTGACTGTGCCAGGACTTCCAGTTCTCCCTGCTCGTTTCCCAGGCTTCTTGCATTTGTGTATAGGCACTTGAGATAACTCACTGATCATCCTGCTTTCTCAGTATGAGGCAGGAGTCCTCCCCTCTTGCGCTCTCCTGCTCATGCTTCCTCCTGGTATCCCACTTACCTCAGGGCTTTGGTCTCCTTCCCCTGGTGAACCTAGTTTAAAGCGCTTCGCACTAGGTTCGCCAGCCTGCTTGTGAAGATGCTCTTCCCTCTCTTCGTTAGGTGGAGGCTCTCTCTTCCTAGCACTCCTCCTTGAACATTTCAGACATAACAGAATGAGGCTAGAGAAAAATACATTATTTTTTGCTTATGTTAAAAATTCAGGCAGATATTCTCTTGAACTGCTAGCACCCCATACCCTGGAGCAGTGACTTGATATTTGGTAGAGAGGGATGTACTTTTGCCATCCCTATGAAAATGTGCTCAAATTCAGCCAAGATGATATAAGTCTTTGAAAAATCATCGCTCACACATGCTCAGCAAAGATTTACTAAAACATCACAGCTAATATCTCCAAAGATTCTGTCTGCACTAGGCATGCTCCATTCTGGGGCTAGAGCAGACTTCCCTTACAATTTTCACTCTGCTGCTGGGGGTCATGCCAGGGTCAGAGTTGGGAGCCAAAATGGAGACCAGGGGACTCTTGTGCTCAGTGCTCCCCCCTGCTAGTTCCAGGCAGCATGGAGGAGGAAAGTGCCTTATTTAAATGCAGAGGGGACCTGAGCTGGAAGGGATGGGCAGTAGAATGGAACAAGGAGAGGGGACTGACTGGGAAACTGTGGTGTGGAGACGGGAGGGGAAATCAGAGGAGATACCTGATGAGTCAGGGTGGGAAAGGGGACTAATTCTGGCTGGGGAAAGACATCAGAGTCAAGTTAGGAAATGCCTGAATTAAGGGTGCTTGTGGAGCCTTTGAAACACTAGATGCTGTAATGTGGGATGCCCTGGTGGTTGTACTGGGGCACCAGCCCTGCTGATACCCCTTATATTCCCTTGCTTTTATCCACTTCTCAGGGGAGAGAGATGGAAGAACAGAACTTTCAAGGGAAGAGCGAGTTCCTGCAGGAACAGAAATAACTGTATATGGGCAGCACACAGTGACTTTGCATAACAAGTCATTGTATTCATTGTTTGTAGAGCCCCATCATATGTCCTGACATAGGAACTCTGCTACTCCATCTTTATTACACTTTTAGCAAGTTCTCTAGTTTGTGTGTAGGCAATATGTAAGGAGGATACCCTCTGGGGGCAGTGCTGATAGCAGTGCTGTAGTTTGAAAACTACAGTCGTATTCTCATGCTCCCCTTTTCACCCATTCCGCTATAAAGTGGTGATTCTGAGTCGCTTTTACTCTACCTGCAGAAGCAAGGATTAAATTGCATCAGTTTCCAATCACCCATTTTGGAAAGTCTTCCTCAATGATTCTAACAGAGGGCATCTAGTAAAATAAATTGGGGATTTTGTAGTTGGAGGGTGGAAGGGCCTACCCATATTGCTAGGGCCCTACCAAATTCACGGTCCATTTTCGTCAATTTCACGGTCATAGGATTTCAAAAATCATAAATTTCATGATTTCAGATATTTAAATCTGAAATTTCATGGTATTATAATTGTAGGAGTCCTGACCCAAAAAGGAGTCGTAGTGGGGGGTTGCAGTACTGCTACCCTTACTTCTGCGCTGCTGCTGGCGGCAGCGCTGTCTTCAGAGCTGTGTAGCTGGAGAGTGGTGGCTGCTGGCTGGGAGCCCAGCTCTGAAGGCAGCACCACCACCAGCAGCAGGGCAGAAGTAAGGATGGCACGGTATGGTATTTCCACCCTTACTTCTGCACTGCTGCCTGCAAAGCTGGACCCTCTGTCAGCCTCCGCCACTCTTCGACCACCCAGCTCTGAAGGTAGTAACGCAGAAGTAAGGGTGTCATGGCATGGTATTGCCACCCTTACTTCTGCACTGCTGCTGGGGGGGCGCCCAGCTCTGAAGGCAACGCAGAAGTGAGGATGGCAATATCGCGGGGGCCCCTGGCAACTCCCTTTTGGGTCAGGACCCCTAATATGAGAAAAACTGGTCTCCCCTGTGAAATCTGTATAGTGTAGGGTAAAAGCACACAAAAAACCATATTTCACGGGGGGGGGACCAGATTTCATGGTCACAAATTTGATAGGACCCTACGTATTGCCTAGCGTTGATTCTCTTTCAGGTTCATTATGCTGGCCTGTGATGGCCTCTTCAAGGTCTTCTCACCAGAAGAAGCTGTGAACTTCATCATGTCCTGCCTGGAGGTGAGGAGAAGGCAGCTCTAGGGTGGACTTGCATGTGCAGTTTCATCAGTGCAGAAGGTGTGAAATACTAGCATGCTGGGAAGAGGACAGCATAGAAGAGAAATACACTTTTAGGTGGAGCCAGTGTGCTCTGGCAGGTTATTGATGAGAGCTATTCTAAAATACTGTAGGATTTCCCCATTCTCAAATGATTGCTTATTGCCATTATTTGTCCTGTTTAACCCATCTGTGCTTCATGGGACCATCACCATTTTATTGTCTCCCAGCCCCAGTATGAAGGAGAGTTGCTCCTTAGCCAGTATGAGAGAGCTTTCCTTGCACGTTATTAAATTCCATGTATGAGCAATCTGGGCTTTTTCCTAGAGCTGGAAGAAACAGAATCCTGAAGAACAGGAGGCTGTTTAGTGTTGCCCACGTGAAGTTGTGATTGGATTATGCAGCATAAAACTGTAGTCCACATGAATGCAGAGCAGTGTGAAATGTTTATGCTCAGCAGAACAGGTTTGTGTGAGTAGTATGGTCAACTTCCTGTTTCAACAGGACAAGAATATCCAAACACGAGAAGGGAAATTATCAGCTGATGCTCGATATGAAGCAGCCTGTAACAGGCTGGCCAACAAAGCAGTGCAGCGAGGTTCTGCGGATAATGTCACTGTAGTGGTGGTCCGGATCGAGCACTGAAGAAAAACATGCAGGGATGCAGTCCCGAGCTGCATGTGATGGATTTAAATGCAACAGCAAAGTTTGTGTGAGTGTGTGAGAGAGAGAGAGAGAGCGCGAATCTGGGGGGGAGGGGGCATGGGTCTCCTCCCTGGATGCTCTTCATTGTAAATAAACTTCTTTTTCTAATTGTTTTAGTTCATTTTTTTGTTTGTCATATTTTATAAATGAATTTCTGTACAGGACAGATTGCATTTCCTGCTATTACAGTTGGGGCTTCATGTGGAAATTCATCATTCAGTTTCAACTGCCTAATGAAAGTCTAAGCAAATCACAATTCTTAACCATAGGTATTGGAACTGTATTTGCAAGAACATGCCTTTTTATTATTGTAATTTTGAGCCAGTTAAACACAGCTGTGAGGGGAGGAGTGAGAGGAGACTGCCAAATAGAAATGGACAAAATCTGTAGGGAAAAGAACAATTGTCTTGAGGCTTTTAACAGTAATTGCAGCCAAAGGCAAGATCAAAACTGGATAAAAACCATGAAGTAGCTGCTGCTGTTGAATAACTGTTTGAAAACTACAGTCGTATTCTCATGCTCCCCTTTTCACCCATTCCTCTATAAAATGGTGATTCTGAGTAGCTTTTACTCTACCTGCAGAAGCAAGGATTAAATTGCATCAGTTTCCACTTACCCATTCACAAAGGGCTAGTCTACCACTCTGGAGCAGTGACTTCATTGTATTTAGACTAGCTGAGAATGGTATCTGTGTTATTAAGCATGGTTATGTAATATAAAGAAGAAGGTTGACGGATGCATCTGGTCTACAATTCTGAAATTCAGCCTTTGTACAAAATGTTTGTCAAGCCCAGGTCTGGTGTGAAATAGAGCAAAAACAGTGGAGGCACTTCCTCAAAAGCCATTTACTCTTTCAAAGAAAGGAAGAGAAATCCTGGGTGCTAACAAATCTACTGTCAGAAACTAAAGAGCAGGTTTAGGCTTGCCTCTGGTAATTGTGTAGTGACATGAACAGGCAGAGGATGAAATTATTTAGGGGCTTTGAAATTAATGTCGGGGGGGGGAAGAAAGTCACAAATGAGAGGAAAAATAACATCACTGGTAACAGTCCTCAGAACAAAAACTGAGCCTGCTCCTACTCCTCCTTTACCCATCCCCCATTTGTCTCAGCTTATCAAAATAAGTGGGGTTGTGGCAGGTGGGAGATGCCTGTAATGTAATGCCGGCTGGGAGTGTGACTGCCATCAGACAGGAGTGGATGGGGCATCTCTTAGCACAACTCAAGCCAGTTGCAGAAGTATATTCCATATTACAATATCATCCAATAAATATTTCCATAAAATGCTTTATACCATACATTTATCTATACTGCAGGGAGAGAAAAAACCATACAGGGCTCTTTAACCTGGAAAGTAGGAGTTTCGCAATAGCTGTAGCTTGGAGACAAATTGCAATCTGCTTTTGGAGGATCAAGGCTAACCTTAGCTTTATTGTAGTCAAAGATGGGAGGCCTGCTGACGTTCCCAGAGTAGGGTGGCCTAGGTGAGCAACTTACTGAGAGAACACCCAAGACAGTTTAGCTGTCTTCGTCTACACTTTTTATTTAATGTTTCAACACTTGCTTTAGTGTTCTGCTGTGAAGAATAGCAACCCATTATGATGACATCCTGAACAGAAGTCCATTTTGAACATTCTGCTGCTGTGCAGTGTTACCCCTCAGAGGGCATGCTGAGTTTTCTCTTCCTTCACTAAATAGCAATAGGCTGGGTTTATTTTAAGGACACAAGTAGATTTAAGCAATTAAGGGACTGTTCTGGTTCTTCAGCTGTTTGTCATGCTTGCTAGCAGATTGGCTCTGCAAGTTGCACCATGTCCCCTACTCCCACAGACTTCCCAGGGGACTGCTCACCTTGCAGGTTCAATGCCTAAGAGTAAACACCTGCTGTCCTTTTTGGATGCCTCTTCATCACAAGAAAAGCGGTATTTTTCCCTTGTGTTAACTACTGTAGTAAAATCCTAATGAAGACAAGGCAGTTAACTTGTGTGAAATAGTAAACTTTGGGAGTGTCCCTCTGATCTTACCTTCACCTGCCATGAGAAACCCTGACGTTTGCCTTGGTCTGCTGATTTGTGTGAAAGCTACAACATGGTCTGTGTTCACTAGGATTTTACCACGTAGTAAGAACACAACTTGTTTTCCTAGCAAAGAGAAGGCCTTTCAGGCTTGAATTCTTTGCGACTTCAGTGGGACTTCAGCTACAGTAAAGACTGTAGGAATTTGGTGTGTAAGTTGCTACATACCATAAAAAGCTCAACTGGCTGCACCTAATTTTTGAACTTGGGGCTTATGTCCTACTTCGTATGTTACCAGGGCCCCAAATGACAGACTTGTAAAGCTTTTCTAAGACAACTGTTAGGGTATGGCTACACTGCAATGAAACACCCGCAGCACTGAGACTCAGAGCCCTTGTCACTTGACTTGGGCTGTGGGGCTAAAAATTGCTGCATAGATGTTGAGGCTCAGCCTGAACCTCAGTGTCTTCACTGCAATTTTAACCCCACAGCCTTAGACCTGAGCCAGCTGCAGCCATGCTGCTGGTCTTCTTTTGCAGTAGAGAGGTACTTATAGTTTTCTAACCAGTGAATTATAAGAGCTGGTTTGTAGAGAGCGCTAGTATTTTATGTAAAGGACAGCTTATGTAGCTTTTTTCTGAAAGATTTTGTGAAAGTGCTGCCCACAGCAAATGCTCTAGTCCGAGTTAACTTTGTTTCCTGAAACAGTTTGCTGTGAAAGCAGTTCCTCCAGCAGGACTGGAAAAGCTTTCTTGGTAGCAAAAATAAAATTCAGAGAGAGTTGAGCCCCTTGTCCTGCTATCATGAAGGTGGAGCTGAGTGCACTTCTAGGATATCTCACTGAAGTTTCGGCAGGAGCTCAGGAATTAAGTACATGGTACTAAGAAATGAGACTGCATCTTTTTCTTTCTCTGCCTTTGTTATTAATTTAGGGCCCATTCCTTCAGCCCTTATTTATGCATGTAGTCCCACTGGGTTAATCGGAGTTAGACTGCCTATCGGGACCAAAGCCAGGCGTAACGGTGCGTATCTCCACCACCCATTGACTGGGCTCTCTGCCATGGGCAGAGAATGGGGTGGTGGTGTGAGTACGCGGTTCTTAGGAAGTGGAAAATCACTGGATAGCAATTCACGTTCTAACTAGTCTGCTGCCTTATCAGGACACTGCTCTGCATTGAAAATTAACTTCCAAGTAGCAGCGCCTGCTGCTAGCAAACCCTAACTGATAAGCTATAAGAATACATAATCTGGCTTTGGCCTGCTCAAAAACTGAACAGAAAAAAACTGCCAAAGAGCTAGTCTATGGGTGAAGGCTTCTTCAAATCACCTTTTCCTAAGCATTCATGCTTGATGGGGTGGGGACGGGTTCCTTTATAAAAGTTGATCTGGCTTTAGAAGTCAGCCATGTTATAATTTGTCCATGTAAAATAAACTTCAAAATCTGGCCATAGATTAAATTAAAGGGGGATGGATTTAGTGAGTCCTCCCTTTTTCATGCTTCCAATTTTCTTCCCATCATCTTTGGATGCTTGAGATCTTGTGCAAAGTACGGTGTCTGGTGGCTGGGTTTTGTAGCACAAGCAGAATCTATAGAGACTGCTGCTCCTGACCTCACTATGCTTTGCTCCCTGTGCTTGGGTGGGAGGGAATTAAGGTGGTTCTTGCCGAAGAGACCAATTCAGCTTATAGCGTGTAGGGGTAGGTGGTTTGAGACCATTCACACCCCTAAAAGAACAGCGCTGAAATCCGAGCCACTTCGAACAGTGAGGGATGATCCAGTGGCATTGTCTACAAAAACTGAGGCATACTGGCCAGCCTGAAAGGGAGAAATGAGAGTGACAGTGAAAATAGTCCCAGGTTGCTACAATCAGCACATAGAAGAGTGTGTCATGTAAATACAGCAGATCTATAGAACAATAACTAATTATGTAGGTTGTGATACACTGCTTAAAGTTGTCACGTTTTACACTTAAAGCAGAACATGTCCCTTGTTCCAGCTCCTCTGGGTATGGTCACGCTGCGCCACTAACTCCAGGGTGACCCAGACTGGTGGCCTCAGTGTTTCCAAGTTCATGCTTGAGTGTTCACATACTATTATAAACCTGGGTTTACAAGTGCTGGACTCATAGCTATGCTAACAGCCATACTGCAGATGCAGACCTTCTGACTTGGGTCTGGGGCATGACCTGTATCTATAGTACAAAATTACAGGACTGAGACACAGTGGGACTTGGGCTGACCCACCCTCTAGCAAGGTCATAGAACCTGGGTCAGATTGTGTGTGGGCTTGGGCTCAAACCTGTGTCAGAGCCTGGACTAAGTGTGCAGTGTTTATACCCTATATAGCATACTAGCTGCATCAAGGGCATTGTAAAAAGCCTGGAAGAGGAAGAAGAATTCCCCCACCACAGACAGAGTAGGCCCTGCCCTAGAGAATGCCATGGCTGAGTGGGCAGGGCTGCTAAGCTCATCCTGCACAGCGCTGCAGCCAGGACAGGCTGCTACAAGCCAATAGCACATGCTGGTTTGGTTCAGGGCTCAACCAATCTCCAAAATAGGATGGTTCTGAATTATCCACCAGAATGTTACCAAGTGGGAAATGCCAAAGTTAAGGTTATAATGAGGACTCTGCTGTTTTGCATCTCCTGTGTATTTTGTACACTCTCCAGCCCCACTTGAGCATGCACTGAAGCCTGCTGTCAAACAGATGAGTAGCCCCACTGAAATGTTGAAACTTACTTTTGCTGTTTTGCTAAACTATCCCCTCCTTTTCAAAACCAAACCCTTTGGGCTGAGACCAAACATCTGAATGTGACCGATCTGTATCACTATCAGGAAACACTAAAACAGTGCAGTGCAAAAGCTCTACCCTTTAGTAATGGGTGTCTGTCAATGGTGGGAGTTGGTCTATCAGTGCTATGGTGCATTATCCCTTTAGGTGCCTTAGGCAGCTGGCTTCCCCATTGTCTTGCACCTCATGTAGGCATTTACCCAATCAAAATAGTAGCATTTTACATGCACTTTATACAGGTGGTAATGACTACACAAACTGCCAGGCAGCGGGGAATCAGGCCTATGGTATATAGTACCAGAATAGTTGGCTGGTTCTATGGATATAAGCCACTAACTGTAGGCAAGGACACCCTAAAGACCAAACTCTGCTGTACTGTGGCAGGTCACTGCAGGGACTCAGGTCTACATCCTCAAAGATATTTAGGTGCTTTATCCTGTTTAAATCAGATACCTTTGAGGTTCTGGGTCTCAGCCCCCAGAGAGATGGAAGGCTGATCATGCCAATACTATAGAGGCTGGTTTTGAAAAATGATGCAGAGTCAGACTGAGGAATGAGCTTCCTGCCCAGCCACAGAGGAAAGCCAGCACAGCTGGCAGAAGCATGTGACTGTCATCTTCACAGGTTGGTTCCAGTAGCACCCACAACACAGGGTGCTTTCTGTAGAAAAGGACACGGCCACCTGCATTGAAGAGCTTGTAAACCACAGTGGCTTTCTGCTGCACTTGGGAATGGATGTGCTCAATTAGGGCATGTCTGCAACGCAGTCGGAGGTGTGATTACAGATGGGGTAGGTATACTCCTGCTCGCTTTGAGCTAGCTAGCATGCTGAAAATAGCATGGACTTCAGCACGGGCTGTACAAAGCTGCCTGGCCCTCCATGGGTAGAGTTACTGTGAAAAGTTAGCTGCCCAGTTATGCTGCATTCTCATCTCAATAGCATACTGCACAAGGTGGGTCTGCCCATAGGAACACCCCTTTGCCTCATTAGTTTGCCCATGTTTACCTGTAAGTACAGGACTCCACTGACTGAGATGGTGAAAAGTTCACTGCTGTCCAAACCAGCCACTGTCTCCAGAGAACTGAAGACAAGAAACAGCAATATCAGCACTGAGGTGACCTGCGCGATCCATGTACCACCAGAATTCACCTACTAGCCAGTTATCTAGAGTAATAGAGAGTGATTGCCTCCCGCATCCTCAGTTCCAGACATTAAAGAGATGGGGAGGACTGCACAATGACCTGGCAAACTTGTCTCCTCTCTGCAAAGTTGCTCATCACCCTCTGTGTCATTATTTACATTTCATTCTAAATTTTGTTTTAAAAACCAAACCAAGTGTAGTACTCAAGAACAGACTTGGGCGCTTGACAGCCTTTTGCCACAGAGTAGGTGCAGCATGGTCAGAGGCTCAGTAGGCCTTCTCATGCCCCCATGCTGATATATTTATCTCAGCTCTGTTCTGGAGGGTTCATCCCATCCATCAATTTATTATGTGAACTAAGGGGCTAGCTAGCACACCTATAGGGATAGAGTGCTTTTCCCAACTAGGACATTGGCTCACAGAAGGTCACAGAGTTATGGCCGTAAGGGACCAGCAGATTACCCCCTCTGATCTCTATATTACTGGTCCCCTTCACCCCTCCCTCCCCCCAGCATCCACAGACTCAAACCAACAACAGACATTAGAAAAAAGTATTACAGCCCACAGGAGACTTGAGATATGCCACAGGAATAGACTAGGCAGGCCCAAGGTGCACCAGCACCCGCGGCCCCTGCAATGGCAGGGAAATGATTGTGAGATAGCTCCAGATAATCATGGACAGTGACCTGCCACACGCTGCAGAGGAAGGTGAAAAAGCCTCAACTCACTGCTAATCTGACCTGGTGGAAAATTCCTTCCTGACCCCATGTATGGCCATCTTACCCACCCTGGTTGTGGCTGGAAGCCATTACAATCTGATGGCAATGGGATCACTCATATGAAATGAGTCATAGAATCATAGAATATCAGGGTTGGAAGGGACCTCAGAAGGTCATCTAGTCCAACCCCCTGCTCGAAGCAGGACCAATTCCCAGGACCAATTCCCAGTCATATGAGTTGGGTTGATTTAGTTGAGGTTGGTCCTGCTTTGAGCAGGGGGTTGGACTAGATGACCTCCTGAGGTCCCTTCCAACCCTAATCTATGATTTCTTAGTGACCAGCACAAGCCAGCCATTAAAGTTAGCATTCATGCTGACAGTGTCAGCAGGGGGCCAGTGATGGAAGGGGCATGGCACCTGACCTACCTTTCTGACTGAGAGGGTGTCCCTCCAGAACACTGTAAATATTCTATTTTCTAACTAACAAAGTTACATATAATTAAAATCCCATTTTAGTAGGAGTTATGCAGGCAAAGACACTTGGGATACATGTGTAATAACATGGGGAGCTATATATATATATATATATATAGAATGCAGGAGGTTTTTCCAACCTAATGGGATTTGGGCATTCAAATCCCCTAGGGAGCTTTGAAAATCTTAGCCCACATGCACACTACTAGCCCAGCTAGATGCATGGGTTCTGTATGTATATGCCTCCGATGGTAATGACAGATGCACAAGCCTCTTCTGGCACAATCCTTGCTAAAATTGGCCTCCTTTACAGTGCACCTTGTGGAGGTGAGATTTGGGGCGGTGCACTTTTTCTGGAAAACAACCCAGAGTTCTAGCTGAGCCCAGCATATTGAATTTAATTTGGTCCCATGCATGGACCAGCTCTGTGATCAGCTGACATTAGCCAGGAGGGGTTGACAACATTCCCAAATAACTAAATGGCACAACTCTGCAGGACTATGGTTTTCCTTGGTTTGTGGCACTGTTTTGTGAGCAGTACCAGACACAGAGTGCGTGCACTGTGGAAATATTTTTGCTCTTTGTCACAAAGCTATAGTGATGATACTTCATCACTCCCATGTTGACTACCAGACAGATAGGGCCCACTATAAACTATGCATCCAGGAACCAAAGTCAGATGTGGTCGAAGTTGCACATTGGTAAGATGCATGTAAGTAAGAGTGAATCTAAAGCCTGGTCTACACTACGAACTTAGGTCAGTATAACTAAGGCTGTGTCTACACTGCCACTTTCAGCGCTAAAACGTTTGTTGTTCAGGGGTGTGAAAAAACACCTCTGAGCAACAAAAGTTTTAGCGCTGAAAAGCACCAGTATAGACAGCGCTTTATCACCGGGAGCTGTGCTCCCAGCAATAAAGCTACCACCGCTCGTTCAGAGTGGTTTTGTTTTTATCATTGTGAGAGCGCTCCCCCGGCAATAAAGTGCTGTAACATGGGCAGTGCAGACATACATTAAGTCACTTGGGAGTGTGAAAAAATCCCCGGAGCAGTCCAGTTCAACTAATCTAACTCCTGGTGTATACAGTGCTAGGTCAATGAGAGAATTCTCCTGTTGACATAGCTACTGCCTCGCAGGGAGGTGGAGTACAGTTAATTCAGATTAACCTTCCTAACAGTCCCCATGCAGACAAGCCCAAAGACTCCGCTATTAATTTGGCCCATAGAGCATGGTTGTGGTTAGAGCTGGCTGAAACTGGCATTTCCATTCCACAGATAATTCTGATTTTAAAAAAAAAAAAAAACATTCATTCCGAAATAGAACAAAATGCTGAAATTTCAAAATGTCCTGTGGAATGAAAATTTCAAAAACAATTTCCATTCATAACTATTGAAACATTTCATTTTGAGAATGTTAATTCACTTTGCTTTGACATTTATATATTAAAATATTAAATATATGTAAATGAACATATGATATCCGTTAAAAATCAAAACAAAATGAATCAAACTCATAATAAACCCCATTTTGACACTCTCAAAATGAACCAAGAAAATTGAAGAGTCATTTCAACTTTTTTGCTTCAAGCATGTCATTGAAATTGACATTTCTGTGAAACATGTGGATTTTGATGAAACTGTACTTTTTTGGTGGGAAACTGTTCCACTGACATTTTTTTGACAAGTAATAGCTGTGATGATACTGTTAGATCCAGTTACAAGCCCCAGTCCAGAACAGTGCTTGGTGCAGTTCAGGACTGGGGCGCATAAAGGACACACAAAGGTGACAAGCCAGTTGCTAGTTTTAAGTTAGATCAGCCTTAAGGCTGCTCTAGTTTAAACCCAGCTGCCAATGGCCCCCAGAGGCTGTTCAGGCTGCTAGGAATCACCAGAGTGCAGGGATACCCCAGACAGGATCTCTCTCTCCCAGCCAGATCCCCTACTCTGAGAGATAGGAAAGGGGATAGTGTGGAAGCAGCTACAGAGGCTCCAGGCTAAACTGGGATTTCCCCTACATAGGGAATCCTCCACCAGCTCCCAACAGCCACAGTGGTGCCATGATCTGTGTGCCCTATGCACTGTAGGCCCCTCCTTTTTGTGCACTCACTTTCTGGACTAAGATAGAGAAAAACTTCTTTTAAATGTAAAAACTGTCTGGCTGTGCTAGCAGGGAGGGCATGCCTCTACCAGGCACACTCACATGTTGTGTTGACACAGAGACTGGACGCAGATCAGTACCCGCAGGCGATCTCTCGCACGCTGTTGCCCTTTCTTCTGTTGTTCTCCATGAACTATAAACACAGAAGAGCTAATGAGACAGGGACGAGATGTTCTCAGAACTGGCAGCCTTAGGCCTCAGCCCCCAAGGGAAGCCCGACTTGCCCACACAGCTGGCCAGCCAGAATGCTCTGGTCGAATAGCTGGTTTTGGGCCCCAGCTGGTGTAATTTAGTGTAGCTGTATGGTTGTCAGTGGAAGTACACCAAGTCACACCCGCTCTATGTTGACTCCAATGGAACTATGCTGATTTACACCAGCAGAGGATCTGGCACAGTAACTTCAATGGAGGTACACTTACTTATGCCAGCTAGGTTTCTGTCCCAGAGAGTCCTGGAGGATGACTAGGTTGGAGTATAAGAATATTGCTCAAGCATGCAGGGGTGTAATCAGGAAGGCCAAAGCACAATTGGAGTTGCAGCAAGGTATGTGGAGTAACAAGAAGGGTTTCTACAGGTATGATAGCAACAAGAAGGTCAGGGAAAGTATGGGATTCTTACTGAATGGGGGAGGCAACGCAGTGACAGATGATGTGGAAAAAGCTGAAGTACTCAATGCTTTTTTTGCCTTGGTCTTCACAGACAAGGTCAGCCCCCAGACTGCTGCACTGGGCAACACAGTATGGGGAGGAGGTGAGCAGCCCTCAGTGGTGAAAGAACAGGGTAAGGACTATTTAGAAAAGCTGGACATACGCAAGTCCATGGGGCTGGATGCAATGCATCCGAGGGTGCTGAGGGAGTTGGCTGCTGTGACTGAAGAGCCATTGGCCATTATCTTTGAAAACTTGTGGCAATCATGGTAGGTCCTGGATGATTGGAAAAAGGCACATATAGTGCCCATCTTTAAAAGGGGGAAGAAGGAGAATCCAAGGAACTATAGACTGGTCAGCCTCACCTCAGTCCCTGGAAAAATCATGGAGCAGGTCCTCAAGGAAACCATTTTGAAGCACTTGGAGGAGAGGAAGGTGATCAGGAACAGTCAACATGGATTCACCAAGGGCAAGTCATGCCTGACCAACCTGATCGCCTTCTATGATGAGATAACTGGCTCTGTGGACATGGGGAAAGCGGTGGACGAGATATACCTTGACTTTAGCAAAGCTTTTGATATGGTCTCCCACAGTATTCTTGCCAGCAAGTTAAAAAAGTATTGTTTGGATGAATAGACGGGTAGTGATCAATGGCTCTGTGTGTAGTTGGCAGCCGATACCAAGTGGAGTGCCCCAGGGGTTGGTCCTGGGGCCAGTTTTGTTCAACATCTTCATTAATTATCTGGATGATGGGATAGATTGCACCCTCAGCAAGTTCACAGATGACACTAAGCTGGGAGAGGTATATAAGCTGGAGGGTAGGGACAGGTCCAGAGTGACCTAGACAAATTGGAGGATTAGGCCAAAAGAATGAAATTCAACAAGGACAAGTGCAGAGTCCTGCACTTAGGACGGAAGAATCCCAGACACTACTACAGGTTGGGGACCGACTGGCTAAGTGGCAGTGCTGCAGAAAAGGACCTAAGGATTACAGTGGACGAGAAACTGGATATGAGTCAACAGTGTGCCCTTGTTGCCAAGAAGGCTAACGGCATATTGGGCTGCATTAGTAGGAGTATTGCCAGCAGATAGAGGGAAGTGATTATTCTCCTCTATTGGGCACTGGTGAGGCCACATCTGGAGTATTGCGTCCAGTTTTGTAGCCCCCACTACAGAAAGGATGTGAACAAATTGGAGAGAGTCCAGTGGAGGGCAACAAAAATGATTAGGGGACATGCTTTATGAGGCAAGTCTGAGGACACTGGGCTTATTTAGTCTTCAGAAGAGAAGAGTGAGGGGGGATTTGATAGCAGCCTTCAACTACCTGAAGGGGGTTCCAAAGAGGATGGAGCTAGGCTGTTCTCAGTGGTGGCAGATGACAGAACAAGGAGCAATGGTCTCAAGTTGCAGTGGGGGAGGTCTAGGTGGATATTAGGAAAAACTATTTCACTAGGAGGATGGTGAAGCACTGGAATGCATTACCTAGGGAAGTGGTGGAATCTCCTTCCAACGAGGTTTTTAAGGCCTGGCATGACAAAACCCTGGCTGGGATGATTTAGTTGGGGTTGGTCCTGCTTTGAGCAGGGGGTTGGACTGGATGACCTCCTGAGGTCTCTTCCAACCTTAATCTTCTATGATTCCATGATTCAACAGCATCGCCATGCTGTGGTGCCAGGCAGCAGGAAAGCTTACCGATGTGCAAGGTGGCAGTGAAGGTGTAGTACCCTGCGACAGGTGCTGTGTATTGGCCGCTGGTCAGGTTCAGCCCCAGGCCTCGATGGAACACCCCCTCTTTCTGAGGCTAGTAACAAAGAGAAAGGCAAGACTGTGCACACTGCAAGACACCATCCCAATTCTGCATATTGCACTAGGAGATGGGCGCTAAGCTAGCAGTGTCCTCTCAGGAAACAGACATAGGCTGTGTCTGTAGTGCAAGCAGAGGGTGATCACAGCACACAGAATATAACTGTATCTACATTAGGCCTCTTACTGCCACAGTTATGCCATAAAATTTTTAAGTACAGACCAGGGCTAACAACATATTTGACAAATTTGTCTTGTTTTCTAGTTGTTCACAGATTATCTGACATCTGACCATGTTTGTTTTCAAATGTGTTTGTTACTCAGAATTATTCATCAGCTAATACCTGCAAGCAAACTTTGATCAGTAGGTTAAAAAGGGAGGATGGCTGGTGAAGGACTTTAGAAGGCTCAGAGTTAGGGTTGCCAGCTGTCCAGTTTTTGACCGGAAAGTCTGGTTGAAAGGGGACCTGTACGGTGTCCGGTCACAGGTACTGACGACACCAAAAGTCCAGTTACCACAGGTGGGGGGGGGGCAAGGGAGGAGGCACTGGGTCATCAACCCACGCCAGTCCTTACTCAACTGGGGCCGTCTCCCATCTGCATCTCATGGGCGGACAGGCAGGCTCCAGTCCAGAGTAGAGAGGGTCCAGCTGCGGGGGGAGGCGCGGGGGGAAGGGATCAAGGAAGGGGAATTGGGGACAGTAGTGAGTGATGGTGGGGGCCTCAGGGGAAGAGGCGGAGCAGGGGCGGGGGAAGAGGTGGAGGGTAGAGGTTCCGGCTTTTCTGCTGTAGTGTCCGGTTTTCAGAAATTAGAAAGTTGGCAACCCTACTCAGAGTCCAATTCCTAGCTCTGCCACAGACTTCTTATGTGGCTGTGGGCAAGCTGCATAATCTCTCTTTGCCTCTTTTCCTCACCTGGAAGATGGGGATAATAGGACTCCTTTAGTCTTGTCTGTATACGTTGTAAAGCACAACCTATACAGACAGGGCAGGGAATTCTTCAGGGCAGGGAATTCTGCGTTGTGGTGACACTATGTGGAGAACTCGTGGGAAAAAACCACATAATTCTTAACTGTGAGTGTAGTATATGGCATCATTATAAGTCAGAGTTTTTAAGGTTGTTCTGGGTGTCTTAACTGCATTAACAGGTCTTAATATACAGTAGAACATCAGAGTTACGAACACCAGAATTATGAATTGACCGGTCAACCACACAGCTCATTTGGAACCGGACGTACACAATCAGGCAGCAGGAAAGACCAAAATAAAAGCAAATACAGTACAGGGCTGTGTCAAATGTAAACTACTGAAAAAAAAAAGAGAAAGATCTGACAAGATTAAAAAAATGATTTGACAAGGTAAGGAAACTGTTTCTGTGCTTGTTTCATTTAAATTAAGATGGTTAAAAGCAGCATTTTTCTTCTGCATAGTAAAGTTTCAAAGCTGTATCAAGTCAATGTTCAGTTGTAAACTTTTGAAAGAACCATCATGTTTTGTTCAGAGTTAC
This sequence comes from Caretta caretta, assembly GCF_965140235.1. Taxonomy (NCBI): domain Eukaryota; kingdom Metazoa; phylum Chordata; order Testudines; family Cheloniidae; genus Caretta; species Caretta caretta. The sequence goes on from NC_134214.1 coordinate 56,639,055, forward strand.
GAACAACCTCCATTCCCGAGGTGTTCATAACTCTGAGGTTCTACTGTATCTAGATTTCATGTATGTTTAACCTTAACTCTGAATTTCCTGGTCTGTAATGCTTATTTTGGGGCTAAAAATAAAATCCCTGTAAAATTTTGTATCCTAAATTACTGATGTATACTCAGCCTTATCTCCATTGGTACATAAAAGTTTATCTAGGGATTTTAATTGGCCTGCAATTGGCTAGGAGGCTAAAAGGAAGTAACCCCCCTTCCCCCACCCCTGGCACACACACCTATAGTATGGCACAAATGGCAAGGAGCATTTGGGAGGTTAGGACCTGATCTAATGCTCACTGAAGTCAATGGGAATCTCCCCATAGACTTCCATGGGGGTTGGATTGAAGTTATATTCATCTTCCTCAAAGAGATCAGATGCTGGGAATATAGCTGTGAGAATAATGGATTTTTTTTAATTCACTAGCAATTCTGAAAAATTGGGGAAAAAAAGAAGACGCAATTTCAGGCTGAACCAAAAATAAAATGTTTCAGCAAATTAAAAAGTAGAAAAAAATTTGTTTCAGGTCAAACAAAATATTTCATTAGGCAAAATTGAAATGTTTCATTTTGATTCCAACTATTTTAAAACATTTTTATTGGGTTTTTTAAATAAAATTAAAGAAATTTTTGAAACAAAAAGGTGTTTTGAGCCAAAAATTTGAAACGTTTCATTTAGAAAAATGTCAATTTTTGTACTTTGTTTTTTCACCAAAACAATTTGGTGAAACCAACATAAATTCGGGAAACATGTCAGTGTTACTGAATCTGCATTTTTGCCAGTCCAGAATGACAAACTCCCTCCCCCACTCACTATGTAATAGATCCGAAGCTCTTGCAGGGATCTCCGTTCAATGGAAATGTTTCTCCGTATCCGGCAGTGGAAGGCTGCCTCCACTCGATGCTGTGGCTTACTCCTTGCCAACGGACCAGCAACCAGTGCCAAGATGTCATCTTCTCCTCTCTCCTCCGCTTCCTCACCTTCCTGGCAACCTTCACAGGCCTTCAGGCTCATCCTCTCCCGCTCCTTTACCACCTCTGAGAGAACGCCCCCCCCAGAGAATCAGTTTTAGGAGTCACCAATTTACAAAGGGTTCTGAAAAATGACTGCTCCCATTGGAACCAATGGTAAAATGCCCCTTGATGTCAATGGAAGCAGGATGGACACTGGTGTGAATTCTAGTCAAAGCCCAGCAAGCTGGCATCATCCAGTGAGACTGAATCTCAATCATCCCTGCTTCATGTGCTTGATCCAGGCAAATGTTCTGTCCTGGTCATTTTAGGCAGCAGTGAGGTTTGTTGGCGAATGCTCCCATTTGTTTTCATTGCAGTCATGAAGCCAGGAAAGGAATATTAGTTCTCTGGGGTTCCCAATTATTGTTGCTGAGTTTGATTCTTAAGTGTTGAGCCAATAAACAGGGAACGAGTTTGTGACATACACAAATCTCACCACACAAGCACACACCTACCACTGCAGTCAGTGGGAGACTCTCCAAAGACTGCAACGGGGGTTGGATTGGGGCTTAAGTCACTTCCCTAACATCCACACACACACAGAGACAAATACGTACCTCATCACCAAGACGTGTGTTAGCAACTATTATTTGTGACATTAGACAAAGTCCACATTTGAAATGTGTAGTTAGTCATGTCCTGATGTGTGAGTGAAAAGCTGAAAGTGTAAAGCTGCTCCTGGGGCTGGAGTTTGAGTCTGGCTGAGCACCAGTGTAAGAGGGAGTGAGACACCACCCCAGACATACACCCCTGCTCCGGTTACCTGGTTCTTGTATCTGGGCAGGCAAGCTAAGCAGCACTGCATGCCAACTTACTGCCCCTGCACCCACCAAGGTGTCGACTCCCCACATGCACTAGACAGCAACCACTAAGGGCTTGTCTACACCGGCACTTTACAGAACTGCAACTTCCTCGCCCAGGGGTGTGAAAAGCCAGGCTGCCAGTGTAGACAGTGCACCAGTACTGGGAGTTGCACTCCCAGCGCTGGTAGCTACGCCTCTCATGGAGGTGGGTTTTTTTAGAGTGCTGGGAGAGCTGGGAGAGCTCTCTCCCTGCGCTTTGCCGTGACTACACAAGCCACGTTAAAAGTTCTGCCACGGCAGGACTTTAGCATTGCCAGTGTAGACTAGCCCTTATTCTCCTTAACCTCAACCCCAAGGGAGGGGAGATCAGATTCACAAGGTGACCTTGCCCTCCCCCCCCCCCCCCCGGTAGGACATGAGCTCTTGTCCCTTCAGTGTCACGCTCCCTGCAGCATGAGCAGGGCCGGATTAAACTTTTGTGGGCCTGGTACCAAACATATTTGTGGGCCCCCATTGAGGCAGTGGAGCATGGCGTGGGGAGGTCAGTCTCCAGACTGAGGGACTAGCCAGGGGCATGGCATGGCAGGGGCGACCCCGCTCCACCCAGCCCAGTGTGAGGGCACTATTTACAAACCGGTAGTTGCCAGACGCGAAGTGGCCCTGTGATGCCAGCATGCCCCTTCCCCTTGGGGAGCGGGCCCATGCCACACCAGAGAGCCCCCTGCCCAACACCACCCCTACTCCCTATGACCAGAGCCCCCCCGGACCCACTATGCCCAATGCCCCCCAGACCTCCCCCAGAAATTCACAGTGCCCTGCACAACACCACCCCTGCCCAGCACTCCCCTGCCCACAGCCCCACCACAACTGCCAAGCACCCCCCACAGAACCCCCACTCCCTATTGCCCCAACACACACATCTTCCCCGCCCCCTCACAGCCCAGCACATCTTCCCACCCCCAGCCCCCTGCCAACTCCCCAGTGGCTGCACTCGTCAGTGAGCTGAGCCAGCTGCACAGCCAGGGTTGGTCCTGGGGCCGGGAATTGCTCTGTCCATTCAGGAGTGGTGCGATCAGCCAGGCCAAGGCCTCCCTCAAGATGCACTTGCCTGGAGGGGCCCAGCCAAGCCCCCCTACCTCTCTACCCCCTCCCCAGGCTGAGGCTGGCCAGGATTCTACACCAGTCCCAGGTGGCTCAGCCCCAAGGAGACAGGCGGGGCCACACAGGCTTGGAGCCAGAGGTGCACTGGGGTCCTGCCAGGGGGCAGAGAGGAGCAGGGGGTTGGGGCCAGGGGGTGTAGAGGAGTTTTCAGCCAGCCAGCAGGCAGGCTGAGAGGAGCAAGTGGTGGGCAGGGGGAGAAATGGGGTCTCGGGCCGCAGTGCAAGCAGAGCAGGCCAGGGCCCCTTCTGAGCGTGGGCCCAGTTCCATGGAGCCACTGGCACCATTGTAAACCTGGCACTGAGCCTGGGGCACCCACCTCCCCAGGCCAGCTGAAGTGCCTGTGGAGATGCACTCAGCACTGGCTTTCATACTGTACCTTTCAACAGCAGCCGGAAGTCCTTCAGCAATTCTTCTGGTGTCACCAGGGATCCGGGAGGCCCCTGAGGGCCTGGGGGACCTGGTGGGCCTGGCAGGCCAAACTGGAACCCCAGACAGAGCACAGAGCTGGTCAGTTCAATGTGTCTTTAAATTAGGGCACAGCTAGCCAGTGTAGATCCAGTAAGAATGGCTCCATCCCACAGTGCCAGCCCCTAGTCACCCACATCCTGGCACCCTTCCCCTTCCCTCTGTCCGAAAGGACACCTGCCTCTTCTGAACTCTGTGCTGGAATCTCAGCAGGATTAGCCGTCTCTGCTGGGTTGGTCACTGTTTTCAGCCCCACCCTCTGGGTCTGTTTTGGGCTCAGGAGTAGGGCTGTTACACCAGGGATGCCATGGGCTCAGACCAGGCTCTCTGGAGTGGGGGCACAGTAGGCTCAGGCCAGGGCTCTCGATGTGGGGGTGGGGTGCAGTGTGCCCAAGCTGAGCATCTCTGTGAGGGGAGGGACGCAGTGGGCCCAGGCTGAGTAGTTCTGTGAGGGGAGGGGCACAGTGGGCCCAGGCTGAGGATCTCTGTGAGGGGTGGGGCGCAGTGGGCCCAGGCTGAGTAGTTCTGTGAGGGGAGGGACACAGTGGGCCCAAGCTGAGCATCTCTGTGTGGGGAGGGGGCGCAGTGGGCCCAGGCTGAATAGTTCTGTGAGGGGAGGGGCACAGTGGGCCCAGCCTGAGGAGCTCTGTGAGGGGAGAAGCACAATGGGCCCAGGCTGAGTAGTTCTGTGAGGGGAGGGGCACAGTGGGCCCAGCCTGAGGAGCTCTGTGAGGGGAGAAGCACAATGGGCCCAGGCTGAGTAGTTCTGTGAGGGGAGGGGCACAGTGGGCCCAGCCTGAGGAGCTCTGTGAGGGGAGAAGCACAATGGGCCCAGGCTGAGTAGTTCTGTGAGGGGAGGGGCACAGTGGGCCCAAGCTGAGCATCTCTGTGCGGGGAGGGGGCGCAGTGGGCCCAGGCTGAGTAGTTCTGTGAGGGTAGGGGCACAGTGGGCCCAAGCTGAGCATCTCTGTGCGGGGAGGGGGCGCAGTGGGCCCAGGCTGAGTAGTTCTGTGAGGGAAGGGGCACAGTGGGCCCAGCCTGAGGAGCTCTGTGAGGGGAGAAGCGCAATGGGCCCAGGCTGAGCATCTCTGTGAGGGGAGGGGCGCAGTGGGCCCAGGCTGAGTAGTTCTGTGAGGGGAGGAGCGCAATGGGCCCAGGCTAAGGAGCTCTATGGAGGGTGGGGCGCAGTGGGCCTGTGCCAGGGATGTCTTATGGGCAGCCCTGGGAAATCTGTGTGAGATGGGGCGCAGTGAGTCTGAGCCAGGGCTTCCTGGGGTGGGTTGTGCAGACACACCGGGGATGTGAATACATACCTTGAATTTTTTTGATTTGCCTTTGCCCTGTTTCTTGCTGTTCACCCCTTTGTTTGATTGTTTCATAAAGAGCATCCAGGCATCCCGGGGGTCGATGCTGCGAGACCGCTCAGGAAGGGGTTCCTGTCAGAAGATCAAAGAATAAGAACACAGAAAGTGACAGTAACCAGCTCTGTGGGCTGCTGAGTGGTTCAGGCACAGGTGGGTGCCATTCTTCAACGCTATTCCCATTACACAGCAGGGGCAGGAACTCACCAGCCGGAAACCAGCCTGTGCTTTGCTGGAGTGTTAATGAGTTTCTGACCACTGTGACTGCCTTATCTGCTGGCCAGGGAGCTGTGCCCTGCTCACAGCATGCAGGATATGGGGAACTGGGCTACCTGGGGTACCGCTGAAAAACTCTGGACTCAAAGAAACTCTGTAGAGGGCACTCTTCCCTCTGGGTGGGACTAACCCAGTACCCCAGCACCAGCAGCTGCAATGTTTCTGGGGCACATGTTTTGGAGGGGATGTAAATAGAGGTCATTATACAGCCCACAGTGCTTCTTGCAGCCATGAATATTAGCCCAGCGTGGGGGTGGGTTGTGGGCATATGAGCCGGTGGTGCTGGTGTTCTGGTGCATTACGGGGGGGGGGAGGTATGGTGCATTAGTGGAGCGGTTTGGTGAGTTACAGCTAACACAGGTCCACTTAAAACTTCACAAGAGCACAAATCAGCGTCTTGGTGAAGTGCTAAGTCTTTCCCGCAATTTCAGTTTGTCAGCTGTTGCCCTAGACTGTTGCTGTACCTGTTTCACCTAGCGGTAGCTGCATTTTAGTGGAAGGTAAGGTAATTCTTGTATGGGTCTATCTGCGCTGTAGTCAGAGGTGTGACTGCAAGCCATGTAGCCATACCCTAGCCAGTGTGAATAACAATAGCAGTGATGTTGTCTAAGCTCGGGGCTCTGGTATGTCCTTATGTGGCTAGCCCATGCTGCTGCCTGTGCTACTGCAGCTTCTGTGTTACTGGCGTTGACTAGATCCAGGCTAGCTCAGGTTTATCTGCACATACTGCAGTCACGCCTCTGACTGCACTGTAGCCATAACTAAGGTGACCAGATGTCCCAATATTTGGGGCTTTGTCTTATGTAGGCTCCTATTACCCCTACTCCCTGTCCCAATTTTTCACACTTGCTATCTGGTCACCCTAGCCATGACCCATGTGGCAAATAAGGCCAGAACCTCCCCTGGTGTAAAGTGGCACAGCTCTACTGAAGTCAGTGTCAACCCACACCAGCTCAGGGTCTGGCCCATGAAGTTTATAAAGCCCCTAGTGTAACACTACGTTAATTGTATCCAATTTGCAAATGAATTCCAATTCAACAGTCTCTCGCTGGAGTCTGGTTTTGAAGTTTTTTTGTTGTAATATCACAACTTTCATGTCTGTAATCGCGTGACCAGAGAGATTGAAGTGTTCTCCGACTGGTTTATGAATGTTATAATTCTTGACATCTGATTTGTGTCCATTTATTCTTTTACGTAGAGACTGTCCAGTTTGACCAATGTACATGGCAGAGGGGCATTGCTGGCACATGATGGCATATATCACATTGGTGGATGTGCAGGTGAACATGAAACAGACATGAAAGTTGCGATATTACAAAAAAAAAACTTCAAAACCAGATTTCAGCAAGAGACTGTTGAATTGGAATTCATTTGCAAATTGGATACAATTAACTTAGGCTTGAATAGAGACTGGGAGTGGCTAAGTCATTATGCAAGGTAACCTATTTCCCCTTGTTTTTTCCTACCTCCCCCCCTCCTCAGACGTTCTTGTTAAACCCTGGATTTGTGCTGGAAATGGTCCCCCTCGATTATCATACACATTGTAAGGAGAGTGATCACTTTAGATAAGCTACTACCAACAGGAGTGTTGGGGACACTGGGGCATGGCCACTAGGTAACTCGAGGGGATGGAAGACCACAAGTGTTGATGAAGCCCCCTCACACTAGGCCCAAGTGTCCTTGGCCCCCCCTCCCGCCTGGAGGCACTCGCAGCAGCTCTGCGTACTAGGCCCAAGTGTCCTTGGCCCCCCCGCCTGGAGGCACACACAGCAGTTATGCTGAGGATCTGCAACAATATGCTGCAGAGTCAGACTGCCTGAAACTAAGCAAGGCCAAACAGGGCAGATATGGAAGAACAATGCTGAATAAAGCAGCTTTATGTATAGTTTAACAAATGATACAGAGAACCAGGAGGATTTAATGGGCATGACCATGACATGACCATGACACAAATCTTAGAGACTGCAAACCGAGCTTATAGGCTGAGAGAGACAGAGAAGGAGAGAAAGCAAGTGAGATTGATGGTAACAGCGGTACAGGCCGGCACTAAGAGAAGTGGCCGGGGTGGAAGGGGCCATGGACGCGACCGTCCGGGCCCTCAGGAGAGACGACTGGGTCGCAACCAGTGTGCCCTGTGTCGACAGGAGGGACACTGGAAAAATGAGTGCCCAAAGAGAAAAGAAAAGGGGGGTGCCCCTATGATGGTGATGGCGGAGCAGGAATAGGGGTGTCAGGGGAGACGGACCACCCTACCCCCGGAACCCCAAGTAAAGATGCGGGTGGGAAGCTCAGAAATAGATTTTTTAGTGGACTCTGGAGCGGCCCGAACTGCCGTAAATCAGCCTCTTCAGTTGCCAGTAGCAGATTCCCTTACTGTGGTGGGAGCCACAGGCAAGGACACTAAGTGCCCAGTGTACGCCCCAGCGGAATGCGCTTTGGGAAATAGGACTATATCCCACAAGCTGGTATACCTCCCTGAGTGTCCAACACCTCTGCTGGGACAGGATCTACTTTGTCGCCTCGGTGCCACCCTGCATTTTACTGAGGATGAAATAACCCTTACCTTACCCCCTGAGAATGCATGGATCATGACCCTTGCAGTTGAGCCCTCAGCCATGCAAGCCCCAGAATGGAGCCCGTGGGAAGACCAGGTGTACCCCCTCGTGTGGGCATCAGGGATTCCAGGAAAGGCCACCCACCAGACCCCCATTACTATTCAGCTCATACCAGGGAAAGGCCCAGTGCAAATAAAACAGTATCCAATCAAGAGGGAAGCCAGAGAAGGTTTACAGGAAACTATAGATCGATTCCTAAATGTATGGTATTCTCCGGGAATGTCAGTCAGCCTGGAACACTCCCATTCTATCCGTACAGAAGCCTGATGGCCCGTATCGGCTGGTACAGGACCTAAGGGCAGTCAATGAACGAGTTAAGGCTCTGCACCCTCTTGTCCCTAACCCGTATACCTTATTGGCTTCTATAGGGGGACAGTATACCCATTTTTCAGTCCTTGATCTGAAAGATGCTTTCTTTACCATCCCAGTTGCCACCCCGTCACAGGAGATCTTCTCCTTCGAGTGGGAGGACCGAAAAAGGGTTAAAAAGCAACTTTCCTGGACAGTGTTGGCCCAGGGGTTTAAAAACTCCCCCACCTCTTTGGCCAGGCTCTGGCCAGGGACCTAGAGGAGTGGGATAATGAGGAGGCCCTCCTTCTGCAGTATGTAGATAATTTGTTAATTGCCACTGTGGGCCAAACACCCTGCCTTAAAGCCACCGTGAGCCTCCGGAATTTTATTGGACTCTGGGGATATCGGGTAGCACGGAGTAAGGCTAAAATTGCCCTCCCAGAGGTATGGTACCTCGGGTTTCACATACAGCAAGGGGAGCATCAGCTTTCAAGCGAAAGAAAGGAAGCTATATGCCAAGTTCCTACCCCAAGTAACCGTAAGCGGCTCAGGGCATTTCTGGGTATGGCAGGCTTTTGGAGGATATGGATCCCAGAGTTTGGACTGTGGGCTAAACCCCTGTATGACTGTGTAAAAGGAGCAGATCATGACCCCTTCTATTGGACCCCAGAGGCTGACAGGGCATTTAAAATCCTGAAAAGAAAATTGATGGAAGCCCCGGCTCTGGGCCTGCCGGATCTCTCTAAGCCGCTTCAGTTGTATGTACATGAACGAAGGGGATTGGCCCTAGGAGTGCTCACACAGCTGTTAGGAGCATGGATTGGATCAGGTTGCAAAGGCTTGGCCTGCATGTTTACCGGCGGTCGGCGGTCGGTCGCAGCTACTGCCCTAGTGCTTGAGGAAGCTGAGAAGCTAACATTGGGAGGGGTTATGCAAATCTATACTCCCCATATGGTCCGAGCCTTATTGGATGCAAAGGGAGGGCTTTGGCTCACCCAGGCTCGGATTGCTCAGTACCAGGCTAAGCTGTTAGAGAACTCTGAAGTCACCCTACAACCTTGCCCCTCCCTTAACCCAGCCACTCTCTTGCCAGAAACAGAGGAACAGAAACATGACTATTTAGAGATCATAGATGTCCAGTACTCCAGCCGTCCGGATTTAAAGGATGTACCCCTCCCAATTGCAGATTATGAGTGGTACACTGATGGTAGCAGTACTGTAATAGATGGGCAAAGGAGGAAGGGTTATGCTGTTGTGACATGACACTGTGGAAGCTGAAGGTTTGCCTGCTGGGACCTCTGCCCAGCTTGCCGAACTAATAGCCCTGACCCGTGCACTTGAACTGTCAAAAGGAAAGCGGGTCAACATTTTTACTGATTCAAAATATGCTTTTGGTGTGCTGCATGCTCATGCTGACCTATGGAAGCAAAGGGGAATGCTGACAGCCCAAGGCTTCCCAGTCAAGTACGGGCCCCAAATCCTCCTGCTCCTAGAAGCCGTACAACTTCCCTTGGAAGAGGCGGTGGTACACTGTAAAGCCCATCAAAGGGAGGATCAAGATGTGGCCAGAGGTAATGCCTGGGCAGATAGAGAGGCTAAGCATGCTGCCACCCTGCCATCCCCTCAGACTGAGAACGCCCATATGCATGCCCTTATCCCATCAGTAGGGGAGCTTCCACCCCTCAGTACTCTGGGGAGGAGAGACAGCTAACTGACAAACTCGGTCTCCGGGAAAAGGAGAGATGGCTCCATTCCCCAGAAGGGAAGGTCCTCTTACCAAAGGGCCTAATCCGGCCAGTGCTGCAGAAACTACATCAAACCACTCATGCTGGCAGGGAAGCACTTATCCAACTAATGGGAAAATACTTTATCACTTCCGGACTCCAACCCCTGTCTGCCCAGGTACAAGCGGACTGCTTAGTCTGCCAAAAGAATAACCCCCGACCGGGACATCCTGTGCCACCAGCTGCCCTAGAACCCACTCCGGGCCCTGGACAAGTGTGGCAAATAGACTTTACTGAGTTTCCCCGGACCCAAGGGTTCAAATATCTCCTTGTTATAGTGGATCGGTTCAGCGGATGGCCAGAAGCCTTCCCATGCCGTAATTGCACTGCCAGAACAGTGGCCTTCAAGTTTGTTAAGGAGATCATTCCTCGCTTTGGACTCCCCCTATGGATGGAATTTGACAATGGGACACACTTCACATCAAAAATCATTCAAAGCATCTCACATGCCTTACAGGTCCCCTGGAAACTCCATACGCCCTGGAGACCGCAAGCCAGTGGTGTAGTGGAGCATACCAATCAGACCCTTAAACGGCATCTCTCAAAAGTGTGCCAAGAAGCCTCACTGCGATGGCCTGATGCTTTGCCCCTCGTCCTACTCCGTATCCGTGTTCTCCCAAAGGGTAGATCTCAGTCCCTTTGAAATTATGTTTGGAAGGGCATGGCCTATGAATGGCACCCCGGTTCTGTCAGGGGAATGGGAGTTGGGTGATGGTTTTTTGTCACAGTATATGTGTTCCCTGTCTGCTATTCTCTTGTCTCTTCACAGGTATACCAAGGATTCCCAGCCTCTCCCCTTGGACACTCCCGTCCACTCCTTACAGCCCGGTGACTCTGTGCTTGTTCGCACCTGGAAAGACGAGCCCCTCCAGGAAAAGTGGAAAGGACCCTATACCGTCCTGCTGATCTCCCATACAGCGGCAAAGATAGAGGGACACAAGAACTGGATCCATCACTCTCGTCTGAAGGCAGTACCCGCCCCCTCGTCAGCAGAACAGTGGACCGTCCAACCTGCTGACTCCTCATCTAGTGACGATCTCGGGCTAAAGCTACTGTTTAAAAGACACAAATAGCGGGCACCTTAATGCTAAAATGGGCCCACCCAGGTACTGGAGACCCTGGGTTGGGAAGACTCTGGTGATAATTAATTGGGTAACATTGTTATTCTCTGTATTGGTATTTCCAAACTGTGCATATCGGGAGCATAACTCCTTTGTTTCGCTTGCGCACCATGTTGCTAATTTAACAAACCAGACTGATTGTTGGGTATGTGCTCCAACTCCACTGTCCCCCAAAACGGGAATGCCCCTTGACATGCTAGCAGAATTAGCCACCAAAGAGCAGGAAAGAACGGACTCGCCATTCTGGAATAAGACCTCTTTACAGCAGGCCACCTATCAGGACCAGGAGTATTCAGTTGCAGTACTCACTGAGGGAGTGTTATGTTTTACCCAAAACCAATCTGATCACTATGGGCGTCCTGTGGGAAAAAGCTCCTGTGTTATTACACAGTGGGCTGATGGATATTGGATAAAGACCAACAGGGGAGGCCAGCAATGTGGGTGTAATGGTTCCTCCCCTTTTAGGGAAACTCTTACAAATACTCTTACCACAAAAGAAAGGTTTGGAAATATAACTTGCCGTCCAGTTAATATCTCCAATGTAGCAAGCCAATGGTGGGTTTGTAGTGGTCCCTATGGCGAGTGTAATTTGAACGGCACAATTAGAAACGCCCCCACTTGTACCCAATCAAAAAAATAAGATGTCCCCTTAGGGGCATATAAATTGTTTAAAAAAGCAGCCAAAGCAGCCTTAAATATCCCAGGAATCCCCTTAAGAAACAGTCCTTACTGGGCCCTACAGGGTCACTATTTTGTATGTGGCCGAAAGGCTTACAAGGTGCTGCCAGCCAACTGGACAGGTAGCTGTTATATAGCTCATGGAGTTCCTCATCTGTCCATAACTGCCACACTGCCCAAAGGAAAGATTAGAAATGCCCGAGACACCTCTGTTGAGTCACGAGAAAAGACTCTGCGGTGACTGACTACAGCATTGGAGGGCAATATGAAGAATCCCCTCACAACCGAGAAGCTTGTAGAGTGCTCTGTACTGGGAATAGCGCCACTCGTTTCCGGCCCAGCCATGGCATGCATAGGCCGCTATACTATAAGGCTGCAGATGGTACTTGAGAAGGTGGCCTTAGAGTTAGAGGACTCGGTTAGTGATTTAGGGTCAGCAGTAAAAACATTAAATAAAGAGGTACAGCAGCTCAGGACGTTTTCCCTCCAAAACAGGCTGGCTTTGGACTATCTCTTGGCATCCCAAGGAGGGGTTTGTGCCCTCGTCGGGCCCCGATGTTGTGTATATGTAAATGATAGCAGTTATGAGATCTATGAAAAGGTGGTACAGGCTGAGGCCCATGCCTGAGCCGGAGCAGAGGTTGCCTATACTGCCCCAGAGAACGATTGGTTGCAAACCTTGTTTTCAGGCTGGGGTTTGTCATCTTGGCTTGGTGGTTTATTTAGCCTATTATTGAAACTTCTCTTTCCTGTATTGCTTATATTACTGGTATTATGCTGTGCAGTATCATGTGTGATGGCCCTTTTGCAAAAGTTAATAAGTCATTTTCTTCAGGGCTATCACAAAGTGCTTATGCAAAGTCCTATTGTAAAGAAATAAGTAGCCCAAGTGAGAAAACTCAGAGCCAAGGTTGTTGAGTGTTCTCAAAGGGAGGAGTTGTTGAGATACTGGGCCAGGGCCACTAGGTAACTCGAGGGGATGGAAGACCACCAGTGTCGATGAAGCCCCCTCGCACTAGGCCCAGGTGTCCTTGGCCTCCCCCTCCCGCCTGGAGGCACTCGCAGCAGCTCTTTGTACTAGGCCCAAGTGTCCTTGGCCCCCCCGCCTGGAGGCACACACAGCAGTTATGCTGAGGATCTGCAACAATATGCTGCAGAGTCAGACTGCCTGAAACTAAGCAAGGCCATACAGGGCAGATATGGAAGAACAATGCTGAGTAAAGCAGCTTTATGTATAGTTTAACAAATGATACAGAGAACCAGGGAACTAGCTGGGAACTGGATTGGCTAGCTATATGGATACTTGGGGCAGCTTGCTATTGGATAAGTATGCTGGGAAAAAGGATGTATAAAAGCCTGTGTGACTTCCTGCTCTGTGTACAGGATTTGAGATTCAAATCTCCCTGTACCTACTTGAAGCTTCAAATAAACTTTTCTGCTTCTCCACCCCGTTGTGATTATTGGGTGTAGCACACTGGGTAACGAACCACTCAAGCTGTTGTTCAGCCTCTCGGCACTGGGTGCCGGCAACAGGAGAGTGGGTTGGGGGGGGGGACACCTGGATTTGTGCTGAAAATGGCCCAACTTGATTATCATACACATTGTAAGGAGAGTGATCACTTTAGATAAGCTATTACCAGCAGGAGAGTGGGGTGGGGGGAGAGAAAACCTTTTGTAGTGGTAAACACCCATTTTTTCATGCTTTGTGTGTTTAAAAAGATCTTCTATACTTTCCACAGTATGCATCTGATGAAGTGAGCTGTAGCTCACGAAAGCTTATGCTCAAATAAATTGGTTAGTCTCTAAGGTGCCACAAGTACTCCTTTTCTTTTTGCGAATACAGACTAACACGTCTGTTACTCTGAAACGAGTGTAACACTGGCACATTGTTCACTGTAGCAAAGATCAGCCAGGCAAAATGTCTAGGTCTGAGTTCTGGCCCTAGTCTCTCCCTGGCTGTTGCAACAGCAGCTGTGATTGTGGCCTGCTCTTCCCAGATATTTAGCCTAGCTGCCTCTGAAATCAATGAGTGCTGGGGGAAGGGAGAGAGGACAGCAGGCCCTCAGCAGGAGCCCCTCTGGAAGATTACCAAGCGGTGTTGGCAGGTGCCAGAGGAGCAGGCTCCAGCAGACCAGCTACTGTGGTCCACCTCCTGTGGTCCACCCAGGTGTGATGTGTGTCATGGGGAAGCCTTGGCTCCACCAGTGACACAGAATACATATTGTGGCTAGGAGGGATGGTTGGATGAGCGACTCACACTTGGTCCACAGAGTCTGGAGGGCTGTATGGCTGAAGGGAAGAGAACATGCCTGAGGTTTCATTTCCATCAGATGGGAATAGTGAGGCACAGGGAAGCTGTGTGACTTGTCCAGGATCACACAGTAAGCCACCAGCATTGTGTGGATTAGATCCAAGATCTCCTGAGTCCCAGTCCTGTGCTCTGGTCACCCAGCATGCTGCTGCCCTTCACAGGGCTGGAGAGCAAGAGCATGAGTCTCCAGTCAGTATTAGTTCAGTTTATACCAGCTGAGGAGCTGGACCAGAGACAGCTCCATACACAACTGCATGGGCTACTTTGGTGCCATCTAACTTGCTGCCCATTGTCACTTCTAAGTCCCTTCTCACATTGCATGTGTGTTATTTCCCCAGGCATGTTGGAGTTTATTAGGCTTCAAGCAGAGAGTACAAAAATCCACAGAATAAACATCCAAAGAACTAGGTGCCATCTCAGCACTACCAGGCACTTCTTGTGTGCCCTTGGGCCAGCCATTGAACTTTTCTTTTGCCCCAACTCCCCCATCTCTACCACACGAGGGTGATGTGGGAAGGTGCTGGGACAGTGCAGGAGCAGCTAGATATCTTCCATTTGCTGTACTTACCATGTCTCTCCACCTGCTCATTAGCAAGGGAATTGTACACCAGTGGGAGATGCAGGCTGGACTTCCAGATAGCCATCCCAAGGAGGCCAGTCACTTCCGCTAGTAGTGTAGAATCCCTCCATACACCCAAAGGAGGGGACCAATGGAAGCCCAAGTGGAGAAGGCACTGTTAGCTGCTGGCCAATGTCAGTGGTCTTAGAGGGAAGGTTGCTCCCTAAAGGGGTTGACAATACAGCATGGCTAGAAAACTGCCAGCCAAGGAATGACATGTCCAGTTACTTAAAAGGCATATCTCACCTAATCAATTCCCTGCAACTGTGGAGGCCTATGGCACTGGTGGCAGCTGGGGCTCTCCTGTTCTCTGCACACAGCAGGTTAGTCTCCTGAGGACTAAACCACTTTAGTCTAACTAAAGTCATTGGGTTCAATACATGGGTATCTAGGGGAGGTTTAATGGTCTGTGATATACAGGAGATCATAATAAATTAGTCCCTTTGGGCTTTGAAATCTATGAAATAACTGCCTAAAAACTCCCATCCTCATGGGAAAACCATGGGCCTGACAAATAAGTTTTGTGTAGTTTTATGTCATGCACTTGGCAATCAATTCAACCAGAGCCAAATGTACTTTCCATAGGTGGCAGAGGCACCTATAGCCTAGCTGAGGTGCTTTTTAATATGTATTGTAAATAATAATGGTCTACGGTCTATTCCAAGTGAACAAAAGTCATCTTCAAAATATCACCATCTACAGATCAACATAATAATACAAATGTCGGGCTGGAAGGGACATCAAGAGGTCATCAAGTCCAGCCCGCAACGCTGAGGCAGAACCACATATACCTAGACCATCCTGACAGTTGTTTGTCCAACCTGTTCTTAAAAATGTGCAACGATGGGGATTCCACATCCTCCCTTAGAAGCCTGTTCCAGAGCTTAGTTACCCTTACAGTTGGAAAGCTTTTTCTAATACCTCACCTAAAACCCCTTGTTGCAAATTAAGTTCATTACTGCTTGTCCAACCTTCAGTGGAGATGGAGAACAACTGATCCCTGTCCTCTTTGTAACAGTCCTTAATGTATTTGAAGATTGTTATCAAATCTGCCCTCAGTCTTCTTTTCTCATGACTAAACATGCCCAGTTTTTTAAAACTTTTCCTCATGGGTCAGGTTGCCTAAACTTGTCCAGTTTGTCCTAATTTTTCCTAAAGTGTAGTGCCCAGAACTGGACTCTACTCCATCTGAAACCTCACCAGTGCCATGTAGAATGAGACAATTACCTCCAATGTCTTACATGACCCTCATGCTTATATAATCCCAGACTGATTTTAGCATTTTTCCCAACAAGTCAACTCATATTCAATTTGTGATCCACTATAACCCTTTTTGCAGTACTACCACCTAGCCAGTTATTACCCATTTTGTAGTTGTGCATTTGATTTTTTTTCTTCCTAAGTGTGGTACTGTGCACTTGTCTTTAATGAATTTCATCTTGTTGATTTCAGACCAATTCTCCAATTTGTCAAGGTCATGTTCAATTCTAATCCTGTCCTCCAAAGTGTCATCTTAATGTCCCCCATACATTTTATAAGCACACTCTCCACTCCATTATCCAAGTCATCCATTAAAATATTGATTAGTACCAGACTCAAGACAGAGCCCTACAGCACCCCACTAGATACGCCCTCCCAGTGTGATGGTGAACCATTGATAACTACTCTTTGATTGTGATCTTTCAACCAGTTGTGCACCCATTTTATGGTAATTTAATCTAGACTGCATTTCTGTAGTTTGCTCATGTCATGTGGCACTGTGTTAAAAGCCTTACTACAAATCAAGACATAGCATGTCTACAGCGTCCCCTCTATCCACTAACCCTGTCAAAGATGGAAATTAGGTTGATTTGGCATGATTTGTTCTTGACAAATCCATGCTGGCTATTTCTTATAACCCTCTAGATGCTTACAAATTGAATGAGAAGCAGAAGAGCTCGAGAAAAAAGGTGTAACACAGGCTGATTGCCCAAGTGTATAATTAGGCGGGCCAGAACTCAGTTTATAATATCAATGTTTATTTTTAACCATTTTAACCATTAAATGTCCACATTTGCATAAAATTATGGCAGGGGTGTCTGCTATTGCCAGCAGACATTGCGATTCCAAATGTTAAAGCTTTATAACTCTTAAAACACAAATTGTCAACGTCCCATGGCAAACAATACAATGTGAATATCCTTAAATCAAAACTCGAATAATTTCTCAAGCAGCATTTTTCTTACTTTGCCTATCCGTAAATTTCAGTGATCATCAATGGAAATACTTTTTTGTTGGTTTGTGTGTGTATGGCAAAAATCAACATTTATTGACATTTACCAATAAAATTCTAATCCTTCCAAGCCTACATACCCAACAGGCCAGCACTGAGATTTGTTGCAAGTTAATTTTGGGTAAGAACAGGCCTGAATGATCATGGAATCTGAATTTTTAATGTGCACTCCTGGAGCAGCACTATAAACTCCACTGCACTGACTCCAGTGTGTTGTGTTCCTTGTGTTTTAAACAAATGCTCTGTGCACTGCTGCTGCTAATTTGGAATAGCCTGAAGATCCCAAGTCATCGGTATGGCTAGCCTCACAGCTTTTTGCATACACAGTGAGCTGGGGCACTTTTCAGATTGCTGGTGCAGCACTTTGGACTCTCTGAGCAGGACCTGCTGGCAGAGCCCCCAGGGTCCACACATTTTTTAAGCAGCTAATGTGTTTCTGTGCTGACTGATTCGCAAAGCTGCCTTAGCTGGGCTCCCCCAGCTATGCAGCTCACCCAACTTAAGGCATTTACGTATCTCCCTAGCGCAGTGCAGTGGGCATTGTTGTAATGAGGCCAAAGAAGGCCCCCGGGGGTCGGATGGGATATAAAAGAATACCCCGGTCAAATAGTAACAGCTGGCATCTCTAGCCATGTGTTTTCCACCCATTCATAAACTACTGGACACAGCTTCCGTCTTTCCCCTGATCTGAGAGCGGAGGAATAAGGGTGGGAAATTCATTCTCCTGAGCAGCGCTGCTCTTGCCCTCTCGCCCAGGAGAGACTTTAACCCTGCCAATAGCACCTTTAATAACTGCTTGAGCAGATAAGTGGAAAGAGATTTCTGGGTGGATAAGGACTGAGCCTCCTGGTCCATCAGCTGCTCCAATAGGACAGATTGAATATGTGAGGGCTGGAGTTTAGGGCTCCTCTTAGAGCAATTCAGTTTTATCCTTCAGAGCTTGTCTGCACTCATGTAGGAATGTGGGTTGGCAAATTATTGAGGCAAATGTGGTGGTAGTGGATTAGAGTCTAAGTTGGGATAATTTACACCTTCTCCTGGCCCCTCAGGTTAAATTATATTATCTTAACCTCCTACAAACCTACTTACACAGTCACCTTTGCACATCACCCCTGCATTTGGCCCACTGGATTTGTTTTTAAAGTAGCACAGATATTTGTCAACCAGGAACTCACGATTACCTTCTTGTAACATAAGAATAAAGGGACAGTCATTGCAAGTGAAAGACTGCCAATTTAAAAAGCAATCAAAGGATTTTTTTTGTATAATGCACAATTGATCTATGGAACTCATTGCCACAAGGTATTAGTGAGGCCAAGAGCTTAGCTGAATTGAACAAATGATTAGACGGTTGTACAGTTAATCAGAACAACATCAATGGTGACATTAGATAACATACAAAATTTTAGAAAGTCTCTGAAACCTAATGTTTCAGGATATAAGCTGTCACTAACAGCTTGGGGAAAGGAAGAAACTGTCTCTCCATAATTATGAGGATTCTTGCCCCTGCCTCTGGCGTATCTGTACTTGGAGACAGACTCCTGATCTGGTGGATCACAGGTCAATCCCACTGCAGTTCTTTTATGTGACACAGTTGATCAGCTGTAACCTATAAGCTGCAAGACAAACTCTGTGGTTGTATGTTTTCAACAGAGCTGAGAAAATGTTTGCTGTGCAAAATATTTATGACAAATCTGGAAAAATTTGGGGCATTTGCTAACATTTTATGAGCCAGCAGGCTTGCTTTCAGAGCGCTTGGTTTGTGCTAGATTCTCGATGCTTTCTCGTGGCAAAAGTCAGTTGTTCATTGACAATAAACAAGTGTGGTCACCCAAAGGTGAAAAAGTGATCATAAAACCATCCCTACCCACTCTGTGTGTGTGTGTATGTGTGTGTGTGTGTAAAAAAAAAAAAGTAATCACACAACTCAAATTCCCTGAGTAGATTTTACTTGCAATCACATTCACTCAGCTCAGAAATTAGATTGTCTGCGCATCACCCACTTTCCTGCTTTGGTTGCTCTGAGTTTAGATCTTTGCTCAATTCCCTTAAACTAGGTGCTGGTAGAGTAAGTGCTTACCGGGTCGTTAGAGGCTGGCAGAGGCATGCTGCTTTTTCCCTGCCTTGTGGGATACTCATTCCACTGGGATTTCTTCTCCCGGCTTCTTCTGCTTCCAAGTTTCTCCGACCCCACTGAGCCAACGCATGAGGCCACTGCCAGGAATCCCACACACAGTAATAGGAGCCAGCGGCTGGCAGGGAGGTATCCAGCCATTCTTCAACACAGGGCACCAAAGAGGTGGTCCTTTCTTTCAGGGAGCCAGAGTTTCTATGGCCACCCAGAGCCAGGCATTGCCCGTAAGAGCAAGAAGAAATCAGACTGTGTCCCGTCAGGAATGGCGAGTTTGGGAGAAGAGATGATACTCCACCAATGTCAGGCCTGTCCTCCCATCAGCACCAGCTCAGGAGATGGGTTGCCCTTGCAGAACAGCCAGCTGGTACTCGACAGCTGAGCCACCTGACCCCAGAAGAGGGCAATGCGTCCTACTTTGTGAGGGGAAAACACATTGTGTAGGCTCAAGAATCCCTTAGAGAAATGTCCCTGTACTTCAGAGTACTCCCTGCTCCAATCTGCACGTGAGAGCTTGGACCAAGAGTCTGGGCATGGGCTTAAAAAGCCACCAGCTGGGGCTGAGTTCAGCTGGGAGAGGGCTATCCCCCTTGCTTGCCTCCTTTCTTGGGCTGCCTTTGGAGCTGTAAATACGGTCTCTGCCCAGCAGCTCTCGTGTGCTCCTTCCCTTCACAGCTGGAGGGGCCAGGAGAATGCCCAGTTTCTCTGCTGGTGGCACTCACTCCAGCCTGGCCCTGGCTGGGATCTGTGGCTCATGAGAGACACCCATGCCTGGTGCACTGCCCTCTCTCTCCCTGGGTTTCTGTGGGCACTGCTCCTGGCGCAGCAGACCTTGGCTGTCTCAGTCTGATATTCTTGCTTACATCCACTCTTTTTAATGAGCTTGAATTCCCCGCCTCATAGGCACTGCTTCACGCATGCACTCCAGGGAGCCAGAGAGCCCCCTCCTGGCTCCAAGTGTTAGGTGCAACCATTTCCAGCCTCTGGCTCCATGAGCTAGAGACTGGCAGCTGGGAACCCAGGGACAGGTGCACAGAGGCTCCAGTCACACTAAGTACAAGGCAGTTTTCGTGGAGAGGGCCACAAGCGAGGGGATTGAAGGAAATCCCCAGCCAGCACCCTCTAGACTCCTTTCAGCCCACAGTGATCTGAGTGACCCTCACTGTGTGTCTGGCTATGGCTGCAGTGGCTGGAGCTACCAGCTCATCCTGAGGGACAATGGTCCCTGTTTGCCCAACGAAGAACTATCCACATCCAGGGCTCTGTATGCTTTGTGCAAGTGATTCTTCAGCAAAGCTTCAGCGGGACCATAAGGTATTCCTGCTCAGGACAGCTGACTTCACCACTTACTAACTGGAGGCGCTGCATCATTTCCCCCTTGAGCTCCCCAGGCCCTTCCATGGGCCATCCTGAGCACCCAGCTGCCAGTGCCTCGCTGGCTATGGATAGGATGGGTGTAGGCTGCTCCACTCATTAGCGAAGGGAGGTCTGGCCTCCAGTTACCATGAGCACCTAGGGATATGCCACATTGGTGGGTGCTGAACTCATAGGAGGAGTTCTAACCTGCTCAGTTTCCTGCAGCAGCTGGGACACACTAGGGCTTTACCCTTTAAGGGAGTCCCCTCTCCTGACCGGGCAGCAACAGTGGCCAGGGCTTGGAGCTACCATGACAACTTTGCTCTGGCCCAACCATCCTAATGTGGGGTCAGTCCTGCCTAGGGCATGGAAGTGTCTAGTGCCAACCCTGAAGCAATAGTCTCCCTTACCCACATGGGCTTTGGGTTATAACTGGCTCAGGTCCCCCAGGAGCACACAGGGAAGAGAAGGATTTTATCAAATATACACCAAAAATACTGGTGCCAGAGCTTGCCAGTGGCTGTGGAGCAGGGAGCTCATCCCACACGTGAGCACATTTGGCTGTCAGTCTTGCCAAGTGCTGAGCACCTGGCTCCAATCAGCAAAGCACTTAAACACATGCTTAGCTTGAAGCAAGAGAGTGGAGCCTCTAAAGGCTCCAGAGAGATAGAAAGTGGGATCCCAGCCCCACTGAAGTCAATAGAACCAGGATTTCTCCTGAGTCATATTGGGGAACCCCAAAGCTTTTTGTTGTTCCAATCAGGGAGCAGAAACCATATCATGTGACCGGAGGCAGATTACCACTTTGTGAGACCCTGGGCCACAGCAAGTGGGGGCCCCTCCCCACCCCTTCCACCTGCAGTCTCTCCCACCCTCCTCTCCAGTGTTCCTACCAGGGAAATTGGGTTGGGGCGCAGGAGGTTCCCCCACTCCCTGGCAGGAGCACCAGGCAGGCGGAGCAGCACAAGCTCCCACGCCCCGACCCTGCTCCCTGGCAGGAGCGCCAGGTAGACAGAGCAGGTTGGAGTGCAGGGGGGTGCCCATTTTTCTAAGGCCCCCCAATTGGCCAGGGCCCCTGGGCATGGGTCCCGTTGTCCCAGTGGCTAATCCACCACTGCATGTGACTGATTTGACCGTGCATGAGTCCCCCCTTATCCTTGAGCACCCCCTTGTGGCCTGGGGACTAACACTAGGATTAAATCCCACATCCCCTCTTGGGCCCTAAGGCCGGCACAACAGGCTCTCTTTTCCCTTAATAATACCTCCTTGAGGCCAGATTGTTACAAAAATAAACAATCCACAATGAAAGGCCCCAATCAGGCTCACCTCCAGGTTCACCCCCAGTGCATGTGGTCCTTAAAATCTCACAAGATCTAGGAGAGCTACCCATGGAATCCTGGGGCATCCATGGGTAGCTCTCACTCACACTTAGCATATACCATAATGTAGCATATACCACACTCTGGCATCTGCCACCACACACAGGCACATCTCTGGCCTTCTCCTGTCCTGCTGCCAGCCCACTCTTCCCATAGAAACCTGCACTCCCCAGCCTCTCGACTGGGAGTGCCTCTTCAGCAGGGGAGCTGCCATCAATCCCCCTGTTCCAGTATCCTTTCCTAGCTCTCCAGCATGGACACATCACCAGGTAAGTCCCTCCTTGCTCCTCCTGCCTTCAGCCCTACTACCCTGGCTCAGGGAGCTCAACGGGCAATCCCCTCTGCTGCTCTTCAGCCTTGCCTCCAGAAACCAACAGCTTCCTTAAAGGACCTTGTCCCTTTGTTTGTCCCTGATCCTTTATAGAAATTAAGAAGGTGCCACCCCACCTTCTTAATTCACCAAACTGGGGCACCTATCCTGGCACAGAGGCGCTGGACCTGCTTCATTTAATGGGGCCAGCCATCCTGTGACAGTAACTCATCATACTACACAAACAGTGCCTTGTCAAATAGTGCATGAACAACCTGGAGCCCAAACATGTTGGAATAAATAATGACCAGTGATAAATAGACAACAATGCATAGCAATCAAAACCCACCAATGTCTTTGTTCAGCTGTGCTCTGTGTCAGCTCAAAGTATGCCCTGTCCTCACTCCCCCTGCTGCTATAAGCCTTGGCCATCCTTTGGCCATCTCCTGCCATGATTACTGTAACCTCTTTTCCAGCCACCCTCTTCTCTCTCCACACTGTCAAAAATACTGCAGCTACGCTCATCTTTCCCCCAGTTACTCTGACTCCCTTCCCTGCCCCCTTGGCTCTTATCACACCAAGTTCAAGTTCTTTGTCCTCCCCACACCCTTGCTTATGTCCTATGCTCTTCTCAATCCTCTTGGCTTGCTGCACCATAAGGGACTGAGCCAAATCCCATGGATGTTGATGGGAATCTTTTCCTTGACATCAGTGGTCTGTTTCTCTCACTCTCGGCTACCTCAGAAGTTATTGTCCTCAGCCTCTGCATTCTAGGACAACTTGGGCTGCACACCCAGACTATGGCCATCCAGAGTGCACATCTCTTTCTCCCTGCACTCAGTGCCTGTGGAATCCTGGGGCATCCATGGGTAGCTCTCACTCACACTTAGCAGCTGTATTAAGCACTGCACATGGCTCCCACTATTTTAGGCATAGCTTCAGTGTGTGAATTTACACTCTGCTAAGATATAGCTTGCAAGTGTGACTTCCATGACATGGTCCTGGCACACTAAGAGTAGGGTGTTCCCAAGAGACCATTAGCCAAGGGCTAGCTACGTTTCCTACATTCTGAATGTTAGTGAGAGCTCCTTACAGCGGTGGCTCAATAAACAGTGTGGGCTTGGCAAGCAGAGTAATTCCATGTGCCATAGGGTACCAGCGGAGCCATCTCTAGACCTACAAACCCCTCTTCATTAGGGTCAGGCACTTGGTCATCCTGGAGCAACAAGGTGGAATGAGCCAGCTGACACGGTCTGGTAATAGCACCTGTGACATCATTAAAATCTTCCAACAGGATGACGCTGTTGCTAGAGTCCAGTTCAGCAGGCTAATGGAGGTGACTTGGGCTTGTTGCCATGTGGACCAAGTTATTTTCCTAAACAGTGAGCAATATTAATGATGTCATAGGGGCTGCCAGAAGGCCAGATCTAATTGGTTTAGTCCTCCAGCAAATCCACATGTAATGATATCTCTGAGCTATGCCATAGCCCGGTGTGGAAGGGCTGCAGAGTACTTGCCTGTTCTGATTGCAGCACAGTGCTGAGACAGTATTATTACCCATGCTTGGTGTATGAGAATAGTCCAGTCTGACCACTGGAGTGGCCTTCTGCAGTATCATAGTGGTCAAAGGTCATTCTGAAAGCAGACCCTGCATAGATAGAGACCAACACTCAATTTTTAAGTCTCCCTTCCTCATAAATCAACCAGTTAGTTTAAACATTAGGGGCTGTGTTGTTGGGCACCTTTGAAGAGGCTCAGATGGGACGGATGCATGGAAATGTAAAGGGCACCGGGGGAGGGGAGTAAAGAAAGCTGGAGTCTTCCCCTTCCTCTCCTTCACGCTCCAGTGAAATCTAATCCTCATTCTTGAGCTCTCGTGTCACTGTCTTGGCCCACAGCTCCCAGCAGACTGATGTAGCCAAGCTGTTCGTTCTCGCTCCCCGTCAGAGGGAAGAACCTTGCAGATGAAGTCATGGGAATGAAACCTCCAGCCATCCCTGAAAGCAAAGCAGTGTGGATGGAAAGTCAACGTGTGGCCTCTTGCCTGTCTATGGGACTCCCCCTTGAGGCCCAGCAGTCAGTAACCAAGTGAAACTAACCCAACCAAACGCTGGCAGTGTCTTCCCACCATACACAAGCCTGGTCAGCCCAGGGAGGGACAGCTGAGCATAGGGAGATGGTTTCCTGTATGCTATGGCAGGCTGCTTGCCAGCTGTCAGTGGGACAGGGTGAAGAGGAGCAAAATACCTTTGCCTCGGTTACCTCCTCTGGGGTCCAAAGGGTTTGCAGCGCATGTAAAATGAGCTGTGAGTATGTCCCACATATGGCCTGGACACTTGGCTCTGTTGTTTGCGGGCTGTAAAGCAGACAAGCTTCGCGGGGAGGGGATGGAATGCAGGGCATTCAAATGAGTCTTGAAATATCTCTATTAAATGCATCAAAAAAAGGTACAATCACTGGCAGCTGCAGGGCTGTGATAACTCACCTGTGACTGCTGGGGCAGGGATGGGGGGCCTGCAGCAGCCTTTCCAAGCAGGGGTTTTGGAACACACCCTAATCCATGTGTGACACTATGCCCTATATTTTTCATAGAGATATTGTTATGATATGAATAAGACATAAATAAGGTATGTTTTATGCAAGATGAGTCATGAGCGATATTATTAGAAAGGTTATGATTTACTGAATGTGATTATCCTATTTGCATGCATGTATCATTTCTGTATCTGAAGTTAGGAATATTGACGATCAGTTGCAAAAGTGTTCGCAGCTGTGGAACACCCACCAGACAAAATGCAATCAGTCTGGCTGGTTAGTCAATAAACCATTAGGGAAAACAATAGGTCTTTGAAGATCCCACCACCCTGAGAAGCTTTCTGGGATGCTGCTTTGACACTGCAGGGTCATGTGATCATGTCACTTGGTACTGAACACCATCTTAAACTGCTGGTATTTTTCCACTAGTAGGGGGTGGGGATCAAACTGGGAAACAAAGGATTCCCACCATATATAAATCCTATTTAAGGCTGGGAAGTGAGTTAATCAGCATCGGTTCTTCACTGAATCCCCGCCCAAGATGACTGCTAAAAACACCTAAGGCCTTGGGTACACTTGCAAGTTAGAGCACATTAAATCAGCCCCGGGCACCCTAACTCCTGAGGTGTCCACACTGGCAAGGCACTTAGAGCGCCTGGACTGTGCAGCTGGAGCATCCCTGGTAATCCACCTCCATGAGAAGCCCTGGCTGAAATGCCCGGGTGTCAGTGTGGACGATGTGTTGCATTACTGAACTGTGATTGGCCTCCAGAAACGTCCCATAATCCCTTGAAGTCAAGTGGCCACTGTTGTCATTGTTTTGAACTTGGCTGCAGGCATGGGGATATCCCCTTTCAAAGCTCCGTTTCTGACAGCCAGCATGCTTATCTGCTCCGGGACAAAGCAAACCATTACTGTGGAATGCTGCTGCTGCCGAGGCAGGCATGTGTGTGGGGGGGGAGGGGAGGGGAGGCTGATGTCTGAACTTACAAGAAAGCATGCTGGCACACTCTCTGCCCCGCAAAACACACTGTCTCTCCCCCCACATACACACAAGACACTCCCTGTCACACTCCACCCCCCCCCCATTTGAAAAGCACACTGCAGCCACTTGCATGCTGGGATAGCTACCACAATACACTGCTCTCTGTGGCATTGAAAGAGCTGCTAATGTGGCCACGCCACTGCGCTTGCAGCTGACAGTGTAAACACACGGCAGCACTTTCCCTGCTTCTGTCTCCGAGGGCTGGTTTAACTCCTGGCACTCTACATCTGCAAGTGTAGCCATGCCCTAAGACTGAACTGGGGAAGAACTGGAACCAGGCTACAAGGTGTCTGGCCTGTGAAAGGAATATCTGGAGTTCTAAGATGCAAACAAAAGAAGTTTGTCTGCAAGAATCCCTGTAACCTGCTTAAAATAGCATTTGGGATGAGAAATTATTGCTTGTTGCCAGTTTCCTTAGTGTATTAAGCTTAGTTTGCGTGTTTGCTTTATTTGCTCAGTAATCTACTTTGATCTGTTTGCTATCCCTTATAATCACTTAAAATCTATCCTTTGTAGTTAATAAACTTGTTTTGTTTTCTGAAACCCAGTTTGTGCAATTCATGGGGGTGGGGGGCAAAAAACTCTACATATTTTCCTCCACATTGGGTTGGGGGGGGCGATTTTCATTAGCATATGCTGTACAGATCTCTGTGCAGTGCAAGACAATACAATTTTGGGTTTACGCTCCAGAGAGGGTGTGCACTTAGGCAGTCCCCAACCTGATTCTTCCCACGCAGAGCTGATCTCAGTGTCTGTGTCTCTCTGCAGCTGTGCATGTCCTTACCTAGAGGAGGTAGAGGGTGTGCTAGAGGAGGCTTGAGGGCTGGATCAGCAAGATAGGGTGAGAGAGCCCAGGCTGGTGGAACGGGCAGGCTTAGTGGGACTCCAGTATATCAGGTGGCACCCCGAAAGCAGGGAAAACCCATCACACAATGGACAGGGCAGTACAATGACTCTGGCAAGCTCTCCATCTCTCCTAGCAGAGACCAGGTAGGAGGTTTGATTTCTGGCTGAGTGGGGCACCATCAGTATCTGTGTGGGGATGAGGGAGCACACTCACCTTATCCACAGGGACAGGAAAGCAAGAGTACAGAGTGCACAATGAGCACACTACACTGCTGCTTGCTCCGAGGGTGGGGAACTCTACAGGAGTTGCTGGTGCTAGTTCAGCTGTCTCAAGTGATGTGGCATTTTTTAAAACAGGCCCAGGACTGTCATGCCCAAGCAGCGGTCCCTTTTTTATAGACTCATAGAAGATTAGGGTTGGAAGAGACCTCAGGTCATCTAGTCCAACCCCCTGCTCAAAGCAGAACTAACACCAACTAAATCATCCTAGCCAGGGCTGTGTCAAGCCAGGCCTTAAAAGCCTCTAAGGATGGAAATTCCACCACATCCCTAGGTAACCCATTCCAGCACTTCACCAATCCTCCTAGTGAAATAGTTTTTCCTAATATCCAACCTAGACCTCCCCCACTACAACTTGAGACCATTACTTCTTGTTCTGTCATCTGCCACCATGAGAACAGCCAAGACCCATCCTCTTTGGAACCCCCCTTCAGGTAGTTGAAAGCAGCTATCACTCACTCTTCTCTTCTGCAGACTAAACATCCCAGTTCCCTCAGCCTCTCCTCGTAAGTCATGTGCGCCAGACCCCTGATCATTTTCGTTGCCCTCCGCTGGACTCTCTCCAATTTGTTCACATCCTTTCTGTAGTGGGGGACCCAAAACTGAACACAATACTCCAGATGTGGCCTCACCAGTGCCAAATACGGGGGAATAATCACTTCCCTCTATCTGCTGGCAATGCTCCTACTAATGCAGCCCAATATGCCGTTGGCCTTCTTGGCAACAAGAGCACACTGCTGACTCATATCCAGCTTCTCGTCCACTGAAATCCCCAGGTCCTTTTCTGCAGAACTGCTGCCTAGCCAGTCGGTCCCTAGTCTGTAGCGGTGCATGGGATTCTTCCGTCCTAAG
Source organism: Caretta caretta (assembly GCF_965140235.1). NCBI lineage: Eukaryota > Metazoa > Chordata > Testudines > Cheloniidae > Caretta > Caretta caretta. The sequence goes on from NC_134214.1 coordinate 56,666,597, forward strand.
TATCTCAAGTCTTAGCCAGGTGGTGAGTAAACATCCTTTAATATATTCTGTCTGAGAAAGGGCAATATTGCCACCATCTAGACCGTACTGAATCAGGGGCTGCAGGGTGCTCAGCCTGTGAAAGTCCTGTGATTCCTCCAGGTAGGATTAAAGATGTGTTACACAAACTACAGATTATATCATATTTTGCAATGCATGAACTCCGTGTGGGTTGATGGTGGTGCAGGAATGAAAGAAAGACCACTGCCCTTTAGTGGATGGAATCAGAACTGCTCCACTGTGCTGTTTCAGACTGGCAGATTCACCTTCAGCTAATGTGGCAGAGGCCTGTGCCTTTGAGGTGGGCATAGCCTGGTTCTCTCCCCATTGCCACCATGCAGCTTTCAGTGGTTTGGGTGTGGAGCACAGTGCCAGCCCTGCAGGCCATGACTCTGTTCTAATATGGACTAGGTACCTGAGTCTGGTAACAAGGGGCCAGTGCAGACACAGCACTAAGCCAGAGCCAGCGCAGGGCACACTTCCAGTTTCAGTAGATAGGAAAGGTGACAGGTGACAAAGAGGGCGAGCATCTCATTGCAGGCCCCAGTGCACTGTAGGAAGAAGGCCCTGAGCTGCAGGCAGAGGAGTGACATTGGAAAGAAAACAATACAGCAATAGAGCCAGGGGAGAGCTGTTTATTTTCTGCTGTGCTCTGAAACAGTGCTTCAGTTCAGTTTGCAAACATGGTAAGAAGAGTAAATGGTGAGACACATTAGTGCCAGTTATCTGACTCCGGAGATGCCTGCTTAAACTGGATACAAATTGGGACCTCAGATCCCCTAAAATGATCATAACCTGGTTAGCAACATTGCTTCACACACTGAACATTTGGAGCCAGATCCTTGGAGCTGCTGAGGTCCATGTGTTGCCAGAGCAGCACATAATGCCTTTAAAGCTGCCACAAAGAGCCCATTACTGATTCCCCAGAGCTGGCAGAATCCTGGACTAGCACAGGAAGCATGTCAGGGTCAGCTGTGCCTTATTGCTGTCTGGCCAGCAACAGCATTGCGAGGGGACCATTCTAGCTCTTGCAACTTAGAGCAGTCCTGTGACTCCTCTAAGTTGTGCCAGCCACCAGTTTGGCCCCTGGCCAGCCCAGGATGGGCGGGGAGACATAAAGGTGGTTTAGTGCTACCTTTGCCTTTCCTCCTAAATACACTGAACATGAGCCTCGCAAAGTTGAACACTGCACCCTTTATTTTTACACGATAAATTTTTATTTCACTAGGAACATTCTGAAACAATTCTGCTGAGCACATCCAATGCTGCATGGCTGTTACTGTGCTGCAGAGAGCTGTCAGCTCCCAACAGCCATGCCGAAAGAAATATTGTCTAGTATGGTAGCCATTCACCATTATCTTGGTTAGAGAGGTACCATGGAGCGTGATCGCACACTTGGTCAGTTCCCACCCCGGAGTAGGTTTGCAGCCTGTTGTGAGCAGGATGACTGGGATCTGGCCATGGGCTGCTCAAAACCCAGGAAAATGGTGCAGAAAACAGCAATATTTCAAAGTTGTTGCCGTCTTGCAGGCTCCGAAATTTTTTCTCAAAATTGTCTGCTGTTATTTTTATCAAAGTCATTTTCCAAATGTTACATTTAACAACACCACCATGATTCACTTGAAGCTTCGATGAACATTTGGCAAAAATATTGTGCCAAATGTTGCTAATGTCAGCAGCAGCTGGAGGTGTAATTCCTGGCTCAGGTTGACATACACGCTTTAGCTCTGCTCATGCTAGCACCCAAAATTAGCAGCCTGGACACCATGGCCTGAGGGTGGCTCAGGCAACCACCCAAGCACAACTCAGGCTGGGGATCCTGGGTCTGTCCTCAGGCAGCTAGCCACGCTGCTATTTTATGTGCTAGCTCAAACAGAGCTATTGTGTGTTCATTGGCCCTGTCATAAAAATAAAGGGTATACAGTGCTAGAAAATCCCTCCTGGTCAGAGGCAAAACCCTTTCACCTGTAAAGGGTTAAGAAGCTAAAATAACCTCGCTGGCACCTGACCAAAATGACCAATGAGGAGACAAGATACTTTCAAAGCTGGAGGAGGGGAAACAAAGGGTCAGTCTGTCTGTGTGATGCTTTTTGCTGGGAACAGATCAGGAATGCAGTCTCAGAAACTCTGTTAAGTAAGTTAGTAAGTAATCTAGCTAAAAATGCGTTAGATTTCCTTTTGTTTAATGGCTGGTAAAATACACTGTGCTGAATGGAATGTATATTCCTGTTTTTGTGTCTTTTTGTAACTTAAGGTTTTGTCTAGAGGGATTCTCTATGTTTTGAATCTGATTACCCTGTAAGGTATTTACCATCCTGATTTTTACAGAGGTGATTCTTTTACCGTTTCTTTAATTAAAATTTTAAGAACCTGATTGCTTTTTCATTGTTCTTAAGATCCAAGGGTTTGGGTCTGTGTTCACCTGTACAAATTGGTGAGGATTTTTATCAAGCCTTCCCCAGGAAAGGGGGTGTAGGGCTTGGGGAGATATTTTGGGGGAAGACGTCTCCAAGTGGGCTCTTTCCCTGTTCTTTGTTTAACATGCTTGGTGGTGGCAGCATAGGGGTCAAGGACAAGGCAACGTTTGTACCTTGGGGAAGTTTTTAACCTAAGCTAGTAAGAATAAGCTTCGGGGGTCTTTCATGCAGGTCCCCACATCTGTACCCTAGAGTTCAGAGTGGGGAAGGAACCTTGACAGGCCCAAGATGAGAATCATACCTGCCAGCTGCAGTGTAGACAAACCCTGGGTCTCACTGACTGGGGATGACCCACCCCAAAAGGGTTTTGGTGGAGAGGCTCTTCTCTGAACCTTCTCCAGGAGGTTTATTTGGAGAGGGAGCTGGTGATCCCAGGTTGAGCTGAGTCAGGGTGATAGATAAAGCAGCACGGGAGGATTTAGCAGCATCAGTGGAGATTACATGGCTAAATCATAGCCTGACTCTGTGAGAGGGGCTCCCACAGAGATTGCTTTGCTGTCTTCAGACTCTTGATGGGCCAATGGCTGCTCTCAGTTTCACTAGTGTAACTCCAAAGTGACCCAATGAAGTCAGTGGAGGCACTCTGTATTTCACTGATGTAACTGAGAACAAAATGTGGCCCCATAGCACAACACTCAGTGAATGTGGAAGACAGGACTGACAAGCGCTCAGCTGTAGGCTTTGAACCCGGGTTGTAGGTGAAAGAAACAGTTTGAAAGAAATGACTTACTTGCAGACAGCAAAAAAATAAAAGAAATGACCAATTACCAGGCCCTTTTCTCTCTGCTCATTAGCATCACTAAGAGCTAAGTGCAGATGGTGGCAGCAAAAACACGACTCCTTTCTACTAAAGCAGCAGCTGACTCAGTATTGGGCTGAGGCTGTCTGAATGGTCTGGACTAGTTAGGGCCATGGCATAGAGACCACTAAATAAAATGAGTCTCACACATTGTATGGAACATTCTGGCTATCACTTCCGATAACACTCAAGGTGCACACACAGGACAGGCTTCACCAGGGTTCCACTCGGCATGCTTCCTGTGTTGCTACAGAAATCCAGTTTCAGATTCGGATTCTCTTGATGACAGAGTTTGGCTCAAGCGTCTATTCCACATCAGTTTGGGTTATCTTTTTTCCTACTCTCAGTATATATACAGGCGGAGCCTGCAGGAGCCTCACAGGACTTAGCAACGAAAGCAACGGGAAAAAGACAAATTACAAAATCAAACCCACCATTGCCATGGAAGAGCTGTATTTCAAGCCCATTTCATGAGCTAGGCCTAGGGATTTCAGTATGTAATGTTGACTGCTCCCAGCAGGTGTCACTGTACAGCAGGAGGGTTTATTACCTCTAATCCAGTGGTCTCCAACCGTTTTAGACACAAGATCACTTTCTGAATTTAAGTGCAACCCAGGATCTACCCCGCCCCTTCCCTGAGGCCCCACCCTGCTCACTCCATCCTCCATCATTCGCTCTCCCACACCCTCACTCACTTTCACCGTGCTGAGGCAGGGAGTTGGGGTGCGGGAGGGAGTGCAGACTCTGGGCTGGGGCTGAGGGGTTTGGAGTGTGGGAGAGGGCTCTGGCCTGAGCCTGGGGCAGGGGGTTGGGGTGCAGGAGGGGGGGAGGGTTGCAAGCTCTGGGAGGGAGTTTGGGTGCAGGAGGGGGCTCCAGACTGGGGCTGAGTGCTGAGGTGCACAAGGGGGTATGGGGTGCTGGCTCTGGGAGGGGCCTCAGGGCTGGGGTTGGGGTGCAGGAGGGGGTGCACGATGCAGTCTCTGGGAGGGAGTTTGGGTGCGGGAGGGCTCCAAGTTGGGGCTGAGTGTTGGGGTACAGGAGGCTGTATGGGGTGCTGGCTCCAGGAGGGGGCTCAGGGCTGGGGCAGAGGGTTGAAGTGTGGGAGGGAGTTTGGGGTGCAGGAGGGGGCACAGGGTGATGGCTCTGGGACGGGGCTCAGGGCTGGGGCAGGGGGCTAGGGTGCGAGAGGGGTGAAAATTCCCGCCGGGCAGCACTTACCTTAGTCAGCAGCGCAGCGGGGCTAAGGCAGGCCCCACACCACTCCTGGAAGCAGCCAACATGCCCGTGTGGCCCCTGGGGGGTGGGGGGACATGGCTTTGCATGCTGCCACTCTCTGTAGGCACTGCCACCACAGCTCCCATTGTCCGCAGTTCCCTGTTCCCAGCCAATGGGAGCTGCGGAGGTGGTGCTTGTAGGCAGGAGCAGCATGCGGAGACCCCTGGCCCCTCCTCCAGGGGTTTTAGGGGCATGCTAGCTGCTTCCAGGAGTGGCGTGGGGCCAGGTTCTCGGCAGGCAGAGAGCCTGCCTTAGCCCCACTGTGCCACTGGACTTTTAGCAGCTGGAGATCGCGATTGACTGTCAGAGGTCCCAGGATCAACCAGTCGATCGTGATTACCGGTTGGTGACCACTGCTCTAATCCAAGGTCCACATGAAACATGAAGGCAAAAATACATGCAAAAATGGTGATAATTCAAACAAATAAACCATCACTTTGTCCTTCCAAATCCTGGGCAGGACCACTCAAGCCCTAAGTGAGGGTCCCAGCCTCTCCTACTGGACATGGTTTCCCAGGAAGGGCTCTGTCCACTTTGATGTATCCATGAAGATGGAGGAAGAGCTGTGGTAGAGCCAGAGGCACGGCAGGGCTCCCTCCCTTGTCCAAATATCTTTAGCACAATCATAAACTTCCATCTCCACCCGGTAGTCACCATCCAGGCCCTTCCAGCGTCCACCTGTCACAAAGAGTTTGCCTCCCAGTGGCACCATGCCTCCGTTTTCATGCAGAGTGTGAAGCAGCTGCACCTGAAGGAGATATCAGTCATGATATAGGGCTATAGCTCACTCACACCACATCACAATATATGGAATCCAGGCTGCCTTACACAGGAGGCAGTCATTATATACAGACAGACAAACAGAGTTCCGCACAGCTTGAGTTCCAGCTTTGTCTCTGGTTCTTTACCAGGCGCCACACCCTGGTTGGAACTCTGTACTGCATACAGAAACATGGAGGGTCTGAGTAACATCCTGCAAGTAAACATCTTTCCATCTCCATTTCCTACAAGAGGAAAGGGGGTGGAAGAACAGGTTTGTCTTCAGTGCAGAGTTAACTCAGGTGATTGACATCCAGATTAGTCCAGTCTGGGTGTGTGCAGCCACACTGAAAAGCCACATCCCAGTTGCTGAGCCCTTATTGGCTCTACACTCTCTAGGACTTCTAGGGGCACATCCCATGGTTCTTCGCACTGCAGTGAACTAAGCCCCTCTGGGATTCTTTCCCAGTGAATTGTGGGAGAACTTGTCTGTCCTTCTGGGCATGCAGGGTGAATTGTGGGAAGGCACTGGAGGACTGTCAGCACTGGAGGGATTTATCCTCTGTCCTCACTGCAAAGTGGATGGGTTACCAACCCACATAAAAGCAGTCCAAGTACTCTATCTAACACATAACCCAGCCAGGCTGGCTTTCCTGGGCTGAAAGTCCCACTAAACCCAGGTGAGCTCTTTTGGGGGTCAGGGAGAACTCGCAAGGAAGACCCTGAATGAATTGCACAGGGCACATATGCAATAAGGAGTCACTTCTGGGCTCAAATCTCGAAGAGCTCATAAGTGGAATGAGGTTCTGGGATCTCAACCCAGGTCCTAGAGGACCCAGCAGCATTGTTAAGATGTGATGAGACATCCATGTTACTGAGCTGAATGGGAATTGCATGAGGGGCCCTGCTACAGTGCCATGACTTGTGTGCATCAATCATATCTAGTGCTGAAGTGGGGCTGGCACGTTGTTCCAGCGATGCCCTGGGGCCCAGCACTTACTGAAGAATTTAAAGCTTTCATTAAAATAAATAAATCATTTTCCAAATGAGCCACTGAAATCCATAGGGAGGGCTTCAGGTGCTGAGCACCTCTGAAAACCAAACTGCTTTCATGCAGATACTTAACTGGGAACTTAGGTGCCTAGATGTGAAACTTTTGGCCTAAGTTTGTAGCTCAGATAGCTGTAAAGAAAACTTTGTAAATCCCACCCAATAAATACAGGTAGCTTATAACAATAGCAGCCGAATAGCCTGAGTACTGGACTAGGATTAAGGAAACCTGGGTTCTAGTCCTGTCTCTGCCACTGGCCTATTGGGGAATTTGGGCAAGTCACTTCACTTCTCTGTGTCTGAGTCTCCAGCTGTAAACAATAGAGATAATGATAGTTTGTGCATTACTGATGAAAAGTGCTGGTGAGAGCCTTGCAGTATTATTATTAAAAGAGCTCCCAGGTGTCCCAGAAACATCTTAACTAATTTAATCTGTCTGTGGTATTTCTATGGTGCCTATCACACTGGGATTTACATATCAATGAGGAGTTAAATCTGAAGCCTAATTATGACACTTACATATCATAAGAACATAAGAATGGCCCTACTGGGTCAGACCAAAGGTCCATCTAGCCCAGTATCCTGTCTTCTGACAGTGGCCAGTGCCAGGTGCCCCAGAGGGAATGAACAGAACAGGTAATCATCAAATGATCCATTGCCTGACGCTCATTCCCAGCTTCTGGCAAACAAAGGCTAGGGACACCATCCCTGCCCATCCTGGCTAATAGCTATTGATGGACCTAACCTCCATGAATTTATCTAGTTCTTTTTTGAACCCTGCTATGGTCTTGGCCTTCACAACATCCTCTGGCAAGGAGTTCCACAGGTTGACTGTGTGTTGTGTGAAGAAATACTTCCTTTTATTTATTTTAAACCTTCTGCCTATTAATTTCATTTGGTGACCCCCTAGTTCTTGTGTTATGAGAAGTAGTAAACAACACTTCCTTATCTACTTTCTCTACATCAGTCATGATTTTATAGACCTCAATCATATCTCCTTTTAGCCATCTCTTTTCCAAGCTGAAAAGTCCCAGTCTTATTAATCTCTCCTCATACGGAAGCAGTTCCATACCCCTATCATTTTTGTTGCCATTTTCTGAAACTTTTCCAATTCCAATATATCTTTTTTGAGATGGGATGACCACATCTGCACACAGTATTCAAGATGAGGGCGTACAATGGATTTATATAGAGGCAACATGATATTTCCTGTCCTATAATCTATCCCTTTCTTAATTATTTCCAGCATTCTGTTCGCTTTTTTGACTGCCACTGCACATTGAGTGGATGTTTTCAGAGAACTATCCACAATGACTTCAAGATCTCTTTCCTGAGTGGTAACAGCTAATTTAGACCCCAGTAACAGCTAAATTAGACCCATAGTGACATGGCTAAGTAGGTTTCAGTAGTTCACTCAGCCAGGGTGGCTGGCTATTACCGGAGCTCCACTTCCATAACCCCACCTCAAAATATATACAGGACAAAAGTGGCATAAGACCCAGCTAGGGTCACAGGCCCTATCCCTTCTTTCTGAGTCTATCAGTATCACTTTTATTACAGTAGTGTCTAAGCTGAGACTGGGCTCAAGGCCCCACTGTGCTAGGTGTTGTACACACCTGGAAAGCAATGACAGTTACTGGGAACTTACAGGCTATGACAGGTGGTGAGAAAAAGCTGGGGCAGGGGGGGAAGGGAGTCCTGACCAGAGCAATACCCAGAAGTTGCGGTGCTTACACTGAATCCTGACACCAGAACAGGTGGGTGGGATGACATGAAAGAAATAGACAAAGTAAAGCTGGGGCTGTAACTGAAATCAGCCAAGTTACCAGCCCATTCTGTCTGCCTGCTTGCCCCACTTTGCACAAGGACACTTGATCAGGATACCTTCAGCTTCTCCTAGACCAATGGTTCTCAACCAGGTGTCTGGGGCCCCCTTGGGGGCCACGAGAGGGTTCAGGGGGTCCGCCATGCATAGCTGGTATTATACTCGCTAGGACCCAGGGCAGAAAGCCAGAGCCTCACTGCACAGGACTGCAACCCAGGGCCCAAAGCCCACCACCCAGGGCTAACGTCAAAGCCTGAGCAATTTAGCTTCACAATGCTCCCTGTGGCATGGGGACCTGAGTAATTGCCCTGCTTTCTACCTATGCAAAAGATGTTGTGGCACAGCTGGGCCATGGAGCATGTTGGGGGGGGGGGGGGCCTCAGAAAGAGAAAGGTTGAGAACCCCTGTCAGAGATGACCGGTGTCAGAGTAGCAGCCATGTTAGTCTGTATTCACAAAAAGAAAAGGAGGACTTGTGGCACCTTAGAGACTAACACATTTATTTGAGCATACAGCTCACTTCATCGGATGCAACTGTCAGAGATGATGCTACTAAAGCTGTGCTGGGTGATCCTAGACCTGAGGAGCACTCTGCTCTACAGGCAGAGAAGGAAGGAGAACTGTGCATTCTATGCTGAAACAGTTAACAGACCAGTCCCAGAACTGGAACCAATGGGTGACCAATGGAGCACTGAAAGTTATTCATAAGCAGAAAAAAAGGAAGCTGAGGGAGGGAGAGACTGGCAGGGCTTTCTCTGCACCTGTCTGGAGTATTGGCAGCTTGGTCAGCTGAGCACTGACGCCATGTGAACAGCTGCAGCAGGATTTCAGAATGATCTTGTGTAACCCAACCCTGCAACAACATTAAACACACAGCTCCTTGAAGGCCAGCGGGGCCCAGGGAAGTGGGTTATGCCATGTTGCTTCCTGAGGCCCCCTCACTCCAAGTCAGGTCTTTTTGGGGCTCTGGGATAGGCATTTAGGGGGGTAGAACAAAGCTACCAGCTACCAGCTTCCCTTTGGCCGGAGAATCACTCAGAGACGAGAACAAGCCTCTGTTTGAGGGTCCCATTGCCAGGGACTCGGGTGGTAGAAGCAGCAATGGCTGGGGCTTTACTTTGAGCTGTGGGGAAATGAATTTGGGGGTCTCAGCTCACTGGCCCCTCACTCCAACCCCAGTCAGTTCAATAGATGGTTGTGGCAGACACTTACACAGAAGGAATGCAGAATGGAACTAGCCTCCAGGCCAAATTGCCCACAAGCCACAGAAGAAGTGGTCTGACCCAAGGCCATGTTAGTGGGTCAATGTGGAGAAGCCTAGGATTGAATAACTATTGTGACCAAGCCTTGCTTTCTCCCAACATAGGGTTATAGAGAAGGGGTGTCCTGATACTCTGGGTTAGGCACTATGAAATCCACATACATATCAAATAGAGCCCTCCTTCCAACATGGCACTGGGGAATCCATGTCCACCATGGTGCACCCCAGTGACCCACTCCACCTACCTTCTGCCAGATGTTAGCATCTGGATCATACACATACACCTTCTTTGTGTTGTCCCCAATGAGGTAAACTGCTCCATGCAGGGAGGCACAGCGCGGGGCAGAGAGGTACTTTGGGATGAATGGGGATGCGATTACACTCCACACATCTGCCAGAAACAGCCATCATCAGTTAGTGAAAGTGCTTAGGAGCCTTGACTAGTAATAAAGTTATCACAGGGTGTTAATGAGTCACAGGGTGATAGAGTCACAAGGACGGGAGAGAGCAGGCTGGCCCACCATAGTAGCTTGCTGGGCTGATTCCCATATCACTTACACTGGTGTAAATCAGGAGTCAACCCATTTACATTCATGGCATTATATGGGTGTAAATACTCTCAGAATTAGGCCCTATAACTGACCTCTTACCATATGGGCCTTGGGCAAGGCAGTCATGAGGGGTTTTCGCCATGCATTGTCTGACCTGATTAACATTAGCCTGGCATGTAATTCACTTGTAGGGAGCAAACTGTGGTCCTGAGACCAGTTGGACACTGGCATGGATGTGAAGAGGCAAAAGAGGGAGCATATTTTGGAATTGTCTCAATTTATCTATCTTTGTGCTAGTTTCAAAGGTTAAAGCTTCTGGTGAGTCCATATGCGGTTAAACTGGGCTACAGTATTTAAATCAGCTAATGGAGTGAAGACACATCTCTTCTTTCACAGGAACTAGACAGCACCAGTCTCGCTTTAACCATTCTGGTGTATCATTTAGGGACAGAGCAAAGGCTGATTCTGGGTACCAGCTAACATAGGCTTGTCATATGACTCCTTTACGCAAGGTATTCTAATGCTCACTTTGTATAACTTTGTATAACTTTATATAACAGTCACTTTGTATAACTTCAGGGCAATGTATCTAAGACCTTCTGAGTAAGAGGATGGCTGCCAGTAAAGGGTTTCCTAAACATGTGAGCCACTAATAGCTCCAAAATAACTTTCCAGGCTCATAGATCATCATATTGTCATGTGCCACTGCCATATCATGCTGATGTCATATGCACATTTGTCCCTCTAAGACACACTTAGTGGCAGCACTGGAAAGGGAATCACAAAGGAGCCAGCACACCTGGCCTTCCAATGAAGAACCACATCAGATGGGGGAAAGAGTGTCCACATGGTAGTGGGAGACACAGGGCCAGAATGTGAGACCCTTACTCCCCCTGGGAAACAGTTACTCACTTGAGCAATATTATTATAATAATACCCAGTTCTTATGTCATGCTTCTAATAAATTGCTCTCACAGTGCTTTACAAAGGATTCAGTATCATGATCTCAATTTTACAAATGGAGAAACTGAGGCACAGAGAGGTGATGGGGCTAGCTCTAAGTCACCCATGGGCCAACTGCAGCACCAGGGATAGAAGCCAGCTCTGAGTCCCAGTTCAGTGCTCTGTCCACTAGGCCACACTGCCTCCGCTTGCCTTCAATAGACCTAGCTTGTGTAAGTTAATACTCACTAGGGAGAGTAAGAGGTTCACAATCTGGCCCACAGTGAACATTTCCTGAACTAGAAGAGAACACAAGTCTGCGGTTCACTTTGGGGAAGAGATGATAGCTGAGGCTGACCCAGTTTGCTCATCCATAATACTCTAAATCACTGTGTAGGTAGCACTTTTACCTCATTTAAATTTGGTTCATGCTCACTAATGTTCTCATACTGGGTCTTATGAAACTCCATGTAAGTAAATTACCAGAGACAGTTCAATGTCTTGTATGTTTTAAATAACTGGAAATGGCTACATGAAACGGGCAGCAACTGTTTGGAGTTTTACCGTACCTAAGGGAACAAAGCACCAACCCTAAGCTGGTGGAAATCAGTATCGTTCCATGGAGGGCAATGGAGCTATGCCAAGTCACCCCAAGTTAAAGAATTTAGGTCTTGACACAGAATGAGTGCCGAATTTACAGCGTCTCTCAGCAGGAATCCTTGCTTCCTGCTGCACAATGGGCACCACGTTCCCTGGCCCCTGATTCGAGATGAACAGGCTGACACAAACATAACTCACGCATCACACACTCACATATGCTCTGGTTCTATTTCATGCAGGACAACACACGTTGTAGGTGAACACGTTGATGCACGTGTGCCAGGACTGGCACAGTATTGTTGGGAGGGACCTTTCTGAGGCTTGGGCCTTTGCATCCAAAATTCCTGTTGCTGTTCCTTCTCCTTACCTATGACAGGGTTGTAACACTGCAGTGTTAGTGCATTGTACTTGACAGCACAAGAACCAATGAGGTAGAGCTTCCCCAGACATCCAGTTGCAGTGAAGTTGCTAACATACTTCAGGGCAGGGCTGATGGGGCACCAGCTATTATTATAAGGGTCATAGCACTCCACCTCCACCGTGTCCACTGTGGTCCCTACATACCAAGAGAGGAGACAGGTGAGAGGTTAGCACAGCACAGGGAGTATTATTTGCATTGCAGTAGCATCGGGAGTCCAGAGCCCCACTGTGCCACATGCTGTACAAACACATGACAAAGAGACAGGCCCTGACCCAAAGTGCTTCCAATCTCAGTACAAGACAGGAGACAACAGATGGATACAAAAAACAGGGAGCACAAGGAAACAATTTGACCAGAGCGATCAGCATGCTGAGCATGCTGGTCTGCAGGCTTCTCAGCAGGGGATCTGAAGGAGGACAATGAGCTGGCCTTATGGGTGTCTCCATACAGAAGGGCCTTATCAGAGACTGACAGACAAGAGAGAGGGGAGGTGGCCAGAGAGATGGATGGTGCCTACCCCCAATGGCATAGATCTCTCCATTGAGGACAGCACTGGCATGGTTTGTTCTGGGTTTCAGCATTGGTGCAATGAGTTTCCATGCACCCTCCTTGAGACGGAAGCACCAGGACTGGGTTGTGGACCAGGTGTCATTCTGCGTCCCCCTGGAGCCACCTAGGAAGAGAATAATCCATCACACACAGAGAGAAAATGTTGTAAGGTAGAGTCAGCCCTGCCCAGGGTAGTGGTCCTACACTGCATCTTTTGCCTTGACATCTAGGCCCCTTTACAGGCATTAAATTAAACTGTGATTTGACGACAACTTTACAAAGAACACAGCACCACAGGCTGCTGGCTGCAGCTCAATAGAAGCAAACCCCAGAAAATAAAAACAAACTAATCTAAAGTCCAAACAAACAAAAGGTCACCAAATTTAAACACAGGCAGATTGTGAGAAGGAGTAAAATCCACAGGAGAGAACCCTCTACTGAAAAGCCCAGCTACTGCCAGGCCTAGCGAGATGAACTTCAGCAGGTACCAACCATGGTAGATAGAGAGACAAGGGGGTCTCTCTCGAAAAACCACACCATCCAAGCATGAAGTACAGCCTGGGACATAATTAATTCATGGCACTGTGGTGTCATGGGCCATTCTTCCATTCATTAATTTAATTAAATCAATCAAAGAGCGCTGAACTTATACAACCTGAAAATTGCTGAACTACTGCCCAGGAGCAATGTGATAGCACTGAACTTCCTCAGAGTTGCTGCTTATTAGCAAAATGTCCTCTGGATGCCACGGAAAGAGTAACATTTATTAAATTAATTTGTCATTTATTTTCTCTGTTTCATTAAACAGAAAAAAATACCCTGTGGGGCCACCAGCCCAGACACGTGAAGGGAAACACAAGGAATTCCAAGGTTAGGTTCCAGCTTAGGTTCAGCGGAGGGGTTGGATGAGATCCCCAAGTTACATACCTGTGACATAAACATAATTATTTAGTGCCACCAGAGAAAAGCCCCATTTATTGTAGTCTGGAAAGTCAGGAAGAGCCATCCATCTTTCTGAAACACAGAAAAGTCATAAAGAACCTAAAGGCTTAGACCAGATCCAAAGGCATAAGCCACTACATACTTCCCAGTGCTTCTGTCTTCCCAACATATGACCGAAATGCAAGACAACATGCCTCCTCTGCTCTAAATAATGGGTAGGATCAGAACTGTTAAAATGGTCCCTTCCCCAGATTTCCCTACCCCCCTCCAACACTCCCCTAGCTATTTGGCACAACTGGTCTTTAGGAAATTCACTGGAGCCAGATCCTCATGTACTGCTGCAAATGGAAGGAATATTGAACAGGAGTCTTTACAGCTCGCCAGTAACAAAAGCTGGCCAAACTCCACCAAGTTTTTGCAATACATTGAACTGCACAACTGCCATTCATTTCACTCTGGATGTATTCTTGGAAAGGAAAGTAGGAAGCCTAAGAACAGCTCCTATTCTATTCTGAACAGTGTTACGCAGGCTCCCTTAAACAACACCCCAATATTCCTCAGCCATCTCTGCTGTAATGCTGTAGGAGATAGGTGAGGAAAGCTTACAAGTGTAATTCTGATGGAATCCTTTCCTCTTTTGGTATCCAAATGGCTCCACCCACAGTTCTTAAAGAATCAAAACTAAACCGGCCATTAAAATGGAAATCTCCTCATTCTGTGGGCCCCATCCCAGCTGGTGTAAATCAACACAGTTCCACTGACCTCATGGAGCTACAACCAACTGGGGATCTGGCCCATTACCTTCAGTGGCATTACAATAATTTACACCTACTGGGGATCCGGCCCTGATACTGTAGACATGTACTAGAATCCCTGTGTCTGCCTCTGGCAGTCACCAGTGCTTTGAGCTTCCACCATACCTGTCTGTGCCACACTGTACATGGCGTGAGGGGAAACCTGCCCCACGCCTGTGGAAATCAGTTTGTGCCTGGAAGTGTGAGATTGCGTACACTTCTCATACCATGCAGGACTACAATGGCTACCCACTGACTATTCCACTGGTGCTGGAGTGTATCTCTTCTGTACGATACTGAAGCATACCTGTGTTAAAACTGTTCTGCTGTCTGATGGCCTGACCTACAGCTCACTGAAGTCAGTGGGAATCTTTTCATTGACTTCAATGGACATTTGCTCAGGCTCTTACAACATAGCACGGGGAGGCTGAGACCCGGCTATGTTCATTTGGCTACAGGGGAATTGTGTGTGTTAATTAGCTCTGGTCCTTGCGTACATAATGTTGTCAAAGTCTCCTGCAATTGCATCAGTCTGCCAGGATTATGCCCTGTCTCCACACCCAAGCTGCAGAAAGTCTGACTCATGGGCTTGTCACCTGGGGAATAGAGCTAGCATTAGGCTGTGCGATTGCGAGAGCATCAGCCTGTGGGGAAACCAGCTGTTCAGCGAATGACAAAAGCCAAGGACACCCAGAGCATTACATCACCCTGGTAATGGCTTCATTCTAGGATGAATGCGGCTGGTTACTGTGCGTGTCTAAATCTCTGATGTAAAGGGTTCGCTGGTAGTTTAGCCCCTGTCATGGCCACGTTGTTTGTGAGCCACCAGCACAGGGCCCCGCAGCATGGTTCCAGGACCGCTCTCAGGAACCGAGGCCTCTGAGATACTAAGGAGCTTGCGGCTTGTTATGGACTTGGAAACTGTGACCAGACTCTCGGCACCCAGGCATCTTTTTTTGTTTGTTTTTAATCTGCATTTTAGAACCAATTGGACACTAGAGCCGCGTGAGGTGTGGGGCGCTCTCATCACCCACCCTCCCAGGGCCAGTTCAGGCCTCCATTAGTGGCCCTGTGGATAAGGATGGGCAATAGTCAGAATAAATGAGTCCAATCTGGCTCCACTGAAGTCAGTGAGAGTTTGGCTGCTGGCTTCCATGGAATCAGGATCCAGCATCCTGGGATGGATATGGGGAGGAAGAGTCTATTTTTTGGTCTATGGGGAGACAATGACTGAGAGACTCCATTCCTTCTTGTGCATAGGGTCTGAATGAGACCCCTGTCTTCTCACACAAATGGCTTTCACACCTCCAGTTTGAAAACACTGACATGTAGTTTACTTATTTTAATCTCGACCACCACCCTTTACAGGCCTGGGAAGCAACTCTATTTACAGGGACATACCAACATCACCCCTCTTTGCCAGAGAGGGGTCATGCTAGCCCTGATCATGCTAGCCCCTCCCACTTTCCTTTTCTGTCTCTCATTCCCACTTTGCACTTCCTTCTTATGCACCTTTCTGCTTTTCCAGTTAATGGGTTAACTAGCTCCTTAGCTCCCTAGCAATTAGCCCCAGCTTTTCTCAGTCAGGCCCTTCTCGGGGAAATTAATTGGCCTTCCAGTGAGCAGACTGCTAGTTCAGCTGCTGGTTCTCAGTCCTGCCACATGTATTTTATACAAACAATACTAGCTGGCATTTCAAAGGGGGGTTGGCATCATCCCCTCCTAACAGACAGAAAACTGAAGAGGTGCCAACATTTTCAAAGGTAGCCCCTGAATTTGGGCCCCTTTGTTTAAAACTATAGGGCCTAAGTGATGTGGCTGAGCCAGAGTCAGAGCTGGGAAGAGAAGGCAGGTCTCCTGATTTCAGGTCCTTCGTCCTCTCTAGGGGACCACACACCATCAGCAAACCCACCCACCCACCCACCCACCCCGCACAAACTACACCAAGGCACGGTTAGCTGTGTGAGTTCATCCTCTTGATCCTACTCAATAGCTTTGGACAGGTGACACACAGAGGCTAAGAAGAGACCAGAACACATAGGAACTGGCAGAAGTTTCTCTCTCAAGCTTAAGAGAGAAAGACTGCATATCTATTGCATCACACACTTTGCCCACAAAACTTTTGGGGCCAAATCCAGGGCTCCATCTTCTTAGCACTAATCCAGCAGTGCACAGGGGATGGAGAGTGGTTCGAACAAGGTAGTGGTGTAAGACCTCCAGTAGACAACAGAAACTCCGCTCCAATACTGCAGTTATTCAGCCATCTGCATCACTGAAGTCCTGCCTGAGCTGGATGTAACCCTGGGTGTAGCAAAGAGGCAGGTCTCCCTCAGAGATTGACAGTGAGGGAGGGCCAGATGCCCCCCGGTGGGTGGAACCAGGAAGGCCACTCTCACCATGCCAGAAGCACAGGGGTGGAACAGGAAGTATAAAAGGCGGGCCCTGTAACTCATTTGGGTAGCAGCTGCTAAAGGAGATGGACATGTTTTCCCCACTGTTGAGGTAGGAGCCTGCAGAAGACTTCAGTTACCCTGAGGACTTGCCCAAGCTACCAGAGCTGCCAGACCCAACCAATGCTGAAGAGCTGCTGGGATTGCCACTGGCAGTATACCCTGAGGAGACAGAGGACATACAAGTACACCTTGAGAGGAGGGTAGGAAGGAGCCCAGGGATAGCCAGCTGTAGTCTGGCTGCAGGGGCATCTGAAACATGATCAGTGTGTTGCAGTGGGATTCCTTGCTGACCCAGTGGCAGACTGCTCTGCTACTGTTAGGACCCTGGGCTGGGATGCAGTGGAGTCTGGTGGGCCTGCATCCCCCTATCTTTGGCAGTATTCCCCCTCTTTAGGCCAAGAGGCCTGTACTTGCCTGTCTCCCCCCAGAGCCGGGTTGACAAATTAGACCTGACCTGACCCGACCCCTTGCTGGAGCCTCCTAGTCTGTGTTCGGTGCTCACCCTTCCCTGAAGTCTAGAACCCAAGACTGTGTTTGGTACCCTGCCCTGTCTGAGGGCCTGAGTTCCCTGACTATACCCTGCCTGAGGGTTGGGCTTTAGATTGTTTGGTGTCCTGCCCTGCCTGAGGGCTTGGGCCCCTGAACCACTCACTGCTCTACCCTGCTGAAGGGATCGAGCACCAAGACTGCAACTTTCCCATTATCTTAGATTGTTCTTACAGGGTATGGCCTCCCTCAGAGATTGACAGCAAGGAAGGGCCACACATGCATATGCTGGGCCTGGCCTGAACCTCAGCTAGAAACAGGCTTGGTTTTGCTTGCTTACTGGTCTTGGGATTGTAAAAGGCAAAGTTCTGGGAGACTGGCAACTGCACGTCTTCTGCCTCATGCTCTTCCAGAGCTCGACCCGCGACCACCACCAGCACTTCCTCCAGCTTCTGTGGAAGGGCAAGTAGGCTCTTCTGGACAAAGGACCTGTTTTCCACCTTATAGGAGATAAAAGAAACATGTCACCAGGCTCAGCGGCTAGGCCCAAGCTCCTCATTCTCCTGGACAGGAGTTCTAGAATGGCAGTAAGTCTTTTCTGGTGGTGGGTGGAGAGCCAGGTGGCTTCCTCTCTGGCTCTAGTGGCTGCTTCTCCCTCTGCAGGAGGCTGTCTGCAGACAGTGCTGTATCACTTACACTCAAGGGCATATTCTCAAGCTTTCCTTGGCCACCAGAAGGACTACAAACCTTCTGTGTTAAATGCAAGCTGAGATTCCAATGTCATCACGTGGCTCTGGAATCCAGGGCACATGCCTATGAGTTTATCCAGCCTTGGTGCAATGGGAGTTTTGGAAACGTGCATGCTGCCAGCCCAAAATCATCTATGTTATGGAAAATGGGATGGGAGGGGGGAGAGAGAGAGCAAAGCCTGCTGAGCAGGGAGTTGGGGGGGCCCCATCCACTGCAGCCTCAGCTTGGGCCAGCATTCCCTGCTGCCTGCTCTCTGCCTGACATGCTCCTTCAGCCCCGAGGCTGCTACAATTCACATCATCTGGGTAGAAAAATCACTCTGTCTCCCTCCTTTAGCCCTGTGTGGACTGACCATGCTACTGCTGCTCCCAGGGCTCACAGTGTAGACTGTGTGTTGCATTGCTGCTGGACATCCTCCCACTAGCACTATCTGCCCAAGCAGCACAGCCTGCTTATTGCCTATTAACCACTGTACCTGCCTGCCCAGCAGCTACAGCTCTGGAGCCCTGTGCCAAGCTGGGTTAACCATGGTGGCTGGCATAGGTCCCTTCCCATTCACTGGGAGCATTTGGAGGGGGTTTCTGTACTTGCTTATCCATTGAAAGCAGGTGCCTTTCCTGCCCACAAAGTCCTGTGTCTCCGTGACCCTCACCCCCGCTGCACTCTTCACAAAGAGAACATCAACGTCAAATTACTGTCTACTAGCCATCAAAGGAAACTCTTCCAGTGTCGATTTGATTTAAATCACTAGTCAGGAAGACTTGATTTAATCATGGATTTCTACATAAAAGTGTATTCTTGTTGGGTGTTATAACCTTAATATATATTCTTCACAACTCAGAGATATAGGTTTCATTTTTAGAAAGTACACACTATATATCTTAAGTGATTTATTTTGAAAACTTTTCAGATTAGTTTTACAGCTATATCAGAAAATGAACAATTGTTTGGTTATTTCATTTACCAAAGGTAATTGAAGCAGATATTTATGAAGTCATTGGGAGGTGAACTATCTCCAATTCAACAGGTTAATCAATAATATTTGGAGGATTTTCTTGCCCTGCTGTGTTAGAACATCACCAGACAGACATTTAAATTGTTTTAGTTAACTAAAACAATGATGTTATGTATTCTAGATTTTTTTTCTTCAACAGCAAACATATAATTTAACAAACAAGCATGTGAATTTTTGAATTTAGTTAAATATTCAAGTTTTTTAAAATCAGGTTTGTTTTTGTTAATTGTTAACTAAAATAGTTAATGAAATATATTTTAAAAAAACAAATCAACTATATCAGTTAACTCAATATGAGAAACTTAAAATGGCTTCTGCAACTAACTCAGTTGTCTTCACCTTCATTTTCCTGTTTGTTCATAATCTGGAAAAGAAAAACAAGCTTTCCTGCTTTTTCAGATCCCAAACGATTTCTCAATTTGGAATGAATTAGTTCAAAGGAAGAAAATATTCTTTCTACACTGGCAGAAGAAGCTACTGCTGTTAAAAGTGAGATTATCACTTCAACGGTCTCTGAATCCAAGTGCTTAAGTGACTTCCACCAGTTCACTGGTGTGACTTCCTTTAAAACATCAGCAAACATATATTTCTTGAATGATTCACCCTTAGCTCTGAAGTTTTTATAGTTGGCATTATGGAAGATGATTGCTGGATGTCCATGTCGTAGCCAACTCCTCTTCATCAGCAGTTAATGTTTGACCCTGGTACCTAGTATTGAGGATATTTGCGAAAAAATGAGCTGGAGATAGTGCTTGTCCCATTTCATTTTTTTAATGCTTGTAATTTAACTCTGTCATTGCATATTTCCCCTTTTAAGATCTCATTCAGTTCCTTCCAAATGTCAACAGCACCAGCAATAAAACAGCGATTTCCCTGCACTTTGTTCAAGGCTACAGAAATAGGGCGCTATTCAGGGCGCTCAGCATGTGTTCAACATTTCTCTTAAGCCCAATGTTGAGAACTTCGGCTGTGACAGTGCCATCTATTTTTTCATGATTTTGTTCAGACTGTCATCAAATTAGGCCAGTGCTTGATACAGTGCTCAAAACAGTCCACTACTCAGTTCCATTGCACGTCTTGTGAGAGAGTTAGCTTGGTTCCTCCCACTTTTTTAGAGCAACTGCTGCAAAATGGTGTTACGGAAGTATTTTGCAATTTCAACAACATTAGCCTTTATTTCTGGAACACTGAAGTCTTTGGCTAGGAGGTGCATCAAATGAGCACTGCAACCGTATGTTAGCTGGGGACTCTCTTCATTCTCTTCTAAATTTCTTCTCATCTTGGATACATTTGCAGCATTTTCTGTGACCAAGCTGCGTACTAGACATTTGAATTGTTTTTCACAGTTTGTTATAGTTTTTACTGCTACTTCTTGTAAGTATTCTGCTGTGTGTGCATTTCCTAATGTATCAATTGTTTCTGTAAGGAAGACATTCCCTTCTTCTGTTGTCACAGAAGCACATACAACAGGATCATTATGGACATTGCTCCACCCATCAAGACTCAGGTTAACAATTTCACCCTCTAGACCTTTTGCACACTGCTCAATTTCTTTCCTCCAGTTTCTCCAGCGATTTGGCTGCAACATCTGCTCTGTTCGGTGGACTGTATCCTGGTCTTAATGACTGAACCATGTTAATGAAGTGTGGGTTCTCAATCATACGGAAACGAGAGTTTGTTGCATAAACAAACCGGGCAATTTTTTCATCAATTACCTCTTCTTGTAATCTGCTGGTTCTTATCACAAACTTATCCATGGTTGTCAGGTCCGGCTCTAGGCACCAGGAAAGCAAACACGTGCTTGGGGCAGCACAATTCCAGGGGTGGATGGGAGAAAAGCGGTACCCCTTTTTTTCCCCCCCTTGGGCACTTACGCTCTCGGAGGATCCAAAGAACTGAGGAAGAGGGACGCCTGCTGAAAGAAACATGCTAGCTCCAGGCTGGATGCCAGGGCATAGACATTGACAAGAGGCAACATGAGCCCTTCCACCCAAACCCGGAGGTGCAGCAGGTGCATCTAGTCCAACCCCCTGCTCAAAGCAGGACCAATCCCCAACTATATCATCCCAGCCAGGCCTTTGTCAAGCCTGACCTTAAACTTCTAAGGAAGCAGATTCCACCACCTCCCTAAGTAACGCATTCCAGGGTTTCATCACCCTCCTAGTGGAAAAAGTGTTTCCTAATATCCAACCTAAACCTCCCCCACTGCAACTTGAGACCATTACTCCTCGTTCTCTCATCTGCTACCACTGGGAACAGTCTAGATCCATCCTCTTTGGAACCCCCTTTCAGGTAGTTGAAAGCAGCTATCAAATCCCCCCTCATTCTTCTCTTCTGCAGACTAAATAATCCCAGTTCCCTCAGCCTCTCCTCATAAGTCATGTGTTCCAGACCCCTAATCATTTTTGTTGCCCTCTGCTGGACTCTTTCCAATTTTTCCACATCCTTCTTGTAGTGTGGGGCCCAAAACTGGACAAAGTACTCCAGATGAGGCCTCACCAATGTCAAATAGAGGGGAACGATCACATCCCTCAACCTGCTGGCAATGCCCCTACTTACACATCCCAAAATGCCATTGCCTTCTTGGCAACAAGGGCACACTGTTGACTCATATCCAGATTCTCGTCCACTGTAACCCCTAGGTCCTTTTCTGCAGAACTGCTGCCTAGCCATTCAGTCCCTAGTCTGTAGCAGTGCATGGGATTCTTCTGTCCTAAGTGCAGAACTCTGCACTTATCCTTGCTAAACCACATCGGATTACTTTTGGCCCAATTGTCTAATTTGTCTAGGGCCCTCTGTATCCTATCCCTACCCTCCAGAATATCTACCTCTCCCAGTTTAGTGTCATCTGCAAACTTGCTGAGGGTGTAATCCACACCATCCTCCAGATCATTTATGAAGATATTGAACAAAACTGGCCCGAGGACCGACCCTTGGGGCACTCCACTTGATACCAGCTGCCAACTAGACATGGAGCCATTGATCACTACCCCGTTGACCCTGACAATCTAGCCAGCTTTCTATTCACCTTATAGTCCATTCATCCTGCCCATACTTCTGTAACTTGCTGGCAAGAATACTGTGGGAGACCATGTCAAAAGCTTTGCTAAAGTCAAGGAACAACACGTCTACCGCTTTTCCCCCATCCACAGAGCCAGTTATCTTTTCATAGAAGGCAGTTAGCTTAGTCAGGCATGACTTGCCCTTGGTGAATCCATGCTGACTATACCTGATCACTTTCCTCTCCTCTAAGTGCTTCAGAATTGCTTGCTTGAGGACCTGTTCCATGATTTTTCCAGGGACTGAGGTGAGGCTGACTGGCCTGTAGTTCCCAGGATCATCCTCCTTCCCTTTTTTTTAAAGATGGGCACTACATTAGCCTTTGTCCAGGACCTCCCCCAGTCGCCATGAGTTTTCAAAGATAATGGCCAATGGCTCTGCAATCACATCCGCCAACTCCTTTAGCACTCTCAGATGCAGCGCATCCGGCCCCATGGACTTGTGCTTGTCCAGTTTTTCTAAATTGTCCTGAACCACTTCTTTCTTCACAGAGGGCTAGTCACCTCCCCATGCTGTGCTGCCCAGAGCAGCAGTCTGGGAGCTGACCTTGTTCGTGAAGACTGAGGGGAAAAAAAAGCCCTGAGTACATTAGCTTTTTCCACATCCTCTGTCACTAGGTTGCCTCCCTCATTCAGTAAGGGGCCCACACTTTCCTTGACTTTCTTCTTGTTGCTAACATACCTGAAGAAACCCTTCTTGTTACTCTTAAAATCTCTTGCCGGTTGCAACCCCAAGTGTGATTTGGCCTTCCTGATTTCACTCCTGCATGCCTGAGCAATATTTTTATACTCTTCCCTGGTCATCTGTCCAGTCTTCCACTTCTTGTCAGCTTCTTTTTTGTGTTTTAAGATCAGCAAGGATTTCACTGTTAAGCCAAGCTGGTCACCTGCCATATTTACTATTCTTTCTACACATCTGGATGGTTGGTTCCTGCAACCTCAATAAGGATGCATTAAAATACAGTCAGCTCTCCTGGACTCCTTTCCCCCTCATCTTATTCTCCCAGGGAATCCTGCCCATCAGTTCCCTGAGGGAGTCAAAGTCTGCTTTTCTGAGTCCAGGGTCCATATTCTGCTGCTCTCCTTTCTTCCTTGTGTCAGGATCCTGAACTCAACCATCTCATGGTCACTGCCTCCCAGGTTCCCGGCCACTTTAGCTTCCCCTACTAATTCTTCCCTGTTTGTGAGCAGCAGATCAAGAACAGCTCTGCCCCTAGTTGGTTACTCCAGCACTTGCACCAGGAAATTGTCCCCTACACTTTCCAAAAACTTCCTGGATTGTCTGTGCACCGCTGTATTGCTCTCCCAGCAGATATCAGGGTGATTGAAGTCTCCCATGAGAACCAGGACCTGCGATCTAGTAACTTCCGTTAGTTGCTGGAAGAAAGCCTGATCCGGTGGTCTATAGCAGACTCCCACCACAACATCACCCTTGTTGCTCACGCTTCTAAACTTAATCCAGAGACGCTCAGGTTTTTCTGCAGTTTCATACCAGAGCTCTGAGCAGTCATACTGCTCTCTTACTTACAATTTAACTCTGCCACCTTTTCTGCCCTGCCTGTCCTTCTTGAACAGTTTATATCTATCCATGACAGTACTCCAGTCATGTGAGCTATCCCACCAAGTCTCTGTTATTCCAATCACATCATAATTCCTTGACTGTGCCAGAACTTCCAGTTCTCCCTGCTTGTTTCCCAGGCTTCTTGCATTTGTGTATAGGCACTTGAGATAACTTGCTGTTTGTCCTGCTTTCTCAGTATGAGGCAGGAGCCCTCCCTTTTCGTGTTTTCCTGCTTGTGCTTCCTACTGGTATCCCACATCTCCACTTACCTCAGGGCTTTGGTCTCCTTCCCCCGGTGAACCTAGTTTAAAGCCCTCCTCACTAGGTTACCCAGCCTGCTTGCAAAGATGCTCTTCCCTCTCTTCGTTAGGTGGAGCCCATCTCTCCCTAGCACTCCTCCTTCTTGCAACATCATCCCATGGTCAAAGAATCCAAAGCCTTCTCTCCAACACCACCTGCGTAGCCATTCGTTGACTTCTACGATTCGACAGTCTCTCCCTGGGCCTTTTCCTTCCATGGGGAGGATGGACGAGAACACCACTTGCACCTCAAACTCCTTTATCCTTCTTCCCCGAGCCACGTAGTCTGCAGTGATCCACTCAAGGTCATTCTTGGCAGTATCATTGGTGCCCATGTGGAGAAGCAGGAAGGGGTAGCGATCTGAGGGCTTGATGAGTCTCTCCATCACATTGTGAATTCTAGCTCCTGGCAAGCAGCAGACTTCCAGGTTTTCCTGGTCGGGGCAGCAGATAGATGACTCAGTCCCCCTGAGGGGAGTGTCCCCGACCACCACCACCTGCCTCCTTCTCTTGGGAGCGGTGGTCATGGAACCCTCATCCCTAGGACAAAAAGAAAAGGAGTACTTGTGGCACCTTAGAGACTAACCAATTTATTTGAGCATGAGCTTTCGTGAGCTACAGCTCACTTGTATACATCTGATGAAGTGAGCTGTAGCTCACGAAAGCTCATGCTCAAATAAATTGGTTAGTCTCTAAGGTGCCACAAGTACTCCTTTTCTTTTTGCGAATACAGACTAACACGGCTGTTCCTCTGATCACTAGGACAGTGCATCCTGTCCCACTGGTGCCACGCCACCTGACTCAGCCCTCAGCACTAGGGACAATGGTGGAGGAAGAACTGCAGCCCCGGATGGGCCAGGAGAGGGGGGGGAAAACAAAAACAGCCTCCCCAGGGCCCTCGTAAAAAGAAAATGAGGCAAGGCCGGGGGCGGCAGCAACAGGAGAAGGAAAGGAATAAAGGTTAAGGATAGTAGCAGGGGCTGAAATGGGGACAGGAACAGGGGCAGGGGACTGAGGGCAACCCCACCCAAGGGGGAAGAGGGTAAGAAACCTGCAGGGGTTGAGAGGGGCTGGGACTCAGAGCGAGGAGCAAACCCAGACCCCTCCCCCACTTCCCAGGCCACTAGCGGGGCCCTTGGGGCCCAAGAGCAGGGGCCAGGGGTGGCATCTTAGCCTTGCCCCCAAGAAAAGTGCAGGACCCACCATACGAACATCGGCCATATTGTCACATACTATAGAATTTATAATCCCTATTCCATGTTGAGATATTTTCGAGCTATAAAGTATCTTAATTAAAACTATCTTTAGATAGGTGTTTTTTTTTCCATTGATTTTTATCCACCGTGAACTCTTCCCCACTGAGGGAGGCAGATACTGTGAGTAATACTGCTGTGGTAAGCCTGAAAAGCCTTCGAGGATGCAACTGAGCTGCAAGGTACTAATATATGGCATCAGTCACTTCATATGAAGTCCAGGTACCAGATTCTTGGCTTTCAGCAATAGAGCTGATCTACTTCTTTCCTTGGCTGCACAAAAACCCAGCTAGGTTTTGTGGTGGCTGTCCAAGGTGAATTATATTATTTGCAGCTAATATTTGTGTTAGGTGCAATTGCAGCAGTTCACCTTGATCTAACATGATCTCTAAGGCATGGGTCCTAGGAGCCATTCCCTTCCTTTCTGTGTATGGCAGTGCAGGTTAAGTGAATGCACAGGCTCTCAGTGGAGGGCCCTCAATGCTAAAATTTGTTCCCCTGCATCATCAATAGAGCTGGATTCAAGGTCTGTCTCTAGTATCCAAGATTTCCCTGTGGTGATCCAGGTGGATATTTGCTTTGGAGGAAGGTTCTAGTTCTACCTTTTGATAAAAGAACCAAAGACTGTGGGCCAACTCCTCAGCAGGAATAATTAAGAAAGGGATAGATAATAGGACAGGAAATATCATGTTGCCTCTACGTAAATCCATGAATACTGTGTGCAGATGTGGTCATCCCATCTCAAAAAAGATATATTGGAATTGGAAAAGTTTCAGAAAATGGCAACAAAATTGATTAGGGGTATGGAACTGTTTCCGTATGAGGAGAGATTAATAAGACTGGGACTTTTCAGCTTGGAAAAGAGACGGCTAAAAGGAGATATGATTGAGGGCTATAAAATCATGACTGGTGTAGAGAAAGTAGATAAGGAAGTGTTTACTACTTCTCATAACACAAGAACTAGGGGGTCACCAAATGAAATTAATAGGCAGCAGGTTTAAAATAAATAAAAGGAAGTATTTCTTCATACAACACACAGTCAACCTGTGGAACTCCTTGCCAGAGGATGTTGTGAAGGCCAAGACCATAACAGGGTTCAAAAAAGAACTAGATAAATTCATGGAGGATAGGTCCATCAATAGCTATTAGCCAGGATGGGCAGGGATGGTGTCCCTAGCCTCTGTTTGCCAGAAGCTGGGAATGAGCGACAGGCAATGGATCACTTGATGATTACCTGTTCTGTTCATTCCCTCTGGGGCACCTGGCACTGGCCACTGTCAGAAAACAGGATACTGGGATAGACAGACTTTGGCCTGATACAGTAGGGCCATTCTTATGTGTAAATCAGTATTGCTCTCGCTGTTTTTACCTGCATCCTGAGATGTGGTGAGTGGGGTGTATTTCAAAAAGTGAAGCAATAGGTAGAGGTCACTCTGTTCCATTGTTTGGAATAAACCAAGAATGAATGTGTTATGGAAATTGATTTTTGGATTTATGGAACAACTTTCCACCTCTCCAAGAACTCAGACTCATTAGTTTGGTTCAGATTAGCACCCAAGAATCTCTGTGCTTGTTCAAAGGTACCCCAACTAATTCAGTCTTCTGGGAATCTTGTGAACACACAGTATCTGTGGAAGCATTCTGGCCTGGTCTGGTTCCAGCTGGGTTTGAAATATCCACCTTAGAAGTCTTTCCTGTGGTTTTTATGCCTCCAGGCTCTACCAAAATGCAGTGCTAATGCATGTGAAAATGAAGAAACAATTAACAAACTATGACAGCCTTCCAGGAGCTGGAGGGGTGAGCTCAAATGTTGGGAGAAGGTTTTCAGTTGGTTATTTGACCTGACTTGTCACCTCAATTTGTCTGTTCACCATTTACACATTTTAAATATAGTCCCTTGAAGGCTTTGGCTAGACAGGAAAGTGTTTCTGGTATAAGCTAAGGGTAAATTTAAACTGATATAGCTATCCTAGTACAAAAAGAAAAGGAGTACTTGTGGCACCTTAGACTGCTCAATTTATCTGAGCATGCGCTTTCGTCAGCTACAGCTCACTTCATCGGATGCATCCGATGAAGTGAGCTGTAGCTCACGAAAGCTCATGCTCAAATAAATTAGTTAGTCTCTAAAGTGCCACAAGTACTCCTTTTCGTTTTGCGAATACAGACTAACACAGGTGTTACTCTGAAACCTATCCTAGTACAACGCTCCTCCTATCCCACCATTCCTGGGCAGACACTCTCATTCTAGGACAAGAGGAGCCTTTATCCCATTAAACTTGGGCAGGAGGTTAAACTAAACCAAAAAAGGCCACTCATCTACCGGACTAGGAGTGTCCTCAAAGAGGGCTATAGTAGTGCGACTATAACTGGTAGACCCTTCCCAGGCAGGGAAGCTAGGAATGGCTGTGGTCACTGAGTGGGAATGGATTGGGGTAAAGCTCCTACAGAGCCTACAGTGGATTTCTGCACTGAGCTGGAAGAGGCTTGGCTACAGAGATGATTTAGGGGGCTCTGAGCCTGCACTGGATTCCTGTGCCTCGCTGGCTCTGGGAAAAGCCCCACTTCCCTCTGCTGGCCTTTAGGGCATCTCCCTCAGCATTTCTATAGCACCTTCTAAACCACATTCACCATCAGAGTGGAAAGGTAGTCTGACTTGGACTCTCACACCTAGGAATCTAGTTGCACACTGATGCAGATCATTTTCCCCCTGGCAACCTCCCTCCAGGACAGAAGCTCCATCTATACAGGGCCATTCTGATACCTTACAGCACTGACCGTGCTTCGGTATCTGGAGATGACAGCCTTGCAAGCTTCAGAATCCTGGATCAGCGGCTCAAATGAGAGCAGGTTCTGCAGGTACTGGTCTGGGAGTGAAACCAAGTGCACCAGGTCTAGGAGCTCCGGCAAGTGCTTGGCTCTAGATGCTTCATCATACCTCACCCACCTAAGCACAGCTTCAGCTAGGCTCTGTTCTTCCTGTACCTGCAGCAGGTCATTGGACAAGTAGATTACAAGCCTCTCCTTGGATAGCTGGAGAAACTCCTCCTGGTGTGATACAGCCTCAAAATTCTCCTGCAGGAAAGCCCAGGCCTTTGAGGACACCTCTGGGCAGCCATGGTTCTCCCCAAACGCACAGATGCCCAGGCAGTTGGTTGCATCCATCTGCTGTCTCAGGTAGCGGCTGCAGACTTTCCGTATGGTGGAGAAATGGAGCTGGTTGGAGGTCCGGATTAGCGCCTCCACGTTCCCCTGGTTGATGGTGATCTTTCCTGTGTAAGCAAAGTCGATCAGAGTCTCCATGACAACAGGATCCACCTCTTTGATCTCCACACGGGCTGAGATGCTCTCAATAAAGTCGCCAGTGAACATGGCATTGAAGTAGTGGCTGCAGAGGGCCAGGATGCCACGGTGGCAGGGGAACTCATGCCCACCCACAAGCAGCGTGATGTCGGAGAGCTTCGGATTGGAGCGCAGGCTCCGCAGGCCTTCCAAGATGGCCTGGGGGTGGGATGGGAGGGAGAAATCGAAGTCATCAACGTTCCTCACCATGGTGCTGTCCTCTGGTAAATCCCACTCCTTTTTTGGGGGCTCTAACATGGAAACTCCACCCTGCTTAATAAGCAATGAAAGAGGGGAATGAATAATTGGCTGGTTGCCCTGAAAAGGAAGGTCAGTAGCAACTCTCTCCTCCCAGCACCAATGGGTGTTCATAAAGGCTGATTCTCCCAAAAAACTTATAGGCACAAGCAGGATTGATGACGAGTGCTTCCGTGACTTGTGTGTCAATGCCCTCATCTCCCTCACGTCCCTCCACAAAGCACATGTCTCCAGAGGTTCCAGGCTCATAGGTGTACCCCAGAGCACTTCCCCTTGCTGGACTAAGTGCCTCTATCCTGCAGCCCCTGACATCACTGACTGTCTCCTGTTGGGAACCAATTTCTAGCTCCTCTTAGAAGGAGGAGAGAATCTGATTGAATGAAACATATTTTCAGTGGCCTGTGTGGCTTTTCCCCCAGGCTGCCCCCTCCCAATAAACAGCTGCAAAACTAGCCCATTTTCCTCCTCCAAAACCCTCCTTAAACCTCTCCTTTGCTATGAAGCTTACACGAACCCTGACAGGGTTTAGGCTGCTGGTGTGCTGAGACTGCCTCCAAGCGTGCTGATTGATAGCCTCATTGTTTCCTTGTATTCCCTCCACTACATTTGTCTGTCTGTATGCATCCGCTGTCACTCATTTTATATTAAGGGTATGTCTAAACTTTCCAAACTCTAAACTACAGCAACACAGTGATGGCACCGCAGCCCTGACGTTGTAGCACCATAATGTAGATGCTTCCTACATTAACAGAAGAGGGTTTTCCATTGTTGGCGTTAGTCCACCTCTCCGAGAGGCAGTAGCTAGGTCAAGGAAAGAATCCTTCCAACGTGCTCTGGAGAGAGGAGCTGAGGGGGGAGCTGTCTGGCAGTTCCCCGTGTGCTGGGTAAAGTAAGAATTATTCCATCCACCTAGCTGAATCTACAACAGGGGTGGAATTCATCACAGCGCTAAGCTGGAGCGAGGTCAGCCTAAGTTTTAGGTGTAAACATAGCCTTACATCACAGGGATGGTTTGTTCTGTGTTTGTGCAGCGCCTGGCATGCTGGATGCCTGGCCCATGACTGTGGCTCCCATGTGCTACGATAATAAAACAACCAGTGGGCATGAAAGTGATATGGACACATAGGAAGAGACAGTCCTACCATGAAGCGCTGCCAGTCTACCCAGACAGAGGAAATAGGGGCACAAAAAGGTGCAATGACTAGCCCAGGGTCCCACAATCAGTCTGTAGCAAAACCAGGAAGACTTTCCTGACACTCAGTCCAGTCCGCTGCCACTGGCCATTGACTACAATGCTGCTACCCCAATTTTCACCATCAGAGGATCTGGCCTAACATGATCTCCTCCTCCCAGAATCACCTGTTTACCTCCTCTCTCCCTCTAGCCTTGTTATAGCTTCAAATCCCACTAAGCGTTTGCACGTTCCTCCAGAGACATTTCCCTGCAGAGAGCACATGGCAACCGTGAGGGAGCATGCTCTAGTTTCAGGCTACCCAAATTTACCAGGGGCCCCACAGATGGGGGGGCTCTGAAGCCTGCACCACCATTCCTGACACACTCTGGAGAGAAGGGTTGGTTGGAAGGGCTGAAGAGTGACTCCCCTGGTGCCGCAAGGTGAGAGCAGCAGTTTGGGGGCCACTTTGGAAGGCTCCCTGCACTGAAGAGGAGCTGTTATTAACTGGGGCTTCTCTCCATGTGCAGTACTGTGAGCCTAGACGCCAGCCAGCGCTGTGCCCTCACTGTATGCTGTGCCCTCCATCCAGCACCTTTCCACGCTAGCACAGGCCAGTACTAGCAGCCCCAGCTTACCTCTCAGCTGCCCCTGAAATGACTCTGTCCAGCCAATCGATCGACTGGCCTGTTTGATCAGTGGCGCTTGGGTGGCTTGGGGAGGACGGGAGGCAGCCAGATTCCCAGCCGTGGGAGCTCAGCACTCAGGAGGGGCACAGCTTAGGGACTGCCTGGCTGGAGACCAGAGGGGTTATTTTTAGACGGCAGCCTGTCCGAGGGGCGGGGGAGGTGGGAAGTTCTTTGACACTGATTCTCTGCAGGCCACCTGCTCTTAAAGTGACCCGCCAGGCGAGAAAGGCAGGGGGCTGGGAAGGAGGCAGAGGTGGAGCTGCATAAGCAGGGCTTTGCTGGCCTTTGGAAGGCAATCTCACCAGCTAAATGACTGCTTTGTCCCCAGGCCACCTTTGGTGCAGGCCCCTTCCCACCCCAGGGGAAGTCTCCTCCATGAGTTCAGGGTGACAGAGCACCTCCCCCCAGGATCGCCTGGGCTTGCTGTCCCCCGAGTGACTGAAGTGGCTAGGCTGGCTTTGAGTGCAGACAACACTGCTCTCTGGGGACACAGAGCTTAGCTCCCAAGCTCATTGGGGCAGGACCCTAAGATGCGCCTGGGTTTTTGTGGCAACAGTGCCTGTGCCAAGGCTTCATTCATTCTGCTGGGGAGCAAGTGAGGCTGGGGCCCAAAAACACAGGGGTTGCTCCACTGTCTGTGGTGAGCAAGGATTGCTCCTGTGTGTAATGCTTTGAAGGGTCAGGCCCCCTCCAACCCCCGTTTGTACACACCTGTACATTTGCCAGAGAAAAGCTGGTGACTACCCCACTGAGTTCCTCAGCTGTAGCTAAATAGCATCTTAAACACTAGACTAAAACACCGTCCCTCACTGACACTGACAAGGTTGAAAGCATAGCCCCTTTTGGAATCAGTGTGTGTTTGTCTCTGTGCCACATGCAATTAACGCTGACCCCTGGTGTTGTTCTTGCATGGGAGAATCCCAATAAACACCTTAGCCGTGGTGTGGGACCCGCTGTTGGTTTGAACTGCTCTGCTTTGGTAATTACAAAGTAGATGTATTTATTTTTTACTTCACCCAATAAAAAGTAATAGAAGGCCTAAAACCCAATAGTTACCAATGCAATGCATCCAAGACACTGCCACCCAGCAGTAAATCAACAGCTCTCTGCACAAGAGAAGCCAGTTCACAAAAACGAAATTTCCCACCAAACCCTGGTCTTGTTACAAATCCAAACCTCCAGCCAACCCCCCCGCAGATCTCAGCCCTTCCCAAATATCTTCTACCAGCTACACTTCTGTACCAAGGGCATATCAGCAGACCTGCAGCAGTGTCACAGGACAGGAGAGAGGCCTCTCAGAAAGGCAGGCCCTGAGTAAGAACCTTAAACTCCACCTGGAACTCCCCAGGCAGGCAGATGCTGGAGCCCTGATATCAAGTGCTGATGGGGAGCAGCTCACCAGGCTGCCCCGGTTCAGCATTTTGATTGATTTAAGGCAGGGGCTCCCCCGCCCATCCCCCCCCCCATGCTATTAAAAACTCCATGGCCTACCTGTGCCACATCAACTGTATTTCTACATATAAAAGCCAGGGCCAGCATTAAGGGGGTGGCAAGCAGGGCAATTGCCAGGGGTCCCACACCACAGGGGGCGCTGCAAAGCTAAATTGCTCAGCTTTGGCTTCAGCCCAGGGTGGCGGGACTCGGGTCCCTGGTCTTCAGTTCCATGCTGTGGGGCGCTGGCTTTCTGCCCTGGGCCTCAGCAAGTCTAATGCCAGGCCTGCTTGGTGGACCCCCTGAAACCTGCTCGTGCCCCCCCCAGGGGGACCTGGACCCCTGGTTGAGAACCACTGATTTAAGGCATGTCCCCATTGTAATGACGTAATCCTGGAGTGCAAGAGTGAGAACAGCAAGATGCACATACCGGGAGGCGGTAGGGTCACAACCTGGAAAAAGCTGTCCTGGTCACTCCTGCAATATGATTCCCTGTAGGATTCATATGAGGTTCATGCGCTTGCAACATTCAGGGCACACCTGGAGTGTTGTATAGGAGCTGTGCACACATGGCTCCTCTCAAGGGCATGAACATTGGAATCTTGCCCAGATGACATGAACCGTGGGAAGCCGCCCAGGACTGGGCTCAAGGCCCGAGAGCAAGGAGTGCGGTAGATAGAAATTGGTAAATAAGAATGTTAAACAAAGCCAGTGTATTTCTTTTATCTGTTGGAGAATGTAATGCGCGAGGGGAGAGAAAAGAATAAAGGAGAGAGTGGAAAGCTGACAGGCAGAAGTCGGTTGGCAGACCAGCTCGCTTGCTTGCTAAAAGCTCTGTGCTGTCTTGTATTTGAACCGCCACAACTGGTGCCCAAACGTGGGGCCCTCAGCACTCACCTCGCCCGGCAAGGGTTTCAGATGCGTCACTCATCCGCTTCGCGGATCCCGGTGAGTATTTTTCATTGTGGTAAGTATGGGAAGCTCCCTCTCTGCTTTGCAAGTGCAACACCACAGTGAGCTACAGTATTTGCTGTGTAAGGCTCAGCATGACTGCCCCACTCGAGAACTCACTCTCCTGCTACAGGAGGTGAGTGCCCAATGCCCGTGGTACCCTGAAGCTGGAACCCTTAAGCTAGCGGACTGGGAGCGGTTGGGCCAGACATTGCACAAAGAGCCTCGGGCGCCTGTGCAGGCTTTACATGCCTGGCACCTCTGCCGCGACGCACTACAGCGTGTCGCCTCGGACAGGCCCTCCCTCGCGGTGCTGGTGCTCTCGCCACTCCCGTCCGCTCCTGCAGCCATCCCCCCTCCTGGCGATGCAACACAGCATGTCGCCTCAGAAAGGCCCTCTCCCGCACCAACAGAGGGGCTGCCGATCCCGCCACCCCCATCTGCTCCTGCAACCATCCCTCCCCCTGCTTCGCCCCCAGTGCCTCTATTACCACCGCCTCCCTTGCCTTCCCCACCAGAGCCAGTGTGTGATCGCTCTCCCCTCGTGGGGCCCCATGCTCCGGGGCCCCCCGGGAGGTCGTCCACATCTGCTCAGGGGCTTTCACTGGTGCAATAAATGGTTCACGCAGCGAAGACTCGCTCAGATATTACAGTGAAGGAAGGCAAGGGAAGAAGGAGGATCCTGGGAACTACAGGCCAGTCAGCCTCACTTCAGTCCCTGGAAAAATCATGGAGCAGGTCCTCAAAGAATCAATCCTGAAGCACTTGCATGAGAGGAAAGTGATCAGGAACAGCCAGCATGGATTCACCAAGGGAAGATCATGCCTGACTAATCTAATCGCCTTCTATGATGAGATTACTGGTTCTGTGGATGAAGGGAAAGCAATGGATGTATTGTTTCTTGACTTTAGCAAAGCTTTTGACACGGTCTCCCACAGTTTTCTTGTCAGCAAGTTGAGGAAGTATGGGCTGGATGAATGCACTACAAGGTGGGTAGAAAGCTGGCTAGATTGTCGGGCTCAACGGGTAGTGATCAATGGCTCCATGTCTAGTTGGCAGCCGGTATCAAGTGGAGTGCCCCAAGGGTCGGTCCTGGGACCGGTTTTGTTCAATATCTTCATAAATGATCTGGAGGATGGTGTGGATTGCACTCTCAGCAAATTTGCGGATGATACTAAACTGGGAGGAGTGGTAGATACACTGGAGGGGAGGGATAGGATACAGAAGGACCTAGACAAATTGGAGGATTGGGCCAAAAGAAATCTGATGAGGTTCAATAAGGATAAATGCAGGGTCCTGCACTTAGGACGGAAGAACCCAATGCACAGCTACAGACTAGGGACCGAATGGCTAGGCAGCAGTTCTGCGGAAAAGGACCTAGGGGTGACAGTGGACGAGAAGCTGGATATGAGTCAGCAGTGTGCCCTTGTTGCCAAGAAGGCCAATGGCATTTTGGGATGTATAAGTAGGGGCATAGCGAGCAGATCGAGGGACGTGATCGTTCCCCTCTATTCGACATTGGTGAGGCCTCATCTGGAGTACTGTGTCCAGTTTTGGGCCCCACACTTCAAGAAGGATGTGGATAATTTGGAGAGAGTCCAGCGAAGGGCAACAAAAATGATTAGGGGTCTGGAACATATGAGTTATGAGGAGAGGCTGAGGGAGCTGGGATTGTTTAGCCTGCAGAAGAGAAGAATGAGGGGGGATTTGATAGCTGTTTTCAACTACCTGAAAGGGGGTTCCAAAGAGGATGGCTCTAGACTGTTCTCAATGGTATCAGATGACAGAACGAGGAGTAATGGTCTCAAGTTACAGTGGGGGAGGTTTAGATTGGATATTAGGAAAAACTTTTTCACTATGAGGGTGGTGAAACACTGGAATGCGTTACCTAGGGAGGTGGTAGAATCTCCTTCCTTAGAGGTTTTTAAGGTCAGGCTTGACAAAGCCCTGGCTGGGATGATTTAACTGGGAATTGGTCCTGCTTTGAGCAGGGGGTTGGACTAGATGACCTTCTGGGGTCCCTTCCAACCCTTATATTCTATGATTCTATGATTCTATGAGTGGAGGAGCTGGCTGATCTGGTCTCAGTTTGTCCGGTGACCTGGCAGGATGATGGCCAGGGCAACCAGGTTGCAAACTGGGTCAGTTTGCCCTACTCGGTGATCAGAGAGGTAAAGAAAGTGATTCGCCAGTTCGGCCTGACCAGCACGTATGTGCGTGGTCTCATTGAAGGGCTAGGTTCTGGGTACTCCCTGGTCCCTGAAGACTGGAAGGCGCTGTTGCGCATGATGCTGACACCCAGTCAGTATGTTATTTGGCTTAGTGAGTATCGGCAGATGGTGGAACACCAAGCCCAGGTATATAGAGAGTAAGGTATCATTTATGAGCACTTGGCAGGGGAGGACCAATTTGCTACTGTCCAGCTGCAGTCTCAACTCCCTCAGGCCGTCTTCCCCATTATTTCCACCTGCGCCCAGCATGCTTTCCGGAAGGTCCCGGATTCAGGCAAGCCTACCAAAAGCTTTGCCAGTATCCGTCAGGGTGCAGCAGAGTCCTTTATGGATTTTACCAACAGATTGCAGGAGGCTATCCTCCAACAGGTGGATAGCCCTGCAGCAGCTCAGGAGATCCTGTTAAAAATGGCGGTTGAAAATGCGAACGAGGATTGCCGCCGTGCTCTCCAGGTGGCACAAGCCTCTGGAATTCTAGAGCTGTCAGACATGCTGCAGGCGTGCCAAAACATCGGCACACAAGCACATAAAGCTGGAGTTCTGGCCGCCGCCCTGCGGAAAAGCGGGAAGGAGGGGAAGCATTGTTACCGCTGTGGTAAGGAGGGTCACTTTCAGCGGGAGTGCCGCTCATCGACGGCTCCCGCCCGCCCCTCAAAGAAGTGCCCCAAGTGTCGGAAGGGCTATCACTGGGCTAATCAGTGTCGTAGCGAGTCGGGAAACCGCACGACAGGTCTCCCCCGAACCCAGGGCCAAACGGGGGTGTTTCCCACTCGGACAACTGTTCCTCTGCTTTAAAACCCATAGACGCCATGAAGGCGGCGACTGCCGGAAGTGCAGGGCTTGATTTGATTATGCAGGAGGACGCTGACTTTCAGTTGCCGGGGGAGGTTTGCGCCATACCTACCCAGGTGACAGGACCTCTCCCTGTCGGATTTGTGGGTCTGGTTCTCCCTCGCTCACATGCTGGGAAACAGGGTTTTTTTGTCATCCCAGGGGTCATTGACGCCGATTACAATGGCGTTATTAAGGTTCAGGTTTGGACCCATCTTCCGCAGTTGCTCCCGCGTGGATGGTCAATTGCGCAATTGAGTTTAGTCCCCTATCAGGTGCCAGCTGCAGAGGATCGAGCCCGGGGCGGAGGCGGCTTTGGATCGACGCTGGCTCAGTCACCATCTCACAACACGTCCTCTCCACTTGTTGCTCTAACAATGTCGGACCACCCCTCAAAACCTCAGTTAACACTTCTCTTAAATAATGTTCCTTTTACAGGGCTGGTGGACACTGGAGCTGACGTTACGGTGATTTGTGATCCGGAGTGGCTGGTCGGTTGGCCAACAGTTCCTTCTAAAGAGTTGTGGGGGATCGGGGGTAGCAAACCCAGGCGCCAAAGTTTGTCTTGGGTCAGGGTCTCTAAACCAGGAGGCCGGCCCCTTGCTACAATCCGCCCTTTTGTACTCCCTGTCCACCTCAATATTTGAGGCCGTGACTTACTTGTAAAGCTGGACGCCACCCTCGATATTAATATATAACGGCCTGAAATTCTCCCTCACCCACCTTGCCATCCTCATTACCATTGGTATGGCAATCCTTAGAGCCCGTATAGATTGACCAGTGGCCCCTCACCCTAGAAAAGCTGAAAGCGCTTCATTCACCTGTACAACAATATTTGCATGCACAGCGCTTGGAGAGCTTCACTAGTCCTTGGAACTAGCTGCTGTTATTTTGGCCTTTCAACTTTTTGCTGATTGTCCCTTTAATTTGATCATGGACACGCATTATGTTTATCAGATAATTGATCATTTACCCCTAGCCCTCATTACCCCTCAGGTCAATGCGGACCTTCTTCACCTGTTTTTGTCCTTACAGTATCTCATCACCACTCGTAATTTCCCTTATTTTGTTGCTCATATTCGCAGTCATACCCCTCTGCCTGGGCTACTTACTGAAGGCAATGTGAGCGCTGATCGCGTGTTATGTGGTCAGGTAAATTCCCTTTTTTCTGACCCCATTGAAAGCCATGCCTTTTTTCATCAGTCTGCCTCTGTCTTGGCCCGACTGTTTTACATTCCTGCTGATCATGCACGTTCTATTGTTCGTTCCTGCCCCCACTGTGCTGCTGCTGCCCCTACCTTTTCTTATGCCGTTAACCCCAGAGGTACCTCAGCGAATCAGCTTTGGCAAATGGATGTCACTCACGTGCCACAATTCCGCCCCTATTCGTTTTTACATGTTTCCATTGATACCTATTCGGGATTTCTCTGGGCGACCCCACAGCGTGGGGAAGCCACTCCCAAAGTTATTCACCATTTGCTAGCCTGTTTTGCTGTTATGGGTCGCCCGAGCCAGATAAAAACGGATAATGCCCCAGCCTATTGCTCCACAGCCCTCTCCACCTTTTGTGCCCAATGGGACGTCCGTCTCAAACACGGGATCCCTTATAATTCCACAGGCCACGCTATTGTTGAACGTACAAATTGCACGCTAAAAACCGTGCTCGACAAACAATTAAAACAAGGGGAGCTGTGTCTCCGAACCTTAGGAGACATTCAGCAACAAAGGCATATCCTTTTGTTTACTTTAAATAATTTAACATTGAATACAGATCAGCAGACCCCCACGGATTGGCATTTTCATAAGTCCGAGGTACTGGAACGACTGCGTGTCTATTACCGTTAGCTGCCCGATCCGCAATGGCTGGGCCCAGTACCTCTAATCACTTGGGGTCGGGGATATGCTGCTGTGTCTCTCCCTGCAGGACCGTTGTGGGTTCCGGCCCGGTGTGTGCGACCGGCACTGAAACAGTATGGTGTGGCACCAGGGGCTATCGAACCCCCATACCGGAGTTTCAGCTGATCTTGGAGAAGAACGCGGTGCCTCCCGGGTCGACAACGGTGGGACGGAAACGGAGGAGGCGTAGCGTCCCAAGCCAGCCCGTGACATGGGGAGCAGTAAAAGCATTGGTCGCTGCAGTTCAACGAAGACTGGCAGCAAACCAACAGCCAGAGACTGCTGAGACTTTGTTTGTGGCAATTCTCACCCAAATTACTGCTAATTCTGTATTGACTGTATGCCTTTTGTGCCTGCTATTTCCTGTAGGGGTTGGCTCGGGAGTGCTTTCTCCATTACGGGCCCGAATGACATATAACCTATGGGAAAGATTGGCTTCAATAGCAAATGTTACCCACTTTTGTTTATCTGATTCTGTAGCAGCCGGGGAACTGTTAGGTACGTGCCTTATTCCAGTATGTCATCACCCTGAGGAAATTGGGAATGAGATGGTGCTCGCTGCTTATGCGAACCTCTCTTCACAGTACTCTAGCATGGCTAATTGGGGCCCGGCCAATTACACTTTACCTTCTTAAGCTCATTTTTTGCTGTTGCTGTGTGCAATGTATTTTCTTTTCGTTAAGGCTTTGTCAAGACCCGCCCTGGCAGGCTCCACGAGTTATGACCTCGTCTGTCCGAGAGTTAATTGGCTTGCAAAAGCAAATTGATGGCTACCATGAGATGGCCGAGCACAAATAAACAAAAAAGGAGGGGATGTAGGATTCATACAAGGTTCATGCGCTTGGCAACATTCAGGGCACACCCAGAGTGTTGTATAGGAGCTGTGCACACACAGCTCTTCTCAAGGGCATGAACCTTGGAATCTCGCCCAGATGACATGAACCGTGGGAAGCCTCCCAGGACTGGGCTCAAGGCCCGAGAGCAAGGAATGCGGTAGATAGAAATTGGTAAATAAGAATGTTAAACAAAGCCAGTGTATTCCTTTTATCTGTTGGAGAATGTAATGCGCGGGGGGAGAGAAAAGAATAAAGGAGAGAGTGGAAAGCTGACAGGCAGAAGTCGGTTGGCAGACCAGCTCGCTTGCTTGCTAAAAGCTCTGTGCTGTCTTGTATTTGAACCGCCACGATTCCCTAACAGCAGCTGGACGTCTAACAAGCCCATCACATATCAAACTCAGGTGGCAAACAGCAGACACTCCTCTACATTAGGGCCAACAGAATATTTACCATGTAGTGTGGCAGCTCCTCCAAATTGCGAACATCACGGCATACTCCTCTGGATTGAGCTTTCACCTGTGTGTTTTTATCCATGGACCAATCACTCAATCCCTTCAGCTGGGTGGGACAAAATGGACAGACAGAGCTGTGACGTCAGCACTCTGAAAATACCCCATCTCCCTGATTCTTCCTAGCTCTCCTCCCAGCCTTTCCACCCCAGAACAGAATAGGAGGTAGAGCAGGACCCTGTGGGAAGCCTCAGTGGTAATCTCTGCAACACCTCTAGCCTGGGGTTTCATCCTCTTATGTGCTCCCAAGGACCTACCCAGCGCACAAGCCACTATTCCATCTGGATGCTGTGTCCCTGGACACAGCCCTACTTTTGGGACTTGGGGGTTGAGCTTGGTTTCAGAGGAACAGCCGTGTTAGTCTGTATTCGCAAAAAGAAAAGGAGTACTTGTGGCACCTTAGAGACTAACCAATTTATTTGAGCATGAGCTTTCGTGAGCTACAGCTCACTTCATCAGATGTTTACCGTGGAAACTGCAGCAGACTTTATATACACACAGAGAATATGAAACAATACCTCCTCCCACCCCACTGTCCTGCTGGTAATAGCTTGATGATCTTTGCTGGTTGATCTATCTAAATGTTCTGAGTCTCTAAAACTTGATGGCACCCCAACTGGAGTGCTCTGTGACACAGCAAAGAGATTTTTGTCTTGACTTAATTGGTGTTGCAAATGGCTCTATGCTCCTGACTCCAGTAATAGACTGCTGAATGAGCTCATTGCAGCTCCAGGCTTGTCATGAGTGGCACAGAAACCGGAGGACACTTATCTCCTGTTTCTAACAAGGGTACTCACAACAACAGCAATGCTGCCACTGCCACACAGCCTGGAGTCTCGCGCTTTAGTTCCTCCAGTCCCCAAACTGTATTTGTTTCTCTGCACTGAAATACAGATAAGGGGTGGCCTGGATCTCTGGGTCAGCTCTGTTAAATGGAGGTTACTTACCTCTAACTGGAGTTCTTCAAGATGGACTCTTCATAGTCCAAGGTACCTGCACCGATAGGCACATCCCACAAGTGAGAATATGCAGAGGACATAGAAGAAAAAGCATCATTCAATTCAAAATAGCTCAGCAGATCAGTGATTTGAATCTGTATGCAGGGGAGCAAGAGAATGATCCCTTTCAACACAATCTATTCCCCTGATTCTAACGAGTCAATAACTAAACAGTTAATAACCCAGTGAATATATTTTTCCTCTCCTATCTACAGTTCGCATTATTCTTGGCTAAATATAGTATGATATGCTACTTATCTTGCTCCTTAGCTAGAAGGCCTTTAAATGCCTCCATACTTCTCCCACAGGAATGCCCACAAATAAATAAAGACAGAAGTGACGCTGGAACCGAGATCTGTAGCTTTCTCACCAGCAGCCGGGAACCTGATTCTAGGGTCACATGTAGCAGGGTACAGTGGACTGATAAGACTGAGAGCACTATCAAGTGCTGCTTCCTCAGCATACACAGAGCTGTCTGGGGAGTAGACACCCTGCCTACTTACCTTTGGGACTCTTCTGGATGCTCAAGGATATCTACTCATTTTCCAGTACACATGTGCAGCTTTTTCCTCTCTCATCCCTGGGCTGTAACAGTGAAACCTCAGAATTTCATAGATCCAGAGAGTCTAAGGCCATTGTAATTATCTAGTCTGACCTCCTGCATAACACAGGCCAGAGAACTTCACCCAGACCTTGGGTTTGGACTCAATTATATCCTTTCGGAAGACTTCCAGTCCCTAAAGATGCCAGGTGGTGCAGAATGTGCTCAACCCTTTGATGAATTATTCCCAAGGTAATTAACCCAATTTAATGAATTGCCAAGAAAAACAGAGATGATCTCAATGAGACAGAAAACTTGTTTATTAAGCCTCAGCCCACGCAAAAATCTTTAAAACATCTCTTTAAAACTTTAGACAAAGAAAAAGTATGCGCTTTTTAAAAATAAACAATTATAAAATGAAATATATGATTCGGTATGTAATCGTAACAGGAGATGAAGTACCAAGGAAGAGAGCTTATTTCTTTTGGAGAATTTTAGTAAATCGGTAGTGTTTTCTGTTAACTATTTACCTACTTTTGAACGTTATAAATCACTTAGGTGATCGCTGGGGATTTTTGATCTTTATGGAACCCTCCAGCTCATGCAGGCTATCGAGGTGAAATGGTCATGAAGTACCAGCTTTCTCCTCTCTCTCTCTCGAGTAAATCAGGAGTCACCCCACCAAAGTCACTGCAGTTACATATAAGTGAGAGGACAATCAGGCTCAGACAATCAGGCATTGGCTCACAATCACCGTTCCAGTGCCTTATTTATAAGGTTTGCCCAGCTCTGGTGTCTGACTTGTGGCACACCTGACATTTACTTTCCCCCTTTGGGGGGGCCCTTCTTGAGATGATGCACGATCCAGTCACTAAAAGGTGGGGGAAGCTCCTTCTTGAGCCCAACCATGATGCACCAAGTACAAGCCAGAGATGACCTGAGCCACTCCCTCCCCTTCATCTCTGGAATTCCCTGCCCCTGCCTGCTGACCACCACAGATCCACCCCAAGCCAGAGAATTTCTCGGTTTTAATGTCCCACAAGTCTCCTCACAAGACTTTTCCTCAGTCCAGAATCCGGCCTGTGCAGTCCATGTCAGTCTCTGCACTGGCCAGGAGATGGCAGGGGTGACATATGCAGAGCCTAGCATGAGGCTGCTGGCCTTTTACTGCTGCCAATCATTTCCTTAGCTGGCATTGCCGGTTGCAGCTGAATTTGTCCTTTGATACTCCCTGTATCCTCAAAGCCATCCCATGGTACTAGGGTCTGTGAGTGTTTGTGCAGAGGGCAGCCCATTGGCAGGTTCAGCTCCATCTGGGGCTTTCCATAGCGTTCAAAGTCATGCTATGCAGACAAAGAATCACAGGAGATTCTCCTGCCAGAGATAGAATAGCTGGGTGGGCTGGGGTGGAGGGGATAGGTGGTGAGCTGTCTTGTTGAAGAAATGGCAGCTTGCTTGAAAAGAAGAGGCATCTTAACAGTTGAAAAGGCTGAGGGGAAGAGCCTTGGAGTAGATTGTCAAAGGCACAATGGGAGTCGGCTACCTAATTCCCTCTTTGTGCCTTGGAAAATCTTCCTGCTAGTTCCAAAATCTATTCAGAAATCTCTCCATCAGAAAAATTTCTGAGCTCTTCAAGGTCTATTCCTTGACATATTTGAGAGATGGGGAGGGGGAAGAACCAGCATCCCAGGTGCAATACAGCCCCCAAGCTCCCATTCACACAAGGCCAAGGGAAGGCAGTTCCAACATGGCCAAAGGAGCTTACTCCTCAAAGTTGAAGTTGAAGATCTCAGCTTCTTTCTCTTTCCAGAAGGCAAAGCTGCGGTCAACGTATCTGCAGATCTCATCATTGTTGAAGCTGCCTAGCTCAGAACAGTT
This sequence comes from Caretta caretta, assembly GCF_965140235.1. Taxonomy (NCBI): domain Eukaryota; kingdom Metazoa; phylum Chordata; order Testudines; family Cheloniidae; genus Caretta; species Caretta caretta. The sequence goes on from NC_134214.1 coordinate 56,709,315, forward strand.
TCCTGGATCATGTCCACCTTGCTCAAGAGCAGCACTCTGAACCCAAACTCTGGACACTGGCTTTAGAGAGCTTTCCGCTGATGCTCTACTTGGTTCCAGCTCCCAGGCTAGGTCCTTGGCGTTACCAAAAAACATGATCTTAATGTCTTCAAAGCTATCTTTCCAGCCGCGCTTGCCACCACTGATTTCATCAGTCACTGCCTTGTGGAAGGCTCGCAGGGTCTCCCAGCAGCGTCTGCCCAAGTGGTCGTTCACCTCGAAGCAGAGGAGGTGCCTCATCTTGCGTTCCTCCTGAGGAAGGTCCAGTTCCAGGATGTGGAAGTCGCCAAGCATAAAGAGGTCAAGAGTCAGGCTGTTGTAATCGGTGGGCACTCCATTGACGTGGGGCAGGAACTGCTTCAGGGAATAGATAGCCTGCTGGCGGTTCAGGCTGCGGATTTGTCGTGAGGGCACCTGAGAGGTGATGTCCTTCCTGTTGCCAATCAGGTTCTTGATGGTGCTCCTTTGGTGAATTAAATAGCTCAGTTTTCTCATTTCCACCACCGGCTTCTCCTCGGGAATCTGTTCCTTTCTGACCGCTAGAGCTGCCTCCACCTCTCCTATTTTCCTGACTCTCTGGGACTCAAGCTTTTTCCTGGCTGTGATTTTCAAGGAAGCAGATTTCTTCCAGTGGCACAGAAACAGCATCACTATTCGTTCTTTCCTGAGGCTAGCGGACTCTGCCACTGGAACAAGAAACCTGCTCACATCTGAAGGTTTCCTCTTTGCAGCTGATCCAAGGGTCACTGGCATTTTTCATCTCGCCAAACGCATGCTCTTCACAGACTAGTTTTCTCTTGCTCTTACTGCTGCTCCACTGATTTTGAGAAGCAACATCCTCGCCTGACCAGCACCCTCCTGAGTGTTCCCAAGGCCATTCTTAGCTCCAAGGCCATTCTTTGTTCTGGGAGAATATGTTTCTCAAAATTACCTCTCTGCTTCCTGTCAGAGACGCCATACTCCAGAATCTCTCTCTCTGCTCTCCCCCACCTGGACACTTACCCTCACTAGGCCCGGATGATTCTTTAGGGGATGGCATCTCCGCCTCCTTCCTCAGGCCGTTTACATTAGTGAGCAGCACGGACATCCTTTCACCATGCCAGAGATTCGGCTGCACCAGATAGGAAGCGCCTGGCCATCCTGGTGCAGGAGCTGGCTGTTGACGGTGATATGGACAATGGGGGCAGGCAGGATGGTCTGCAGCTCCTCCACCAGGCACCCCAGCTCTCTCTCACACTCTTGACACCTGTTCCTCAGCTACAGATTCTCAATCTACTTCTCCAAGTAAAGTAGGTCGCCCTCAGTCAGCAACTCCCCGAAGGGGCCCAGGATACCATTGTGGGCCTGCAAATACCTCCAGTCCCACATCTCAACTGAACTGCCTCCATTGCTCTGTATGCGGGAGACAGAAATTGAGAGATTACAGAAGGTCATTAATGTAATCTTCTAGAGCCAGGTTTTCAGATCACCCACCCACACACAGCCCACATACACACTGGTGTGATACAAAGGCACTGACATCCCAGCAATATGATGAACTTGCACAGAATTTGGCTCCCACTGCTTCTGCGATTGGTGATTAGAGAGGTAGTGACTTCTAAAAAATGGAGATGGGTCCGCCTCCCTAACACACGGGTCCAGGGCTCCCCCTTGCTTTGAGAAGGTCTCTGTGTCTATTGGTCTAAGGGCCATGTTGGCTTGAAAGTCATTGACATTGTCTGAGTGCACAGTCCTTGCTCTGGCACCACGTAGCTTTCATTGGCACTGAAGCTGAACAGCATGGTTTTGACCAATAGTTTTTTTCACTGAAATAAGCATTTTCGGGTCCTGAAACCTATTTCTCAAGTTTGGGTCAAATTAAGTGAAAGATTTTGGTCAAACTTTTTTTCCGAGTTGAAAAGTTTGTTTGTGACCGTTTTCTTTCAAAATGTTTCATTTCAACTCTTCAATTAGAAATGGCCATTTGAACTGACATTTGGATGATAAAAAACAAACACACCAAAAAAGGGTGAAACACTTCAAAAATGGCTGATTCAAAACACAAAGAAAAAAATTTCAAATTGACCTGAACATCTCAAGTCAACTAAAACATTTTACTTTAATTTTCATTTTGAAAAAAGTTTGGGGAAAGAAAGATTCTGGGTTGAATCGAACTGGACTTTTCCTCAGAAATATTGGTGTCGTTCCCCCCCCGCCCCCGAACCAAAAATCCATTATTTTTGAGGTCCTTGTCTGCACTGAGTTTCAAGAATAGACAAAAGCCTGAACCCTGCCCTGCCCTGGGACTGTGGGCTGAACCCTGGTGCCATTCCACTGAGGTAATTATACCAGTGACGGAAAACCAGGAGTGCAATGATCTCATGATATTAGCATTCAAGACTGAGGTAAGACTTGATGTAGCTGAGAGAAACTTAGGGCGTAAGCTGGGAAGAAGCAAAGAGGAACAAGCAAAGCAAGAAGAAGCCTATAAAGACTTTCTAACCCAGCCTACAACAGCCAGTTCTCCTTCAGTCAGCACAGTACCATTCCATCCTGCCCTTGCCCTCTCCTGCTTCCAGTCGAGCCTGCAGCTTCCTCACCATCAGCTGCCGCTTCCACTCAGGAATTGAGTGGTGATGTTCATCATGGGTGGGCACCAGGGCGTGGAGGTCTGATCCGTATGGCTCATCTAGTGGGAAGATGCAGCTGTTCTGCACAGGATCTGCTGGTGCAGTCTTCTCACCCTGCACAGTGATAGGAATCAGCTCGTGTTTTTCCAGTACAGCTAGTTTTTAAGAGGACTTCTTGCAGTGGACCATGCTGTCTGGGTTGCTCTGCTCAGACAGGTAAAGCATCTTTGAATAGGTGCGGCTGTCACGTATTCCAAAACAGGAAGATGCTGGCGTAGGTCAGGGGGTGGCCTGGGATGGAAGCGACTATGTCTGGAGAGGATTGCAATCCTGTACCAGCCGAGTGGTCACCAGGAGCTGTTCCAGCCACTAGGAGCTGTGCCACCCAGCATAGATTGGCCTCGAGGCTGCTTTAAGATACTCTGGGGTTCAAACCGACTTCTATGTGCAGTCCTGACCGAAGGGTAAATGGAGGGCTTTAAGCCACCACTTTGTCCACTCCTCCTCAACTGGATTCTGCACCAAGCACAGCCAGCCTGATTTGGGGCCCTAGCTAAAGATCGAATTCCAAGAGTCTGTCTTGGAGAACGTTGCACTCTGAATTTCACACTATGAGTGTATGTTTACACACCCAACCCTTTCAGCCATCCATCAGCACTGCAGGCTGGGAGCCCAGGTTACGGAGTGCCCTCTTACTGCCTGGCTGAATTGCTGAGAGCTGGAGTATGTGCAGATAACCAAAGAGCAAGTCTGTGACATGCACTAGCACCATCCAGAGGCCCTGGCGGATGGCACATGCTCAGGTTGTGAAGTACAGGAGCCTCAGGAGGAAAGCATCCTCTCCAGCCACGTTTGGGTGTGTTCAGAGCAGGACAGCACATTCAGCAGCACAGCAGCCACTAACGTTTTGCTTGAGCACAGATATTCGTGACGGTGGGCGGGAGTTAGATGCCAAACTCCCACACCAAGCCTCGGCAGCAGCTACGTCCTGGTCAGCATGTCAGCCCTCTGTGACAGCCAGGGTTTGGGGGGATGAAAACGGCCAGTAATGGTTTTGATCATTTTCTTAACTCATTTTGGAAAAAAAATTGAATTTGGTACTAAAGTGTTTGTGAAACATGACTGTCAAAAGAACAAAGGTCTACATGCCACAACTTTACTCATCTTTCTGATTTCTAGAAGCTATCCAAATGGCCTTGGGGATGCGGAGGGAGAGGCAAGGAACCTGAGTAAATACCTCGCCAGCGCTGTTCCCTGGGGTTTGTTCTATTGGCTGCTAACACTGATTGCAGCAGTGGTAAATATAATGGGATGTTAGTGTGCTATTCCACAGCCAGTGTATGCATCTGCTGAAGGAGCTACCCTCCTTTAGGCAGAATCCTCTGGTGGTGTAGAGCCACCATACTGGCTTCTACACCACTCCCCAGCCTTCAGCCAGCAGAGGCGTTGGGCCTGGGAGAAAGGGAGTCTCTGACTCAGGAAAGATTGGCGATGCCGCCAGAGACAACAAATTGTAGCTGAATGGAGATTGTTGCCTTGAGCACTGATCAAAAACCTGGGAAGTTCAGCTGAAGAGGCATCTCTGACGAACAGAGGAGAGGTCAAGCGGAAATAGAAAGTCCAAAGGGAGCTGCGGAGATGAGTCAGCAACATACGGAGTCTGCGAACAAGGCTGTGATCCTGGCCTTCTGCAGGGATTTGCACAATTTCGACTCTCCTATGAGTAGTTTGCTGGGCTTGCTAGTTTTCAGCTTGTTGAAGGACCTTCTGGCTGGAGGGAGAGAAAATACAGACTTGTGTAAAAGAGGTTCAGGGCAATGGGAAGAGTAGGGCATGCAGTTAGACAACAGATTGAGACCCTGTCCTTTACAGGCTCTATGCTTGGGGACAGAGGGTAAATGAGAACAATTTTAAGGGGGTATTTCGCTTTAGCAGTACAGTGATTTGCATTATTAAGAATACAGACTGAGTAATGGTATTAATCAGCAAGGAAAGTCAATACTCTATTAGCCCTAGAGAACACATTTTAAATTATTACAAAATTTACATCCATTTCCAATTTTGCTGTAAAATATTTGCAAATATAATACAAATATTTTGGAGCATCCTTCACCTGGCATAGAGGATAGAGTTCCATGGAAGTCAATTTTCAGTTTTACTGAAGTCAATGGCTAGAGGCTAGTTGATACCAGCTGAGACTCTAACCCATAAAGTGCATAAATATTTGCTATTTTACAGTTCCTGTGAATACTGATAGTCACTAGTATATACCAGTGAAATACTACACGATTGTCCCACACCATTTAAGACTGGAACAGCCAGGAAGCTCTAACATTCACATCTGTTGGTGAGCGTTTCAGAAGAAATACGAGATCCTGGACTCACTGGCTATGTTCTGATGTGTGTGGATAATTCCTTCTTTCACCATGGCTAGGTGTGTGGCTTACTCCCAGCGGCAGAGGATGATTCACTGATGTCCGAGACTAGAAAGACACAGAGAAAGAAGAGCTCTTCAATCTCTGAAAATGTGAAACAGGTTTCAGTGTCTACATCTTCCAAAATAACATGGGGGTCTTTCTACTGCTTTCCTTTTGGCTCAACCAATTAGAGCAGCTTCATGGCCACTTACTGGTAGTGCCAGTTAGCACAGCAGCATTGTGAATCTTCCCACAGATCTTGGCTTCACGTCAGCTGGTATCAAGCAGATATAGCCCTTCCAACGTTAGGAATAATACATATCTACACAGCATTGCCCTGTGAATGTCCACTCAGATTCCAGTCAGGTGAGACGCCTCACTGCTCCTTACTGGGAGATTCAGCACTTGAGTGGACTACTCAGAGAAAAACAACAAACAATATTTCTTTAATGCTTTTGCCCCTTCTTCTGTTCCCAAATTATAAATGAACAGACTTAGATTTTTACAAATGTGTTTCATTATCTGAAATTATGTGTTCAATTATGTGTTTCAATTTAAAGATTCCTGAGACTTCTGGTATTTACCATTTCTAATTCGCTCACATGTCCTGAGTTACTTGCTATTGTTCCTGTGACTTGACCGGGTATTTTCCAATCCTTCAGCTGCTTCTTTTCAGTTTCAGCTCAAGCAGTTGCACCAATACGTGTTGGCACAAGTATTTGCGAAACTCTCTTCTTCCGCAAATGTTCTTGAGAAGAAACTCCCCTCCGAAAATGTTCAGGAAAGACAAATATAAATACTATGGAAGGAAATTCATGGGGTTAGATTCTGCTGTCATTTACACCGGAAGTTTAGGGAGCCGTGCCAGTGTAAAACAGGCATAAGTAAGAACAAAATCGGGTCTAGTGCTGTCATTCAAATAAATATTTGCAGAATTTGCCCAGCTCTAGTTAAGCAGTTTCTTTTAAGACACTTTACCAATATTAATTGCTCCAGTAGTGTGCCAAAGTTGATCCCCTCTAGGAACCTTCGAAAGAAAACAAAGATGAGCTCTTACACCAATCCCCGCCCTGCAGGCTGTGGGGTACCTTGCCATTCTCCATCCTCGCGATGGCCTCACTTGACATCCTGAGGTGCTCCTGTCCACTCTCTGGTCGGTAGTAGTCGTCAGTGTGCTGATTCTTTATTACTGGAGTCCTTTTGACACTCCTGACTACTAGAAGTCCTCCACTGAGCGGACTACCCGGGCTCAACGGGTAGTTATCAATGGCTCCATGTCTAGTTGGCAGCCGGTATCAAGTGGAGTGCCCCAAGGGTCGGTCCTGGGGCCGGTTTTGTTCAATATCTTCATAAATGATCTGGAGGATGGTGTGGATTGCACTCTCAGCAAATTTGCGGATGATACTAAACTGGGAGGAGAGGTAGATACACTGAGGGTAGGGATAGGATAGAGTGGGACCTAGACAAATTAGAAGATTGGTCCAAAAGAAATCTGATGAGGTTCAACAAGGAGAAGTGCAGAGTCCTGCACTTAGGACGGAAGAATCCCATGCACCGCTACAGACGAGGGACCAAAAGGCTAGGCAGCAGTTCTGCGGAAAAGGACCTAGGGGTGACAGTGGACGAGAAGCTGGATATGAGTCAGCAGTGTGCCCTTGTTGCCAAGAAGGCCAATGGCATTTTGGGATGTATAAGTAGGGGCATAGCGAGCAGATCGAGGGACGTGATCGTTCCCCTCTATTCGACATTGGTGAGGCCTCATCTGGAGTACTGTGTCCAGTTTTGGGCCCCACACTTCAAGAAGGATGTGGATAAATTGGAGAGAGTCCAGCGAAGGGCAACAAAAATGATTAGGGGTCTGGAACACATGAGTTATGAGGAGAGGCTGAGGGAGCTGGGATTGTTTAGCCTGCAGAAGAGAAGAATGAGGGGGGATTTGATAGCTGCTTTCAACTACCTGAAAGGGGGTTCCAAAGAGGATGGCTCTAGACTGTTCTCAATGGTAGCAGATGACAGAACGAGGAGTAATGGTCTCAAGCTGCAGTGGGGGAGGTTTAGATTGGATATTAGGAAAAACTTTTTCACTAAGAGGGTGGTGAAACACTGGAATGCGTTACCTAGGGAGGTGGTAGAATCTCCTTCCTTAGAGGTTTTTAAGGTCAGGCTTGACAAAGCCCTGGCTGGGATGATTTAACTGGGAATTGGTCCTGCTTCGAGCAGGGGGTTGGACTAGATGACCTTCTGGGGTCCCTTCCAACCCTTATATTCTATGATTCTATGATTCTATGACTACTGGGACATAGACAATTGTGAAAGAGGACAGGGAAGCACAACACCTGATCATCCAGTTGCCCAGTGCAGGGGGGATGAACAATTATCCTCCAAGGAGGAGTTTGGGAGGGAGCCATCTGTTAGTATTGCCTCTTCCATAACGGCTTCCCTTAAACCATAGGTTACTGCTGCAAGACAGATCTCATTCTTCTCAAGGGGGACTAGTGCACATGTGACAATAATGCCACATGGAAATTAGTTGCAATCCAACTTGTCCTCATTTGGAAGGACCGTTATTAAAAAAACCCACCGAGATGGACTAGCAGAGAGACAATGACCCCTTTTGCATAAAACAAGTACCCTGCACTACACTATACCTCTGACTAATTTAAGGGGGCGGTGCAGAACAACAGACCAAGAATGGCATGTTTTCTGAGACGGGTGGGAGGGATGTGAGCGGATGTTCCAAAGTTCTGATACCCAAAGGGACAATAGTAGCAGACACAGAGACAAACGAGCCGTTATCTATGTCCCTTCACATCATCAGCGTCAGCAGGTTTAGGCACTAGCCTGTCACAGTCTACAGACCTGTCACTGACTGCAGTCCAAATGAATATAGAGTCATTGCTCTAGTGGTCCCTTCAACTCATCAAGCCTGAGCTCCTATACAGCACCACAGTATCAGCACCACTCAGCGCCTGCACACTTGACCAAAGAAGCAAAATGAGTCTCACATCCCCCCCCCCCCGGGAGACCAGACTATTATGTGCCACAGGCAGAGAACAGGAGGGCCCAAGGTGTCCCAGTCCCAGAAGACCCCACAGTACAGGGAAATGATTAAGTGAAATATGCTCAGATAATCCTGACAAGTGCCCTGCATCCACATGCTGCAGAGGAATGTGAAAACCTCCAAAGGCAAGGCCAGTCTGAACTGGGGGAAAATTCCTTCCCGACCCCATACATGGCGATCAGTTAGACACTGAGCAAATGATGAAGAGAAAGCCAGAGACTGTGTCTCCACAGAGCCCTGTTCCAGTCCAGCGTGTCTCATCTCTAGCTGTGGCTGTATTTAATGCTTCACAGAAAGACGATAAAAAAAACTGTCCCCAATACATTGCGAGAGAGAGAAAATCCGTTCCTGACTCCTGCAGGTGTCTGGCAGAAGCCCTGAAGAATGACCTTTAGGAACAAAAGGCATACATTGGAAGTGAGCCCACAGAGCTGCCAAGCCCTGTCCCCGACCATCAAAAACAATCTCATAAATTTGTCCAGGACTCTCTCAAAACTAAAGTTATTTCTCCCCACAACTCCTACTGGGAGATTGTTCCAGAACCTCAGGTTTCTGCTGGTTAGAAGCCTTCTAATTTCCAGCGTGAATTTTCTTCGTGATCAGTTGTGATCAGTTGTTCCATTAGCCTTTAGCTTAAATAAACTTCACCCGCACTGTATTTACCCTCCAATGTACTTATAGAGACAAATATTTCCCCTCTCAGCCTCTTTTTTGTGAGACTAAACAAGCGAAGCTCTTCCAGGCTCCTCTCACATGATAGAGCCTCTGTTCCCTTGATCACCTAGTATCTCTTCTCTGCATCTATTCCACCATCACAAAAGGTGGATTTAAACTTGATCAAGTGAACTGTTTGATTGTAAAAAGTCTATACAAGCTGTATCAGGAGTACTCCAAACCATGAGCAGTTATCTACTAGTGTAGTAACTCTCTGAGATTAGGACATTATGGGTTTGACTCCCTCCAGTGCAGTAGGGGCTGCAATCTGCACCATCCTGCACTACCAGGGCAGTTCTAACATTAGGGCAGACTTCACCCTCTCCCTTTCTCTTGCCATTCCACTGGAAATTTATGCTTGGGGCACCACAGGAGCACCGCATACTGACACTGGCTGGAAGCTGCACTGGTTCACTACATCTCTGGGATGCCCTGCTTGGGCTGGTGCCAGCCCAGCTCAGGAGGCATACGTTCAGTACGACCTGTATGAATTCAGGATAGTATCTCAGTATTAGCCAGCCTAAATGTACTTCCTGTCTAAATAAAATTGGCAAAATGCAAGCCATCTTCATAGCAATATAGTTATAGACATTTTAAAACACATGAATCATTACTTGACAAATGTATTAGACTGAGCTTGTCGCCATTCTGTATCTCAACTCCCAGTTGGAAGAGGCAGGATGGGGAGCTAGCTCCGCGAGAGGATGCTTCACTCGCTGACCGTGCTTAAACTCCTGGATGTCTGCCACCTCTCTCAGGCAGTACATAGACAACAGTGTTGAAAGCTGCAGAAATATCCAGGAGAATTAGAATAAATGTCTCTCTTTATCCATTTACATACTTCATACATCAGTGCCCTTAGAGCTGTTTCCATCCCATATCAGTGCCTGACTCCGGAGTGTGCTGCGACTAGAATGTTGGCCTCATTAGATGGATTTGCTACTGACCTTTTGTTAGCTTCCATATCAGCATGGTCAGGAATGAGACTTTTGACATTAGGAGGCAGTTGGCTAGAACCAATGTATTCAGATTTCGTCAGTGTCGGTCGGAATTCACTGCATGTTTGAAGCAGGAAGGGACGAGTCCCTCCCTAATGATCAGTTGACCAGTTCTTCACGAGTGGCTTCAACTGCTTATAACTAAGGCTGCCAGTCGTTCATGTAAGTCACAGGAGTCATGGAGTCTTTGACTTTCCTGGAAGTCTGTGACTTCCAGAGCAGCCGGTGCAGGGTGACCCTAGGGCAGACGTACCGGTCACTGCTTGGGTGGCCCCAGGCAGCTGGTCCCGGGAACTGTCCCAGAACAGTAGTCCAGGAGCAGCAGCGGGGCCCCATGCCTCCCTCCACCCGAAGCAGTAGGGGCCACCTGCAGCCGAGAAGCAGAAGCATATACTGATGCCGCCCTCCCAGGAACAGCGGTGTCTGAGGAGTGCACCCCCTCACCCCCCGCGCCCAGTACCTAACGCATAACTAGGGGTAGTTTTAGTAAAAGTCATGGACAGGCCAAGACTTTTTGTTTATTGCCTGTAACCCGTGACTAAATTGTAGCCTTACTTATAACTTTCACCAGCGAGTATGGGAATGGGGTCAGAGCCACAGCTGTAGGGTTGAGACTCTTTTAGCATAGCCAGGACTGCTTTAATGTGCTTGTACTCTCTTAGTTTGGTGGGTTTGGGGTGGGGGAGCAGATCCATGATGCTTTTGGCAGAGTTTTGTTGCAGGCTGTAGGCACTTGGGATTGATGAAACGAAGCTCTTTAGCGTTGGATTTGGCAGCATGGATGGAAGCTGAGAGGAAGGTTCTCTTGGGCTGCAGCTACACTGCTCATCATTCGAGAGCCTTCGGAGGGCATGTTCCGCTGGCTATGGAGGGTAGTGGCCAGTGGACAACCTGTCTCTGGCAGTTGGCACAGACGAAGAACAAGCAATGAAAAGTGTTGCAGGATATTGGTCATTTAGCCTCTTAAGCCATCCTGCCCTGAAGAGGATAGGAAAGACACTTCACTAGTGCTGCTCTACTCCCCCGAAGCACACCTCGCACTTGCAGGAGAATAATTTTCTCCTAAGAAAGGACAAAGCCGCCCCCCCGGTCATATACTGCAGAAAACCCACACCAATGCTGGGAGGTGAGAATGGAAAAGAATCACAGAGTCACTTTGTTCTAACAGGTTTCAGAGTAGTAGCCGTGTTAGTCTGTATTCGCAAAAAGAAAAGGAGGACGTGTGGCACCTTAGAGACTAAATGCTCAAATAAATTTGTTCCTCTCTAAGGTGCCACAAGTTCTCTTTTTCTTTTCGTTCTACACTGAACTTTTTTAGAATAAAGCTAACTATGCCGATCTCTCTTTTTCTGCTTAATCACAGGGGTTCTGCCTCTCTTGCTTTACACTGAAAATACACAGAGATGGAGGTTAACGCTAACCGTATGCTGCTTTTTGACTGATTCTCAGGTGTTAAGGTCAGATGGGACCATTATGAGCATAGACTATTAGGCTTGCAAGGGACCTCAGGAGGTCATCTAATCTAACCCTGCTCAAAGCAGGCTCAATCACCAACTAAATCCTCCCAGCTAGGGTTTTGTCAAATCTAACCTTCAAAACCTCTAAGGAAGGAGAGTCCACCACCTTCTTAGGTAACCCATTCCAGTAGTTCAAGACCCTCCTACTGAAAAAGCTTTTCCTAATATACAACTTAAACCTCCCCCACTGTATCCTATCCCTACCCTCCAGCGTATCTAGCTGTCCTCCAAGTTTAGTGTCATCTGCAAATTTGCTGAGCGTGCAGTCCACGCCATCCTTCAGATAATTAATGAAAATTTCGAATTAAACCGGCCCGAGGACCGATCTTTGGGGCACTCCGCTTGATACCGGCTGCCAACTAGACATGGAGTCCGTTGAGCCCGACAATCTGGCAAGCTTTCTATCCACCTTATAATCCATTCATCCAGCCCATACTTCTTTAACTTGCTGGCCGTAACTTCTTTAACTGTGGGAGACCGTATCAAAAGCTTTGCTAACGTCAAGATATATAACGTCGGTTGCTTTCCCCTCATACACAGAGCCAGTTATCTCGTCACAGAAGGCAATTAGATTAGCTTAGTCAGGCATGACTTGCCCTTGGTGACTACATGTTGACTGTTCCTGATCACCAGTCTGCAGTTTCTCAGGTTGTCCTTCACCTTCACATCAGTCAACCCTCAGCATTCTCAGATGGATTGCATGGACGTGTTCATATCCAGCATTTCTAAATAGTCCTTCACCTGTTCGTTCACTACTGAGGGCTGCTCACCTCCTCCCCATCCTGTGCTGCCCAGTGAGGCTGTCTGGGAGCTGACCTTGTGTGTGAAGATCGAGGCAAAAAAAGCATTGAGTACTTCAGCTTTTTCCATATCACCTATCACTAGGTTGCCTCCCCGATTCATTAAGGGTCCCACACTTTCCCTGACCCTTTTCTTTTTGTTATGATAGTTCTAGAACCTTCTTGTTACCTTTCACATCCCTTGATAGCTGCGACTCCAGTTGTATTTTGGCCTTCCTGATTACACCCCTGGATGCGCACACTCCCTCCCCCCCATCTTACGCCCGAGCCTCATTTACAGATCTAACTGTGCGGTCCACCTCTCCCCAGCTCCTTCTCTACCACAGCGCCTATGGTTCAGAAGAGGGGAGGAGGGAGGGTGGAAAGTCCATTGGAACACGCATGTTAAAGAAAGTCAATTACTTCACAAGGCAAGTAACCCTCTCCTGTTCTTCGAGAGATGCCTTATGGCTTCTCCACTCTAGGTGACAATAAAGCAGTGCCCCTATTTAAAAGGCTGGGTCTTTGGGGTGCTACTTACTGCAAATAATAAGACAGTGTGTCCTAGTAGATTATCTGCTGCATCGTTATAAATAATGACGTAGTGATGGATAAAAATGTCAGCAAAGGGGACATTATTGAGAAAGGCAATTGCGGTGGCGCGCAATCGGGTGCAATCTAAGACACACCAGGATTGCAATCTAAGCCATTTAAGGAGGTAAGTGCATCTAGTGTCGCATCTGCTACTCAAGACTATTTGTTAAATTGCTTCTGAAGAGGTTATTCCTGAATCCCAGAACCGTGGAGTGGCCATGCTTTGAAACCTGTGGATTGGCATGGAGGATGCGAGCTCTGTCCTGTAAAATGAGTCACAGACTCGGCTGGAGAGTCAGAGATCAGAGGTCATACGGTCATGCGAATGAGGTTAGTAGATGAGCTCTGTCATGACCATGTCGGAGCTATATAATAGCTATAAAAAGCCTCTTGTATCTTGCGCAATACTCGCAATAGAAGTGGAAAGGGAGGAAAGACTTACAGTAATCATAGAATCGTAGAATCACAGCATATCAGGGTTGGAAGGGACCTCAGGAGGTCATCTACTCCAACCCCTTGCTCAAAGCAGGACCGATCCCCAATTAAATCATCCCAGCCAGGGCTTTGCCAAGCCTGACCTTAAGAACTTCCATTCGGTCCCTAGTCTGTAGCGCTGCATTGGGTTCTTCCGTCCTAAGTGCAGGACCCTGCACTTGTCCTTATTGAACCTCATCAGATTTCTTTTGGCCCAATCCTCCAATTTGTCTAGGTCCCTCTGTATCCTATCCCTGCCCTCCAGCGTATCTACCACTCCTCCGAGTTTAGTATCATCCGCAAATTTGCTGAGAGTGCAATCCACACCATCGTCCAGATCATTTCTGAAGATATTGAACAAAACCGGCCCCAGGACCGACCCCGGGGGCACTCCACTTGACACCGGCTGCCAACTAGACATGGAGCCTTTGATCACTACCCGTTCAGCCTGACAATCTAGCCAACTTTCTACCCACCTTATAGTGCATTCATCCAGCCCATACTTCTTTAACTTGCTGACAAGAATACTGTGGGAGACCGTGTCAAAAGCTTTGTTAAAGTCAAGAAACCGCTTTCCCTTCATCCACAGAACCAGTAATCTCATCGTAGAAGGCGATTAGATTAGCCAGGCATGACCTACCCTTGGTGAATCCCTGCTGACTGTTCCTGATCACTTTCCTCTCATGTAAGTGCTTCAGGATTGATTCTTTGAGCAAGAATCTTGAGCTCCATGATTTTTCCGGGGACTGAGGTTAGGCTGACTGGCCTGTAGTTCCCAGGATCCTCCTTCTTTCCTTTTGCCAGTCATCTGGGACTTCCCCCATTCGCCACCAGTTTTCAAAGATAATGGCCAATGGCTCTGCAATCACAGCCGCCAATTCCTTTAGCACTCTCGGATGCAACTCGTCCGGCCCCATGGACTTGTGCACATCCAGCTTTTCTCAATAGTCCCTAATCACCTCTTTCTCCATAGAGGGCTGGCCATCTACTCCCCATGCTGTGATGCCCAGCGCAGCAGTCTGGGAGCTGACCTTGTTAGTGAAGACAGAGGCAAAAAAAGCATTGAGTGCATTAGCTTTTTCCACATCCTCTGTCACTAGGTTGCCTCCCTCATTCAGTAAGGGGCCCACACTTTCCTTGACTTTCTTCTTCTTGCCAACATACCTGAAGAAACCCTTCTTGACAGCTCTTGCTAGCTGCAGCTCCAGGTGCGATTTGGCCCTCCTGGTTTCATTCCTACATGCCCGAGCAATATTTTTATACTCTTCCCTGCTCATATGTCCAGCCTTCCACTTCTTGTAAGCTTCTTTTTTATGTTTTAGATCCGCTAGGATTTCACCGTTAAGCCAAGCTGGTCGCCTGCCATATTTACTATTCTTTCGACACATCGGGATGGTTTGTCCCTGTAACCTCAACAGAGATTCCTTGACATACAGCCAGCTCCCCTGGACTCCTTTCCCCTTCATGTTAGTCCCCCAGGGGATCCTACCCATCCGTTCCCTGAGGGAGTCGAAGTCTGCTTTCTTGAAGTCCAGGGTCCCTATCCTGCTGCTTACCTTTCTTCCCTGTGTCAGGATCCTGAACTCAACCAACTCATGGTCACTGCCTCCCAAATTCCCATCCACTTTTGCTTCCCCCGCTAATTCTTCCTGGTTTGTGAGCAGCAGGTCAAGAAAAGCTCCCCCGTAGTTGGCTCCTCTAAGCACTTGCACATTGTCCCCCACATTTTCCAAAAGCTTCCTGGATTGTCTATGCACCGCTGTATTGCTTTCCCAGCGGATATCAGGAAAATTCAAGTCACCCATGAGAACCAGGGCTTGCGAGCTAGTAGTTTCTGCGAGTTGCCGGAAGAAAGCCTCGTCCACCTCATCCCTCTGGTCCGGTGGTCTATAGCAGACTCCCACCACTACATCACTCTTGTTGCTCACACTTCTAATAGAGCATCCCATGTGATGCGGAATGCATCTCGTAGGAATCCATGTCCCAGGCGCGCTCTAGAGCACAATTTTGAGGGCAAATGTTCTCCGGAGTGGCAATGATGTCTGTGGTGGGGAATCCCAAGCAGATGAAGATGTAATGAAGGACTCACGTGTCGAGTTCCCATTCTTGATCGTGGGAAAAATCCCCTCCAGTTTGCAGTGATGTTTTGGTGTCCAGGGAGGTATGCGGCTGAGATGGCGATGCCGTTTTGGATACATCGTTGCATACTTTTGGTGCCTCAGAGCAGAGAGTGGGACGTCGCCTGTTGAGGTAGACATGACTCAGTGTGCGATCATTGGGATAAAGTGTCTGCAGGCATTGCGGACTGCTCGTAGCTCTAGGAGGTTAATGTGCAGAGTGTATCTGGTTAAGGACCAGCTGCTCTGCACTGTATGAGTGTGAAGATGATCTCACAAACCAATTTAGGAGGCATCGGTTGGCCCAGATCCTGGGTGTGGGTTGCAGCAGGCTAGTGTGTCTGTCTCAAAAGGCAGGGTTCTGGAGTCTGTCTTAGTTTGAATAAGAAAATAAAGGAAATGCACCCCAGGGTGACTATCAGTCACACTGTCATATAAGACAAACCCTCGGTGAGCTGCTCGATCGGTTCAGGGTGACGGTTATGGCTGTAGAAAGCACTGGGTCTCCCTGATCTTTCACCACAGTCACCGGCCTCGCTCCCCAGCCGCAGCGTTCTGATTCCCCATGTGCAGCCCCACCCGGAACAGGCTGCGGTCAGCGGCCCGCTGGAAGGAGAGCCACGTGTGACAGCCCAGATCGCCCTCAGAAACCCGCAGCCTGTGAGCCAAGTGCCCGCAGCTCGCAGCGCGGGGCACTTTCCCTCGACACCCGCGGCTCCCCAGTGTAAGAGGCCGATTCGAAGCAGGGGACCTTGTCATTTACATAGGAAATTCTCACTCGGAGGGATTCCCTGCGAGGCAGAGGAGGAGAGCGGCAATCCCGGGAGACTATAGTGACCTTGTAGGCGGCGGCCGCAGCTCTGCCCAAGACGCCGCTGGTCACCAAGGAGAATGTGTTTTCCGCAGGGACAGCAGCTGAAACGGTACGTTCTGCAGAATGTGGCCGCTGATCTTCCCGTTGTCTTCGGAGCCCCGGTCTATGACACTGAGCAGACCGACCATCGTCCCAGCTGCAGTGTCTTCCCCGATAGGATTAGAAAGGGAATTTACCGTCACTGCTGGGACATTGCCATTGCCATTCACAACCTTTACAAGAACTGCAATGGCATGCCAATAGTAACTGACTTTCCTCCCGCGCCTGCATTTCCACATCATATTCTGCACCTTTTCTCAAAATCCACCCCCCCCCCTTCCAGTATCTGCCCGGTATCACGCTCAGTAGAAAATATTCTCTGCACTTCAGGTGCAGCGTTAGTGCCCAAAGTGTACTCTTTTCTTCCATTCAAATACATCAGTAGCATTCAGCTGACTAATCAATGCGTCTTTGACCACATCCTCCGCTAGTCTGGCAGCGTAGCTGTTTTAACCAAGCACGGGACCGGCAGCGTTGGAATCCAGCACACCGACGCAGACGTATCTTTGGGAAATCCCGTTGTCTTTCGCTTTTACAGTGATATTTTGGATCGGCTCTTGTTCTCCCTGCAGTGACTTTTGTAACACTGACATTGGGATTTGATTCCATTCACGACACGTATGTACTTTTAAAGCAAATGCTCACTTCTCGTAAATTTGTAAGGGGCCAAAGAAGTATTCCCAACATCCGGATCGTGAGAGCCGGCTGGTGGGAACACCGTGCCAGGCATTGCTGACTCAGCTCCTGGGAGCGATACTTCTCCACTCTGGAGAAATCTGCGCGAGCTGTCATTTGTAACCAGGACTGCCAGCCGACAATAGTGTAGGAGAGAGGATTTTCAATGACCACCTCAAATTTCATCTGACAGCTTCCTGTTCGCCCACATAGCTCTCCTCTGTCCATCGTCTCACTGACAATTAGGGCCCCATTCTGCAAATTCACTTCTCTTCAGTTCCCTGCACAGAACACAATCCGCCGCGGCGAGGAGACATGTTTGATACCCAGCCCCAGCTCATCGGCAATATTCCCTATAATAAAGGTACCAGGCTCTAATTCGCGGGAACCGAATAGCATCTACAGTACCGAATAGCATCCTATCCAGCGATTGCAGAACAAAAGCAGAATAGGTTAGAAAGAAAGGAAAGAAGGGCTATTTCCGAACCCGATATCTGCTTTCATTTATCCCCTTCAGAGTGTCAACCTCTCCACAAATAAAGCCTTGTTCAGTATCTTCTGCCGAAGAACAAGACTATTTCAGATTTCAGTGGAATGCTTTGGTATAACTCAATTGCGAAAAGCTAACATCGAGTCTTTTCCTTGTTTTTCCCTTTGTCATCCGTTCCCACAGGAAAAATCCCTTCAGTGTTTGCCTTTACTAGAAGAGTGTTCTGCGTAGGGAAAGCTAGTATGATCGTGATGGACAGCAGCGACAGCTTGAGTCTAAATGGATTATTACAGCGAATGTGTTGATTCTATCAAAAAGGCAATAGTTTTTAAAAATTAGCAGTTAGCATTTGATTTTAATTTCATCCATCTACTAGCAATATTCAAAAAGCAAAGAATCACAGAGTCAAACGCCAGAGGGGGCAACCAGGTCTTCTAGTGTGACCTCCTGTGTATCACAGGCCACCAGCACCACCCAGCACCCACACACTAAACACAACAGCCAAAATTAGACCAAAGTATCACAGCCCACTTAAAACTAAACAATTATTTGCTACAGGGAGAGAATAGGAGGGACTGAGGGGCACTGATGTTCAAGGTCACACAGCAATGATAGATACCCCTAGAGTGGTAGATCTGACTATCTGCGATACATGGAGAGAGATTATATAGCTGTAAATACTGTAGATTTATATATAGAACACATGTGTGACCTTACCCGATTAAAATATGATCATGTAGATCATTGTTGCAACCACAGTTATATATTTGCAACACATCTTGTGTAAAACGTGGCATGTAAGATGTCTATGAAAAGGTTATGAGTCACAGATTGTGATTATGCTATCTGTAATCATGTATTACTTTTGTATTTGAAATTATGAAGATTGGCTCTATACCTGGATTTCAAATGTTTGCTCCTGCGGTAATGCTCATGAAGTAGTTAGCCAGCACATCTTGGAGGGACTATTCAAATTGAGTGGCCCGTCAAAAGGACACTTAACTCACAAGGGACCATAGTAGACACCCATCTACATTGAGTGGACTGTCCTGCAAATGTGCTACCTGGAAAATAGGTAGTGGCCTCCTGCAATGACTGAGCGAAACTGGGCATGAACATGTGACTTGCCCATGTGACTCCAAACACTATCTGGTCACCTGTGATTCTCTACTAGCTGGGCTGAGGTTTCTGTTTGAAGCAATGGGTTTCCCTCCACATGGCAGAGGATATAAATGGCCCTGGAAACCCCTCCATTTTGCCTCTATCCTGCTCCAGCCTCTATCCTGCCCAAGCCTCTGGACTATACTAATGGGCGCATTCTAACCCGTGGACTGAGGACCTTTCAATGATTTGGAAGCAGCCAGAGACTTGCCTTAAGACAGCAGTTTATTCCATCACAGCTACAAGCCTAAAAGAAGAACTTTACAATTACTATATGTATTGTAGTGGCTCAATCGGGGACACTCCCACTCTGGGTCCTCAGGAGGCCACTCTGCCTCACTACGTGAATGATACTTCAGCCACCGTGGGGAACGAAGCAGTCTCCACTTGCAGCTGGGGGCCCAGGCCTGTGCTCAGGCTGGCAGGGAAACAAACAGTCAATTAGCCCAGGCCCTGGATCAAGGCGGGACACCAAAGAGTCTGAGGCTCAGGCTTCTGGCCTGGGGAAGGGGTGACTGCCACCCCTTGTGATGTAACTTACATCAGAAATGCGCACTGGGAGGGTTCCCCTGCTATATAGGGCATAGGGGAGGGGAGCCGCAATCACAGGCAACTATAGAGATGTTGTAGGTGGCCGCCCCCCTGCCCAAGACGCCGCTGGTCACCAAGGAGAATGTGTTTTCCGCAGGGGACAGCAGCTGAAACGGTACGTTCTGCAGAATGTGGCCGCTGATCTTCCCGTTGTCTTCGGAGCCCTGGTCTATGACGCTGAGCAGACCGACCATCGTCCCAGCTGCAGTGTCTTCCCCGATAGGATTAGAAAGGGAATTTACCGTCACTGCTGGGACATTGTAATTGCCATTCACAACATTTACAAGAACTGTGCAACGCTAACTGACTTCCCTCCCGCGCCTGCACTCCCACATTATATTCTCCACAATTCACTTCACCTTCCACCCCTAACTCCCCGTTATCAGGATCGATAGAAAACATTTTCTGAACATTGATTGTCGTGTTGCTGCCAACAATTTCCTCTATCCTTCCATTTCCTCCTTCGTTTAAATCGGTGCCATTCAGTCAATAACCAGGATGCCTTTGTCCACATTCTCCACTAGGCAGATAGTGTAGATGTTTCCATCAAATGCAGGGGCGTTATTGTTAGACTCCAGCACAGTGATACTCATCTGGAGGGTGCCAGATCTTTGGGGAGCCCCATTGTGTTTAGCTGCTGTTATTCGATTCTGAGTCGATCCTTTTTCTCTGTCCAATGACTCTTCCAGTATTAAAATTGGCACTTTATTATGTCCGCCACGATTCTCTACTTTCAAAGCAAAGTGTGCATTTGCCCAAATCTCATAGGTGATCAAAGAATCGGCACCAAGAGGATCTTGAGCCCTACTATAGGAAGTACACTGCCCACTAAAACAGATTCAGCCACGTGGGGAAATCATCCAGGATTTCTAGTTCCACATACTACATTGCAAGATTTTCAACCACAATCTTAAATTTCAGTGCACAACGTACTGTCCGCCCACGCAGCTCTGCTCTGTCCATTTTCACAGTGACGATCAGGGCTCCATTCTGCATTTTCAGCTCCACAAAGTCTCTTTTCCTGACACAGTCCGCAGCCTGCGAGCTGGCAGGTTTCTGATATTATCCAGTTCTAGATCCTCGGCCATATTCCCCATAAAAGCACCAGGCTAGCGCTTCAGACACTCAGTAACGAGCCTCTTCAGAGACAGACACACAGAACCAGCATGCAGTAAATAGGTCTCTTAAGTACCAGCCCTGAGTCCGACATTTTAGTTTGCTTCTGTTCTTCAGAGTAACCGCTTCATAAAGGCTTGGCAATAAGATCGTTTCTTGTCTCTGCCTCGCTGTGGTTCACTATGTTGTGCAACAAAATAAAGAAATAATTAAAATATACAGATACATTCCTTTGAAAATACCTTTCTGTTACCTTTGCCTGTTTACTCGTGTGGTGACCGTTGTCTTTAGTGACTTGCTTTGCTGACTGCACTGTGAAAGGGACAAATCATCCGCGATCCTTGTCCGTAACTGTAGACAACAGCGACATCTTGAGCCTAAACCAAAAATTGCTCGAAATGAATCGCAACATCAAAACCTCTATCAAGAAAATGCTTCATGAAATGTGAAGAGGAAAGATAAATGTGGGAATGTCATAAAAGCTACAAACACATATTTTCTACTGATTCTTTTGCACGTGTAGGCTGTTATAGTATCGGGTTCTGTAATTTAAAAACCAACGAAAAATATAGGTCTTGACCCAGTTATAATATGTCCTCTTACTACAGCGTCCATTTTCTTTTACTGCATACCCTTAGGCTCCGTATCTATTGCTAATGACGCATCTCATATACTTTGGCAAATAGGCCGATAAATGAAATATTTAAAGCTAGACATAAATAATTAGGATGTAATTGTTAGTCGTCAATATTGGGAGTTTGTCTCCTTACACGTTAGTCATCATCGTATGCGGATGAATTAGAAAAATAGTATAAAAGCATTATCATATGTTTATTAAATGTTTGCCTCCACTGAAAGTACCTAGTTATCTACAAAAGGTTAAACTTCATTCCATCTTTGTTAAGAAACTAACATATCTTACAAACGAAAAGAAGAAAGCAAAGCTTTTTACTCAAAACAGCTGACTGAACAAAACATCTCCTTCCTAATCGGAAGCTTCCTGAATTTGGGCTGTCATGCACAGATCACAGTCAAGGAGAGAAAGGAGAGAAAACCTTGGGTTTTGTCATACCTGAGTCTAAGTTCTAAAAAGCACTATGGCTCTGTTCCCTTGATCACCTGGTATCTCTTCTCTGCATCTATTCCACCATCACAAAAGGTGGATTTAAACTTGATCAAGTGAACTGTTTGATTGTAAAAAGTCTATACAAGCTGTATCAGGAGGACTCCAAACCGTGAGCAGTTATCTACTAGTGTAGTAACCCTCTGAGATTAGGACAGTATGGGTTTGACTCCCTTCAGTGCAGTAGGGGCTGCAATCTGCACCATCCTGCACTACCAGGGCAGTTCTAACATTAGGGCAGACTTCACCCTCTCCCTTTCTCTTGCCATTCCACTGGAAATTTATGCTTGGGGCACCACAGGAGCACCGCATACTGACACTGGCTGGAAGCTGCACTGGTTCACTACATCTCTGGGATGCCCTGCTTGGGCTGGTGCCAGCCCAGCTCAGGAGGCATACGTTCAGTACGACCTGTATGAATTCAGGATAGTATCTCAGTATTAGCCAGCCTAAATGTACTTCCTGTCTAAATAAAATTGGCAAAATGCAAGCCATCCTCATAGCAATGTAGTTATAGACATTTTAAAACACATGAATCATTACTTGACAAATGTATTAGACTGAGCTTGTCGCCATTCTGTAGCTCAACTCCCAGTTGGAAGAGGCAGGATGGGGAGCTAGCTCCGCGAGAGGATGCTTCACTCGCTGACCGTGCTTAAACTCCTGGATGTCTGCCACCTCTCTCAGGCAGTACATAGACAACAGTGTTGAAAGCTGCAGAAATATCCAGGAGAATTAGAATGAATGTCTCTCTTTATCCATTTACATACTTCATACATCAGTGCCCTTAGAGCTGTTTCCATCCCATATCAGTGCCTGACTCCGGAGTGTGCTGCGACTGGAATGTTGGCCTCATTAGATGGACTTGCTACTGACCTTTTGTTAGCTTCCGTATCAGCGTGGTCAGGAATGAGACTTTTGACATAAGGAGGCAGTTGGCTAGAACCAATGTATTCAGATTTCGTCAGTGTCGGTCGGATTTCACTGCATGTTTGAAGCAGGAAGGGACGAGTCCCTCCCTAATGATCAGTTGACCAGTTCTTCACGAGTGGCTTCAACTGCTTATAACTAAGGCTGCCAGTCGTTCATGTAAGTCACAGGAGTCATGGAGTCTTTGACTTTCCTGGAAGTCTGTGACTTCCAGAGCAGCCGGTGCAGGGTGACCCCAGGGCAGACGTACCGGTCACTGCTTGGGTGGCCCCAGGCAGCTGGTCCCGGGAACTGTCCCAGAACAGTAGTCCAGGAGCAGCAGCGGGGCCCCATGCCTCCCTCCACCCGAAGCAGTAGGGGCCACCTGCAGCCGAGAAGCAGAAGCATATACTGATGCCGCCCTCCCAGGAACAGCGGTGTCTGAGGAGTGCACCCCCTCACCCCCCGCGCCCAGTACCTAACGCATAACTAGGGGTATTTTAGTAAAAGTCATGGACAGGCCAAGACTTTTTGTTTATTGCCTTAGTTTGGTGGGTTTGGGGGGGGGGAGCAGATCCATGATGCTTTTGGCAGAGTTTTGTTGCAGGCTGTAGGCACTTGGGATTGATGAAACGAAGCTCTTTAGCGTTGGATTTGGCAGCATGGATGGAAGCTGAGAGGAAGGTTCTCTTGGGCTGCAGCTACACTGCTCATCATTCGAGAGCCTTCGGAGGGCATGTTCCGCTGGCTATGGAGGGTAGTGGCCAGTAGACAACCTGTCTCTGGCAGTTGGCACAGACGAAGAACAAGCAATGAAAAGTGTTGCAGGATATTGGTCATTTAGCCTCTTAAGCCATCCTGCCCTGAAGAGGATAGGAAAGACACTTCACTAGTGCTGCTCTACTCCCCCGAAGCACACCTCGCACTTGCAGGAGAATAATTTTCTCCTAAGAAAGGACAAAACCGCCCCCCCCGGTCATATACTGCAGAAAACCCACACCAATGCTGGGAGGTGAGAATGGAAAAGAATCACAGAGTCACTTTGTTCTAACAGGTTTCAGAGTAGTAGCCGTGTTAGTCTGTATTCGCAAAAAGAAAAGGAGGACGTGTGGCACCTTAGAGACTAAATGCTCAAATAAATTTGTTCCTCTCTAAGGTGCCACAAGTTCTCTTTTTCTTTTCGTTCTACACTGAACTTTTTTAGAATAAAGCTAACTATGCCGATCTCTCTTTTTCTGCTTAATCACAGGGGTTCTGCCTCTCTTGCTTTACACTGAAAATACACAGAGATGGAGGTTAACGCTAACCGTATGCTGCTTTTTGACTGATTCTCAGGTGTTAAGGTCAGATGGGACCATTATGAGCATAGACTATTAGGCTTGCAAGGGACCTCAGGAGGTCATCTAATCTAACCCTGCTCAAAGCAGGCTCAATCACCAACTAAATCCTCCCAGCTAGGGTTTTGTCAAATCTAACCTTCAAAACCTCTAAGGAAGGAGAGTCCACCACCTTCTTAGGTAACCCATTCCAGTAGTTCAAGACCCTCCTACTGAAAAAGCTTTTCCTAATATACAACTTAAACCTCCCCCACTGTATCCTATCCCTACCCTCCAGCGTATCTAGCTGTCCTCCAAGTTTAGTGTCATCTGCAAATTTGCTGAGGGTGCAGTCCACGCCATCCTTCAGATAATTAATGAAGATTTCGAATAAAACCGGCCCGAGGACCGATCTTTGGGGCACTCCGCTTGATACCGGCTGCCAACTAGACATGGAGTCCGTTGAGCCCGACAATCTGGCAAGCTTTCTTTCCACCTTATAGTCCATTCATCCAGCCCATACTTCTTTAACTTGCTGGCCGTAACTTCTTTAACTGTGGGAGACCGTATCAAAAGCTTTGCTAACGTCAAGATATATAACGTCGGTTGCTTTCCCCTCATACACAGAGCCAGTTATCTCGTCACAGAAGGCAATTAGATTAGCTTAGTCAGGCATGACTTGCCCTTGGTGACTACATGTTGACTGTTCCTGATCACCAGTCTGCAGTTTCTCAGGTTGTCCTTCACCTTCACATCAGTCAACCCTCAGCATTCTCAGATGGATTGCATGGACGTGTTCATATCCAGCATTTCTAAATAGTCCTTCACCTGTTCGTTCACTACTGAGGGCTGCTCACCTCCTCCCCATCCTGTGCTGCCCAGTGAGGCTGTCTGGGAGCTGACCTTGTGTGTGAAGATCGAGGCAAAAAAAGCATTGAGTACTTCAGCTTTTTCCATATCACCTATCACTAGGTTGCCTCCCCAATTCATTAAGGGTCCCACACTTTCCCTGACCCTTTTCTTTTTGTTATGATAGTTCTAGAACCTTCTTGTTACCTTTCACATCCCTTGATAGCTGCGACTCCAGTTGTATTTTGGCCTTCCTGATTACACCCCTGGATGCGCACACTCCCTCCCCCCCATCTTACGCCCGAGCCTCATTTACAGATCTAACTGTGCGGTCCACCTCTCCCCAGCTCCTTCTCTACCACAGCGCCTATGGTTCAGAAGAGGGGAGGAGGGAGGGTGGAAAGTCCATTGGAACACACATGTTAAAGAAAGTCAATTACTTCACAGGGCAAGTAACCCTCTCCTGCTCTTCGAGAGATGCCTTATGGCTTCTCCACTCTAGGTGACAATAAAGCAGTGCCCCTATTTAAAAGGCTGGGTCTTTGGGGTGCTACTTACTGCAAATAATAAGACAGTGTGTCCTAGTAGATTATCTGCTGCATCGTTATAAATAATGACGTAGTGATGGGTAAAAATGTCAGCAAAGGGGACATTATTGAGAAAGGCAATTGCGGTGGCGCGTAATCGGGTGCAATCTAAGACACACCAGGATTGCAATCTAAGCCATTTAAGGAGGTAAGTGCATCTAGTGTCGCATCTGCTACTCAAGACTATTTGTTAAATTGCTTCTGAAGAGGTTATTCCTGAATCCCAGAACCGTGGAGTGGCCATGCTTTGAAACCTGTGGATTGGGATGGAGGATGCGAGCTCTGTCCTGTAAAATGAGTCACAGACTCGGCTGGAGAGTCAGAGATCAGAGGTCATACGGTCATGCGAATGAAGTAAGTAGATGAGCTCTGTCATGACCATGTCGGAGCTATATAATAGCTATAAAAAGCCTCTTGTATCTTGCGCAATACTCGCAATAGAAGTGGAAAGGGAGGAAAGACTTACAGTAATCATAGAATCGTAGAATCACAGCATATCAGGGTTGGAAGGGACCTCAGGAGGTCATCTACTCCAACCCCTTGCTCAAAGCAGGACCGATCCCCAATTAAATCATCCCAGCCAGGGCTTTGCCAAGCCTGACCTTAAGAACTTCCATTCGGTCCCTAGTCTGTAGCGCTGCATTGGGTTCTTCCGTCCTAAGTGCAGGACCCTGCACTTGTCCTTATTGAACCTCATCAGATTTCTTTTGGCCAAATCCTCCAATTTGTCTAGGTCCCTCTGTATCCTATCCCTGCCCTCCAGCGTATCTACCACTCCTCCGAGTTTAGTATCATCCGCAAATTTGCTGAGAGTGCAATCCACACCATCGTCCAGATCATTTCTGAAGATATTGAACAAAACCGGCCCCAGGACCGACCCCTGGGGCACTCCACTTGACACCGGCTGCCAACTAGACATGGAGCCTTTGATCACTACCCGTTCAGCCTGACAATCTAGCCAACTTTCTACCCACCTTATAGTGCATTCATCCAGCCCATACTTCTTTAACTTGCTGACAAGAATACTGTGGGAGACCGTGTCAAAAGCTTTGTTAAAGTCAAGAAACCGCTTTCCCTTCATCCACAGAACCAGTAATCTCATCGTAGAAGGCGATTAGATTAGCCAGGCATGACCTTCCCTTGGTGAATCCCTGCTGACTGTTCCTGATCACTTTCCTCTCATGTAAGTGCTTCAGGATTGATTCTTTGAGCAAGAATCATGAGCTCCATGATTTTTCCGGGGACTGAGGTGAGCCTGACTGGCCTGTAGTTCCCAGGATCCTCCTTCTTTCCTTTTTTAAAGATTTGCACTATATTAGCCTTTTGCCAGTCATCTGGGACTTCCCCCATTCGCCACCAGTTTTCAAAGATAATGGCCAATGGCTCTGCAATCACAGCCGCCAATTCCTTTAGCACTCTCGGATGCAACTCGTCCGGCCCCATGGATTTGTGCACATCCAGCTTTTCTCAATAGTCCCTAATCACCTCTTTCTCCATAGAGGGCTGGCCATCTACTCCCCATGCTGTGATGCCCAGCGCAGCAGTCTGGGAGCTGACCTTGTTAGTGAAGACAGAGGCAAAAA
This sequence comes from Caretta caretta, assembly GCF_965140235.1. Taxonomy (NCBI): domain Eukaryota; kingdom Metazoa; phylum Chordata; order Testudines; family Cheloniidae; genus Caretta; species Caretta caretta. The sequence goes on from NC_134214.1 coordinate 56,735,947, forward strand.
AAGCATTGAGTACATTAGCTTTTTCCACATCCTCTGTCACTAGGTTGCCTCCCTCATTCAGTAAGGGGCCCACACTTTCCTTGACTTTCTTCTTCTTGCCAACATACCTGAAGAAACCCTTCTTGACAGCTCTTGCTAGCTGCAGCTCCAGGTGCGATTTGGCCCTCCTGGTTTCATTCCTACATGCCCGAGCAATATTTTTATACTCTTCCCTGCTCATATGTCCAACCTTCCACTTCTTGTAAGCTTCTTTTTTATGTTTAAGATCCGCTAGGATTTCACCGTTAAGCCAAGCTGGTCGCCTGCCATATTTACTATTCTTTCGACACATCGGGATGGTTTGTCCCTGTAACCTCAACAGGGATTCCTTGACATACAGCCAGCTCCCCTGGACTCCTTTCCCCTTCATGTTAGTCCCCCAGGGGATCCTACCCATCCGTTCCCTGAGGGAGTCGAAGTCTGCTTTCTTGAAGTCCAGGGTCCCTATCCTGCTGCTTACCTTTCTTCCCTGTGTCAGGATCCTGAACTCAACCAACTCATGGTCACTGCCTCCCAAATTCCCATCCACTTTTGCTTCCCCCGCTAATTCTTCCTGGTTTGTGAGCAGCAGGTCAAGAAAAGCTCCCCCGTAGTTGGCTCCTCTAAGCACTTGCACATTGTCCCCCACATTTTCCAAAAGCTTCCTGGATTGTCTATGCACCGCTGTATTGCTTTCCCAGCGGATATCAGGAAAATTCAAGTCACCCATGAGAACCAGGGCTTGCGAGCTAGTAGCTTCTGCGAGTTGCCGGAAGAAAGCCTCGTCCACCTCATCCCTCTGGTCCGGTGGTCTATAGCAGACTCCCACCACTACATCACTCTTGTTGCTCACACTTCTAATAGAGCATCCCATGTGATGCGGAATGCATCTCGTAGGAATCCATGTCCCAGGCGCGCTCTAGAGCACAATTTTGAGGGCAAATGTTCTCCGGAGTGGCAATGATGTCTGTGGTGGGGAATCCCAAGCAGATGAAGATGTAATGAAGGACTCACGTGTCGAGTTCCCATTCTTGATCGTGGGAAAAATCCCCTCCAGTTTGCAGTGATGTTTTGGTGTCCAGGGAGGTATGCGGCTGAGATGGCGATGCCGTTTTGGATACATCGTTGCATACTTTTGGTGCCTCAGAGCAGAGAGTGGGACGTCGCCTGTTGAGGTAGAACATGCAGGCGGTATTGTCCATCATGACTCTGGTGCAGTGTGCGATCACTGGGATAAAGTGTCTGCAGGCATTGCGGACTGCTCGTAGCTCTAGGAGGTTAATGTGCAGAGTGTATCTGGTTAAGGACCAGCTGCTCTGCACTGTATGAGTGTGAAGATGCTCTCACAATCCAATTTAGGAGGCATCGGTTGGCCCAGATCCTGGGTGTGGGTTGCAGCAGGCTAGTGTGTCTGTCTCAAAAGGCAGGGTTCTGGAGTTCCAAGCTCCCAGGGAAAACTCAAAGGTAATCTCTGCCCCTCAGGTGACAGTCGAAAAACGGTCTCTGTGATCGAACCCCGTCACGGGGGGAACGTAGTAATAGCTGCTAGGTGGACCCTGAGAGATCTTAGAGATAGAGTTAGAGTCTAGAATATATGAAAGAGTCGTGGATGTTGGGGAGATTTGTTGGTACGAATACAAAATCTGAAACCTGGTCCACTTTTGAAGGTAAAAGTACGTCGAGGACTTTCTACTGTGCAGAACTAGTACCTCCTTTTAACCGGAGCTTTCTATGGAACCAAGCAGAAGCCATGCCTTGAGGTGGAGAATCTCCAAGTTCAGATGCAGGGCACGTCCTCTGTACTGTGAAAGGAGATGTAAAATGGTCGGTAGACGGATTGGTAGGCATGTCGCGAGCTGTGACAGATAAGAAAGAGTATGAGGTCTGTCTTGGCCAAGTAAGAGCAATCAGAATGCCATGGGCTTCCTTTCTTTTTATCAACACCTTCAAAACTTGGCGAAATGGAGGAAAATCATAGAAAAAGTCCTTGTTCCAGGGAATGAAATGAGCATAGCATGGACATGTCTTTGTTCAGGTGAGTGGTGAACAAGTCTGTGGAATACATCATGAAGTACTGTCGGATCTATCTCTTACTTATGGTCATGTGGGAATTCGTGACTAAGACTGGCTCCTATCGAGTGTGTGCCAGGAAGGTAAGCTGAGGACAGAGTAAAGTTGTCAAAGAAGAAACACCTGTTTATTATGGAATGGCTCAGTAGTTATTATAAGTTATTATAGTTATTATATTATATTATTATAATATATTAATATAATATTATATTATAATATATTATATTATATTATATTATGTATAAGTAGGGGCATAGCGAGCAGATGGAGGGACGTGATCATTCCCCTCTATTCGACATTGGTGAGGCCTCATCTGGAGTACTGTGTCCAGTTTTGGGCCCCACACTACAAGAAGGATGTGGATAAATTGGAGAGAGTCCAGCGAAGGGCAACAAAAATGATTAGGGGTCTGGAACACATGAGTTATGAGGAGAGGCTGAGGGAGCTGGGATTGTTTAGCCTGCAGAAGAGAAGAATGAGGGGGGATTTGATAGCTGCTTTCAACTACCTGAAAGGGGGTTCCAAAGAGGATGGCTCTAGACTGTTCTCAATGGTAGCAGATGACAGAACGAGGAGTAATGGTCTCAAGCTGCAGTGGGGGAGGTTTAGCTTGGATATTAGGAAAAACTTTTTCACTAAGATGGTGGTGAAACACTGGAATGCGTTACCTAGGGAGGTGGTAGAATCTCCTTCCTTAGAGGTTTTTAAGGTCAGGCTTGACAAAGCCCTGGCTGGGATGATTTAACTGGGATTTGGTCCTGCTTCGAGCAGGGGGTTGGACTAGATGACCTTCTGGGGTCCCTTCCAACCCTTATATTCTATGATTCTATGATTCTATTAATGTTGCACCTAGTTCACCATTACAAGCCAGAGTGCCTCAAATAACTTGAGGAGACTGGCTGGACACCTGACCCATTCATTGTCAGGCTTTCCGGTGCTTGGGGTAGAAATTTACTGTTTTGGGTTTTCGTTGGACTTCAGTGAAACAATTTCCACCTTAATTTTTTCAAACAATGTTTTTTCAATTGCAGGTCGGAGAGCGGTTCTGTTCGATACACTGCATTGTAAATGTAACATGCGTCAGCTCTGTGTGGCCAGGTGAAGAGGAGACTGGAACGTGACCGCTCATTGTTGGAAAGGTGTCTCCTACTGGCCTATTTACAAAGCAGTGAGGTGTATCTGTGATAAGGCAGCTCACTTCCCTGGTTACGCTGTAAGGAATGAACTCCAGCCAGTAGGAGGGGCTCCGCAGGGAAGGAATCAGCACAAATCCGAGAAGGAGGATACGCTACAGTGAGCCAGAGTCATTGCAGGAAGGCCGAAGCAAAGGCATGTGCACAGCCCAGTGGTAATCACTCAGTGTTGGAGAGTTTGGTGGAGACATTTTTCCCATCAATATTTCAGCTGGAAATTCAGAAGTGACACAGGGCTCCATTTTCAGAAGTGCCCACTCCAAATCTCAGGCCGTGGCAACTATTTTCCAGAGTATGTTCAATGAACTATTTAGAGGAAATCCGAGAGCCCAATCAGAATTTCAGACCTGGCTTCTCAGGTCTCCTTGCTGCGAGATCATAATGCCAGTTCTGCAGCTGCCATTCTCTCCTGATGCCAAAGAACAGAGCCCATGGAAATCTGTGCAAAACGAGATAATTTTTTACCATCTATCTTGACACCAAGGCCTTCAGAAAGACTCCTTGTCACCTCTGTATCAACATGCTGCTAATGGCTCCCTGAGTACCTGTGTCACCACCTGGGGCAGTGATAGATGGAACTTGAAAAAGCAGATGTCTACCCAGCCTTTCGCTCAGGCCCGCACACAAACATCTGTCTCTTGCTGTGCAAAGATAACAAGTGGCAGTGAGGGCTCAAGTAGGCAGACAGGTGTCCACATGTAAGCCAATCCCAGCCAATGCGCTAGGGTAGAGAGGAAAACAGGGCATGAAGAGGAAAGCTGTACAAGGAGATGTGGGGAAACCCTGAGCAAAAAGAAAGATTTGGATCTTGTGGGGAGAGGAGGAGGAGAGAGATGGGGAAAAGAAAGATGCAGTAAAAACCCACACAGCCTTCAGGCCTAGCTAGTACATTATTATTGTATTAAGTCCCCTTTCCCTCTTTGTATTGGAGGTGGACCCGTACACAATCTTGCACCTTGATGGGATAGGATGGATCATTCCCCTCCCCCCACAAACACACCCCAGTGTTTATTGTGTAAAATACCTTTTCCATCCTTGTTATCATTACAGCCAATACAATTTACTTCTCTTTGGAGACAACCACACCAGCTCCATCATCCTTTGTTGTTGAGTTATGCAGAATTTAATTCAAACAAGACCATGGTGCATCATTCCTCCCCCATATTTTGGTTGTCAAAATAACACAATATAATCATGCCAGTTATAATTATTTTGGTAATTTATTTCAAAATATCTGTCAACAAGTATGTCTAACACTACAGACCAAAAAAAAAAAAAAAAAGATTTTGGTAATTATTTTTTTCGCCAAATACATTCCTTACAAAGCCTAATACAGAACTTTGTGTAATTCATTTAAATTACAATACAGAACTGTATTTTCTGCACCTATTAGAAGCAGTGCACAGGTTTGGGGGAGTAACGGGAAGAGCTGAGGGAGAAGGAAGGAGCCTTGGATGGTGTTTTCTTTCGGGAGGCGGAATTGTTAGGGTGTTGGGAATCCTCCCCCATGCAGACCCTGGCTGACCCCAAGCCTCTCCCATTCACTGAGGCAGGTCTGCCCCTGTTCACTCACCTCCTCAAGCCCCTTCCACGTCCTCAGGCTCAAGACTGTCATCCCACTAGCTCCTGAATGAACAGTGTTCAGCGCCTCAGTGACGTGGTCCCTGCTACAATGTTATTCCCTTCCTGGGAGAGGAGGTTAACCATAGTTTAGCTTGTGTTTATCTCGTCCCTCGTCAGAGCATCTGATGCGCCGAAAGAAATCATACAGTAAGGTTCAAAAGCACCTGACTGAATCGCGCGCACACACCCTTTCCCCATTTCCAGTCACCCAGAATGCAAACTCTTTGTGACTTTGTGATTGTGATGAAAGATCGTTTATTACCAGCTTCGCCATATCCTGCAGGTACTCAGAACACTGCCTATGTCCATTGTATTCCGCCAGGTCCCTCACAGTGACGATCCGAGGACTACTGCAATGGCTCCCTCAAGGACCTATCAACACTCTTCTTGCTACAGCCAGGCCGGACATATTGCTGCAGAACAACAGGAGGTGCTGAGTGCTGGCAATGCCACACCCCAAGCTGCTGCCCAAGGAGTCACACAGAGGAGACAGTAATATGGCAGCTGAGCGCTCTAACCACTCAAATAGCCTACAGCTTTTTTTAAAAAATATTTTTTCCGCAGGTGACCCCCTCCTGCTTCTAGCACATGAAGCAACTGTATTTGTGTTTTTGATCTCTCGTTCCCCCATTTCCCAGCATTGTCAACTCTTGTGGATTTTTTTATCACGTCACGGGATATTTGGGCGTTTTCTTCTTAAAGCCCCAACTCCTGGAATGATGTGATTATGGGAAACTCTCAGCTTCCATTTTTAAAAAAAGTTAATTTTTTGCTTTTGTGGGTCTAAGGTTTAAAGACTTGAAGGCAAACACATCCTTTTAATCGCGTGAGTTACTACGGGACTCATTTTTCGGAGCCTGACTTGATTTATGAACGCCTGGGGCTAGCAATGCTGCTTTTCTCTTCCTTTGGCTGCCACTTGTTTTTCATCATCTCCAATACGTGTACTAAATTTCCATTATATTCCCAGCTAACTTTACTTAATCCAAATTTCACTTGACAGATTTCCCCCCTTCTCCTCAGCCACTCATTATAGAAGCACGACTGTCCTCTCACCGGATTTATTTCAGTGACTCGAGATTTGAAAAGGCCCAATTTCTGTTCCCCCTTAGATAAAATCCCAGCTGTCCCCTTTAAATCCCTTAGGAATTTAGGATATTGGGAGGTTGTTTGTTTTTTTCAGACACTTGAGAAATATGCATAAGAAAAAATTAAAAGACTGGAGACTTTCTCTTCTGAGGCCATGTCTAGACTAGCCTTTTCTGGTCTGCTGTAACTAAAGAGTGAACACATGTTAACAAACTCATATCCTGAATGTTTATGTCCTGGAACACAAGCAGCCTAGATCTCCCGCACTGCAACTTGAGACTATTGCTCTTTGTTTGGTCATCTACCACTATTTTGAACAGCTTAGCGCCATCCTCTTTGAAACCTCCCCACCCCACTTCAGGTAGTTGAAAGCTGCTAACAAATTCCCTCTTGTATCCCCTCTTGTGTCAATACATCTTGCTATTATTATATATTTAACAGACCAGCATTGTCTAGGGGATAGATCACCTAGGTAGGACTCTCAGATCTGGGCTCTGTTCTGATCCTGGCCTGCTGCATGACATGGGACACGTTACATTGCCATTGTATGCCTCAGTTTCGCTACCTGCACAATTCACTGTAAAAATGCTTTGTAAGAACTAGTGATGAGCAGTGCTGTATAAGAAGTAGGTACTGTTATTTGTTTGTATGGTGATGGTGCCTCTTAGCCTCTGGACGTGCTCCCCCAAAACTGGATGTCAGCAGATAAACTGCATATGGAATCTGACCAGTTAGCATTGTTCTAGCTCTCGGTAACAATAATAATACATAGCAGATAGGACAAGGAGGCACATGAGAGGGAAAGGAGGGCTCAGGGTTAGCGCAGTAGCCTCAGACTTAACTCTCAACTCCACGGAACTCCCAGCCCGGAGCCCAGCTGTTTCTTCGGGGTTCTTGCCTTCCTGCTCCCAGCCGGGAGTGGGTGGCACGGAAGCCGTCTCTTGCGTCCAGTGGGGAGAACCGAGAGCTGGAGGCGGGAGAACTGTGCTCCAAGCGTCGGGCTTCCTGCCGGGGGGGGGGGGGGGTTGCAGCGCAGCAGAGCTCTCTGTAGGGAGTGGGGAACCCCAGCGACAGCTGTAGCTGGGAGACTGGATGGCAGCCCAGCTTGGAATGGAGACACGGCAGCAGACAAGAGCTGATGTCGGTCATAAATATAAAGGGAAGGGTAAACACCTTTAAAATCCCTCCTGGCCAGAGGAAAAACCCTTTCACCTGTAAAGGGTTAAGAAGCTAGGATAACCTCGCTGGCACCTGACCACAATGACCAATGAGGAGACAAGATACTTTCAAAGCTAGAGGCAGGGAGAAACAAAGGGTCTGGGTCTGTCTGGGTGATGGTTTTGCTGGGGACAGAACAGAAATGGAGTCTTATAACTTAGTAAGTAATCTAGCTAGATATGTGTTAGATTATGTTTGTTTAAATGGGTGAGAAAATATGCTGTGCCGAATGGAATGGATATTCCTGTTTTTGTATCTTTTTGTAACTTAAGGTTTTGCCTAGAGGGATTCTCTGTGTTTTGAATCTACTTACCCTGTATGGTATTTACCATCCTGATTTTACAGAGGTGATTCTTTTTATTTTTTTCTTCTATTAAAATTCTTCTTTTCAGAAACTGAATGCTTTTTCATTGTTCTTAAGATCTAAGGGTTTAGGTATGTGGTCACCTATGCAAATTGGTGAGGATTTTTATCAAACTTTCCCCAGGAAGCGGGGGGGTGCAAGGTTTTGGTGAGGATTTTGGGGGGAAAGACGTTTCCAAACAGGCTCTTTCCTAATAAAATAAACCCGGTTAGATGTTTGGTGGTGGCAGCGAAAGTCCAAGGGCAAAAGGTAGAATAGTTTGTACTTTGGGGAAGTTTTAACCTAAGGTGGTAAAAATAAACTTAGGAGCTTTTTCATGCAGGTCCCCACATCTGCACGCTAGAGTTCGGAGTGGGGAAGGAACCTTGACAATGTCAGTAACGCAGTGTCTACGTAGACTTTGTTTTGCCCTAACTACACAACAGGACGTAAGCCCTACGGGTCTCAAGGAGGTGAAAGTATTATGTCGCTGTACTGGGGCATGTACATCGGCAGAAGCAAGGCCGTAGTATGTACACTGACATAACTAGGTCGATGTAAGATGCCCTCTGTTATGGTCTCTAATGTTTTTATGCACAAGATCACTTTTTAAATTTACGATCAACCCAGGATAGATCAACCTTGCTTCTTCCCCAAGGCCATGATCGTTCCCCAAGGCCCCCGCCTCCATTCCCCCTCCCTCCTTCGCTTGCTCTCCCCCCGCCTCATTCACTTTCATGGGGCTGGGACAGGGGTTTGGAGTGTGGGAGGGAACTCCGGCCTCAGCCTGGGGTAGCGGGTTGGGGGAGGTGTGAGAGGTGCAAGCTCTGGAAGGGCGTTTTGGTGCAGGGGTCATATAGTCACACTGCACCTAATGTCATAGAATCCACTGAACACTGGTCTACACTGATGTGGATAAATTGGAAAGAGTCCAGCGAAGGGCAACAAAAATGATTAGGGGTCTGGAACACACAATTTATGAGGAGAGGCTGAGGGAACTGGGATTGTTTAGTTTGCGGAAGAGAAGAATGAGGGGTGATTTGATAGCCGCTTTCAACTATCTAAGAGGTGGTTTCAGAGAGGATGGTTCTAGACTAGTCTCAGTGGTGGAAGAGGACAGGACAAGGAGTAATGGTCTCAAGTTGCAGTGGGGGAGGTTTAGGTTGGATATTAGGAAAAACTTTTTCACTAGGAGGGTGGTGAAACACTGGAATGCGTTGCCTAGGGAGGTGGTGGAATCTCCTTCCTTAGAAGTTTTTAAGGTCAGGCTTGACAAAGCCCTGGCTGGGATGATTTAATTGGGTATGGGTCCTGCTTTTGAGCAGGGGGTTGGACTAGATGACCTCCTGAGGTCCCTTCCAACCCTGATATTCTATGATTCTATACACTAATGTAGAAGCGAAAAATCAATCCCCGATCTTTTCTGCCATCGACTCTGGAACGCCACCACTGCGAGAGGTGGAAGCAGAGTCGACGGGGGAGTGGCCACCATCGATCCCGTGCCGCAAGGATGTGAAGTCTATGATTCTAAGTTGATCTAAGATACATCGACTTCAGCTACGCTAGTCTTGTAGCTGAAGTTGCATATCTTAGATCGATCCCCCAGAGTAGAGCACAATTTTACACTGAGCTTTACTTTTTATTCGTGTCATTTGTAGTTTTGAGCTCCAAAATCCTTCGGGGATTGTCACATTCTCAACTGCGGTGTGTGCATTGCTTGAGCCTGGGGCAAGGGGTTGGAGTGCAGGAGTGAGGGGGTGCAAGCTCTGGAAGGGAGCTTGGGTGCAGGAGAGGCTCCGGGATGGGGCAGGGGGTTGGGGTGTGGGAGTGGATGCGAGGTGTAGGCTCCAGCCAGGAGGCGCTTAACACAGGTGACTCCAGGTCAGCAACACAGTGGGGCTCAGGCAGCCTGCCTGCCTGTCCTGGCCCCATGCCACTCCCGGAAGTGGCTTGCTGCTGGCAAATCTCTGCGGCCCCTGTGGGAGAGGGGGCAGCGGGTCTCTGGCAGGAACCGACCAGTGGGAGCTGCGGGGATGCTGCTGGGTGGGGAGAGGGCAGGATGAGGAGCTGCCTCCCCCTCACCTCCTCCCTCCAGGGGCTGTGAAGACATGCTAGCAGCCAGCTGCTTCTGGGAGCAGTGTGGGGCCAGGGCAGTCTGACTGAGCCCCGCTCCACCACCGGACTTTTAGTGGCCCAGAGATCATGACTGACTAGCAGAGGCTTCAGGATCGACCAGTTGATCATGATCCATGGGTTGCTGACCACTGTCTTATGTCGACCTAACTGTAGTGTAGACCCAAGGCTCAAGTGAACCTGGCTCAATTTCCTGCTCCACCGTACGTTTGTGTGACCTTGGGCAAGTCACTTATAGCCAATTTTTTAAAGGTGTTTAGGTACCTAAAGATGCAGCTAGGCACTAAGTTCCTCACTGCATCTTTACACCAAGTGCCTTTGAAATCTGTCCTCCCATTCCCTATCTGTAAAATGGAGATGATGCGAACAACACCTAATGTTTACCTAGCACTTTTTATCTTTAGCTCTTAAAGCACCAGTTTTAAAGTTTGTTTCAGAGTAGCAGCCGTGTATTCGCAAAAATAGAAGGAGGACTTGTGGCACCTTAGAGACTAACAAATTTATTTGAGCATAAGTTTTCGTGAGCCACATCTGATGAAGTGAGCTGTAGCTCACGAGCGCTTATGCTCAAATAAATTTGCTAGTCTCTAAGGTGCCACAAGTACTCCTTTTCTTTATACCTAGACAGTTTGTATATATTTTATTTGTATAGTTTTCCCCTATTGCCTGGCCCTGCTACGATCGGGAGTATACCCACCTTCAATTATTTTTCCCCTAGCAGTTTGGGGTGGAGAGAGGAATGCTAAACCTTTGAATCATTAAAATTCTAGTTCACAGAATACCAACAATTAACTAATATTAACCACAAATAGTTTCCTCTTTACTGTTTATCTCTATGACCAGGGGGTGTGCACACCTGAATGACCAATCGCTTTTGAGTGTATGGTATACCTTTTAGCAGTATTCTCAACAATTACAACAATTACAATTCTGCCCCTTTTCACAATTCTCCACCAAAAATGTTATCCTTAAACAAAGCACACGAGATCTTTTTATAGGGGAGAAGGCAACACGCATTTATTGAGAATACAGCTAGCATATTCTTTTTAGTCACCCCCCGCGCCCCATGCGCACAGTCCATGCACACAGTCCTGCCAGTTGATGTTTATAGTTACCAATCCAGAGTCTGGATCAATCTAGTGGCCAGCCAGATTGGTCACAGAGTGGAGCCGGGCTCTGTTGGTCACAATCCGATGCTCCTGGAGTAGTGTCAAGACGAACCCAAAGTCCCATGACAAAGCATTCTGTTCTTATAGTCTTTTTTGGTTGTTGTTGAAGTCTATGGATTTTTCTGTGTCAGTTTGTGACCGGTTACTTCTTAATTTGGTGTTATTTTTTGGTGACACCTGAGGGTCATTCTGTCTGGTTTTGATTTAATTTTTATTTTGTGGTTTAAGGTTGCCAGCTTTCACCTCAGGGTTGTCAGTCTGCCCCTCCTCAACCATGGATGGGTGTTGATGGTTCTCTGCTCTCTCTGAGTCTTCAGTCTCTTTAGTTTTTTTACTCCTTCTCCCTTGACCATTTGGCTTCAAAAATGGCCTTTACATTTTATTTTTTTCCTATGCATATATTCCTTATTTACAAGTTTTTGCAGAGTCCTAACAAATAGCAGTGTTTTATGTTGAACAAGAAAGGCATCATAAATTAGACCCTACTAAATTTTGTAACTATCCTTTCCCATATTGGGTCCTGGCCCTCCAAAATTCCTCTAATTTAATACATCCTTACAAACTAGGAGCATAACCTGCAGCTTTGGCACCACTGACTCAGGCCCCAGGGGCAGTGCCGTTGAGTCAGGTGCCCACCGACTCCCTGACTTGCAGCTTAGTTGAGGTCCAGTTGCCTCCTACACCAGATACCTCTGCGGCTGAAGGGATCTTATTATCTTGACAGTATCGGCATCCACTCAGCTCAGACCAAGGCGCCGGCACCTGTACATGTGGCACCACCCCGAGGCAAGCCAGAACTCATCCACCTGCCGGCACCGTTGGTCGAGCTGTGGCACTGATTCCGTTCTCGGCCCTGTTCCCACTCCCGATGCTGCTCGTAATCCTGGCACCCCTCTCCATCGCGACACTGCTCATACTCGCAGCACTTGTCTCGGCACCGCTCCGTGTGCCAGTCGCCGTTGAGGAGCCAATCCCAGACCTGATGCCGCTCATCATTTTGGCCCAGGTACAGATCCAGTCACGGTTCCAGATCTTAGTACTGTCCAGGTCCCAGCACCGCTCCCCAGCATCGTGACACCACTCTCTATCGCCTCATCGACGTGACTTGGCGCAGATCCACTCAGCACCACCATGGCCATCACGTTCTTCCTCTCATTCTAAAGGATCGGAGGCGGGCTCGTGCTTCTCAGAACGCTGCCATTTGGACCACAGCCACATGGACTAAGGGGCTGGACACTGGCAGGCACAGGAGCAAGGTCCCACTCAAGGGTCTACTCAATAGCCAGGGTGCTCTGTCTGGGACTTCTCAATCAGCCCCATCTGAGCCACGAGTGCCAGAGGCTACCGCCAGCTGACCCACCCCATGATGGCTTCTCTCCCTGCTTCAGGTCCCCCTCCAACTCCAGTTCCTGGTCCAGGCACTGAGGTCGCTGGCACAGGGCAACTGGGCCCAGCTCTCCAAGAGGCCCCAGACAACCCACCTTCTCCCCCTCATCCGATGAGGCGGTGGCAGGCACTGCAGTATTGGGTCCCCCTCCGATAGACCTCCGCACCCACCAGGACCTCCATGCGCAGGGTAGCGCAGAATACTAACTCCAAACCTCAAATAAACTACTGGAGGAGCAAACAGCTGTGCATATCTCTCTATCAGTGTTATAGAGGGTGGAAAATTTATGGGTTTACCCTGTATAAGCTTTATACAGAGTAAAATAGATTTATTTGAGGTTTGGATCCCATTGGGAGCTGGGTGTCTGGGTGCTGGAGACAGGACTACTTGCTGAGCTCTTTTGTTTAGACTTCAGATTTGAGGGCATTAACCAAACTTTGGGTCTGTGTTGCAGCAGGCTACCTTGTCTGGTTCAACAAGACAGGGTTGTGGAAGCCCCAGGCGGGCAGGGAAAACGGGCTCAGAGATAGTCTCAGCACATCAGGGGGCAGTCTCAAGGGGGTCTCTGAGACAGAACCCATCACAGTGGTGTAGTCAAACAGGATATGTGCACAGCTGATTGCTTTGAGACACTGGTAGTGAGTTTGAGTGAGTTTTAAGCGTGGTGGCTGGAGAACAGACAAAGGAGTTACTGGTTTGTTACTTTCTGTTTGCTTATTTTGGGTTAGGGAAATAAGGACAGAAAAGTAAGCAAAATGAGTGAGAGTGAAGCTCAGAAGAAGCTAGAACTTCAGAGGCTGCAGATTGCTGAGAAGGAAAATGAACACAAAAGGCAGATGGAATTAAGACAAATGGAAATTGATGTGAAAATTGCCAGGGAGAAAGCTGCTCATGAAAGAGTCACGGAGTTAAAAGGCAAAGAACTTGAGGCCCAGAAACAGGTCCAAATTGAAGCATAAAAATCTCTCCTGGAAAAAGAAGTCTGCCCACCAGCAAGCCCTGGAACTTAGGCAGCTGGAGGCTGACAAAAGGCAGCCCACCAGCAAGCCCTGGACTTAAAAGACAAAGAAATTGAGGCCCAGAAACAGGCTGAGATTGAAGCACAGAAAGCTGCCCAGGAGAAAAAGAAAAGAGAGAGGCAGCAATTCCTGGAGTTAAGAGTCAAAGAAATACAGGCCCATATTGAGACCCAGAAGCATGAGCTTGCTGTAATGGAGTGGAAGAATCAAAAACCTTCAGCAGCTGGCTCCACTTCCCCAAAAGTCCACAAATGGGAACGGTTATTCCCACCATATGATGAATTCAGTGATACTGCCCAAAATGTCATCACATTTGAGAGACTGTGCACTCTCCATGCAATTCCCGAGGATCAAAAGATGACTACTTTGGTAGCAAAACTGATTGGAAGAGCTCTGGATTTATTCAATAAGATGCCTACTGCTGATGCTTCAAACTGTGGTACCGTTAAGGAATTGGTTTTGAAACATTTTCAGATTACACCTGGAACCTACAGGGTTAAATTAAGGAGCCTTAAGAGGGGAACTGGACTAAGTAATGTACTTTATGTAAATGAAATGAAGGATTTGTTAGTCAAGTAGGTGAGGGGAAAAGGCATTACAGGCTTTGAAGAAATGTGCAATTTGGTTCCTCAGGGGCAGTTCCTAAATATGTGCAGTGATGATGTGTTGCGGTTCAAATACCAGACAGAACAAGGCTTTAAGCAAGCAAGCAGGCTGGTCTGCCGACGGGCTGGTCTCCTGTCAGCTTTCCACCCTCTCTTTTATTCTTTCTCTCCCCCCACGCATTACATACTCCAACAGATAAAAGGAATACACTGGCTTTGTTCTTATTCTTATTTACTGATATCTATCTACCGCATTCCTTGCTCTCGGGCCTTGAGCCCAGTCCTGGGAGGCTTCCCACGGTTCATGTCATCTGGGCGAGATTCCAAGGTTCATGCCCTTGAGAGGAGCCGTGTGTGCACTGCTCCTACACAACACTCTGGGTGTGCCCTGAATGTTGCCAAGTGCATGAACCTTGCATGAATGCTACAATGAGGTAAAAGAGTATTTGTGGGACAAAAAGGTGGATGCAGTGGGGAACTGAGCAGGTAACACATGAACCTGCTGCTTCTCCGAGCACAGGGGTATCCCAGGCTGCTGCCTCTTACCACACAGGATTTGTAAAGGTTGCTTCTACGCAACCAAGCAGTGAGCATATGCATGCTGTTAAGCTCAATGGCAAAGTATGCCAAGGTTGGAGGGATACTGGTATAGAAATTTCTGTTGTCAAGAGGGACCTGATCCAGGAGAAGGATTTGTTACCAGGAAAAATGGCAGAATTAGAACTGGTGGGAGATTAAAGTCCTTGCACCTTTAGCTAAGGTACACATGGAAACTGGTGATTTGCAGGTTGAACTGACTGTCGCAGCAGTGGCACACAATTTTGCACTGTTTCTTCTGGGAAATGATTTTTTTGATGCGGCAGAGTCTGTCCCAGGGTTTGTTAGCAGCAAGAAGGAATCTTGTGCTGAAAGCCCCAGAGGGGAGGGTGAAGTCACATGGGCTGCTGGGGAAATAGGAGAGTGTCTCTAATTCTTCTGTAGCAGTGGAAAATGGGCCGTTGGGGGCAGGGATGCTCAAGACCATCAAGGCAGGTCCCTGCGGGAGAGGGTGTCTACAGCCAGCTCCTGTCTGTGATCATCATGTATTTCTCTATCAGTGTTATAGACGGTGGACAATTTATGAATTTATCCTGTGGTACCACAAGAGGCCATTTTTACAAAAACATAAGCAGATATTTATAGCTACAGTCTGCTCTTAAAGGTGACCTGAAAAAAAAATCCAGCAACTGTAGTAATAGGCTCAGGCCTTCAAATGGCAAGGGGCACTGAGCACTTACTAGCATTTACATTTACCTTTCCTTACAGCTCCCCCAGAGGAAAGATCACCAGCTCCTTCCTGACCCCAATCCTGATCAAATGAAGTCAGTGGAAGTTTGGCCACTGATTTCAATAGCAGCAAAATCAGGCACCCAGAATGCAACTATGACCCTGTAGTATTTGACACAGAACTCCACAGTAACAAGGCGTGGCCTTAGGAATGGGGGTGGCTTTTTTAACATAGTGCAGTTTCACAAAGTTTCTTTGATTGCTGTCACAAGGTTATAAAATCATAGTAATTAAAACAGGACACCGGTAATGTTATTGGCACAGGATGTTATCAGGATGCTCAGATCTAATCTGTAGTCACTCGGTAAATGCTTCATTCATAGAATATCAGGGTTGGAAGGGACCTCAGGAGGTCATCTAGTTCAACCCCCTGCTCAAAGCAGGACCAATCCCCCACTAAATCATCCCAGCCAGGGCTTTGTCAAGCCTGACCTTGAAAACCTCTAAGGAAGGAGATTCCACCACCTCCCTAGGTAACGCAGTCCAGTGCTTCACCACCCTCCTAGTGAAAAAGATTTTCCTAACATCTAATTTAAACCTCCCCCACTGCAACTTGAGACCATTACTCCTGGTTCTGTCATCTGGTACCACTGAGAACAGTCTAGAGCCATCCTCTTTGGAACCCCATTTCAGGTAGTTAAAAGCAGCTATCAAATCCCCTCATTCTTCTCTTCTGCAGACTAAACAATCCCAGTTCCCTCAGCCTCTCCTCATAAGTCATGTGCTCCAGCCCCCTAATAATTTTTGTTGCCCTCCGCTGGACTCTTTCCAATTTTTCCACATCCTTCTTGTAGTGTGGGGCCCAAAACTGGACACTCCGTTGCCTTGCACCTTCTGCAGTCATTTACACCAAGGCAAGGCAGGTGTAAAACATTACTTTTCTGACTGGACAGCTTGTCACACTCAATAAATGACACACCAGGTACAGGGCAGGGGAGAATCACGCCCAAAAAATCTGTTTCTTTCAAGGAGATCTCCCCTCTCAGTTCCTCCTCCTGATCCCTTGTCTCTCAGTGACTCTGTTCTTTTCCAGCTGAGCCACAGACTGCTTCAGGTCTTCCACTATCACGTCCACATCCTCCTTGGTGGTGTCCCGCCCCACACTGAGCCGCAGGGCATTCTGAGCCACTTCATAGGGAATCCCACAGCTGAGTAGTACAGAGGAGGGCCTGGAAAACAACAGAATGAAAGCAGGGTTTAACCCTTTAAACATCACGGAAACACATTCCTCCCCTGTAAAATTCACTAGGATAGTAAAAACAAGTATAATTATCTGAGCAGTGGCAGCCCCCTCCTCCGCAGCAGATTATACACTCTCCCTGTCATTCTGGCTGGAAGGCACTGGATTCTTCTAGGAGTTGGTCAGTGCTGTTCAGTCTAGTCAGCTGGAGGTGTCAAGACAATGATGTGAGATACTTGCTCTTGCCTCTGCCTACTGGAGCTAAACACGCTGATTCCACAGTACTTTTGGCCTGCAGTATTTCAGCTAGGCAGGAGTAAGCCAGTGACCCATGCCACAAACTGGGATCAAACCCATCTTCCGCGTGGCAGTCTATAGCACTAAAAATAAAGACGCTCAGGGTACCCGAGCTCTATGATTCTATGAAAACACCAAGGTTTCTTACTCAGATTTTGGACTCTGAACAATCTGGAATCTTCTAGCCTCATGGCTCAGCTGGTCATGAGGTGTCCTATCTTTCCAGTCTGACTGCTCTCATTCTGACCCTGCAAATGCTGAGCTCCTCAGGTCAGCTTCCCTGTTTTCCAAGTGCTCTGAGCATACCATCAGTGACATGGCACATAACAGCAGGAGAGCGAGTCACCACCTGAGCACCTCACTGCCCTGTCTATTCAGTGAGAAACTACCCAATGTCACACTAATCCCTGTTACTCAGTGACTCGATTTGTTTACTGTACATCCTCAACCTACTCCTGGGGGTTACTCAGGACCATGTGGAAAGCACTACTCTTCCTGTGTGATCCCAAAGGAGCAGTTTGAAGGAGCAATTTTTTATGAGAAACTATTTCATAAAGGTGCAAACTCAGTCCCCTTCAACCTGACCTCTTTCGTCCCAGGAGAACAACTCAGTATCACAACATGTATTGCTTACTGGTCACCCTTCTCAGAGTGGCATGCAGCACCAACACTGGCAAGTAGAGTCTTGCAGTGGGACAGCACCATCCGCCCTGCAGAAGAGACAAAGCACAGGCCCCGCTCAGCACAGGATACTTACCAAACAGAATGACAGCACAGGGACCCTTCTTTAAACCTCCCATATGCAAATGACCAACCTTAACTTCAAACAACCCTTTCAGCACAACCTCTGAGCAATGTTTTGGCAGGGTCATTTTCCTCTCTGCTTTCAGGGTAAGAATAATAGAATATCAGGGTTGGAAGAGACCTCTAAGGAAGGAGATTCCACCACCTCCCTAGGTAACCCATTCCAGTGCTTCACCACCCTCCTCGTGAAAATGTTTTTCCTAACATCCAACCAAAACCTCCCCCACTGCAACTTGAGACCATTACTCCTTGTTCTGTCATCTGCTACCACTGAGAACAGTCTAGATCCATCCTCTTTGGAACCCCCTTTCAGACAGTTGAAAACAGCTATCAAATCCCCCCTCATTCTTCTCTTCTGCAGACTAAATAATCCCAGTTCCCTCAGCCTCTCCTCATAAGTCATGTGCTCCAGCCCCCGAATCATTTTTGTTGCCCTCCGCTGGACTCTTTCCAATTTTTCCACATCCTTCTTGTAGTGTGGGGTCCAAAACTGGACACAGTACTCGAGATGAGGCCCCACCAATGCCGAACAGAGGGGAATGATCACGTCCCTTGATCTGCTGGCAATGCTCATACTTATACAGCCCAAAATGCCATTAGCCTTCTTGGCAACAAGTGCACACTGTTGACTCATATCCAGCTTCTCATCCCCTGTACCCCTAGGTCCTTTTCTGCAGAATAGCTGCCTACCGATTCAGTCCCTAGTCTGTAGCGGTACATGGGATTCTTCCGTCCTAAGTGCAGGACTCTGCACTTGTCCTTGTTGAACCTCATCAGATTCCTTTTGGCCCAATCCTCTAATTTGTCTAGGTCCCTCTGTATCCTATCCTTACCCTCTAGCACAGTGCTTCTCAAGCTATCTGATATGTGGGACTGGCAATTTTCTTTCCAATGTGTGCGCAGACCAGCAGCTGATGGCCCACGGACCAGCACCAGTCCGCAAACCACCACTTTGAGTAGCTCTGCTCTGCGTATCTGCCACTCCTCCCAGTTTAGTGTCATCTGCAAACTTGCTGCGGGTGCAGTCCACGCCATCCACCAGATCATTAATGAAGATATTGAACAAAACAGGCCCTGGGACCGACCCTTGGGGCACTCCGCTTGATATCGGCTGCCAACTAGACATGGAGCCATTGATCACTACTCGTTGAGCCCAATGATCTAGCCATCTTTCTATCCACCTTACAGTCCATTCTTCTTTAACTTGCTGGCAAGAATATTGTGGGAGACCGTATTAAAAGCTTTGCTAAAGTCAAGGAATAACATGTCCACTGCTTTCCCCTCATCCACAGAGCCAGTTATCTCGTCATAGAAGACAATTAGATTAGTCAGGCATGACTTGCCCTTGGTGAATCCATGCTGACTGTTGCTGATCACTTTCCTCTCCTCCGAGTGCTTCAGAATTGATTCCTTGAGGACCTGCTCCATGATTTTTCCAGGGACTGAGGTGAGGCTGATAGCCTGTAGTTCCTTGAATCCTCCTTCTTCCCTTTTTTAAAGATGGGCACTACATTAGCCTTTTTCCAGTCATCCGGGACCTCGCCCAATCGCCATGAGTTTTCAAAGATAATGGCCAACGGCCCTGGCAGGCCTGACATGCTTCTCCACAGATGAGGGGACTCTGGTGATTCAGCCCTGTGCCTGGCATCCTCCCGCAAGATCAATGAGCCGCTGCTCTCTGGCTCTCTGATCTCTCTCTTGTGCAGGCCTTCTGGCATCCTGCTCCATGGCTGAGGTGGCCATGCAATACGTCTTCTTCAGAGTCTGATAGTACAAGAGGAGAAGCAGCATGCTAGAGGAAGGGGAATTAGGGCCCCAGACAGAGACGTAAAGGATGACCGTGGTTAGGATAGAAGAGAGATACCTTTCAGCCCTGGCCCCAAAACAGAAAAGTTACAAGTGTTGCAGAGCCGCTTGGCGCCTGGAAATTGACTGTTAAGGTGGAGTCTCTGCTTTCCAAACGAAAGCTGGAAAATAAAATAAACATTAACAGCTCCATGAATGTAAACTGCTCTCCCCTGGGTAGGACACAGCTGGACAGGAAGACTGCATGAGGAACATGCCGTAGAGCCCCTATAAGCCTTCATCCCCACCCACCACTAGGGCTTTGGGGAGACCTCCTGGGACTTCACATGTACACAGCCCAGGCTGATTGGTGATTTGAACACTGAGCTGGCAGGCTGGGACACAAGCTCTAGACTGTTTCTGGGGAATTCACCACTGTGCCATGGCAACTTTGCTCTGGTTACACACCCGGTGCAAGGGGGATCCAAGGCCCCCACAGGAAATAAACCAGCATAGGAGTCACCCTAAGGAAGCTGAAGACCCTGCTCTGCTGACTCCACACTCCCACTGCCACTGAAAGAGGCCCTGCTGCAGGGAGAGTTCCCGGGTGGGTGAGTAGCATGTTGTGGAAGTAACCTGGACAACCCTGCTTCCCCATGATTCCTGCACCCCTTCAGAGGGCCCTAAAGGCCAGTGCAGAAGGGCTACAAGTTAGGGACACCAGGGGCAAAACAGCATCCAGCATCACTGAATAGGGGGGATGCATGCCACCGAATTAGAAGGGAGTCATGGCCACAAACAGAAAACCAGTGAAAAGGGTTGTGACTTCCTTCTACAAGAAAGCTGGGGAGGACCAGTGTTGGCTGAGGAGCCGAACAACCTGAAAGGGGGGAGTCCCATTTCACGCCCTTTTTTATCTATTATCTAGGTACTTACCTGGCTCATATAGTGTGTGAGCACCTACCCTTCTTCCTGCTATCCTTCTCAGTCCATTTCCTCCTCCCCCCTTTCTTTATGATCACATATGCACTCCCCTGCTCAGCTTGCTATATCTCAATTGCTTCCTCCCACCATTTCAGAGCCCACTGATGGTGTGGGCTGTGTGTCTCCCTGCCAGATGCTTTTGTCACAGTCCTTCCAAATTGCTGGTTCTCTTGAAAAACACGCCCTTTTCTCCTCCTCCAAGAAGCTTGCTATACAGGCTGCCCAGAGATCAGAGACTCCAGCAGGGGCATAAATGTAACGTGAACCAGGTATGCTCACTTCTAGCCTCTCCTCCAGGTAATCCCGAACCTCCCTCATGTGAGCCTCATAATCCTCACAGTTCTTGTTCACCAGCTCAGCAGCCTGAGTGGGGAGAAGAAAACAAATCAGATGCTATATTTCTCAGCAATTGTAACACAAGACCTTGTGACAATCATGTGAGAAGAACAGTAATCCCCTGGAAATGTACCATAAAAACAGCCATACTGAGTCAGATCAATGGTCCATCTAGCCCAGTATCCTGTCTTCTGACAGTGGCCAATGCCAGATGCTTCAGAGGGAATGAATAGAACAGGAATCATAGAGTGATCCATCCCCTGTTGTCCACTCTCAGCTTCTGAGTCTAAGTCAAGGTAGGAATATGTTTGCCTTTACCAGGAACTATGGATATGGGTGTACAAGTACTAACAACCAGTCAGAATGGAATCATTTCCTCTGCCTCATGTACCTGTATATAAGCCAACTTTTCTGACCTGAAAGGAGGCACACTTGGGAGTGGAAAGGCTTATACATGAATTAATTCCACCGAGGTGGAATTTGCATTGGTCACTGTCAGAAGACAGGATACTGCGCTAGACGGACCTTTGGACTGACCCAGTATGGCTGTTCTTATGTTCTTAAGGTGCCTAGCCCCCAATCCAGAGAAGGAAGCCACCTTGAGGGGAATGCTGGTACCATCAGTGGGGCACAAATCCTAGTCTGGTGAAATGAATCCCAAACTCCACATACTCTGGACCCTCAGAGTGTTTCTCCTCCAAGGGGTACTTTCAGAACCCAAGTACCAGCACATTTTTTGTGTGGTGTCGGGCCAGATTTCACAACAGCTCTGCATTCGGCATACTGAGCACTTCAAAAATCTGTTCCCTTATTTTGATGCCTAAACAGGAGCTAAGCTCCTTACAAAGTCCTGGCCCTAGTTTGGCACATTTATAGGACAATTTGGTGCAGCGTTCAGGCTCCTGGTGACTTGCCAAACCAGTGCTAGGCACTATGTAGTTTGTTCATCTTCTCTGAAGAATGCTTCCTGGATATCAAACTGTGCATGGGCTCTCAGCTTTCCCCCCAGCCCCTCTCACAAACTTGGTATAGAGTTCCACAAGGGGCGGGGAAGTCCCCTAGCTCTAACTTTTCCTAATCAGAGCTCCGTACACTGAAAACCACTATGTAGTTTTGGCCTCTTTATAAAAAATCTCTTCTGGGTGATATAGTTTTCAAATGTGCTATTACTCCACAAGTGAATGCAAACATTTTGTAGCCGTCTTCCCCCAAACCTTGACATGAGCGCTGGGGAACAGGACTGTATAGTTCTCAGAAGGGGAAAGGAGGGGGAAGTAGAAGAAAGAGCAGATCGTGCTGTGCTTTATTACAGATCTTTCATGAATTACAGAGGCCATTTTTCAAGGTCAAGACTAATGCTTTCTAAGACTCATATCCACCACACACAACTTTCCCCTCTTCCTGTGAAATACACACTTATCCCAACATTCTCAAAGCATTGTGCAGATTTAGCTTGGTGACTCCCTTTACTGGCATGGGAAGTTGTTCAGCTAAATCTCCCAGACGCACTTTGAAAAATTTCCTTTGGCTAATGACAGAAAACAAGGGTTTACACTGCAGTTTTGTTTTGCTACAAATTGACTTTTCTTTTTTAGTTAGGTTTTCTTTTAAAAGAGCTTGCAGTACAGCAGACAAGTTACATACTTGTCCATCAGGCAGCACTAATGTTTGACTCACATGCTTCCTTTTTCTCCCTTTATTCCTTCTGAACTCACCTTGCCAAGGCCAGCGATCATTGGCGTATTCTCTGTCCTGAAAGAGAAACATTTGTACAGAAATTATCTATTTCCACCTTCTCCGGGAAATCAATGGGCGCCGAGAGCCCCATTTTTAAAAGGCAGTAGCCCCACTTGCATACACAAGTAATGTGAGCACAACTGCACGGCAACATGTGGGGTAATTACCACAATAAACAACTGTGTGCACAAATGGCCAGTTTGGTGCTTAACTCCCTATTTGTTCACAGCTGTGGTAAGGGAAACTGATATTTTTCAGTTCGTCAAGAGAATCAATGTTTCCTTTTCCTACATGGAAAACTCTACCTCTGGCTGCAAAAATCAGTCACTAGCTTGAAGCTCTCACTGAGATGTCTGCAGATGGCTTTTAGGAATCCAAGAGAACTTCAAAATGGTCTTCTCTTTGTGACTCCAAAGAAATTTGACATGTGGCTTCCACAAAGTCAGTGATACTGTTGGGGACACTGGGGCATGGCCACTAGGTAACTCGAGGGGATGGAAGACCACGAGTGTCGATGAAGCCCCCTTGCACTAGGCCCAAGTGTCCTTGGCCCCCCCTCCCACCTGGAGCACTCGCAGCAGCTCTGCGTACTAGGCCCAAGTGTCCTTGGCCCCCCAGCCTGGAGGCACACACAGCAGTTATGCTGAGAATCTGCAACAATATGTAGCAGAGTCAGACTGCCTGAAACTAAGCAAGGCCAAACAGGGCAGATACGGAAGAACAATTCTGAATAAAGCAGCTTTATGTATGGTTTAAGAAATGATACAGAGAACACGGGAACTAGCTGGGAATTGGATTGGCTGGCTATATGGATACTTGGGGCAGCTTGCTATTGGATAAGTATGCTGGGAAAAAGGATGTATAAAAGCCTGTGTAACTTCCTGCTCTGTGTGCAGGATTTGAGATTTTATTCTCCCTGTACTTTTTTGCAGCTGCAAATAAACTTTTCTGCTTCTCCACCCCGTTGTGATTACTGGGTATAGCACACCGGGTAGCGAACCAACTCCAGCTGTTGTTTAGCCTCTCGGCACTGGGTACCAGCAACAATACTGTATTCAGAATGCATTTAGTCAAGAGCATAACAGACACCAATGTGTCAGCAGCACAGTTCTCCCACACCCACAAGAAATCTTACTGTCCTTTGGACAGTTCTCACAGGAGACACAGGCTGGGAATAAAATGAAATGTATTTGATTTTCAATCTAATTATACCCTAAAACTGGCTGACTGATGAGACTGTTCTTTCCAATGTGGAAAGACTTCCAACCATGTGGACTTTTAGGATACATCTACTGATGCGGTGGCATATAGAGTATAGACACTACATGTCCAGCTAGCACAGGTATAAACTATAATGTAGATGCTGAGGCACAGCTTAGGCAAGTAGAGTGCCCCACACTCCTGAATCCTAGGGTGTATACCTACAAGGCTATCTACATGCCCAAGCAGTGCCTCCCATGTCTACATTGTTATTTTTAGCCATGTAGTGTCCCATTGCCTCCCTGTTGCGGTGAAAGGCTCCAACAACGGGAAAGGCAATGGGGAAGGGCTCTGAGACTTTTGTTTAAGCAGAGAAAGCCATCGGCAGCCCTCCACCAGCACCTTTCCTCTCCACAGTGAAAGGCTCTAGCAGCAGGAAAAGGTTCTGGGAGGGGAGAGGCAGTGGGGAAAGGCTCCGTCAGCTTCCCTTTCATGGCTCTGTGTAGGTACATACCACCCTAAGTGTGGATGCAGCCTGTCTTTCATGGAGGATGTAGCTACATGTACCCGACATTTCGCCCTCTACTGGAAGAGATTAGAATTGCTCAGCTGAGCATCAGGCCCCACACAACTAACAAGTAACAGAGTTTCTCAGCTCAAGTGCAGGATCAGGAGGTTCTGGGTTCTAGCCCCATTGCTGCTGCAAGGCTCTAACTGCGTCGTGGAGTATAGTGATGGAATCCTGGTGGCCTTCAATGCTTACAATTTTGTGTTTAGTATTTATATGACACTTGACATCTTCAGTGCAATTAACACACTAACTCATTTTTTCTCTAAGCATTTTACAACTTGTCACCCCAGAAAGACCAATGGAAGTGAGTACTCCAAAGCTTCTCACAGGGTGCATTCACTAAATAGAAAAGCCATCTGCTTACTTAGCCAGTCCTCTAAATGTACTGACCCATGAAACATCTGCTTACCCATCAGGCCATCCATCTTACCCAGGACGGAAATTCCGCTCCTGTCCCCCTCCAAACAGCATGGGATGCAGAGGAGTGGTGACCCCAGGCCCTCGCACGTACAGTGCTCCAATCCGTGGGGCATAGAACTGCAATGACAAATACCACCTCTAAGAAAGGGAACTCAAGGAAACTTCTTAATTCCCCCTCCCCACTTCACTTTGCACCTCTTGGAGAGGGTTGCTGGATTCTACCTGTTCTGATCCTGATCCTTCTCACTTTCACTTTCCCAACAATTTATAATAATAATTTGCCCTCTGCGAATAATACTCAGCACTTCCCCTATACTGTATTCTTTTCCCATTCCAAGCAATTTACTATCTCTCTCCAGTTAGTCCTCACAACAGCCCTGCACAATCCTAGTCAACTCCCTGCTGTTGCAAACTCCAGTTCCTCCTTCATTGTGGTTCTTTTGCAAACAGGATACCTCTGGAACAAGAATAAAAGCCTTATCCTCCATTTTCATCTTACTGATGGCCTAGGAACCATGGAACCTTCTCAACTTTTGTACCATCTTGCTCCAAGGCTAGTTATGTAGACACAAGTCTGCCATAGGGTTGAGAGATGTCCTCACATCACTGTATCCACCTGTATGCACACACTGTATATATACACGTACAAAAGACAGCTGGGTACAGTAAAGACTGTCTCCAGAGTGCCATCTAGTGAGAAGCTTTAATATTTAAACAAAAGTCTAATGCACTAAATCCTCCACAGTAGAAAGAGAAACTGGCTGGACTGCCTTATTTCCTCTCTCTCTCTGTGCCACAGGGAGATGAGGATGCTCTGTCTATGTGAGCCATACACAAGTAGATCAACCCAAATCCTGAGTTACTACCTTGACAAGAGAAGAACATTCACCCACATGCCTCGTTTGGAGTCAGAAAAGCAGAGAGCATGCGGACAGCATTTGGATTCCCAAATCCCCTGCCACAATACTGGTTGGGGTAACATGTTTTAGCCCTGATGTAGCCATTGCAGGCATGGTTTTTGTCCTCCAGACTTCTACTAAGAAAGTTGGCTTTTCCTTTCCCTTTTGTAAAAAATTAGAAAACCGCTTTTCATCATCAGCCATTCTTTGGCCAGCCTAAGGCAGAGAATACAAAGCCTCTACTCAGAGGATGCAGCAATTCAGAAGAGAAGGTTCTCATATTGAAAGGCGATTTAAATATATGGACAGCTCCAGTGTGACATGAAGAGAGAAATCCAAGGGGAATAGAGGCATACCTTGTGTCCCACAATGGTGAGGTAATCCACTCCCAGCTCCTGTCCATCCACTCGCCCCTTCCCTATCATCTGGGCCGCGTCTGTGTGCATCAAAATCCTGGGCAGCCCTGATGCCATTCTGTTCTGATTCAGGATCTGAATCCGCTGGCTGAGCTCTGAGATGGGCTGGCGGGAGAGAACACTGTCACAGGTGACAGGTGACTGGGGTCTCAAACTCTTCAGACTGTGTAACACATCTTGTTAGAATGTTTCATGAACACCTCCCCTCCTATTGGAGACTGTCTCCCTTCCTATTCACTATCCTGCAGGCCACCTTCCCTCCATTCACTATCACATAACATCCCCATAAAGAAAGAGCTTGCATGGAAAAGTGACATTGAATACTTTTGTAATAAAAGAATCATAGAAATGTAGGACTGGAAGGATCCTCAAGATGTCATCTAGTCCATCCCCTGGCTGAGGCAGGATTACGTATACCTAAACCATCCCTAACAGGTGTTTGTCTAACCTGAAGTGTAGCCATTTTTAATGACATTTAGCAGCTAATAACTAGGAGGAGACGCCAGTAGCAAGTTACCAGCCAAATCTTTGAAGGCCACCAAAAAATGCTCCAGATACCACAATCTGGGAACCACTGTTTTAGGCTGACAGACAGAGGGGAGCAAAGGAGCAAAGAAGAAGATAGGAATATGAGAAAGGGATGACAAAGAGGGAGAAAAGAAAAGAGAGATAGGGAAAGAGAGACCAGGTCAAAAGACCAGGCAGGAGAAGCACCTCAGTGCACAGAAGATGCCAAAATAACAAATGTTAAACAGAGTATGTAGCACAGATTTAACCCCCCTTCTCTCCAACCCATGATAAATAAAACCCAGGGACCAACTAACCATGATTACCCCAGTCTCGTTATTGGCCAGCATGATGGAAACCAGGCACGTGGTTGGACGGATTGCTGCAATGGTATCATCAACTTCCACTTGTCCAGTCATCTTGGACACTGGGACAAAGGTGGCTTCTGCATGTCAAGACACGAGCAATTAGATTCATCATACAGACTAATACCGCACAGACAACAACAAGAACTTAGAGTATAGTCTAGCAGTTGGAATGATAAAACAGTGGTTGCATATTGCACAGGGAGGGTGGGTGGAATGTCAGAAACTACTCAGGGTCTTTCATATCTTGGGGAAGGAGACATTTGACTAGATATGAGGATTATGCTCCCAGCTTTTAAGCAATGGGTGAAATACACATGCTGTAACACCAGCTAGTGGCCACATGAGGGATGTCCTTGCAGATGTGGTGGCTGCTTGCCTTCCTGACCATACACAGTGAATGCAGGATAGAGAGGACAAACAGAAAAGGTGGGCAAGAGGCCTAGATTATTGAGCTAAAGCCTTCATAGCTGCCATTAAAATTCTACATTTACTGCCCAGGGAAAGCAACATTTGGCCAGGTCAGAGGGTGAGGGGGAGTGCAATGTTCCCTTCACTGAAGGCTGAAGAAAACAGCACAAAACACTGGACTTTTCCATTGTAGTTTAAAAGAAGTGAAAATTCCCTTGGTGCTACCATCGGCACCTCAAACTCTGTGCTCCCTGCAGGACCTTGATCATAATGATCTGACAAAGTAACTCCAGTAACTACGCTGCTTGAGATTGCTTTTGCTAGCACCCCATTCAGAACCTTTCATTTCATGCACTGGGAAAAGTCCAGTGTGCAAGAAAGAACTGAGACTTATATTATTTTGAAACAAAAGCTGCTGTGAAAAGCAGCTCAACAGAGGACCTGTAGGTGGGGAGTATATATCAATGACACTCCCTTGCAATCCCCATGTACTCACCTGCCATGTGCTCTTTCACAAGGTGTTCCAATGGCAAACGGACTGAGTCATGTTCCACATTAGATGCAATGAAATGAGGAGTGGCCCCGGCTGCTCTTTTGTGATCCTCACCAGGCCCATCCTGTCCCAGCATCTGACTCTCTCTAAAATGCCTCAGTGCCGTGTGGATAACTAAATTATTTGCCTGCAGAGAGGTAAGAGGGAAACCGCCAGAGGAGGGTATAACCAAGGGCAGTGGGTAGGGCGCAGAATCCCTTACTTTCAATTTCTCACGAAGCTGTATGCAAGTCAGAGCTTAAAATACTTTTGGTGAAAACATAATCATTAGGGCAGACTGAAAATGTCAATGGGAAATGAACTCCTCTAACAGATCCTTTAACCAAGGGCGTTAGGCCATCTTCAGATTGTGAGAGGAGGGGTCATTTGTGCTCATTATCTCTGGGTAACAGTTTTCACTCCAGGCTCTCATTTCAAAACACATCCATTTACAAGTTATAAATAAGGGAAAAGGTCATGCTATAAAGCCAGTATACAGTTTCTGTCAGTTTAACAGGTTCGTGGTTATATCTTCATAGAGAATTGGAACTTACCACACAGAGGAGGAAAAAGACTGCATTGTTGTGTCTTTCAAATAAAAAACAGACTAAAGGGGGAGTATTGCATCCAGTTTTGGGCCCCCCACTACAGAAAGGATGTGGACAAATTGGAGAGAGTCTAGCGGAGGGCAATGAAAATGATTAGGGGGCTGGGGCACATGACTTATGAGGAGAGGCTGAGAGAACTGGGCATATTTAGTCTGCAGAAAAGAAGAGTGAGGGGGGATTTGATAGCACCCTTCAACTGCCTGAAGGGGGGTTTCAAAGAGGATGGAGCTCGGCTGTTCTCAGTGGTGGCAGATGACAGAATAAGGAGCAATGGTCTCAAGTTGCAGTGGGGGAGGTCTAGGCTGGATATTAGGAAAAACTATTTAATTAGGAAGGTGGTGAAGCACTGGAACAGGTTACCTAGGGAGGTGGTGGAATCTCCATCCTTAGAGGTTTTTAAGGCCCAGCTTGACAAAGCCCTGGCTGGGATGATTTAGCTGGTGTTGGTCCTGCTTTGAGCAGGGGGTTGGACTAGATGACCTCCTGAGGTCTCTTCCAACCCTAATCTTCTATGAGTCTATGTTTGTTATTGTTTTGGGGCTTGTCTATGCAGTGGGGTAATGCACTCTATTGAGGGGCAGGATTTCTCAAGTGCACTAATGTGTTATGCATTACATAAGAATGGCCATACTGGGTCAGACCAAAGGTCCATCTAGCCCAGTATCCTGTCTTCTGACTGCCACATGCCCCAGAGGATCAAGTGATCCATCATCCGTCGCCCATTCCCAGCTTCTGGCAAACAGAGGCTAGGGTCACCAGCTCTGCCCATCCTGGCTAATTGCCATTGATAGACCTATCCTCCATGAGTATATCTTGTTCTTTTTTGAACCCTGTTATAGTCTTGGCCTTCACAACATCCTCTGGCAAGGAGTTCCACAGGTTGACTGTGCACTGTGTGAAAAAATACTTCCTTTTGTTTGTTTTAAACCTTCTGCCCCTTAATTTCATTTGGTGGCTCCTAGTTCTTGTGTTATGAGAAGGCATAAATAACTCTTCCTTATTTACTTGCTCCACACCAGTCATTATTTTATAGACCTCTATCATATCCCCCCTTAGTCGTCTCTTTTCCAAGCTGAAAAGTCCCAGTCTTATTCCTCCTACGGAAGCTGTTCCATACGCCTAATAATTTTTGTTGCCCTTTTCTGAACCTTTTCCAATTCCAATATATCTTTTTTGAGATGGGGTCACCACATCTGCACGCAGTATTCAAGATGTGGGAGTACCATGGATTTACAGAGACAATATGATATTTTCTGTCTTATTATCTATCCCTTTCTTAATGATTCCCAACATTCTGTTTGCTTTTTTGACTGCACACTGAGTGGATGTTTTCAGAGAACTATCCACAATGACTCCAAGATCTCTTTCTTGAGTGGTAACAGCTAATTTAGACCCCCATCATATTTACATGCATAGTTGGCATTAATCGGTCTTTGTAAAAGCACGCAGTGCTGTTTGAAACAGTACGATGTTAAAGTGTACCATGGAACCATTATTGTGCACCAGCAATTTCTACATGGATCAACTAATGAGCACCATTTTAGTGCACTTAAGTATGCCACTCTCCCCCCAGCCCTGCAGAGTGCATCACCGCATGTAAGAGGAGCCATTACTGTCTGTTCTCTCAAACGCCACAATATAAGCACTCATCCTGTTCGGAAAGGCTGGGGCTAAGATTTATACGCTCACCTCCGTGCCCCCTGAGGTGAAAATGATGTCCTGGGGCCTTCCTCCCACCATCTGGGCTAGGCTCTCCCGAGCTTCATTTATGATCTCCTTGGCCTTTCTACCTGCGGGATCCATGTACACAGTTGATCAAGTTGTTTTTATTACATATTTACAGTAGAAAACTGTTAGAAAGGATGCAACACTGGATGTTTATTCTTGTACTAGAAGTTCATTTAAAAGGGATTTAATGTATTTCCACAGATGTTTGATTGAATGTATGAGGTGGATTCTTATCCACATTTATTTGATTTTCTCTCTGTGAGATTAAAAGATCAAGGAGAGGTAATAGAGTGTTTAGAAGAGAGTGTCCTTGGGTGACAGTGATAGTAAACAAAAATCACTTTCATACAGATGACATCACAAACACAGGAAATCCCCATCATTTGCAGTTAGAAGCTGCACTCAGCAAAAAAGGATTGTCTCCTTAAATTTCATGTACTTCTTTCTAAAGACATATTTCTTTCATATGTGCACTGTCCATATATCAATCATGGGACTTATGAGGAAGCTCTTCCCCTCCATGTAAGTTCAGTGCAGTTGCTCAGTACCTGAAAATATAAACAAACTAAAAATAAATCACAGTTCAAACAGAATCAGTTAGCAGACAGGAGCAGGGAGAGAAAAGACAAAGGAGGTATCTAGAATGTTTCAGAGTCAGAGCGAGCTAGCACAGTAGGTGAACTTGTTTCCCTGGAACTCTTTTTGAACGTTGGTTTGTTTTTTTTAAATTGACATTTAAATGTCCTTCTGAACTTTATGTTTCTCACTAAGGGGTGTCCTAACAGCACCTACACTGAACAACCAAGCAGAGGCTGTAACTCTCTGATCTCCAATCTGAAAGAATAAGAAAGTTTTCTTTTATTTAGAAGTTTATTTTTATTAATTTCACTGGGTCATGAACTCTGTAGCTAGGGGCCAAGATTTTCAAAAGTGGATGCCTAAAGTTTAGACTCTGAAGTCCATATTAAGGCACCTAAATAAGTGGCCTGACTTTTAATAGTGCTGAGCACCAATGAGACTTGCTGGAAGCACTGTTCTTTCTTTGTTTTTTGAGAGTCAGGATGTTTATTTAGATAACCAAATATAGATTTAGGAGCCTATCTTTAGGCACCCATTTTTGAAAATCCTGGACTCTTGAGGTGAGCTTTTTTTTTTATGACCCTTTTTTCTACTGTTCATGAACACTGTCAAAAACTTTAATTTTTGTATGAAAGTCATCATGCTTGGTCTCAGTTCAAGGTGAAATTCTCTTTAGAGTGATTGAATTCAATCAGCTCTGCCATTTTTGAGTTACAGGAGTGGGTTAAATTACACTGCACCAGCTTTTTAAAAAGTGTGCAGCCTTTATTACTGTTAGGATATAGATATTCAGGCCTGTCTGTAAAGGCCTATACTCTAAGAATTTAGGTGTATTCTTATCACTTGGCTAGTGATAGAGGTATAAAAGAAAGAATCAAAACCGCTGTCTGCCAGTGTAAGGGCCTTCTCTTACTGTGACAGTTTGTGGCCTGTGCTTAGGCTCAGGCCTTTGGCTAAGCAGCAGAGGCAGCCATAAGCTGGGAAGCGAACGGTCACATCCTCACATTCCAAACTAGTCACATTGAAATAAGGTGCTATTGGGCTGTTAGGCACTATCAGGCCAGAGAAAGGGAAGCGCCTAGAAAATGTAAAAGGAAACTTAGTTTGATAGCATCCTGTCTGGCAAGAACTCACTTATCAATAGCTGGGATGTGAAATCCTCACTTCTGTATTGTTTTGTCATTATAGTTCCCACTTTGCTGTTGTTTGTCTGTATAATCTCTGTCTGGTTCTGTGATTGTTCCTGTCTGCTGTATAATTAATTTTGCTGGGTGTAAACTAATTGAGGTGGTGGGATATAATTGGTTACATAATCATGTTACAATATGTTAGGATTGGTTAGTTAAATTTCAGGAAAATGATTGGTTAACGTATAGCTAAGCAGAACTCAAGTTTTACTATATAATCTGTAGTCAATGAGGAAGTGAGTGGGCGTGGGTGGGAGGGGGTGGGCATGTGGGTGTGTGAGATGGGAACAGGGAATGGGGGTAAGAAAATTGGAATCATGTTTTGCTAAAGGGGGAGATGGGAACAGGGAATGGGGGTAAGAAAATTGGAATCATGTTTTGCTAAAGGGGGAAATGGGAACAGGGAATGGGAGTAAGGAAGTTGGAATCATGTTTGGCTAAGGGTAGGAATGGGAACAGGGACACAGGTGTAAGGCTCTGTGGTATCAGAGCTGGGAAGGAGGATACTAAGGAAGGAAACTGGAATCATGCTTGCTGGAAGTTCACCCCAATAAACATCGAATTGTTTGCACCTTTGGACTTCGGGTATTGTTGCTCTCTGTTCATGCGAGAAGGACCAGGGAAGTAAGTGGGTGAAGGAATAAGCCCCCTAACAATTACTAATTATTAGTATGATTATTTATTTGCATTGCATTAGCATCTAGGGTTTCCGTTGTGCTAGGCAGTTCCCACCCTGAAAAGCTTACATTCTAAGTTTTTGTTGGCAAATAACTAAAAAATGGCAGAACATTTACATTTGGCATGGCTCCAATTAGAGCTGGTCAGAAACTTTTCAACAAAAGACTTTTTTGTCAGAAAATGCTGATTTATCAAAACTGAAACCTGTCGTGGAAGCATATCAATTGTGACAGGAAGGTTTCTCAGGTCCAGGATGGAATTTCTGATGAAAGCAAGAGAGAGAGAGACCAACCCACCCCAGACAGCCAATACCCTGGTGTTTAGGGCACTCATCAGGGTTGTGGCAGACCCAATGTCAAATCCCTGCTTTTCACTATTCTTGCTACTCTTTATCTATTTCCCCCCCCCGGCCCCACAAAAAATTTAGAACAGTCTTGGTTTCATTCTGCACTTGAATGGAAGCAAATATTGAAACTTTCAAATTTTTCACAAAATGGAATTCTTGTCTTCCAGACATCCCTAGCTGTAAGCTTTAGTGTAGCATGTGCCACTAGCCATATGTAGACATAAATCTTACATATGATACAATGTATAAAGCATTAAAATTCATGTCTGCATATGCTCAGCTTTGTAACTATAAATTTTCTACAATAATAGGCTTTAATCCTGCAAACATTTGCACACGAGTAGTCTCAAAGAGGTTTCCAGCTAGTGGAATCTTCTATTCATAATGATCAGGACTGCCTGTGAACCCAACTCCCCCTCTCCTTCCTGAGATCACCTCTTTCCCTTCCTTCAAAAGCTGCTCTTACCTGCTGTGTAAGAACTGCTGGGATTGCCCCAGGCCTCATGCATGGCCTTTGTTACAGTTTGGATCACTTCTGGTGCCATTGGGGTGGTTGCATTGTAATCCATGTAAACCTTGCTGTAGGTAAGGAAGCAAAGAGAAAGAGAGAGAAAGTTAGAATAGGAGAGGAGAAGAGAGTCAGCTTTCAGCAGGATCCCCAAACGATGAACGTTACGGCTCCATCAGAGAGAACACGTCTTTTTTACCTAAAATAGTGCTTTAACCAAGTTTCATTTGAAGCAAGCATTACCCTCCTCCTCTCTCATATAAGATCATAGCACTAGAGCAGAATGACCACCCCCCCTCCAAAAAAAACTGAGAGATCCCAGCCCTGACCATCACCATGTCAGAAGAGATCACAACTGGATCTTAAGTCAGACATTTTGACCTGAGTCTTAATCATGACCTGCACGAATATCTAGGCCTAAAACCTGTTACTGTTCTTATGAATTTTAAGCATAGATTTCCCAGTAACTCAGAAAAAATTCAACCTTCTACTTTTTTATAAAAATGCTCTCACTCTCCCCTCCCCCTCCACAACTCAGGAAAAATAGAGAAGCCACTCACTCACCTTTCCACTGACTTATTTTCTTCCCCATCACACTTCTTATCCACAGCAGTTTTTCTCCCATCTTTTGTTAGCACCATTTTTTCCACTTGATTCCCCTCCATTCTGCAAAAATCTACATACAAGATCAGTAGGAACAGTAAAAGTTTAAGCTTGACAAACACACACACACACACGAGTCTCCTGATCATATTATGATTTCTACATAAAACACAAGTGTCTATAGTTTGTCTCATTCTTCCCTAAACATTTTGTAGTTTCTATGCAAACTTATCGTAATCACAGAATTCTTGATGAGATGCTGAAATGCTGACTCTCTCTAGTAACCTAGTAAACATATCTCTACAGTAACATTTCTGCATATTATTTATGCCTCTCCTTTCCAGTGAAGTTTTAATAAAAGGGTTCAGAGGTTTGTTTATACTTGGCACATGATGTGTATTTTCAGGAATGCTCTAGTAGAAAGGACTGGGGAGGTTTTTATCAGGAACCCTCTCTCCTCCCTCTCATTCTACATCTCTCCTATACCATCTGTGAAAATATCCTCACCTTTCTAAAGTGGTTCTGATTCTTTTCCACAATTCTTTGAGACCTTCTATTGAACTCTGCGATCCACTGATCCTTCACTCTGTAGCAGCCTTGTCTGTGGTGTGGGGTAGTGCAATACCTACGCACCAGAGTTTAACCAAAATAAAGATGTCTATTCATTCTATACAGAAGGCTAAACTATATTTTTAAGGATTGTCTGTAAGCCAAGTCTGCACATCAAGGGCCATACACTGCTCTCAGTCTACAGCAGAGTTCCCACCAGTAACAACTGGAAGCTTGTACCAAGATCAATATGGGTCTTATGTACCTCAGATTTTAGTTAGTAAAGTTACTGTTTCATTCAGCATCACTCAGTAGGAAAACACGACAGCAGTGACCCTAAAAGTACCTGGTATACCTGTCCTTCATTTATCAGGCTACTTACTTGTCTACAATTTCTTGATGCATGCTGTCATAAATATAAAGGGAAGAGTAAACACCTTTAAAATCCCTCCTGGCCAGAGGAAAAACCCTTTCACCTGTAAAGGGTTAAGAAGCTAGGATAACCTCGCTGGCACCTGATCACAATGACCAATGAGGAGACAAGATACTTTCAAAAGCTGGGGGAAGGGAGAAACAAAGGGTCTCGGTCTGTCTGGGTGATGCTTTTGCCAGGGACAGAACAGGAATTAGAACTTAGAACTTAGTAAGTAATCTAGCTAGATATGCATTAGATTATGTTTGTTTAAATGGGTGAGAAAATACGCTGTGCTGAAAGGAATGGATAATCCTGTCTTAGTGTCTTTTTGTAACATAAGGTTTTGCCTAGAGGGATTCTCTATGTTTTGAATCTAATTACCCTGTAAGGTATTTACCATCCTGATTTTACAGAGGTGATTCTTTTTACTTCTATTAAAATTCTTCTTTTCAGAAACTGAATGCTTTTTCATTGTTCTTAAGATCCAAGAGTTTGGTGAGGATTTTTACCAAACCTTCCCCAGGAAGTGGGGTGCTACGGTTGGGAGGATTTTGGGGGGAAAAGATGTTTCCAAACTACTCTTTCCCAGTAACTGGTTAAACGTTTGGTGGTGGCAGCGAAAGTCCAAGGGCAAAGGGTAAAATAGTTTGTACCTTGGGGAAGTTTTAACCTAAGCTGGTAAAAGTAAGCTTAGGAGGTTTTCATGCAGGTACCCACATCTGTACCCTAGAGTTCAGAGTGGGGAAGGAACCTTGACACATATAATTGCAGTAATTGTGTAAATTAGGCATGCAATTGCACACCTACACTGTTTTAATATCTGGCTGTTAAAAGGGTCATAATCAGTCTTAAGAGTTAAAATGCCACTGAGTTGACTGGAACAGTTCACACCTCTCAAAGCCTTGTTTCAGGCTTTCTGCAGATTCCAAGATCACTTTGAGAACCGTTACACTTGCTTCACGTTTGGCAAATTCTATTCATAACCATAAGAACCAGAAGTTTTTATTTAAAACATGAAAGCTTCCTTTCTGTAGAATCTGAATCTGTCCCAAGACCAGTTAAACACTTCAAGGGCCAAATCTGAATGAGATATCAGAGAATGAGTGATCCTGGCTTTTTTAAATAGGAGAATAGTCTGGCTACCATAATATCATGTGGATACTAAGTTGTACTTGGATATAAAAAAGAGGAATGGCAGTATTAAGACAGGAAGTGATTAAAGCAAAATGAGTGAGGATATGAATATTCACTAAGGATACAGTTAAGAGTACCAAATACTTTCACTTGTCATCTAAGACTATATATAAAATCTTCACTGAGGGTTCTGGGCTGGGGGTGCAGGTTCGGGGGTGCAGGAGGGAGTATGGGCTCTGAGCTCAAGGTGCGGGATCTGGGGTGGGGTCGGGGATGAGGGGTTTGGAGTGCAGGAGGGGGCTCTGGGTTGGGGGGGAAGGGTTAGGGCTGGAGCTTACTTTGGGCGGCTCCCTGTCAGCGGAGCAGCAGGGATAAG
The DNA here is from genome assembly GCF_965140235.1 of Caretta caretta. NCBI lineage: Eukaryota > Metazoa > Chordata > Testudines > Cheloniidae > Caretta > Caretta caretta. The sequence continues at coordinate 56,772,295 of NC_134214.1, forward strand.
GCAGGCTAGTTTAAGATTAAACTCGATAAGTTTATGGAGGAGATGGTATGATGGGATAACATGGTTTTGGTAATTAAATATTCATGGTAAATAGGCCCAATGGCCTGTGATGGGTTTTTAGATGGGGTAAGATCCAAGTTACCCGGGAAAGAATTTTCTGTAGTATCTGGCTGATGAATCTTGCCCATATGCTCAGGGTTTAGCTGATCGCCATATTTGGGGTCGGGAAGGAATTTTCCTCCAGGGCAGATTGGAAGGCCCTGGAGGTTTTTCGCCTTCCTCTGTAGCATGGGGCACGGGTCACTTGCTGGAGGATTCTCTGCTCCTTGAGGTCTTCAAACTACAATTTGAGGACTTCAGTAGCACAGATATAGGTGTGAGGTCTTTTTTAGGAGTGGTGGGTGAAATTTTGTGGCCTGCATTGTGCAGGAGGTCAGACTAGATGATCATAATGGTCCCTTCTGGCCTAAATATCTATGAATCTAGTCCCTGTCTGTCCTGGCTCCATGCTGCACCCCGGAAGTGTCCAGCAGGCCCAGTGCCTAGGCGGGGAAGGGCAGGAGGCTCCATGGCACGCACTGCTCTTGTTCGCAGGCACCGCCCCAGCAGCTCCCATTGGCTGGTCCCCGGTTTCCAATGGGAGCGCAGAGCTGGTGCTTGGGGCAGGAGCAGCGCGTGGAGCCCCATGACCCGCCTGCCTAGAAGCTGGGCCTGCTGACCACTTCTGGGGCGCAGAGAAGTGCCCCAGGACAGGTAGGGACTAGCCTGCCTTAGCGTCGCAGCATCGCTGACAGGACTTTTAACAGCCTAGTCGGCGGTGCTGATCAGAGCCGCCAGGGTCCCTTTTCGACTGGGTGTTCCGGTCGAAAACTGGACAGCTGGTCACCCTAGTCCTGACCCAAAAAGAAGCTGGGGAGGGGTGAGTCGCAAGGTTATTGTAGGGGAATTGTGGTACTGCTACCCTTACTTCTGTGCTGCTGCTGCTGGTGGTGGCAGCGCTGTCTTCAGAGCTGGGCAGCTGGAGAGCAGTGGCTGCTCACAGTTTTAATTGCACTGTTAAACAATAATACAACACCAATTTAAATGTATTATAAATATTTGTGTATGTTTCTACATTTTCAAATATACTGCTTTCAATTACAAAGTGCTCACGTTATATTATTTTTATTATAGATATTTGCACTGTAAAAAAGATAAACAAAAGAAACAGTATTTTTCAATTTACCTGATACAAGTATGATAGTGAAATCTCTTTATTGTAAAATGCAACTTACAAATGTAGGTTTTGTTTGTTTTAACATAACTGCACTCAAAAACAAAACATTGGAAAACTTTAGCGCCTACAAGTCCAGTCAGTCTATTTCTTGTTCAGCCAATCGCTAAGACAAACAAGTTTATATCCATTTACAGGAGATAACGCTGCCTGCTTCTGATTTACAATGTCATCTGAAAATGAGAACAGTTCGCATGGCACTTTTGTAGCTGGGGTTACAAGGTATTTACGTGCCAGATGTGTTAAACATTAGTATGCCCCACAGTTCAGGGAGATTACTGATGAACCTGGGAAGCTGAATAGCACATACCGCCTCCTCAGCTGCCCCGGAACCTGCATGGGGCATAATAAATCAAAAACTTCCCTCCAAAACCCTGCAACAGAGGGTCCGGTGGCCCCGGCAGCACCACAGGAGGCTGAGCCTCCCCCGGCCTATTATACTCTCCGCCCATGCCCCTTCATGCTTCAACCACCATTCCAGAGGACATGATTCCATGCTGATGACAGGTTCTGCTCAATAACAAACCAAAGCAGTGTGGATTTATGCACCTTCATTTTCATCATCTGAGTCACCAACAGAAGGTTGATTTTCTTTTTTGATGATCCGGGTTCTAGTGTTGCTCTTTTAAGACTTCTGACATTATATTCCACACCTCATCTTTCTCAGATTTTGGAAGGCACTTCAGATTCTTAAACCTTAATACTATTTCTTTTATCTTTTTTACAGTGCAAATATTTATAATAAAAAATAATAGTATAAAGATCACTGTACACTTTGTATCCTGTGTTGTAATTAAAATCAATATATTTGAAAATGTAGAAAAACATCCAAAATATTTATAATAAACTTAAATTGGTATTCTATTATTAACAGTGCAATTAAAAGTGCGATTAATTGTAACTATTTTTTTAATCTTGCAATTAATTGTGATTTTTTTTTAGTCATTTGACAGTCCTGATGAGAAAAAAATTCTCTGATTGATCACGTTAAATAGGAACAGTGAGCCATACTAAACATATTAAAAGAGAAAATACTTTGAAAGTGGCAATTTTAAACCCCTGAGTGGCATCTTATTCTTCCGTTGGAGAAAATGAACAGCTGTTTTAATTATTTGCTAAATCAGTAGTTGCTTCTCTTTTACTGGCTTTTATCATTAATTGATTAAACCATATCCACAGTAGAGAGACTAAAGCTTCCCTTATCTAAGCATGAAGACAGCAGCGGTCTTGTCTCCAATACTGACAGAGAATCTTCTATGGCATTTCTCAGATTTTACATTTTATCTCATTTTCACCTTCCTTTATCAACATTTATGGTTCTATCTGTAATTAGACTGCAGACAGTGTGCCAGCTAAGATTTAGCAAATTAAAGTAGTTTTAAAAGATTCTTATTTCTCTGTGAAATGTAGACCAAGGCCTTTTGAATTAAACACCTAGAACATTTTACAGACACACAAAGGAAAAGAAAAAACTACAGCCACCAAACAAGTGGTGATAGTGATAGTGTTTGTTTAATGTTTTACCTGCTAGACTCATGTAATTAGTGCTTCTGCGTCTTGTACTTTATACCTTCAGAAGTGGTCATTTTAATTGTCTTTATTAATTCCAAACTCATCCCATCCTTCTGTAAACATTCCTAGTTATTGCATCAGATATACAGTAGAACCTCAGAATTACGAACACCTCAGGAATGAAGGTTGTTCGTAAAGCTGAAATATTTGTAACTCTGAACAAAACATTACAGTTCTTTCAAAAGTTTACAACTGAACATTGACTTAACACAGCTTTGAAACTTTACTATGCAGAAGAAAAATGCTGCTTTTAACCATCTTAATTTAAATGAAACAAGCACAGAAACAGTTTCCTTACCTTGCCAAATCAAATTTTTCAAAACTTTCCCTTTATTTTTTTAGTAGTTTACATTTAACACAGTACTATACTGTATTTGCTTCCGCCTCTCCCCCTGTTGCCTGATTGTGTACTTTTGGTATCAAATGGGACGTATGGTTGACTGGTCAGTTCATAATTCTGAGGCTCTATTACAGGGGCAGGCAAACTTTTTCGCCTGAAGGCCGCATTGGGTTTCTGAAATTGTATAGAGGGCTGGTTAGGGGAGGCTGTGCCTCCCCAACCAGCCAGGGCCCGACCCCCCCGGCTTCTCACCCCCAATGGCCCCCCCCGGGACTCCTGCCCCATCCAACCTCCCCTGCTCTCGGTCCCCTGACCGCCCCCAGACCCTCTGCCCCTAACTGCCCCCCTGCCACCCCATCCAACCCCCCCTCCTTCCTGACTGCCCCCCCGGGACCCCTGCCCCATCCATCCACCCCTTCTCCCTGACTGCCCCCAGACCCCTTGTCCCTAACTGCTCCCACCACCCCATCCAACCCCTCCTCTCCTTCCTGACTGCCCCCCCGGGACCCCTGCCCCATCCATCCACCCCTTCTCCCTGACTGCCCCCAGACCCCTTGTCCCTAACTGCTCCCACCACCCCATCCAACCCCTCCTCTCCTTCCTGACTGCCCCCCTGGGACTCTTGCCCCATCCATCCACTCCTTCTCCCTGACTGCCCCCAGACCCCTTGTCTCTAACGACCCCTTGTCCCTAACTGCCCCCCCACCCCATCCAACCCCTCCTCTCCTTCCTGACTGCCCCCCCGGGACCCCTGCCCCCTTTCAACCCCTCCATTCCCCACCCTCTGACTGCCCCAACCCATATGCACTCCCCTGCCCTCTATCCAACCCCCTCCCCTGCTGCTCCCTGACCATGCTGCCTAGAGCACCAGTGGCTGGCAGCACGGCTGCACCAGGACAGGCAGCCGCGTGGCACAGAGCACCGGGTCAGGCCAGGCTCTGCAGCTGCACTGCCCAGAGCATTGCGCCGCATGGCGGCATGGTTACAGGGGTGGTGGACAGCCTCCCAGGCCAGGAGTTCAGGGGCTGGGCAGGACAGGCCCACAGGCCGGATGTAGCCCATGGGCCGTAGTTTGCCCACCTCTGCTCTACTGTTTCATCCAGCTGGACCAGGCTGCAATGGTCAGCAAATGCCTGGCTTGAGAGTATGAGGAAGGCCTTTGAAATACCAGCAACAGAAAAAAGAGCCCTGATACCAAACACCACTATTACTGCTGCAATGAGCCATATGGCTACCAGTGAGCCATATGGCTGCCCTCAGATTGGGTCTGATCAGTGTAGTGAGAGAGAGCTGCATATGTCCAGCTGAGCCCACTGTTAAGACCTGGAGCAGCAAGTCCTTGGTCCTAGCTTAGGGACAGTTAATTCAGTCCAACTCTATCCAGCCAACTTCTCCTTCAGACACCGTGCTCAGTACTGGTTCATCAGTGGGTCGTACTGGAACGAACCCACCCTATGCTTCAGAGAGCAGCCATTGGTTACCAGCACTAATACTCAGGCACTGGCCAATCAGCACACTGCCCCTCAGGCAGCAGTCAATGGTTACCAACTATTAATACCAAGGCACCAACCAATCCGCTCCCTGTCCTTCAGCCATTGGTTACTAGCACTAATACCCAGGCACTGACCAATCAACTCACTGGTCCTCAGGGAGTGGTCATTGGTTACCAACAGTTAATACCCAGGCACCGACCAATCATCGTCTTGTCTAGGGGCAGGGGCTGCTCTTTTGGCAAAGTCCTCTCCCCCTTACCTGCGCCGCCCGCCGAAGGCAGCCTGGGCCGATCGCAGGGGCGGGCAGAAGCTGCCGCAAGTAGCCGTGATTACTCGCTCCCGTACGTTAGAGCAGAAGCTCTGTCCACGCCGGTCACAGAGTTGGGCCGGGCGGAAAGACAAGACGGGCAGACGCGATAGGAGAAGACGCAGCAAGAGCAGCAGTTCCGGTTTAGGCCATAGAGAGGCCAGGCTAGAACGGAACTCCCGGAAGGGGGTGTTGCTCCCGCGCTGCCCCTCTCCAAGATGGCGCAGGTAATCCTGCTCTCCGCCCTCTCTCCCCAGAGCTGCGCAAACTCCATAGAGCCGTCTCTAAGATGGCGGCGAGATCTGCCGAGGGGCTGGGCCGGGGTGGGTCAGGGCACACGGCTCGGGCCTAGGAACCTGCGGGGCTTTAACACGTCGAGCCCACAGCGTCCTCCGGGGTCCGTGCTGAGCAGCCAATGCGGGGGCGGAGGGGAGGTGTCAGGGCCGCGCTGGGGGGGCATGGATGGCAGGGGCATAGGACCGGCCTGAGGCGCTCTCCTGCCTCTAGGGGCCCTGGGTTGTGCTTCCACCCACCTAATCTACCGTAGGGCCAGTTCCCAGGCTTTACAGATCAGGAGCTGGATGTTAGTAACAAATGGGTTTCCCCCCGAATGTCGGGGTTTTGTGCTTTCATGTTATGCTGTCAGATTTTCTCTGCACATTGCACTCTAGAACCGTTCTTGGCATGTAATGAATGCAGATTCTCATGGAATCACTAGAGTCCGGGAGCAGCTGGGGCTTTACAGACATCAAAAGGCACAAAACTTGCACTAAAATTGCAGTAGTTGCTAACAGTGTTTGTGAAGCAAGGGGGTCCTACTCACACTCCTGGCTCCACCAAAACCAGGGCAGCTGACCCTTTCTCTCCGTCCCCCTCCAGGGTTGCCAGGTGTGTGGTTTTCAACCGGAATGCCTGGTTGAAAAGGGACCCTGCTGACCCGGCTGTTAAAAGTCTAATCAGCGGTGCAGCAGGGCTAAGGCAGGGTCCCTGCCTGCCGTGGCTCCGTGCAGCTCCCAGAAGCAGCGGCATGTCCCCTGCCCCCCCCCCCCCCCCCCCGGCTCCTAGGTGTAGGGGCAGCCAGGGGGCTCCATGTGCTGCCCCCACCCCAAGCACCAGCTCCTCAACCCCTTGCCCCTCCAGCTCTCTGAACCCCTCAGTCCCAGCCTGGAGCTCCCTACGGCACCCCAGCCCAGAGCCCCTCATTTTTGGCCCCACCCTGGAACCTGCACCACCAGCCCAGAGCCCACACTCCCTTCCACACTTCAGCCTGGAGCCCCCTCCCATACTCCGAACTGCTTGGCTCCCTCCCTCCCCAACCCGGATTGCACTCCAAACCGCTCATCCCTGGCCCCAGCCCAGAGTCCACACCCCCAGCTGGAGCCCTCACCCCCTCCCATGTCCCAATCTACTGCCTCAGCCCAGAGCCCCCTTCGACACCCTAAACTCCTCATTTCTGGCCCCACCTTAGAGCCTGCACCCCCAGATGGAGCCCTCACCCCCTTCCAACCCCCTGAGCCAGCCCAGTGAAAATGAGCGAGTCAGTGAGGGTGGGGAGAGTGAGCGACAGAGGGAGGGGGGATGGAGGGAGCGGAAGCTGGGCCTCGGAGGAGGAGTGGGGTAGAAGGTGGGGCAAGGCTGTTTGGTTTTGTGAGAGTAGAAAGTTGGTAACCCTACCCCACACACGGGTTTTGTCACCTTTAGAAAAATGTACCAGGGTTAATGTAGATTGTTCCCCCTTAATAAAGTGAAAAGCACCTTGTGTCCATGTACAGAAGTGCTTCAACCAGTGTTATGTAACAATTAGAGTATGCTCTGCCTGAAATTTTTAGGGGTAATACTTCAATCAATTGGGGATCAATCCAGCATGAACATTGGCACAATTGTGCATTACTGACTGACACAGCTTAGAAGTGACAGGCCCTTCAGCCAGTGAGCCTCCTTAGTTGCCAGCTAAGAGTCCCCTTTCAAACCATGACTTCCTCAGAGTACTCTTCCCCAGAAGTGGTCCCCCACTCCCTCCAGAAGCTCCATGTTCAACTAAGGGTTCCTGCATAGACATTCTAAGCTAATAATCCAGGTGTGAACTTCTGACACATTTCCCTCTGGGGTCCCCCTCCTAGCAGTGGCCTCCAGAGTATACAGTCTCCTGTTAAATGTTCCCCTCTGCCCATGAACCACCCCATTAACCCTCATCCCTGAAATGCCCTGCCCCCACTTCAGTCATACCTCTTGTCCTGGCCACCAGATGTCCCAAACTGAGCCAACTGTGGCTCACCAGCTGCAAGTACAGGTGCCAAATCATGACTTACGGCTGATGAACCAAATAATACAGATGCTTGGATTCCATTGACAGCAGTCCCCCGCACCTCCATACCCCCTCCCCCCCCGGGGCCAAAAGAAAGTGCCTTATTAGGGCTCTGCTTTGTCGGAGCTGTTTAAGTCCAACAGAGCAACATCATCTTTTGATGACGATGAATAATTTTTTGCAAAGGATTCAACAGTGTCACTGTTGAGCAGAGGTGGGCAAACCACGGCCTGCGGGCCACATCTGGCCCACGGGACCGTCCTGCCCAGCCCTTGAGCTCCCGGCCAGGGAGGCTAGCCCCAGCCCTCCCCTGCTGTCCTCCCTCCCATGCTGTTGTGTGGGTAGCACAGCTGGCTCCGGCTGGGCGGCGCAGCTGCTAGTCCTGCCGCTCTGAGCAGCATGGCGGGGGGGGGGGGGGTGTTGGATAAGGGGTAAGGGGTTCCAGGGGGCAGTCAGAGGACAAGGAGCAGGGGGGCTTCGATGAGTTGGAAGTTCTGGAGGGGGCGAGGGCCAGGCTGTTTGGGGAGGCACAGCCTTTCCTACCCGCCCCTCCATACAGTTTTGCAACCCTGATGTGGCTCTCGAGCCAAAAAGTTTCCCCACCCCTGCTGTAGAGTGTTCAGCACCAGATCCTGTGGGTATTTTGAGGTTTATAGGGGGATTGGATACTTTAGGGGCAGTAGTTGGATGATGTGGCCAGGATGCATTTTAAAGGGTGGGGTGAGGAGGTTGGATCTTCTTTGAGATCACAGCCCATCCACTCTACAGATGCATCAGTTTAAGGCAGCCCTAGTGTAGATGCAGGGTAAAGCTCAGACTGTTTCAGAGTGGCTAGTGTGGACACACTCAGTTCTTTGTGTTTCAAAAGTTGAAGCACAATGGATTGAGCATTTGTAATATTGAAAAGCTAATATTTAAGAAATTCAGTCAAAAAAGTGACAAAACTAACCAAATAATAAATATTAACATTATATAAAGAAGTTAGACCAGCAGGACAGTTTCATTGTGCAGACATCTAGATGGACTGATCTAAGAGAGTAGCTATCCAACAGTATCTGTGTATACCATAATATCTTAGAATGTCTTTTTTCATGTAAACTTTGTCCTTTTCTCAGCCTGTTCTGATGTTTGTTCTTGCTGCAAAAATCTAATTTTGAGTTTCATTTTACTTTCAGGTTGTTAAAATTACAAGACAATAAAGAATAGTGATGGAGCCGTTGGATACAGGATCTAAAGCAAAGAAAACTCTAGGAAACATTGACTATGTAGAGTCATCAGAATTTTCCCAAGGAATTCTGCCTACAAATAAGGATGTCATTCAGAACATGTTGTATCTGTTGCAACGCAAAAGAGTTGGGCAAGCACAACAGTCAAAAGAAGATGCAGCCCAATTGCTTGCTGAACTTCTGCAGGAACACTGGCTGTTTTGCAACTTACACACCATAGCAACAAAAAATATAAAGACTAATATTCTCAAAATGTATGAAGAATTCACAAAACTCTATCAAACTAGAAAGGAGAGACAAAATCAGTCATTTACAGAAAAGGCAGACACATTCAACAGGAGTTCAGAACAGCTCTTTGACATATTTTGTACAGACACAGTGATAAGAAATGAGATGGAACAATGCAGTGGTATAAAAATGACAGACGTTGAGTGGAAATTTCTTGAAGATCAAAGAAGTGAAAGAAAAATATACCATAAAGATATCATGGACAAGAAAGAAATTAAGATGATGGAAAGAAGAAAACTCCAGTGCCTGGAGCACTTGAGAAAAATTGCAGAAAAAAAAGAAGCAAGTGAAGTCAAAGAAGAGACTTACAAAACTGATGAGAAGTCAGATGAAGGTATAAGTGTAAATGAATCATATGTTGTAGAAGAGTTGGATGATGAAGGTGTTCCAGATTTTTCATCTAAAGGGAAAAGAAAGCATCTGTATTCCACATGGACTGCCAGCTCACCAACATCAGCTGGTGATAGTATGCCTCTTGAGTGTCAACATATACGTATAAGCATCAGGAAAGTTAGGCCTGGGTTCTATGAGACAGTTGACAAGTTTAAAAACTGCTAGTACATGTCCGTCTCAAGCCGAGGCTACTGTAGTAGAAGTTAGCAACAAAATGTGTAGGAGATCTTGAAATACCATGATCATTTGGAAGTCACTGATGTAGATACTCTAATATTATGTCTACACTACGGAATAAGGTCGAAATTATAGAAGTCGGTTTTTTAGAAATCAGTTTTATATATTCGAGTGTGTGTGTCCCCACAGAAAATGCTCTAAGTGCATTAACTCGGCGGAGTGCATCCACAGTACCGAGGCTAGAGTCGACTTCCGGAGCGTTGCACTGTGGATAGCTATCCCACAGTTCCTGCAGTCTCCGCTGCCCATTGGAATTCTGGGTTGAGATCCCAATGCCTGATAGGGCTAAAACATTGTCGCGGGTAGTTCTGGGTACATATCATCAGGCCCCCCTTCCCTCCCTCCCTCCGTGAAAGCAAGGGCAGACAATCGTTTCGCGCCTTTTTTCCTGAGTTACCTGTGCAGATGCCATACCACGGCAAGCATGGAGCCCGATCAGGTAACCGTCACAGTATGTCTCCTGGGTGCTGGAAGACGCGGTACGGCATTGCTACACAGTAGCAGCAACCCATTGCCTTCTGGCAGCAGACGGTGCAGTACGACTGGTAGCCGTCCTCGTCATGTCCGAGGTGCTCCTGGCCACGTTGGCTGGGAGCGCCTGGGCAGACATGAGCGCAGAGACTAAATTTAGAGTGACTTGACGAGGTCATTCTCTTTAGTTCTGCAGTCAGTCCTATTGAACCGTCTTATGGTGAGCAGGCAGGTGATACGGATTGCTAGCAGTCGTACTGTACCATCTTCTGCCGAGCAGCTATGAGATGTGGATGGCATGCAGTCCTTCTGCACCGTCTGCTGCCAGCCAAAGATGTAAAAGATAGATGGAGTGGATCAAAACAAGAAATAGACCAGATTTGTTTTGTACTCATTTGCTTCCCCCCCTCCCATGTCTAGGGGACTCATTCCTCTAGGTCACACTGCAGTCACTCACAGAGAAGGTGCAGCGAGGTAAATCTAGCCATGTATCAATCAGAGGCCAGACTAACCTCCTTGTTCCAATAAGAACAATAACTTAGGTGCACCATTTCTTATTGGAACCCTCCGTGAAGTCCTGCCTGAAATACTCCTTGATGTAAAGCCAGCCCCTTTGTTGATTTTAGCTCCCTGAAGCCAACCCTGTAAGCCGTGTCCTCAGTTGCCCCTCCCTCCATCAAAGCAACGGCAGACAATCGTTCCGCGCCTTTTTTCTGTGTGGACGCCGTACCAAGGCAAGTATGGAGTCCGCTCAGCTCACTTTGGCAATTAGGAGCACATTAAACACCACACGCATTATCCAGCAGTATATGCAGCACCAGAACCTGGCAAAGCGATACTGGGCGAGGAGGCAACGTCAGCGCGGTCACGTGAGTGATCAGGACATGGACACAGATTTCTCTGAAAGCATGGGCCCTGCCAATGCATGCATTGTGGTGCTAATGGGGCAGGTTCATGCTGTGGAACGCCGATTCTGGGCTCGGGAAACAAGCATAGACTGGTGGATCCGCATAGTGTTGCAGTGATTCCCAGTGGCTGCGAAACTTTCGCATGTGTAAGGGCACTTTCATGGAACTTTGTGACTTGCTTTCCCCTGCCCTGAGGTGCATGAATACCAAGATGAGAGCAGCCCTCACAGTTGAGAAGCGAGTCGTGATAGGCCTGTGGAAGCTTGCAACGCCAGACAGCTACCGGTCAGTTGGGAATCAATTTGGAGTGGGCAAATCTACTGTTGGGGCTGCTGTGATGCAAGTAGCCCACGCAATCAAAGATCTGCTGATATCAAGGGTAGTGACCCTGGGAAATGTGCAGGTCATAGTGGATGGCTTTGCTGCAATGGGATTCCCTAACTGTGGTGGGGCCATAGACGGAACCCATATCCCTATCTTGGCACCGGAGCACCAAGCCGCTGAGTACATAAACCGCAAGGGGTACTTTTCAATAGTGCTGCAAGCTCTGATGGATCACAAGGGACGTTTCACCAACATCAACGTGGGATGGCCGGGAAAGGTACATGACGCTGCATCTTCAGGAACTCTGGTCTGTTTCAAAAGCTGCAGGAAGGGACTTTATTCCCAGACCAGAAAATAACTGTTGGGGATGTTGAAATGCCTATAGTTATCCTTGGGGACCCAGCCTACCCCTTAATGCCATGGCTCATGAATCCGTACACAGGCAGCCTGGACAGTAGTCAGGAGCTGTTCAGCTACAGGCTGAGCAAGTGCAGAATGGTGGTAGAATGTGCATTTGGACATTTAAAGGCGCACTGGCGCAGTTTACTGACTCGCTTAGACCTCAGTGAAACCAATATTCCCACTGTTATTCCTGCTTGCTGTGTGCTCCACAATATCTGTGAGAGTAAGGGAGAGACATTTATAGCAGGGTGGGAGGTTGAGGCAAATCGCCTGGCTGCTGGTTACGCGCAGCCAGACACCAGGGCGGTTAGAAGAGCACAGGAGGGCGTGGTACGCATCAGAGAAGCTTTGAAAACCAGTTTCGTGACTGGCCAGGCTACGGTGTGAAAGTTCTGTTTGTTTCTCCTTGATGAAACCCCCCTCCCCTTGGTTCACTCTACTTCCCTGTAAGCTAACCACCCTCTCCTCCTCCCTTCAATCACCGCTTGCAGAGGCAATAAAAGTCAATGTTGCTTCACATTCATGCATTCTTTATTCATTCATCACACAAATAGGGGGATGACTACCAAGGTAGCCCAGGAGGGGTGGTGGAGGAGGGAAGGAAAATGCCACACAGCACTTTAAAAGTTTACAACTTTAAAATTTATTGAATGCCAGCCTTCTTTTTGGGCAATCCTCTGTGGCGGAGTGGCTGGTTGGCCGGTGGCCCCCCCACCGTGTTCTTGGGCGTCTGGGTGTGGAGGCTATGGAACCTGGGGAGGAGGGCGGTTGGTTACACAGGGGCTGTAGTGGCAGTCTGTGCTCCAGCTGCCTTTGCTGCAGCTCAACCATACACTGGAGCATACTGGTTTGGTCCTCCAGCAGCCTCAGCATTGAATCCTGCCTGCTCTCATCACGCTGCCGTCACATTTGAGCTTCAGCCCTGTCTTCAGCCCGCCGCTTACTCTCTTCAGCCCGCCACCTCTCCTCCCGGTCATTTTGTGCTTTCCTGCACTCTGACATTATTTGCCTCCACGCATTCGTCTGTGCTCTGTCAGTGTGGGAGGACAGCATGAGCTCAGAGAACATTTCATCTCGAGTGCGTTTTTTTTTTCTTTCTAAGCTTCACTAGCCTCTGGGAAGAAGATCCTGTGATCATTGAAACACATGGAGCTGGTGGAGAAAAAAAAAGGGACAGCGGTATTTAAAAAGACACATTTTATAAAACAGTGGCTACACTCTTTCAGGGTAAACCTTGCTGTTAACATTACATACATAGCACATGTGCTTTCGTTACAAGGTGGCATTTTGCCTCCCCCCACCGCGTGGCTACCCCCTCAACCCTCCCCCCTCCCTGTGGCTAACAGCGGGGAACATTTCTGTTTAGCCACAGGCAAACAGCCCAGCAGGAATGGGCTCCTCTGAGTGTCCCCTGAAGAAAAGCACTCTATTTCAAGCAGATGACCATGAATTATATCTCACTCTCCTGAGGATAACACAGAGAGATAAAGAACGGATGTTGTTTGAACGCCAGCAAACATACACTGCAATGCTTTGTTCTACAATGATTCCCGAGTACGTGTTACTGGCCTGGAGTGGTAAAGTGTCCTACCATGAAGGACGCAATAAGGCTGCCCTCCCCAGAAACCTTTTGCAAAGGCTTTGGGAGTACATCCAGGAGAGCCGTGAATGCCTGAACAAAGTAATCCTTTCACATGCTTGCTTTTAAACCATGTATAGTATTTTAAAAGGTACACTCACCGGAGGTCCCTTCTCCGCCTGCTGGGTCCAGGAGGCAGCCTTGGGTGGATTCGGGGGGTACTGGCTCCAGGTCCAGGGTGAGAAACAGTTCCTGGCTGTTGGGAAAACCGGTTTCTCCGCTTGCTTGCTGTGAGCTATCTACAACCTCCTCCTCATCATCATCTTCTTCGTCCCCAAAACCTGCTTCCGTATTGCCTCCATCTCCATTGAAGGAGTCAAACAACAGAGCTGGGGTAGTGGTGGCTGAACCCCCTAAAATGGCATGCAGCTCATCATAGAAGTGGCATGTTTGGGGCTCTGACCCGGAGCGGCCATTTGCCTCTCTGGTTTTCTGGTAGGCTTGCCTCAGCTCCTTCAGTTTCACGCGGCACCGCTTCGGGTCCCTGTTATGGCCTCTGTCCTTCATGCCCTGGGAGATTTTGACAAAGGTTTTGGCATTTCGAAAACTGGAACGGAGTTCTGATAGCACGGATTCCTCTCCCCATACAGCGATCAGATCCCGTACCTCCCGTTCGGTCCATGCTGGAGCTCTTTTGTGATTCTGGGACTCCATCATGGTCACCTGTGCTGATGAGCTCTGCATGGTCACCTGCAGCTTGCCACGCTGGCCAAACAGGAAATGAGATTCAAAAGTTTGCGGTTCTTTTCCTGTCTACCTGGCCAGTGCATCTGAGTTGAGAGCGCTGTCCAGAGCGGTCACAATGGAGCACTCTGGGATAGCTCCCGGAGGCCAATACCGTCGAATTGTGTCCACAGTACCCCAAATTCGAGCCGGCAAGGCCGATTTAAGTGCTAATCCACTTGTCAGGGGTGGAGTAAGGAAATCGATTTTAAGAGCCCTTTAAGTCGAAATGAAGGGCTTCATCGTGTGGACGGGTGCAGGTTTACATCGATTTAATGCTGCTAAATTCGACCTAAAGTCCTAGTGTAGACCAGGGCTAACGTTCAGAAATATCCACCTTGGAGGGAAGAGCATTGAAGTAATGAGATTGGGAGAAACTGTAAAAGATTATGAACTCCAAAGGAAAAAGAAGTCCTTAACTAATGATATGAAGGCTTAGAGATCTGGCGGTTATGGAGCACAACAAGTCTCTTCATCTAAGGCCCTGTCTATACTAGACTTTTTTGGGGGAAAACTCCCACCATTGCAGCTCTACTAGTGATAACAATGGTGGGCCAATAGTGTCGACAGGACTCCAGTTGACTACTGGGGAGTAATACAAAATTGTTGATAAAGCTAATTTAAAGTACAGATGCTGAGCAGTCACAACTCCCATTAATTTCAGTGGGAATTGAGGATGCTCAGTACCTTTTAGAATTGGGACTAATTATCTTTGTCCTTCGACTGCTTTGAAATCCCAGTCCCAGGGAGTACCTACTTAAATTAGTAGTTTTAATGTTGCATTTCAGATTCATATGGAATAAAGAACTACTGCTGGTATTGTGAAGGAGGTATTGTGAATGGCCTTGCCTCTCAGGCTCAAGTATATGTATCTACATTATCTCTCTCCCTCAAAGGATGTAACTGTCTGCCTCTCTGAATAATATACTTAGCTTTTCTTATTGGTTACTTGGTTAACTTTCACATAAATAACTGCTGAAGTCCCTTAAGGATTTATTCCAAAATATTAACCAAACTCAGTTCAGTAAACATAGTTTTTACTCTGTCATTAACAAAGTTTAAAAGCAAATTAAATTTAATGATTGCATGCCACATTTAAACTTCTTGCCTTCAAGACCTGAGATATATATTAGACCTTTAACCAGTCACTGGGCACTAACAGCAGCAGCACTGCTTGAACAACAAATGTGGCCAGTCTTAGATCTTGGAACAGTATGATTTTCAATCCCTGCTGTAAGACCTACTTCACACTACACATACAGCAAGTGATGTAAACTGAAATGTATTAAACAGGAACCCAGCGTGGTTTGAATATGATTTTTAACACTGTTGTGTAGTGCTTTGATAATGTTCCTAGTTTGTAGAGGTTAAGGCTAGATGGGACCATTAGATCATCTAATCTAACCCCTTGTAAATCAGAGGCCAGATGTCCAGCGCTTGCATTATTTACATGATCCTTTGAGGAGATACCCAAGAGTCAGTATGTATTCGTTATCATGGCATCTCTGAGCACTCAATGCCTATTTTGTTATGCTAACACCCACTTTATCTTACGCATATTTCTAATGGTTTTAACATCTTTTCCTTATCTGTATTTTTAATCCCATTTCTCTTGAGGATTCCCACTGCTAATTGGTTTATTAGTCACTTACATCACAATAATTATATATATGTCAATTAGTTACCATTTGCCTGCTATAGCCATGTTGGTCCCAGGATATTAGAGGGACAAGGTGGGTGAGGTAATATTGTTTATTGGACCAGCTTCTGTTGGTGAAAGAGACAAGCTTTTGCTCTTATACAGAGCTCTTCTTCAGGTCAGGCAAAGGTACTCAGGTCTGGTCTACACTACAGACCTATATCGGTATAAATATGTTGCTCAGGGGTGTGAAAATCCACATTTTCATACCTCTGAGCGACATAGTTATACTAACTTAACCCCCCCATGTAGACAGCACTATGTTGGTGCGGAGGTGGATTAACTACACTGACCGGAGAGCTCTCTCCTGTCAGCTTAGAGCAGTGGTTTTCAAAGTGTGGGGCGTGACCCAGTACTGGGTTGCGGAATGTAAGGCATTGGGTTGCAGTGGCTCTGGTCAGCACTGCTGACTGGGCCGTTAAAAGTCCCGTCGGCGGTACTGCCCAGCTAAGGCAGGCTAGTCCCTACCTGTTCTGACACCGTGCTGCACCCCGGAAGCGGCCGGCAGCAGGTCCAACTCCTAGGCAGGGGGGCCACGGGGCTCTGCACACTGTCCCCACCCCGAGCACTGGTTCTGGCACTCCCATTGGCCAGTTCCCAGCCAATGGGAGATGGGGGGTGTGTGTGCCTGCAAGCGAGAGTCTCTTGCGCACCTCTGCCTAGCAGCCGGACCTGCTGCTGGCCGCTTCCAGGGTGCAGCGTCGTCTGCGGTGCCAGGACAGGCAGGAAGCCTGCCTTAGCACCCCCGCTGACCGGGAGCTGCCCGAGGTAAGCCCACGCCCCAATCCCCTGCCCCAGCCTGGAGCTCCCCCAAACCCCTCATCACCAGCCCCACCCCAGAGCCCTGACTCCCTCTCAGACCCCTAGCCCCACCCCACAGCCCTCACCCCTGCACCCCAACCCTTTGCCCCAGCCCTGAGCCCTTCCCACCCCTTATCCCCAGCTCTGTTGGGTCACGGGCATCAACAATTTTCTTCAATTGGATTGCCAGAAAAAAAGTTTGAAAACCACTGTGTCTTCATTAAAGCGCTACAGTGGTGCAGCTGCACCAATGCAGCCTTTTAACAGTATACTTGCCTTCAGTGTCACAGCTAAGGACAAGGTGGAGCAGATAAGGAGTTAACACGTTGCAAAGAGACGATTCAATGTGAAGTGTGCAGTTAACACCTCCGCAGTCATAGGACAGAGGAGGGTTAGTGGGTTACAAATTGTTGTAATGAGCCATAAACCCAGTGTTTTTATTGTGTCCATGATTTTTAGTGTCCAGTTAAGTTATGAATTTAAGCTCTCAGGCTCTATTCAAGGGGTTTTGCAGGTTTCCTTTGATATAAGAACTGAGAGGTCAAATATAGAGTGATTGTTGCAGGCGAAGGGCTTTCTGCAGTAAGCAGCAGCCATGAGGGGTAAGAGGCAGGGAGTCATATGATGTCCCATCTAAACTGCACCAAAATAATATGTTAGGTTTTTAAGAAGTATTTCTGCCCTAATAGCACCAATAGTGACCAAACAGACAAATCTTAAAATGTGTAAGAAGAACTTTGCGAGATAACAGTCTGTTTGGCAAAACCACTTACCAGAAGTTTTGGTTGAAAAGATACCATTGATTGCTTTTGTATGTTCTTTAATTTGTAATACTTCCATTTGTTTACCTATAGTTATCACTGTCTATTCTTAAATTTTGACAAAAACAAATTAAATTCAACTAGTGGGGTCTAATTGGTTAAAGAATTGTTTCATAATGGTCTAGGATTGGTGAAAAATACGGTTTTGTAGTACTTCAGTTTAAAATGATTGGTTAAGGTACAGCTTAGTAGGACCCAGGTTTTAACTATATATAAACTGGGGTCCAAAAGGAAGTTCTTTGGAAACCTAACTCCAGGACACAGCCCAAGATCAGAGTTGCCAGACCTCAACATCCTGCAATCATACTGTGCTGAAGCCCAGGACGATCTAATCTTGACTGGCCACCAAGAAAAGTTTGTCTGCCTTGGGGCGGGGAAAACACCACAGCAGCCTAACACTGTAGCATTTAAGTTCAGAAAGAGGAACTACACAAAAATGAGGAAGTTAAACAGAAAGTAAAAAGTACAGCACGAGAAGTGAAATCCCTGTAAGTTGCATGGAAACTTTTTAAAGATACCATAATAGAGGCTCAACTTAAATGTATACCCCAAATTAAAAAACATAGTAAGAGAACCAAAAAAGTGCCTCCATGGCTAAACAACAAAATAAAACAAGCAGTGAGAGGCAAAAAAGCATCCTTTAAAAAGTGGAAGTTAAATCCTAGTGAGGAAAATAAAAGGAGCATAAACTCTGGCAAATGAGGAGTAAAAATATAATTAGGAAGGCCGAAAAACAATTTGAAAACAGCTAGCCAAATATAAAAAAAAAAAAAGTATATCACAAGCAGGAAGCTTGCTAAACAACCAGTGGGGCCACTAGATAATTGAGATGCTAAAGGAGTACTCAAAGACAATAAGGCCATTGCAGAGAAACTACTGTAAATGAATTCTTTGCATCGGTCTTCATGGCTGAGGATGTGAGGGAGATTCCCAAACCTGAGCCATTCTTTTTAGGTGACAAATCTGAGGAACTGTCCCAGATTGAGGTGTCATTAGAGGAGGTTTTGGAACAAACTGATAAACTAAACAGTAATAAATCACCAGGACCAGATGGTATTCACCCAAGAGTTTTGAAGGAACTCACATGTGAAATTGCAGGATTACTAATTGTAAGTCTGTAACCTATCATTTAAATTAGCTTCTGTACCAAATGACTGGAGGATAGCTAATGTGACACCAATTTTTAAAAAGGGCTCCGGAGGTGATCCCAGCAATTACAGGCCAGTAAACCTAACTTTTGTGCTGGGCAAACTGGTTGAAACTATAGTAAAGAACAAAATTGTCAGACACATAGATGAACATAATTTGTTGGGGAAGAGTCAACATGGTTTTTGTAAAGGAAAATCATGCCTCACCAATCTATTAGAATTCTTTGAGGGGGTCAACAAGCACGTGGACAAGGGGGAATCCAGTGGATTTTCAGAAAGCCTTTGACAAGGCCTCTCACCAACAGCTCTTCAACAAAGTAAGCTGTCATGTGATCAGAGGGAAGGTCCTCTCATGGATTGGTAACTGGTTAAAAGATATGAAACAAAGGGTGGGAATAAATGGTCAGTTTTCAGAATGGAGAGAGGTAAATAGTGGTGTCCCTCAGGGGTCTGTACTGGGCCCAGTCCTATTCAACATATTCATAAATGATCTGGAAAAAGGGGTAAACAGTCAGGTGGCAAAATTTGCAGACAATACAAAATTACTCAAGATAGTTAAGAGTAGCAGCCGTGTTAGTCTGTATTCGCAAAAAGAAAAGGAGTACTTGTGGGTCCTTTTCTTTTCAAGATAGTTAAGTCCCAGGCAGACTGCGAAGAACTACTAAAGGATCTCTCAAAACTAGGTGACTGGGCAACAAAATGGCAGATGAAATTTAATGCTGATAAATGCGAAGTAATGCACATTTGAAAACATAATCCCAACTATACACATAAATGATGGGGTCTAAATTAACTGTTACCACACAAGAGATCTTGGTGTCATTGTGAATAGTTTTCTGAAAACATTCACTCAATGTGCAGCAGCAGTCAAAAAAACGAACAGAATGCTGGGAATCATTAGGAAAGGAATAGATAAGACAGAAAAGATCATATTCCCTCTATGTAAATCCATGGTAACGTTGCGTGCAGATGTGGTCACCCCATCTCTAAAAAGATTTATTGGACTTGGAAAAGGTTCAGAGAAGGGCAACAAAAATGATTAGGGGTATGAAATGGTTTCAGTATGAGGAGAGATTAATAAAACTGGGATTTTTCAGCTTGGAAAAGAGACGACTAAGTGGGGATATGATTGAGGCCTATAAAATCGTGACTGGTGTGAAGAAACTGAATAAGGAAGTGTTGTTTATGCCCTCTCATAACACAAGAACTAGGGGTCACCAAATGAAATTAATTGGCAGCAGGTTTAAAACAAACAAAAGGAAGTATTTCTTCGCACAATACACAGTCAAGCTGTGGAACTCTTTGCCCGGGGATGTTTTGAAGGTCAAGATTATAACAGGGGTCAAAAAAGAACTAGATGAATTCATGGAGGATAGGTCCATCAATAGTTATTAGCCAGGATGGGCAGGGATGGTGTCCCTAGCCTCTGTCAGAAGCTGGGAATGAGCAACAGAGAATGGATCACTTGATGGTTATCTGTTCTGTTCATTCCCTCTGGGGTACCTGGCATTGGCCACTGTCAGAAGACAGGATACTGGGCTAGATGGACTTTTGGTCTGACTCAGTATGGCCGTTCTTATGATCTTTTCCCTACAATCCATTCCCATTGATTCCCCTCCCCATAACTCCCTCCTCTCTCCCCTTATTCTGCTACTGTTCTACCCCCTAATATTCCTCCCCTTTGGGGAAGCATTCATGTGTCTAATTTTTCTTCCCCAAATACTTTGATTACATTCCCCTCAAAATAAAACTGCCCCCCAAGACTCACAAATGCTAGTATCTTTTAGCCACTTTATGCAAAACTCCTTTTGTCTTAGGTGGGGGCTTGTGAGAAACTTATCCTTAGTTCTGTTAATTGAAGGGCGAGTTCATAACCAACATTCTCAGTGAGCTCTGTGATTCATCTAATCCAATGGTTCTCAACCCATGGACTGCTTGCAGCCCATATGATATCCTCAAGGCCATAAAGGTATAATATATATAGTGTGGATATGGCCCACATAATGCTTGAGAGCTGCATATGTGGCCCATAATGGTAAATAGGCTGAGAACCACTGATATAGTCATTTGTACCTCTCAGTTTAACAGTACAAGGCAGCAGAAGGGAACTGATTTTTGGTAGGGGCCTATAACTTGGAATACTTTGGGCAAATAGCCCCAAATTTTGGATCACTAATGCTGCCCCCTGACTGCATGAGGCACACCAAATTTGGAAGCAATCTGGTTAACCATTTGGATGTTAGAGCACTGACAAGAGTCAAGCTTTAAAGCATATAAAACAGGAATGGAAATCCTCTAGCTGCCTTTTTTTTTTTTTTTTTTGAGTATGCACATTGTCTTAGAACCATTCTCAACATAGATCTCCAAAGGTTTAGTGTGTACTATGCATTACCTGAGGAAATGTGCCCAGAGTGAGCCCACTGTGACCCACACCATATCAATAGTTTGATCTCTAGCTCCACACAAATAAAAACCACCTAGAAACTCAAGTGACCCCAAATCTGGGGCCTGAAGCCTAAGCCCTGCACTCTCCTGAGCAACACAGATTTGCAAAGGAATCTGACTGAATGTTAATGTTAGAGGACTTTGAATGGGCAATCTTTAAACAGAAGTCAGGATGCAGCCTTAACTCTAGTGGTGCAGTAGCACCACTGTCATATTGCACTCATCAGCAGAGCTGCCATAAACATTTACAACCTTTTCCTGAAACCCTTCACCAGAGAACTGGAGCTGGGCCTAGCTTGTTCCCAGAAACTTTGTGGGAGTCTTCTGAGTCCTTAGCCAAGGACAGGGCTCAGAGGGATTGTGGAGCAGGTATGAGGTGGGGAGACTAAAGGGTCATGTTGTACGCCTACAAACTTTGTGAAAAGGCAATTTACTTTATAAATTTAGGTTACTGAATTGCATCCTACAATATTTTCTACTCCTCAGAAGAGGCCAACAACTCAGCACACACATAATGACCAGCCTTACAGTATAAAGGAAGTGTAAGGAAGAGCTGGGGATGGGAGAAGAACAAAAAATGTTGGTAAGTAAACACATTTCAACTGTTAAAGGGGCAAGAGAGGTCATAAACAAGTGACTATATTCAGCCTTGAATTACAGTGCTTTACAGTGAATTACAGTACAACCCTGTGATAATCTGTAGCCCTAAGTAAGCAACAGTTTTCTTTTTCTTCCTAGATTGTGTCTCTACATGTGATGTCAGTTTATTTCAGCCAACATGGGCTGCTTAGATTTTCAACTCAGAGCTGAATTTCTCTGCCATCATCTTCTAGCACTACATGCTGTGTGCAATACAGGCCTGATCCAACCATCACTGAAGTCAATGGCAAGACTCCAATGACTTCACTGAGAACAGGAGCAAGTGT
The DNA here is from genome assembly GCF_965140235.1 of Caretta caretta. Classification (NCBI taxonomy): domain Eukaryota; kingdom Metazoa; phylum Chordata; order Testudines; family Cheloniidae; genus Caretta; species Caretta caretta. The sequence continues at coordinate 56,794,036 of NC_134214.1, forward strand.
TAAGAGACAAATCACTAGTGATACAATTACATAGGAGAGTTTCTGGATGAAAAAAAACAGATGCCCTGGAAAGTACATAAATTCTGAGGTGAGTCTTAGTTCGTTACAAGAACAAAGAAACGTATTGTGAGTAACTCCAATATATTGAGGGTTGGGTTACTTTTGCCTTGCATAAACAGCAATCTCTGAATTTCTTTCATCAAGGTTAATATTGAAACAAAATTATCTACAGCTAGCAATTAGCTGACACTAATCATAGAATATCAGAGTTGGAAGGGACTTCAGGAGGTCATCTAGTCCAACCCCTTGCTCAAAGCAGGACCAATCCCCAATTTTTGCCCCAGATCCCTAAATGGCCCCCTTAAGGATTGAACTCACAAGCCTGGGTTCAGCAGGCCAATGCTCAAACCACTGACCTATCCCTCCCCCCTAATGAACACTATGGGAAGAGATTATACTTCATAGGGAAAGTAGTACTGATCATTGAATGGTGTAAGAGCAGAGATACTCCATTTGGAAATCTGAATGATTCTGTAGCTTCCAAGTTTCACCAGGCATTCATCATTAATAGTTACCCAAACACATGGAACAGATCTACACAAGGACTTTTGAAAAGCCCACCTTTACCATGGTGAAGGTGATCTCCCATTTATTCTGAAATAAAGGATCCCTTCCTGCTAGGTGGTGGAGTATAAAGTTTGTTTCCCACAGTATACAGCATCCCTGAGGAAGCAGTTGCATATAAAAGTTTCATTTTTCAGTGTGAATATATTGCTTATTGTACAGAACCCCTATGCAAACTGGTGCTTGTCATATTGTAAATGCCAAACCATGCCCTGCTGCTCCATGGGTGAGGAGCCCAGCCAACATCCTTAGTAGTCTCTTTGCACTCCATACCAAGCTGGCCTGGCTCCCGACCACAAGCTGGTGTGGGGCTCCCCTCTGCAGGAGACAGCAGTTTTCAGCATTTTACTCATAGAAAAGATAGACTTCAATTACAGAAGTTGAAAGAATATTCACCTAAAGAGTTAGAGTGCAGCTTGTGTAGCAAGCAACTGTGGAAGAGGCAAGCCTCAAAACACATACTCATCCTGCTCATGGGCTGAAACACAAATGCATTTGAAGTTTTGAGCATCCGTTATTAGAAGGGTTCACTGACAAAACAAAAACTGAAGGTTGGGTGGAAACAACAGAAGTGTATCAACTAATAATTTCAAAATTAAGGTCCTGATCCTGCAATCACACATGTGCATAACTTTACCCCCATGAGTATTGATTTCAAATTGCTTGGAAAGTTAGGGATGTATTTAAGGTTTTGCAGGTTCTGTTCCTAAGAGGAGCAGGAAACTACCCTCGTCATTCTGACAATATGAGCAGGTCAGAATTTCAGGTACTGCCAAACAGTTTACTGCCATCAAATCAATAGAATTATTCAAAAGCTGACATGTGTGTCATCCAGCTGTCTTTGTTTTGTAATACAACCACACAACTGGTATAAGCAGCAGCCAGACCTTAAACACTTCCGAAATCAGATGTGACCGGGGCTGAATAAACAAAAATATTCCTACATACTTTATACTGGTTAAAAAACCAAACTTGGCATAAATAGTAAATCATACAGCAAGCTGCACACAAGGCCTATGACAACTGGAGAATCTTCTGTGGCCACTAAATGCCAGAGAGTGTTTGCAAAATGCGTATTCACTATTTCATACAAACATTACGGATCTGACTGTGCACCTACTGTAGTTTTACATCTGGCTAAAATTAACTAAGCAATTTTGTTTTCACAAATTTAAAATAATCTGCAGGGTTTAAGTGAAGTGAGCGGGGAAAAATAATGACAAACTCTCAAAGTCAAACTGAGTAAATGAGCTTAATTAGAGATGCCTTCCCAGCTCCAATCAAGCTTCAGAAGCTCATCTTTGGGACCCAATTGGTTCCTCAATAATAATATTTTTTCCCCTCCCTCCACAGATTAACCTGTATAAAGAGCCCAAGGAAGTGTTGCATGCTAAAGGGAAAAGACTGGATTTCAGAGACACCAAGCTTAGCTACTAACTAACATATTTCAGTGTGGCTGGTGGATGTACAACCAACCAACCAACCACCCACCCTTTCTGTATCTTCGTGTACACATGCACACAGAGGAGAATACCTACCACCCAGCCTTATTGAACAGCGTGGGCAAAGAGTCAGCACTTCAGGCATAGCACATCCAGTCTGGTGGTGTCTTGGCCCAGGGACAGGTGAGGAACAGTCAGAGAGGAGCGCTAGGAGAAGAAATTCATGCAAAGTGACGTTAACATGAGTATACAAATGTGAGTGCAATAACTGAACTTAATGGGATTCCTGGGTTCAGCTCAATAGCCAGTGATTGACAGCTGAGCTGGCTATTGGTGACAAGACACCTAGGTTTCTATTAAAAGGGAAGTTTTGGCAATTGTCTTGACGCAGCAAGTCCTGTCCTAAGTAAGATGCACATTCTTCTCCCTGTTTCAGTGCCTGCCTTTCCCAGAACCAGGCTTCATAGGGAATGATGTAAGAGCATAGGCAGCACGGGTGCCTCAGTTACTGCAGTCCGAGTCTCTCCCAGCGGTGTTGATCTGTAGGGGAGATCCTCCTGCTCCAGCTGAAATCCCCACAAATACGGATTCATTACAGGATGTCCAGCGCTGACAGGCCCTTGGGAGAAGGGGACCTGCGGCAGCTGCTGAAGCTATACCGCACGGAGATCTCCATGGCAGTGGATGACGTTTTCCCATTGCTTCATGGACTTGCTGATCATGACGTTGTCACAGAGGAGATGTTCAAGGTGAGAAGAACACGGGCATGCCATGCTAAGTGACCTGCTCTAGTGAGGATTATAACCCTAGAAGTAGTTTGAATGTGGATACCTGTAAATCTGGAAGAAGGGCTCTCAGAGGTGTGAGGAACTGTAAAAGGGATTGTCAGTGTCTCAGTGGGGGGAGGAAAGTGTCATATTTTAAGCTCACTTTGGGAATTACTGGGGTTATGACTACATTCCTTTGGGACTGGGCAATGATTGTGCACTGCTCTGTATGTGCACATGTACATATACATGTGCATGCATATAGACCAAGATTTTCAAGTAACTAGTGATTATGGGTGCCCAATGAGAGTCACCTCAAAAGGGCAGAAGTTTCAGAAAGTGCTGAGTACCCACCATCTGGATGAAGGGAAAGCAGTGGATGTATTGTTTCTTGACTTTAGCAAAGCTTTTGACACGGTCTCCCACAGTATTCTTGTCAGCAAGTTAAGGAAGTATGGGCTGGATGAATGCACTATAAGGTGGGTAGAAAGCTGGCTAGATTGTCGGGCTCAACGGGTAGTTATCAATGGCTCATTGTCTAGTTGGCAGCCGGTATCAAGTGGAGTGCCCCAAGGGTCGGTCCTGGGGCCGGTTTTGTTCAATATCTTCAGAAATGATCTGGAGGATGGTGTGGATTGCACTCTCAGCAAATTTGCGGATGATACTAAACTGGGAGGAGTGATAGATACGCTGGAGGGGAGGGATAGGATACAGAAGGACCTAGACAAATTGGAGGATTGGGCCAAAAGAAATCTGATGAGGTTCAATAAGGATAAGTGCAGGGTCCTGCACTTAGGACGGAAGAACCCAATGCACAGCTACAGACTAGGGACCGAATGGCTAGGCAGCAGTTCTGCGGAAAAGGACCTAGGGGTGACAGTGGACGAGAAGCTGGATATGAGTCAGCAGTGTGCCCTTGTTGCCAAGAAGGCCAATGGCATTTTGGGATGTATAAGTAGGGGCATAGCGAGCAGATCGAGGGACGTGATCGTTCCCCTCTATTCGACATTGGTGAGGCCTCATCTGGAGTACTGTGTCCAGTTTTGGGCCCCACACTTCAAGAAGGATGTGGATAAATTGGAGAGAGTCCAGTGAAGGGCAACAAAAATGATTAGGGGTCTGGAACACATGAGTTATGAGGAGAGGCTGAGGGAGCTGGGATTGTTTAGCCTGCAGAAGAGAAGAATGAGGGGGGATTTGATAGCTGCTTTCAACTACCTGAAAGGGGGTTCCAAAGAGGATGGCTCTAGACTGTTCTCAATGGTAGCAGATGACAGAACGAGGAGTAATGGTCTCAAGTTGCAGTGGGGGAGGTTTAGACTGGATATTAGGAAAAACTTTTTCACTAAGAGGGTGGTGAAACACTGGAATGCGTTACCTAGGGAGGTGGTAGAATCTCCTTCCTTAGAGGTTTTTAAGGTCAGGCTTGACAAAGCCCTGGCTGGGATAATTTAACTGGGATTTGGTCCTGCTTCGAGCAGGGGGTTGGACTAGATGACCTTCTGGGGTCCCTTCCAACCCTTATATTCTATGATTCTATGATCTGAAAGTCAGTTGTCAAGCTGAGCACCCCAAACCACTGGGCACTTCTGAAAAGCTTGACTGGAGCTCCAGATTTATACTCTTGAAAAGGAATTGGAAAAACTGGAAATATTCCATTGAGGGACCAGGTGTATTTCCTTGATCTGTATCTGACGCTCTGATTCCCTCCCCCACTTCAGCTAGCTGGGAGTCTCATCAGCAAGGATGATCGTACTGGCACAAGCTAGTGCAGATAGTGTGGATAGAGACATTTGAAATATAGTTGTAGTAAAACTGCCTGGTGAGTTATATATAATGCTCAAGGTTAAAATAGGGAAGGAGAAACAACTGCAGGATACATGCTGCAGAGCTGACCTCTTCCTTTTTCAGCTGCCCTCCCCAGAGGGTGAAAACTGCTGTGTCTTACTTGGGGGCAGTGTTTTCAGGAGTTTTCTCTTGAATCAGCAGAGGCCTCAATTCCTGCAGGTGGCTGCTGGACTCCATTTGAGTCATTAGGTGGGGCTTTTAAATACTGCTATTTTTATTCTTACACAGCACCCCCTTCTGTCTGGAATGTAATACTGCAAGGAAGTCAGCATGGCAGCTCCTCGCAAGGAGCAGAACGTTGAATACTCAGTGTGTTTGTTGTCATTCTGAACTGTTTGATTTTTGGTGTTTTCTTGGTGGGGGCCCCAATGTCCTCTTGGCTGGAACAGATAGGGTGAAAAGTGTTTTCATGGTGGGAACACACAAATAAAAGGGGGAACAGCATGAGGAGGAAGTGGGAGCTGATTGAATGAAACCAAAAGGAGTGGAGCCAAGTAATTATAAAGCTGACCTCCGGTGCTAGAGGCTCAGTCTCGGTTATTAGACTGTAGTGCTCGTCAAATTGCAGGTCAGATGCACTTTGGCCCTTAACAGCAATTTTTAGGAAGCAGTGGCTATTTTATATGAAGGTTGTTAATGGAACTTTGTAAATCAACTTAATGTACTTTTTAAGGTATCTTCAATTAAAGCCCTTTGCTTTTCTATTTACAATGGCCTCCTGGCTTCTTTCTGCCCTTCCTCTGCTGTTTTCATGACTCCCCCCTCCTCCCCCCCCCCCCCCATGCTACAGTGATAATGTGACTATGTCGTCAGCTCTAGGCACTACAATTTCAAATCTCATGCTATTTGTCAAACATGGTTTCAGCCTCACTCAGTCAGCTCCGTCCTAGGGTCTCACTCCCCCCATAACCCAACACAGCCTACCCCAGCTTCCCGTTGAATGTGATCTTTTTGCTTTCCTTTAATGGATGAATGAAGCATCCATTCATGCACACCCAGGCACCACCAGGGGAGGGGGTGCTAGGTGCTGTAACCATGGCTCCCTCTTTGCTCATAGCCTGCATTACACAGCATGGATGCAGCACAGCTAGGGTGGAGGGGGAGGGGAGGCATGGGAACATGAGGGATGCCCTTAAGAACTGCACATTTGATTACACTGCTCTTTTTTTTTCTTGAAGGAAACACTGAGTTTGAAGGAGCAGGAGGGTTCTCACAAGGCCTTCCATGCCATGCTAACCTGGCTACTGAGCCAGGATTCATCCACCATACAGGACTTCTGGAGGGTCCTCTTCAAGGATTACAACCTGGAGAGATACGCCAAGCTCCAGCATATTCAGAGCAGCTTTCCCAAAGGTAGGAGGGTGCTCAGATGGACTGTGAAGAGAACGACTCCCTACCTAGCAGGCCTCTGCTCCATGGGGTTTCCTCAGAGAGCACATCCTGCTCCTTTTTAGGAACCAAGAGCTTAGCCTCTCATACTCCAACTCCAGCCCCAGGAGAGGTGCAAAATGGCAGCCATCAGACCAGGAATGAAGTGGGAGGGGAGGGGAGAAGCAAGCAGTGGTTGTCTCAGTAACGATCAGCACCAAGGGGTACAGACCAGATCACTGGGGACCTAAAGAAATCTAGAGCCCCAGCAAAGCACTGGGCAGTTTGGAGTGTCCCCACCCCTGATGCCAATCTCTCTGCTTTCATTCTTTCCAGATGTGGATCTCAGCAGACAGCGCCGGGGGAGGAAACCACCCCCCAGTCCGAAGACCTTGGTGCAGCAGAAACAGCAGCCAAAGAGGAAAGCACCAGAGGAAAGCGACTCTCCCCAGCCAGTTCAGCCCTTGCTGAAATGCAACTCGAACCCTGGTACAGAGCCTCTTTCACTGCCTGGCTCATGCTGGATCCTGAGCCATGCTGGTGCACAGCCTCCCAAACCCATCAAGCAGATAGCTCACTAGGCCCTTCTTACGCTCACAATTCCCCCAGGCGCTAGAGGCAATGAAGAGCAGCTGTCCTATTTTGGACTTTGAAGCAGCTCTTCCCACTTGGGTCCAACAGCTGCTATCCTGGCTTCTTGTAGGCCTCAGGTAGCTCCCCATCCCCTCCAGAGCTATCTAAATGGAGTGGGGAAGAGAGGTGTGTATTCTGCTGCCCAGCCAGGCAAGAGAGCAGATCAAAGTCCCAGGGGCTTGTGATCAGGCAGAAATTTGGCTGAGCCTTGTAGGGAGATGCCAGTTGTCAGGGGGGGCAGGAGGAGTAGGGAAGGATGAGCTGGAGAATGTAGAAATGAAGAAGGAAATGGAAAGAATGGAGGAGAACCAGGGTGACTGGAAGAAGAGATGGAAGGAGAGGAAGAAGAGAGGAGAAAAGAATGAAGAATGAGAATTTTAAGAATGGAGATAGAGGAGGGGAAAAGAGCTGAAAGGAGAGAAATGTGATAGACAGAAGAAGAGGAAAAAGAATAAAGAGTTGGAGAAAATGTAAGAAAAGTCACATTGGACTTTTTCTAAAAGCTCAGTTCTCAGACTTATTTGGGAGCAGGTCTCTGGCCTGTGCTATACAGGGGGTCAGATTGGATGATCACCATGGTCCCTTCTGGCCTTGGAATCTACGAATCTCTTGAAAGTTAATATAAATCCATAATATACATCGCAGGGAGATGCAATCATTTATTCATGGTCTTTGGAGTTCGGATGAGTTTTGAAAGCTGCCCATTGTGCCAAGAGGTGTGCTGCATGTGCAAGAAGGAATGTAACCATTTTCAATTAGGAGTTCTTACTGCTGATATAGTTTCTCTTACACCCAAGCAGGTGCAATCTAAGTACCTAAATAGCTAGATCTGGCTGCTCACGTTGGAGCATTCACCATCCCTGCCTACTGTTCCAATTTCTTGTAAGGTTTCCATTGTCTCACCAGGAGAGGAATCAAGGGCTCTTTCTAATAATATCCAATGTGTATCCTTGTCTCTAACCCATGTTATAACCACACAGGGACTCTGCCAAAGACAAAAGCTGTAAAGAAACCAGAAGGTGTGGAGATCCAGCGTTTCCCTCTGGGAAATGGTGAGTGATGTGTCATACCCCATCAGTGAGTTTTCCGCTCATTTCTGCAGCCCAGTTTGGAAAAATCTTTGTTGTTAGCACCATCCAGCAATGAACAAGCTAAAACCGCTCCTGAGCTGGGTGTCACTGGGCCTCTTTCAGAATGGGAAAAGAATCCAACACCCCGCAGAGCCATGGACCCTGAGAGTGCTAGTGGGTTGGCGTCTCCCATACACAACATTAGGTTAAGTAAAATGTCTCAGAGAAGCAGCAGCTCCCAGAACCAGGTGACAAGTGCAGCACCACACAGGCACCTCAAAGGGTTAGGTGGTAGCATGCTTGTATAAGGAGATGGGGAGGATTAGTGGGTGAATGGAGGATTCTTAGTGTTTGTGAAACTAAAGGACTAGTAGCAATGGATTAAAAAAACCCAGCAAACCCATGAACTGCATGACTTTCCTTACACAGCTCTGTCAACACACCTTGAGCACATCTTGCTTCAAAGCAGGGCTTGGCCGGTGTGCAGAGACTTTCACTCATGCCCTGTAATGTGTGCTGGTTTTGTGATATGACCAATGATTTACTGGGACTAGACTGAGCCCACCAATCTCCTTTCATTTGAAATCAAATCCCTATTTAAGCCCACCTCCCCAGATGCTGATCGCAGCAGGTGGGAAGAGAGGTCTGCATTCTACTGCCCAGCCAGGCATGGGACCACATCAAATGGCCAGCCAGGGGCTTGTGATCTAGCAGAGATTGGGCCAGGCCTTGCAGGGAGATGCAATCGGGGTTGGGGGATCCCCTGATTGGGAGTCATCAGGTTGTATTTAATGCCTTGCCAGTTTTTAACATACTTCAAACAATAGCCCTCCCCTGTTCCTTGGAAGAATATATGCACAAAGGCTTTGTGTTTCATTGATGATGACTGTTTTTAAAACTATAGGCATTCAGAGTATGGCTGCCTCAGTCCAGAGGGCTGTCACTGTGTCATCCAGTGAACTACCAGTGAGCTGCGGGGCTGTAGAAGGAATTCTCATCAAACAGGTGTTTGAGTCAGGTAGATATGCCAATGTTCTGGGGCCAGAAAATCATGAACTTGGGGCTGGTCGTGCCTATAATAAGATACACAGCTGAATATCTAGGGAGTTAAAGAACAGTGCTCATGACAACAATGTGGGCCAACTCTATTCCAGGATTTTCCCTTTCCTGAGGACTGCCTGGTTCCAGTGAACAGATTTAGTTCAGGTTAATCAGAGTGACAGGACCCTCCTTCGTGAAGCTAGAAGCCACCCAGGCAATTATAGGTAGGGCAAGATTTCAGTAGAGGCTTGCAGAGGGGCTAATAGAGTGGATGTTGGGACCAGTGTGGGGGAGGGGTTAGCAGCTCAGACCAGCCAGAGGGCGCTGGAAGTAGCATACACTGGTGGAAATTGTGGATGACTGTGAGAAGAAGAACAGAGACATGGATAGGGTCAGCATCTGGGGAGGAGCTGGGATATTGGGGGATGGAGAAACCCCCCAAGGGAGTCCGGTTCAGGTGGAAAGTATAGTGGTACTGTAAGTCTGGACTGGGAGACCCTGTCCTCCTAGTATAGATGGTCTTTAATTTTTTAAAAGTCACTGGCAGAATATAAACAAACACAGCCTTCTGGCTACCCCCTGCCTGCATCAGGAGGATGGAGCTGTAATTTGTAGTTGTGATGTGGGCATGTAGGTAGCATCCTGCCATGGTGCACAAGAGTTATTTTTGCAGCAATATGAAGTAGCAAGTGGCAGCAGGAGCCAGCACTCCACCTTGCTGGGCCAGCTGGACAGGTGGTGTTTTGCCCCATGATTCTCACAAACAGGCTACACCTGGCAGGGTCCGTGGCTACCTGCTACTGGCTCTCTGCCCTAACCTAGGATTTGGCCCTTGAAACCTCAGCATCCAGTGTGGATGATTCTTGACAAAGCCCATGTAGGTCAGATCCTTCATTTACTTGCCAAGCCTTGGGCTCAGGATTAAGTTCCCTGGTAAGAGTCCATTTCATCACTAGCAGCTAAACAGGGACCTGAACTCCTGCCTGCCACATTTTCTGGGGCCCATGGTGTCATCAGCTGCTTCAGAGGAAGTGCTGACTCATGTACTGGGCCCTTGAGAGTGAAACAGAGAAGATGGTTTTCAAACATTTCTAAAACGTAATGCTTTTTTACACCTGATCTGCTTGAACTCCAGCATCATTACCACGTTAACAATGAAACCTTCCCCTGAACCCGAGCATTTTTCGAGCAGCGTGTGTGTCTGCTCCTAGCACACAACTGACATAAGCCAGGGTGTCCTCTCTTCCAGGGGGCTCCAAGAAATGTGTCAAAGTTGGAGGCGAGTTTTATGCACCAAGCAAGTTTGAGGAACCTGGGGGAAAGAACAAAAGCCGAAGCCTGAAGCCTGGTGTGCGAGCCAAGGGATTTCAAGGGCCCCAATACGTATGCTTTCAGCACATACAAGTTTTTTTTACCTCTTTGTCCTGTTTGAGTCCCCTTTGCAGTAAGGTGTTTCACACTCTGCACTGGTTCCACCCATACAGCTCAGCTCAGCCTTGTCCTTTTTCTTCATAAACTATCGAGCAAGTTTGTGCTTGACTTGGCCCTGGGCAGGTCGGGCAGACTTCGTGCTGTATGTGAAAGATGTGAGAGGGTTGCTAACCTTTCCCTACTCTCTGAACCAGCTCGGCCTAAAGCGCTCTCAGAGCAGTGTCCTTCCCTCAGCACCACAGCGACTCCAGCCAGTCGGCACAAGTCAGACTCCACTGCAGGAGTCTAGACTTAGCATCCTTCTGAGTCAGGACATGCATCTATATCTATAACGCCAGTCTGATCACAGTAGCATTTTCTGCCTCACCCCTGTCCATCTCACTCTGCAGAATGGGGAGCTGAAAATAAACTCACAGAGCAGCCTCCATGTCACCCCTGTTCACACCGTGGATCAAACCCTCTACCAGGTAAAAACTCTACTGAGGAGCTGAGCTTCTCTTCATCTCTGCCAGGAGCAGGCAAAGCGTTTCTCTCCAGTGTCATTCCCTTCTCCTCCAGGGACAATTTTCCAAATGTTGTGCAGGGCCCACACCCTGTTTTTATTGATTCTCTTGTGGTGGATAGCAGTGTGCCTCTTTGCGGCACCACCTTGTCTCAGTGAGAGTGAGATTCTCCTTCTGAGCCCCAGGATGCTGCATAGAATTAGTGCATAACTCCTGGAAGTGTCCGGTTTCCTCAGTCTGGTAGTCTTGCTACTAGAGAGGAGGAGACAAAAGGGCTTGGTTAGGACAAACATTTGCTCTTGAAAAGCCCCCTGCCCCTGGCAAACTGGAATTCCCCAGAAGATTCCAAAGTGAAACAGCCACCATTTCCATCCACTGCCCAGCCCAAGAGCTCCCTGCTTAACTAGCAGTTTGTGTATGGGCACTATACCTGCATGTTGAAAGTGTTCAATGGGGAAAGGTTTTCAGACGTTCAGAGCTTCCCTGCAGGCTGTCAGATATGTTGTATATAACCCATGGAGACAAGTGTCTGTTGAATTTGTGGGATTCTGGAGTTTGGAATTAAGGATGAAGCATTCACTATTTTAATTCCTTGCCAGATCCCCAGCAAGGAAGCACCTGCCAGGTGTAATGTCGCCGAAATACCATAGACAGTACCTGGCCACAGAAGTCAGGCACGCTTGTGTTATAATGCCACAGCTGCCAGCCAGCTGAAACACATGTTGTCCCCTAAGCGTTCACCTCTCTTGGTGCTCAGCTCTGTATTCTGTTTTGTCATCCTGTAGGGAGAAGAGAGAGGTATTCTCTGAAGTCCATGATACTAATGTTTTGCTCCAAAACTAATGTTTTGTTGTGACATCTGATAGCAAGGATTCACCAATTGGTCACCTGTGCTAGAACATGACCCTTTATAACAGACCAAGTCCAGTTTATCCTGCAGTATACTGAATTACAATGAGCGAGTGAACAGATAACCATAGCTGTAGTGAGGGAGAAGTTGCTTTGAATCTCTGTGCTTTTGTTTTCTGTTACATCATGCGCTATTTGCCTCCCTGGGTCAGAAGAACGATGATGAATGTGCAGTGTGCAGGGATGGTGGGGAGCTGATCTGCTGTGACGGCTGCCCCAAAGCTTTCCACCTGGCCTGCCTCGTGCCCCCAATGACAGAAATTCCAAGGTAATAAAAAGCATTCCTAGGCACACTCCCCACAGCGAGTATTTACTGCTCTATCACCCCATCAGGTCCCTCTGGTCTGGGGGAGTGTCGGGGGGGGGGGAAGATGCAGGGTTTTCAAAGTGATCAGTGTTGGGCTAAAAAAATGCTGAAATAATTTTGCATTATTTTGCCTTATTTTCTTAACCAGATTTATAATAAAAACCAAAAACTTGTCCTAAATATAAGAAGGCTTTCCTCTTTCTACAGAGGCAAGGACCTTGAATACACTTGGGGCCTACATGCTGGGCCAGGTCCTTAGCGGTTGTAAATCAGCATAGCTTCATTGTAATTAATTGCTGATCACAGAACTGGCCACTAGCCAGCACTGTTGCTTTACTCAACTGTGACCAATGAGACGTCAAAGTACCATTGTGGTAAATGCAGGTTGGCTTTGCTTTCTCATTTCTCTTGTTCCCCTTAAACATTTGCATACCTATTTCTTTATCATCTGACTTTGAGCAGCGGGACATGGAGGTGCATCTCTTGCTCAGCTGGGAAAGTGAAGCAGGACCAGCGCACAGAAGAGCCACCATGCGAGACACAGGTATAGCTAGGAGCCTTGCTTCACCAAACAGCCACGTCCAACCACTTCCCTATCGTTATCTGCACGCCGCTCTTCTCCTGTGCCCTAGATGGAAATTGGGCAAAATGAGAGGATTAAGTTTCAGGTGCTGTTGGGATTATCCTGCCTTGTATGTAATGTGACATATGAACCCCTTACAGCCTCCTTCCTGTGCTGCTTGTATCTACACAACAAATGGTGGGCAAGCTTTTGCTCAGAATTTTTGCCCACTCTGTTGGGATGGTTCGCTTCCCTCAGAAGGAACAAATTCTTTGAGGGTGTCAACAACACATGGAGGAGGGTGATCCAATGAACACAGTGTACTTGGGATTTTTCAGAAAGCCTTTTGCAAGGTCCCTCACCAAGAGCTCTCAAGGAAGCTAAGTGATCATGGGATAAGAGAGAAGGTCATCTTTTCAGTCAGTAACTGATTAAAAGATAGGAAGCAAAGGATAGGAATAAATTATCAGTTTTCACAAATGGAGATAGGTAAACAGTGGGGTCCCCTATGAACTGTCCTGGGACCTGTGCTGGTCAACATATTCATTAATGAGCTGGAAAAAGGGATGAGCAGTGAGCTGGCAAAGTTTGCAGGTGATTTAAAATTATGTAAAATAAATCCAAAACTGCCTGAAAAAAGTTACAAATGTATCTCACAAAACTGGTGACTGGGCAACAAAATGGCAGATGAAATTCAACACTGATAAATGCAAAGTAATGTATATTGGAAAAAATAATCCTAACTACACAAAATGATGGGCTCTAAATTAGCTGTTATTACTCAAGAAAGATCTTAGATTCATTGTTCATAGTTCTCCAAAAAGTTCAGCTCAATGCACATCAGCAGTCAAAAAGGTGAACAGAGTGCTAGGAAATACCAGGAAAGGATAGAAAATAAGACAGAAAATACCATAATGCCATTATAGAAATCCATGTTATGCCACATTAAATGCTGTTTCCAGTTCTGGTTGCTCTCAGCACTGTATGTCAGGAATTCACCACTTCAACAATGGAACGTGTCCATACACCAGCCTTTGTCAAACCTGAGCAGATTTGCCACACACTTGAAACAAACTCACTGATAAAGATAAACTGTTAAAGAAGTTTATTGCTTACAAAAGATATTTTACGTGATTATAAGTGATAGATAAAAAATCAGACTTAGTTACCAAAGGAAATAAAATATAACCATGCAGACTAAACTCTCAACCCTATTAGACTGGGAAACAACTATATCAAACAGTTTTTATCATCCCACTGGATATTGCAGTCCTTAATATACATATGTCAGTTTTAAAAGCTGGGCCAATCCCCTCTGTTAGAGTCTGTAAGAAGTATCTTAGTTGTTTGCAGAATGGGTGGGGACAGAAGGGCCCAGTATGTGTCCACTCTGTCTGTTTTATACTCTCAGTCCATGTGCTTGGAAACCACAAGTCCAGGCATGTCTGGGGGCATTGCTGAATGTCCTGGCAAAGTTGAGCAATTCCCCTGGAGTGGCCTCATGCAGCTGAATCATTGAATTGTAGTTCTATTGCTGGACAATGGTTGTTGGATTTTTTTAAACCCCGCCCGGATGTTGGTTATTTTCCTTGCTGTTACCTCTGGGGAGCTAATTCCCTAATTTACAGCATGTTTTAGTGACACCCATACAACACAATTGGCATAACTTCATATGCATTAATGATATACATATATAGCTAGAGAAATCATTTTCAGAATATCGTAGCCTGATACCTGACAAGGCATGCGTTATATGTAAGATCACAATTACATAAAAATTAAGAATATGTGGGTTACAGGATGCTCCCCAAGGTTTAGAAGGTCACAGTGGGGCTGAAAATAAAATCCAAATTCTCCACCTTTTCTTTACACAGAAACTGACAGTTGGTGAGAAATGTGGAGTCTGCAGGGGAGGAGGAAACATGAGCTACTGTGCCCAGTGCTTCAAGGCCTTCCACTCCCACTGCCACTTCCCTACCCAAGCAGAGCGGCTCAGGTGAGGCTCACGAGTGCAAAGGCATTACCATCTCCCACCCGGCTGTACCTGATTTAATCCAGATACAGGTTCTTGGTCTATTATTTATGTTATATTTGCTGGACACTGCTGTTCTTCAGTTTCTTAAGATCAAAAATACATTTGATTCACATCTCTGGTTGCTCCCCAGTACTCTGGTACTTTGCACACATGTTCTATGTTCCAACCCCCATGCACATTCAGAGTGTTCCACTATGGGGTTGGACCAGTCTTTAGAAGCTGAAGGCAACTGGCTTGCTGTCAAAGATTGCACTGAAATTCTCTATATTGTCTTAAATCCTTCATAGTTCTCTCCCACACTTACCTTTTCTGATCCGCAATAGCAACACATACAAAGACGCTCCTTGATTTTTCCAATCTGCAGGGTGATGGTTTGACTAGGATCCATAATCTTTATCTTCTGTTCCAGTGAAACCTTGCTATGCAAGTCCTGCTCTAGCAGCTCTGGAACCAGTGGCCTGGAGGGAACAGTGAGTTCCAATAGCCCTGGAGTAAGAGCAGTGAAGGTCAGTACAGTCAGAGACTTTTTTGCAGTGCGTGCGGAAGTCCTAGATGTCTTTTTTGGGCTATTTAGGAAAGTGCGTTTCAGTGGGAGCAACTTCTTCCAGCAGATGCTTTGCCTTTCTGCATCATCTTCCATTGAAGACTCTCAAAGCACTTTACAAACATAGATATAGTACTCATGTGAGGGAGGAAAGCTCCAGATTTTTTTTACAGATGATGAAATGAAGGCTGAGAGAAGTTGTGCTTTACCTGGATCAGTGGGGGAACAGAATCCAGATCACAGGAGAGTGAGTTTGTGTGTGTATGGGGGTGGGGGGGATGTGAGAAAACCTGGATTTGTGCAGGAAATAGCCCGACTTGATTATGTAAAGAGTTGTCACTTTGGATGGGCTAGCACCAGCAGGAGAGTGAATTTGTGTGGGGGGGGTGGAGGGTGAGAAAACCTGGATTTGTGCTGGAAATGGCCCACCTGATGATCACTTTAGATAAGCTATTACCAGCAGGACAGTGGGGTGGGAGGAGGTATTGTTTCATATTCTCTGTGTATATATAAAGTCTGCTACAGTTTCCACGGTATGCATCTGATGAAGTGAGCTGTAGCTCACGAAAGCTCATGCTCAAATAAATTGGTTAGTCTCTAAGGTGCCACAAGTACTCCTTTTCTTTTTGCGAATACAGACTAACACGGCTGTTACTCTGAAACAGATCACATGACTGAAAGTCATGTGGTTTAACCACAAGGCCAGCCTTTCTAGCTGAGCCATGTCTTCTCTAAAGCACCGTACACATGCCTAGGAATACAGTACAACATAAGAGTAAGAACATTCAGCGTTCCGGTGAACTTAGTACACAGTTCCAAGTGCATGTGGTTAAGGGAATCCCCTGTACAGCCGGGTATAGAACTGAGATCAAAGTTTTAAAAGTCCTTTTCAGAAGTTTACCAGACATATTGCAGTATATCACTTCAGAGATACTGCCACACTTACTAACCACTTCAGTTGCTTGCAGAAAAGACACAGCTAGTCGCCTTGCCAATATTCACTCCAAGAACCTCAGTCATTCAGGACCAGAAGGGACCACCATGCTAATCCAAGTAATGAAAGCATAATCCAGGAATGGCTACGTTTACTGACCCTCCAACCCACATACAATAATCTTCAGACGTTTGAGAGCCAAAAGCTACACAGCCTGGCCCTTAGCCCTCCCTCTCTGCATAACAGAAACTCCTTGTCTCACTTCCCTGCCATAGGGCAGAAGCCCTGTGCTCCCCTTCCCTCCCCCCACCCCTGCTCAGTCTGGTAGGCAGAAAATGAGCTAAGAGGCTCTGCAAACCACACTTCACCTGTAAAAGAGCTAAAGCCACAGTCTGGCCATTCCTACCACAGAATAGAGACATAGATCCATTATGTTTAACATTTCAACATCATGTTGTGAAACTGAGCATTTTGGCCATGTTCTGGTTTCCAGGCAGTGGAAGACTCTGCTGGGAATGATCCGATCCTGAATAAGGAGGAGCTGGACTCTCTCCTGGGTGAGGTAACAAACCATTTCACCTTCTCATCTCTCCGACTTTATTTTATGCAAGAAAATAGTCTACAATCTGAACAGAGCAGTTCCTACAGGTCCTGGAATTCACAAGTAGTCAGCTCACCTGTTTGCAAAGGCTCCCCACCCAATACAGGCCTAAAGGCAGCTGGGTCCAACTGCAGAAACACTGAAACATTTTCAAGAGTGCTGTGGGTGGCTGTACTGAATGGGCAATCCTTTGTCAATGGGTATTCCCTGTAAGCCTTGCTGCGCCATCAGAAACCCCTGCTGTGAAAAGATATAGATTACGGCTCCTGGAGAGCTAGGGTACAGGTTGAGGCAGGTCTGAACAGGTCCATTTACAAGTTTGATAAGTCCTAAAGCAGGTTTATTTTTGTATACTTTGTTTGAAATTGTTGCCCCTTAAAGCGGGGGACAGAAAGCAAAGGCAGACCCTCGCAAGTGCCTCATATAGCCAGATCAATCAGTTCTCCTAATTTCTCACTTGGAGAAAACTTTCTGATTGCCCTCAAGAAGCCATTCCTTTGCTTTCCTGAGACACCCTAAATACACCCTACCCCTTTGTTGCCTCCTTTTTGTCTTCCAGAGCTCCTTTGATGGGATCCTGCAGTGGGCATTCCAGAACATGTCTCGTCCACTCTCAGAGACTCACGGATTTTTCTCCTAGCACTTCTTGTAATTGTGGACATGTCATACCAATTTGCTGCCCTCCGCACATTGGACTTGACACTAATCATCTCTAAACAGCTCGTGCTGACATCTTGGGATATACGGTATTTTCCCATGTTGAATCCCTGCTAATTTATTTCTACTTCTACCTCTTTATTACAGCGATAGGATGGTTTCAAATTAATATAGGGAGGAATTCAGGGTGTAAGGGTCTGAAAAGTTCACTGCAAAGGCTCATATACCATCCCTTGGATTTTTCTTTCCCTTTGATCCTTTCTTTCCCTGTTGCATTCACAGTCTATCTGCTGATATTTTATTGGATTTATCTCACAGGAAAATTGTTTAAAAGCTAGTATAGGATGTAGATTTGTTCTCATTTTCCATTAAAAATAAATCTATCTGCTCCCATTAATCTGAAATAAAAGGCATCGAGAGTGACTGACACGTTCATGTTCTTTAGCCCTTTATGATTGGGTCTACGACAACACATAAGAGAAGGGGACATTTAATTCAGTCTGTCTCCTTAGTAGGCTCCTCCTATTGCTTTGGACACCCCATTTATACAGATCTCACTGCACCGACCTGATTGTTGAACACCTGATGAGACAGTCTGCCAAAGGCAAGCCTGGCGCAGCGAATACTGGGCTGAAAGGCGACATTTATGTCTGCTCTCTATGAGAGATTGCTGCCAAGAGAAACAAAATGTTCTACATTTTCCAGTTATTCTTTGTCAATATATATCTTCCTTGCTGGGTCTGATGATTGAGCGGGGAAGTGGCTGGTAATAATTATAATCCTTCACTTATTATTGCTGATATTAATTTTAGTTGAGACACAGAAAGGAGAATGGTTGAAGAGGTTGATATCAATCCAATAGTGGATACCAATGCCCTGTGGTAGACAGTCTTGCTTTAGTGTTTTCAAACCTGCTAAGAAAAATAGAGAAAACGGTGAGTATCACTACACAGCAGGGCGCCAGTAATACATTTTAATGTTTTTAGAAGGTCTCTTTCTATAAGTCTATAATATATAACTAAACTATTGTTGTATGTAAAGTAAATAAATTTTTTAAAATGTTTAATAAGCTTCAATTAAAATTAAATTAAAATGCAGATCTTATCAGTTTAGTGTGACCCTTGCCCTTGCTTTTCCTTGCTGAGTTTTCCAATGTTGGGCATGTATTTGGATACTTTAAGCTGCACACAGACTTCTGAGTGACCAGTTATTAACCGGCTCCGAGAGGGACAGAGGACAGATTTAATGTGTGAAAATACCTGTTCACACAGGTATGTGGATCCAAATGCTGAAAAGCATTGCAAACGCAGTTTTCTTCAAACAGTTAAATTTCACTGGCAGGGACGTCCAGCAGGTCAGAATACATGCCCCATGATCTCTCTCGGTAACTTCAAGTGCACTCCGCAGATCTCCAAACTTTGATGCCCACAATTCTGAGTTTTTTAACTGAATGAGCTGTATTTTGAAATCTTCAACACCCATCCACTGAAATACAGACAAATCCAAGTTGCTTTCGTTGAACTTTTCATGTTTAATTAGAAAAGAAAACATGGGCCAAATTTCTGGAAATCTTGAAGTCTGTCAGAAAATTCTGATTCCAGTTCTTGCATGTACATTCCAATTTCATCAACACTGATAGTGCAATATGTCGATAGCTCTTTTATGTGTTGGAAATAGCGGAAAGTCGAACTTCGAATATCCTGATGAAAAAATGCTAGTTTTACAACAAATGCCTTTGGGCTTCATAAAGATCCAGAACTGTTTGCCCTGCACCCTGGACACAGAGGTTGATTTAGTTTAAGTGAGCGGTGATGTCAGTTAGAAACATGAGCTTACACAGACATTTGTCATGATCCAGTTCAGGGCAGTTTTGTCCTTTTTCCGACAAAAAGGCCTTGATTGCATGAAAACAGTTTACAAAGCACACCAAAACCTTGCCACGACTTAGCCACCAAATGTTGCAGTGAAGTGAAATATAGTTATAAGCACTGTCCATCTCTTCTAGCAATGCTTGAAACTGTGAGTCAAAGCAGATCGAGCAACAAGGAAATTCACAATTTGCACCACTGTATTCATCACATTATTAAGCTCTGAATTTGAAATTTAAGCAAACGGTTTTACTTGATGGCTGATACAGTGAAATTTGACAGTAGGGCAGCCAATTTGATCTTCAAGTAACTTTACAAATCTCTTCTGTTTTCCGACCATGGCAGGAGCACCATCTGTTGTCACACAAAATATTTTTATGATGTCAACTCCTCGTTCTTCAAAATGGTTTAAAAAACTTTCTACTATATCTTCCCCCTTTGTTGTGCCATGCAGGGGTTTTAGGCAACAAAGTTCCTCTTGGGTTTCATCAGAAGCACAATGTCTTCCAAATGAGGAATGTCATTTATACCCACAGTCTCATCAACAGCAACGCTAAACACTGCTGTGTCTTTTAATACAGTTGTCTGCTTTTTGTTAATGTTTTCTGCCATTTTGCTTATGCGTTTCAACTGTTCTGGCAGAGACAGGAAATTCTTTTATTCTAGATAAAGATATGATCCTATTTGGAAAATCATTGAACAAAACCTCTGAACTGCTGAGAAAAACTTCTTTTATATATTCCCGTTTTTTCCAATGTATTGTGCAATCCGATAACTTCCTTCTGTGGCTTGATTTTTACTTACACTTAAGCATTTAAAAACATTGCTTTGCTTCTCATATCCTGCTACTGCATTTTTGATCAAATCAGCCTTGTCTGCTTCATCAAGAAAGGTTTTCTCGTGCTTCATTTGAAAAAGTCGTCGAACACTTGAAGCGCGACAAACAACACTTTATAACAGAAAGCACAAACAGCACAGTCCTTCTTTTGAATAAGTCCAAATGTGTCCGTCCAAGAAGGCTGAAATGAATGGACATCTAACTTTGCTTTCTTAGGCGCTGACATTTTGTCAAACATACCCCTCAACTTACAGTGGGGAAAAGAATCACAACAGACGGCACACACAACGTCAAATGCAGTGCGCTGTTCCACGTTGCGTGATAGTGATATAAGCAGCAAATCAGGACTTAAAAATATACCATTTTTAATAAATCCATTTCAAGGCTATTGAAAATAGTGCAAAGACAAAGAATTACAGACTGTGCTGAAGTAGCTGAAAATATGTTAGAGTCAGAACAAAAGGAAAAGTCATAGCAGTACAAGATACAAAGGACCAAATTCTCATCTGCCTCTAGAACTTGGATATGGTGATGTGGGAAGCCATCAGGGAGCTGATTGCAGCCCCTTGATCCTGTGTCTTGGCATAAGCTAGAGCTGCTGAAGAGCAGCTGTAACTCACGCCACTGACACAAGATGACCTTACAACACCGGAGAACTGGGTTTAGGGGAGATCCACTCTGCCACACTGCCAATATGCACCTGCTTTCCTTTCTCCCAAGTGTAGGGGTAGCTGGCACAATCAGCACAAAATGGACATAGTCCATCAGAGAATACAGTCAAGACACCTTACCCTTCTGTTTCAGTTTCCCTATCATTAAGTTACCTTTACCTTTATGTTGCTTTGTTTTTGTTTTTGAAGGATTTCCTTTGAAGGGTGAAACAATTACAGTTGTTATAGTGTAATTATTCCAACCGTTTTTTGGTCATTTATTGCATATTCCCAGATTTTGATCCACGATGACTAATCTCCCACTGTCTCTTTTAAGACATCTGTGTATAGTGAAAACAAATACTGGGCTTTAAAGACATTTTTCCTATGGAGTGGTAAGCAGCACACTGCATTGAATGCCACCTCCAAGTGACTGTAAATAGAGGCGATAAACTTTCCTTGTAACTTTTTTTGAAATGGGAATGAAGCATTTCCTTGTCCTACATTGTCAGTCCTTTCAAAATGAGAGAGGCAAATACCTTGCCAACGCTGAAGAATTTTTCTGGCTGATTTAAAACACTGTTTTCTTAGAAAATCCAAGACGTCCTGTAATGTTCTGTTCCTTAATGCAAGCTTGGCAAATGCATATGGCACATCAGGTTGCAATTTTTTGCCTGAGTGGTAGAATTTGACTGTTCAATAACAGGTCAGTTCGACATTCTATAGCTTCACTTCTAGTTTTCTGTAGCATTTTTCTTTAATATATCCAGAAGAGCTTTAACAGTCTGGCAAAATTTCAGCAAGTACTAAACAACTAAGGTTTCTTATGTTACTTTGCTTCTTAGAAGTCAGAATACACCTGATAATGATTTTAAGAACCCAGTGCTGCCACAAACCCATTATTCCATTTGAAACAGCAGAACCAGTGGCTGTTCCAGAGCAGAACTTTCATGCACAAAATCTTGGAATCATGCCCTCCTGGCAGGGCAAACAGTGAGTCAGATTTGATATTTGCAGTTAGTTCATTCCCCTGCTTAAATGTCTTCTTCCCTAAGGGAAACAAACAGAAGTCTGGGAATTATACGTGCAGTAAGAGGTGGACTGACTGGATAACAGTCCAGGATTCTATGCTACAAGCACAAGCCCAGCAGACGTGTTTTCTCCTCTAGTGCAGATTTGCACACGCACTCAAACCCACCGGTGCAACGCACCTGTCTCAACAGTGCAAGATTCTCCCTTTGGCCTCTTCACCCGTCTGGCTAATTGCCTGTGCTTTTCACTAACTGTACACAGGTAAAATTTAAAAAGTGCTCAGCTAAGCAAATATACAGGCCTCTTGCCAGACTGTCTAGGGAGCTTACAGCATCTGAAGCACTGTGGGCTAGTCAGACCCTATTTGCAGTTCAACTTTCAGAGTGCGTTGGAAACTATTAGCTCTGTAGGTACTGACTTGTGAAGTTAAAAATTTCAGACTTAATATTGTGTTAATAGAGTTCTTCCATATAATATTTTAAAGGAAATAAGCATGAGCCTATTTGCCTGAGTAACACCTAAAAGATCAGACCCATAAAAACTGCTACAAAAAATCTCTTAAAAGTTGAAAGACTGAGAAACAAGGAAGAAATATAGCTAGAACTACAATGGAAGTTTCCACAGAAGTTAGAATTATGGCTAGACCAGATTCTGCTCTCCAGGGCATCAGTCTAAATCTGGAGCAATTCCACTGAAGTGAACAGAAATACCCAGATTTAGACTGGTCTAAGTGCAGACCTTGGCCCATAACATGATATACTAAAACATACCTGTGCTTCTAAAGATGTCTTTTTCTCACTATGCATCTCCCATCCAATTTTTGACCAGTCCCAAGTTTGCTTCTCTCAAAAATAATCAGACTTTCTAAAACCTTTTATTTGGGGGGAGGGGGACAGGTTGGAAGGAATCACATGGGGAGGTGTAAGAATAAGATATTTCAGTCCCCAAATTAAGTGAAACCATTAAGTGCAGATGAAAATAGGGATTTATAAATTCCACCTCCACTTTAAGTGCAGGATTGCTGTCCTTGACACAATAATTATATGTAGAGAACACAAAGCTCTCCTTGTGCTCAACTTCCAGTTTATAAACACTTGTGGTGCTCTGTCCAAAGCAGGTAAAAGGCCAAAAAGCTAACAGGATGGCACTGGTGGTGAGAATTATCCTGCTTGATTTATGGGCTGTAATTATTTATGTGGCAGTAGCATTCAAAGTATACGCTTTACATGTAAACTTTGTCTTTTTCCACTTGTCCAGGATTTTGTGGCCATGATTTGTTAACAGTTAATGTAAAATTAGAATCAGATTAAGGTATATTCGGCCCAGAACCCTTGGGATTTCAGAAGAATCTTGTTTAGCTTTCCCTTAAAGTGCTATTTAGGTTTTTACAGGGAAGATGCTTTCTTATCTGTACATTGGTATCTAGTGGGTGGTGGAGGATGTGGGACTTTCCCCACACCTATGGCCCAAGTGAAATCCAAACAGAGTTACAGCCCTTGTACTCTGTGGAGCAAAGGAAGAGGTATTATGCTATTCCTGCTTCCACTGGCACACAGTGTCCCTAAGGTCGGGGGCAGTTGGAGGTGCTGATCCTATGCCGGGGAGAAACATAAAGACACATTCTTGGATCCAGAATCTGGCTCATGATCTGACATCCCTGAGGAGAAGTGCTACCAAATTAGATATTATTTGGCCAACATGTGTGGGATAGAGAAAGTTGTATATGTAACACTGATCTTAAAAGTCTAAAGAGGGTGTTTTCCTTCGCCAAGCAGCAACAGATTTTAGAACTTTGCAGTACGTCAATTTCCTGTTGCAAGAAGCTGTGTATCTGTTTTTCTCGTATTCTATTTTTATTCACAATACAAGTCCTGTTTACCTTACACAAAGAAGGCAAAAATGGAAAGCAGAGAGACACCTAGACAATTCCACCTGCAAAAAGCCTACTGCAGACTCCAATAGGTCCAGTCCTGTGGCTAGACAGCATTGCCTCAATGGCCCAGGGTTTCTCAACATACTGTTTGTTCCTGCGTGCCCTTTTATTCTTGTTTGGGTTTCCCCTTAGCGTGGGGTGAGGGACATACTGGCCGCCGCTACCAGCAGCTCCCATTGGCCTGGAGCAGCGAACCGCGGCCACTGGAAGCCGCGATCGGCCGAACCTGCAGATGCGGCAGGTAAATAAACCGGCGCGGCCCGCCAGGGGCTTTCCCTGCACAAGCAGCGGAACAAGTTTGGGAACCACTGGCCTAAGACCATACAGAGTGAAGGCATGGAATCCAATGTCCTCCATGCTAAGAATGCACTAACTCAGCTGGATGTGACTATTAACTCCCACTGCTGTCCAATAGTTCTATAACATGAAGAAACTCCTCAAAATCCTGTTTGCCTTTCCTGAACATCCCCATTTAGAAAAACGACTGCTTAACCTACCCAATCCTCATAATGACCATCAGAATGCGGTTGCTGTAGCCAGTTCCTATGAGCAAAGGCTCTCTTCGTTTGATAACAACTATTTGTATCAATAATTCGTCACATACGTTTCACTACCATTTCAGCCAGAGGCAGAGTTTTGTGTTCACAAGTGCAATTCCTGTGTGGCTGGTGAAGTCTGAATGAACCACAGTGGCAAGAGCAGACAGAGGGGTGAGAGAATATAACGGATATCTTTTTTGCATCGATGTTGACTCTACAGAAATAAGCAGAGTTTAGAACCACATTGAGTAAGATGAATTCTAACTGCGACGTGAATCACTGATACTCCAAACTGAGCCAACAGGAGCATTCAGGAGATGCCAGTCATCCATAATTGTCAGTCTGTCACAGAAACAACGAGAAGTCCGGTGGCATCTTAAAGACGAACAGATTTATTTGGGCATAAGCTTTCGTGTGTAAAAAAACCCACTTCTTCACAGACAGACAGTGCAGTATAGGTGGCAAGTTTTCCCTTTTTTTCCCCCTTCTCAAGGGTGACATTGATATTCATCAGATTGCTCATTCATCAGATTGCTTATCATCAGACAAATTGTTGCTTCCCAGTGCAGGTATGCTAGAGGAGGGAGATGGAATCCTTTCCCTGCCCTAGCCCACTCAGTCATGAAGTAGGCATATGACTGCATGCAGTTCCCTAGGGGTGCTCACGGTGCTGGCATTGCTGAGTGCTATAGAGCAGTGTGGCTCAAAGTGGTGGTCTGCACCACTCAAAGTGCCGGTCCGCAAGCCATCAGCTGCCGGTGTCTGCACACATTGGAAAAATATTGCTGGTCCCCCACATCAGACAGCTTGAGAAGCACTGCTAGAGAGGGATCACATTTAAGCAGAATGATATTTGTGGCTCTTCCCTGTCTTAGTGGGGAGCACAAGGCACATCTTTTCCAAAGGTGTAGTATGGACCTGTGAGCTCATTCTTTCAGATCAGATCTGGAGGCATTATGTCTACCTCTGTGCTATGCAGGTTGAAGAACGGTTCACAGGACTTGGAGCCAGGTTCTTTACCTGACCACTTATGCCACCATATTGCCTCCAGAGGCTAACTGGGCTATCACACTAGCACAGTGAGCTCTCTGGGAAGAATTCCTCCAAGTAGTCTCAGTATGCCTTGGGCATGTAGCAGCTGCTGCACCAGTCCAGGGGCTGAACTTTCTGGACTAAAAATGGTTTATGGTCACCTCTCATTCACTCTGTCTCACGCTTTGTAAGCTGCATTGTCTCAGAGGACTTTCCTGACTGATCATGCATGAAGATCAGTTTTGTCAGCTGTTGCAATATCAAAGCAAATTGTTTGCTATTTGGTGTTTTTCTTAAAGCACTAGCTCCTGAAGTCATTTTATTTTTTAAGTATCTCAATCTCAACTTTTTAAATCAAAGTTTCTAGTCCTCATTGTATGTTAGTCTAAAGGTGGCATATGTGAAACCTATGGAGTGGTAGTTGATTGATTGCTAATGCATCCTGGGCATTTTCTATGTGAAATCCTGCTGTGGATGACAAACCTAGGGAATTTAAACACCATGATGAGCAGAGGTCTAGTTGCTCTAGAAAACAGGGTCTTGAGCTGGATATCTGTAGACACTAGGAGTCCTAGGTTTCTTTTGTCCTTTGCCTCACAAGTCATATGGAAGGATTCCATATGAGGTTACAGGGACAAACCATCCCGATGAGTCGAAAGAATAGTAAATATGGCAGGCGACCAGCTTGGCTTAATGGTGAAATCTTAGCGGATCTTAAACATAAAAAAGAAGCTTACAAGAAGTGGAAGGTTGGACATATGACCAGGGAAGAGTATAAAAATATTGCTAGGGCATGTAGGAATGTTATCAGGAGGGCCAAATCGCACCTGGAGCTGCAGCTAGCCAGAGATGTCAAGAGTAACAAGAAGGGTTTCTTCAGGTATGTTGGCAACAAGAAGAAAGCCAAGGAATGTGTGGGCCCCTTACTGAATGAGGGAGGCAAACTAGTGACAGAGGATGTGGAAAAAGCTAATGTACTCAATGCTTTTTTTGCCTCTGTTTTCACTAACAAGGTCAGCTCCCAGACTGCTACGCTGGGCATCACAAAATGGGGAAGAGATGGCCAGCCCTCTGTGGAGATAGAGGTGGTTAGGGACTTTTTAGAAAAGCTGGACGTGTACAAGTCCATGGGGCCGGACGAGTTGCATCCGAGAGTGCTGAAGGAACTGGCGGCTGTGATTGCAGAGCCATTGGCCATTATCTTTGAAAACTCGTGGCGAACCGGGGAAGTCCCGGATGACTGGAAAAAGGCTAATGTAGTGCCAATCTTTAAAAAAGGGAAGAAGGAGGATCCTGGGAACTACAGGCCAGTCAGCCTCACTTCAGTCCCTGGAAAAATCATGGAGCAGGTCCTCAAAGAATCAATCCTGAAGCACTTGCATGAGAGGAAAGTGATCAGGAACAGCCAGCATGGATTCACCAAGGGAAGGTCATGCCTGACTAATCTAATCGCCTTCTATGATGAGATTACTGGTTCTGTGGATGAAGGGAAAGCAGTGGATGTATTGTTTCTTGACTTTAGCAAAGCTTTTGACACGGTCTCCCACAGTATTCTTGTCAGCAAGTTAAGGAAGTATGGGCTGGATGAATGCACTACAAGGTGGGTAGAAAGCTGGCTAGATTGTCGGGCTCAATGGGTAGTGATCAATGGCTCCATGTCTAGTTGGCAGCCGGTAACAAGTGGAGTGCCCCAAGGGTCGGTCCTGGGGCCGGTTTTGTTCAATATCTTCATAAATGATCTGGAGGATGGTGTGGATTGCACTCTCAGCAAATTTGCGGATGATACTAAACTCGGAGGAGTGGTAGATACGCTGGAGGGGAGGGATAGGATACAGAAGGACCTAGACAAATTGGAGGATTGGGCCAAAAGAAATCTGATGAGGTTCAATAAGGATAAGTGCAGGGTCCTGCACTTAGGACGGAAGAACCCAATGCACAGCTACAGACTAGGGACCGAATGGCTAGGCAGCAGTTCTGCGGAAAAGGACCTAGGGGTGACAGTGGACGAGAAGCTGGATATGAGTCAGCAGTGTGCCCTTGTTGCCAAGAAGGCCAATGGCATTTTGGGATGTATAAGTAGGGGCATAGCGAGCAGATCGAGGGACGTGATCGTTCCCCTCTATTCGACATTGGTGAGGCCTCATCTGGAGTACTGTGTCCAGTTTTGGGCCCCACACTTCAAGAAGGATGTGGATAAATTGGAGAGAGTCCAGCGAAGGGCAACAAAAATGATTAGGGGTCTGGAACACATGAGTTATGAGGAGAGGCTGAGGGAGCTGGGATTGTTTAGCCTGCAGAAGAGAAGAATGAGGGGGGATTTGATAGCTGTTTTCAACTACCTGAAAGGGGGTTCCAAAGAGGATGGCTCTAGACTGTTCTCAATGGTATCAGATGACAGAACGAGGAGTAATGGTCTCAAGCTGCAGTGGGGGAGGTTTAGATTGGATATTAGGAAAAACTTTTTCACTATGAGGGTGGTGAAACACTGGAATGCGTTACCTAGGGAGGTGGTAGAATCTCCTTCCTTAGAGGTTTTTAAGGTCAGGCTTGACAAAGCCCTGGCTGGGATGATTTAACTGGGAATTGGTCCTGCTTTGAGCAGGGGGTTGGACTAGATGACCTTCTGGGGTCCCTTCCAACCCTTATATTCTATGATTCTATGATTCAAAAGTTTTTGTTTCTGGGATGTGGCACCATCTGAGACTAGAGGGGAATGAACTTCTACCAGGCCTCTTCTTTTTCCATGTTCTAGGTGTGCTCCTCCCTGGGAGTACCCAGGTTCTGAGGTGCCTTGCTACCACCTGCCCTTAGCATGAGGTTGCGTCGTCTGTGCCTGCTGTGGTTCAGTATGCCAACTCCACCAGTCTGTGGCAATGCAACCACTGCCTTCCAGGACTCTGCAGGCCCCACTTTCTCTTTCCAGGTTAATGATAGGAACACTCCAACTCCCAGGTCCTCCAAGCGTGCCCTTGGACTGCCCAGCCCCTGTTCCACTTGTCATTCATAGATTCTTTACTTCCAAAGGAATAGAATACACCAGTTTACTGGTTTCATGTCAGGATCACCACTCTGCTCAATTCCCAGATGCGTTTTATTGTAAAAACAAGAAACGTATTTAACAAAGAACAGCGACTTTAGAAGAAGCAAGTAGAATAAATGGGACCAAATGGTTACATAAAAAAAAATTCACACACATTCTAGAACTTAGTTTTTCTCATCAGCATTTTTTTCTGCCATGCAGACTCAATCTCTTTTCCATTTCATACGCCACATTCTCAGCTTGTTCCCCTCAGTAAAGGATGCAGACTGTAACTCTCTGTACCTCTAATTACAGTCCAAAAATCCATTGTCTTCCCTTGTAGACAGGACTCTCTCCTCCTGGTTTATTTCTTCCTGTAAATTCCCTTTCTGGAAGATTTCACAGTCCCTTCATTAGCATTTGTCTCCGTTTGTAAATGGGCGTCCACTGTGAGCCATACAATACTCAATTTACATGTAGCCAGACAGTTAAACATGTCTTGCCTGAAAGAAATTTGTAGCTCCTGTTTTGGTGACAAGCCCCAAGTCACAAACATTAAGAACATAATTTTCAGTGTAGGTACATCACGACTTATATAATATCCATCCATACATTTCACAGTGGGGACAAGTGTGACACACGCTTTCAGCAGAGACCTTACATGACAGTCTTTGGCAAACATGTATGTAGATACCAGGCGCAGGAGATCCCTGTAATACCGCTGTCCCCTCTGTCAGTTGCCACCAAGAGGTCTCCGGATCACAGTAGTTTACCACCATGAGTAATCCCACTGACTTCAATGAAAAGTCTGTACAAAATATAAGTAAATGAAAACATATCTGAAACAAAGTAATGATAATGTAGTAATTGAAAATTAATTTTAAACTGAAAGAACTTTCAGAAACAACCTAATCTTAGCCTGGAAAAATATGGAGCACTGTAGCTTGAAAACTAAGTCTCCAAGGCAGCAAGCCTAGATCTTTAACCAAACAGGCGGTTGAGTACTGGCAACAATAGGATGCAAGAAGTAAGCAGAGTCCAAATTCATTTGAGACCAACACACATGGATGTTGACAAATAGCTATTTAATCAGCCTAATTTATCTGTCAATACTTAGTTTAAACTTGTTTGAAATGTTGTATTTAATGTGGATAGCTGATTTTAAAAGACCTTAACTAAAAATCAGAAAATGTTATATTTTGTCTACTTACTGCAAAAAGCAGCAAGAAAGTTTACATTAAAAAAGAGAGAGCTCCAGGACTTGTCCCTCTTTCCTATGAAATTAATACAATTTCTAACCCTTTGGCTCTTTGTTCTTTCATTATGCTACATGACTGGTTGAAATGCTAAATTGCTACTGTTCCTCATTCTTACCTGGGATTTGTAAATGCTCAAAGTGCTCTCATTTACTTCACTGGAATCTGAATTGGACTCCAAAGGCCTGATTTTCTACTTCTTTGCACCTTTTGTAAAAATTTACACTTGTGCAAAATAGAAATAAAATGATACCATTCTAATTAGGTCCCAGTTTCACCCATTTTGCATTCACAATGCACAGGTATACATGTCTACACAGAGTGAAAAGAAGTGCAAAATCAAGCCCAAAATTAGTTGTGGGACAGAAAGCAAACAAAGATTAGTGTCTGCTTAGGGGTGGAAATCAAGAGGTAAGTCAGGACATTTTTTGAAGTCTCTTGTGCTGAGTTTGCAATTGTTCAATTTGATGTTTGATTATTAAAGTATCAGATCTTTTCCACTTCCAGCATAGAGGATTCTTGTTCAGACCTGAAAGTTGTACAACTTGAATTACCTGATTTACTGAAGATATGGTGAAAATAATAAAGAAAATGAACAATACCCTTGGATATTCACATGCAAATAGCTGTTCAGTAAATATTGTCACTGTGATTTTGACAAAATCAAAATGAGGCCTGAAATGAACCTGGTGCGTCATGAAACTTGAGTGTTCTGGGCTTAGAGGTAGCAGAGATTACACAATGATTTTTCACTAACAAAATTAAAGTTTTAGGATTTCACTTCTCTACACAGAGGAGATGATAGAGGAAGCATGTTCTCTCTGTCACATTGCTAATCAGAGATTTTATTACTCTCATTGATGTACACTCAAAAGGTAGCAGGGACCCACAACTCTGCGTCTGCATTTTCTTTTTAAAATATTATTTTTATTTATTCTTAAGTAAGATAAGTGAGTCAAACCAACAATACTATAAGAATATAAAATATAGGCAACAAGTAAGATGTAAGCCTATTCCTTTTTCTGTGACAAATGAACTAGTCAGATACATATGTCCAAAGTTAATGGCTGCCTCAGGCCAAGTTTTCAAACTTGAATGTCTGAAGTCAGTCCATAGTTAGACAACTAAATAAGTGGCCTGGTTTTCAGAGATGCTGAACACTAATGCTTTCCATTTAAGTGACTAAGATGGTCTCATGATTAAGGTACCAGACTGGGTCTCAGGAGATCTGGATAGAAGAAGAGACTTTAAAATGTACCTTAGGGATTGAGGAGCACAAGTCCCATTAATGAAAAGAAATACAGATACATGTGTCTAACTTCGGGCACTTATGTTTGAAAATTTGGGCCTATACTTTCTTAGGCCCTCAAATTAATGTACATGTCAAGGTAGTTATTAAGGTCATAAATGTTATGCTATTATTCAGCTTCACTGCCACCAACTAAAAAGTGTTGAAGTCCTACAAGGTGGGGAGAGGGAGAATTACTGTGCTCTCTGGAAATTCATACACTGCATCCACCTTCTATCTGAAGAGAGAATATATGCATCTCCAGCCATGTTACTGTGCTGTGTCCCCATCAAAAACTCACAAGCTAAACAGAGGTAGGTCTGGTTAGTACTCAGATGGTAAGTTTTAAAGGAACACACAGAGCAAGGTATAAGACAAATTACTGATTCAATAAATAGGACTCTTTTCTCTGGTTCAGTTCTGCCTCAATCTCCCAATATGAGGTTAGATGGTACTGGGATGCTGTCTTTCAGACAAAATACAAAAGCTAAGTGCTAACCACTGGTAATGATGAGCAGGACAATGGCACTTTCGTTTATGACAAAAGAAGGAGTGTAATCCCTGGTGTGCTGGCAAATTGGACAATGACATTTTGTTTACCTAAAATTCTAGTTTCAACAGAGTACAGTGTTCCTCATTTTCTACCAGGAACTTCATTTCAGAGTGGGTATAATTTGTGATGACAGGTATTACTGTGCCTATTTTAGAATTTTTGTTTTATTTTCAGTGCTGTTTGCATTATCATTGATCAGTTGTTACCATGGAAGAAAATGTCAGTTTTTCATATGTAACCCTTCTGCCCATCAGAGTTGGCAGCAACAAGGGCCGGGTTCAATATCTAGGGGATCCATTCCAATAACACAATGCAAACCGGCTCGAGTCCCCACCCCGTGACCTGGGACAAATATATACCACCCCTGCTGGGCGCCTCCAAGAGGCAATACTTCCCCTCTCGCAAGCACATAGTCTGAGTGTAGCAAAAGCCTTTTAATAACAGAGAGAAACAATGTGGCATTATGTTTGGGAAACACCACCAACAGGATTCATAACACAACCCATGAGCAAAAAAACCCACCCCAAGCAAATTGGGGCATGCCCTTTTCCCTTTGGTTCTTGAGTCCAGCAACACCAAATCACCCAAAGTCCCAAAAGTCCAATGCCCCAAAAGTCTCTGTCCCTGGTCAGGGCAGCCCCAGAGTTCGAAAGTTTATCTGCGGAGCTTTACCTCCCAACCTGGGTGGAAATGGGACGGGGGTAAGAGGCACCTTACATGATCTGAAGCTGACCGCCCCATAGCTCCATAGCAGCGCTCCGCTCCGCCAGCCGCCCCACGAACTCCTTCGCTCAGCTGCACTCTGCCAGCCGCCCCACGAACTCCTTTGCTCAGCTCCACGGCCCACAAGCAGCTCCTGCCATCCACAAACTGCTCCACCAGCCGGCCCGCCAACCGCTCCACAATATAGCTTCAGGCTCCCCCACTACTTAACACAACACTCAGTGATTTCAGCTCCTAGGTGAATTCAGCTTGTAGTAGGGGAGCCCGAGTGCTGGTGCACTGTCAGCCCAAAATGAGCTCAGCAGCCTATAACTAGACTTCTAATGAAATCAAAATTAGCTCTGATATTCTACAGTGGAGAGAGGAGGAAGTGCAATTAGCATGTAAGGCCACCAAGTATTAATACTTGTCCCCAGCCTCTCTCCATTCACACAGTTTTGGAACCCATGACCCTTGCCTAGCGAGTGCTACTTAGTTGATGGTGAATCCCTCCATCATAACAAAAGGCCACGTACAGTTCCAAGCACAGTTCCCATAATCAGGGTAATAACAATTTATTCTTCCTGCCCCAATAACAGAGACACTGGGGATCCCACAGCAGCCAAAGTGACCATTCGGGCAGCTATGGTCTCATTCTAGGTGTGGTGGGTGTGCCTATGCAAATGAGATCGGCCCCTGAAGTTCTTTTCCACAACTTGCCACACCTCACCACCAGATGTCAGGGTGGAGCTCATCCTGACACTGCTTACACATATTTTGTCCAGTAACTTAAAATGTTGCCCATGATATCATCATATTGGTCTCAAAATGTGTGGATGTGGAATCGTTAGCATTAATAGACAGCTGTGTGAATCACCAACGCAAAATAGATAGCAAGAAATATGACAAATTCGTATAGAAATCTTACTTCTCCTTTGAGTGATTGTGCACCATTTAAATTCCACTATAATTTTATGTGTACCAATGCAATAGAATCTTGCCCAGCAGTACCAGTGGGCAATAAATGTGCCCCAGCTATCCACGTGCACGGAGCTGAGTATAAAAGGGACGTGACCATTGCCTCCCTCTACTGCCTTCCTTCTCACCGTCCCTGAAAAGAGTTGGAGCTCCTTGTTGCTCTAGAGCTTTGATTTTCTTGACTAACGAGCTTTTAAAATAAAAAAGTACATAGTTTTCATAGTTGGTATTGTAGTTTGATTAGATAGTTTTATGCTTTGCGCTCTGCATGTCTCTCTCTCTCTCTCTGTGCACAGATCCCCAAAATTTAAACAGTGGGCCACTTGCAACGCTCTGATACGTGTGCATGATAGACACTCAAAGTATCTGATTTGTTTGGGGAAGGGAACAAATTAGGGACAATTTCTCCATACATACTTCTTTCCCAGCAAGGACAAAGAAGTCAAGGGAATTCCACAGCAGAGTCTGTTTGCTGGAGAAGGCAATGTGTCTCTCTTCAGAATCTGACCATGCCCATAGGAGGATGGCGAGTTCTTCTATGAGAAGTGAACTCACAGTGGCCCCAGCCTCAAAACCTATATCTGGAGAAAAGAGACATTGGTCTCCTGTTGCCTTCTTGATGCAGAAAAAGTTTCTTCATCCGCTGAGGCTGATAGACTGCATATGTTTTATACTTCTACCAACAAATGGGAAAATCATCTAAAAAGTCCTCTGGTACAGAGTCAAAGATTGCTCATAAACATCTGTGTTCACTGGTACTAAAGTGGCACCACTGACTCCAGCTCTGGCAGTGCTGTCAAGACTGTTGCTTTCATCTTTTCTCTTGGTCTTCAACTCCGGCACCATCAACTGCTTGTATTGTCTACAAAGCACTTAACCTCTATTTTGGTATCATTGACAACACTGATATTCTTTGCAAACAAAGACTTATTGTGCCTTTCTGTACCTGAGTCACCATTACTTCACTGTCTGACTGATAGCAGTTAGCTCAGCCACACTGGCACTGCTACCTCGCCTGCTTTGTCAGCATAGTCCTGATACCAGTCAGCATTTTGTCCCCTGCAGCAGCCTCCGTCTGGCTTATAGAGCCAGCTTCAATATTGTCAGTAGCAATGGTGGAATAGCATGAATCATCAGTGACAAGGCCTCTACTGACACCCACTGGAGGAGCTCTTCTGTTTCCGGAAGAGAACTATATCTCTTCCTCTTACATGGGGCATGCTTTGAATTTAATTTCTCTTGCAGAGTCTTTCAGGTCACCTTAATCATCACATTCTAGGGACACTGCTCAGACGTGTGGTATAGAAGAGAGACACTACCGTCATAGCGATGTTCCAGTTTGGTATCCACCATCGTAAGGAATATAGAGATTGGGCTACCCACCTTGTCCATACTGGGCACTGTGGACTGCTCCCAGAACTTCTAGATCTCGGTCTGCAGCACAGTCAAGATATTATAAGGAGGGTTGCCACTTTCCTAAGTATTCTAGAAGAAGTTGTGCAGAACAATCTGCACAAACTCTTAGACATTCTGCAGACTACAACCCCAGGAAGGATTATTTCTTAATTACCCAAAAAAGGTGGTCTCCCGCCCACTTTGAATTTGAAAAAATGGAACATGTTCATCAAGAAAATCAAATTTAGGCTGATCACCATCATGTGTAGTTTACTTCACCTGGGCACTGATATGCTGCCCTTGGTTTACAGGAATGCATTCTTTCATGTGATGGTACATCCCGGCCACAGAAAATACCTTTGATTCATTGTTCGGAACATGCACTATAATATTGCCTTTTGGTGTATCCTCAGCCCCAAGGCTGTTCACCGAGTGTATGTCAGTGGATAGTGGCCCATCTCTGTTGTTCCAGCATTCAAATTTTCCTTACCTGGATGACTGGTTAGTCCAAGGAACATCAAAAGATCATGTCTGAGACAGCAGCAGTAGTATTAGAGATTTTTTTCTCTCATCTGGGGCAGAAATTAAATGCAGTGATATCTACATTACTACCAACATAATGAATAAATGTCGCAGGTTTCAATGTCACAATCAATAGATTTACCTCCTGATGGACAGGTTTCAATCCATAGTCACTCTTTGTGAAAACCTCAAGTCAGATCTGAGGACATCAGTGTATCCTTTCCTCCAGCTCTTGGGACACATGGCGTCATACACATACATAACTCAGCATGCCAAACTTTACTTCAGATGTACTCCTGCAGGAATTCTGTGCCAAAAAATTTAAAATTCTGCACAGAAAAATTTAAAATTCTGTGCACGTTATTTTAAAATTCTGCAAGTTTTGTCAAGAAATAAATGCGGAGGCCGCAACATGACAGGGAGGATCACAGGCCACTGGCGGTACAAAGGTGGGAGATCAGCCTGTGGTCCCTCTCCTCCCTCTGCACATGGACTCAGTGCTGATGCTGCACATGACTCCAGTTTCCTTCCTTAGTGTCCCCCTTCCCAGCTCTGACACCACAGAGCCTTACACCTGTGTCCCTGTTCCCATTCCTGCCCTTAGCCAAACATAATTCCAATTTCCCCACCCCCATTCCCTGTTCCCATTTCCCCCACTCACCCACTTCCTGATAGACTGCAGACTATATAGTAAAACTTGAGTTCTGCTTAGCTATACCTTAGCCAATCATTTTACTGAAATTTAACTAACCAATCCTAACATATTGTAATATGATGATTTAACCAATTAAATCCCACCACCTTAATTAGTTTACACCCAGCAAAATTAATTATACAGCAGACAGGAACGATCACAGAACCAGACAGAGATTATACAGACAAACAATAGCAAAGTGGGAACTAGAATGACAAAACAATACAGAAGTGAGGATTTCACATCCCAGCTATTGATAAGTGAGTTCTTGCCAGACAGGATGCTATCAAACTAAGTTTCCTTTTACATCTTCTAGGCACTTCCCTGTCTCTGGAGGCGATAGGTGTTATCAGGACAGGATTGTATTCCTAACAGCCCAATAGCACCTTATTTCAATGAGACTAGGTTGGAATATGAGGATGTGACCGTTCGCTGCCCAGCTTATGGCTGCCTCTGTTGCTTAGCCTAAGGCCTTAGCCTAAGCACAGGGCCTCAGACTGTCACAGTAAGAGAAGGACCTTACACCGGCAGACAGTGATTTTGATTCTTTCTTTTATACCTCTATAACTAGGTAAGTGATACGAATACACCTACAGTCTTAGAGTATAGGTCTTTACAGACAGGCCTGAATATATATATCCTAACAATTACTTTTATTACAGTGTGGCTAAAGGCTCTTACAGGAGTCAGGGCTTTACTACAGTAGATGCTGTACAAATACATAAAAAGAGATAGTCGTTGCTCCAAAGAATTGAAAGTCTAATACACAAAGACCAATGGTGAGAGAGAGAGGAAATGTTGTTTCCGTTTTAGAGCTGGGGAACTGAGGCACATAGCGATTCATTAACTCACCCAAGGTCTCCTAGGATGTCAGTGACAGAGATGGGAATTGTACTTGAGATGGGTCTAGAATCTCAGTCCAGCGCCTGGAGCACAAGACCATCCTTCTCTTGAGAGAGAAAGGATGGTTGTGCTGCAGGCACTGGACTTAATATCAAGACTAAGCATAATGGTCACAGTCTCACTCCGTCATTTTCTATCATTGCTTGAAAAAACAGACACTCTATCATAAATGCCCACAACTGTGGTAAATTACTTTTTAATGTTCTTTGTTCTTTCAAATTTGTAACAGACTTTAAAGAACAAGAGACAAACCCAAGAACTGAACTTTGGGATGATATACGGTGTTGGCGGTGGTGAGAGACTCTTTCCTCTATGGCTACTGTGCTGTAATGAGAAACGACCTATTTATGGCACCTTAGAGACTAACAAATTTATTTGAGCATAAACTTTCGTGAGCTACAGCTCACTTCATCGGATGCATTCAGTGGAAAATACAGTGGGGAGATTTATATACATAAAGAACATGAAACAATGGGTGTTACCATACACGCTGTAACCAGAGTGATCACTTATTACCAGCAGGACAGCTGGTAAAAGGGGGAACCTTCTGTAGAGATAATCAAGCTGGGTCATTTTCAGCAGTTGACAAGAACGTCTGAGGAACAGTGGGGGGGTGGGGGGATGATAAAGTTCTGTAGTGAATCCTATTTCCGACTACTCCGATTCAAGGAATATTTCCAACACACCTCTGAACAACATATTAATCCATAGAGACCGTCCTCCCAAGACTACAAAAAGAAGGATTTTGGGTGGACTCCTCCTGAAGGTCGAAACAACAGACTGGAGTTCTACATAGAGTGCTTCCGCCGACATGCACGGGCTGAAATTGTGGAAAAGCAGCATCACTTGTGCCCATAACTTCAGCCGTACAGAACACAATACCATCCACAGCCTCAGAAACAAGAATGTCTGAGAAACAATGGGGGGTGGGGCGGATAAACATGGGGAAATTGTTTTACTTTGTGTAATGACCCATCCACTCCCAGTCTCTATTCAAGCCTAAGTTAATTGTATCCAGTTTGTAAATTAATTCCAATTCAGCAGTCTCTCGTTGGAGTCTGTTTTCATTGGAAGCACTGGGTGTCTTTTTCTTTAAGTTTTGTATAAAAGCAACAAAACGGGCCTTTATGATACCCTAAAATGAAGAAACAATGCGGTTGAGCACATCATTATATATACAGAGGATCGGTAGATTTGGTTCTCATTTATTCATGATCAAGGTACGAGCATCCCCCAAAAGACAGCACACCTGTCCAGGTTCAAAAACCGGTTGGAGACCACTTCAATCTCTCTGGTCACTTGCTTACAGACCGAAAAGTGGCAATACTTCAACAAAAAAACTTCAAAAACAGACTCCAACGAGAAACTGCTGAATTGGAATTAATTTGCAAACTGGATACAATTAACTAGAAATGAATACAAAATTTTTTGTTATTGATATGAAATTGAAAAGGGCAACCTGAAATTACTACAATAATACAAGCCAGTAATAAAAATTCACAAAATAGATAACAATAGTGTGTTTATGGGTGTTGACATTCGCCAGGCTACAATCTGGACAGAAGAATAGCCCCTGTTCACTATTTGTTCAGGCGTTGTTGCTGCCGTGAGCAGAGAAATATGGAAGAGACAGGCAATTTGTGATGAGTATGCTCTATTATAAACCTTTCTCTCCTCTTTGAGGATTATCTCCAGCTGGATACAGGTAACAGCCAGTGTAGCACACAGGCACCCTCAACTGTTCCCTTCCCTAATAAGTAATTTTTTTTGTTCAAATCCTACTTCTGCCAAAGGTGCTAGTCTATTTGATTATACTGACCCCCCCCCCCTCAGCTGAGGTGCCTTTTTGTCTTTGAGGAACCTGTTTTTGGCTGCTTTTCTAACATTGGAACAGCATAACAATATCAGAGTAGACTCGTATAATTTTACAGAAAAGCTTGCCACATATTTTACCAGAACAATAATATTTATCAGATTATGAGTTTTCAAATTATACCTCAAAAGACATATTTGTACAAAATTTATCATTGTCTTCTAAAAGTCATGAATATGGGGTACAGCCTGTCACATGTGCAAATGTGTTATATGGATGGAAAACAGCACTAGTTTCATTATTACAATTAACATATACATTGTAAATATCCTAATGGCATGTACAGATCAGTCTGTGTTTCAGGCAAGGATAGCAAAGGAAGAAGCAGGGGCTATAGGAAATCAAATGCCTCTGCTGAGATTTATATTCTGCAGATAAATGTGCTTAAAGGAAATGGCGGTTACAAAAAATATATTTTAAGGCAGATAAAAATAATAATGTTGACAAACTCAGTGCACTTGCTTTTATTATAGCATAATCGAATTAAGATGTACCGATACAAAAGGAAGTTAAATCAGTTTCTTTAAATGTAACCAAACCATAAGATTTCAGTGAGTTTTTGGAAAGAAAAAAATGCATCTTCCAATAATTAGAAATATCAAATAATAACATCCTTGTTTCTTGTTTGTTTTTAATGTCAACATGTTAAGGTTGAGCGTAGTTATCAGTAATTCAACCTGAAACACATAGTATGGACGGAGTGGTTATCACAAAAACAAACTATCAAGGCTAATTCCTCACTCTGGAACTTTGAGTGTAGACGGTGGGGGCTCGTAAGGATATTAAAAATTAATATTAGCCACTCCAGGCTTGTATAAAACTGCCAAGGTTATAGCTTTTTCTCTTGGCTTGGCATACTGTGCCACTACCCAAATGCAATTCCCCCTTTCGCATCCCATGAAGACGCATTTGAGAATTCCTTCTTGTTGAGTACGCTCATGCCCTTTTACTTATCCCTCTGAGGACGAGCTGAGAAAGAAAACAAAGGTAATTAGCTGTTGACACTAGCTAATATAACAACATATGAAACTTTAAAAATGACAATAGATTTTACTAGACAAAGTGGGTGAGGTAATAACCGTTATTGGATGGTGCGAGAGACAAGCTTTCAAATGACACTGAGCTGTTCTTGTGGGTTTGTGAAAGATACTCAGAGCGTCACATCTCAATGCAAGAAGGAACAGATTATTTCGCACAGGTAGTTAATACAGAACCTTAGGGGACCATTCAAGGTGGAATGGCACATTAACAGTCTGCAATCATAGGACAAAAAAGCGGGGTGGGGAATAGTGGGTTACAAATTGTTATACTAAGGGTATATCATTACTAGTAAGTTTAAAGCGCTGCGACTATCTCAGCGCTATACAAAAATAAAAGCACTTTCACTATAATCCAGGCGGACATCCTGCATGAAGTTTACAAGATGTTTGGTAACGGTTCGTTGAACCTGGCCACAACCTTCTGACAACAATATAGTTTTGCCACTATTTACTAGTTCGATCATAAAGGATTCTCGTAACATTTTCGAGGGTTAGAATGACATTTCCCAACAAACGGTCAGTTGACTTAAGTGCAGTCCCGTCCAATAGTACCGCCCCTCCCAAAACAGAAGCCCTAGGGTATGTTCCAGGATCTGAAATCAGGCCCCTGAATCAGCTTCCTGCTGTGAAGTCCAAATTTTCTATAGTCAATTTGTGACAGCTTGCCATTTTCAGGTGTTCCTTTCTACAGACTTCGCAATTGCCCTAACCACCATTCTTTCACCTACTTTGGTAAAACGAGAACAGTTAGCAAATATACCATTCCCCACTCAGTGGGGAACAGAGTGATAGCTGTATAGAAACCTGATGCATAAATGACCACAAGTCTTTGGCTGGGGGTAGACCACCATGGGAACAATTTGGTGGCGGCCTTTCTTTCTCACCCACAGATAAACCTCGTTTTTCATGCATATTTTGCCTCTAAATTTGCCTCTAAACCACCTAAGAGAGTTTCCCTGTTAAAAGTTCCCTTTTTTTGCCTTTTTGTAACACTACTTTCTATAACTATAACTTCGATAACTGTTTTACAAATACCCTTGCTGATTGCAGGCATCACCCCTTTTTACTTTCTTATGTTTTCCTTCTATAAGCAGCCCAGGTTTCAAAGGTACTGTGTAGTCATTGAATTCATGAGGTGGTGTATCTCCGTTTCCTTTTTATACAGCAGACCAGGTTTGTAATGCTTTTTTTTGTGCTGTGCTAAGATTTAAGTTTATTAACAAGTAATAGTTCAGAGGCATCACCATATTACCTTAAAGGATTTTTTTCGAAAAATCATATACATTATATTTTACTACAGATGTATTTATTAACATTAAGTTTCTTCCAATGTTTAATATTAACATAAAATCAATTAAAAGTATGTTGTTATACCATGACCTTTGTTCAGTTTGTTTTTGAGGTCAGCGTTTAATGTCCTCTTGAAGTCTTTACATAAGCGTTTTAATTTAATTACATCCTTGGGGCGAATTAAAATGTAGGGGTGTTATGCTTAAAAGCAGACTCCTTTGTACTTGGCCTCACAGATCTGAAAAAGAAAATATAATCTATTGTGACTCTCTTTGGAGTCCTTATAGGAATTTAAGTAAGTTGCATATAGTGTTTCTATATTTCTCTTACCCCCTTGTACAATATATATTGCACATATCCTGGGGAAAATGCTAATGGCTTATTGCATTGTGCTAATTCCTGGTTCAGTGCGTCCCAGTGCAAACTTTCTGGCTCTGAGCAACGATGCGTTCACTGTGAAAGAGGGGCAGCAGCAAGCTGTGGGGGAGGGGAAAATCGAAGAAATGGAGGGGGACTATGGAGACTTTTTATTAGGCTTATAAAACTGACTGGATTCACAGACAGGAAGGCAACCTAACAGGGAAAGAAACGACAATATGTTGGACATCTCACAGAAATTAAAGGCAGTAGCATGACAGTCTGTTGGGGACCCGAGAAATGGTAGAGACAGGGTCCAGGAGGCAGAGAAAGGGCAGATGGATGGACCTTCAGGATAATTCATTCAAAAATTCAGACTTATGGGATTGGTCCAACTTGAACCAAAATCCTTTGACACTTGAGCAGCAATACCTATCCCCCAAAAAATTAGGCTGTTTATCTGAAACTTCAACTATGTAAGGAATCAGGGAATTACCATTAGGGTTATTTTTTTCCTTATTGGCTTGTGGCCTACTCCCACATACTTTTGTTTTCTTTTAATATTTGAATGCAACTTCAAGAGAGCTACTTTTAGTGCTTAATTTTTGTAATTGTGTCTTTTAAGATCTAATGAAAAGTCTAAATTCCAAATGTATTTCCTTTCCTTTTGGGTTTAATAAAATTTACCTTTTTCAAAAACAGGATTGGATTTTTGGTGTTCTAAGAGGAATGTGCATAAATTGCTTAAGTAGCTGGGGGCAATAGGTAATTTATTTTATTTTCTTTCTCAGGTCTTCCCCGGACGCGTGCTGAAAATAATCCCAAATGGAGGAATGCCCAAGTGCGCCTTCCTGAATTTAAAAAAAAAGTGTTGTGCCTAACCTTGGGCGTTTAATACAAGCCTGGAGTGGGGAGTATTAATTTTTAAAAGCCTTTCAGGGCCCCACTTTCTGCAGTCGTTGTGCTAGATTGTGGAATCAGCCTCCACAGATGGGAAAGGATCTCTTGGTTCACCGAGTCCAGTTCCCTGCTATCGCAAACAACTGTATCATATATTCTTTTCCAAAAATTTCTCATGCTCCAGCTCAAAAGTAGTAAATTGCCTACTCCGATTAGGACACTGTTCCAGAACCTAATGCCTCTGAACGTCAGAAACTTCCTCCCAATTTCCAGGCTAAATGAATTAATTGCCAGTTTATCTCCACTTGTGCCAATATTGTCCTTTAACTTAAGTTCCTGCACTCCCTCGCTATGGTGTACCCACTTGACTGCATTCATATCCCTAATCCTTACAGTCACCTTCCTTTTATTAGAGACGCCAAGTTCTGTTAGTCTTCTCTCATAATATGCTCTACATTCCCTGATGATCTTCTTAGTCTGAATACAGCTTTCCTGAACATGGTTGAAGTGAAAACCCTTGGCAAGCGCTTGCACTTGGTTTGTAAGCCTCACACTCCTCACTCTTAGATTTGTGGCCTTGATTACCCAATCCAACCCCCCGCCCCCACAGGTGCAATCACTCCTGATGAGGAGGCGCATACCCAACACAAGGTATGGGTATGCATGAAGGGTGGACGTGTAAAATGGCTTCTCTTACTGTGGTGGATGTGTGTCAGTTTAATTATTTCAGGATGCAATTCAATGTATGGCGGCCAGTAAACTGCGAGACTGGAAAGGTGTTTATGGGCCACTTCCCTTTGACTGGACCCTGGAATTATGTGTTATCTGCTTATTTTAAACAATATGTTAGACCTTATACATATTTAGCTGTTACCCTCTGAATACATTTTCCCAGAGCAGAAGAAAAGCTCTATGTAAACGGGTTCTTGGCCTTTTTATTTTTCCCAGTACTTGGTAAATGATTGTGGTGTTCATAGCTGTCCTTTTCAGATGTTTTCAAGAGGTCTTCTGACCCAAATAATCTTGTGTAAACAAAAACACTTTGCAAATCACACCGGGATATGGGATGTGGCAGCCATTGATTAGGTATTAATGTTCACTTCTCTTGTTTCATAATATCACAGCATATCTGTTAATTTACCACAAGATGAATCCATTTCTATGCCAAGTTAGTGCTGTGTTCCTGTCAAAGACAAAAGGGTTACTGGAGATTTGCTTCCTTCTATGCAATGGGTAGGCGAATGAGAGGAGTTTGTTCAATTGCTGCCTGGGAGGGTCAGGAAGAAGCCAGTGCCATGATAACTGAGCAACTAGACCCCCGGAAAGGGCTTTAGAAACTGCCATTTTTCTAGACTACATCCTGAGCAAAAGTCTTTGTGAGAATTATATTCATCTTTTACAATGCATTACAGCCACACAGATATCGGTCCCTGAGCCTCCCATATTCCCCAGCATAGAACAGCGTTTTGAGAGCCCTTTCTTCAGGTGCTGTGTGCAAAGTGCAGCCTGTTCAGAATGTAGAGAAAGGCGGGGCTCTAGGGATCACACATCCACAGCTAGGATACATTTTCGGTTTAAAGAAAAGGAGTATTCGTGGCACTTTAGAGTTTAACAAATTTATTTCAGCATATTCTTTCGTGACCTGCAGCTCACTTCATTGGATATATAGTTCTTCGGATCTTTTTTAGCCTCTGACACCCCCCACCCTTTAAAATCTTTCCCACCAAATGTTCCTGCATTTGTTAGCGGGGAGAGCAGAGATGTCCTTTCCCCTCTTTTGTAGTTTCTTCCAGCTTCCTGGAAAGATCTTTTGCGGTGAGGTAGGACTCAAGCAGTACCCATTTATCAAGCACTATGCATTGTCTGCGTGCTTTCTCTCAACAGTCTCCATTGTATACAGTTCCTTGGATAGTGAATTCTTTTTTTGCTGGGTGTTGCTGAGCCATTAACCGCTGTTTGGCTACTGCTCTGTTGTATCTGTAAGGCTGTTTGTGGGTGAAGGGTTTGGGCGCCCGCCAGAGGTAGGCACTAAGGCCGAGCCTTTCTGTTACGACTTGTAACCTGTTTTTCCTGACAGCGTGGAACTTCAGAAACTTGCCTTAACAAAAGCCAGACAACCTTCCCTGATTAAAAGACAGAGCCAGGGTCTTAACCATGACCCTTAAATTGCAAGCAGTTTGGGAAATATTCATGTCTTTAACATTCTGATGCGCAACTCAAAATGGGGTCCAAGGCCTAAATAAAACCGTTTTACCCTGTATAAAGCTTAGAAGGGTAAACTTGTAAATTTATCGCTCTCTATAGCACTGATTGCGAGATATGCACAGTTGTTTGCTCCCCAGATATAAATGCGTACACTGGGTATAATAATAAGTAAAAAGTGTTTTTTTAATTAAACATAGAAAGTAGGATTAAAATGGTTCCAAGTAGTAGCAGAAAGAACAAAGTGAATTACCAAACAGAAGAAATTAAAACACGCATGTCTAAGCTTAATACAGAAAGAAAAGTGAATACAGAAAAAAACTCACCTTCAGACTTTGCTTTGTCATTGTTCCAAGATCCAAGGGTGGGTCTGTGTTCACCTATGCAAATTGGTGAGGATTCTTATCAAGCCTGCCCCAAAAAAGGGGGTGCAGGGCTTGGGGAGAATACTTTGAGGGGAAGACTACGCCAAGTGGACGTTTCCAGGATTGATTTCTGTTTGGTGAGCATTCCCCAGGTACAATCACTTTTGTAATTGATACATAGTGAAAAT
Source organism: Caretta caretta (assembly GCF_965140235.1). Lineage (NCBI taxonomy): Eukaryota > Metazoa > Chordata > Testudines > Cheloniidae > Caretta > Caretta caretta. The sequence continues at coordinate 56,838,729 of NC_134214.1, forward strand.
TTCTAACTTCAGACACAGAAATGATACAAATAGGCAACTCATATTCAGTCGCTCGTGACCTTTCCAATGCTATGTCACAAGACTTATATTGCTTAAAACCTATCTTAGTTTTGCTATATTCATATCATACCAATATTTCTATGAAGAACAGTGGTGTAGCGTCACACCTCCCGCCTTAGATTACTGCTAAGCCTTAGTCACTGACTAATGCGAAGACAGTGTGCCTTCAATCCTTTCTATGTTGGAGTGTTATCCATAGATGTTTTTTAGCTAAGAGCAACTAGAAGGTTTTTCTGTCTATTTGCCTGGAGACAGTGCACTTTTCTGTAGGCTAAGACTAGCTATCAGAGAACATAGGTATTACATTACAGCACAAGAATTTTACAAGCCAGCTTTTTGTTATTTTCTTTAACTGTCGGGTGTAAAGTTAATTAAAAACAGAGAGGCTAAGATGACAGCACCAAAGGCAGAAAAAGCAAAGGAGGCGGCCCACAGGAGAGAAATGGAGGTAAAGGAAAAAGAATGGAAGCATGAGGTGAAGGAACATCAGGCTGTCCGGAGAGAAATGGAGGCAAAGGAAAAAGAAATGGAGGTAAAGGAAAAAGAGTGGAAGCATGCACTGAAGCTGCAGATAGCAAAGGCAACAGAATACCAATTCTTCTACAGGTACCTCTTCACATCCCAGGAAGTTCCCCACCTACAAGGCACACGATGATACCGAGCCCTTCTTTGAAAACTTCGAAAAGGCCTGCCTTCGGTACAGCATCTCTGACCAGTACATGGTAGAGATGAGGCCGCAGCTCAGTGGACCCTTAGCAGAGGTGGCGGCTGAAATGACAAAGGAACACATGAACCACTATGAATTGTTTAAATCCAAGGCGAGAGTCAGAATGGGGCTAACACCCGAGCATTCCCGGGTCATGCCAGAGCCTGAACCTCCAACATAGTGCTTCAGCGGAGAGCAGTTCACAGTCAACGGAAACAGCCCCATCACCTGCATCGCTTCCAGGGGGACCAAGCCCAGGTCCACACTCCAATGAGGAAATGATGTCTCCAGCATCAAGGGAACAGTTCCAGACTGAACAGGAAGCAGATGAAAGCCTCCAGAGAGCTTGGACGGCAGCAAGAGCAATCCACCGCCTCTCAGCTCTTCTAATCGATCTAGGTTTGTTGTAGAAAAAGGACTTTTATACAAGGAAACTCTTTCTGGTGGACACCAGGAAAACTGGCATCCTCAGAGACAGTTGGTAGTTCCAACTAAATACCGGGCCAAGCTCTTGAGCTTAGCCCATGATCATCCTAGTGGCCATGCTGGGGTGAACAGGACCAAAGACCGTTTGGGGGGGGGGGGTCATTCCACTGGGAGAGAATGGGCAAGGATGTTTCTACCTATGTCCAGTCTTGTGAAGTATGCCAAAGAGTGGGAAAACCCCAAGACCAGGTCAAAGCCCCTCTCCAGCCACTCCCCATCATTGAAGTTCCATTTCAGCGAGTAGCTGTGGATATTCTGGGTCCTTTTCCAAAAAAGACACCCAGAGGAATGCAGTACATACTGACTTTCATGGATTTTGCCACCCGATGGCCGGAAGCAGTAGCTCTAAGCAACACCAGGGCTAAAAGTGTGTGCCAGGCACTAGCAGACATTTTTGCCAGGGTAGGTTGGCTCTCTGACATCCTCACAGATGCACGGACTAATTTCCTGGCAGGAACTATGGAAAACCTCTGGGAAGCTCATGGGGTAAATCACTTGGTTGCCACTCCTTACCACCATCAAACAAATGGCATGGTGGAGAAGATTAATGGAACTTTGGGGGCCATGATACATAAATTCGTAAATGAGCACTCCAATGATTGGGACCTAGTGTTGCAGCAGTTGCTCTTTGCCTACAGAGCTGTACCACATCCCAGTTTAGGGTTTTGGCCATTTGAACTTGTATATGGCCGTGCGGTTAAGGGGCCATTACAGTTGGTGAAGCAGCAATGGGAGGGATTTACACCTTCTCCAGGAACTAACATTCAGGACTTTGTAACCAACCTACAAAACACCCTCCGAACCTCTTTAGCCCTTGCTAAAGAAAACTTACAGGATGCTCAAAAAGAGCAAAAAGCCTGGTATGATAAACATGCCAGAGAGCGTTCCTTCAAAGTAGGGGACCAGGTCATCGTCTTAAAGATGCTCCAGGCCCATAAAATGGAAGCATTGTGGGAAGGGCCATTCACGGTCCAGGTGGCTGAGAACGTCGGCACGTAACTAGTGTACAGCTCCTTGATGGAGCTCTTGGGCGTATGCAGTGACAGCAGATCAAGGAGCTGTGCACAGCCACCCCAGGACTGACTGAACGGGCATACCACTCCATTGACACAGGTAATGCTCACCCAATTAAAGTCCAACCTTACCGGGTGTCTCCTCAAGCTAAAACTGCTATAGAACGGGAGATCCAGGATATGTTACAGATGGGTGTAATCCGCCCTTCTGGCAGTGCGTGGGCATCTCCAGTGGTTCTAGTTCCCAAACCAGATGGGGAAATACGTTTTAACATGGACTACCATAAGCTAAATGCTGTAACTCGCCCAGACAACTATCCAATGCCACGCATAGATGAACTATTAGAGAAACTGGGACGGGCCCAGTTCATCTCTACCTTGGACTTAACCAAGGGGTACTGCCAGGTACCGCTAGATGAATCTGCCAAGGAAAGGTCAGCCTTCACCACACATGTCGGGCTGTATGAATTTAATGTACTCCCTTTCGGACTGTGAAATGCACCCGCCACCTTCCAAAGACTTGTAGATGATCTCCTAGCGGGATTAGGAGAATATGCAGTCGACTACCTTGATGATGTGGCCATATTTTCGGATTCCTGGGCAGAACACCTGGAACATCTACAAGAAGTCCTTAAGCGCATAAGGGAGGCAGGACTAACTGTTAAGGCTAAGAAGTGTCAAATAGGCCTAAACAGAGTGATTTACCTTGGACACCAGGTGGGTCAAGGAACTATCAGCCCCCTACAGGCCAAAGTGGATGTGATCCAAAAGTGGCCTTTCCCAAAGTCAAAGAAACAGATTCAATCCTTCTTAGGCTTGGCCGGTTATTACAGACGATTTGTACCGCAATACAGCCAACTTGCCGCCCCACTGACAGACCTAACCAAAAAGAAACACCTGAATGCCGTTCAGTGGACCGAAAAGAGTCAGAAGGCCTTTAACTAGGTTAAAGCGACACTTATGTCTGACCGTGTACTAAGGGCCTCAGACTTTGACAAACCATTCCTAGTAACCACAGATGCGTCCGAGTGTGGTGTGGGAGCAGTTTTAATGCAGAAAGGACCTGATCAAGAATTCCACCCTGTAGTGTTTCTCAGCAAGAAGCTATGCGAGAGGGAAAGCAACTGGTCAGTCAGTGAAAAAGAATGTTACGCCATTGCCTACGCTGTGGAAAAGCAACGCCCATACGTTTGGGGAAGGCGTTTCCACATGCAAACTGACAATGCTGCGTTACAGTGGCTTCATACTGCCACGAGAAATAACAAAAAACTTATTCAGTGGAGTTTAGTTCTCCAAGATCTTGATTTCAACATCCAACGAGCTTTTAACAAAGTGGCTGATGCACTCTCCCGTGAAAGTTTCCCAGAATCAGCTGTTTAAAATCGTCCTTGAGATTTGGAAAATATTGTTAGTCTTTATACACTTGGTAGTATATTTAGAGGTGTATGTGTCTTATTAACTCTCTTTTCTCCTACAGCTTGAGGAAGAAATCAGTGTTTCACCCTATCTGTGATTTGGGGGGGGGGGAGCGTGTCATAAATATAAAGGGAAGGAAACATACATCACTTCAAATTTCTGTGTGGCTTAGTGTTGTGGCATGGCATATTGTTTGAAATAAATGTTGTAAGCAAGATACTCCAAAGCGTTGACCTTGATATATCTGGAGCAATGGAAGAACTGGACAAAGCAAAGTCATTCCTACAGTCTTACCGGTCAGATGAGGGATTTCAAAACGTTCTGAAGAGTGCACAGAAGTTGGCGGAGGAACTTCACACTGAAACTATTTTTCCACCCACTCAAGAATACAAGAGTCACCGAAGAAGAAGATATTTTGATTACAAAGCATGGAATAATCCCATCAGAGACCCCAAACAATTCAAAGTTGAATTCTTTAACCAAGTGCTAGACTGTGCAATACAGTCAGTTGAAGAACTTTTCATGCAGCTCAAGGGAACACAGCAGTATATTTGGGATGTTGTATGATATTCCAAAACTCCTCACTATACCTGAAGACCTACACCAGTAATGCAGGGAACTAGAGACAGTGTTGACACATGATGACATGCACGATATTGATGTGAGTGATTTAGGTGATGAACTGAAAGCCCTTTCAAGATATATTTCAGCAGAATAAACACCAAAGGCTGTTCTGGAACATGTGTGCGCAAAGCATATGACCACCCTCTTTCCAAATGCTTTTGTTGTTCTGCGTATATCTCTAACATTTCCTGTTGCAGTTGCCAGTGGAGACTCTGCGCTGAAGTTAATAAAAAGATATCTACGCGTCACAATAACACAGGCCAGGCTGGTCGGCCTCACAATTATCTCAGTGAGCTGACCCAGAATGCGGATCTTCCTCAAGAAGCAGTTCAAATCTTTGCAACTAAGAAGGCATGGAAAGCACCACTATCAAACAGATAAAAATGCCAGCGTTCACTATACAGACAAGAAAAGTTATATTTGCTGTTCATGGTTTTGAAAGTTAAGTATTACTTAAAATTGTTGAACAAGGCATTTTAAGTTGTTAGTTCTCCTTTATTGGGGTAGGTAGCAGAGCATAAGAAGAGTAGAAAAGGAAGAAGGCAGAATTGAGACCTTTCAAAGTTTTGGCCCAAGTGAGGGGGCATGGGGGCCAGTCCTAGTTTAGGATACCTGTTGGTAGTCTTCTTGAAATTAAGGTTAAGACTGCTATGTATTGGCTATTTGGATTTGAGGTTAGGGGGATCCTATGTGTATGTGACCTAGAGATAGGGTTAAATTTCCTATGGATAGGCCCCTTGCAGTTCGGCTTAGTGTTCCTGAGGGTAAGCCACATTGAATTGGCTAACCGTTCCTATTCGGAGGGATCACAGCCCAAGGGTTAGGGTTTAGATGGTTCAGAGTCCCGATCCACATTTAAGAGTACTTTGTGTAGTTTTCTCCAACTAAGATAGGGTTTATTCTAGGTAGGCCACCTGGAGTTAGTGTTCACTTAATGTTGTGGCATGACATACCTGCCGTAGGATTCGGGATCCAATTCGCAGCACAGTTGGAGTTCAAGTTAGGCTTCCTGTGGCTAGGGCTCCCCGCCCTAGGTTTAGGATTGCTAGCGCTCGGCCACTTGGTGTTAGGGTTAGCATTCCTTCAGGTACCGCTCTCCGCCTTAGGTTTACAGTTTCTATCAGTAGTGTTCCCCAACACTTAGGAACCCTATCTCTAATTCCAAGAAGCCTACTTAGAGGAACTCTGTGGGGCGGGGGAACTCTAACGCTAACTCTGAGTGGCCTACTCATAGGACTCCTTAAGTCAGGGATCCCCACCCAAAGGAACCCTAACCCTAGGTTATAGAGTCTTACACATACAACTTTAACCCTAAAACGGGAAGCCCTGCGAATAGAAACCCTAACCACACGTGCGCTGGTGGGCCGGGGGAGTGCAACCAGTACAAACCCTAACACTATGGCGGGGAGCCCTACCATCGGAATCCTTCCCCAACTCCAAGTGGTCCAAAGATGGTCAACACTAACCATAGCAACTCTAAGCCTAAATATAAGTAGCCTACCTTTAGGAATCCAAACCCTAACTCCAAGTTGCCTAACCATAGGAACCCTAATCCTAACCTGGCTACCCGTAGAAACCCTAACTCCAAGTGGGCTAAGAATAGGAACCCTACCCAAATGCCAATTGGCTTACCTATAGGAAACCTTACACTAGCGTGTTCCACTCTACTATAGGAACCGTAATCCTAGGGTGAGGAACCCTGTACTTTGAAAGCCTAATGGAAGCGCTACTCACAGGACTCCTGAAACTAGGGCAGGGAGCACTGCGCAAAGAAATCCTAAGCCATGCTTCGTGTAGTATCCATAGGAATGTTAACCCTGACTCCAAGTGACTAGTAACTCCAAGTGACTAGTGTTCATTATAAATTTCGTATTGACGCTTTCTCTAAAAGACATTTGGATTCTGTCCTGATCTACTGGTATTACAGGGGAACTACAGGTACTACAGGGGAACGTCAAAAGCACACTCATAGGTAGGACACACGCAGCTGCAGCAAGAGAAAGACATTGAAATCAGCACTGCATAGGCAGACTGAGCTATGGAATTGCTCAGAACTCAAGTGCACACCTCCTTTGGAGTGTAAATCCAAAATGGTATTGTCTTGCACTGATCAGAGAAATGTACAGCACAAGCTTGTGAAATTTCGCCCTCTCCCTCAGTGTGGAGGAAGATATGCAGTTTTTGCCCTGAAGTTATCAACTGGTTTTAGAGAAAACACAAACACATTTATTAACTGCACAAGATAGATTTTAAGCGATTATAAGGAATAGCAAACAGACCAAAGCAGATTACCAGCAAATAAAACAAAAACCGCAATGTAAGCTTAAAACACTAAAGAAACTGGTATCAAGTAGCTATTTCTCACCCTAAATGTTGTTTTAGACGTTTATTTCACAGGCCAGGCAGCTTTTCCAGCCAGGGCTCAGCTTTTCTCTGCCCCCACTTTTGTCTTTGTTCCTTAGATGTTTCCAGCAGTCATCCTGTTCAGTGAAGAACAAAAACTAATTAAGTCAGTCCCCTGTCTTAAGTAGGTTTATATATGGTGGGGAACCCTTTGTTTGCCAGTGTGGTCCCCCACCCATTGGAAAAATAGTGGTATTGTATCATGGAATCCAGTGCCAAGTGACTTAATCACATGACCCTTCAGTAAGAAGATTCTCTAAAAGGTAGGAAATTAGAATCTTCAAAGTCCTATTGTTCTCCCTAAAGGCTCATCAAGACGGATTGCATTCTGTTTGGTGGGCATTCCCCAGATGCAAACACTTTTGTAATTGATACATCGTGAATATTCCTCACTTCAGATACAGAAATGATACATGCATACAAATAGGATACTCATATTTAGCAACTCGTGACCTTTCCAATGCTATGTCACAAGACCCATCTTACATAAAACGTATCTTAGTTGTGCTATATTCATATCATACCAATATTTCTATGAAGAATATGGGGTGTAGCATCACACCTCCTGCCTTAGGTGTGCTAGAGCCTTAGTTACTGACTAATGCGAAGACAGTGTGCCTACAATCCTCTTTAGGTCTTGGTTATCTAACTTGCCAGTGTTACCAAAAATAGGAGTGTTATCCATAGGTGTTTTTACAATGTTCTGTGTTTCTTTTTCCAGCTTGCAGGAAAGCATTCTAGCGTGTGCAGCATTGTTAACACAATGTAGATATTAGTATATTTTAGAGCGTAGGTGCCTTAGCATTTAGCTACCAATGCTATGAGACAACATGACTCAGTTTCCCCTTCCAAACAGCACTCCAGGTTTGTTATGCTTTGCTGCTGTGCCAAGCTCTAAGACTGTTTACAGGTACTACTAGCTAAGTAGTATTCTTATAGCACTTCCTTGTTACCACTCCTAGCATGTTCAAAAGTTCTTTCAAGAATCATGCGTGTTCCTCGTTTTTTGGATACCACACAATCGTATTATAAGGCTGAACATTGCTGTGCTGGGTCATTGCCCAAGGTACAGAATGGCACAGTGCTTGAAGGAGGCTTCAGGGCCTGGCTAAGCAGGACCATGTAAAGGAGCCCAGGCTGGTGGAACAGGCCAGCTCAGTGGTACCCCAATGTAACAGGTGGCACCTCGGCAGGGGCAGGGGGCAACCCATCACAGAGCCCTTTCCCAGTACTGGACCCCGTCTCTCACAGGGATTTTTCCCTGCAGTCCTACTGTGATGGGATTCCCCAAGGTGAATCCTGGAACTGGGTTACCGGTGTACTCCCTTGATTCTCCAGCCTGGACTATCTGTCACAATGCTTTGCTAGTGACAAGCAGCAAATCCTTCCAGGCACTGTTATCATGCAGCACAACAGCATGTGGAGCCCCGCATACAGCTACATTGCAGGAGTGAGCCCAAGGGTACTCATGAATCACACAGAGAAAGGCACCAGCCAACTCCCCCCAGCTTTGCACCCCTGAGCTGTACCATCTTGTCCTGGTCAGAAGCCTGAGCAGTGTAAGTTTATTACCCTGCCTGCCCCTCCCTCAATGTGGGAGAGGTCATGCACCAGCCTTTGTAACCAGAACTGAGATTTTCCAAGCACTTCGAGCCAAAGGCAGTGTTTTATGTAAAGTATAAAACAGATTTATTAACTACTGAAAGATAGATTTTAGGGGATTAAAAGTGGTAGGCATCAGAGGTCAGAAATAGTTACAAAGGAAAATAAAAGATAAGCATATTTTTCTCACCCCACTGGCTGTTACAGTTCTTAATATACAGGCTTCTCCTTAAGCCTGGACTACTCTCCTCAGATGAACAGCTGTTGTTCACAGTGAGATGGGGGAGGAGAAAGACTAAACATGATGCCACAGTCTCCTGTTTTATATCCTTAGTCCATGTACCTAGAAGACACTTGCCCAGACATGTCCTGATGGGCTTTGCTGAATCATAGTGTTGTGCAGGCCCCATTGTGTGCTGCTTAGGCAGGCCTTCTTTACTTCCGGAGGAATTCTGCTCCAAAAAATTAAAAATTCTGCATATTTTGGCAATTTTAAAAAACTACAATACAGAAAAAAGTCACAATAACTATTCAGCATTTCCTAAATACATGAAAGTTAAATTACAAATACTTGGTAACCAATACCCTGCACTCCAATTGTAAACCTGGATTTTAATTTAGATTACATTACAGAACACCAACAGCAAATAAAAATAAAGTAGAATGTCATTTTAAATTGCTTAGACTTTCACACATGAAAGTCACAGTTTTGCGAATCATTATCCTGCATTTCAGTGCAATCTAATATTTTCATTTAATTCAGTTATAGTACAGAAAACAAAGAGCCTTCAAGTTTTTCTCACTTAGTGATTTCCTTGTGCCAGAAAATACACTGAAAAACCTCTCTGCATCTGCAGAGTTTGAGACAGCATTTATGCAATTCAAGGCCAGTTTGGAGATATTTGGAATTTTCTCTGTCACTGAAAGCCAAAACACTTGGCAGTCTACAAAAATAGGTTGACTTTGACTAGCTTCAGGCACAATATTTTCCCTGTACAGTTTCAGCTCCTGTTCAACTATCTCAGAAAAAAACAGGTATTGCTTGAAAATTTTTACAGGGATGTAAACATGATGAGGATCAAATAACCTACAAGTCTTCAGAAAATTTAGATCTGGTTGTCCAAATGATAAAGAGTTGTCAAGCTTTTCAGAAGCTTCATGGAATGCCTCTTTAAAAGGAGCTAGACAGGGAAGTCTTTTAACAGGAGGTAAGTTTACTGCTTCCCTAAAATTGAAGAACTCTGAGGTGCTTTCTGAATGGAGCTCTAGAAGTGAACTGAAATATATCTGCAGTTCTTCCAGAATGTCAAATGCTTTAACAGTGCAAGGCTTCCTTCTCTCAAATGCCAGATTTAAACTGATAATTTGTTCACATTTTCTGTACTTTCAACAATGCATAATTAGTTGGCTCATTCAGCATTTTCTGAATAGTTTGCACAGAAATTGGGATGTTGCTATTGCACTCTTCATTAAAGAACTCTTTGTAGTACTGAAAGTTCTTAGAATGATACTGGACAGCATGGAACCAGCTGTTTCAGCATGTTCCACCTGGGCTAGAAGGCATGGATAATTTGGCATCTGGAGACTCCTCTTGTAGTTTCTGGTTCATGAAAAGGAGGTACCTCTCTTTCGTACTTCCAGAGTTACAGAACATGTTTCTGAAGCATCTTACAAATGTATCAACCAGCTGAAAAGGCATTCTAAATGATTCACCAATTAAGTTAACAATATAACCTGTTTGGCACCTATGCACAGAATTTGGAAACAGTGTAGACAACACAAAATCAAATGCCTTTTTTCATGTAACTAGCATTGTCAGTATCAATTACTACAACATTTTTATAATCAATCTGGTACTCGTTTAGTGCTTTGACTACAGCCCGTGAAACAGCTGAGTGATTAACAGTTATCTAAAAACACCAAAAAAAGAGTTAACATTCCCGGCAATCAGGTTCTTCTAATGGTGCAAACAATACATTCAGTATTGATTTTGCCTCATCATCACAATGTTAATCAAAGATAACAGGGATTTTCTTGTCTTTAAGCTTGTTTTAAGTTTTCCTTTTCTTTGTGGTACACTTCAGGTAAGTATGTTGTTAGAGAATGAGCAGGGGGACCCAGAAGCTAATTGAGTAGACAGGCTTCTTTATTGCGGTACTTGTTCCCCTTGACCCAATTGTCGAGTAAGCACTGAATTAGTTACAGCACACTTCTTTTATTTAAGTTAGTATGTAAATACCTACATTCACTACAACACCCCCAAAACCCTTATTTAGTAATATGAATGTCCATACCATAAATATTAACAGCTATATACTGATCATAATTATTTCAGCCCCTGATTACTATTTACAACATTAGTATATTCTACAGATAGTTTTTACTTTACAGACACATTTCTTTGTAATAATTGCAGCCACAAATTCCCTTGATCAGCTGACCACAAGGAAGGGAGGAACGGGCCATGACCCCAAGCTCGTTTATGTGGCTGGGAAAGGAAGGGAGGGGGAGCAATCACCGCTTCACATAAACAGTATTTTTAGATCCCCACATTCCTGCAATGCTTATCACTCCTTAAGCAGAAGGGAAGGGAGAGGGATAGCACTTTATCTATCAAAGAGACAGTGCCTGCCCCTGCCTTCCTCCCCAATACAATGCTAGTGGTTACCCAGGTTTTAATTAACCCTTACATACCCCAACACTCCCCCACTCTCTTCAAAGAAGGGCCCAGGTGCCCCTCCTTCCCGCACACTGGATGGCGGGGCACTTGAGCTGGAAGCCCTGGCTCCGATTAGCTCAATACCTTGGTCCACCAGTCATGCTAGGGGGAGAGAGCAAAGGTAGGTTATAAAAGGCATAAGCCGCTGAATTTACAAGTATGGATTTTGGGGCGAGGCTAAGGCAGCATATAATTTTAAGCACCCCATTAATATGTTTAATAATACAGTTAGTATGAATAGCACCCCTATAACGTGAGTAATATGACCAAGAAGCAAATGAGGGTCCATTAGGCCTGTCCAAAGGGCACAGACTACATCAGTCCAAGTACAATCAATCAGCAGTTCAGTAGCTAGTTGGAAGGCATTCATTCCTTGAAGGGCCCTGGTTTCCAAGACACGCATTTGGCGTTGCTTGGCCTGGAGCTGCCACTACTGTGTCCATATCATGAATATTTACAGAGAAACGGGGCACTGTCCAAACCAGCTTGAAAACTTGGTATGGAATTGGGTAATGCACTGGTTCAATTTGTCCACAGCAATGAGTTCCACAGATCCATTCATGCACCAAAGTTCCAATGGCAGCATGTAATTGTGCCAGATGCTGGTGCACTTGTACTCCCAAGTGTTCTATTACAGAATTCTCAAAAAGAAAAGGAGTACTTGTGGCACCTTAGAGACTAACCAATTTATTTGAGCATAAGCTTTCGTGAGCTACAGCTCACTTCATCGGATGCATACTGTGGAAACTGCAGAAGACATTATATACACAGAGACCATGAAACAATACCTCCTCCCATCCCACTCTCCTGCTGGTAATAGCTTATCTAAAGTGATCACTCTCCTTACAATGTAATAGTTGGATTGTTACAATGTAAGGAGAGTGATCACTTTAGATAAGCTATTACCAGCAGGAGAGTGGGATGGGAGGAGGTATTGTTTCATGGTCTCTGTGTATATAATGTCTTCTGCAGTTTCCACAGTATGCATCCGATGAAGTGAGCTGTAGCTCACGAAAGCTTATGCTCAAATAAATTGGTTAGTCTCTAAGGTGCCACAAGTACTCATTTTCTTTTTGTGAATACAGACTAACACGGCTGTTACTCTGAAACCTGTCATATTACAGAATTGTGCACACTCCCAGCAGAACACTCCATATCCCATATACATTACACCCAATTGTTCACTCCTGGCACAGGGCACTGGGCCTGCTTCTTTATGGCCATTGGAGAGGGGCACATTTAGATATTTTGACAAATAATTACTTAACTGAATTATTGTTTATTTTACATCATTTGATCTTTTTAGTGGTTCCCAGTGAGCTCTTCCCTTTCTTATTATTTCCATAGGGCTCATGGGGACCACCTTAGTTGCAGTCTTATTTCAAGGTTCCACTGCAACTATTACCCAGGTGCTAGCCCCACTAGTTGAGCATTTTGCATTCCCATACACATTTCCCCCCCACCCCCAAATTTCATGCACTTAACCCTGTGGTTCCTACTGCTCATAGATTCCTTCTGCAGCAACAATTCTATGTGTATACCCTCACCCACCAATTAAATTGTTGCTTTAACCCTTTTATGTATGTGCTGCAGTTAGAGTGTACCCTGTCCACCCACCATTCTTTGGCGTGTACCACCAATTTATATAATGGACTAAAAGGACACACTGACGAGCTTTTGGTGCACCCGCTCCCACACGTTCGCCCATAAGGACGTATTTTCAGCTCCAGGCTGCAGCCAGCTTAAATCAGGATCCTTCCATCTTGGCATCCATATTACCTGTAGGGTTACATTCTGCAAAGCGGTTAAATTGTTATATTCCTTGTGTCCCAGGGGAGACTTCTTGCCCAGTCTGGTATGTACATAACTGCAAGCTTAAGGATTGTCCTCTGTGGAGGTACCATTATGATTACACATTGTAACACCACACCCCAACAGCAGAACCCCATAACCCAAACACCCCAGGAGGCCAGAGAATTATATTTTTGGGCCCTTTGTGATAAACCACCTGTCTAGATGACTGTTTCCTACTGTCATTCATTATGACATATTCTAAAGAATACCATGCAATATTTCCAGATACATTTAGTATTCTTCACTGGGTTAGGATTCCCCCCTCCAATTCATACACCACTTACTGACATTGCTTAATTCCCATGGGGGGTGGGGGTGGGGCTAGTAGTACAGTTTTTTACGGGGAAATCCTTAGAGTCCCCATCTGCCTCATTACCACCACTTGGGGGTGTAACAGTTCACGTGTTTCCTTCCGTTGCCACTTCACATCGCTGGATTTGGGTAGGGCTTACAATAGCAAGAATAGCAGCAATGATTGTTTTATTCCAAGTCAGGGTGGATTTTGTTTTTCCTTTGTGGGTCCACCTGTAAGATGCATGCAACAGAATTGATTTATTCCTATTTTTAACCCCCACTCTGTGTAGTCTCAACTCCATATAGTCCTTGAGAGGGTGACAGCCCTTCTCGAGGGTTGCACTCGCTCTCTGCGGTTAGGCCCTTTGGCCCTGCTGCCTCCTGGGACCACATCTCTGAGCCCTCAGCATGCCTTTCTCTCTCTCTCTGAGCCCCCCTCAGGGAGTCCACTCGTTCTGGACCCCCAGGACCTCCACACCCAGAGGGAATAATGAAACCCCAATCTCTAGCCTGCAGTGACTCTCAGCCAGGGTCAAACAGAAGGGTTTATTGTACATCTGAACACAACACAGGAAGTTCTCAGGACCCTTGGTCCTCAAAAGTCTTAGCACCATCCATCTGGGTCTATACCGCATCCAGATGCCTCAGGCTGCTCTTTATCCCCACTCCAGAAGCGATCTCCTTCCAGTTGACCACCCAGTATCACCTTCCAGAAAGCCCCTCCTCCATTGTTTGTCTTTATTCCTGGGCAAACAGATCACCTTTGTTACCAATGGCCAGAACCAGCTGGCTCCCAGGCTGGGGTGGGCCTCTGGGTCACTGGTTGCTAAGTTCCACAGTATCCAGGTCATTTTCTGGGGGCCAGGCTACTAGGCGAGATCATGCCTGGTCCTCTGCAACAACAAACACGCTCTCCCGCCACCTCGTTAAACATGCAGCACATACGGTATTCATGCAAAACACAAAGAAAATCCCCCACTTCGTCACACCTAAAATTGACCATTTAAATATTAAGAGTCTAATAAGAGGGGGTTGGACTAGATGACCTTCTGGGGTCCCTTCCAACCCTTATATTCTATGATTCTAAGAGAATTTGGCACATTTGCTTTAGGTTGTTTGCAAATTCAAGAAGGCAGCTGTGTCCATTTATATTCATGTTACTGTATGTTAATTTCTACAACCATGATGGCTAAAAAAAATAGTATTTCATTTCAAACAAAATTGTACAATTAGGAACCACTGAATGTTCCCCACAACACACAGTTTTTTAACAGTTGTAACTTCTCTTCTTCTCCCTCACCCACTATTAAGGACAGATTGCACAAAGAAGAACTTCTCTGATAGATAGCAGTACAATAAGCTGTAACAATCTGCTCACTTACATGTTTTTAACAGTATAATAAAAGAAGGAAAGGGTTTGTTCTTTGCATAAAACACAAGCTTGGTGTTCTTTGGACAGAATTAAAAAAATAAACAACACTGCTCCCTGTCAAATGCAGCATTTAATATCACTGTGCCCAAACCAAAACTCTGGATTCAAATGCACCGTGAACTGTGAGGCAGTTTGTATCAAAAATCTCTGGCTTCGAGTCCTCTCTTTTATCAACAATTCTGTAAGCATACACAATCTCTTTCCGGTGCTGTTCAGGCAGATAAGGCTCTGCAAATATGAACTGTATATCTGAAACAAACTGGGTGTGAAAAATCTACAAGAATAAATGTGTGAAGATTTTTCTCAGTGAAAACAGTTTCAGCTTAGCAGTGGAACATTTCACAAATGAAGTTTAAAGATCAGACACACAGAACACAATGACCCAACTTTTCCTTTGTCCCTGAGAAATGACAGAGGCTGGAGAAAACTGATGCACCTACCAAATATATTTCCAACTGTATAAAAAGAAAATCCACAACAAACATATCAGTAAAGGCTGGTCTTCTTCATGATCCTCAGGAATTCCTGCTCATTCACTTCCCCATCTCCATCTCGATCTGCTTCATCAATCATTTCCTGTATGATGTTAAGGATTCAGAGACCAAATTAGATGGGTCCATTAAGGTATATCAGGGAAGGGAGGGAAATGGAATGGAAAGGACACAGGATTTTATTACAGCACATTTCACATTCAATCTATTCAAAAGCAGTTGTTATGCTGCTATACACACTGTGTGGTACAGGAACTATCCTGGAAGAAAACAACAGATCCTGCTGTATTGTATCTTTGTAACTCCAGAGTACTGCAATTTCACTGAAGTCATTGGAGTTACTCGGGATGTACAAAAGGATAATGATAGGGGGAGGGATAGCTCAGCGGTTTGAGCATTGGCTTGCTAAACCCAGGTTGTGAGCTCAATCCTTGAGGGGCCATTTAGGGATCTGGGGCAAAAATTGGGGATTGGACTAGATGACCTCCTGAGGTTCCTTCCAACCCTGATATTCTATGATTCTAAGTAGGATCCACCCGGCCATATATGCTCAACGCAGTCTTGGCCTTTAGACCCTATTTCAGACACAGATTGTCATAAACTCTTTAACTTTATTTTTTGTAGTAGTGCACGTGGAAAGGACTTTGATTTAAGATGCTGAAGGATAGCACAACATTCACTTAAGTAACACATAACAGTGTCTGCACTGAGCAAGAATCCCCATTGTGGTGTGGATCTTTAACTTGCAATCTTTAGTCCCAGAGTACTGCCATTTGAGCCAGAATGACACCAGGAGAGTAAAGGAAACAGGAGGGAGTGGGAAAGAAAAGGGCAGTGGGAAATGGAGATAATTTAAGTAAAACTCAGCACTTTCTGTTGTTACAAATATAATTTACAAATTTACCTGCTTGCATCCAGGGCAAGAGTGGGTTTAAACAACCTTTCCATCCCATCCCTGATCCTGGTGCTTGTGGTGTGCCCCTTCCATGTAAGCCAGAGCAGCCACAGGATTGTGCTGGCTGAGAATAGCCCCCAAGGAGCCATAACACCAACCAGGGTTTGCAGGCACACAGCAACACTCTGGACACATTTCCTTGCCCTCCCATCTCCCTGCCTTGAAGACTGAGAGGGTTTTAACACAGATCCAGTTATTCCACCAAGGAATTTCCCCACACAAGGGAAATCCTCAAGTACTTGGTTAGGGCAGTCTTATGGACCTTTTGCACTACAACAGCAATGCAAAGGGGATATGTCAGGGACTGGGGATCCGGTCTATGGAGTGCGAAAGAACAAAAGATCTCTTGGGTCACCGATGTTGTTAGATGTTCGGCTGTGTGTATGTGTTTTTCCTGTGTGCTGTCCCAGCTTTGCGCAGACTTGGGCAAACTGCCCAATGACACAAGATCGGTTTAGGAACGAAGACACACAGCTAGGGTTATTGTAGATGAAGCACGGTAATAGCACCTGGCAGACTCTGAGGATACTAAAACATGTATGCCCAGGACAATGGATGCAGCTTAGTTAGTGGCAGGACTTTTCACTGCCCCCTAGGCTGGCCAAAGACACTTCCTCGGAGACTTTATTTTATACATTAATATAAACAAGTTACGTACTGCCCTTCTGACATGGTTAGTTAACACCCTCTGACGTAGCTGGTTACCACCCACCATCTTATACATTTTTATTCATTACACTGTTATTCTGACCTTATTTTTAGGAGGGGTCTATGTGTCCCTGTTATCTTTGGGGAATATTTATATACCATCCTTAATACTGAAATACTCTGATACCACTCTTCTAAAACGAGTTTGCTTAAGTACTTTGTGCCTAGCACGTCTTACAAATGTGTGTTTTTTTTCAATATTAGCCCTGTTCTTGCCAAATTCAGTAAATTTGCAAGCAGGCAAAGTCTAACGTTTGCTCACAGCCTAACTTTGCTTCAGCAAAGCTTGTCCACTACTTTAGCTCAGGCCTCATACCAGCCCTCTAAGACAAGGGCTTATATTTTAGGCTCTTTGTACTGCAATGTACACCCATCTCTTTAAAAAGAGCATATTCAAGGCCCCATGTACTGTGTGGCAAACTAAACCAGAACTCTGTTGTAAAACTTCTGGATTCTGTGGCACTCTAGTGTAGCAGACTGGTAATTCCGCAGCAGTTTCACCTAAGTTAAAAAATGAATGTTAATGAATTAAATCTGAAATGAAATAATACAATCAGTGACTACTATGTATACAACATACGTAGGCAAAATCATACAAGACACAAACCTGTAGCTCCTCATCTGTGAGATTTTCCCCAAGTTCCTTGGCCACACGTTTAAGGTTTTTGAAAGAGATTTTTCCAGTTTCATCATCATCAAACAGTTTGAAGGCTTTTAGAATCTCCTCTTTGGAATCTTTTTCAGCCTTAAAGAAGTAAGCAACATACCAGTTCATAGCCAAAAACTTTGTTAACTTGTAGTTAAATCTAAGAGTACATATCAGTAACTTAAGTGTAAAAGTTGTACTTATCAAAACAAATATTAGAAACACAGGAAACTAAACTAAGATTCAATATAAAAGAAACCCAATTATTAGAAATTATGCAAACAGTGAGTGAAAGCACTCAGCGAGCCTTAATTTTGCCAATGTAATGATGTTTTCTGAATGTCACTTTTATGTTCCTGTCATGTCTAGGACCAGATCTTTGCATGATTAAAGTTTTGCAGCATCAACACTGTCAAATATGTTATTTTGTTATCAATGAGTTTTTCTAAGAATTTTTAGGTACAGTACACAGATCATGGACGTAGATATCTTAAATTTGGAAAAACACTGTACTGGCATAGTGACTATCACTGTCATCCTCACAACTTACCAAAACTTAGCACAGCTTCTCTTCTTGGTGGCCAATGTTGTTTTTCCTCTTTGGTGTGGTTTTGATTATATTAATTTCTCTCCACTCCCTTCTTTGTAAGCAATCTTATCCAAGAGAAAGATCTTAAAGACACCACCAACTATGATGGGATGGTTCCTGTTTGCAACCATAAATTTTGCACATGTGGTTGCTAAGATTAGGTAGGGAAGTTTTGAGTCCTTTCAACTCCCACTGAAGTCAACAGGAATTGAAAGGCATTCAGCAACTTGCAAAATTGGTTTCATTGTGACTGTCCCAATTTACATACCATCTTCTGAGTCATCACCACCAGAAAGTCATGGAAGCTGATCTTTCCTGTTCCTTCCTTATCAATGTCTGATATCATTTTCTTGATCTCTTCTTTTTTGGGTTCAAACCCTAGTGCTCTCATGGCCACCTGCAAACAATGAAAAGAGATTAGCTCCTCAGTGGGCAATGGAAATACAAGTATGGAAGAAAAAAAGTTAAACTATGCCATGCTGTGGTTAAATTAGGTATTTTTTTCTCAAGGCAAACAGCAAGGTCAAAGAGCAGGTGATGGAAAAATGGTCTACTAATAACACTTAGCAACCTGGAGAGAGCTGAATGTCTTAACAGCAACCCTTGTATAAGGCTTGTATAAGGAGCTTTCTAGACATACTCTGGAGAATAATGCCTTCTCTAGTCAGTACTAGCAAGTAAGTGGAGTCAGTAAAGGGGGAAATTAATGGAAGAGAGAAGTTCTTGGTGCTCTGCAGACCCTCTTTCCCCTATAAGAAAAAAGCCCAACAGATGTAAGACTCATCATCCATGCTGCCTGAGAAATTGTACCCTCTGGTCCTGAGGTCTTTAACCTTATTCATCTGATCTTTCGCATTCCAAGTCATTTTCTGAGGTCTGGGTTTTCCCTCTTTCTGGTTACGACTCAGACACCCACTCAGAGGGTAAGTGTTCTAGTTAGGTGAAAGGTTTGGGAAAACAAATAGAACAGATCTAAAAGACCACCTTTTCTCCACGGAAAATCAAGGTACAGGAAAATGCAGAAAACGCTTGTATTCTACTGGTCAAAGGGTCACTACATTACTATTTGGACACTACATTCAGGATGAGGAAGCTCAGATATACTAGATATACAGAGTTCCTGGAGCCACTAGGGAGGTAACTGGAGGGCAAAGAAAGGTCACAGTCTTCAAGGAACGTGACCCCATGGGAGAAGATCCCATCATGCCTAGTACTGTACTGAACTCCAATCTACTGTGCTCAACTCAACCAGCACTTAAGCCCAGAGGGAGTTAGGGTCTATACCTTGACATAAACCTTCAGAAGAAGGTCTAAAACAGCTGGGATTCTGGTTCCTCTATAAATCTTCTTTAAAAAAGCTGAACAGTTGGTTTTGTCTATCATGTATATAGAAGTTACTTCTGCCCCTGCCACATTCCACTGACATAATGGAAATTTCTCTCTAAGGAGAGTAGAAAAAACACTTAGAATCCCCTCAGGAAAGAGTTTCCCCATCCCTCCTCACTCTGCTTTTCCATTCCCTAGTGAAGAGACAAATGGCAGACTTGAAGGTTGCCTTTCTGCATGGTCCTCTGAGCGAGGCAGGATTTAAACTGGAGAAGCAGAAGAGGGAGCTGTAGAAAGCAGGAAAATCCTAGACGGGGTTAATCATCATCCTCTCTAACAGAATGAGTGAGGTGGAGACACCAAATATCTGCTCTGTCACAAACAGTGACACAGAAATTAATGACACTGGCATGTCCTTTAACTATGGCTTTCGGAATGGTATGATCCTAAGATGGCTTTCATAATGACCTAAAACCTTGGACCTTCTGCCAACACCTCCAAAGCTCATGACATCCTGGAACTACATTTCAGAGTGTGATTTTGTCAATCCAGCTCCAAAGAGCCCCATGGGAGAAGGGGACAGCACAAAGAGCGACAGATAGCAGTTGTGTGGGGATACAGTGACTTTATGTTGTAAAGGGATCAACCCTCCTCTGCCCCAGCTTAGATTAGTTTAAGTCTCTATACATCTAGGTCCTTTTTTTCTTTAACATCGAGTTTAATCTTGCCTTTAGCTCCTTAACATCTATGTTCCCAGTGCCATCGGTATCAAACAGATCAAAAGCCTCTCGGATCTCCTGCTTCTGGTCTTCAGTTAGTTCAAGTTTAGGACCGGTCTTCTTCTTCTGGGCTACCGCCCCTAATGTAGATTTCTTGAAGCTGGAAGCCTTGAAATATTAATAGAAGATCAGAGACTAGAATTAGATTCCCAAAGCAGGCAGACAAGACTTTCAGCATCAGGGGAGAACAATCCAGAATGAAACCAGAAACTTCCGTTCTCAGCAACCCTTGTGATTTCCAGTGAAGCCAGAAAACAATAGACAATGTGGCCACACAAAAATCTAACAAGCTGCCCTTTTAAAGGACAGAGATATGGCTTGTGAAGACAGAAGGTTCCAGCCTGAAGGTGTAACTTGCAGGGGTGATAGGTCCCTGCATATTATGCTCCATCTATATTTGTATATAAGTGCATTGAAACTGAGACAGTGAGACTGAGGCTGGTAATTTTTGCAGGCTACATGCAGAGCTGTCCCTAGGGTATGGTGAATTGGGGCAGCCGCCCCAGGCCCCACGCTTTGGGGGGCCCCTGTGGTGGCCGCCCTGAATCGCCTTACCCTAGGGACAGCTCTGTGAGCATGTCGTGTGGGGGGTGCTAGGCCAGCCCAGAGGGGGAGTGGGGGGCCAGGCTGGCCCGGGGGGTTAGCGGGGGTGCCTGGCTCCAACAGCAGAGGTCAGGCCTGCACACACCATCGGGAAGTGGCAGCAGTAACCCCAGCCCCCCCTGCCAGCTCCCAGTGTCACTCGGGGGGAAGGGGTGGAAGCCAGAAAGAGGCAGAGCAGGGGAAGGAAGAGGTGGGGGGGGGGGCTTAAGGGAAAGGTTGGAGTGGGGGCAGGGGTGGTCCCAGGCCGCACACTCACCTAGGGACAGCCCTGGCTACATGGTTGGGATCAAGATGATACAGTGCACACCAGAATATCTTTGCAAGCCACACAGCCAGGACCAGCACCATGTAGCACACACTAGGGACTGTTGCCTATGTAGGCCATGCCACCTACATCAACTGGAGCAACTCATTGTGGCAGTATAGCCTAATGGATTAGCACTGACCTGGTCTCAGAAGACCTGGTTCTAATCCCAGCACTATTATTAGCCTGTAGGGTGACCATCAATAAGTAATGTCTCTGCTCTGTGCCTCAGTTTCCCCCATCTATAAAATGGGGATAATGCTACCGCCCTCCTTTGTAAAGTACTTTGAGATTGACTGATGACAAGTGCTCCAAAAGGGCTGGGTGGTGTTATTACGGCGGGGTGGGAGGAGGACCAGCACATGTGGGGGTCTGCACCCCCTTGGAAGCCCCCCTGCAGCACGGGCAAGGATGCAGCTAGGAACTCTGTACCTGCCACGCCAGCGCGGACCCAGCCCTTTGGACCTCAGGGCCCACTCCCGCAGAAGCTGTGTGGGGGCGGGGCTGCTAATTCCCTGTGACAGGCTTCGGGGCCTACTGCTTCAGCACCATCACTCCATCAAGTGGCCGGCCTAGCCCGCGCCCCTCCGTGTTGTGTCCCCCCGCCCCGTCCTCCAGACCGGACAGCTCTCGGACCCACTCACCATCCCTCAGGCCGGTGCTGCAGGAACAGCGCCTCGGGTCCGGACAGAAAAAAGGGGCGGGCACAGTATCAACGGCAACCTTCCCCATAGGCCAATAGTTCTACCTTGATGCCATAGCAACCATGTTTTTCATTATGCTTAGTGGGCGGATCCGGAAGAAGAGAGGGGTCTATTCCGCCTTCCGCCAAACCAGTGGCTGAAGAGGAGTATCCAGGAAACCAATCAGTGAGCGCGTTGGAGCTCGGCTGATTCTCGGCCGCGGGGCGGGGCGGGGCTGCGAGAAGAGGGGGAGGGCGGAGCTAACAGGAAATGCTGTCGCCGCTTGGAGCGGCTGAGGGGTGCACGTGTCCCTGGGCGGGGGGAAACTCGGTCTGGGGTGGGGCCGGTGACGGCAGTGGCGGTGTCGGGATCCTGCCTGCTTCTTTTCGGGGCTGGTGCCAGGTAGGGGTGGGGAAGGGCTGTGGCAGGAGGTTGGGGGCACGGGGGGGCTGGATTGGCGGGAACTGTGGGGAGAGGGCAGGGCTGGCGGGAGTGTGTCTGGATGCTCAGGGCCGTACGGGCCTGTGGGTGGGGAGCCCTGAAGCCTGGGGGTGGGGGGGACAGTGGGAGTCCCAGTATGGGTGTTGGGAGGGGTGGTATCCCCCTAGGCTTCGGCCCAGGGCAGGGACTCACCTCGGGGCTCTCTCCCATGTTGCCTTTGTGTGGCCAATTCTTGTGCTTTTATTAAAGCTCCAGCTGCTGGAACTGCTATACTGCATGAGAATCTGAGTTTTCATTTTTTTAAAGAAAGTGTCTAGCCCTCCGTGGTGAGGAAGCAAGTGCAATGTGAAGGCACAGAAATATTTTATTATGTAAAATAACTAGTGGATTTTAAGACAAACTAATTATTTTTCAGGGCCAGACTCTGTTTTTTGAAGACTGTGGACTAACAATACTACTCTTCCCTGCCAAAATCCCCCTGATAAAATCCTAACAGCCACTAACTTAACCTCAAATTTTTCCATAAGAGTCACCTTTGCTGTTATACTTACAAACCCCAGCCTGTTAATCATAGCTGGGATACTATTGGGATAGGGACAAGCTGTGATTCTTCCTCCCCAGTTTGAAAACAGTCAGGGTACATCCTATGTAACTAAGTAGGGCCAATTCCTCACCAGATTCATTTGCTTATGTTATAGTCTCATTCTTTTTGTCTTTAAATTGTAAGCAATTCAGGGTAGGGATTGTCTCTTTTCTCTGCACAGAGCACAGTGGGGCTCTAGTTCTAATTTGGGAGTTTGCCCTACCATCATTATTAGAAAATATTTTTGTATTATAGTGGTTCAATTCTGTCCTGGCTAAGGATAAATCATGTGGCAACTGGTTCCTCTGCCTCTGGATGTTGTGCAGATGAGCCTCAACAGATCTGCAGTAGATATTGATTGGCCCAGTGTGGCTTCCAGAGTGGTAGAACTGGTGGGGAGTTCTAGCCCGCAGCCCTGAAATGGTTATACAATAAACTCATACTTGGGAGGGGAGGCAAGATTGGGAACCAAAGAGGCTGGAGTGGCTACCATGGGTTGGGGGTCAGGCCAGAGAGAGGGACCTGCAGGGGCTGGAGTAGGCAGGGACTACTGGGAGCCTCCTTCCCAGACTAGAAACTCACTCCATTTCCTGGCTGAGTCTCAGTACTACCTCTCAATCCCCCACATTTTCAGGGAGCTTCTGCCCCACTCCCAGGCTGCTCTCTGGGAATTATATTGCACAGTCTGCTGATGTGTTTGCATTATAGTGTTCAATTCAGAGATGACATGGCAGTTTAAACTGTCTAAAATGAGAAGGATTTGCTGATTGAGGCATTTTCCCACAGATACACAATTATCTGAGATACATAACCTGTTTGGAGTTCTGTCATTGGCGGAGAATCTTTATACCAAATTGAATTTCAATAATTTATGTATTTTCTGGAGCTTAAAATAATAAGAGCTCAACTATGTTGGCGAGAAGTTTTATAAAAAATAGCCATTTTGTTTTTGTGGGACCTACACAAAAACAGTGTGTTCTCCCTATGAAGATGATGCCAGCGAGTAAAGTGTACAAGAATGATCCAAGTTACTCATCTGTTGTGGTAATGTTATATGGGAAAAATCTGTTTTTTCCAGTTTAAATGGCAGGTGTTTAAGTTCTTTGCACCACTCATTAATTGGTTAATTAAATGTGATATGTTAAAGTATTAACATCATTATTTATTTATTTATTTTATTTCTTTATTTTAGGAATTAGATTTACAGTGAATCCTCCAAGAAATGGCTACACAACTCAGACTAGTAAGTTTAAAGGAAATATTTTTCCAAGTTTGTTTTCTAAGCATCACTTATTTTTGTTGGAAGTTTATCCAGAAGAGGAAGAAAAATTGGTTATCTACCCTGTGATAAACACACAGCTAAGGGTAGCATAAAATCCCTCCTTTACCTGTAAAGGGTTAAGAAACTCAGGTAATTTGGTTGGCACCTGACCAAAGGGACCAATGAGAGGAGAAGATACTTTCAAAATCTGTGGGGGCAGGAGTTTGCTTTTGGTCTCTTTGTTGTTTGCTCGGGAGTCAGCGAGGAACCAGGACAGGGAAAATACATCTCCCTAAGCCATATCTGAACTAAGTATCTAATCTTACAGAAATAGTAAGTAATCACAAGAAAATGCATTAGATTATCTTTTGATTCAGCTTGTGAATTTTCCCTGTGCTAAGAGGAAGGTTTATCCCTGTTTTTGTAACCTTAAAGTTTTGCTTAGAGGGGAAACCCTCTGTGTTTTGAATCTGATTGCCCTGTGAGATTATTTTCCATTCTAATTTTTACAGAGGTGTTTCTTTTACTTTTCTTTTTAATAAAGTTCTGTTTTCTTTAAGAATCTGATTGGGGTTTTTAGTTTCCCTAAAAACCCAAGGTTGGTCTGTGCTCATCTTGTTTATTCTCAAGCCTCCCCAGGAAAGGGGGTGTGGGGCTTGGGGAGGATATTAGGGGGGAGATAGGGGTCCAAGTGGCCCTCCCTAAATGTTTATTTGAATCACTTGGTGGTGGCAGCTGAATCCAAAGTACAAGGGAGAATTTGTGCCTTGGGGAGTTTTTACCCTAAGCTGGTAAAAATAAGCTTAGGGGGTCTTTCTTGCGGGTCCCCACATCTGTACCCTAATGTTAGGATATAGATATTCAGGCCTGTCTGTAAAGGCCTATACTCTAAGAATTTAGATGTATTCTTATCACTTGGCTAGATAGAGGTATAGAAGAATCAAAATCACTGTCTGCCAGTGTAAGGTCCTTTTCTTACTGTGACAGTCTGAGGCTCTGTGCTTAGGCTACAGCCTTAGGCTAAGCAACAGAGGCAGCCATAAGCTGGGCGGCGAACGGTCACGTCCTCACATTCCAACCTAGTCACATTGAAATAAGGTGCTATTGGGCTGTTAGGCATTATCAGGACAGGATTGTATTCCTATCGCTGCCATAGAAAGGGAAGTGCCTAGAAGATGTAAAAGGAAACTTAGTTTGATAGCATCCTGTCTGGCAAGAACTCACTTATCAATAGCTGGGATGTGAAATCCTCACTTCTGTATTGTTTTGTCATTCTAGTTCCCACTTTGCACCTGTTGATCACTTTAGATAAGCTATTACCAGCAGGACAGTGGGGTGGGAGGAGGTATTGTTTCATGATTTCTGTGTGTATATAAAGTCTGCTGCAGTTTCCACGGTAAACATCTGATGAAGTGAGCTGTAGCTCACGAAAGCTCATGCTCAAATAAATTGGTTAGTCTCTAAGGTGCCACAAGTACTCCTTCACTTTGCTATTGTTTGTCTGTATAATCTCTGTCTGGTTCTGTGATCGTTCCTGTCTGCTGTATAATTAATTTTGCTGGGTGTAAACTAATTAAGGTGGTGGGATATAATTGGTTAAATAATCATGTTACAATATGTTAGGATTGGTTAGTTAAATTTCAGTAAAATGATTGGCTAAGATATAGCTAAGCAGAACTCAAGTTTTACTACATGGTCTGCAGTCTATCAGGAAGTGGGTGAGTGGGGGAAATTGGAATTATGTTTGGCTAAGGGCAGGAATGGGAACAGGGACACAGGTGTAAGGCTCTGTGGTGTCAGAGCTGGGAAGGGGGACACTAAGGAAGGAAACTGGAGTCATGCTTGCTGGAAGTTCACCCCAATAAACATCGAATTGTTTGCACCTTTGGACTTTGGGTATTGCTCTCTGTTCAAGCGAGAAGGACCAGAGAAGTAAGTGGGTGAAGGAATAAGCCCCATAACACCTAAAGTTCAGAGTGGGGAGGAAACCCTGACATAGCCAGTGAAGTCAGGGACTGTCGTCCAGGACACTGGAATACTCACTCCTGGTATTACTAGTGGGAACGGAACCTGGAGTTGTTGGGATCTATTTATAACATGATTGCTACTGATGCAGTTTTAAAAAGATTCAGGGATGTGTCTAACACACATTTAGGCTTCATCTACACTACAAAATCCACAGGTCTGGAGATTCAATTACAATAGGGCTGTACCTTGATACCGTGCAGATGGGTAGTCTGACTATTTTTTTGTTTTTTATTTTAAACCATGTCCCCGGAACTTGCTAGAGCCATTGTTATCCTGTCACTCTGATGTTTAGAGTGCTTGCAGGGAGTTAGAATGGGGAAAGAATAAAATCTAATTTAGTTCATGTAACTTTTTGGGCGTAGGTAAATTGTACTCGTCAAGTGTGAGCTCTGTTATTGCACAACAACTGTTTATTGTTTTCAGAGGAAATTCTGGCATATTTATCCTCCTGATTCTTTTTATATCATTATTTTTTTAAGCTTTCTTGTGATAAGGACAAGTGAAACTGAGAGATAAGAAAATAAGCGTGAATGAAATAAAATGTTGAGCATGCTTCACAGTGGCAGTTGTAATGCTGTGTTTTACTGGGCTATGGGTAAGATTAGTACACACGCAAGTTGGGACTTTCTAATCTATGCTATGGCATCAGATGGCTCCCTCGCTCCTCATAATTATGACATCTCTGCTTGCTGCAGTGCTTTACACAACCCGTTCAGAGACCCTTCAGAATAAGCACTGAACTTTGATATAACTGAACAAGTCCAGTAGACTTTTCTCATCTCCGTTCTGGAAAACTGGTACTCTGCAATGGGATCCATCGAAAGACACAGCACTTAGAACCCATTGAAGAGTCACTTGCCTTGGGCAGTTTCAATGGGATAATTTTCCCCTTGAACTCTGTAGAAGATTTGCTGAGGCGAGTTTTTGTGTAGTAACAATAGGAGCAAATCTATTTGCAAGCAGGACAGAGGGTTCGCTGTACGAAGCTCTTCTGCAAAACCTCAGTTGCTCGCTCTGTGCTGGTGTTGAGCCCATAGGTCACTGGTCTTATTTCAGGCAGGTGAGTACCCAGACCAGAGTGCCTGATACTGACTCTGACCAATATCTCCATAGAAAAAAAGGCTAAGGATTAATTAAAAGGATAAGCTGTATCTGCTTGGCTGCCTTCCTGGTTTTGGAACCATTAGTCCTGCTCCAAGCTTTGTGAGAGAGCTAGTTTCACCAGCTCCTCTCCATCACTGAGGATGAAACTCTATTGGAATAAACTGTAGCAAGCTAAGTTTGTAGGCGGGTTAGAGCTATATATGAAGGAAACATCTGGAGACGAGGAGCTACTGACAGCCAGAGTGGCCTTTGTTCTCATTGATTTTAAGAGACACTTGGGGCAAATAGATCTACAACTGCACCTATCATCCATGCTTTGGTTTGTAGAGACATACATACATTTCATACTGTGCAGGCAGTGTATAGAAGTAGAGAAGAATTTTGCAATCTGAGTGCTCTAGAGATTGAGATTTTGTAAATGAGTGAGCAAGTGGAATATATAAAGAGTGGGGCTCATTGGCAGAATGGACGAGGGGGTAGACAGCTGGCATGTTGCAAAGCCCAAGAATCCCAGCTCCAGTTTACAGGAAGCTGAACGGACTTTTCTAATATTGGGAAACTAATGTATTTGTTTTATATCTGAGCCAAATTTGTGGCATTACATGGGTTGTGAATCAGTACATAAAGTCAAATAGGATTGTGTAGAACTTAGTTCATCATATTTTTAGGGGTGGCTAAGTTCTTGTTTCCCGTGTCTGTCTCTTGAGCAGTTTCAGCCTGCTTGATACAAGAACTGGGAAATTAAACAAAATAAATGAGTCTAATGAATTTTTGCACTATAATCAACCTCCTAGGAAGGTAAATATAGTCAGGATAAACCTAATCAATGAGAGAGAATGAGACAGGATCTTCTTACAAAGGACATAAGCTGTGCATGTCTACTACACTCTATCCACTGAAGTGGATCTTGGTGAGTCGCTTAATACCTGGATTCAGATTCCTCTGATCAGCCTAATTTACTGACTTGTCTAACTGCAGCAGTGGAAAATTTGAATTCTGGACTTCAGCCAAGTGAATGAGATCATCACTCCTATAATCCTATAAAGTTCAAGCCTGGGTTTAATGAAAGACTTCACAAGTGTGTCTGCTTGTTATGATACTTCTCTCCCCTTCTTGCCTCTGCAGGCCAGTAAGAAATGCACCGTGATAGGTGGCTCAGGATTCTTAGGCCAACACATGGTGGAGAGGCTGCTGGAGAAAGGCTATACAGTCAATGTGTTTGATATTCAAAAGGGGTTTGAGAATGATAAGGTGCAGTTTTTCCTGGGAGATCTCTGCAGTAAAAAGGTATAGTATGAACAGAGCTGACAAATATAACACTGTGTTAGGTAACAAAAGTGAAATATATAAACTGAGCTTAGGATCTTGTAGAGGCACGTTCCCCAAGGTAATTGACTCAGTTTTTGTGTGAGACATGTAATGTGTTCCTTGAAAGGTGGGAAGGTCAACACTACAGCAGTATTTCGTGGAATGGTTGCAGTAAGACCTTGTGAAAGGATGGTCAACTGTATCCCCTCTCTGCTAGTGCTGTCCTTCACTTCTCTTTCACCAGTGGCTCAAAATGATCCCTAAAGGAACACTCTTCTTGAACTCTTTGGAACAGTCCTTGGGTGTTTTAGCTTGTATCTGTACAAGGACAGGGCTTATACCTGCCTTCCAATGTGGAGACATGCATCACAATGTGTCTTGGAAATAACTTGCTGCATGTGTCTTTGAGAGGACTTCTCCACAGGCATGATGTACTCCTGAGGGATGCACCATAAAGCTGGGCAGTAATGTTGGGATATGGGGGTTAAATCCTTGGAAGGGGTTCTATGCTGAGTTTTTAACTCCTATCTGAGGCATCCTTGGCCTTCTGCCTGCACCTGACTAGCTGGGCGTGGCTAGTCTCCAAGCCTTGGGAAGCTTCTGGATTTTTTTCCTGGGGGGTGAGGGGGAAGGGAAACAAATGGAGCTTCCTGCCTAGCAGAAAGAGGTCTGGAGATACAAGAGCTGGTCCTGTATCTCGACTCTTCAGCTTCATGAAGATGATGTGGCTGTTATGTTTCACAAAACAAAATGTGGGTATGTGTGTGTTCATATAACCTACACAGTTTTCAAATGGAAAGCACTCCTGGTGTTTTCACTGGTGCCTTGCCTCATCTGTCCCCCTAGGACCTGTTTCCAGCTCTACAAGGTGTGACAGTGGCTTTTCACTGTGCTTCACCAGCACCTTCCAGTGACAACAGGGATCTGTTTTACAAGGTGAATTTTATGGGGACCAAAACAGTCATTGAAGCCTGCAAAGAAGCTGGGGTTCAGGTAAGAATAGAACAGCATATGGGAGGGGCATGAGATGCTGAAGTCCTGATATAAGGCTATCGAGTAATAGCAGCGTTAAAGAAATGTGAACTTAATGACTCCAGTAGTAACTGTAAGACAACTGCATCATTTTCCCCTTGGTCTTTCCAACATCACATGAGCTTTTTATTTCAATTTCTGCCTATTGAAATCCTCGAGCACTGGATGAATGAGAAACTTTATTTTTTGGTGGAAGGAAGGTTGCTTGTGAAATACAGCCACTGTACAGTTTCTGGGCGGAAATACAGAATTACTAAAACAATACACAGAATTAAATGATGCATGTCAAGTATGGACTCCTGCCCCACAATTGCTTTCTTTCTGTAATAGGCTGCTGGGAGGAAAATAGGCCATGCGTTGTTTACCTTCAGGCTTCAGATTGGGATTCGTCAGAACAGGGAGTACATTTCAGTCTAGAACTTGTTAGGCAAAAAGTAATGTCTCTTTTAAATTGTAAAAAATTAAAAAGTCACATTTCAGAGGGTAATTTGATGATATTTCTGATCATCTGTATATCTTTGACTTCCCATTTCAAATCTGCTGGGCTATATCATATTCCAACAAATGCAGCATAAAAATCTTTTTAAAGATACTTTAACGACTAGCAAATACCAATGTGTGCTTTTTTAAGAGGTATTAAGAGTTGAAATGTGCCAGGAAAACAGGCTAAGTGGGCATTCAAGTTCTCCTTGGAAACTATTTTTCTCTCTTGATTGACAGCACTGGAAATTTTCTGAAGTGTCCACTTCACCTGTTTCTGAAACATTTTGTTACTTCAGTAGGATTATAAAATCCTTAGAGTAGGGTATATTATGAGAAGTTTGTTGTCAGGCAGTTTGCAGTGGCTCATGACCATGAGTTTCTACCTCAGGGCAGACTGTCAGAACCAGGGGAGATACCGCAAACTGGTGGTCTATTCTATAATTAGATTTCACCAAGCCAGTAACAAATGTGAACTCCTGAATCACTGTAACAGTTTTAGCATAGAGTCAGGCAGTCCTTTTACTCTCCAGTCTATCTTGCCACCCAGACAAACTGGACTTAGTGATAAATGGTTATGTATACCAAAAGTCATACCATATTCACATTGCTTCCAATCCCAA
Source organism: Caretta caretta (assembly GCF_965140235.1). NCBI lineage: Eukaryota > Metazoa > Chordata > Testudines > Cheloniidae > Caretta > Caretta caretta. The sequence goes on from NC_134214.1 coordinate 56,869,282, forward strand.
GAGACCAGTTACTTACCCCAAATCAATTGGTACCCTAGATTTTACACCAAAGACAATGCTTGTAGCTAATCTTGTAATAAGCTATCTAAAGGTTTATTAACTGGGGGGGGGGGGGGAGTTAGTTACAGCTTAAAGCAAGCAAATGTATACACACAAATGACTTACCATCTAAATTCTAAGAGCGACAGAGTTGTAGTGTCTTTCAGAGCAGACCAGGAGGCAGCCTCTGGGAATCTCTAGCTTCAGTTTGGTAGCTCTGGCCCTGTGAGAGTTCAAACTGCAAAAAGAGAAAATCTTCCTGTGACTTTGTTTGTTTTATTAGAATTTCCCAGGTGCAATAGGGCCATTAACCAGTCCGTAGTATTGTGATGTTCCTTGATGGCCCATCTGTTTTTGATAGTCCTTTGGGATGACTGGGTTCACAAGTTCAGAGTAAATATTTTCAAAGTTATAAAACAAAACTCATGCATTTTCTTAGTATGGAATACCAACATTACAAGTGAGATTAATGCATGCAAAATTTTACGAGCATTTCTTAGAGGCTAAACATTAAATACATTCTTATAAGATAATACCTGTTTCGAGCAAAACGAACAAACAGGTGAACTGGTCTGGTCTCCAGCTATGAGTTTGTCAGTTCTTAGCTAATGCCTGCAGCATGGGCAAGAGCTGGCATCTGGTTTGCCAGCATCACATATGTATAATGAGACGTTTATGTATATTTTGTTTGCTTTTTCTCTGTGTATTTAAAAATTAATAAACAGTTCATAGAAATAAATACATTCCTTGGAATAGGGACTTCCTCTGATTTTTTCAGCAATGTGCTATCTAATGGAGCTCAATTAAGAAAATGGAGTTTTTATAACCTGTAATTTTCAGATCACTTTCAATTAAAGCATCTCTAAAAGAAACTGCTGCATTCTCTGTAGAACTAGCCAAGAAGAAGCTAATCTTGTTCCTTCACATTGACTTTCCCTTCCATGCAGCCTTTGTAAACAATATATCTTTTGGCTTATCCTCTAATACATTGGTTCCCAAACTTTAACAGCCCGCAAACCCCTTTCACTAAATCGTGAAATCTCATGAAGCCCCTCCTAAAAATGAATATTTCCAGGGATTTAAGTTTAAATTTCCTCCACACTCTGTGGGTCTCCTGCTGCTGGACCCTGTTGACCACCCTGGTCAACTGAGCTCAGGCTGCAGGTCCCGCTGACCTCTAGGGCTTGGGCTGCTAGCCCCAACTGCCCAGCCCCTTCTCCCTGGGGCTCGGGCTGCCAACCCCGCTTGGAGTGCTGGGTTTCAGGCTGCTGGCTCCCCTGCTCATGGGGCAGGGCTCAGGCTGTCAGCCCCAACTGCCCTGTCCCACTCTTGGGCTGTCTGCCCTGCAACCGGGTCCCACCTGGTGCCTCCAATGCCTGGGGTCCTCGGGTTGCCATTAGTGAAATTTTTCTGGCGAACCTTCTGTAACGTTCTGCGAACCCCAGTTTGGGAACCACTGCTCTAATACATTACTTTTCTTCCATAACCATTGTCAGAAACTGGTGTTAACCAGCAGTGCCAGTGTAGTCTTTGAGGGCACAGACATCAAGAATGGAACAGAAGACCTCCCTTATGCAAAGAAGCCCATTGACTACTACACAGAGACCAAGATCCTACAGGAGAAGGTATACAGCACCGTGCTGCTAATGCTATCACTCTCTGGGCTTAAACCAGCATTTCTTCTTTGAGTGATGGTCCCTATGTGGATTCCAAATGTGGGTGCTCATGCACGCCATATGCTGGAGCCGAAACTGTTCATAGTAGTGTCAGTTGACCTGCATGACCCATGCTGAGGCTTTAAGAGGTTGCGTGGGTCAACACCGCTCCAGTTCCCTCTTACCGCTGCATCGCCAGAGTTGGAATCTCTGTTCCTCGGTGCTCTTAGCTTAATAAGAGACAGCTTCTGTCCATTGTACATAGTTTTTTCTCCTTAGTTAGTTTTTCGTAGTGTACTTATTTGTTTATCATTAGTTGGTTAGCTTTTTCCCCTAGACGTCTCCCCTCTGGGGACTTTTTGCCTGGCAAGCTGGGTTCAAATACTGTGCTTCATGCCTGCAATCCTTTTCTGTGAGTGACGAGCACCAACATTGCTTTGGCGAGGCTCATATTGCTGCCCACAGCTCTATTTGTCGATCATTTCTGTCGCGAATCTGCAAGGCCAGAGAACGTCACCGCCACAAAAACCTCATGGAATAGGCAATGCAACACAACCATGTGTGCTTCCGGGATCCACAGATCTGCTGGAACGGGGTTCAACACTGGCAGTGAACACCTCTCCAGAGCCATCCCGCCCAGCACCAGCTGCATAAAAAGCACACTCATGGGCATAAAGATAGCTCCCTGATGGCGACTGCCTCCAAGCACAGTGTTGTCTCCCTGAGCCATGCCAGGTCGGGTGAGAAGTTGCTCGCCAACTCAGACACTCCAGTTCCAAAGAAGTCCCACTCTGAGCACGAGTCTAAGCCCTGCCGCCGGCCATGGTGTCTGGCCCACCACTGTCGCATCAGGCTCTGTTCAGTCTGCTGGGTCTATGCAGATATACCTACCCAGTACCATGCATGCCAGGACACTTGTCTCCCATTACCCCAAACTTATGCTGCTGTTCGCAGTCTCCCTGCCCTGTCCCGGGACCTCTGTCACTATCTGCCTACCATTCCCCCTGGACGAGCTGCTCCTTCTCCAACCTTCTGTTCCGCTCTTCTACACTGGGCCCCTCTGCAGAGGAGCCTCTGTTGCTCCTGGTCTGTCCTCTCACACCAACGGTGCCAGCAGTTCTGACGGCTCTGCCCCTACCAGACCTGTCTTCTGAATCTAAGTGGTCTTCCAAACTGAACACTGCATTCTCGCCTGCACGGTCCTACAGCCCGGACCTTCGGTGCCATCCATACCCTCCCGCATACACCCCACTGGCCGATCCATAGTACCATTATGCCCGAGCACTACCGCCGCCTGGCGACTCATATGCTGGGCCATGTGAAAGCCCTACCATGACTGTGGCATGCCACCTCACTTGTGACACTGTCCATCCCCAATGCACGTGGCCCCTTCCTCCATCTTTGAGGACCCACAGGCTGTCCGTGTTCCGGCGGCACTGGTGTTACTGACTGTGACCTCATCAACCGCAGTCCATACGGGCGCTTCCTAGTCTCCAGATGATGCCATCATCCCTCCTACACTCTCACCTCCTGCAGACCTAGTGTCGTACTGGGACTTATTTTGATGTCCAGGACCTGCAGGATCAATTCTTGGATATCCTACGATCCCCTGGACCCTTGCATATTTCCCTCCCGATTCACAACGCACTCTTACAACTGTTTAGCACATCCTGGCCTCCTGTGCCCCAACACCGAAGCGGGTGGAATGCTGCTATTGCATTCCCTCTAAGAGCATGGACTTTCCTTTCACCCACCCACTCCCTAATTTTCCAGTGGTCCAACCTGCGACTGAGCGTGCCCGTTATCAACACCTGCTGTCCACATCCCTGATTGGGCTGCCAAGAAGCTGTACCTCATGGGCTGCAAGGTCTACTCCTCTGCTGGTCTTCAATTCTGCATCATCAGCTACCAGGCCATCTTGGCCAAGTATGACTTCCTGTCACAGTCCACGCTTACAGACTTCCAGGCCTTCCTTCCCCCAGAGAAGCAACAAAGACTTCTGATGCCAACTGGATGAAGGCAAGTTGGTGGCCAAGGTTGCTGTCCAGGCTGTGGTTGATGCTGCCAATACTGCCACCAAAGCCACCGTCCTGCTCGCTAGCATCCAGGGTCATCCCTCCCTGGGATTCCTGGCTTCACTCCAGTGGCTTCCTGAAAGAGGTCCAAACCATCCTTGAGGACCTCCCCTTTGACAACCATAAGTTGTTCAGCTACAAAGTGGATGAGTCCCTACACTTCTGTGCCACTCTCCAGTCCCTGGACCTTTATCCCCCCCACCGCTGCCCATTATCAACAACATTCCTCCTTCCATCCCTGCCCTCAGACCACGTACCAGCCTTACCACCAGCCCTATTCTTAGCTCCCACAGCTTCATCTGTCTCCAGCATTCCTCAAAGCAGCCTTTTTGACTCCTTCCCTGAGATCCATGAACCTTCCCACCACCTTCCTGCCACTACAAAGGTGATTTTTGGGGGGTCAAGATTACCAGCGACTGCTGGGTGCTGGACATTGTTCATTGGGGGTACCTGATTGAGTTTCTCTGCTTCCTGCCCATCCCGGAGCACCCTGCCACATTGTTGCACTCTCCCCTTCTCCAGAAGGAAGCATATGCCCTCCTTCTCACCTCCTACAGAAGGAAGCATAAGTCCTCCAACTCAAGCACTGTCGGGGCTTCTATTCCCCTTATTTCTTCTTTTCGAAGAAGGGCGGTGACTTTGGTCCTACTTTGGACCTCAGCCTTCTGAACAGATTTATCTGCAACTTCCGTTTCCTCATGACTCACCCTCCCCCTCATTATTTCCTCCTCTTCTCACCCACCCCCCCCGTGGAGCTTGGTTCACAGTATGAAGGCATCCTTTTATTTATATTTCCATATCGACGTCCACCCTGCTCATCGTAAGTTCCTCCGCTTCACAGTCAAACGTTCTCACGATCAGTTCCAGGCCCTACCCTTTGGGATTGCTAATGCCCCCCACGTCTTCACAAAGGTCTTTGCCCTCATGTGAGCTCATATTCACTGCCTGGGCCATTCTGTGTTCCCATGCCTAAACAATTGGCTCTTCATGGCATCATCCCAAGCCCATCTCACCACTATTCAAACCTTGCATGCCCTCCTCGGCGCTCGAGGGGTTTGCATCAATGAGGAAAAGTCTATCTTCACCCCTTCCTGTTCCCTCACCTTTATAGGTGCTCATCTGGACGCTGTTGTGGCCTGCACGTACCTTCCCTCAGAATGCTTCACCACTCTCACCACCCTCCTGCCGCCACCAGTGTACCCACATCTGTCTTGCCTCTCCCTTCTGGGTCATATGGCGGCCTGCACCTCCATTACCCCATACACCAGTCTCCATTTGTGCTGCCTCCAACTGTGGCTCCGGTTCTTCTACAACCTGCACTTCGACCACCTCAACAAATGGGTCTTCATTCCCCCACCAGTTCTTGCCTCTCTCACCTGGTGGCACAATCCAGCTACAGTTTTGGCTGGTGTTCCATTTGCACCTCCCAAACCACACCTTAATCTCACGACAGATGCTTCGCTTGTTGGCTGAGGTGCTCATCTAGACGACCAAGTGGCTCAGGGTCTCAGGTCACCCAGGGAGGCGCGGATGCATCTCAGCATCCTAGAACTGCAAGCCATTTGCCTTGCCTGCCGGCCTTCCTACCTCTCTTTGGATCCTGCTATGTACATCTGCTGTTGGACAACATGGCTGCTGTGGTTTATGTCAACAAGCAGGGTGGAGCCCGATTTCCCCCTCTCTCTACCAAGGCCATCCTCCTGTAGAACTGGTGCCTCCAGCACGACGACATGTTGCAGGCAGTACATCTTCCCGGCACCAGCAACTCCATGATAGACCTGCCCAGCTGCTCCTTCCGTGCCAATCACAAGTGGGAACTTTACAACTCTGCTCTCTGGTCCCTTTTCTGCCTGTGGGGCATGCTGATTTGGGACCTTTTTGCCATGCCAGAAAACCACAAACTTCCCCTCTTTTTTGCTCCAGAGGCACTCTTGGCCCAGGCTCCTAGGGCAAGGCCCTCCTCGCTTCCTGGACCCACAGCCTATGCTATGCATTCCTGCCTATTTCCCTACTTCCCCAAGTCCTCCGCAAAGTACGGCGAAATTGTGCAACTCTTCTCTTCAGAGTTCCCTCCTCACCTCGCCGGTATTGGTACATGGCTCTCCTCCACCTATCTGTTCACCCTCAGATACGTTTTCCGGACATCCCGAATCTCCTCACACAACATGGCTGACTGTACCATCCCGACCTGGGTCCTTTCCACTTCACGGCCTGGTATTTGTTGAGGCTTATGTGTAGACAACACATGTTCCTCTCCTGTTCGTGGCATCCTTTCCCAGAGTCGCCACCCATCTACTAGGGCATGTTACCAAGCTAGCCAAAAGGTGCCGTTTTTTGTTGCCTGGGCACAGCACCGTTGGCTCCCCTTGGACTATTTCCGTTCCTGCCATTCTGGACTATCTCCTCCACCTCCATCAGTCGGGCCTTGCCCACTCTTCTGTCTGTATCCACCTGGAGGTGCTCAGTGCTTCGATTTCTCCATCTTCACCCACCCGACTACCTCCTCCTCTCTTTTGGAGCTTTCTCAACTCCTTCCCCACCATATGAAAGCCTACTCCTACCTGGACCTTAACCTCATCCTCTGAGCCCTCACCAAACCACCATTCGAGCCACTTGCAACATGCTCCCTCGCCCACCTCTCCATGAAGGTGATCTTCTTAGTGGCCATCACCTCTCTAAGGCGAGTTAGTGAACCTAGCAGCCATGATGGCGGGACCCCCTTTTACTGTTTTGCACAAGGATAAGTTCTCCCTTTTGTCTCCATCCCAAATTCCTCCCCAAAGTTGCTTCCCCATTTCACCTCAACCAGTCTGTGCACCTTCTACCCTAAACTGCAGGCCTCTCCCCAGGAATGGGTTTTTCACACCCTGGATGTTTGCCACGAATTGGCTTTTACCTCCAGCATATCCAGTGTTTTTTTGGGCCTCCCCACTTTTTATCACTATTGTGGAATGTTGCTGCAGCCATACCCTTTCGTTTCAATGCCTCTTAAAATGTATTTCTTGTTACTTCATGGACTGCAATACGCTCTCCCATATTTCTCTTCCGTCCCTCCCCCTGGGAGTCATGGCCCACTTCACTGTTACATCCACCTTCCTGGTGGATGTCCCATGGCATGATATCTGTTGGGCTGCCACCTGGGCCTTGGTCTACACCTTTTCTGCTCATTATGCCATCGCCTCTGCCACGTCAACGGATGCTGCGGTGGGCCATGCTGTTCTTCATACTATCTCTTCTTCCAAGTCCTCGCAGCCACCTCCTACCTGTGCACTACTCACTACTCTCCCATGTTTGGAATCCATATAGGGGTCACCACTCGAAGAGGAGGAGGTTACTTAGTGTAACTGAAGGTTCTTCAAGATGTGTGGTCCCTATCTGGATTCTAATCCTGCTGTCTTTCCCCTCTACTCTGGGCATCTTTGTTGCCAGGTAAGAAGAGGGAACTGGAGTGGTGTCCACCTGCACAGCTTCTTAAAGCCTCGGATGCAGTGGTCAACAGACGCTACTATGAACAGTTCCAGCTCCAGAACGTAGTACGCATGCACACCCACATTTAGAATCCAGATACAGACCACACACTGTGAAGAACCTCCAATTACAGTAAGTAACCTCCTCTTCCCAAAGTGGGACATGCCTTGTGCAGTGAGTGCAGACAACTAGCCACAGGGTGGACAGACCTCTTAGTTGTTTTTTAGAGTCTCAGCTTTCATTTAAAAAACAAGAGGTCTCTAGCTCTTATGGTTGCAAAGAAAACCTTCATAACATGACCCAAGTATAACCGATGCAGTAAAGTTTGCCCAAGTTCTCAGAGCCTGAAAGGATAGCTCTAAACTATATGTGCCATTCATTTCACCAGGGTTGCTGTTCTTCAGGTGCTTGTTCATGTTAATTCCTTTCTAGGTGTGTGTGTGCGCACGCATGCCCACGTGCACAGTTATCAGACACTTTTGCCTTAGTGGTATCCGGAGGGCTGGCTGTGGCGTTCCCTTGAGCGCCGTGCTCATGCATCAGTATATCAGGCGCCGCTGGTCTTACCCACTCTGTTCCTTCTTACCGACCCTGGTGGTTAGTAGGAGCACCTCTTTCCCTTGCTTTGCAAGTGGTCAGCGTTTTTTTTTCCCCCCTACTTGATCTTTAGTGAATCGAGCTCAGTTTGCTTGTTTTGTTTTATTTGCTTAGTAAACTGCTTTGTTCTGGTTGCTGTCCCTTTAACCACTTAAAATCTGCCTTTTAGAGTTAATAAACTTGTTTTGTTTATTATTAAACACAGTTTGTGCAATTTTTAACTGGGGGGGCAAGAAGGTGCGCATAACTCTCTTCACATTGGGGAAGAGGGTGAATTTTTATGAGTTTGTGCTGTGCAGATCTTTCTACACAGTGCAAGACAGTATTATTTTGGGTTTATTCCCCAAAAGGGGTGTGCACATGACTTCAGAGCTGACTTCAGTCTGTGTCTTCAGCTGGGTGTGGCCCTACCTGTGTTGGAGAACCTGTGCTGGAGAGCCTAATTCAGCAAAACGGAGAGGGAATCTAGGCTGGTGGAGCAGGATGAGGGGCTCAGTGAAACCACAGTACATCAGGTGGCACTCCTGCCGGGGGTCTAACCCGGCACATGCAGCACCCAGTGTTTTGGCATGTAGTGCACCTCCAGCACCAGGCTCTTCCCGGCAGTGGTCCCCTTCACCAGTGCCCACGAAGAAGGCCAAGAAGAGGGACCTGGCACTGAGCAAACTGGATAAAGGGGCTTTGGGCAAAGGACACTGCTTGGCTGGCCCACCCACACTGGAGCTGCAAGGGGGCTCTGCCCCGTGGAGTACCATCCCCCTATTGGACCCGCCACCAACTCTAGGGAGTGGTAGGGGAGCCAGGCTGATGGCTCAGTCAACGCCCTCTCAGCTCCCAGTGCCTGGAGAGCAACGAGCTCTCCCACCGCAATCAGTGCTGCTTGCAATGATGGACCCAGCTAAGGCTCCCCACAGACGCAAGCCTGCCATGAGGGCCTCCCAGAAAGTAAGTGAGCATCCCCGGTCTCCGGAGCCAAGGCAGAGCCACTTGCCCCACCATTGGTCTCCATGTCAGCCCAGGTCACCAGTTTGTCACTACAGGTCGCCAGCACCGCTTTACCGGTCTCTGCCCTTGCTCAAAGACTCGTCTAGAGAGAGACACTGGTCGCCTTACAGTTGGCACCAGTCATCTTCGCGATGATGGTCACCATCACCGAGGCCTCAGGGATGCTCCCCAACGCAGCATCTCTCCTCCTACTCGGTATTGGTTGGACCATTCCAGGCACCGGTCACTCGCAGCAATGATTAACCGCCAGACCCGGGCCTTGATGACCCTGCCCTGATCTCCGGAGGAAGAGGACTTCTCCAGCACAGAGGAAGTTCAGCCCCTCCCCCAGGCAGCAGTGCAACTGGACTATAGAAGGTGCATCTGCTGTGGCAGTGCTGACGTGGCAGCAGGGTCAGTGGCTGACACAATGGTCCTATTGGAAAGCCTGGGGTGTACCTGTTATGCTGATGCCCCAATCCCACTACTCCTTGGTTGCCACATCGGCCAAACCTCAGTCGGCACCGATGGCACTGGGCTCGGTGCAGGATGTGCCGGTGGGCGCTGCCGTGGAGGAGTAGGTGCCCACCCTGAGGCCTCCTTCCCCTTCCGGGGAAGATGCCCTGGGCCGTCCCCCGATAGTCCAGTCCGCCTCACCGGAGGAGAAGGAGGATGTGGCTGGGCCCTCCTGGCCTAGCCCACCAGATGACTTCAGAGATTATCAAGTGCTGCTCTGCTGGGGGCCACCAACTTGGGCCTCAAGGCGGAGGAGATGATGGAGCAATCAGACACTTTATTCAGTGTGCTCTCCGTGTTCACCCCTGATCATGTCTCACTCCCGGTCCTGAATATTGCCAAGACCATCTGGCAAACCCCATCCTCCATCCCACCCACTTCCAAGAGGACAGAAAAGAAGTATTTTGTCTCCGCAAAGGGATTTGAATACCTATATATCCACCCACCCCCGGAGTTGTTGGTTGTGTCGGCAGCCAACAAAAGGACAAATGGGCCGGCCAGTTCCATCCCAAAAAATGAGGCCAAGAGACTGGACCTTTTTGGGCTCTGGTGGAGGAAGGTACCGCAGCGGCACAGTGCTCCCTCCAGATGGCTTGGGATGTGGCCAATTCGGCTGCCAGGGTGGTCGCCTCAGCGGTGGTCATGAGGCACAGTTCCTGGCTCCAGACTGCTGGCCTATCCTTGGAGATGCATGCCTCTGTTCAGGACCTCCCGTTTGATGGAGTTGGGCTCTTCAACCAAATGAACGCAAGGATGCATGGCCTAAAGGATGGTCAGGCCACCCTCCACTCACTGGGGATGCATGGTAGCTATTCCATCCACCCGCACCGCGAAGGTAGTGGTAGCCTTGGCAGGGACCTGCAAGGAGAAGGGACTCTGGTTTTAGTCACCACCACCCCTCATCCTCCAACTCACTGGCACAGCCTGGCCTGGCAAAACACCATGGGGGCCAGAAGTGCTCGATTTGAGGGCGCGCTTGAGAGTGACGCACCAGTCACCTCCCTGGATCTGCCCCACCTTTTCCTCGACCGCCTCTTCTGTTTGGCCTGGTTGAGGGTTACCTTGCACCATTGGGTGTTAGACATCATGTCATCAGGCTACACCATCCAGTTTTCGGCCACCCCTCCCTCCCATCCCTCTTCAGGGACCCGTCTCACGAGCAGCTCCTTGTTCAGGAAATAAACCACCTTCCGCAACTGGAAGCGGTGGAGGAAGTCCCTGAGGAAATGGGGGGGAAAGGATTCTACTCCCACTATTTCATGAACCTAAAGGCAACAGGTAGCCTACGTCCCATTCTGGACCTGCGATGGCTCAGTAAATACCTCAAGAAGTCGAAGTTTTGCATGGTATCCATCATTTCCTCCCTAGCTCTGGGAGACTGGTATACCGCTTGACTTGAGAGGTGCTTATTTCCATATCTCTGTCTTCCCAGGACACAGGTGGTTCCTTTGTTTCATGGTGGGCCAGTGCAATTTCCAGTTTACAGCAGTCCTCTTTGGCCTATGTCAGGGTTCCCTCCCCACTCTGAACTCTAAGTACAGACGTGGGGACCTGCATGAAAGACCCCCTAAGCTTATTTCTACCAGCTTAGGTTAAAAACATCCCCAAGGCACAAATCTCTATTTGTCCTTGGACTGAGGTATGCTGTCACCACCAAGTGATTTAACAAAGAACCAGGGAAAAGGACCACTTGGAGTCCTCTTCTCCCAGCAATCCACCCAAGCCCTTACACCCCCTTTCCTGGGGAGGCTTGAGAATAATATCCTAACCAATTGGTTACAAAATGATCAAAGACCCAAACCCCTGGGTCTTGGAATAATGGAAAAATCAATCAGGTTCTTAAAAAGATTTTATTTAAAAAAAAAAAGAGGTAAAAATCATCTCTGTAAAAATCAGGATGGAAAATACTTTACAGGGTATTCAGATTCAAAACACAGAGAGTTCCCCTCTGGGCAAAACCTTAAAGTTGCAGAAAACAGGAATAAACCTCCCTCTTAGCACAGGGAAAATTCACAAGCAAAACAAAAGATAAACTAATCCACCTTGCCTGGTTGCAATATTGGAGACTTGGATTAGGATGGGTTGGAGAAGATGGATTTCTGTCTGGCCCCTCTCAGTCCCAGGAGAGAACAGCCACAGAAACAAAGACCCCCCCCCCCCGATTTGAAAGTATCTTTTGTCCCCATTGTTTCCTTTGGTCAGGTGCCAACCAGGTTATTTGAGCTTCTTAACCCCGTACAGGTAAGGAGGAATTTTTAGGTTACCTTTATGGTTATGACAGCCTATCCTCGGCTCTGCAGGTCTTTACAAAATGAATGGCCCCAGTAGATCCCAGGGGATCTATTCTTATCTTGACGATTGGCTCATCAAGGGCAGATCATGTACAGAGCAGCCTCAATCTGGTACGAGCCACATACCGCGACTTGGGCCTGTTAGTGAACGAAAAGAAGTCAACCCTTGTACCAGTGCAATGGATAGAGTTCATCGGGGTGGTTCTCGACTCCACGCAGGCAAGGGCATTCCTCCTGGAGTCCTGCTTCTGAGACATGTCGGATGTAATCTCTTGTGTGAGGGATCATCTGCTCACCACCGCCCGCACCTGCCTAAGGTTGTTAGGTCATACCGCGGCCTGCACCAACATGGTCTACCATGCCTGGCTCCTTCTCTGCCTGCTGCAGGCATGGTTGGCGTAGGTCTACATCCCCAACAGGCACAACCTGGACCCGGTAGTCGAGGTGCCAGACCACATTCGGGCATCCCTGGCATGGTGACTGGATCCTGCATCAGTCTTGCAGGGAGGTCCCTTCACAGCTCCGGCCCCGTCGTTGACTCTGGTGTCCGATGCCTCAGACATAAGCTGGGGAGCCCACCTGGGAGGGTTCAGTACACAAGGCCGCTGGTCGGGGGTCAACTGCACCCTCCACATAAATGTCAGGGAGCCTCAGGGTGGTTTGCCTGACCTTCCAGGCTTTTCGGTCCCAGCTGCAAGGCAAGGTGGTTCAAGTACTGATAGACAACATTGCCACAATGTTTTATATCAACAAACAAGGTGGAGCCAGGTCATAAGCCCTTTGCCGGAAAGCCAGCTAGCTCTGGGACTTCTGTGTGCAGCATGTCATTTATCTTGTGGCAGCGCACCTTCACGGGACCAGGAACATTTTGGCGGATCACCTCAGCAGAACCTTCTCATCTTGCCACGAGTGGTCTCTCCATCCTGATGTGGTCTACCAAATCTCCCGGAAGTGGGGGTCTCCCCAGGTGGACCTGTTTGCGACTTGCCAGAACAGGAAGTGCCAGCTGTTCTGCTTGTTCTGGGGAATAGACAGGGACTTCCTATCGGACGCCTTTTCACTCCTGTGCTCTGGGGTTCTGATGTACGCTTTCTTGCCAGTGTCGTTGCTCCACAGGGTCCTCATGAAGGTCAAGCAGGCCAAGGTCATCCTTATCGCCCTGGCTTGGCCTCACCAGCACTGTTTCAGCATGCTTGTGGACCTGTCAGTGTCGGACCTGGCCAGATCTCCTGTCGAGGAATCACGGTTGTCTCCTGCACCCAAACCTGGCAGCGCTGCACCTCACAGCTTGGTTGCTCCATGGTTGACTACTGAGAAGCAGGAGTGCTTGGTTAGAGTCCAGCAGGTCCTACTGGGAAGCAGAAAGCCCTCCACTAGAGCTACCTATCTGGCTAAATGGAAAAGCTTCATGTGCTGGACTTTTGGCCCGAGGGGTTGGGCCTGAGCAGGTCTCGCTGCAGCTGATCCTGAACTACCTTATGCATCTTCAGCTCCAAGCCTTGTCCCTTTTATCCATTAAGGTCCACTTGGCTGCTATATCAGCCTTTCACTCTCCGTTCCAGGGCAGATCAGTCTTTGCCCGTGGCATGACGGTCTGGTTCTTAAAAGGTCTGGAGCGGCTCTATTCTCAAGTCTGGTATCCTGTCCCTCCATGGTACCTTAATCTGGAACTCAAGCAGCTCACGAAAGCACCCTTCGAGCCCTTGGTGTCCTGTTCTCTTCTGCTCTCCTGGAAGGTGTCATTTCTGGTGGCGATAACTTCTTCCCAAAGGGTTTCTGAGATTAGGGCATTCACATTGGAAGCACTGTATACTGTGTTCTTCAAGGATAAGGTCCAGCAGGTGCCACACCCGGCTTTCCTGCCCATGGTGGTTTCGCAATTTCATGCCAGCCAGGACGTATTCTTGCCAGTCTTCTTTCCAAAGCCTTATAAGTCTGAAGAGGAGTGTAGCTTACACTCCCTGGATGTCAGGAGAGTGCTAGCCTTCTACATCAAAAGGACCACACTATTTCACAAGTTGACTCAGTTGTTCATCGCGGTGGCAGATGGGATGAAAGGCCATTGTGTGTCTGCCCAGAGGATTTTATTTTGGATCACTGCCTGCATCCGTTTCTGCTATGATTGGCTGAAGGTGCCTCTGCCAGCAATTGTCACCCCCCACTCAACTAGAGCTCAGGCCTTGTCGGCTGTCTTCCTAGTCCAAGAGCCCTTCAAGATAGCAGCCCCGCAGATATCTGGTGGTCCATTCACACATTCAGATCTCACTACGTGCTTACCCAACAAGCTCGAGACAATGCATGCTTTGGTAGAGCAGTGCTGCAAGCTGCACAACTGAACTCCAAGCCCTCCTCCGTTAATACTGCTTGTGAGTCACCTAGAACGGAATCGACATGAGCAAGCACTCGAAGGAAAAATGGTTACCCACCTTTTCATAACAGTTGTTCTTTGAGATGTGTTGCTCATGTACATTCCATTACCCAACCTCCTGCCCCTCTGTTGAAGTTGCTGGCAAGAAGGAACTGAGAAGGGTGTAGGGCCGGCGGTGCCTGATATACCGGTGCATGAGCATGGCACTCAAGGGGGTGCCACAGCTGGCCTTCCAGCTAACGATAAGGCAAAAGTCTCCAACTGTGCATGTGGGTGCACACACTCCTGGAATGGAATGGATCTTGAAGAACAACAGTTACGAAAAGGTGGGTAACTGTTTGTTTTTTTTTTATTTAGTCTCCTTGCTGACAATCTCAGCAAAGAGGTTAATGAGCCATAAAGAATGCATGAATATCTGTCATGTAGAGACGATGGAGACTTTCAAAAATACAAATAGCGGTTTGCATGCACCTTTGAAAGTCTCCCCTGGTGCCTTTAAAATAGCATTATGGCACACTGATGGGGCAGTGGAAAAGATGCTTTCACAGCAGATGCTCATGCTGTTCCTGTTCTTTGGATAAATATAGAGCTTTGTCTTCACAGCTGTCAAACCTGCCCTTATACCAGCAGTACCTTCGCTTAATAGAAAAGAGCAAAGTAAACCTGTGGCATAAGTTAAGCTATTGAAGTAGGGTATACGTTTGAGACATGTTTATTTGTGCAGAAGGTGTGCCAGAGGATTAGTGTGGAAAGAGCAGGAAGGTGAGACTGAGACTGGTAAAGTTAAAGGGACACTGTCAACTTAATCACATGTTGTACAAACACATTTTGTTGCCTCTGGTGCAGAGAACATCTTCCATTATGAAAGTAAAAACTTGTCTGTCTTTGTGCACTTTGCATTTTCTCCCACTTGGGACATTGAAAATCTCTGACGTCTGTTTCACATTCAAATTCTTAGTGCTGCAGGAGTTGGGTGTTAAATATGGCAGGGGACTGTTTTCAAATGAAACAAAACCAAATCCTTGTAATTGGAATTAAAAAAAATGTATGGAAATAGTCTAAAGTTCCATAAAGTTTTCAGCAGAATTTATATTTGAATCCCAATTTGAGTTGACCCTTAAGCAAAAGTATTAGGCTTAACAGCCTTTTTGCATTCCTTGAAAAAACCTTTAATTTTTTTTAAAAAAAGCCATGTACTTGCTATTCAAAAATCGCATCAGCGCATCTATTCATTTGCAAACTCAGCTGCCTTGCAGATTGATGAACTAATGGAGTAGGAGGCTTATGAATACACGATTAGACAAATCCAGCCCAATACGCCCATAATTATGCCTTTGTTTTTGGCAAAGCAGTGGAACTATCCATATTTATTTGCACATACGACTCAGTACTTCATAACAAATAACACTGGGTTTCTTTTGGGAAAGACACCAGCTGCTGGAATGTGGTAGAACATGTTGTTTGGAAACTCCTAATGGAACTAAAACTAAACTAAGTCTGCATGTTATCAGTTGGTGATTCCAGTGGAGTGAGATGATGCTTTCTCAAAAAGTGGATTAAGGGAGCTAATGATGGAAATTTTTCATTTATTGATGAGCTAAAGGATTTTGGGGTGGAGAAATAATTCTTTCTACTTCTCCTATTCCCCACTACCTCAGCAAGGGGTGGATGGAGTGATGCAGTTCCAAAAGTTCCAGGGTTCCACTGTTCACCTATAGATATGATTTCTTTGGTCCTCCTTCAGGTCTCTCTTTTGTTGGCTGATCTGTGAAGTTGTGTCTGACGATGAAACTGGATGCGGCCTTGTCTGCTGCCTTCTTGGCAGGAAGAGGAGTGAAAAAAAGGAGGCGATCCAGAGGGAAAAGGTGTTCCACAAAGGCATAGATGGGCATTAGCTCATACATTGATGCTGGAGAAAGGTTCCCCCCCAAAATGCAGAGGAAGCAGTTCTATGGGATGATGCAAGGGATGCATTTCTAAGCCATCTGTTGGTCTTGCCAGTCTTTCTTGACTAACTTTTTGTCTCCCACAGGAAGTGCTAAATGCTAATGACCCAGATGATGATTTCTTCACGACTGCCATTCGCCCTCATGGGATATTTGGTCCCAGGGACCTCCAGCTGGTTCCCATCCTCATTCAGGCAGCTAAGAGTGGCAAAATGAAGTTCATGATTGGGTGAGAGAGACTTATATCTTTGTCTCATGGGAAATTTGATACCAAAGTGACATACCCCATTTGGAAGAGAATATTATTAGATCTGTAGTGTCAAAGATGTGGATGGTGCTTCTCCAATGTTAAATCAAAGGCCCTGCCTGGAGATGCCCAAGAACTAGGCAGAATGTGTGATTTAACAGTCCATCAACTTCTGCACAGAACCTACTCAGGAATCATAACATTTTTTCCCAGGAAATGATGGGTTCCCTAGCTATACCACCACTGCTTTGACCCAGGATTCATTTTGAAGAAGCCTTCTTTTTGTGGGATACTGGCACTGAGATGAGTTTGTCTCCTGTTTGAAGAGACATCAATTGAGCTATCCATTAACCATCTAGAACAAATGTATATAATTATAATATAACTATGTACAAATATTGCTTAATGCACTACTGGATGGTGCTCAGACTCAACAGTAACGAGAGTGGCATATGAGCCTTTATCAGATAGACCATCTTTAGGAGTTTCTTGTTCTATGCCAGTTTATAGTGAAGATTCGTGATCATTATGGCTAAATTATGGTTGTGACATTACAGGTCAAAACAAAGATTGACCTATAAATCAGAGAGAAGTTACATTTAAATGCCACAGCCCTAGTAGTTTGGACAGTAGTTCAAAGCTGACCAGTCACACATTCATCATGGTCAAGTTATGTTCATATGTAATATGCAACAAGACCTGACAGAACATGGATTGTGTTACGTTAACTCATCTAGTGTTATACAATTGTTGCATTCGACTGTCTTATTGTGATCTCAAAACTTAAATTGCATTTTGATATTCATATTGATAACTATAATAAAGTTCAAAAACTTTGCTTCCTCATTGCAAGTGGCACAACTCATAGTGTGGAATTTAAAATTTAGAGCAAGAAATAGTACTGACTGTGATTAAGACTTTTTTTAGACTCGTGTATTGTGATTTAAAAAATAAATTTCCCATCCAGTTTATAATAGATTTAATTGCATACTGGGAGGGGTAGGTGTGTGTGTGAGAGACCTATTTAGAGAGAGAGGTGTCTTGTGTGGCTTGTGTTAGCTTGCACTTGTGCCATCAATTAAATTTACCTTCTCAAGCTGCTTTATGAATCATGAATCCAAATAAATTTAAGCTTCCCCTTCTTATGTTACTGAAACATTTCTTTTATAGTCTCCATTTTCCTCCCTAAGAAAGGTGTTGGCTCTGCAGAACTAGAAACACTTATGTATTCCCTTCCAGTGAAGACTCTTTTCTTTTCTATCTTTGTATGACCCATTAAAGCCACAATGACTGAAAATTACAAATCACCAGGAAGTTGTTTCACAACAATTAGCTTTCAGGGACAGGGGCTGGGAGAGTGCATCTGACAATCCAGTTGTTGATTTAATTAGGCTCTTAAAGAGAAATGAACACAGTGGGTTAAATTCAACTCTGATGTAAGCAGGTGAAGATCCCCCTCATTTTGGCCAGGGCTAAATTTGGATGAAATGTAATTTTAATGAGTCAGGCAAATCTATAAATGAGCAGAAAGCTTGTCCTTAAATAACCCTTTGTGTGCTAGATACAATAGTCATATCTGTTCTGCTTCTGTGGATTGTTTCATTGATGTTCTGTGGGTCCCAAAACCTTCAGATTTCAATTAGATGTGACTGCAGGTTTTAAAACCTTACCTGGGACATTGGATAGGAGCTGGGATGGTGCCAGGCTTGCTCCTGAGTAGTGATTTAGGCTTTGTCTACACTAGCACTTTTATTGATCAGGGTGTGGGGAAAAAAACACGCTCTCCCATCAACATAGCTACCACCGCTCATTGGGATGGTTTAATTATGCTGGTGGGAGAGCTGTCTCCCATTGGCATACAGCAGCTACACAGGCGACCTTACAGTGGCGCAGCTGCAGCGGTACAGCTATGCCACTGTAAGGTCCGTAGTGTAGACAAAGCCTTAGAGGCTTCTCGTTCAGAAAGGGGTTGGCCTGAAGCAGGACCTTTTTCTGACATCTGGGGAAGAGGTAGCTGGGAGCTCAGCTATGTTGGTAGCTTTGCCTTTTGCCACTTGCTGATTTTCAGCTGCCTTGTACATTGAGATAAGCTGTTTCCTTTTGTGTATGCAGGGATGGGAAGAACCTAGTAGACTTTACCTTTGTGGAAAATGTGGTCCATGGGCACATACTAGCTGCAGAGCATCTTCATAAAGACTCTCCCCTGTGTGGGAAGGTAAGGTAGTCTCCCCATTGCATATGGATAGCAAAACTGGGTGTGATCAGAGGTTCCATTTCTTTGTGTCTTAGCTCTTCTTTCCTCTCAGTGACTTGGATGAATTTTTATTACACAGGAAAGTGACTGCACTAACTAGAATAAAACACTATGAAAAAGTGCTGTGTAAACTTTCCCCAGACTCCATCTCCTCACCCGCACATGCACTGCTCTGCCACACCCCAAGGTCGGGACTTAAATGGGGTTGGAGTGTGGAACCCTATCTATGCTCTGCCCACACTCCTGAAATAGCTGCATGTTTCTGCTAATAGGATTGGCAATAAAATAGTTAATACTGACATGGAAGTATTGGTCTCAATGGGATGTTAACTTTGAAGACCAATGGAGGTGGTTCACACCTTGTAGCTATTTTTCTTTTTTGTCTGCAGATTCATTCAGATGGCTGTGCATCTGGTAAAAGCTTCTCGCAACCATAAGGGCTAAAGATAGATAGACTTTAAAGTTACTGCTCAATCAAAGCTCTAAGCACTTAAAAAGTATAACATAGCAGCTATTACCAGCAGGACAGTGGGGTGGGAGGAGGTATTGTTTCATATTCTCTGTGTGTATATAAAGTCTGCTGCAGTTTCCACGGTAAACATCTGATGAAGTGAGCTGTAGCTCACGAAAGCTCATGCTCAAATAAATTGGTTAGTCTCTAAGGTGCCACAAGTACTCCTTTTCTTTTTGCGAATACAGACTAACACGGCTGTTCCTCTGAAACCTGATAGCAGTTATAAAACACCTACTCCAGCAGAAATTCTCAAGGTTATCTTTGGGTAAAGAATTACAGTGCAACAATCACTAATAGTCTGAGGTCTTGTCTACACTTAAAATGCTACAGTGGCACAGCTGCGCAGCTGTAGCACTTCAGTATAGACACTGTGTACACTAATGGGAAGGTTGGTCCCATCGGCATAGGTAATCCACCTCCCCGAGAAGCGGCAGCGAGGTCAACAGAAGAATTCTTCTGTCAACCTAGAGCTGTCTACATGGGGACTAGGTAGGCTTAACTATGCCATTCGGGGGTGTGAATTTTCACTTCTGGTTTGTTGGGAGCAGTGGGCTCTCTTAACAAGGGAGGGAGTTGTAGTTCCATAAATGGCCATTTCTTGATATTAAATATAGTTAATTTTTCTTTTTTAAGTCTGATACTAAGAGTCATCAGAGCAAAGCTGCGGGTGTTAATCTATTCAACAATAAAATGAAATTAAAACTAGGGCTTTATAAAAATGTGTCCAAATTGTCACATTTAACCACAAGGCTTTTTTTGTGTTCTTTTTTTCAGGCATTTCACATCACAAACGATGAGCCAGTCCCTTTCTGGTCATTCATGTCCCGTATCTTGACTGGCTTGAACTACAGTGCACCCAAATACCAAATCCCCTATTGGGTGGCATATTACTTAGCTCTCTTACTGTCTCTGGTGTTGCTGTTGCTGAGTCCACTCATCACGATCAAACCTACCTTCACCCCCATGCGGGTAGCATTAGCTGGGACATTCCATTACTACAGCTGCAAGAGGGCCAAAAGGTACATGGGCTACAAGCCGGTGGTGAGCCTGGATGAAGCAGTGGAGAGGACTATCCAGAGCTATTCCCACCTACGCCGGGCCAAGTAAGGAGACCCAGAGGAACCCCTCTAGCTAACACAAGGGCATTGAAGAGACCCTAATTCTCTGGACAAATGAACCTTTCTTCAAGCCTCTCCTAGGGATAATGCGTTTCTCTGGATTGAAGGACTTCATCCTGTAGTTGTACTAACAGCCTGTACCTCCCTGTGACTGCTTTGTGTGACAACCTGTTCTAAAATAGCTATTGGCTGCTACTCTGTTTGAATAAACACCCGAATGTTTCCTCCTAAAATAGTGAGCTAGTACATCCACATCCCATCCCCTTCTCTGTCCGCCCATGTCTTCTTCTATTTCACTGCTTTGGTGACTATGCCAGCCTTTCCTAATGGCTGTGGATTGAGTAACAGAATAGGCACAGGAGGAAGGGGGCGAGCAAGCTGCTGGACCACCTCTGGTTGTGGAGGACCCCTTGGTACCAGCTTCCTCCTACTTGTCACCAGATGAGGCTATAGTGGGGCCCCCTCCACTGGTTCCCTAGAATGATGCTACAGCACATAAGGAGCTGTTAAAGAGGGTTGCCGCCAACCTGGGCCTCCAGGTGGAGGACTTAGAGGAGCCCGCAGACTCTCTCTATGACGTTATCTGCCCCTTAGCCCCAGCCAGGATAGCTTTCGCCTTGCATGAGGGGGTCACGAAAATTACAAATGCCCTCCTTGCCTCCGATCTCCAAGTGATTTGGTCCGCTTGCATAAGGGCTTGTTATGAGCTGGCAGGGGATTTGGGTCCCCGGTCACTCAGTGAAAACTGATAATCAGAGCCCACTTGCCTAGAGTGCAGGCATCCTTGGCGGCCTTCCTGGCATGTGTTCCGATCTAGGACATCTGTAAAGCCATGATGTGTGGTCCTCGGCACACGTTTGCGGCCCACTATGCCATCACGCAGCAGGCCAAGGACGATGCTGGGTTCGGCAGAGTTGTGTTGCAGTCTACATGTTCATGAACTCCTTACCCGCCTCCATGGGTAGTGCTTGGAGTTACCTAAGTTGAATGGACATGAGCAATCACTCGAAGAAAAGACAGTTCCCTTTTTCCGTAACTGGTGTTCTTTGAGATGTTACTCATGTCTATTCAATGACTCCGCCTCCTTCCCCACTGTTGGAATTTTTGGCAAGAAGGAACTGAGGGTAGAGGGAGACGGCGGCAGCCTATATGGCATAGCATATGTGCACCACTCCAAGGGGCTCCAGAGCAGGTCCCCTATGGAGACTGCTGAGGGAAAAACTTCTGGCACGGGTGCATGTTGCGAGCACACCCCCTAAGTTGAATGAGCAACACATCTCGAAGAACACCAGTTATGGAAAAAGGTAACTGTCTTTTGCAACCCCCAAGAGTGTGAAATTTAAAGTTTGGATTCTAGACTACAATCCTTTGGCAACGAGTGGCCTCTGTGACATGCTATACTACCTGAGTAGACAGGACAGTGCTGAAACCTCTTGGGTCCATATCCTGCCTCTAGCTTCAGTTGGAGCCAGGTGCCCTCATCCATGGGCCGCCCTGGATTTTACTCTGTATGTTCGACAATGACACAGTGGTGTTGGCACTAACTAGTGACTCAAGTGGAGCCATCCTTTATACTCTGTATTTGTAACAGTGGTGGGAATGAGCATCAGTTCTCTTATCCTTTAGTAAGCAAAGGGTGTACCCTGTTCCTAACTTGTAACAATCTTGGGTTTTTCCTGTAACCAGGATATGCCATGACACCGCTAAACCACAGTTGCCATTACTCATTTCTGTACTGCATGGTCCTGTAGAGAGCATAATGAGAAAACAAGCTTCTCTCCTCAAAGCTTACACCTAAATTAAACTTTTTAGTCATTATCTACCTCTTTGCCCTCCCTGGCTATCCAATTCTGTGTTGGTTCTCTGCCAACTTGTATCCCTCCACAATGGAATGCACCTGCAGTCGTGAGGTCATGCCACTTTAGGGTGGGGGTTTTGACACCCTGACTTTGTGAAAGGCCCATAATGCTTCCTGTGCTAAAGAGTGTGTTGGGATATGTAAGGATTAAGTAAAGACCTGGGAAACTGCTGGTGTGCTAGCATGGGAGTAGGAAGTAAAGGCACAGACAGGCACTGTTTCTTCACTTGACAGATAAAGTTGCCATCCCTCTCCCTTCCCTTCTGCTTGTTAAGGATAGATAAGCATTGTAGTTGCATAAGGAATGTGATTATCTGAAGGATACCCTTTGTGTAAAGAAGTGTTCTCCCCCATCCCTTCCTTTCCCAGCTACATAAATGAGCTCGGAATCATGGCCTCTTTCTCCCTCCCCTGTGAACTGCTGATTTAAGGGAACTTGTGGCTACAATTACTGCAAAGAAATGTGCCTTCAATGTAAAAATGTCTATAATATGCTTAATGCTGTAAACAGGGGCGGGTATAATTATATTTGGTATATAACTATTCATATTCATTATATGGGCATTCATATTATCAAATAAGGGTTTTGGGGGTGTTGTAGTAAATGGGGGTATTTACATATTAACGTAGATAAAAGAGCGTGATGTGATTAACTCAGGTTTCAGAGTAACAGCCGTGTTAGTCTGTCTTCGCAAAAAGAAAAGGAGTACTTGTGGCACCTTAGAGACTAACCAATTTATTTGAGCATGAGCTTTCGTGAGCTACAGCTCACTTCATCGGATGCATACCGTGGAAACTGCAGAAGACATTATATGCACACAGAGACCATGAAACAATACCTCCTCCCACCCCACTGTCCTGCTGGTAATAGCTTATCTAAAGTGATCATCAAGTTGGGCCATTTTGGAGGGGGGTGAGGGAGTGACAGAACCTGGATTTGTGCAGGAAATGGCCCACCTTGATTTTCACACACATTGTGAAGAGAGTGGTCACTTTGGATGGGCTATTACCAGCAGGACAGTGAGTTTGTGTGTGGGGGGGGCGGAGGGTGAGAACCTGGATTTGTGCTGGAAATGGCCCAACTTGATGATCACTTTAGATAAGCTATTACCAGCAGGACAGTGGGGTGGGAGGAGGTATTGTTTCATGGTCTCTGTGTGCATATAATGTCTTCTGCAGTTTCCACGGTATGCATCCGATGAAGTGAGCTGTGGCTCACAAAAGCTCATGCTCAAATAAAGTGATTAACTCAGTGCTTTCTTGACAATTGGGTCAAGAGGAACAAGTACTGCAATAACGAAGCCCATTTACTCAATCTGCCTCTGGGTCAGCCTGCTCTTTTCATCTCTAACAGAGTGGGGAAGCACTAGCGTGTGTTGTGCTCTTTGCTGAGTAGTCAGGCAATTTACTGGTGTCCAAATGTGTCTTATTGCACTTCCACTTTTAGCATTTTGTGTGAGAGGAAGCATGGGCCTGGGATTTACTCGCTTCTGACCTTGGACCCATCCCTTAGCCTCTCTGGGCCTCATTTTCCTATCTGTAAGTTGTGGGACACTTGCCCTGTGTTGTGAGGATGAATGCAGAAGGGATTGTGAGGTGCTCAGACCCCAGGAATGAGGGCGAGATAAGTACAGTACCAATGATAGAAAGTGAAAAATGAGCTGTTAGAGGAAATATTGAGGTTGGCCTGCAGGTGGCACTTGCCAGCTAGAATTGTCTGCCAGCTTCTGTTTTCACCATACCACAAGTACTGTCTATCTCAACTATCAGCAGTAATTGCAATGGAGAGCTGCCCCTTTCCTCTCCCGTTGTAGATCATCGGGGTATCAAGTGAATGTAGAATCTAGCCAGAAGTGCTACAGGACCTGAAACCTTGAGACTGGTGGTTGGACTGGTGTAATGTAAGGAGCAGTGTGCGTGCTAGAATTTTCCCTCTAAAACCCAGCTCAAAAAGAGAGGAATAAATGAGAGACTGTGATAGGTGAGGTAGCTAGAATGGTCTCCCTGTGCTGGTAGCTCACAAAAAGCATATGAGAGAATTGGAATTGGACTGACCCACTAGGTGCTCCTTATTGATTAGGTCACCTCACCATCTCTTCAACATAGCATCACTAGCCTTTATTTTCCAAACCAGATAGAAACCTTGCACTATGGCTGGGCTGAAGTCAGATGTTAACATGGCTGAAATTATAGCCACTAGCTTAGAGACACCTCTTCTCCATAAGGACCCAGATCCACACAGGGACTTAAATGATGCAGTGCTGAGCGTCGTGGCTCCCATCTTTTAGGTGCTTAGAGAATGACAGAACACAACAGTGAGCCACAGAGCCTGAGTTGGGCTCCAAGGTTCCGTATACAATAAATGGGGAGAGATAGGTACCTTTAGAATTTGAGTCACAGAAGCCAGCATGCCAGGTGGGGAGCCGCCTAAAGTAGCCAATGGGAGATGCTGAGCTGAGAGCTGTGTGCTAAGTCCTGCCCCCCTCTCAGAGATGCCTAATTCCAGGCTGCAGGCAGAAGCCTCACAGTGCTTAGTGTTCCAGGAACAGGAACCAGCCACTTTGGCATCTGGTTTAAGCACCTAAGGTACTTTCCTGGGGAATGAGTCAGGCACCTGCTTCACTTCACACAACACAGCTGAAGGAGGAGGCAGTGGCATCTCAGCAATTAGAGCACTTGCCTAAGACATGGGACACCTGGGTTCAATTCCCCCCCGCCCCCCCGCCAGACAGGGAGAAAGGGTTTGAACTGGGCAAGTGCCCTACCACTGAGGTGCTCCCTCAATCTCCTCTCAAAGCTGTTCAACTGTGGGTAACTAATGATTCTTCTTCAAGTAGATGCAGATGTGTATCCTATGTGTGTTCTGTGCACAGGGGCTGGAGACTTTTGCCTAGCAATACCTGTAGAGAGGCAGCATTTGTGCATGTAGTCCTTCCTGTGATTCTATGAGGTGGCCCCCCTCAATTCCTTCTTACTGCCTGTCAACTGCAGTTGTAGCTCTGAGATTGTTGCTTCACAATCTCACAAATTTATATCTTAGCCTAGTTGTATATAGTTGGTGTTTTGTTAAAAGTTTTCAGTATAGTGGTAGTGCTCCTGGTGATGCCCTCACTGGGGTTCAAGCATTACCCTTCATGTGGAGAGGTGATTCCTAACAGTGACCCCACACATGGTGCTCGCTCTGCCTCGGCGAAGCCCACTCTAAGGAGTGCTGTGCGATCTGCAGATTGTTCAAGAAACTGACTCAGGTGGTGTGGGCCTTTGCTTTAAACAGCACCTGCTTGAGCAGGCCATGAGGCTTGACCTGGTACCAAAGCCTTCCGCTGGCTGCATATCACCCACTGGCTCAGAAAGTGTTACTGCCTCCTGTTCTAGAGCAGGGACCTCTCCAAAGAGGTGCAGGAGTTGTTCCCCATAAGCGGTGCCAAAGAAGAGGTCACATAAGACTGACTAGGAGCACCCTAGGTCTTGGGGCAACTCCTCTGCCTCCTCTAAGAAGAGCGTCGACTGTGACTGTTCGGCATGCGGAATGGCATGGGTGGTGTGATGATGTTGACATGAACTGTGACCGTATAGGTCATTGTTGCAACCAAGGTCCTATGGTGGCACCAGGTCTTGTACAGAGGAGGTCAAGTGGGGTGTCTATGGAAAGGTGGTAGTTTGCTGGTTATGATTATGCTGTCCGTATGTGTGTATCATTTTTGTATTTGAAGTTATGAATATTGGCTATCTACTTGTATCTCAATGTGTTTGGTTCTAAGTAGCCTCAGTGAAGCATTTGGTCAGCTTCTTGAGAAGGGACTATTCTCAGTAAGTGCCCAATCAAGAAACACTTAACTGACAATGGACTTTGGGAGACACCAATCTACATCTGAGCTTTCCTGGGAACATTCAAACTAACGTAAACAATGGCGTTGGCCTGCAAAAAGCTGAATCATTCATGGACATGTGACTTGGCCATGTGGCTACAAACTCCATCTTGTTGCTGTGATTTTGCACAGGAGAACAAAGGGGTTTCCAACCACAAGAGAGAGAGTATAAAAGGCCCTGGAAACCCCTCCATTTTGTCTTCTGCTGGCTTAAGAGATGGCCTCTCTACCCCCAAGAGCTGCCTGAAAGAAACTGGAACAAAGGACAGTAACTATGGGGGTGTGAGTGATTGCTGGACCCAGACTAGGAAGGAGTATAGTCTGTGAAAGAAGCTTATTGGAACATCTCTAAGTGTGAGATTTACCTGTATGCAGTTTCTTAATGTATTAGGCTTAACTTGCTTGTTTGTTTCATTTTGCTTGGTAACTTACTTTGTTCTGTCTGTTATTACTTGGAACCACTTAAATCCTACTTTTTATACTTAATAAAATCACTTTTGCTTATTAATTGACCCAGACTACGTAATTAATATCTGGGAGAGCAAACAGCTGTGCATATCTCTCTATCAGTGTTATAGAGGGCGGACAATTTATGAGTTTCCCCTGTATAAGCTTTATACAAAGTAAAACGGATTTATTTGGGGTTTGGATCCCCTTGGGAGCTGGATGTCTGGGTGCTAGAGACAGGAGCATTTCTTAAGCTGTTTTCAATTAATTCTGCAGCTTTGGGGCGCATGGTTCAGATCCTGGGTCTGTGTTGGAGTAGACTAGTATGTCTGACCTTGACAAGTCAGGGTTCTGGAGGCCCAAACTTGCAGAGAAAACTGACTCAGAGGTAGTCTTAGTCTCCACACCATTCATGATTTTATATGCCTCTATCATATCCCCCTTAGTCTCCTCTTCTCCAAAGCAAAGAAAGGCCGGGAGGGGATGTTCTCCTACGTCCCATAAACGGAAGGAGAGGGCTGAAGGAGAACAAAGACCTGCGAGGGGCAGCTCTTCCCCTCTGGACAGAGGTCAGTCCCTGACTCCCGTTGAGTGGCCGAGCCCACTCCAGGACTCGCCTGCCACTCCAGGGAGCTGCAGAAGTCCTCGGCACCTGGCAGCGTCATCCACTCTGGAGGCCTTTCAGGCCTTATGAGACATTCTGTCTTTACTGGTGCTGCCCATGCTAACTACAGATGAGGGATAAACTGTCCTTGGAACCCTTACAATGGTCCTCATCTGTATGGCACCACTCCTTGCCACAGGAGGTGCCCTGTCAATGCTCACCTGAGCAATGGCACCAGCCCATGGACGCAGGCTGGCTGGCCTGCCAGAGTCCCTGGTGTCGGTCCATGGACTCCAGGCAGTGTTCCTTGGGCTTGAGGTGGCGATCACCAGTTGGCTGGCGCAGACCTGTAGAGGCATGACAGCAGTCCTCAGAGCCCCAGTACTGGGAGTGCCTGAGCCCCTCACCCAGCGCACAGCACCACTCCACAAGGTCAAGACGCCAGTCCCCGGAGCCACGCCACCGGTTGCCAGACCACTGGTACGGCTCACCACGAGTGCTTCGGTCTCTGAGTCATCAGTCAACCCGCTCATGTTCCTGCTTGATGGAGCGGCGCTGCTCTTGAATCGCAAGGGATTGATCATGGAGGTACTGTCGCAGATCCACTGAATGTGGCTGCTGGTCACCAGGATTGTGGCACTGCGAGGCATTACCATCCTACAGAGCCTCAGCAGAGGCTTGGGGCCAGAGCCGATGGGATTGGAGTCGACAGGTGGCCTCGGAACTGGCCTGGTCCCCAGACATGTACCCCCTCCTTGTGCAACGACAGCGAGGAGGAGATACTGCCCATGGGCCAGAGCTACCCATTGGGGCATCGGCATTCTCCACTGGGCCACCAGTGGCAGCATAGCCAGAGGGCCAGTGGCCTGCCCTTTGGCAGCTCTGGAACCCCTGGGGATTTCCTCAGTCATCACAGGGGCATAGCTTTGTTGCAGGGCATTATACAAACAGTTGGCAACAGTCTCCTGCTCACCCCTGGACTTGGACGTGGAGTCAGAGTGGGTCCAGCCTGCCTCGGATGAGTCTCCCATGACAGAAGTGGAGCAGTTGGCATCTAGATCCATCTGTACCTGCCTCATCATCTTCACCTGATGAAGTGTGTTAGAGAGCTTATTCCTTCACTCCCCCACTTCCCTGGTCCTTCTCGCATGAAAAGAGAGCAACAATACCCGAAGTCTGAAGGTGCAAACAATTCAATGTTTATTGGGGTGAACTTCCAGCAAGCTTAAATACAAGTTCCTTTTTCCTTATTTTTGAATCCCAACTTACTTTCTGTTTGCCCCAATTTATATAGTAGTATTCTTAGCTATACCTTAACCAATCATTCTACTGAAATTTAACTAACCAATCCTAACATATTGTAACATGATTAGCTAACCAATTATATCCCACCACCTTAATTAGTTTACACCCAGCAAAATTAATTATACAGCAGACAGAAACAATCACAGAACCAGACAGAGCTTATACAGACAAACAATAGCAAGGTGGGAACTATAATGACAAAACAATACAGAAGTGAGGATTTCACATCCCAGCTATTGATAAGTGAGTTCTTGCCAGACAGGATGCTATCAAACTAAGTTTCCTTTTACATTTTCTAGGCACTTCCCTTTCTCTGGAGGTGATAGGAATACAATCCTGTCCTGATAGTGCCTGACAGCCCAATAGCACCTTATTTCAATGTGACTAGTTTGGAATGTGAGGATGTGACTGTTCGCTTCCTAGCTTATGGCTGCCTCTGCTGCTTAGCTAAAGGCCTTAGCCTAAGAACAGGGCCTCAAACTGTCACAGTAAGAGAAGGCCCTTACACCAGCAGACAGTGATTTTGATTCTTTCTTTTATACCTCTAGAACTAGCCAAGTGATAAGAATACCCCTAAATTCTTAAAGTACAGGCCTTTGCAGACAGGCCTGAATATCTATATCCTAACAAAGCGATAGCAGGACCCTCTCACCCGGTTCCCCAGAATGATGCCAAGGCTCACCAGAAACTCTTAAAGAGGGTTTTCTCCAGTGTTCCCTCTAATTTTTCCCATGCATGTGTGGAATTAATTTTGTTATGTGCACCAATATGGAGGTGATGTGGTGGGGCTGAGGGGTTTGGAGTGTGGGAGGGGGCAGAGGGTTGGGGTGGGGGGTGAGGGCTCTGGCTGGGGTGCAAGCTCTGGGGTGGACCCAAGGATGAGGGCTTTGGGGCACAGGCTGCCCCAAGACTCCCCCCCCAACAGCACCTGGGCTTGGGGGGAGAGACGCTGCTTCTCCGGCTGTGGCAGGCCGGGGCGCTTCTCTCCTGGATGCAGCCCTGAGCACCTGCGCAGTGCTTAATAGGCTGCTGTGCGACCACTCAGCTTAGAGGGAACTTAGGTCACCTCCAACATGGGGCTGGAAGCCGAGAAGTTGCCAGAGCCCTTGGACTCCTTGTTTAATGTACTCAGTGCAGCAGCGCCAGTCAGGGTGGCATTGTCTACGCACAAGGGAGCGGCAAAAATCACCAAAGCGCTGTGGCAGACACCTTCCTCGTTGCCACCCGTCTCCAAGTGGGCAGAGCATAAATACTATGTAACTTTAATACCCACTGTGACAGGTTGGACCCCTTAGGAGACCACCTGATGCCACTTGAGCCTGCCTATTACGCCAGTTTGGGCACCTTTTTACCTGTCTTGCTGAGTCAGGCTATTAAGCCTGCTCCAACACACACACACAGGCAGGGCTACCCCCAACTGCAGAATGAAACAGGCACTGAGATCAGTTCTGGGAAGGCTCAGTTTAAGGGACTTGCCTCAGCACACTGGTGTCCACCTCCCTGAGAGTGCAGACCCAAAGATATATTATGAAATCCACCTCCTCCCTCAATGTGGAGGAAGGTATGCACATCTTCTGCCCCACTCCAGTTAGAAATTACAGAAACTGGGTTTAATAATAAAACAAATTTTATTAATTATAATGGCAGATTTTATAATATAATGGGGTAAAAGGGGTAACAGAACAAAGATTACTGAGCAAATAAAAAAAAACTACGATCAATATACTTAAGAAACAGGTTACAAAATGTAAATTCTCACCCTAAATGTTATTTTAGGCAGGTTGCAAAGTTTCTGTGGTTCAGCATTCCAGTTATATTCCTTTTCAGACTGGACGCCGTCTCAGTCTGGACTCCCCTCTTGCCTTCCCTTCAGGTGGCTTTAGCAGTCTCTCTTCTTGGGCAGACAGCCATGGAGAGGAGGAGTCCCGTTTGCCTTCCTCCCCACCCTTTAATAAGCTTGACATAAGGCAGGAATCCTTTGTTTCCTAAACTTGACCTCCCACCCCTTCTCTTCCAGTGGAAAGTTACAAGAAGTCCCAGGTAATGTTTAGTGTCAGGTGACAAGACCATCTGACTCTGTAGGATCACAGCATCCATGAGTCACTTTTCATAATCCATTGTCCTTGCTGATGGGCCATTGTTTCCTTTGTTGTACCTGAAGCGTTAGCAGTGGGCGTCACCCAAAGTAGCATAGTTGAAATACAGATACATAGTTAATATTCATAACTTCAGATACAGAAATGATACAGGCATACAGATTGGATAATCGCATTCAGTAAATCATAACCTTTCCAATTATATCTCACATGAGCCATCTTGCATAAAGTACATCTCAGTTATTCATATCATAAGCATATTTTCATAAAGAATGTGGAATGAAACGTCACACCCACCCTGCCCCAAGATCACTGGTTGTGTTGGCAGCCAAAGATCACAACAGACAAGACCAACCGGGATCTATGCCCAAGAACAAGGAAGCAAAGAGGCTTGATCTCTTTGGTAGAAAGATTTATTCTGCCTCCAGCTGAGAGTGGCCAACCACCAGGCCTTGCTTGGCCGCTATGATTTTAATATCTGGCAGTCCATGGCCAAGTTCTTGGCTGCACTGCCAGAGGACCTCATGAAGGAATTCCTGGTAGTCTTGGATGAGGGAAGGGCAGCAGCCAGGGCAGACCTCCAAGTGGCCTCAGATACCACAGACTCTACAGCCTGAACTGTGGCCTCCGTGATTTCAATGAGGCGTGTGTCCTGGTTGCAAACATCAGGCCTTTCGATGGAGGTTCAGCAGTCCATCTGTCGTAGTAGGATTTTGTTTATCCTTCATTCTAAATTATATAAAATACAAAGAAAAATAATATAGTATGTATTTAATGTATGAATGTATGATTTGATCATATTCTGCCAACCACCCTTTTTAAATAGGAGAAAGGAATGGCCTAATGCTCCATCAGCCAGAATCTGTGTCTGGACTGATTTCAAGGCAGTAACAGATCCTTTGAGGGTCACCAATTTGTTGTAGGTTAAGCATTTTAAAATAAGTAAAGGAATGCCATGATTTTTTTTTTACACTGCAATTTGATGTTCCTGTTCAAAATGTTCTGTGTAAATTAATTCTGTTGTGGGTGTGAATGAGGAATGTGTGGGTTAAGAGATAAGTCTGAAGGCCATTGCTGAACCAGATGGCCTAGGGAGGAGCTGGAGACAGACGCAAGGGCTCCAGGAGGCAGCAACACTCCTATTGAAGCATCAGAGGAGGGCAGATGGATGACTCTAAAGATGAGACAGGCACCTATCAATGGGGACAAGATAGCGGTGATCAAAACCAGCATGGAATAACTCCCTGAGGAACTTGATGTAAAGAATGAGAAGGACAATTTAAGAAAACAAGCACTTGTCAAACAACAATTGATTACAGCATGACAGTGCAAAACTCATTGGTACCAGTGAAGGAAAGTCACTATATAATCAGGGTGTCTTGCCATGAAACTTTGGGTTCGTCCTGCCAAGACTTCCCAGGAGCATTGTGTTGTGAACCTGGCTCCTCCTCACCGATCAACCTAGTCGGCCACTGGGCTGGTAACTATAACATACTATAACTCTGGACTGGTAACTATAGCATCAACTGGTGGGATTGTGTGTGTGTGTATGTGTGTGTGTGTGTGTGTGTCTGTGGTGTGATACAATAATTAGCATAAAGAAAAGGAGTACTTGTGGCACCTTAGAGACTAACCAATTTATTTGAGCATAAGCTTTCATGAGCTATAGCTCACTTCATTGGATGCATACAGAGTTGAGAGCAGGAAAAAGTAACAAGGAGGGAGAGGGGAAACAGGAGGAACACCAAAGAAGTGTGGGAAAAGCACACCCTGGGGCTATAGACACCGGTGCTGGCAAGGAGGTGGTTTAATCTGCAACATACCCATAGGTTCAGGAGCTAACCTTGGTCAGAGCCCTTCTGCAAGAAGGGCAGGGGCTGTAAGGATCGGCAAGGCAACAGTCGGCTTCCTCCCCTCACTCAAGCTCCACCCGTAATCAGCAGGGTGGTAAGTAGGCATTTTGAGGGTGCGCTCAAGGGCGATCTTCCAGCCTGTGTCCTGGATCCTGCTCCCCTGTTATTTTGCAACTGCCTGTCCTCCTTGATTGGGCCTTTATAACATCAGACTAGTGGGTCCCCAGCACAGTAGCAGGGGGATATACCCTCCAGGCCTTTTCTGGGTGGGAGCTGTGGAAGGAGTCCTGCTGCATTTAAGGGGCAAGGGGTTTTACTCCTGCTATTTTTTGATCCTAAAGGCCAAAGGGGGTTTGTGGCCCATCCTTGACCTGCAGAACCTCAACAAGTCTCTCAAGAAGTTGAAGTTTTGCCTGCTGTCCCTGGCCTTCATCATTCCTTCCCTGGATCCGTGAGTTCTCTGCCAGGAGGCCCTCTGCCTGTGGGACTTTTGCATCCAGGATGCAATCCACCTGGAAGCCTCGCATCTCCCCAGCATCCAGAACATGCTGGTGGATCGCCTCAGCAGGTCCTTCTTCTCTCACCATGAGTGGTTGCTCCACTCGGAGGTCATCAAGGCACTCTTCTGAAAGTGTGTGTGTGTGTGGGGGGGGCTCTCTGAATGGACCTGTTCGCCACCAGACAGAACAGAAAGTGTCGTCAGGTCTGCTCTCTCTAGGGCCTTGGCAGGGGCGCCCTTTCCGATGCTTTTGTCCTGTCGTGGTTGAGAGACCTGATGTACGCCTTCCCGCCGATTCCACTTATCGGCAAAGTCCTCTTGAAAATCAAGAGTCATTATGATTTCCCTGGTGTGGCCTCGCCAGCATTGATTTGGCATGCTCATGGAACTGGCCAGGGTAGCCCCGTGGCCACTGCCCAGTTGCCTGGACCTACTCTCACAGGACTCTGGTTGACTCCTGCACCTGAACCTTACCTCTCTCCACCTCAGGCATGACTGAACCCAGAGGAACAGGCCTTCTTTAGTCAGGTACAGCAGGTTCTCTTGGAAAGCAGAAAGCCCTCCACCAGAGCGACTTACCTGGCAAAGTGGAAGCACTTCTGCTGGGCGTCGGAGCGCAACATCTCCCTGACCCAGTTGTCTTTGCAGTCCATCCTGGATTACCTGCTTCAATTAGAGCACCAGGGCCTTGCCTTCTCTTTGATCAAGGTGCACCTGGCAGCCATATCGCCCTTCCACCCTCGAGTCCAGGGCAAATTGGTATTCTAGCATGAGATGTCGATCAGGTTCCTGAAGGGCCTTGAACAGCTCTTTCCACTGATCTGGGACCTGGTTCCCCAATGGGACCTCAGCCTAGTCCTCTCCAGGGTCACAGGCCACCCTTTTGAGCCAATGGCTTCTTGCTCCCTTTCCCATCTGTTGTAGAATGTTGCTTTTCTTGTAGTGCTTACTTTGGCAAGGTGCGTAGCCGAGATTAAAGCCCTCACTTCAGAGCCACCATATACAGTATTCTACAAAGACAAGGTCCAGCTGCTGCCCAATCTGGCTTTCCCACCTAAGGTGGTGTCCCCTTTTCATGTCAACCAGGATATCTTCCTCCCGAAGCCACAGTCGACCAATGAGGAGAGGCGGCCTCACACTTTCGATGTCTGGTGAGTCCTGGCTTTCTACCTGGACTGCACCAAGCCCTACCGTAGGTCAATCCAACTCTATCGTGACAGCTGACAGGATGAAGGGCCTTCTGGAGTCCTCTCAAAGGATTTCAAATTGGATCACCACCTGCATCCATACTTGTTACAAGATGGTGCAGGCCTTGCCTCCACCCATAGTGAAGGCTCACTCGACTAGAGCTCAGGCGTCTTTGGCTGCCTTCCTGGCACATGTCCCTATCCAAGACGTGCAGGGCCACAATATGGTTTTCAGTACACATGTTCACGATGCATTACACCATCACCCAGCAAGCCAGAGATTATGCTGGATTTGGCAGAGCTGTTTTGCAATTGACATGTCCATGAAGTCCTACCCGCCTCTGGTGGTACTGCTTGGGAGTCACCTACAAAGGAATGGACATGAGCAAGCACTTGAAGAAAAGACCTTTTTGTAACTGGTGTTCTTTTGAGATGTGTTGCTCATGTCCATTCTCTGACCTGCCCTCTTTCCCCACTGTCGGAGTTTCCGTCAAGAAGGAACTGAGAGTGGGGGGAGCTGGCGATGCCCCTTATACTGGTACATACGTGCGCCCTCTAGAGGGTGCCAGAGCTAGTCCCCTGTGGATACCACTGAGGGAAAAACTTGGCGAGCGCAGACATACCTACGATGGAATGGACATGAGCAATACATTTCAAAGACCAATAGTTACAAAAAGGTAAATGTCTTTTCCGGGGCTTGGTGTGGTCACAGTACTGGAGCCAGTACAAGGCGCTTCAGTACTGTGCCCTTCCTTGACACTGGTGCAATCGATGCTGCAGCTGGTTCCATGAAAGCTGTCTCCACCCTCAACGTTGAGGCATATAGGCACTCCAGTACCATCATTTACAACAGGCCTGAACTTGCCTATGGCACCAACCTTTTCAGCACTGTTGGTGAGGACTAATTTGGGAGCACTGATCCTGACCTCATTCTGGGCTATGGATTAATCGGATTGCCTATTGGCTCCCTCTGGAGTCACTGCTCCCATGTCTCCGAGGTCCTGGGACTCCTTTTCTTCAGAGTTGGGTTTTGTTTCACCTGAGGGCATCCAAGAGTCATCGGTGGACCACTATGGCTACCAAAATTGGCATGTGCCTCGAGGCCATGATGGAGGTCCCTTGACCAGCGCCTACTAGCTACCAATGCCTTACCTGTACCAGTGGCCACCTCGGGCCCAATGGGAGACTACTCACTCTCTGAGGTCTCGCTCATCGTCCAAGTCAAGAGCGAGATTCCCTGCTTGTGTGGCATTGGTGGCTGCGGATCAGATGCAAGTTCAAACACCTGCGGTCCCCCTGCCTGTGGAGCCACCAGAGTTTCTTCGTCCAGAGGTGGTGTACCAGGAGAAGGACCTGCTGGAAGTCCAGACAACAGACTCATCCTTGTCCCCTGATGATGTGGTGTCGCCTGGTTCTTCCTCCTCTTCCATCCTGGAGGATTTTATGGCATACCATGACCTGTTATGCCAGCTGGTCTCCTCCCTGGGTACTCAGGTGGAGCTTTTCCAGAAAAAATACCTATAAACTCATGGACATTCTCCAGCCCTCTGTCCCTGGGAGAGTGGCCTTCCCAATTAATGAGGTGCTCCTTGAGAGTGCCAGGGCTTTTGGGGGCACACCAGCCTTGG
This sequence comes from Caretta caretta, assembly GCF_965140235.1. NCBI lineage: Eukaryota > Metazoa > Chordata > Testudines > Cheloniidae > Caretta > Caretta caretta. The sequence continues at coordinate 56,904,700 of NC_134214.1, forward strand.
TGCCACTGTTAGCTGAGCAGTTGGGGAAGTGCTAATTTATCCCAGTTTAGGGATATTAGGAGTTTTATTCCCACCCAACCCTGATCTTCCTGGTGGTCACAGCAGTGAATGACAGGGCCCAGCAGGGCAGAGTCAAGTCCTCCCCCAGGAGGCTCAAAGCTCCTAGACCTCCTAGGCCAGAGGTAGGCAAACTACGGCTCGTGGGCCACATGCGGCCCTCAGGACTGTCCTGCCCTGCCCCTGAGCTCCTGGCCCAGGAAGCTAGCCCCTGGACTCTCCCCTGCTGCCTCCCACCCCTGCAGCCTCACCTTGCCACGCTGCTGGCGCAATGCTCGGGGGGGGGAGGGGGGGTGATGTGAACTCCTGGGGCAGCGCAGCTGCAGAGCCTGGCCTGACCTGGTCTCTGTGCTGCGCAGCTGCCTGTCCTGGTGCAGCCACGCTGCCAGCCATCAGTGCTCCAGGCAATGTGGTAAGGGGGCAGGGAGCCGGAAAGGGGGGGAGGGGTTTGGATGGGGTGGTGGGGGGCAGTTGGGGGTTGAGGGTCAGGGGACCGAGAGCGGGGGGGTGGATGGGGCAGGAGTCCCGGGGAGACCATCAGGTGGTGAGAAGCAGGGGGGTTAGATAGGAGGTAGGGGCTGGGCTATGCCTGGCTGTTTTGGGAGGCACAGGCTCCCATAACCGACCCTCCGTACAATTTCAGAAACCCGAAGTGGCCCTCAGGCCAAAAAGTTTGCCCGCCCCTATACATATATACATCTCATTGTTACTTCAGATGAGTATTGGAAGTCAGCAAGTGCTGCTGGCCAAATATGACTTCCTCAACTGGCTTGCTATCGCCAAGTTTGAGGAGCAATAGCCCGAGGCCTCCCGGGATGAATTTCAGTCATTTGTCTCTGAGAGCTGCTTGGTGGAAAAAATGTCTTTGCAGTCTGTCCTGGATGCGGCATACACTTTGGCCAGGGTGATGACCCTGGCAATTACTATGAGAACTTCCTGGCTTCAAAACTCAGGGATCGCTCTGGATGCTCAGCAAGCTATTGAGGACTTGCCATTCAATGGCCGAATCTTGTTTTCAGACAAGAATGATGAAACCCTCCATTCCTTCAAGGATTTGAGGGCTACCTTATGGTCTCTGGGGATGTATACATCACCGGCACAGATACGCCATTATGGGGCTCAGCCACAGCACCCCTTTGTGCAGCCCATCCCCGCGAGACAGCACGACTATCCCAGGAAGAAGAAGCACTTGAGCTCAGGGCCTAGCCACTCGGCACACCCTCCTTTGATGCCTACTAAGTTCCCATTTTGACTCACTGAGCCACAGCACTGAGCCAGTTGTTCTTCTTCCTCCTTCATCATTCCCTGTTCTTTTGGGGACAGGCTGGCTTGCTTTTACAATGCATGGATCTCTAGAATGTCTGACAGCTGGGCCCTAGACACTGTCAGATTGGGCTATACCATCCAGTTCCTCTGAACGCCCCCTCCTCACCCCTCTTTAGGGACCCCTCTCATGAGATACTGCTCTTCAAGCAGGTCAGTTCTCTGATAGTACTGAAAGTGGTGGAGGAAGTTCTGCAAGAACACCATGGTCATGGGTTCTATTCCAGGTATTTCCTGATACCGAAGTCCAAGGGTGGGATGAGAGCTCATACTCACTCTCCACAGACTCAACAAGTTCATCAAATACATGAGGTTCTGCATGGTCACTGTGTCAGCTATCATCCCTGCTTTGTCCCAGAATGACTGGTTGGCTGCTCTGGACCTTCAAGATATCTTCTTCCATATGGTCATTCTACCAAGTCACAGGAAATATATCTTTGTTTCATGGTAAGAGACCACCATTTTCAGAAGATGATTCTCCCTTTCAGCCTCTCTTCTGCCTCCTGAGTGTTCACCAAATGCATGGTGGTGGTCATGGCGCACCTCAGGAGGGAAGGAATCCATATCTTCCCTTACCTCGATGACAGATTGCTGAAGGGCAGCTCCAGAGAGAAGGCTCTCAACCACGTCAACACCACTCTATGCTTGCTCAACTGTTTGGGACTCATTCTAAACACCATAATGTCAACGTTGGCCTCCCACTCAGCAAATAGAGTTCATTGGGGCCCTGTAAGAATCCACGAAGTTGAGGGTGCTTCTGCAGACTGATCACTTTCAGGCAATTTGACAGTTGTGCCTCAGTATGTAATCACAGCTGTCCATGACAGTCCATGTGTGCATGAGGCTGTTGGGCCACATGTCCGCTTGTACCCAGGTGGTCCATCTTGCCAGGTCATCCTCTTCAGATGTGGCTCGGGATGGTTTACTGCCCTGCCCTGTGTTCTCTAGACAGGCTGGTTCACCTTCCTCCATCAGTCCTGTAGTCCTTGCGCTGGTGGGAGTCCCCACCCAATGTGTGCCAAAGGGTCCCCTTCACTGTCCCACCAAGTCACTGATTACTGATGTGTTCCTCCTGGGTCAGAACAGGAGACCAGACTCCATATCAACATGTTGGATCTTTGGGCCATCCACAACACGTCTTGCCTTCCTGTATCGGCTCAGGCATTCACTGGTTCACGTGCTCATGGACAATACCACTGTGAAGTACTATGTGAACAAATAAGGGGGCGCTCACTCAAGAGCACTCTGCCTGGAGGTGGCAGTTCTGTCTCGGAGGACATCACCCTGATAGCTGTCCACATACCAGGGGTCCAGAACCATCTCACAGATTATCTCAGCGGAGTTTTCTCCCCAAGCCACGAGTGGTCCTTATAAAGATGGAGATCTTTCAGATGGTGTTCACGATTGACATCTCTTTGATAAGGGAAAATAGAAAGTGTTGCCTATTCTGTTCTTGAGAGGGGTCAGCCCAGGCTCCCTATTTGACACTTTCCACTGCAGCTGGAACTTGACTTTGCTGTTAGCATTTCCTCCTATCCTGGTCCTTCCCCAAGTCATCGTCAAGCTCAAGGCAGATTGAGCCAGACTCATCCTCATTGCCCTGGCTTGCCCAAGGCAGGACTGTTCTCAGATCATCTTGCTCTGTCTGTTCAGCCTCCCCTGCCACTTCCTCTCCTTTCTGACCTCACACAGGACCGCGGCTGCACCCTGTGTCCAGCAACCAGCTTCTTGCACCTTTCAGTGTGACTGCTGCATGGCTGAACACGGAGGAAGGGCTTTGCTCAGAGGCTATCCAAAAGGTTCTACTTAACAATGGAAAGCCTTCCACCAGAACGGCCTACTTGGCGAAGTGGAAGAGGTTTTTCTGTGTTATCGTTGGCCCGTGGGACCAATCCGGCAGAGGCTTCCATCCAAGACACCTTGGAGTACCTGTTGCACCTTCAGGAATTGGGCCTAGCATTCAACTCTCTGAAAGTGCACTTTGCATCAATATCGGTGTTTCATCCACATGCCCAATCATGGGTGGTGGATAGCATGGGCCGGGGAAGGCTGTGCCTCCTCAAACAGCCTGGCATGTCCCTGCCCATGCTCTGCCCCCAAGCCCACTCCTGCCTGCTTCCAGTTCCCTTCCCTGCACTCTTCCATGGCTGAGAGGCTGGAGCGGGCAGGCTTGGGCTGGTGCTCACAAGACCTGGGGCTGGGCCAGGAGCTGGAGCCTCCTTTCACACAGTTCTCCAGGGAAAAGATTATATTTCAGCCACACCTGTAGTTTGTATCCAAGGTGGTCTCTGTTTCACTTGAACCAGCCTATATTTTCCCCCAAACTGCATTCCTCCCTGGAGAAGCAATGCCTCCATATGCTAGACAATAGACACTGTCTAGCCTTCTTTCAGAAGAGGACAGGACAGTTTCATGTTTCACCTTGCCGGTTTGTATTATGCGGACCACATGAAAGGTTAAGCAGTCTCTGTATAGTCTGCCATCTTTAGATGGATATCATCTTGCTTCAAGGCTGCATATGAGATAGTATCAGCTACACCTCCTCAACAGATAAGGGCACATTCAACAAGAGCACAGGTAATGTCGGTGTTCCTCAGTACCATATTGGACATTTGTAGAGGAGCCACATAGTTGCCCATTGATACTTTTATGGACCATTTTGCAATCACTGCTTCTTCCAGAGCGGATGCTAATGTCGGAAGAACAGTCCTGAGATCCTTGCTCAGGTAGACTCCAAGCTCCACCTCCTGATGGGGGTACTGCTCACTAATTACCTGCTTGGAATACACGTCTGCATCTACTCGAAGCAGAAGAAATGGTTACTTACTGTAACTGTGGTTCTTTGAGATTTCACGCAGACGTACTCCACAACTCACCCTCCATCCCCCCTGCATTGGAGTCTTCTCCTGAATGTTCAATGCAAAGGAACTGGGGGGGGGGTTGGGGCAGTGCCACCTTATATAGCCAGCAGAGGGGTTACAGACACCAGGCACAAGCACCACCCCTCTACAGATACTGCTAGGCAAAGGGCTCTAGCTCCGGTGTGTGGTGCACACACCTACTTGGAATGTCTGCATCACATCTCGAAGAACCACAGTTACAGTAAGTAACCGTTTCAAGAGTGACTGGAGTAGGGGGGACTGGACTACAGAATCATTTCCTCCCAGGTGGGTATCCTTCCCACTGGACTACAGAATCATTTCCTCTGTCTCTGCTCCACTGACAAGTCCATTGTGGATAGATACTTAAGTAGCCGTTGGGTGAGAGAGAGAATGACTCTGTAGTCCAGTGATTAAGGCACCGATGAGGGAGACCGAGGGTCCAGTCCCTCTGTTCTATTCACTCTTTCATTATTTATACCCAGTGGAACAGCTTCAACAGGAAACGTGGAGGGAGCTCCACATCAGAATATCCTGGAGCTCAGTGGTTAGAGCTGTCTCCTGAGAGGTGGGAGACCCCAGTTGGAATCCTTTCTCCCCATCTGACAAAGAAGTGGGAATTGAACCTGGGTTTCCTACATCTCTGCTGAGTGGTCTAACCAGTGAGGTAAAAGTTGTAAAGTGGGTGATAGCAGCAGCACTGGCTCCTCTAGCCGGATTTTGAATCGGATCCCATCAGGAAACGCTTCTGAGCTCATCTACAGATGACTCTGCACGCGACTTAAGCAGCCAAACATCTGTCTTGCCCTGTTTTTAAATCACTCTGGGGCTTAGATGGTAGATAAGTGCCCAGGCACAGGGACTGTCAAACTTCATTGCACCACAACCCCCTTCTGACAACAAAAATTACTACACAACCCCAGGAGGGGGGAACCAAAGCCTGAACCTGCCCGAGCCCCCCCACCTCAGTTGGGGGGGGCCAAAGCCCAAGGGCTTCAGCCTCAGGTGGGGGGCCTGTAACCTGTGATCCACCACCCAGGGCTGAAGTCCTTGGGCTTGGGCTTTGGCTTTGGCCCCAGGCTGTGAGGCTCAGGCTTTGGCTTCTGGCCCAGCAAATCTAATGCCACCCCTGGCGACCCCATTAAAATGGGGTTGCAACCCACTTTGGGGTCCTGACCCACAGTTTGAGAACCACTGGCCTAGAGGAAGGAAGCAGTGTGCATGTCTAGAGGCAGAAACTTAGGTGCCCACATAACTTTTACCCTGAAAACGTAGGCATCAAGTGAGTTTAGGTGCCTACAGGATTCAGTGGCAGTTTTGTGGATTGCAATGGAGTCTAAAACTGGGACCAGGCATCTAAATACTTTTGTGAATCTGGGCCCAAGAGTCCTTTATACCTTGCTGAACCCTCTGTTCTCATCTTGTATGCTTTTCCCACAATTCCCTTTGGCATACAACTAGCCAAACAGCAACTCTGCCCTCTTCAGGGCTCTGTCCTTTGCTTACTGTAACTGCAAGAGATGAGACATAAATGAGAGCCCTGCACTTCCTCTTCCTCCAGTGTCTTGTGTGGCTGTTCCACCCCTTCCATATTCAGAACCAGTATCTGGCTTTCTTGTGGATGACCAAAACCCCAGTTAATTCCCTCTGTCAAAAGCTCCTTTTGACAATCTGGGCTCGAATGTTTTATTGCTGCTATGCAGCTGAAGGTTATTGAGCCCTTCATAGACCCTTCCCTAGGGTGCTCTTACCTGGGGGGTCTCTGTCTCTTCCTGCCTTTTCTTTCCTGGCTTTCTCACCATGGCTTTTAATTTTGCTGGCTCAAAACATCAGTGGACTGGAGTTTTTCTGATTTGAGGAGCAATGGGAACAGCAATAAAGGAGCTCTCCTGTATTTCTCTGAGAGACACAAAAGGGTGATAGAGGGGAAGGTAAATGGCCTTGTGGATTATTAGTGGGGTTAAAGCAATCTCTCCATCTCAGGAGAGAAACTGCAGTGTTCAGTTTGTGCAAGCATCGGGAGGACTTTAGGTGTAAAGAATTCCATTCAGTCTTCTCTCTTGAGTCAGATCTGCTGTAGAGCTCTCAGTACAGGCGCACCTAACCGCCAAAAAAGGCATAACCATTGCTCAGCTGTAGAAGAATGGTTAGTAGCTTGGAGCAGGTGAGAAGAACAATCAGTACAAAGCAGATCAGCAGCTATGGTAGGTTTACTGCTGAATCATGCCCTGGAAGCACAAAGTTCTTCTTCGAGTAGTGTCCCTTTGGGTCCTCCACTGTAAGTGTATGTGTGCCCCTGCACCTCTAATTGGAGATTTTTGGTAGCAGTGTCCCATTGAGCCTGCCAGGGCCGGCTCCAGGCACCGGCTTTCCAAGCAGGTGCTTGGGGCGGCAGTCCGTGACCTGTGGTGGCAATTCGGCAGCAGCTCCTCTGCTCTTCCTGCCGCAGCGGCTTTTGGGCGGCAGCTCCGCCGCTGTTGCAGCAGTGGCAATTCGGCGGCTACTGTTTGGGGTGCCAAAATTGGTAGAGCTGCCCCTGGAGCCCATGCATGTGCCCTTCCTCCTTCATGGACTGCCTCGAGGCTATTTAGCACTGCACGGGTGAACCCCCTCACTTCCTTCTCTATCGCCTTTGGCCTCAGAGGGAATGAGCAGTCTATAAGTAGTGTTTGTTTTGTTACCTTTGTTCTCCTTAAAACTACTTAGGCTAGTATTAGTTTTATTTTATTTATTTGGGTTAAAAAAAAAAAAGAGAAAGGCAAAGAACTTCAGTTTCCTGCCCTGTCTGGGGGCATCCCTCTCCCTTCCCCTCCCCCAGACATCTAGTAGACTCATAATTTTTTTTTCAGTTTAAAAAAAAAAGAGTAAAGACGACTTTCTTCTCCATATTCCTCCCTGCTAGAGGATGACAACTCCTGCCCAGGGGCTTGCCTGGCTCTCTCTGCTCCAAGCAGTGCCTCTCCTGCCAGGAGTCAGTTCATGTAATGACCAGACACTCTCACTGTGCCTGTGAGACCCTCACAGAAGTGCTTTACCTGCCACAGCTAAAACGGCAGCCTCACAGGAACTGGGAGCTGAAGTTAAAACTCCTCCCTATGGAGAAAACACTTCAGTCTGCAGGGGACTCCAGTGGGTGCTGACGCCGGATCATCCTCGGAGCATTCACCTCAAAAGGGGTCAAGTAATGAAGAGGAGGAAAAAAAAAAGCCACCAGCAGACTTCCCCCTGGGAAGACTTCTTTCCTAAAAAGAGCTCTTCCAAGCAACTGGCCAGCCAGAGGGATTCCCCAGTGCGGCCACCTCCGGACTGATCCCAACACATGGGTTCTGAGTAGCTGACCAGCCAGTGGGGCTACCCAGAGCGGCCACCTCAGTAGGATGACACCAGCAGCTCTGAAGCACGGCACTGAGAAGGGGCCCGCATCTGAAGCAGGCACCTGGGAAGGGGTCTCCTGCTGTGAGCTCTGCAGAGACACCAGGGGCTTCCGCAGTCATGCTCTGAGGCAATGGTACCGCCCCCTAAGGAGAGTGGACAATTACTGTACCATCTCTAAAAGAGCGGCACAGAGAAACCCTTTAGAACCAGGTGCAATAAAACTCCGATCTAAGGCCTGGGCTACACTGGGGAGGGGATCGAACTAAGATACGCAACTTCAGCTGTTGAAGTATCTTAGTTCGACTTACCTGGCCATCCTCATGGTGGTGAGTCGACCGCGGTGACTCCCCCATCGACTCCATTTACTCCTACTGCCGAGGTGGAGTACAGGCGTCGATCCCCGATAGATGGATCACTACCTGCCGATCCGGGGGGTAGTGAAAGCGTACCCTAGAAAGTGTTCTGCACCTTCTCAACCATCGATACTGACAACATACTACAAACACTCCTCTGTGGCACCATGTGAGCCCATGGTAAAACACATGCTCTAGTGCTCTGGAGACCTGTGGCCTCAGTACCCAGGGAGAGACCATTTCTGTACCATCTCTAAAATAGTGGCACCGTCAAACTTTCTGTATTGGGTGCAACAAAACTCTCATTTAGGGAGTGCTCTGCCCAACTATCAGTACTGACAACGTACCACGGACACTCCTATGTGGTACCAAATGAACCCATGGTACTGCATGAGCTCTGGTACCCTGGAGACCAGATGGTTGGGAAAGAACTGCAATCCCCATTACTTGGTACCAGAATCCCAGTATTGAGCACATCCTGGCACCCAGAATTGCTCTTGGCACTAGGCTGTATACTGCCAATACCCCAGTCAGCATCACCCTTACCCACTGATGAATCCTGGCCAGCGTCAGAGGAGATTATTTCCCTGGCCCTTCATCGTGGCCCACTACAAGGGTCCTCCCCAGTTCCATCAAGTCAACCTATAATCGCGGTACAGACCTGCTGAAGTTAGACCACCGCCCATGCCCGCTTTCCTCCCTCTCCCCCCCAAAGCCATATTGTAACTCTTGGGCGACATACACACACATGTCGCAACCATCCCCGGTGTCTCTTAGGGAAAGTTTGCTTTCCATAGCACCTGAGCTGGGGCAGGAGAAAGCTTTTTCAGAACAGGAAAAAAAGCACCCGAAGAGGAAGCTACCCCTCCAGCACACTTCTCCTTATCTCTCCCAGGTGAGGCTGTGCTGCCCACCCCTCATCACTAGGTGAAGATTTTAAGAACTTTCTGGATCTTACCAAGGGGGTGGCAGACGAGCTGCAGATTCCCCTACTGGAGGTGGCAGATACACATCACAAGTTGGTGGAAATTCTGCACACCACCTTCTCATCTAGAACTGTCCTCCCAATGAATGAGGCTATTCTAGATCCTACCAAAGTCATCTGGCAGACACCAGCCTCCATCACACCAACCAGCAACAGAGTGTAAAAAAACAAACAAACAAAACAAAAAACCCCACCTACATCTTTACCCAAAGAGACAGACTTTGTTTTTAACATCTGCACCCCAACTCCATCATAGTGGATGTGGTTAATGGACGAAGCAAGCAAGACAATGCCAAGTCAACTACATATGATTAGGCTTGGGAAGACAGTGTATTCATCTACAACATTACTGTTTAGAATAATAAATTATCAAACTGTCATGGCCAAATACAATTTTATTAATTTTGGAAAACCCAATGTGTTTTTGGAACATTACTAGAAACACAAAAAGAACAGATTCATACCATTCTCAGTCAGTCAGTTAATAGCCAGACTGGTCCTAGAGACAGTACTGGATAGAGTGGCCTGCCCAGTCTCCATGACAGTGGGACTGAGGCAGGTTGTGGGTTTTTTTTGTTTTTTGTTTTGTTGGCTACACCTCTCTAGATTGTCCAACGAACTACAGACTTCCAGTTTGAAGGGCCAAACTCTTTGCAGAGAAGACAAATTTTCTCTCCACATCTTGAAGGATTCTCGGACCACGTTACGCTCCTTAGGAATCTACGCTGTGGGACAGAAGAGAAGATATACCTCTCAACTGCACCACAGGTCAGAATATTCTCAATACCCACCATCTCAGTGCTGTTATGAGCCACAGTGTAAGAGGACCAGGACTCAAAAGTGGGAACAGTCTGCACTCCATCTCAGCAATCTATAGAGCAACAACTTGGGCCTCTGCCCATACTTTCACAGAACATTATGCGATCACTGAAGATTTGGCTGCTGTAAAAGACTCCACTTAAAAGTCTGAGCCTCCAGTGGTGGGTACTGCTCGGAAGTCACCTACAGTGGAACACCCATAGGGACACTACTCGAAGAAGAAGAGGAAGTTACTCACCTAAGCGGCGAACAGCAGAGAGGCTAACAGAGGGAGTTTGCCTGAGATCTGTCTGAGAGGAGGTACGCTAAGGGCTGCATTAGGGAGGCTGTGTTGGTGACTGTCTGAGTGTCTGTTGTGGGGACAGTTTAAGCGTGTGCTTGATTGGTTGTTTGTTTGAAAAGTGTGAATTGGGAGTGCTTTGTTCCAGGTGAGCCTTGAGTGGGCCTGACTGTTATAAAAAGCCAGTCAGCTGAAAACCAGCTGAGCGGCAAACAGCAGAGAGGCTAACAGAGGGAGTTTGCCTTGGAGTTCGCCTGGGGAGAGCCCACTGAGGCTTACATCTTGCCGGCTTCTCTGAGTAGTTACTACAACTCCTGAGGAAGCTCGTAGAAGGAAGGTAATATGGATGGGGAGCATTCAGCTGTTGTGACCTGCACTGGATGTGCCATGTTTGTCTTTCTTCCACAGGACAGAAGCAACTTTGTCTGCACAAAGTGCAAGCTGGTCTCCATATTGGAAGAAAAGGCTCAAGGTCTGGAGAAACAAGTATTGACCCTGCGTTGCATAAGAGAAACTGAAGATTTCTTGGATAGACGTCACGATATGCTTCTATGGGCACAATGTTCTGAAGATTCAGAGCAGGCTGCGCAGCGGGGACAGGAGGATGGTGAAGAAATTTGGCAGCATGTGACCTCCAGAAGAGGAAAGGGGAGAGTCCATGTACCAGCAGTGCAGATACAGGTAAGCAACCGTTTTCATGTTCTCTCCACAGGTACTAATGCAGAGAGTGGACTAAATGATACATCTGAGGGAAGGGAGCAGAAGGAGACTCCACCGATTGGAAGGCATGAGATGCACTGTCCTAGGGTTGGGGGTTCCATAACCACCGCTCCCAAGAGAAGGAGGCGGGTGGTGGTTGTTGGGGACTCTCTCTCCTCAGGGGGAATGAGTCATCTATCTGCCGCCCTGACTAGGAAAACCGAGAAGTCTGCTGCTTGCCAGGAGCTAGGATTCACGATGTGACGGAGAGACTGCCGAGACTCATCAGTCCCTCGGATCGCTACCCGTTCCTGCTTCTCCACGTGGGCACCAGTGATACTGCCAAGAATGACATTGTGTGGATCACTGCAGACTACGTGGCTCTGGGAAGAAGGATAAAGGAGTTTGAGGCGCAAGTGGTGTTTTCGTCCATCCTGCCCGTAGAAGGAAAAGGCCTGGGTAGAGACCGTCGAATCGTGGAAGTCAAAGAATGACTACGCAGGTGGTGTCGGAGAGAAGGCTTTGGATTCTTTGATCATGGATGGTGTACCAAGAAGGAAGAGTGCTAGGCAGAGACGGGCTCCACCTAACGAAGAGAGGGAAGAGCATCTTCGGAAGCAAGCTGGGTAACCTAGTGAGGAGGGCTTTAAACTAGGTTCACTGGGGGAAGGAGACCAAAGCCCTGAGGTAAGTGGGGAAGTGGGATACTGGGAGGAAGCATGAGCAGGAGAATACGAAAGGGGAGGGCTCCTGCCTCATACGAAGAAAGCAAGACAAACAACAAATTATCTCAAGTGCCTATACACAAATGCAAGAAGCCTGGGAAACAAGCAGGGAGAACTGGAAGTCCTGGCACAGTCAAGGAATTATGATGTGATTGGAATAACAGAGACTTGGTGGGACAACTCACATGACTGGAGTACTGTCATGGATGGATATAAACTGTTCAGGAAGGACAGGCAGGGCAGAAAAGGTGGGGGAGTTGCATTGTATGTAAGAGAGCAGTATGACTGCTCAGAGCTCCAGTATGAAACTGCAGAAAAACCTGAGTGTCTCTGCATTAAGTTTAGAAGCGTGAGCAACAAGGGTGATGTCATGGCGGGAGTCTGCTAGAGACCACCGGATCAGGGGGATGAGGTGGACGAGGCTTTCTTCCGGCAACTCACGGAAGTTACTAGATCGCAGGCCCTAGTTCTCATGGGAGACTTCAATCACCCTGATATCTGCTGGGAGAGCAGTACAGCGGTGCACTGACAATCCAGGAAGTTTTTGGAAAGTGTAGGGGACAATTTCCTGGTGCAAGTGCTGGAGGAACTAACTAGGGGCAGAGCTCTTCTTGACCTGCTGCTCACAAACAGGGAAGAATTAGTAGGGGAAGCAAAAGTGGATGGGAACCTGGGAGGCAGTAACCATGAGAAGGTCGAGTTCAGGATCCTGACACAGGGAAGAAAGGAGAGCAGCAGAATACGGACCCTGGACTTCAGAAAAGCAGACTTTGACAACCTCAGGGAACTGATGGGCAGGATCCCCTGGGAGAATAACATGAGGGGGAAAGGAGTCCAGGAGAGCTGGCTGTATTTTAAAGAATCCTTATTGAGGTTACAGGGACAAACCATCCCAATGTGTAGAAAGAATAGTAAGTATGGCAGGCGACCAGCTTGGCTTAACAGTGAAATCCTTCCTGATCTTAAACACACAAAAGAAGCTGACAAGAAGTGGAAGATTGGATAAATGACCAGGAAAGAGTATAAAAATATTGCTCGGGCATGCAGGAGTGAAATCAGGAAGGCCAAATCACACCTGGAGGTGCAGCTAGCAAGAGAAGTTAAGAGTAACAAGAAGGGTTTCTTCAGATATGTTAGCAACAAGAAGAAAGTCAAGGAATATGTGGGCCCCTTACTGAATGAGGGAGGCAACCTAGTGACAGAGGATGTGGAAAAAGCTAATGTACTCAATGCTTTTTTTGCCTCTGTCTTCACGAACAAGGTCAGCTCCCAGACTGCTGCACTGGGCAGCATAGCATGGGGAGGAGGTTGTTAGGGGGCTTATTCCTTCACCCACTTATTTCCCTGGTCCTTCTCGCATGAACAGAGAGCAACAGTACCCGAAGTCCAAAGGTGCAAACAATTCGATGTTTATTGGGGTGAACTTCCAGCAAGCATGATTCCAGTTTCCTTCCTTAGTATCCTCCTTCCCAGTTCTGACACCACAGAGCCTTACACCTGTGTCCCTGTTCCCATTACTACCCTTAGCCAAACATGATTCCAACTTCCTTACTCCCATTCCCTGTTCCCATTTCCCCCTTTAGCAAAACATGATTCCAATTTTCTTACCCCCATTCCCTGTTCCCATCTCCCTCACCCACATGCCCATGCCCACCCCCACCCACACCCAGTCACTTCCTCATTGACTACAGATTATATAGTAAAACTTGAGTTCTGCTTAGCTATACCTTAACCAATCATTTTCCTGAAATTTAACTAACCAATCCTAACATATTGTAACATGATTATGTAACCAATTATATCCCACCACTTTAATTAGTTTACACCCAGCAAAATTAATTATACAGCAGACAGGAACAATCACAGAACCAGACCGAGATTATACAGACAAACAATAGCAAAGTGGGAACTACAATGACAAGACAACACAGAAGCGAGGATTTCACATCCCAGCTATTGATAAGTGAGTTCTTGCCAGACAGGATGCTATCAAACTAAGTTTCCTTTTACATTTTCTAGGCACTTCCCTTTCTCTGGAGGTGATAGGAACTATCAGGACAGGATTGTATTCCTAACAGCCGAATAGCATCTTATTTCAGTGTGACTAGTTTGGAATGTGAGGATGTGACTGTTTGCTTCCCAGCTTATGGCTGCCTCTGCTGCTTAGCCAAAGGCCTTAGCCTAAGAACAGGGCCTCAAACTGTCACAGTAAGAGAAGGCCCTTACACCAGCAGACAGTGATTTTGATTCTTTCTTTTATACCTCTATCACTAGCCAAGTGATAAGAATACACCTAAATTCTTAGAGTACAGGCCTTTGCAGACAGGCCTGAATATCTATATCCTAACAGAGGTGACCAGCCCGCTGTGAAGAAAGAAGTGGTTCGGGACTATTTAGAAAAGCTGGACGAGCACAAGTCCATGGGGCCGGATGCACTGCATCTGAGAGTGCTAAAGGAGTTGGCGGATGTGATTGCAGAGCCATTGGCCATTATCTTTGAAAACTCATGGCGATTTGGGGAGGTCCTGGACGACTGGAAAAAGGCTAATGCAGTGCCCATCTTTAAAAAAGGGAAGAAGGAGGATCCTGGGAACTGCAGGCCAGTCAGCCTCACCTCAGTCCCTGGAAAAATCATGGAACAGGTCCTCAAGGAATCAATTCTGAAACACTTAGAGGAGAGGACAGTGATTAGGAACAGTCAACATGGATTCACCAAGAGCAAGTCATGCCTGACTAATCTAATGGCCTTCTATGATGAGATAACTGGCTCTGTGGATGAGAGGAAAGCAGGGGACATGGTGTTCCTTGACTTTAGCAAAGCTTTTGACATGGTCTCCCAGAGTATTCTTGCCAGGAAGTTAAAGTAGTATGGGCTGGATGAATGGACGATAAGGTGGATAGAAAGCTGACTAGATTGTCGGGCTCAACGGGTAGTGATGAATGGCTCTATGTCTAGTTGGCAGCTGGTATCAAGTGAAGTGCCCCAAGGGTTGGTCCTGGGGCCGGTTTTGTTCAATATCTTCATTAATGATCTGGAGGATGGTGTAGATTGCACCCTCAGCAAGTTTGCAGATGACACTAAACTGGGAGGAGAGGTAGATACTCTGGAGGGTAGGGATAGGATACAGAGGGCCCTAGACAAATTGGAGGATTGGGCCAAAAGAAATCTGATGAGGTTCAACAAGGACAAGTGCAGAGTCCTGCACTTAGGACGGAAGAATCCCATGCACCGCTACAGACGAGGGACCGAATGGCTAGGCAGCAGTTCTGCAGAAAAGGATCTACGGGTTACAGTGGACGAGAAGCTGGATATGAGTCAACAGTGTGCCCTTGTTGCCAAGAAGGCCAATGGCATTTTGGGATGTATACGTAGGGGCACTGCCAGCAGATCGAGAGACGTGATAGTTCCCCTCTATTCAACATTGGTGAGGCCTCATCTGGAGTACTGTGTCCAGTTTTGGGCCCCACACTATAAGAAGGATGTGGAAATTTGGAAAACATCCAGAGGAGGGAAACAAAAATGATTAGAGGACTGGAACACATGACAGGAGAGGCTGAGGGAACTGGGATTGTTTAATCTGCGGAAGAGAAGAATGAGAGGGGATTTGATAGCTGCTTTCAACTACCTGAAAGGTGGTTCCGAAGAGGATGGATCTAGACTGTTCTCAGTGGTAGCAGATGACCGAACGAGGAGTAATGGTCTCAAGTTGCAGTGGGGGAGGTTTAGGTTGGATATTAGGAAAAGCTTTTTCACTGGGAGGGTGGTGAAACACTGGAATGTGTTACCTAGGGAGATGGTGGAAACGCCTTCCTTTGAGGTTTTTAAGGTCAGGCTTGACAAAGCTCTGGCTGGGATGATTTAATTGGGGATTGGTCCTGCTTTGAGCAGGGGGTTGGTCTAGATGACCTCCTGAGGTCCCTTCCAACCTTGATATTCTATGGTTCTTCGAGATATGTCCCCCTGTGGGTCTCCACAACCCATCCTCCTCCCCTGCACTTCGGAGTTCTCTTTAGGGCTCTGCGATAGAAAAGGAAGTGAAAGGGGTTCACCCGTGCAGTGCTAAATAGCCTCAAGACAGACCACGAGGGTGGGAGGGCACATACACGGGCTCAATGGGACACTGCTACCAAAAATCTCCAAGTAGAGGTGCAGGGGCACACGTACACCTACAGAGGTGCACCCATAGGGGGACACATTGTTACTGCACAAGGTGACTTCCTCATGTGGGGACTGATTTCTGAATCTGTCCCAGGAATGGGTATGTGTTAGGTTTCAGGTGGAGAGAGCTAAGGACCTGAACTGTGTACAGGTTACATCTCGCATTGGAGGTATGCTACCGTCCATGTCCCTTATGTTAGGATCTTGTTTTTAGTATCCCAATGGTAAAGTACATTTTTTTGGAAAAAGACTATATGAAAATTGCACCTTCCTACTCAGCAGATCCCTACGTATATCAGAGTCACATCTGCTGACATTAGAGACATGCACACATTTGTACTGTCTTGTACTCCCCTTAGCCTTACAGATCCAGCACACGGGAAAACGAGTGGGCTGACGCTTATTTCTTCCTGTGTCTCATCAACAGAATTGTTTACCAAGTTCCAGTTACACCGGTACAAACCCTTTGAAGGCCCTGGGGTTGCACAGATGTAATTTGGTCTTTAATACTGGAGCAGGAAAGCACCCTGCTTGATTCAGATCCCAGAGAGCATTTACAAGGCTGATGATCAGGGTAATAATATTATTATAATATAATATAATAAATATTTTTATTTGTAAAGAGAGCACACTTGAGTTGGGTCTGGTGGGAGGCCATACTGATGGAACCCCTTGCTGCCATCTTTACAGAGGTGAACCTCACTAAACGTAATGTGAGTTATAACAAAACCATGAGATTTGGGGGGGGCGGGGGCCAGAAACAGAGACTTTCTGGCCCATTGGGCTTGGATGAGGTTTGAGCATGTTTTGAAAGCCTGGTTGGGGGTGGCTCATGCCCATTTTGTACACTGGGGGCTGGATGGCAGGGTTGGGGGCATTCCATAAAACACATTCTGAAATAGTTCCTAGTTTTACTGCACCTGTCAAGCCCTACTCCTCACCCCTGACATGATGCTCCCTTGTACCTCCTCTAGGCACTTCATGTGTTTAGCTCTTCAACACAAAGGGAATGCCAGAACTGGGCTCCCTCTGGCTGTAGACAGGCAGTTGCAGTTTGGAATGGCTTCTCTCTAATAGTGCCCCTGGACTGGGGAAGGGTGCCTAGGGGAGGGGTCCCTCCCTCATGTCCATTGTCCCATTTCACATTGGAGCAGGAGGCTTAACCCCAGGATTTTTTTGACCAACTCTAGCAAGGGAGTGCCTTGACCAGAATGAGACTCCCAGGAGTTGCTGAGATTTCTGTATGTCACAGCAAGACGGGGAAGGGCAAGACAGGGAAGGGTGCGAGGCATGGTTCTGACACTGCTATTGGAGGAGGGTGGTGAGGTCTGGCATTTTGGCAGAGTTAGGTAATGACAGCTGCAGAAAAACCAGTTTAATTCCCTTGCAGCAAGTGAATGTTATAGTTCACACACCCTTCTACTCTTCACAGCCTCCTTCAATCCACTTAAAGGAGGAAGGCCTTAGTTCTGTGTCACCCTGGCATGAGGCCAAAGGGAGGGATTGATTGGTCACCTTCTTTTTACCCACAATAGCCAATTAAAGTAGAGATTAGTAAATAGGAAATACTCTTGTAATGTGTATAGTCAGCCTATGGAATTCACTGGTGCTGGGGGTCACAGACTTAAATACCATGGCTGGAAAGGGCTTGATAAATTTGACCCATAACAATATCTATTGTGATGCAAGCCAAGATAGCGGTAATCAAGTCATATGCTTCAGGGTATATGTCAATGTCTGCATGGGTCAGGAAGGAATTGCTGCCCAACCTGGCATCCCACCATATTGCTTAATTGGCTGGCTGAATTTTGTAGAGTCAGGGGATTACTGGCCTGCTCAGTATGAACTTTCTTGTGTTATGCAATTGTGTTTTGCTGATCCCACTGAATGATCTGCTTTGGAGCTTACCAAAGATATATTTCTTTCCTGGCCTACTGGTGTTTCTTTGAAGGAGTATTTTGCCAAGGCCTCTGCCAATTGGTGACTAGATTGTGCAACATCACAGATGGTGCTGGACAGCCTGTTCCACACTGGCTGTGATTTGTGGGGTGTGTCATAAATATAAAGGGAACAGTAACAACCTTTATGTATGCAGTAACATAAAATCCCTTCTGGCCAGAGGTATAGAATCACTTACCTGTAAGGGGTCAATCAGTTCAATTAACCTAGTTGGCACCTGACCAGAAGGACCAATGGGGAAAGAAGATACATTCAAATCATAGAATATCAGGGTTGGAAGGGACCTCAGGAGGTCAGAGTCCAACCCCTGCTCAAAGCAGGACCAATCCCCAACTAAATCATCCCAACCAGGGCTTCGTCAAGCTTGACCTTAAAAATATCTAAGGGAGGAGATTCCACCACCTCCCTAGGTAACGCATTCCAGTGTTTCACCACCCTCCCAGTGAAAAAGCTTTTCCTAATATCCAACCTAAACCTCCCCCACTGCAACTTGAGACCATTACTCCTTGTTCTGTCTCAGCTACCCCTGAGAACAGTCTAGATCCATCTTCTTTGGAACCCCCTTTCAGGTAGTTGAAAGCAGCTATCAAATCCCCCCTCATTCTTCTCTTCCGCAGACTAAACAATCCCAGTTCCCTCAGCCTCTCCTCATAAGTCATGTGTTCCAGTCCTCTAATCATTTTTGTTTCCCTCCTCTGGATGTTTTCCAAATTTCCACATCCTTCTTATAGTGTGGGGCCCAAAACTGGACACAGTACTCCAGATGAGGCCTCACCAATGTTGAATAGAGGGGAACTATCACGTCTCTCGATCTGCTGGCAGTGCCCCTACGTATACATCCCAAAATGCCATTGGCCTTCTTGGCAACAAGGGCACACTGTTGACTCATATCCAGCTTCTCGTCCACTGTAACCCGTAGATCCTTTTCTGCAGAACTGCTGCCTAGCCATTCGGTCCCTCGTCTGTAGCGGTGCATGGGATTCTTCCGTCCTAAGTGCAGGACTCTGCACTTGTCCTTGTTGAACCTCATCAGATTTCTTTTGGCCCAATCCTCCAATTTGTCTAGGGCCCTCTGTATCCTATCCCTACCCTCCAGAGTATCTACCTCTCCTCCCAGTTTAGTGTCATCTGCAAACTTGCTGAGGGTGCAATCTACACCATCCTCCAGATCATTAATGAAGATATTGAACAAAACCGGCCCCAGGACCAACCCTTGGGGCACTTCACTTGATACCAGCTGCCAACTAGACATGGAGCCATTGATCACTACCCGTTGAGCCCGACAATCTAGCCGGATTTCTATCCACCTTACAGTCCATTCATCCAGCCCATACTTCTTTAACTTGCTGGCAAGAATACTGTGGGAGACCGTGTCAAAAGCTTTGCTAAAGTCAAGGAACAACACGTCCACCTCTTTCCCCTAATCCACAGAGCCAGTTATCTCCTCATAGAAGGCCATTAGATTAGTCAGGCATGACTTGCCCTTGGTGAATCCATGCTGACTGTTCCTGATCACTGTCCTCTCCTCTAAGTGTTTCAGAATTGATTCCTTGAGGACCTGCTCCATGATTTTTGCAGGGACTGAGGTGAGGCTGACTGGCCTGTAGTTCCCAGGATCCTCCTTCTTCCCTTTTTTAAAGATGGGCACTACATTAGCGTTTTTCCAGTCGTCTGGGACTTCCCCTGATCGTCATGAGTTTTCAAAGATAATGGCCAATGGCTCTGCAATCACATCCGCCAACTCCTTTAGCACTCTCAGATGCAGCGCATCCAGCCCCATGGACTTGTGCTCGTCCAGCTTTTCTAAATAGTCCCGAACAGGGAGGTTTTGTGTTTTTTTTGGAAGCTGAGAGGAGCTGGAGGTTTTTTTCTTCTGCCTGAGGGCAGAGTAGTTAAGTTCCTGCAAGGGAATTCACAAGCTGTTTTTTCTTTCTTTTTAGCTCTTGGTTTAGGCTAGGGTAAGTGCAGGAAGGCTAGGATGATGGAAAGTGAGGTCCAAAAGAAGCTAGAATTAGCCAGATTGGAAGCTGAAGAGAGACAGAAAGAACATGAAAGAGAAATGGCCTTTAAGTGCTTGTAGTTGGATGCAGAGAAGGAAGAGGAATTTTATGTTACTGCATACATAAAGGTTGTTACCCTTCCCTTTATATTTATGACAAACACTGTTCCATGGATGGAACTAGGGTCCGGTGAAACCAGAAAGCCCTCCTTTGCTGCAGGAATGTGCATGTGTTGCCGTAGAAGTGTTGTGTTGTTGAAACATGTCAGGATAATTCCACCGACATTTGGGCTGAGTGACTTGGTTTCCCTGGCACACCTGCTATGTTGGCATTAATCACTTCATTGTCTATTGGCTTACAGAGTTAGTCCAGAAATGCAGCTGCTGTGTGGGACCTTTTAGATGGACCCTGTTGGCCTTAGTCCTGCAAAAACTAAAGCTGCCACACATAGAGCCTGATTGTACATCACAGAAGCTTTTCCAATGACTTTAGTTGGCCCAGGATCTGCTCCTATCAGTGTTCATCTCACAGAGGGATAACCTGCTTCCTCCAGAAACTTGTTTCAAAGTTGGCTTAGCTCACAACTGAACATGAGTTCCACCTTGAAGTAACAGCACATCTATGGGTACTGAACCTGGGAATCTTTGCCTGGAAAAGTATGAGCCTCAACTGCTTGTACTAAAGGGCTGCTTCTGTTAGTTCTGGGGCAATAGCAGGCTCATAAACCCTTATACAGTGTCTAGCAATTATAAGGGATAAAGAGCCTGGCTTACATGAGCACCTGGATATTTGCCCCTCTATATAACTACATGCTGGGCAGCCTCTGATCGAGAAAGGCCCAGAGGTACTGCAGCTCACCAGGCAGGGGACACAAGCTAGTGTGGGAAGCATGCATAACACTTCTTAGTATTAATTCCTGCCTCTGGCCACTGCTATTATTTTCACATGCACCTTCATTTAAAAAAAGTAAACACCTGTAATTAGGAGGGAGAAAAATTCTAATCAGGTTTCATGGGTGTGCTTGCTATGGGTAACATTCAGCCCAGCTTTGGGAGGGTGTGTTTAACACTGCAATGTGGCTGAGAGCTTAATTCAAATAAACCACAATGCGGGGTTTGGCAAATCAAGTATCTCAGTGGGTTGAATATTCCTAACCTGACCAATCCTTGTGTATTTTACCTTATGTGTGTAGGACAGGGATGACATGATAGTTCGTATCTGAACAGCATGTGGAAACCAAAGGTCAAGGTAAGTGCACTGTACGAGTAGCCATGATTATTTTATTCGTGACTGACAGTGCAGTGGAACTGCTTTACTGCCAACAGAAATGGGTAAGGGGGGGGGAATCTCCCAAATGGGGAGTGAGAGACAAGAACCCAAATGTGAACCAGAACCTGCCCCATGGGCCAGAGCAATAAGCTTGTCAGTGTCATATTTATCAGGAAGTAGTTGAATGGAAACAATATTTCACTTTAGCACATTAACAGCAGCTGGCTGTTGTTTCACTTTAGCACAATATTTCACTAAAGCACAAGAGCAGCAGGAAAAGATGCTGTCATTGCATTCTGATCTGTCCCGAAAACTACTTGTTATTCCCATGGGACGGTAAGGTTAATGCATTCATCCAGAGAAACTCAGCTAGCATAGAGCTTCTGGCTTCTGCCATGGACCTGCTCTTTCCCCTTATGCTCAATTTCAGGCTGTTGATTGATGTATGCAGAGGTCAAGTGACTTGTTCGATTGTCATACAAGGAGGCCAGTGGCCGTAGGAAGAACTGGAACTGTTGCTGGCACAGAGTGCCTGAGGCAAGCAACAGCTGGGTTCGTTGCCCGGTATGCGTCGCCCCAATGACCACAACAGGGTGGAGAAGCAGAGAGATTTATTTGAAGCTTCAAATAGGGCACAGGGAGATTGAGCTGTCTCAAATCCTGCAGCCGCGCAGCAAATTCCAGTATACATTTTATACCTTTGCGTACTTCACTACACAAGCTTATGCAACCAATTACCTGTTGCCCCGTACAATACCGTAGCCAATCAGCTAAAGCAGCCAGTTGTGTTTTTCCTCAGTAGCATTTTCCAAGCCTTGCCTTATTTGGTCCTATTTGTTACTGGTTTTTGCTAAACATTTCTGCCTTATCTATGTGTTTCCCAGGCCGAAGCTGGCCTTGGCTGGCGAGCCATGTGCAAACCTGTCTGTTTATGTGCTAGCTTCTTCATAGTTATGCAGGGTCACAGAAAGTTCAAGGAGCAAAGGGGCCTTAGTTTATCTGGGCCTAGAGCAAGAGGGCTTCATCGACACTCATGGTCTTCCACCCTCCCGAGTTACCTAGTGTAGTGCCCAGTGTCAACAACAACTCCCTCCTTTGAGAATACTCAACAAGCTTGCAACTGAGTTTTCTCATATTCCCTGGACAATAAGTGATAAAGTGCTGAGGAGTTAGAATCCTCAACAAGAGGCTATAATGGAGTTTCTGTGGAGCGGGAGGCACATATCTTGTATATGAGTGCTTTACAACAGGCAAGCAAGAGGAGAATGATAGTACACAACACGGCACCTGTGACCAGGAGACGAATAATGCCTCCCCCCAGGTTGGGCAGCCATCCCCAGAGTGAGTCAAAGATAGTGGGCTCGCTTTCCTGGGTTTTCCACTGGTTAAGGGCCTGTTTGGCTGACAGGATGTGCTTGTTAATATCCTGTGAATCTTCTGGGACATACGTACAGCATTCATCCACAATCAGGGCACACACCCCGCCCTGTGCAGCCAAAAGGTAATCTAGGGCTTGGCGGTTTTGCAGGGACAATAACTGGGGTTGATAAAGTTCCGAGTTGAGGCTCTTCTCTGTGGCCAAGGTATCATTGGCGAACTTGGTGAGGAATACAGAGAACTGGCGATAGAGCTTGGCCAATCTACCCACCCCATATGCTGGGAGAAGGATCATACCGAATCTATCTTTCTCACTAATGGGTTCGGGGGTGGCATACAGGGACCATTGCTGCGGGGGCTGGCCCGATGGGAGGTGGGCCATGACCTGAAGGGAGTGGCTTTTGCTTTTATCCACCCGTCACAGAGGTCTTACCAGTTGTGGGGGGTTGCCCTCCAAGGGAAGCTGGCTGCATGGTAGGGGATCTGGGAACATATCCAACAGTTGGAAAGATTAAATTCCCAGGCAAAGGCAATTTTGAAGGCCTCATAGATATTTACATTCAAATTAAATGTACGTGTACTTTAGAGAGAGAGAGATGGGGAATACCAGGCAAATGATACCCACTATGAGGAACCTCATGGCATATATGCCCTTGTAGCCCCCCCCCCCCCCCCCCCCCCCGTGCTTATGTCTTTTTAAACAATAATTTGAGTCTAAGATCGTTGGAGGGTGATGTGGTGATGGGCTGGACGGTCCACTGTTCCGCTGGTGGAGGAATAGGCACCGCCTTCAGGCGAGAGTGATGGATCCAGTTTTTGTGTCCCTCGAACTTTGACACCATGTGGGAAACCAGCAGGACGGTGTGGGGTCCCTTCCACTTCTCTTGGAGAGGCTCGTCCTTCCAGGTATGAACAAGCACGGAGTCACCTGGCTGCAAGGAGTGGACAGGGGAATCCAATGGAAGAGGCTGGAAGTCTTTGGTATACCTGTGGAGAGAAGAGATAACAGCAGACAGAGAGCACATGTACTGGGACAAAAAAAAACACACCCCATTTCCCACTGCCAGAACTGGTGTCTCATTCATAGGCCATGCCCTTCCAAACATAATTTCAAAGGGACTAAGCCCTAATTTAGCCCTTCGGGAGAGCACGGACACAGAGTAGGACAAGGGGTAGAGCATTGGGCCATTGCAGGGAGGCTTCTTGGCACACTTTTGAGAGGTGTTGCTTAAGGGTTTGATTGGTGTGTTCCACTACACCCCTGGCTTGCGGTCTCCATGGCGTATGGAGTTTTCAGGGGATCTGGAAGGCGTCTGAGATGTTCTGAACGATCTTTGATGTGAAGTGCGTCCCATTGTCAGATTCCATCCATTGGGGGAGTCCAAAGCAGGGAATAATTTCCTTAACAAACTTGAGGGCCACTGTTTTGGCAGTGCAATTACGGCATGGAAAGGCTTCAGGCCATCCGCTGAATCGGTCCACCAAGACGAGGAGATATCTGAACCCTTGAGTTTGGGGAAACTCAGTAAAATCTATTTGCCACACCAGTCTGGGGCCTGGAGTGGGTTCCAGAGTAGCTGGTGTTACTGGATGTCCTGGCCGGGGGTTATTCATTGGCAGACTAAACAGTCAGCTTGTATCTGGGTAGCCAGGGATCGGAGTCCAGAAGTCAAGAAGTATTTTCCCATTAGCTGGATAAGGGCCTCTCTGCCGGTGTGAGTGGTTTGGTGTAGCTGCTGCAGTACTGGCCGGATCAGGCCCTTTGGTAGGAGGATCTTCCCTTCCGGGGAATGAAGCCATCCCTCTTTTTCCTGAAGACTGAGTTTGTCAGCTAGTTTCCTCTCTTCCCCAGAGTACTAAGGGGTTGAAAGCTCCCCCACTGATGGGATAAGGGTATGCATGTGGGCATCCTCAACTTCCGGTGGAGTTGAGGTGATGGCATGCTTGGCTTCTCTGTCTGCCCTGGCATTGCCCCTGGCCACGTCTTGATTTTCCCTTTGATGGGCTCTACAGTGCACCACAGCTACTTCTGAGGGGAGTATTCAGGAGCCGGAGAATTTGGGGCCCGTACTTGACTGGGGAGCCTTGGGCTGTTAGCATTCCCCTTTGCTTCCACAGGCCAGCATGAGCATGCAGCACCCCAAAGGCATACTTTGAATCAGTGAAAATGTTGATCCGCTTTCCCTTTGACAGTTCGAGTGCACGGGTCAGGGCTACTAGCTCAGCCAGCTGGGCAGAGCTCCCAGTGGGCAACCTCTCAGCCTCTATGGTATCATGGAGGGTCACTACAGCACAACCCGCCCTCCTTTGCCCCTCCATGACAATGCTGCTACCATCAGTGTACCACTCATAATCCGCATTTGGGAGCGGCTGATCCTTTAAGTCCTGGCGGCTGGAGTATTGGGCATCTATGATCTCTAAACAGTAGTGTTCCTGTTCCTCTGTTTCTGGCAAGACGGTGGCTGGGTTAAGGGTGGGGCAAGACTGCAGGGTGACCTTGGGGTTCTCTAACAGCTTAGCCTGATACCGAGCTATCTGAGCCTGTGTGAGCCAGAGCCCACCCTTAGTGTCTAGCAGGGCTCGGATGATATGGGGAGTATAGATTTGCATAACCCCTCCCAATGTTAGCTTCTCGGCTTCCTCAAGTACTAGGGCAGTAGCTGCAACTGCCCATAAACATGCCGGCCAACCCTTTGCAACCTGATCCAGTTCCTTAGAAAAATAAGCCACGGGACATTCCAGGTCCCCAACAACTGGGTTAGCACTCCTAGGGCCACCCCTTTTCGTTCATGAATATACAATTGAAATGGCAGTGAGGACATTATTTGGATCCCTTTCATGTCTCTAAAAAAAGAAAAGGAGTACTTGTGGCACCTTGGAGGCTAACCAATTTATTTGAGCATAAGCTTTCGTGAGCTACAGCTCACTTCCATCCGATTTCATCGGATGGAAGTGAGCTGTAGCTCACGAAAGCTTATGCTCAAATAAATTGGTTAGCCTCTAAGGTGCCACAAGTACTCCTTTTCTTTTTGTGAATACAAACTAACATGGCTGTTACTCTGAAACCTTTCATGTCTCTGCCGTGCCTCCTCCCTTGCCTTAGCTGTAACCTGATTCCGCCTACCTCAGACAACAGGGTTCTCAGGAGGATATTACAGTCATCCCAATCCAGCTTGTGACGACTGAGGCACCCCTCAAAGACTGAAATAAACTGGCTTGGATTCGTGGAGAATTCCCCAGCCTGTGTTTTAAAAGCTGCTAAGTCTTATTGGATTGAATGGCACATGGGTGTAAACTTGCATGGTGGTGGCCTGGCGTCCGTCTGCCCCTGGGTGAGCCACAACAGTCTCGGTAATCAAAGGATAGAGTCCCACCGAGGGGGCAATCTCTGTAACCCGAGGTGTCCTACCCTTATAAGGTGGGGGTGTGGGGGCCAAAGGGGACACCGAATCTGCCATTACAACATTGGGGGGGGGTTCTGGGGGGCTAACATTAGCTACTACCGGTCCTGTTGGAGTCAAATTACAGCTCTGTAGAATGTCTGTTCTATCTCTTAAAGCCATAAATGCTTGTGCATACAGATGTTCATTCCATTTACCCGTTCGCTGACAAAACAGAACTAATTGGAGGATTGTATTATAATTGACTGACCCTCCCGGTGGCCACTGTTCCTGGTCCTCTAGCTGATATTGAGGCCAGTCTACTGTACAAAACCTTTTCAATTTGCTTTTTGTCATTGGATCCAATCCAAATACTTTCCAGTTTGCTAGAATGCATTATAGGGCATGCACTGTGCCCTGCCAGTAGTACTCTGTCCCTGTCCCATATTCCTGGAAGACACTGGGCATCCAAAGGCCTTAACAGAGAAAGTCCAGACCACTGGACTGTTCCTACCTTTTCTAAAGGGCTGGTTCCTCACCGTCGCCTGCAGTTGCTTCTCCACTATAGGGGCGCGTTGCACCGTTGTGCCCTCCGGGGTCAAGCAAATCGCGTCTCCTCCGAGGCCTCCCGATGAACTCACCGGTGCACGCTAGGCATCGGTTGTCGCCGCAATCCGTCGACCATCAGGAGGGGTCTGGGCAAGGCTAAATAGCAGCCTCGAGCCCACCCAGGGATGCCAAGAACTGTTACCAGCACAGAGTGCCTGAGGCAAGCAACAGCTGGGTTCGTTGCCCAGTGTGCATCGCACCAATGACCACAACAGGGTGGAGAAGCAGAGAGATTTATTTGAAGCTTCAAATAGGGCGCAGGGAGACTGAGCTGTCTCAAATCCTGCAGCCGCGCAGCAAATTCCAGTATACATTTTATACCTTTGCCTACTTCACTACACAAGCTTATGCAACCAATTACCTGTTGCCCCGTACAATACCGTAGCCAATCAGCTAAAGCAGCCAGTTGTGTTTTTCCTCAGTAGCATTTCCTGAGCCTTGCCTTCTTTGGTCCTATTTGTTACTGGTTTTTGCTAAACATTTCTGCCTTATCTATGTGTTTCCCAGGCCGAAGCTGGCCTTGGCTGGCGAGCCGTGTGCAAACCTGTCTGTTTATGTGCTAGCTTCTTCATAGTTATGCAGGGTTACAGAAAGTTCAAGGAGCAAAGGGGCCTTAGCCCTGGTCTACACTAGGACTTTAGGTCGAATTTAGCAGCATTAAATTGATGTAAACCTGCACGCGTCCACACGATGAAGCCCTTTAGTTCGACTTAAAGGGGTCTTAAAATTGATTTCCGTACTCCACCCCAACAAGTGGGTTAGCGCTTAAATCGGCCTTGCCGGGTCGAATTTGGGGTACTGTGGACACAATTCGACGGTATTGGCCTCTGGGAGCTATCCCAGAGTGCTCCATTGTGACCGCTCTGGACAGCACTCTCAACTCAGATCACTGGCCAGGTAGACAGGAAAAGAACTGCGAACTTTTGAATCTCATTTCCTGTTTGGCCAGCGTGGCAAGCTGCAGGTGACCATGCAGAGGTCATCAGCAGAGGTGACCATGATGGAGTCCCAGAATCGCAAAAGAGCTCCAGCATGGACTGAACGGGAGATATGGGATCTGATCACTGTGTGGGGAGAGGAATCCGTGCTATCAGAACTCCGTTCCAGTTTTTGAAATGCCAAAACCTTTGTCAAAATCTCCCAGGGCATGAAGGAGAGAGCCATAACAGGGAACCGAAGCAGTGTCGTGTGAAACCAAGGAGCTGAGGCAAGCCTACCAGAAAACCAGAGAGGCGAACGGCCGCTCCGGGTCAGAGCCCCAAACATGCCGCTTCTATGATGAGCTGCATGCCATTTTAGGGGGTTCAGCCACCACTACCCCAGCCGTGTTGTTAGACTCCTTCAATGGAGATGGAGGCAACATGGAAGCATGTTTTGGGGACGAAGAAGATGATGATGATGAGGTTGTAGATAGCTCACAGCAAGCAAGTGGAGAAACCGGTTTTCCCGACAGCCAGGAACTGTTTCTCACCCTGGACCTGGAGCCACTACCCCGCGAACCCACCCAAGGCTGCCTCCTGGACCCGGCAGGCGGAGAAGGGACCTCCGGTGAGTGTACCTTTTAAAATACTATACATGGTTTAAAAGCAAGCATGTGAAAGGATTAATTTGCACTGGCATTCGTGGCTCTCCTGGATGTACTCCCAAAGCCTTTGCAAAAGGTTTCTGGGGAGGGCAGCCTTATTGCGTCCTTCATGGTAGGACACTTTACCACTCCAGGCCAGTAACACGTACTCGGGAATCATTGTAGAACAAAGCATTGCAGTGTATGTTTGCTGGCGTTCAAACAACATCCGTTCTTTATCTCTCTGTGTTATCCTCAGGAAAGTGAGATATCATTCATGGTCTCCTGGTTGAAATAGGGTGCTTTTCTTCAGGGGACATTCAGAGGAGCCTGTTCCTGCTGAGCTGTTTGCCTGTGGCTGAATAGAAATGTTCCCCGCTGTTAGCCACAGGGAGGGTTGAGGGGGTAGCCACACGGTGGGGGGAGGCAAAATGCCACCTTGTAACGAAAGCACATGTGCTATGTATGTAATGTTAACAGCAAGGTTTACCCTGAAAGAGTGTAGCCACTGTTTTATAAAATGTCTTTTTAAATACCGCTGTCCCTTTTTTACCCCACCAGCTCCATGTGTTTCAATGATTACAGGATCTTCTCCTTCCCAGAGGCTAGTGAAGATTAGAAAGAAAAAAAACCGCACTCGTGATGAAATGTTCTCTGAGCTCATGCTGTCCTCCCACACTGACAGAGCACAGATGAATGCGTGGAGGCAAATAATGTCAGAGTGCAGGAAAGCACAAAATGACCGGGAGGAGAGGTGGCGGGCTGAAGAGAGTAAGCGGCGGGCTGAAGACAGGGTTGAAGCTCAATGTGGCGGCAGCGTGATGGGAGGAGGCAGGATTCAATGCTGAGGCTGCTGGAGGACCAAACCAGTATGCTCCAGTGTATGGTTGAGCTGCAGCAAAGGCAGCTGGAGCACAGACTGCCACTACAGCCCCTGTGTAACCAACCGCCCTCCTCCCCAAGTTCCATAGCCTCCACACCCAGACACCCAAGAACACGGTGAGGGGGCCTCCAGCCAACCAGCCACTCCACCACAGAGGATTGCCCCCAAAAAAGAAGACTGGCATTCAATAAATTTTAAAGTTGTAAACTTTAAAAGTGCTGTGTGGCATTTTCCTTCCCTCCTCCACCACCCCTCCTGGGCTACCTTGGTAGTCATCCCCCTATTTGTGTGATGAATGAATAAAGAATGCATGAATGTGAAGCAACATTGACTTTATTGCCTCTGCAAGCAATGAGTAAAGTGAGGAGAGGAGGGTGGTTAGCTTGCAGAGAAGTAGAGTGAACCAAGGGGCGGGGGGAGAGGGGTTTCATCAAGGAGAAACAAAGAGAACTTTCACACCGTAGCCTGGCCAGTCATGAAACTTGTTTTCAAAGCTTCTCTGATGCGTACCGCGCCCTCCTGTGCTCTTCTAACCGCCCTGGTGTCTGGCTGCGCGTAACCAGCAGCCAGGCGATTTGCCTCAACCTCCCACCCTGCTATAAATGTCTCTCCCTTACTCTCACAGATATTGTGGAGCACACAGCAAGCAGTAATAACAGTGGGAATATTGGTTTTGCTGAGGTCTAAGCGAGTCAGTAAACTGCGCCAGCCTTTAAATGTCCAAATGCACATTCTACCACCATTCTGCACTTGCTCAGCCTGTAGTTGAACAGCTCCTGACTACTGTCCAGGCTGCCTGTGTACAGCTTCATGAGCCATGGCATTAAGGGGTAGGCTGGGTCCCCAAGGATACATATAGGCATTTCAACGTCCCCAACAGTTATTTTCTGGTCTGGGAATAAAGTCCCTTCCTGCAGCTTTTGAAACAGATCAGAGTTCCTGAAGATGCGAGCGTCATGTACCTTTCCCGGCCATCCCACGTTGATGTTGGTGAAGCGTCCCTTGTGATCCACCAGGGCTTGCAGCACTATTGAAAAGTACCCCTTGCAGTTTATGTACTCGCCGGCGTGGTGCTCTGGTGCCAAGATAGGGATATGGGTTCCGTCTATGGCCCCACCACAATTAGGGAATCCCATTGCAGCAAAGCCATCCACTATGACCTGCACATTTCCCAGGGTCACTACCCTTGATATCAGCAGATCTTTGATTGCGTGGGCTACTTGCATCACAGCAGCCCCAACAGTAGACTTGCCCACTCCAAATTGATTCCCAACTGACCGGTAGCTGTCTGGTGTTGCAAGCTTCCACAAGGCTATCGCCACTCGCTTCCCAACTGTGAGGGCTGCTCTCATCTTGGTATTCATGTGCTTCGGGCAGGGGAAAGCAAGTCACAAAGTTCCATGAAAGTGCCCTTACGCATGCGAAAGTTTCACAGCCACTGGGAATCGTCCCAGACCCGCAACACTATGCGGTCCCACCAGTCTGTGCTTGTTTCCTGAGCCCAGAATCAGCATTCCACAGCATAAACCTGCCCCATTAGCACCATGATGCATGCTTTGGCAGGGCCCATGCTTTCAGAGAAATCTGTGTCCATGTCCTGATCACTCACGTGACTGCGCTGATGTCGCCTCCTCGCCCGGTATCGCTTTGCCAGGTTCTGGTGCTGCATATACTGCTGGATAATGCGTGTGGTGTTTAATGTGCTCCTAATTGCCAAAGTGAGCTGAGCGGCCTCCATGCTTTCCTTGGTATGGCTTCCGCACAGAAAAAAGGCGCGGAACGATTGTCTGCCATTGCTCTGACAGAGGGAGGGGTGACTGACGACATGGCTTACAGGGTTGGCTTCAGGGAGCTAAAATCAACAAAGGGGGTGGCTTTACATCAAGGAGTATTTCAGGCAGGACTTCACGGAGGGTTCCAATAAGAAATGGTGCACCTAAGTTATTGTTCTTATTGGAACAAGGAGGTTAGTCTGGCCTCTGATTGATACATGGCTAGATTTACATTGCTGCGCCTTCTCTGTGAGTGACTGCAGTGTGACCTAGAGGAATGAGTCCCCTAGACATGGGAGGGGGGGGGGAAGCAAATGAGTACAAAACAAATCTGGTCTATTTCTTGTTTTGATCCACTCCATCCATCTTTTACATCTTTGGCTGGCAGCAGATGGTGCAGAAGAACTGCATGCCATCCACATCTCATGGCTGCTTGGCAGAAGATGATGCAATAGGACTGCTAGCAATCCGTATTGCCTGCCTGCTCACCATAAGACGGTTCAATAGGACTGACTGCAGGACTAAAGAGAATGACCTGGTCAAGTCACTCCAAATTTAGTCCCTGCGCCCATGTCTGCCCAGGCGCTCCTGGCCAAAGTGGCCAGGAGCACCTCGGACATGACGATGACGGCTACCAGTCATATTGCACCGTCTGCTGCCAGAAGGCAGTGGGTTGCTGCTACTGTGTAGCAATGCAGTACCACGTCTGCCAGCACCCAGGAGACATACGGTGACGGTTACCTGAGCGGGCTCCATGCTTGCCGTGGTATGGCATCTGCACAGGTAACTCAGGAAAAAAGGTGCGAAACGATTGTCTGCCCTTGCTTTCACGGAGGGAGGGAGGGAGGGAGGGAGGGAACGGGGGCCTGACGATATGTACCCAGAACCACCCGCGACAATGTTTTAGCCCCATCAGGCATTGGGATCTCAACCCAGAATTCCAATGGGCACGGAGACTCCGGGAACTGTGGGATAGCTACCCACAGTGCAACACTCCGGAAGTCGACGCTTGCCTTGGTACTGTGGAAGCACTCCGCCGAGTTAATGCACTTAATGCACTTAGAGCATTTTCTGTGGGGACACACACACTCGAATATATAAAACCGATTTCTAAAAAAATGACTCCTATAAATTCGACCTTATTCCGTAGTGTAGACATACCCTTAGTTTATCTGGGCCTAGAGCAAGAGGGCTTTATCAACACTCATGGTCTGCCACCCTCCCGAGTTACCTAGTGTAGTGCCTAGTGTCACCAACAGAACCTTCCTAGGGCTACCTTTACACCAGATATAAATACAAATCAATGGAAGGAAGTCTGTTTACACTTGTAGTTTCAGCTCTTCATTCTCAGTGCCCTTCTGGCATCATTGTGGTCTAAACCAGTTGCAAATGTAAGCCTTCTGCCACGCCACGTTGATAGCAGCAAGGGCCAGGTTCAGTACATAGGGGTTCCCTCTCAACAACACAATGCAAAACTGGCTCAAGCCCCACCCAGTGGGCTGGGAAAATCTTACACAAACCTCTGGGTGCCTCAGAGGCAATAATTCCCCTCTCACAAGCACAGAGTCTCGGTGTAGCAGAAAATCTTTAACAACATGAGGTAAACAACATCAGCATTAAATTGGGAAAACATCACAACTAGGGTTCATAAACCAAACCATGAGCAAAGACCCACCCCAGCAAATTGGGCTGTGTCCTTTCCTTTGGGTTCTTGAGTCCAGCAACCCAAAAATCACCCAAAGTCCCAAAAGTCCAACAACCCAAAAGTCTCTGTCCCTGGTCAGTGTAGCCCCAGAGTTCAAAAGTTTATCTGCAGAGTTTTACCTCTCAGCCTGGGTGGAAATGTGTGTGTGGGGGCTGTTAAGGGGCATTTTACATGGTCCGAGGCCGACTGCCCTGCCTCTCCATAGGGTTCTGCTGCAGCCTTCACCGTGAGCCACTCCGCTCTCCCAGCTGTCCCACAAGCTGCTCTGCTCCACCAGCCATCCCGCAAGCCACTCCACTCCACCAGCTGTCCCACAAACTGCTCCACTCTGCTCCACTCCACCAGCCGTCCCGTGAACTGCTCTGCTCCGCCAGCCACAATATATCTTCAGGTCCCCCCACTACTTTACACAGCACTCAGTAATTTCAGCTCTTAATGATTTTAGCTCATAGTAAGGGAGCGTCAATGCTGGTGCACCATTGGCCCAAAGTGAATTCAGCTCAGCAGCCTGTAACTAGACTCCTAATGGAACCAAAATTAGCTCTGATATTCCACAGTGGGGGGAGGGGGGGAAGGAGGAGGAGGTGGTTGGTGTTTCAGGCCCACACCACCTAGTACAAATGCCTATCCCTAGCCTCTCTCAATTCATTGGGTTTTGGAACCCATGTCCCTTGTCTAGCAAGTGCGACTTAGTTGGTGGCGAGTCCACCTGTCATAAAACAGTTTCACTGTCCTTGATTCACATAATCAGGGTGTAACAATGCTGGTTCTGGTGGGATCCAACTGAGAGTGCCAATTCAGGACAAAATGCTTAAAGTAGGGCAGTTGCAGCCCAAGGCTGGGGTTTCTGTGCACATCAAGGCAAACCAAACCAGCCAGCTAGAGAGAACTTTGGTCTCAGCCCACTGGCTAACCACAAGTCACACAAGCAATTCCCTTAGACACTCCAGTTTCCCAGTATCACCACCAGTGCCACTTGTTATGGGGACAAATGGTTATGAAAACCAATACCCCAGTAAAAGAAAAGAGGTTCTCTCAATCCCAAAGGACCAAGCTCCAGACCCAGGTCAATTTCCAAATCAGATCTTACCCACAAATCACACTATTGCCAATGCTGTAGAATCTAAAATCTAAAGGTTTATTCATAAAAGACAAAAGATATAGATGAGAGCTAGAATTGATTAAATGGAATCAATTACATACAGTAATGGCAAAGTTCTTGGTTCAGGCTTGCAGCAGTGATAGAATAAACTGCAGGTTCAAAGCAAGTCTCTGGATGGGTCTTTCAGTCCTGGGTTCAAAGTTTCAGTGTAGCAAAGTTCCTCCAGAGGTATGAAGCAGGACTGAAGACAAGATGGAGGCGCTGCGGAAGCTTTTTATAGTCTCTTGCCATGTGGTCTTTCTTTCTTTGTTCCAAAGACAAGCTGTCCATCACATGGCATGGAAAAACCTCAGAATTCTGTCCATAGGCATGTCCCTGCATACCTTGCTGAGTCCCAAGGCATGTCTGCCTTCTCTCAATGGGTCAATTGTATACCTGATGACACCAACTTGTCTGGGGTGTCACCCAGAAGCATAGCACAAGTTTGAACTACAGACAGTATAGAGCCAGTACTTATAACTTTAAATTCAAAAATGATACATGCTTATAGATAGCATAATCATAACCAGCAAACCATAACCTTGTCTTGGGCACCTTGTTTGACCCCCCTTTATACAAGATTTGGTGCCACTACAGGACCTTGGTTGCAACAATGTTCTATATGGTCCCAGTTCAAGTCAATAACATCACACAGGGTAACAACACTTTATTCTTCCTGCCCCAATAATAGAGAAACTGGGGATCCCACAGCAGCCAAAGTGACCATTTGGGCTGCTGTGGGCTCAGGCTAGGCGGGGTGGGTGTGCCTATGCAAACAAGATCAGCTCCCTGAAGTTCTTTTCCTCAACTTGTCACAATTCACCACCAGATGTCAGGGTAGAGCTCATCCTGACTCTGCCTGCACAAAGAAATGCTTTCCACTGAATGGTTTCAGAGTAACAGCCCCGTTAGTCTGTATTCGCAAAAAGAAAAGGAGTACTTGTGGCACCTTAGAGACTAACCAATTTATTTGAGCATTAGCTTTCGTGAGCTACAGCTCACTTCATCAGATGCATACTGTGGAAAACGCTTATGCTCAAATAAATTGGTTAGTCTCTAAGGTGCGAGTAGTACGCCTTTTTTAAAAGAAATGCTTGGTTTCTCACATCCTGGTGATGAAGATTCAGTAGTTTGTAACCAAATGTGAGCGCTTAGATGTGTTTCAATCCATGGACAATGCCATTGCTTACTGTGATGGGGGCAGGACCATGGTTTTGATACTAGATAGCCAAAGAAGAGGTTAGCTGATTTTAGATTTTTAACTAATAAACACTGATAATAAAAACTCCCCATCAGAAAAAAAAAAAAAAAGAAAAAGAAATTGGTGTTTAGTCAATCAACACTGGCCAGACACCAGTTACTCAATTTGTGTTCCTTTCACCCCTTTCCCAGTGCAGTATGATTATATAGGCAATGTCCCTGCACCCCGGCTTGTATATAAGGGCTTGTCCACATAGAGTTGGAATGCAGATATGGGGGCTATGATTTCTAAAGCGCACTAATGTGTTGTGCCTGATTCTCCTGGTGTTGTGCATTAACATGCACACTAAAGAGTGCTTAACTGTAGTGCTGTTTGACACAGTACGTTAATGTGCCTTCGGGAACAATGCACTACATGCTAAACCAGGGCTTCAATAACAAGGATACAAAGCTTAAACTAATCTGTAAATGTTTTTTAAATATATATATAATAAAAATTAGCATAGATCCTACTTAGACAAGAATTTTGGGCAGTACCCAAACCGCCTTCCCATTACAGTGTCAAAGTGAGAGAAACTTGCCATTTCTGAACATCTACATAGCATTCAAAAATTGCTAAAAGTAACTTCCCCCAAATAAAATTAATGAATCCTGAAAAACAGAAGCCCTAGTTCTATGTTATGTCTGAATTTGCCAATTGGGGAGCACAGTATGACTGCCTTGGCATCTCTTAGGATATGTCTACACTGCAGCTAGTAGCAAACCTCCTAGCCCAGGTGGCCAGATCTGCTGGAGCTAGGGTGTTAAAAATAGCGGAGTGGATGTTGCAACATGGGCAGCATATCAGGCTAGTGACCCCCCCCATGTTTATATACTGCCCCCAGTTGCTATAGTCTCTGTGGTGCCAGTCCTTGACTAGCGCATGGGAAGACTGGTAAAGAGTTCAAACACCACAAGACAGATTAAATTAACCCCAGAAGGTCTATTTCCAAGGGCAGGAGCCCCTGACCTGGTGCAGGTATCCCTATCCTACAAACATATATGATGGCATCATGCTGAAAAGTGCAGGATACTGACAAGCATATGCCCTGTGGGGTCAACCAATGATGCACTCCCTTTTTTAATGGGCAATGCTACCACAGACTTGACCACCTTCCCCTCAGCCAAATCTGGACAGATATTTACCTGCCCCCAGATCCAGCTCAGCACTCTGTTTATCTTAGATTTGCTATGGCCCAACTTGCCTTAGGCCTTGAAGTAGAGGAAGCTGCTTTCTTTGCAGTGTCATGTGCCCAAAGAAGTGACCGTGCTGTGAGGATGAAAGCTTCTTTCAGCCCCCTGCCAATTTCAGAAGACAACCAGTGGAGAGATGGTTTCTCTCTTGATGCTTTTTCTTGTCTAGCTGGCCTGGTTGGTGGATGGGACACACACAACCCGTTGAATAAGAACTCCGGTTGTGCCACCAGCATGATACTCAGAGCACCAATCCAGGTGTCTTGCCAGCTTGGTTCCACCGTACAACAGCAGTGGCTGGAACAGTGTATTTGCTTTGCTTCTGGCAGAGGCTGCTATTTGTTAGACAGATTATTCTTGTAATAATCTGAACACCACTCAGCGTCACCAGGGTATGCGAGGAATGCGGAGGGAAAAGGGCACCTCCTTGGTAAGAGGCCTCGAGCAGGGAGATTGCATCTGAACAGAGAAACCTGTTTGATCTTCCCCTGAAGGGCAAGACACACCCACATCTCCTCCTCAGAACAAGGCTTGGCTTTCGGAAGCCAGTCCTAGCAGGTAACCCACTGCAGCTGCTGGGGAGTGTGAAGAAGAGACCTGCAGGAAGCTGGGGGAGACAGCTCCAGCCACTTCACACACCATTCTCAAATTCACCTTTGGGGGACACCTGAGCTGAAGAACTGCTACAGGTAGGGCCAGTCATGCTTCTTGGGACATCTGGAGCGAGAGAGAGCCTCTGTCTTTCTGTTCTCCTTTTCTCTCCCACGCTCACTGTAAGAAAAGGCTGTCTGTTTATAATCTGCCAGTGCTGGGATCCAGCCAAAGGCTTTTGCTCTAAGCAGAGGTGGGCCTCAATCAAAATCCCAGCTCCCAGCATGCTGTGGACCATGCAGGGCCTGTGTCTGAAATCCCTCTATAATGGGCTGAAGTAGCCTGGGTCCGAGTGCTGTTGGGATACCAGAGTGCTGTGTGCTGTATAAGAACCTGAGTGGACCAGAATGTTTGGAGGGGGTCAGATCCAGATCTGGTCTTTGTGGCTTGGGCTCAGGTCAGGTCTAATGCATATCCATTTACCTCTCAGCTTTGTCTGACTGCTGCATTCCTTCCCACCAACCTCTCTAAAGCCACTGTTTTACCTAAGATAATTATATACTGAGTAAAAACTGGTCTCCCCTTTGTATGTATTAACTTGATGGGCTGGAGAGAGAGAGCGAGTGTATATATGTGGTGATGGAGGGCGAGGAGGTGGTGTTCTTATGAAACTTCTGGCAGACCCTTTTCTCCTGCAGAGGTTTATTTGCTTATCTCTGAATTAGTATGTAAATTAATGCTCTTGGAAGTGACTGACAGTACTGGTAGGGCTGACCTCGTGTAGGCAGGCACCTCCCTCAACCCCAACTTCTCCACTGCACCTCAAATCCTGTTACATCCTTTTCACCCCACCTGCTGGTCTAGTTCTAGGTCTCTGCCTAACAGAGACTTGGCCATCACAGCAAGTGATGTGGTGGCTAACAAATGTGATGTAGCCCCCACCCAGCTCATTTAACTTGTGAGCCAAGGCAGTATGCAGACCCAGCTCCCCAAAGGCAAAAGACTCCTGAGTAGAACTGCTCAGGATTATTATTTTATTTTTTATGCCTGCAAAACAGCTGTAAATGAAATTTAAGCTTGTCAAATGTGTCCTCAAATTTAAAAAAACAAAACAAAAAAAATTCCATTTTGTTAAAAAGAGAGCTGTTTTCCATTGCAAAAGTTGAACATTTTCAGTTGAAAATAGAACTGTTCATGATGCTTCCTTGATGAGATGGCTGTAATGTGCACGTAAGGCTTGGCTGAGCCCATGACAGTAGGAAAAATGGTATCCTTACTTTTCTTTTTTTATATTGCAGTCAAGGCTCAAGCTGAAGTATATGTGGGTATGGAGATCATTGCTCTCCTTTTTAAAATAAAGGAAGTACTTTAATAATAGTTAATTACTTGTAATTATAATAATTAAATGGCAGGCACAGTGTGGTGAAATGTGCTTTAGAAATGTGTATCGTGATAATAGTAAGCTCACTGGATAGGGGACTGTCAATTTCTGTTTGTATAGTACAATGGGGTCCCAGTCCGGTTAGTGACCCCAGATGCTATTGATATATTACAGATGCGGAGAGGGGAGAGAGAGGGGTCAAGGAAACGTTTCCCTTGTTAACGGTTTAACTCTGTGATTGTCAACAACAAAAATGACAGAACTTGTAGCACCCATGTCTTGGAAGAGTTCTTACGTTGGGATTTTGTTATAATACAAAACACTGACTGGCGCTCAGAAGGCAGTTCTGTGCAAGCCTTTGTCTGCTCTGGGTTGATCCTGAGATGCTGACGCCATAGAACTTCATATAGATTTGCCACCCTGGCTCATCCCAAGTCTGGGATTGTGTCTCTGGCACTGACAAGATCAGGGACTAGCAAAACCTGTAAATGCCTCAAGCCAGCTGAGCATCAGTTTGGTTGCAAGCATGGGTACTGCACAGACAGGCAGGGCAGTCTTCACCCCCACACCCTGTTTTACCCATGTGTCTCAACCCTGACCTGTAGAGCCCACCCCCACCCCGGCTGAGACGGAAGTTAATTTGTGGGACCCATTCCTCCCTTAGCTCTTCTGCTGCAGCAGCCCATGATGGTGGGCTTTGTGATGTGAACGTCTGTTCACAAGCGACTGAACTAAGTCCTCAAACTCATTTCATTCCATTTCTCTCTTGCCCTGAGCTGGATCTGAAAGGGTGCTGAAGAGGTGAAAGGTTCCATCTTCCATTGCCAGTCTCTGAAACCAGCTAAACAAATCACTTACAAAAATTAAACTGAATCCTGATTGCTGCAGCAACCAGGACCAGAAGAAGGGCTGAAAAGGCTCTTTGCCTTCAGACTAACACACCCTGTAGGTTAAAATCTAAACAACAGTTTTCAAACCACCGTTTTATTTAATGGCATGGAATTGTATTTATTCACAAGGCAGGGATCTCCAGCATTAATGTTTTCAGCATAGGGGAAAGTGCTGGAAGGAGGTCACCAATGGGGGATGGACTCCCAGGTGTTGAGGAACAAGTTAGAGGACTGAACTAAGTAGCAAGTGTTCAGTTTGGTCAAGGTAGCCAGTGCTAACACTGATTGGGTAACACATTAGCTATTGGAGATAGGTAAGGTTGCCAACTTTCTAATCGCACAAAACTGAACACCCTAGCCCCACCCCTTCCCTGAAGCCCTGCCCCCTTCCCTGCCCCTTCTCCGAGCCCCACCAACCCTGCTCACTACATTTCCCTCCCTTGGTGGCTCGCTCTCCCCCACCCTCATTCACTTTCACTGAGCTCCGGCAGAAGGTTGGGGTGTGGGAGGGGGCTGGGGGTTGGGGCATGGGCTTACTTCCAGCGGCTCCTGGTCAGTGGCGCAGCAGGGGTGCTAAGGCAGGCTTCCTGCCTGTCCTGGCATCAAGGACTGGGCTGTGCCCCAGAAGTGGCCAGCAGCAGGTCTGGCTCCTAGGCGGAGGCACACACCTGGCTCTGCATGCTGCTCTTGTCTGCAGACACCGCCCAGCCAATGGGAGTATGGAGCCAGTGCTTGGGGCAGTGCGCAGAACTCTGTGGCCCCCCTGCCTAGGAGCCAGACCTGTTGGCCACTTTTGGGGCACAGCGCGGTGTCAGAAAAGGTAGGGACTAGCCTGCCTTAGCCCTGCAGCACAGCAACCGGACTTTTAATGGCTTGGTCAGCGGAGCTGACCGGAGCCACCAGGGTCCATTTTTAACCAGGTGTTCTGGTCAAAACCGAACACCTGGTCACCCTAGAAGGTAGGCCAACCAAAGGCTTTGGATCTCACTGCCAATGATTTCAACAGGACCTGCAAGTGCTCAGCACCTCTAGAAATCAAGCCACTTATTTAGGCTTTAGCTGCCTAACTTTAGCTGCCTAACTGAATTTGAAGAATGTGGTCTCAGCCCCAGGTCTCAAAGGTACCCAACCCCTCCTGATTTCAATGGGAATACCTTTGGGGATCTGGGCCTCAGTGCCCATGGCCACTTGTTTAAATGGGATCCTAATTTTAACACCAGGATGCCTTAAATAGAACATTCATATTCCATGCTTGGCTGTTCACAGTAGAGACTGGCACACTTTGGATGGTGTGTCCATAATAACTTACCTGAGTAAATGCCCATTTTACATGTTGTGGCAGATCTCCGACCTCGTCCACTTGCGTCCCGTGCTTCCAGGTGGTTTATGCTAGCTTCAGAGGCTCACTGCAACCCTCCACATAGCCCTTCTCTCTCTAGGGCCAGGGATACAGTCTACAAAGCCGTTTTCATCATAAGCCAGCAATGGAGGTTGCTGAGAGAATTCCCACAGTCTCTGTTGTTCCTACGGCCTCATGCCAAAACAGTTTAGCCTCCTGTCCAGACAGGGGCCTGTTTTCCCCTTCCAGGAGGTGTTTCGGTAGTGGTGGGTTGGGGGGAACCTGCCAGCAAGAATCCCCCCCAGCCCTGCTCTTGGCACCACTCATCATCGCAACATTGAACATACGGGGCTGTAGGATGGGTCTCCGCAGGTCCCAGGTGCTCTCTTTCCTTCGGGGGGGGGGGGTACTCTGTGGTTTTCCTGCAGGAGACCCATACGGATTCGGCCGCTGAAGACAGCTGGCGGCTGGACTGGGGGGACAGGGTTTACTTTAGCCATCTCTCAGTTCGTACGGCTGGAGTGGTGACCCTGTTCTCCCCCGACCTACGGTCCAAGGTACTGGGGGTCATTGAGGCTGTGCTGGGCTGCCTGCTGCACCTCCGGGTCCGTATGTAGGGGCTTGTGGTCAACCTCGTTAACGTCTATTCCCTGACATCGGGCCCGGAGCGGCTACAACTCCACCAGCAGGCATCTGCCTTCCTCGGCACCTTGGATCCTCACGAGTGCCTGGTCCTGGGCGGGGACTTTAACACCACCCTTGAGGAGCGGGACCGCTCAGGGACCGAGCAGTGCCCGGCTGCCGTGGATGTCCTCCAGGAGATAGTCGAACACCACTCCCTGGTGGACGTTTGGCATGACCACCACCTGGATGACATTTCAATGTTCACCTTTGTCCTGGTGGAGGCCCATTGGTTGCGCCACTCCCAGTTGGACCACATCTATTTATCACATTTCCACCTTTCACGGGCCCACTCCTCCAGCATCCAGCCGGCCCCATTCTCTGATCATCATCTAGCCATCGTGACGGCCTCTCTCTGCGTGGAGAGGCTGGGGCCGGCCTAATGGCATTTCAACAACAGCTTGTTGGAGGATGTGGGCTTTGTGGCATCCTTCCGGGAGTTCTGGCTGCCATGGCGAGGGCAGCGGCATGCCTTTCCCTTGGTGTGGCGGTGGTGGGACCTGGGGAAGGTGCGCATCTGGCTCCTCTGCTGTGACTACACCCAGGGTGCCAGCTGACGGAGGGATGTAGCGATAGAGCAGTTAGAATGGGAGGTCTTGGAGCTGGAGAGGCATCTGGCGGCCAGCCCCGAGGATCTGCCCCTCTGTGGAGCGTGCCGGGAGAAGCAGGAGGAGCTCCGGGCCCTCAAAGATCGGCCTGAGGCGCCTTTGTTCGATCCTGCATCCATCTCCTTTGGGAGATGGATCGTGGCTCCCGCTTCTTCTAAGCCCTGGAGTAAAGGAGGGAGGCGAAGCACCATGTCACTTGCCTTCTGGCAGAGGACAGCACCCCCATCACGGATCCGGTGGAGGTGTGCAGGAGGGCGAGAACCTTCTATGCAAGCCTTTTCTCCCTGCATCCAACTGATCCTAACGCTTGCAGAGTGCTCTGGGAGGAGCTCCCTGCTGTTAGTGTCGGCGACCGAGACTGGCTAGAGCTGCCTCTCACTCTGGCTGAGTTCTTGGAAGCCCTCCGCCGCATGCCCACCAATAAATCTCCGGGCATGGACGGGCTGACCATGAAGTTCTACCGCGTGTTCTGGGACATTCTTGGCCCAGACCTAGTCACCATTTTGGCCGAGTCTTTGCAGAGCAGGGTCCTCCCTCTTTCATGCAGGTGAGCTGTGCTCGCCTTATTGCTGAAGAAGGGTTACCTCTGTGATTTACGAAATTGGTGTCCCATCTTGCTCCTCAGCATGGACTACAAAGTCATAGCAAAAGCCATCTGGCTGTGGCTAGGTTCCGTGCTGGCGGACGTGGTCCACCCAGACCAGACCTACACTGTCCCGGGCTGCAGCATCCTTGACAACCTATATCTGGTCCAGGACCTCTTGGAACTCGGGTGTAGGGGTGGTCTGTTGTTCGCCCTCTTGTTCTTGGATCAGGAGAAGGCGTTCGACAGGGTGGACCAAAGGTATCTCCTGAGCACTCTGCGAGTGTTTGGCTTCGGACCCAGTTTGTGGGTTTTCTCCGGGTGCCGTATGCCTCCGCAGAGTGTTTGGTCAGGCTCAACTGGACCCTGACCGAATTGGTCAGCTTTGGGTAAGGAGTACAGCAGCGGTGCCCCCTCTCAGGCCAGCTGTACGCTCTGATGATCGAGCCCTTCCTCTGTCTTCTCCGCAGGAGGTCAACAGGGTTGGTGCTGTGGGAGCCGGAGCTGCGGCTGGTCCTGTCGGCATACGCTGATGATGTGCTCCTCATGGTCCAGGACCCGGACGACTTGGCGCGGGTGGAGGCTTGCCAGGCCATCTATTCGGCAGCCTCCTCTGGCCAGGTCAACTGGGTTAAGAGCTCTGACCTGGTGTGTTAGGGGGCTTATTCCTTCACCCACTTACTTCCCTGGTCCTTCTCTCATGAACAGAGAGCAACAATACCCGAAGTCCAAAGGTGCAAACAATTCGATGTTTATTGGGGTGAACTTCCAGCAAGCATGATTCCAGTTTCCTTCCTTAGTATCCTCCTTCCCAGCTCTGACACCACAGAGCCTTACACCTGTGTCCCTGTTCCCATTCCTACCCTTAGCCAAACATGATTCCAACTTCCTTACTCCCATTCCCATTTCCCCCTTTAGCAAAACATGATTCCAATTTTCTTACCCCCATTCCCTGTTCCCATCTCCCCCTTTAGCAAAAAATGATTCCAATTTTCTTACCCCCATTCCCTGTTCCCATCTCACACACCCACATGCCCACCCCCACCCACACCCACTCACTTCCTCATTGACTACAGATTATATAGTAAAACTTGAGTTCTGCTTAGCTATACCTTAACCAATCATTTTCCTGAAATTTAACTAACCAATCCTAACATATTGTAACATGATTATGTAACCAATTATATCCCACCACCTTAATTAGTTTACACCCAGCAAAATTAATTATACAGCAGACAGGAACAATCACAGAACCAGACAGAGATTATACAGACAAACAACAGGAAAGTGGGAACTATAATGACAAGACAATACAGAAGTGAGGATTTCACATCCCAGCTATTGATAAGTGAGTTCCTGCCAGACAGGATGCCATCAAACCAAGCTTTCCTCCAAATTTTCTAGGCACCTCCCCCTCTCTGGAGGTGACAGGAATACAATCCTGTCCTGATAGTGCCTAACAGCCCAATAGCACCTTATTTCAAAGTGACTAGTTTGGAATGTGAGGATGTGACCGTTCGCTTCCCAGCTTATGGCTGCCTCTGCTGCTTAGCCAAAGGCCTTAGCCTAAGAACAGGGCCACAAATTGTCACAGTAAGAGAAGGCCCTTACACTGGCAGACAGTGGTTTTGATTCTTTCTTTTATACCTCTGGAACTAGCCAAGTGATAAGAATACACCTAAATTCTTAAAGTACAGGCCTTTGCAGACAGGCCTGAATATCTATATCCTAACACTCCACCGCTTTTTTTTCTTTTTCTTTTGGGATCCTCCTGCCCAGGTATCCCTGGAAAAGCATAGGACATATGGCGACACATTTCCTGATAGGGCCAGGCATCAAGGTGGAAGGTGTCGATATTCCATTTGTCCCACTGCCCCTTGTGTAGTATAGTGCCCTGCACCTTCTCTCGCACGGGCATACCACACC
Source organism: Caretta caretta (assembly GCF_965140235.1). NCBI lineage: Eukaryota > Metazoa > Chordata > Testudines > Cheloniidae > Caretta > Caretta caretta. Next base: position 56,948,445 of record NC_134214.1, read on the forward strand.
TATTCCAATTAGTGTTCCAGACTTCCCATTATAGCAGGCCTGAGAAGGTTGGGTCCGGGTTGTCTAGTACACTGTAGGGTTTGGAGGGCTTACTACATTACTTATAGGTTATCTCCCTATGCAACGTAACACAAGTACAGTTAACAATACAAAATCCACAGCAACACCGAGTCCTGACCACTGCAGTATGGTCCAACATCCGAGACACCCCCAAAACACTGCCTCTCCTCCTTCGATGGGGTCACGATCTTATGTGTCCAGTTGCTGGCAGTTGCAACAAGCTGCCCCTGCAGGTTTTGCTTGCTTTTGTCCATATCATAAGTCCATTGAATGTTCACAGAGAAATGGGATATTGTCCAAACCAGCTTGCCCACTTGGTATGGAATCAGGCAGTAAGCCCTGGTTTGATTATTCACAGCAATAAGATTCACAGATCCTTTTGTGCACCAAAGTCCAGATAGCAGCATGTGAATGTGTGTAGTTTGGTTATGGGCTGGTATAATTGTGCCCCCAGTAATATGTACATTCCCAGCAAAACACCTTATACACAGTACACCCAATTGTCCACCCCTTGCATAGGCCATTGATCCTGCTCCTCCATAGTCATAGGAGCGGGGCACATCCAAACATCTTCTATTGATTTACACTATTTTACACACCCCTCCATTGATTCCCAGTGAGCCCCTCCCCTTTTCATTATTTCCATAGGGCTTGTGGGGGCCACCTTAGCTGCCATTCCATTTCCAGGTACCACGGTAGCTATTACACAGGTGCTGGCCTCCTAGTTGAGAATTTGCATTCCCATACACATCTTCCCCCCCAAGGCCAGCCTTTGGAAGCCATCCCCCACCCACATCATGAGGTTTTCTGTTCATTAAAACACAGCAATGCTAGCAACAAGACAAACACCACAGACAAACAACACAAAACATAGATCCATGGTATTCTGGGTTATTTTTCCCGCTGGCGCCAGCTTGCTTGTAGAGTGTCTGCAAAACAAAAGAAACAATTTCCTTCCCCATGGTGGGGACAGATTATTGCTTAATAATAATACCACTTTCTTTTACAAATGTCCTTGCTACTTGCAGGAAAAACAGAAGAATTACCTCCAACTGTCCTTATTTTGTTCTATAGTCAGGCTAGTGAATTACCTCACTCACTGGTCATTTATGAAATTCATGAGATGGTGTACCTCAGTTTCCCCTCTTGTACAACAGACCAAGTTTGCAATAGTTTCTCTGCTGTACCAAGCTTTAAGTTTATTCTCAGGTAATAGCTGAGACACAGCTTCAGATTTTAGCACTGTACACACACACACACACACACACACACACACACACACACACACACACACACACCCCCCTTAAGGTTAACCTGTCCCCCTTATTTTCAGGCTTGACTTGTTTTTTTTCACCTCCCTTTCCTGGAGGGCCATAATCTGAGTCTTCTAGTAGCTTGTTTGCTGACCGGATGTATTCATTATTTGCAGCTCCTTTGTGCCCATCAGCTAGGTAATTTGCATTTACACACAGAGGCTTACTAGCTTGCTTCTGGATCCAAAGCTGTTAGCAGCTCAGACACTGTCTTAAAAGGGAAGCATTTTACTTCCACCAGAGTTCTGATTACTTTCCACTTTCATCTCCTGCTCCAAAACACAGCGATCTGAAAAAGAAAGCACAACCTATTGTGGCTCCTTTTGGAGCCCTATTAGGATTTTAATGAAGTACCATGTTTTATTTGCATTTCTTTTACTCCTTTTCCAATATACACTGCACATGTCCTGGGAAAATGCAAATTCCTTCCGTATAGTTTAACCTCCATAACATCATATTAGCCAAATTAATTTTACACAAGGTATAACTGCCTCCCCCATGCCTACAGAGTTTTCATGCACACCCACCAAAGCAACAATCTAATCCCCCAGAGCCATCCCAAGGCTCAGTGTTCCCATCATTCCTCCCCTTTTCCTTTTCTTTTACCTGTGCACACACACACAAAATTCTGTTTTGCCTAATATCCCTTGCACTGTGATTACTCTTTTTTACACAACTGTACCCCAATTACACTTCCATCTTGTACAACTAGACACAACCAGGGGCAGCCAAGTTAAGTTCCAAAAGAAACCTCTTCCATCCTTTAGTGATTTTGATTACATTACCCAATAGTCAAATAATTTTGCTCAGATTCTCTCTCTGCCTGCTGCCTGCAGCAGTCCCTTATAGACCATTTCTGTGGGAAAAGGGCCCATTTTCCCTCAGAATAGCTATAAAGGCTTCTGGGGACAGAAGCGTAGTGGTGGTAGTAGCCACTCTACCTGACCCCCTTGGATAATTTAATTACCAAGCTTCCATCCAATGTGACTGCACAGAGTTGCACATACAGTTACATGTATATAACTGGGTTTTATCATTAAACAAAAACTTCTTTCTTTACATCTCACATAAGTATCCAAAGTACCCTCCATTAAAACTTCAGAAAAACAAAAGAGTGTGGAAAGGCAGGTTGCACTTTGAAACTTTTTTTTTTTCTCCACTCCCCCAGGACCAAGTCTCAGATCCAGTCTCTAAAGGTGGTCTGTTAACTCTGCTTTTGACCTTAAACCCTTTTGTGCCAAATCATCTTTAACTACCCCTAAATAATTTACAACCCTTCAGCAGCCCTTGCTGAAGCAGCACCAAACTTGAAAGATTACTGGCAGCTTCCCATAATGCTGCCCTTACTTCAAACCTCTCACAAGCAGACTGAAGTGCCTCCTTTCCCTGGAAGGCATTCAGTCCCCATGGGCAGGGACCTTCTTCCACTACCCATGTACCAAGGAGGGTGGGCTCCTCAGCCACCCCCCATCCCTCTGGGTCCCCTAACACTTCCTCCATTTCCTTTTTAATCTCATCCCAGGTTGACCCCTGTACCTGGTATGGGCCCTGGTTCTCCCTTATCCATTTATCCAAAAAATCCTTTATCCTGGCTTGCCAGAACCCGCAACTACCATCACGAGAGTTCGCGATACCCCCTCCAAGCAGCTGCGTGGACTGTTGGGGAGAGGGACTTACAGGCTGCCACTCACCTATCCAATGCGATGCATCCGAGTTAGTCACGGCACCAAGATGTTAGGGGGCTTATTCCTTCACCCACTTACTTCCCTGGTCCTTCTCTCATGAACAGAGAGCAACAATACCCGAAGTCCAAAGGTGCAAACAATTCGATGTTTATTGGGGTGAACTTCCAGCAAGCATGATTCCAGTTTCCTTCCTTAGTATCCTCCTTCCCAGCTCTGACACCACAGAGCCTTACACCTGTGTCCCTGTTCCCATTCCTACCCTTAGCCAAACATGATTCCAACTTCCTTACTCCCATTCCCATTTCCCCCTTTAGCAAAATATGATTCCAATTTTCTTACCCCCATTCCCTGTTCCCATCTCCCCCTTTAGCAAAACATGATTCCAATTTTCTTACCCCCATTCCCTGTTCCCATCTCACACACCCACATGCCCACCCCCACCCACACCCACTCACTTCCTCATTGACTACAGATTATATAGTAAAACTTGAGTTCTGCTTAGCTATACCTTAACCAATCATTTTCCTGAAATTTAACTAACCAATCCTAACATATTGTAACATGATTATGTAATCAATTATATCCCACCACCTTAATTAGTTTACACCCAGCAAAATTAATTATACAGCAGACAGGAACAATCACAGAACCAGACAGAGATTATACAGACAAACAACAGGAAAGTGGGAACTATAATGACAAGATAATACAGAAGTGAGGATTTCACATCCCAGCTATTGATAAGTGAGTTCCTGCCAGACAGGATGCCATCAAACCAAGCTTTCCTCCAAATTTTCTAGGCACCTCCCCCTCTCTGGAGGTGACAGGAATACAATCCTGTCCTGATAGTGCCTAACAGCCCAATAGCACCTTATTTCAAAGTGACTGGTTTGGAATGTGAGGATGTGACCGTTCGCTTCCCAGCTTATGGCTGCCTCTGCTGCTTAGCCAAAGGCCTTAGCCTAAGAACAGGGCCACAAACTGTCACAGTAAGAGAAGGCCCTTACACTGGCAGACAGTGGTTTTGATTCTTTCTTTTATACCTCTGGAACTAGCCAAGTGATAAGAATACACCTAAATTCTTAAAGTACAGGCCTTTGCAGACAGGCCTGAATATCTATATCCTAACACGGTGGTCGGGGACGGCTGGCAGGTGAGCTCCCTCCCACCTGCGCTTCAGGCCATGCAGTGGAGCGTGGTTCTGCTGCTCTATCTCGGTGTTTACCTTTCTGCCACGCATCCCTCTCCGCCAGAGAACTGGCACTATTTAGAGGGAAGGGTGGTAGAGTGGCTCCGGAAATGGACAGGACTACTCCGTGCCTCTCCCTTCGAGGGAGAGTGCTGGTGCTTAATCAGCTAGTCCTGTCCTTGCTCTGGTACCGGCTCAACACCCTGGTCCCAGCCCTGGGTTTCCTGGCTAACCTCCAGACATTGATTCTGGAGTTCTTTTGGTCAGGACTGCACTGGGTCCTTGCAGGGGTTCTCCACCTACCCCTGGAGGGGGGAGGGCAGGGCCTGCACACTCAGGTCCATGTCTTCCGCCTCCAGGCCCTGCAGAGGCTTCTTTATGGTACAGGTAGTCTGGCATGGAGCATACTAGTGCACACCTTCCTGCGCCATTTCCGAGGGCTCCGATACGACCAGCAGCTCCTTTATCTCCATCCGAGAGGTCTTCTGCAAGACCTCTCCGGGCTGCCAGTCTTCTACCGGGACCTCCTCCGGACCTGGACACTGCTTTCAACGACCAGGTCCATGGCGGCCACCGAGGGGGCAGATCTCCTCCCGGAGCCCCTGCTACACAACCCCCAGCTCCGCGTGCAGGTGGTGGAGTCCCCCTCGGTGCACCAGAGGTTGGTCTTGGCAGAAGTCACAAGAGTCGGAGACCTCCTGGACTACGACTGGGGAGATTGGCTGGATCCCCTGACGCTTGGTCAGTGCATGGGCCTCTCCAGACCTCGTACTCCCCGGCGCATACTTCAGGAGGTGAGGGCCACTTTGCCGCCTGCTGCTTGCGTTTACCTCGACCGGGTCCTGCACAAGGGTGCGCCCCGCCCACCCTCCACCCCAGGCCCACCGGACCTTTTCATTGGGCCCCTGCCCCGTGGACCCAGCCGACCACCTCACCCGTCACTGTGAGCCGGCTGCACGAGCTGCAGCTGGTGTGCTTCCAAACCGCGCCAAGGAAACATCTATACACTTTCGTGCTCCACACCCTACACATCCTTACCCTCGCGTCCCACCCCGATACAAAATGGCGGGACCTCCTGCCACCTCTGGAGCATGAGGAGCCCCAGTGGGCCAGCCTATACTCCACCTTGGTCCCGAGGCCCACTGGGGATATCAGTTGGCGGCTCCTTTATGGAGCCGTGAGCACGGGCGTGTACTTGGCATGGTTCACCCCACCCAACACCTGCCCCTTTTGGGTGTGAGAGAAACCCTGGCACACATATACTTGGAGTGTGCCAGGCTGCAGCCCCCTATTCTGGCTCCTCAGAAATATTTTGTTACGCTTTTGGTTGCACTCTTCCCCTCACCTTCTTATTCATGCACTCCCTATCCGTAGCCCCACAAAGTTGCGGGACCTCCTGGTCAGCCTCCTTCTGGCCCTAGCTAAAATGGCCATCTATAAAACCAGAGTGAGGAGGTTGGCTGATGGAGTCTCCTGTGACTGTGGGGCCTATTTCCGATCCTCCATCCATTCATGTATCCGGGCAGAGTTCCTCTGGGCAGCATCCACTGACTCCCTTGCCATCTTTGAGGAGCAGTGGGCACTGTCCGGGGTTCTCTGCTCAGTGTTTCCGTTCGGTTCCCTTCGTTTGACCCTTTGACCACACTCCTGTCCCTGTTATTTCATTAGTTGTCCCCCATATTTATTTGGTGTCCAGGTCCTGTGAATCCCCCTCTTAGGCTGGGGGGGATCCTTTAGCACTTCCCAGATCCCAATAAGGCTACTCTGCTGTACCCAACTGGCCTGGGTCTGTAACATAGTCCACGTGCTGACCGGGATATATTAATGTTTGCTCTCAATGACCTGTTCGGAGCTCACATTTGAAAACAACCCCTGGTGTCAGTGTGATAAAGAGATTGGTGGCACCGTTCAGTTTTGCTTCTAGAGACCTGACTTCAGGGCTGGATTTTGAATCACAGGTGAAATGAATTTGATGGCTTCCATCTAGTCCATATAGGTCATTTGTCCACAACACACAGTTCAGAGGTTTGGAGCTTCCACTTCCCAACATGGATTTCATGTTCGAGGGGGGACTCCACTCTGCCGCCCCTTATAACATTAGCCTGGATAGTTCAGCTTGTGCCAAACATTAAATAGAAGTGCTTTTCAAGAATGCTACCTCCCTAGATGGCTTTGCTGTTGTAATGATTGCCATCTTGTCTGACACCAGGCATTGAACTAGGGACCTCCAAAGCTAAAAGCCCAAGGGAATAAAGTTCCTTAGGTGATAGCTGTAACAGACTCCTGTCCTCTGTGGATTGGGCACAGAGCACAGGTAACATACAGTAACCAGAGGCAGGGGCAAGATCTGGGCTGGGGAGCTTTCTGGAAATGAGTCAGGGGGTATGTAATGAAAGCATGCTGAGGCCACTAGCTGCAGAACTTCCTTTCCTTGGCTGTCCCCTTTTCCCATCTGTTTCTTTAACTACTCAGTTCTTTTCACAAAGGCTGAGTCTGATATATGCTATTAAATTGCTCACCCAGAAGTTTCTCTCTTGCTGATTGTATCATGTTGTCTGAACCAAGGATGTGTAGATTGTTCCAGTGTTACGTATCCACAGTGGTTTTAAGAAAGGGGCCCAATGACTTTGCATGCTGATGTTGGATTAAAATATGATCCATTACACTTTTGATTCACTGACAATCTTAAACTTTCTTGCTGCAACTGCTGCTTTTATTGTACTGATTGAACATAAACCTTGTGGTTGTGCATCCTGTGTATGCTATTTTCATATGAGTGACGGTGTCTAGAGCAGAGACTCACAAATTTTGCTCCTTGGCTCATTCCCTGATCCTGAACAGAATGAGTGATTTTGAGAACTGCGCAGTGAGGAATGGGAGGGTTGCAGCAGATTACGGGGGACAACAAATGTAGCAAGTCTGGATGGGAGTGATGGTCACAGGATTAAAACAAGGAAACCAGAGGGGAACACTGAGCAGAGAACCCCAGAGAGCATCTCCCACTCCACGTGAAAGGTGCCAGCTGGATAGCTCTGGAGAGTGAAGTCTCCTATTTATCCTGGTCACCTGGTAGTTGGTGACCTGTTCAGATGAGCACAGTCAGCTCAGTTCCTGGCCAGCTAGTGCCAGATGTGAGGGTGCGTTTTGTGATGTAGACACTGTAGGTGGATTTTCAAAAGTGCTCAGCATTGGCCTAACTCTGCTTCTAGTGAAACCAATGAGAATTTTACCAATGGCATAGATAGGCTGCTGCTGAGTGCTGCTGAGACACCACTTGCCTATTAGAAACTGGAGAGGGGCCATCATCTCAGTCCATACAAGACGCTGAACTGTAATCAGGAACTTGTGGTCACTATTAGCCAAGGCTGGATTCACGTCGGGGACAATGCCAAGATGCATTGATTCCATTCAGAAAAGTGAGGGTTAACACTTCAGGAGCAAGGGAAAGACTCCCACTGTTTGGCTGAAGTGCAGAGTGTGGCAGGGAAACTTCTCCAGGAGAGGAGCAGAGCTGAGGTCAGCTAGGTGAAGTACGTACTTCCTCAGCACTCTGTGAAAAGATGTGGTCAAGGCATCCAGCCAAGGCCTCAGGGTGAAAATACTAACTAGGACAGCTCACTTTTGATGGATTCACACTTTGTCCCTAAGCCTTGTGGTCCCTAAGCTCAGGCTGAATGAAGCTTTTAGTTTAAGCTCTAGTTGAGAGAGGCTGTTTTTCTCTTTGGGTATGTCTGCACTAGAACTGGAAGGTATAAATTACAGCTCAAGGAGACAGAAGCGCTAGCATCCTAAAAATAGAAATATAGCCACACCGACAGGGGCTAGCCTCCCTGAGTACCGAACCTATGGGCTCAGGCTCCGGGCAGTTAGCCCTTCTTGCCATTTGCACGGCTGTAGTTATGTTCTGTTTTCAGTGTGCTAGCTCACGCAGAGCTAGCATGCATACGTCTCCTGAAGCTGGAAGTTACACCTCCAGCTCTAGTGCAGATGGACCCTTCGTTGCTTTGGCTGGGTTCTAAAAGTCTTTGTTTGTTCACTGAGTGGGCTTCAAGAACCTGGGCTACGGTCCCATAGATGACCTGAGCAGTGACTGGGAAGAAAACGGCTCCACAACCCTTCCCAGAGGTAGTCAGGCCTCTACCTCATTTCTGCCTTTCAGAGAGAATTACCATTCCGAAATGGGCACCAGCAGGGCCATGTCAACAGCATCATAAAAGGTTTGTAGGGCATGAACCCCCACCCCAGGTGCTGAGGCAATGCCATGCTGTGTTACATGGTCTCTGGAACAGAGAGCTGGCAGCAGCAGCCTGATCACTAGAGTTGCTGCAGCACAGAAAAGGCTGCAGGCTCAGCTGGCAGCAGTTAATCACTGGGGGGATTAGGGACACTTGGGTGGTAATAGCTGGGTTAATGATATGATAGCTGTAATTGGGAGGATATAAGAGGAATACAGGAAGTTGGGGAAAGGGTACAATGTGGAAAGCTCCTGCTACAATATCTTGTTTTGTTTGTGGGAGAGCTGAGGAATAAATGTACAAGTGGTGAAAGGGAAACAACTTGGTGTGTTTTTGACCGAGGCAGGGCCATCCTTAGGGGGCCCTACACAGTATTATTAAAGGTGCCCCTATGCCTGACTTGGGGCACAGCTACCACCCCTGCCCACAGACCCCCAGAAGACACTCCCCCCATTGCTCACACATGCCAGGGCTCGCAGCCTGGGGGGCAAGGGGAGGGACAAGGCAGCAAAGAGGATACCGAGACGCCGGGCAGAGAGTCACCGTTCCCCGCAGAGACCCGACCTTCGTACCCTCTCCGTCATGCAGAATGTGCTACGCCGGCGCATTCGGGTCTGTGAATACGGCCCCTGCCTTCTGCCTAGTAAGGAGACTGCAGCGCATGCTGAGTGTGTAAGAGCTGAACTGCTCTTACCTGCTGTCCCAGTCATAGGTGTGGACTCTGTGGGTGGGTGCTCCGGGGCTGGTGCACCCAGAGGGAAAATTTAGTGGGTGCAGAGCACCCACCAGTGCCAAGCTCCTCCCTCTCTTGGGGGAGGAGGTGGAGTGGGGGTGGAGCAGATGCAGGAAGAGGTGGGGCGGGGACTTGGGGGCAGGGTGTGGAGTGGAGGCGGGGGAGTCGAGCACCCTCTGGCAAGATGAGAAGTCGGCACCAATGTTCCCGGTGGTGCCTCAAATTTTCACGTGCCCGACCCAGCTGTGTATGCTGCATATGCCTAAGGATGGCCCTGGACTAAGGGACCATGGAAACAGGCTAGGCAGTGCGGCACACCTGGTAGCTGAAGAAGCACCTGTGACATTCTCTTAAAGCCACCTTTGTGCAGGGCATTGAGTTGGCTCTGAGCAGAAATAATTAGCTGTACTTTTCTGACAGATACAAGTACTACACTGTGCCTAAAGCTCTCTGGAGAGGCGTTGTATTACCGTGGCAGGTGCCAGTGCTGGAAATGGCAGTTTCTCAGAACAATGACTCAGATGTGTTTTAGCAGGTAGCTGCACAGTCCTGAGTTGTGTGCTGGGCCTGTTCTTTAACTTCCTTTTAGTTCAGTCTTGGAAAGTGCCTGCGGCCCTGATATTTCTTTCCTTTCAATTGGGTAAATCAGGAGTTACCATTGTTGATGTTAATGGGATTACACCAGTGCAAAGGTGATGAGAATCAGGTTCTCAATCACTGATCAAAAAGCACAGCTTCCTGAAGGCCCCCTCAGTAAATATTTCACAGGAGTTATTTTGACCTGCTCACTAAAGCATAGGCACCCACCCTACGCACACAGCTCACTAGGGCACTGAACTGGGTGGCAAGAGGCCTGGGTTCAATTCCCAGCTCTTCTACTGCTTTGCTGGGTGACTTTGGGCCAATCACTTCCTTCTCTATGCCTCAGTTTCCCCATCTGCAAAATAGGGAACTCCATTGTGAAGTGCTTTGAGATCTACTGCCAAAAAGTGCTATATAAGAGCTAGGTATTCTTTTATTCCACTGACTTCATTTTAAGTCCTGTTATGTGGCAGTGCTTGTGACCTTGTATGGAGCTATTTCTCACTGGGGTTACAGCCAAATTCATTTGTAACATGACCAGTTTGCTGACTCCTTTTGGTGGCAAACACAAAAGGATCTAAGCTGTAAAATTTGAATCGCATTTCAAAACCATTCACCTCCATGTCTGGAAATATTCAGCAGTTGCAGGCTTTTGCATGAGGTTATTTGCAAAGTTTAGCTCTATCTACCCATGAGGGTCTGGCTTTGGATTTTGAGCCATACAGCCATTAAAGTTCAGAGATGTGTGTGTAACAACCCTTATGTTCAGCACCGCTGGGGACTGAATCAGCGAAGCCTGATTTTTATTACACTCTTTTTGTACCAGTGTTGGCCCATAAGGCAGAAACTAGTATCTTCCTTCCCTCTCTGTCCCTTGCTGCTTCCATCTGTTCTACCCTACCTGCCATGTTCTTAAGCTTTTTCTTGGGTGTACTGTATCCTCATTTCCTCACACAATCTGCTTTCCACTTGACAGCTTCATGTGGGAATCTGTGTTGGCATCCAGTGTACATGCCCCAAATACGTCCAGTGCGTCCTTCAATTTCTAGTGGAGATGAGCTGCTGGTAGGTGACTTCTGGGGTCTCTTCTTTGGTGGTATTCTCTTCATCCAATGCCCAGAATCTTTCATAGGCACTTATTTTTGGAGTGAAGTCTGAGCTTAGGAATTAATTCTTCTGTTGGGGGGGGGGGGCTGCAGCAGAGCATCTTCTCTGTGAATCAGGCAGAGAGTGGGCTGTGTCACATGCTGAATGAGTTGCATTTGGATCCAGGATTTTGGTTTTGACCCATTTGCAGTTACCAGCTCTATGTGGAAATCTTGCCATGTCCCTGCTGGAGGCTGGTGTGGAGAGATTAGGTGCATGGTTTTCACTAGCATGTTTGATTCCCTGTCCATGCTGGAGCCTGAAGCCCTGCTAAACTCAGGCTAGCTACAACCGTGTTTGGAAATGGCAGACAAGTGGTTTTGCCAGAACTTTGACAGCTCTTTCAGAATCCGATCGGGTTTGGCAGAGCTCTGCTCTCATTGTGGAATAATCACAGGCATGTCTATACTAAAGAATCCTGCTATTTGGCCATGGGGACAAATCTAGCGCATCAACCATTGTTGAAAATGTCCAGCTAGCACTGACAGGGCCAAATAAATTCAATGCAGCAAAGCATGGGTGACCCCTTTGTTCTAAAAAGGGTGTGACTCATGCTTTCTTAGAATTGGTGTTGGACTCTATTGACTCTGCTCACTTTAGCTAAGGATCACTTTCAATATTGGTGGAGGGGAAGGGTAGGGGAGCAGGGAACACATGTTTTCAAGTGTAGACACTGATTGGAAGGGACAATGAATCCACTAGATTCTCTTAAAGACATAAGGTGTGGCACTGTTTGCTGGGGAAGAAGAAATATTTTTCTCCGATCGAGGAATGATAGGGAGTGCAGCCTCCCTTGATTTTATTTTCCTCCTATTGGTTCTTATTGTTGAAGAAGAAACTCCTCTAGTAAGCAAGGTCTGTTGGAAAGATGGCAGGCATGTGTTTAGGAACCGAACAAGTTCTGACCACTCTTTAGGGCAGAAAGAATTTAAGACCTGTGTATCCACTACTCTATATAAATGTGCTGATGCACAAAACAGAGGTAGCTTCACTGAATCGGGAGAAAAAGAAAAACGTGGACAGGATAGAGCATAAGATACCTGCATATTGAAGCAACTGATGAGGAATAATAACTTCTTTTTGGTCCTTTAACTTGTGTATATATAAACTATAGTTTCTGTTAGCCATAAGCCATTGTAATGAACTGGATTGGGGGGTAGGGGTAATGTCTGTTTGTGTATGTGCATACAGTGTAGCACAGTCCTCTTCTGGACAGAAATGGAACTGCTTTGTGTGTCATAGACCCTATGCTTCTAAAGCTAAGGCAGATTCTCCTTTGGCTCAAGAAGGAGAGGCCTATAAGAAGGAGCAAGGGGATCTATTTATCCCCACTGTTGCTGGAAGTTCTGACTGGCCACTCTAGTTGGATAATGGCAAATGAAGTCTTAGGTAGCCATGGGGTTATGCCAAGAGATTGCATGTGATTTGTCCACAGAGAACCATTGAGTAATCTTTCCAACAAACCCTTAAGGAGAATGAGAAAAGAGTTGGCCCAAGTAATGAATCTAGGCACTGTGGATAAAAGCAGTCTGCATTCTCCCTTATGTTTGTCCTCTTCCACAAGCAGTGTGGCATGTGAGTTTATGAAGACAGATTTGGCAATATGGAAAACGTTTAAATTGTTACAAAACAGGAAGCATGGGCAGTCAGATGCTGCCAGTAGCTGGTTGGCCTGCTCTCCCTAGTGGATTACAGATAAGAAGGCGAAGAAGGATCTTTACTTGCATTACAGGGCAAAATATAATTAATCCAAGGGCCATCTGCCTCCATTTGCAGGATCAGCATGAAGGATGGGAGCATTGTCTTGTAGCAAGAGGAAGGGACTAGGACTTAGGACTCCTGAATTCTGTTTATAGCTCTGCCACTGATTTGCTGCCTGGCATGGATGGACATCATGTCACATGTTTGTGCTCAGTTTCCCCACTACTAACACATGGATAACACTTGGCCTTGCTCACAGGCAGGTTGTGAGGCTTACTTTTAAAGTGTGACTCAACTTTTTTGATAAGCAACTATGAAAATGGCAATTGGGATCCCACATTTCTTCTTCGAGTGCTGTCCCTGTGGTTGCTCCACTTCAAAAAAAATGACAAAGTCCTTCACACTATGAAAGACTCTAGAGCAACACTGCACACACTGGGCATATACCCGTCCCTCCCCAGGAGACAACAGTATCAACCTTATCAGAGGCCATGCACACAACAGTATCACCAGCCCCAGCCCAGACCATACGCTATAGCCAGGAGTCATGCTAGACCTCCTAGGTGCAGACAAAACCAGGCGCGACCAGCTACCACCCATCCATCAGGAAACAAGAAACAATTTTGAAGTGTTGGTTGCGGGTTTGCACGATCACCCCTTGACTCCACCGCCTATTTGCCCATTTAACCAGCACCTCCAGGTTTTCCACCATGCCTGGCAGCAGGTCACACAGGACCGTTGGGTCCTGGAAATAGTTTAGTCCGGTTACTCCATCCCTTTTATATCCTACCCTTCTACCCTTCCCCCTCCCCCGAACCCTCTTCAGGGACCACCGTAGAAGTGGCTCATCTTATACAGCTAGGTGCAGTGGAACCTATGCTGACACAACATCGAGGAAAAGGGTTCTACTCCCACTACTTTCTGACCCAAAAGAAGGGTGGGGGATGGAGACCTATACTAGACCTATGATGACTGAACAAATTTGTACATGTACAGAAATTCAAGATGGTCACATTGGGCACAATGATACCTACCCTGGAACAAGGGGACTGGGTCTCAGCCCTCGACCTATAGGACGCCTATTTTCACGTATCCATTCATCCAGCACACAGACGCTTCTTGCGAGTCACACTTGGACATGACCATTTTCAATACAGGTGTCAAGGTTCCTTCCCCACTCTGAACTCTAGGGTACAGATGGGGGGACCTGCATGAAAACCTCCTAAGCTTACTTTTACCAGCTTAGGTTAAGACTTCCCCAAGGTACAAATTATTTTACCCTTTGCCCTTGGATTTCCACTGCCACCACCAAACTTTATCTGGGTTCCTGAAAAAATGGAGTTTGGACACGTCTTTCCCCCCAAAATCCTCCCACCCCTTGCACCCCACTTCCTGGGGAAGGTTTGGTAAAAATCCTCACCAATTTGCATAGGTGACCACAGACCCAAACCCTTGGATCTTAGAACAATGAAAAAGCATTCAGTTTCCTTACAAGAAGACTTTTAATAGAAGTAAAAAAAAGAATCACCTCTGTAAAATCAGGATGGTGAATACCTTACAGGGTAATTAGATTCAGAACATAGAGAATCCCTCTAGGCAAAACCTTAAGTTACAAAAAAGACACACAGACAGGAATATTCATTCTATTCAGCACAGCTATTTTCTCAGCCATATAAAGAAATCATAATCTAACACATACCTAGCTAGATTACTTACTAAGTTCTAAGACTCCATTCCTGTTCCGTCTCCGGCAAAAGCATCACATAGACAGACACAGACCCTTTGTTTTTCTCCCTCTTCCCAGCTTTTGAAAGTATCTTGTCTCCTCATTGGTCATTTTGGTCAGGTGCCAGCGAGGTTACCTTTAGCTTCTTAACCCTTTACAGGTGGGAGGATTTTTCCTCTGGCCAGGAGGGATTTTAAAGGGGTTTACCCTTCCCTTTATATTTATGACACACACCCCAAATCTCAGCTAGGGTGAAACGCTGGCTGGGATTTCTTCCTGGAGCTCTAGGAAAAACAGAGTTAATAAGGCACATGCACCTCTAAATATACTACCAAGTACATAAAGACCAACAATATTTTCCACATCTCAAGAACGATTTTAACCAGTTGCTTCTGGGAAACTTTCACGGGAGAGTGCATCAGCCACTTTGTTAGAAGCTCCTGTGATGTGTTGGATGTTGAAATCAAAATCTTGGAGAGCTAAACTCCACTGTATAAGTTTTTTGTTATTTCCCATGGCGGTATGAAGCCACTGTAGCGCAGCATGGTCGGTTTGCAGGTGGAAACACCGTCCCCAAACATATGGGCGTAGCTTTTCCAGGGCATAGACAATGGCGTAACATTCTTTTTCACTGACTGACCAGTTGCTTTCCCTCTCAGACAGCTTCTTGCTGAGAAACACTACAGGGTGGAATTCTTGATCAGGTCCTTTCTGCATTAAAACTGCTCCCACACCACACTCGGACGCATCTGTGGTTACTAGGAATGGTTTGTCAAAGTCTGAGGCAGGGTCAGACATGAGTGTCGCTTTAACCTGGTTAAAGGCTTTCTGACACTTTTCGGTCCACTGAATGGCATTTGGGTGTTTCTTTTCGGTTAGGTCTGTCAGTGGGGCAGCGATTTGGCTGTATTGCAGTACAAATTGTCTGTAATAACCGGCCAAGCCTAAGAAGGATTGAACCTCTTTCTTTGACTTTGGGACAGGCCACTTTTGGATAGCATCCACTTTGGCCTGTAGGGGGCTGATAGTTCCTTGACCCACCTGGTGTCCAAGGTAAGTCACTCTGTTTAGGCCTATTTGACACTTCTTAGCCTTAACAGTTAGTCCTGCCTCCCTTATGTGCTCAAGGACTTCTTGTAGATGTTCCAGGTGTTCTGCCCAGGAATCCGAAAATATGACCACATCGTCAAGGTAGGCAACTGCATATTCTCCTAATCCCGCTAGGAGACCATCTACAAGTCTTTGGAAGGTGGCGGGTGCATTTCACAGCCCGAAAGTGAGTACATTAAATTCATACAGCCCGACATGTGTGGTGAAGGCTGACCTTTCCTTGGCGGATTCATCTAGTGGTACCTGCCAGTACCCCTTGGTTAAGTCCAAGGTAGAGATGAACTGGGCCCATCCCAGTTTCTCTAATAGTTCATCTGTGCGTGGCATTGGATAGTTGTCTGGGCGAGTTACAGCATTTAGCTTACAGTAGTCCACATAAAAACGTATTTCCCCATCTAGTTTGGGAACTAGAACCACTGGAGATGCCCATGCACTTCCAGAGAGGCGGATTACGCCCAACTGTAACATATCCTGGATCTCCCGGTCTATAGCAGTTTTAGCTTGAGGAGACACCCGGTAAGGTTGGACTTTAATTGGGTGAGCATTACCTGTGTCAATGGAGTGGTATGCCCATTCAGTCAGTCCTGGGGTGGCTGAAAACATCGGCGCGTAGCTTGTGCACAGCTCCTTGATCTGCTGTCGCTGCGTACGCCCAAGAGCTCCATCAAGGAGCTGTGCACCAGCTACGTGCTGACGTTCTCAGCCACCTGGACCGTGAATGGTCCTTCCCACGATGCTTCCATTTTATGGGCCTGGAGCGTCTTTAAGACCATGACCTGGTCCCCTACTTTGAAGGAACGCTCTCTGGCATGTTTATCATACCAGGCTTTTTGCTCTTTTTGAGCATCCTGTAAGTTTTCTTTAGCAAGGGCTAAAGAGGTTCGGAGGGTGTTTTGTAGGTTGGTTACAAAGTCCAGAATGTTAGTTCCTGGAGAAGGTGTAAATCCCTCCCATTGCTGCTTCACCAACTGTAGTGGCCCCTTAACCGCACGGCCATATACAAGTTCAAATGGCCAAAACCCTAAACTGGGATGTGGTACAGCTCTGTAGGCAAAGAGCAACTGCTGCAACACTAGGTCCCAATCATTGGAGTGCTCATTTACGAATTTATGTATCATGGCCCCCAAAGTTCCATTAAACTTCTCCACCATGCCATTTGTTTGATGGTGGTAAGGAGTGGCAACCAAGTGATTTACCCCATGAGCTTCCCAGAGGTTTTCCATAGTTCCTGCCAGGAAATTAGTCCGTGCATCTGTGAGGATGTCGGAGAGCCAACCTACCCTGGCAAAAATGTCTGCTAGTGCCTGGCACACACTTTTAGCCCTGGTGTTGCTTAGAGCTACTGCTTCCGGCCATCGGGTGGCAAAATCCATGAAAGTCAGTATGTACTGCGTTCCTCTGGATGTCTTTTTTGGAAAAGAACCCAGAATATCCACAGCTACTCGCTGAAATGGAACTTCAATGATGGGGAGTGGCTGGAGAGGGGCTTTGACCTGGTCTTGGGGTTTTCCCACTCTTTGGCATACTTCACAAGACTGGACATAGGTAGAAACATCCTTGCCCATTCCCTCCCAGTGGAATGACCCCCCCCAAACGGTCTTTGGTCCTGTTCACCACAGCATGACCACTAGGATGATCGTGGGCTAAGCTCAAGAGCTTGGCCTGGTATTTAGTTGGAACTACCAACTGTCTCTGAGGATGCCAGTTTTCCTGGTGTCCACCAGAAAGAGTTTCCTTGTATAAAAGTCCTTTTTTTACAACAAACCTGGATCGATTAGAAGACCTGAGAGGCGGTGGGTTGCTCCGTGCTGCCGTCCAAACTCTCTGGAGGCTTTCATCTGCCGCCTGTTCAGTCTGGAACTGTTCCATTGATGCTGGAGACATCAGTTCCTCATTGGATTGTGGACCTATGCTTGGTCCCTCTGGAAGCGATGTAGGGGATGGGGCTGTTTCCGTTGACTGTGAACCGCTCTCCGCTAGGACACTATGTTGGGGTTCAGGCTCCGGCTGAACCTCTTGTGTAGGGTTATGGGCTGCTGCCGGTTCAGGTTCGGTGGGGCCCTCGGGTGTTGAGGTTGCAAGTACTGGATTCAGTGCTGGCAATGGGTCTGGTGCTGGTTGTTCCGCTGGTTCTGGTTCTGGGACTGGTTCCGTCTGGGTCTCTGGGGCTGGATCCACTACTGCTGTTGCAGACATTGGCCTGGGGTCCGGGTCCATCATCTCTGACCGGGTCCTGATAGAAGTTTCTGGAACAGAGCTAGGCGTCACGACTTGTTTAGCCTGGCTGCGGGTGACCATTCCCACCCTCTTGGCCCGCTTCACATGATTGGCCAAGTCTTCCCCCAACAGCATGGAGATGGGATAATCATCATAGACTGCAAAAGTCACATTCCTGACCAGCCCTGGTACTGGACAGGCAACTTGGCTGTAGGCAAATTGAAAGAGTTGGAGTTGAAGGGTTGAATTGTCACTTGGACCTCTGGATTGATTAAATTGGGGTCCACTAAGGAAGCATGGATAGCTGACACTTGTGCTCTGGTGTCCCTCCACGCGGTGACCTTCTTCCCGCCCACACTCACAGGTTCCCTCCGCTCCAAGGGTATCTGGGAGGTATCTGGGCCTGTGGACCTCTGGTGTGATTCCGGTGCAATGAACTGTAATCTGTTGGGGTTCTTGGGGCAGTTGGCCTTTACATGCCCCAGCTTGTTACATTTAAAACATCGTCCGGCTGACGGGTCACTGGGGCGAGGCAGGTTGCTGGAGAAAGGGGTGGTGGGACGATAAGGTGTCTGGAGGGTTCTTTGGGAGGTAGGTGGGGCCTTGCGCGGCCCCCGGTAATAGGGTGTGATCTGGGGTTGTCCCTTCTGGTCTCCGCTCCAACTGGGACCAGTTTTCTTCTTCTCTGCCACCTCTACCCATCTGGCTCCAATCTCTCCTGCCTCAATTACAGTTTTGGGCTTCCCATCTAGGATGTATCTTTCTATTTCCTCAGGACCACCCTCTAAGAATTGTTCCATTTGCATTAGGAAGGGCAAATTTACTGGAGATTCAACACTTGCTCCTGATATCCAGGCATCCCAATGTTTCACAATGTGGTAGGCATGTCGGGTAAATGACACGTCTGGTTTCCACCTTAGGGCTCTGAACCTCTGACGAGAATGCTCGGGTGTTATCCCCATTCTGACTCTCACCTTGGCTTTAAACAGTTCATAATTGTTCATGTGTTCTTTAGGCATTTCAGCCGCCACCTCAGCTAAGGGTCCACTGAGCTGCGGCCTCAGCTCTACCATGTATTGGTCGGTAGAGATGCTGTACCCAAGGCAGGCCCTTTTGAAATTTTCTAAGAAGGCCTCAGTATCATCGCCTGTCTTGTAGGTGGGGAACTTTCTGGGATGGGAAGTGGTGCCTGGAGAAGGATTGCCAGGGTTTGTTGGTATGTTCTTCTGAGCCTTTACCTTCTCCATCTCTAGTTCA
The DNA here is from genome assembly GCF_965140235.1 of Caretta caretta. Classification (NCBI taxonomy): domain Eukaryota; kingdom Metazoa; phylum Chordata; order Testudines; family Cheloniidae; genus Caretta; species Caretta caretta. The sequence continues at coordinate 56,967,399 of NC_134214.1, forward strand.
TGCTTCCTCTCTTTTTCCTTCTCCTCCTCCACATGCTTCCTTGCCTCCATTTCCCTCCTGTGGGCAGCCTCCTGTACCTCCTTCTTCATCTGCATGAGTTCTATCTGTCTTTCATGTTCCTTTTGTTTTTCATCAGCCTGAAATCTGGCTAATTCTAGCTTTTGTTGAGCCGTGGAGTCTGTCATCCTAACCTCTCTGTTTTTAACTAACTTTACACCCGAGGTTTAGAAATAAAACAAACAAAACTTGGCTTGTAAAATTTTGCTGTGCTGGAATAGGATACCTATTCTCCGATAGTGATTGTCAGCCTACAGAAAAAGACAATTCCCTTTGTCAATCCAAGCAAAACCCCCAACTACTTGGAAACCTGCTTTCCAGCAGCCCCAAAGGAAAAAAAATTCCTTTTCAAATCTATGCTCCTTGTAAAAAAAATCAAAATCCTAAAAAAAAAACCCCTGACACTTTTGTCTCCAGGCAAATGGGTAGAACACTCCCCTATTTACTTTTAGGGGGGAAAAAAACCTCAGGTTTGTGAAGACTGAATTTCCCTGCAGGAGGTTAACTACTCTGCCTCCAGGCAAAGAAAACCTGCAATTCACACAGATAATCGCCTTTTGTCTCTGCTCTGGCCGCAAAGCAGAGAAAAAACTAGCTGCTTTCAGTTGGACCTCCTTTCCAGCAGCTCCAAAGGAAAAAAATATATTTCCTTTTTAAAATCTGTTTTTCTGGTTCAAAAAATCTCAAATTGATCTCAAAAGGATTTCAGGTTAATCCCAGCACTCTGCCACCATGTCAAGGTTCCTTCCCCACTCTAAACTCTAGGGTACAGATGGGGGGACCTGCATGAAAACCTCCTAAGCTTACTTTTACCAGCTTAGGTTAAAACTTTCCCAAGGTACAAATTATTTTACCTTTTGCCCTTGGATTTCCACTGCCACCACCAAACTTTATCTGGGTTCCTGAAAAAACAGAGTTTGGACACGTCTTTCCCCCCAAAATCCTCCCACCCCTTGCACCCCACTTCCTGGGGAAGGTTTGGTAAAAATCCTCACCAATTTGCATAGGTGACCACAGACCCAAACCTTTGGATCTTAGAACAATGAAAAAGCATTCAGTTTCCTTACAAGAAGACTTTTAATAGAAGTAAAAAAAAGAATCACCTCTGTAAAATCAGGATGGTGAATACCTTACAGGGTAATTAGATTCAAAACATAAAGAATCCCTCTAGGCAAAACCTTAAGTTACAAAAAAGACACACAGACAGGAATATTCATTCTATTCAGCACAGCTATTTTCTCAGCCATATAAAGAAATCATAATCTAACACATACCTAGCTAGATTACTTACTAAGTTCTAAGACTCCATTCCTGTTCTGTCTCTAGCAAAAGCATCACACAGACAGACACAGACCCTTTGTTTTTCTCCCTCTTCCCAGCTTTTGAAAGTATCTTGTCTCCTCATTGGTCATTTTGGTCAGGTGCCAGCGAGGTTACCTTTAGCTTCTTAACCCTTTACAGGTGGGAGGATTTTTCCTCTGGCCAGGAGGGATTTTAAAGGGGTTTACCCTTCCCTTTATATTTATGACAACAGGGTACTCCCTTTTGGACTCTCCACAGCACCGAGAGTATTCTCCAAGACCCTAGCTGTAGTCATGGCCCACCTTCACAGACACAGGATTATACTTTCCCCCTACCCAGACGACTGCCTCATCAAAGGCGGCTCATACGACGAGACATTAAGAGCTACCCATTTCACCATCTCCCTCTTCTACAGCTTGGGTCTGCAAATAAACTTTCAAAAATCCACCCAGACACCCACACAGTGGATTGAGTTCATTGGAGCTCACTTGGACTCAATTCAAACCAGAGCCTTGCTCCCACACAACAGATTCCTCGCTATTACACATCTCTCCGTTTTCTCCCAGGATACAGGCAAGAATTTGCCGACAGCTTCTTGGCCACATGGCAGCCACCACCTTCATGGTCAAGTATGCCAGGCTGCACATAAGATGTCTTCAGGGTTGGCTCAGCTCCAACTACAAACCCAGCAGACACAGCTTCTGCATGATGCTAACTCATCCAGCAAATGTATTACCCTCCCTACAATGGTGGACAAAACCAGAGAACCTGTGCATGGGCGTTCCTTTCCAACATCGCTCCTTGGCACTTATGCTCACCATGGACGTTTCCCTGATCGGCACAGGGTTGCTGGTCCCTGTCAGAGACACATCAGCACGTAAATCTCCTAGAGTTCAGAGCAGTCAGACAAGCCTGCCTTCACTTTCTCCCCCTCATAAAGAACAAATCCATCCGGGTCCTAATGGACAATATATCATGTATGTTTTACATCAACAGACGGGGGGAGCACAATCACACTCCCTATGCATGGAGGCCATTTCAACACCACATAGAAATTACCACTTCATATCTGCCCAGCTGTCACAACACTACCGCCGACACACTCAGCAGACACTTCTTTGAGGAACACTAATGGGAATTACATCCCATGATACTATGACAGCTCTTCTCCCACTGGGGCACCCCATCGATAGACCTCTTTGCCACAACCCAGAATCGCAAATGTCACCTATTTTGCTCCAGAGCAGGATGCGGGACTGCATCCCTAGGAGTTGCGTTCCTCATCCCGCCTAAGTCTCCGCCAAGGCACTGTCTCCGCAGCCCGGGGCATAGATCGCTGGCACCGTGCCATCACAGGTGTGCCCGTCAGAGCAGCAGCTACAGGCGGTACTGGTCCTCTGCATCAAAGTCGCAGTCCCGTGGGCGACGCCGCTCCCAGCACCGCCATTTCTCCCGGTCCCTTGGCAGCTGCAGGTCTTTCGTCAGCCCGGGCTCCTCTCGTAGTCACACTTCCATGGCCAGGCAAGTGGTACCAGTGGGCACCGTGGCCTCCGATGCAGCCCCTGGTGGTGGCCTGCTCAGTAGCCGGAGCCTCAGAGGTGCCGTCGGCCTTTCTCTCCAGGCCCCCGAGGAGAGGGTCGGTGGGACATATGTCCTCAGCACCGTGCCTGGAGACTGACCGGGTGGTGGACCCTCCGATGCTGGTGGATACCCAGAGCACCATACCGGCTTCCTCGCCCTCCCCAGATGAGGCGATAGCGGCCCCTCCCCCCTCCATCCCGCAGGAGGACTTTAGGGCCCACCAAGAACTCTTAAAAAGGGTAGCATCGAGCCTTCACCTCCAGGCAGAGGAGCTGGAGGAGCCCTCGGACTCCCTGTTCAATGTACTGTCATCTTCAGCACTGGGCAGATTGGCTTTGCCCCTCCATGAGGGGGTGGCAAGGATTTCAAATGCCCTGTGGCAAATACCGGCTTCCCATCTTGAAGACGGCAGAACGCAAGTACTTTGTACACACCAAGGGGCATGATTACCTCTATACCCACCCGACGCCCAACTCCCTGGTGGTCGAGTCGGTCAGCCACAGGGAGCAGCAGGGCCAACCAGCCCCAACTCTGAAAAATAAAAACTCAAGGAGGCTGGACTCTTTTGGCAGAAAGGTTTATTCATCCTCAAGTTTCCAGTTGCGGGTGGCAAACCACCAATCTCTCCTGGGCAGATATGGATTCAACCTGTGGGGTTCGCTGCCCAAATTCGAGGACTCCCTCCAGGCCCTGCAGGCGGCATCAGATGTGGCGGACACGGCAGCTCGATCCATGGCCTCGGTGGTGTCTATGAGAAGGGCGTCGTGGCTCCTGCTGTCCGGGCTGTCCAGTGAGGCGCAGTTGGTCATGCAGGATCTCCCGTTTCATGGCAAGGCTCTGTTTGCGGAACAAACGGATACACAGCTGCATGGCATGAAGGACTCCTGCACGACCCTGCAGACCCTGGGTCTTTATGTTCCAGCTCTGGCCAAACCTAAGTTTAAGCCACAGCATGCCCCTGCTCCAGCTGCCCAGCCTAAGCATGAGGCTGCCTATAAGATTATAAGAGGCATCCTCAGTGGCAGTCAAGGCCTGCCCTGCTACCTGGGTCCTCCAAGGGCAAGCAGGCAGGGAAAAAGCGGTTTTGATGGGACGCCGGAGGGCACCCTGACAGTTCCCAAAGGGGATCCCCCCCATAAAGCTTCCCTTCTGCAATTGGTTGTGTGCTTTCCTCCTGGAGTGGTTGCAACTAACCTCAGACGGCTGGGTCCTCAACATGGTCTCCTGGGGCTACACGCTGCAATTTGTTTCGCCCCCGCCCAACCACCCCCCACCCCCGTTCCTTCTGGGGGATCCTTCGCACGAAGTCCTGCTCTCAATACCACCATGATGACTTCAGCAGAAGATTTCCCATAGACCACGAATGGGAACTAAACAAGGATATAGTACTAGACATATTTCACACATGGGGATACCCAACCACAGACATTTTTGCAACTGCAGCAAAGAAGAAATGCCCAAGATTTTGTTCCAGAGCGGGACTAGGCAAACACTCCTCGAGGGATGAGTTCATGTTCCCATGGAACACCGACCTAATGTATGCATTTCCCCGATACCACTCATACACAAATTATTGATAAAAATACGAACACACCAAGCCAGGGTCATAATGATAGCCCCACATGGCCCAGACAGGCATGATACCCTTTCCTTACCAAGATGTTGCTTTCCGCACCCATCCCACTACCCTCTGCCCGAATCTCTTGTCCCAACAGCAGGATTTACTACTCCACCCCAATTGAACCATGTTACACCTCAAGGTCTGGCTCCTTCATGGTTCTCTCATGCTGAGCGAACTTGCTCGGAGCAGGTTCAAAATGTAGTCCTTCATAGCACAACAAATTCTACATGCAACACCAGCCTTTATAGCTGGACAAGATTTACACACTGGTGGGCTGTCACAAACACCGCTCCTTTTTTCCATGCCTCTCCCACTAATCCTCGACTATCTATTAGAGATTAAATTATCTGGACTCTCCCTGAGTCCCATCAAACTCCACTTGGTCGCAATTATAAAGTTCTATGATGTCCTATCGACGATAGGACTATCTTTGCTCATCCCATTACTAAGTGATTCGTTAAGGGACCCCAAGCCCTATACCCACACATCAAACTGCCTAATCCATTTTAGGACCTCCCCTTAGTCTTAACATGCCTAATCCAAAACCATTTGAACCATTAGCCACATGTTCCCTCCTACATCTCTGTATGAAAACTGCATATCTGGTACGGATTGCCTGTGTGAGACAGCACAGGAGAAATTGCAGCACTCATAGCAGATCCGCCATGCACCATATTTTCAAGGACAAAGTTACCCTACACTTACTCCCTGAAATTCCCTGAAGGTGCATTCATCTTTCCATGTCAATGAGCCAATCCATCTCCCTACCTTTTCCAAAACCACATGCGAATTCCTTTGAATCTACGATGCACATGTTGGACATGCACAGAGCTTTGTCCTTCTACTTTGACAGAACTAAAACCTTTAGGCGTTCCGACAAGCTATTCGTCCCCATTGTAGAACACTCTAAGGGCTCATTTATCTCTAACCATTGACTTTCCAACTGGATCTCGAGTTGCATTTGTCTCTGTTATCAACTACAGAATGTGACTCCTCCTACCTTTATCAGGACTCACTCCACCAGATCCATGGCGGCCTCAGTGGCCTTTCTACATAACGTCCCCCTTTACGGACATTTCCAGAGCTGCCATTTGGGCTTTTGAAAATACATTTGCAAAATATTTTGCTCTTACACAGGGACCCATCACCAATATGCATGTGGGCAGAGCTGTTCTATCTACTGCATTCCTTCCAGATCCGAAGTCCCTACCTCCTTGAGAGATACTGCTTTTCAGTCACCGACAGTGGAGCACCCACAGGGACACCTCTCAAAGAAGAAGAGGAGGTTACTCACCTGTGCAGTAACTGATGTTCTTCTAGATGAGTGTCCCTGTGGGTGCTCCACTCCCCATCCTCCTCCCCCACTACTTTGGAGCTGGGTGGCCTCCATTGTAGAGAAGGAACTGAGGAGTTTGGCCGCACATGTGCACTATTAAGACAAGACTGGTATGTGAGGCAGGCTCCGTGCATGTGCTACTGATACGGGTACTGCTGTAAAAATCTCCAAACAACGGCACAGGGGCACACCAACACCTACAGTGTAGCACCCACAGGGGCACTCATCTCAAAGAACGTCAGTTACTGCACAGGTGAGTAACCTCCTCTTATGAGTGGCAAACCACCAGGCTCTGCTAGGCTGGTATGAGTTCAATCTGTGGGGCTCCCTGCTCAAGGTCGAGGACTCCCTCCAGGAGCGCAATAGGAAGGAGTTAGAAGTGCTGGTGGAGGAGGGTACAACGGCTGCCAGGGCAACCCTGCAGGCAGCTTTGGATGCGGCGGACATGGCCGCGCAGTCCATAGACTCCGCGGTGTCCATGAGAAGGGCGTCATGGCTCCTGCTCTCTGTCCACCGAGGCACAGACCTCCATGCAGGATCTCCCGTCTGACGGCAAAGCTCCATTTGCGGAACAAACGGATACAAAGCTGCATGGCATGAAAGACTCCCGCATGACCCTCCAGACTCTGGGTCTCTATATTCCAGGTCCTGCTAAAATCTAAGTTCAAGCCTCAGCAAACTACAACTCAAGCTACCCACCGGAAATACGAGGCCACCTTTTAGAAGTCGGAGGACTATAAGAGGCGCCCTAAGAGGCAGTCTTGGCCTGCCCCCCTACCTGGGTCAGCCAAGGGCAAGCAGGCGGGGAAAAGGCAGTTTTGACAAGATGCTCCGGGGCGCCCTGCCAGTTCTCATCAGGGATCCAGCCTCAATAAAGCTTCCCTTCTCCAATTGATTGTGTGCTTTCCTCCCGGAGTGGTTGCGGCTAATCTCGGACCAATGGGTCCTCAACACCATCTCCAATACAAGCCAAATCCAGGGTCTGTACTGGACCATATTTTCCTGAAAATAATTAATGTATTAATTATTACTTTTAATCCAACAGCAACAGATAAGGGCATGCAGGGTTTCTTGGCAGGCTCCTCAGACTCTTTGTGCAGAGACCATGTTCTGGGCCATGTCAAATTGCATAGTTCCCTGCAGAATTCCATAGACACTCCCTCAGGGAGTTGGGCTCTCTCTCCCATCCTGCTCTGCACTGCACTCAGCCTTTAGAGATAGAAAATAGAGACCAGAAAGATCTGATACAAAGAGTTTTCAGAGGGTGGAAGGATCTGAAGGCTGCCCAGCAAACAGGAATCCTTGTCATTCACCCAAGACCTGAAAATTTGACACCCTGTGTGTTCAACAGGCAGCATGCTGGTTTGTTTTCACACCCCCTAGAGGTGGCTGCATTTTAGTGGTGCTACAGGTCTAGAGGTTGTGAAGTGCTATGGGATACAAAGCACTATATAAAGCTGAAAATGATGTAATCAGTATCAGGGGTTGGGTGAACTACGGTATAATTGGGATCCATTGTCATTATTTTCTCCTGCCCTGAAGAATCACACTTGGGGCTGTGGTAGCTTTCTTACAGAGTTCTGATTATCCTCCTCCTCCCCCAGAAATGACAAAACCCTTTCATCCTACCAGCAGGTAGTAGAAATAGCAAGATGACCTATCAACTAACTGGGACAGTTTACAGCTTGCTAATAGTTCTTCCTCTCCTGTGACCTACATATCTGGAGCTCAGACTGAAGGGCTCTAAAATAAGTTCCCACAATCTCCTGGGCATGTCTCAATGTAAGAGTTGGTTTTGGAGCTAAAATACTTCTTACCAGGCGCTCCCCTTCTGTAGAGACCCACAAAGATACTCCAGGGAAGCTGCTATATTGCTCTGACTCAGTGGTAGGCAACCTGCAGCCTGTGGGCGGCATGCAGCCCGCTAGGGTAATTTGCTGGTGGGCCACCAGACAGCTTGTTTACATTTGCACGGCTGCCCGCAGCTCCCAGTGGCTGCGGTTCGCCGTTCCTGGCCAATGGGAGCTATGGGAAGCAGCGGCGAGCACGTCTCTGCTCCCCGCGCCGCTTCCCGCAGCTCCCATTGGCTGGGAACACTGAACCGCGGCCACTGGGAGCTGTGGGTGGCTGTGCAAAGGTCAACAAACTGTCTGGTAGCTCGTCAGCGGATTACCCTGGTGGGCTGCATGTGGCCTACGGGTCGCAGGTTGCCCACCACTGCTCTGACTCATGTAATGTGGATGTCTTGTCTTCTTTTCTTTTTTCTATTTCCCATCACAGCAGCTACCTCCCATCACTGTCCTCTGGACAGAGGACACTTGTCTTGAGGCCCAGCCTCTCCCCTGATGCCACTTCAGTCTGTAACATGATGCCAATAGACATCCTCTCCTCCACATAACAATCTAAGCAATGGTATTCTCCTCAAGCCTCCCATGGTCCATCCTGGACAACCAGGTATTCAAGAGCAAGTCAGGGCTGATTGCACATTATGACTGCTTATTCTCACCACATGATTCATCCTTATATTCTGCCCTGTGACGCTTTTTTTAGAAAGAGGTGCATGAGAATTGAATGACTTTCTACATTAGCTAACAACATAATTGAATCTGTGGGACAGCACTGCTGGAAGTACCCACAATGCAGTCAATGTGTCCACAAAAGCCATGCTGTTTTGGGTTTAGAATGGTTGCAGTTTTGCCCTGTGTCCACCCTAACAGCGATTTACACAGCTGTAGTCACAGTGCCCTCTGGGTACCTACCATTTCCTGGTTCTACCACCAGAAGCTGTAACTCCTGGGAGATTGGCTAGGCAGCAGTTCTGCGGAAAAGGACCTAGGGGTGACAGTGGATGAGAAGCTGGATATGAGTCAGCAGTGTGCCCTTGTTGCCAAGAAGGCCAATGGCATTTTGGGATGTATAAGTAGGGGCATAGCGAGCAGATCGAGGGACGTGATCGTTCCCCTCTATTCGACATTGGTGAGGCCTCATCTGGAGTACTGTGTCCAGTTTTGGGCCCCACACTTCAAGAAGGATGTGGATAAATTGGAGAGAGTCCAGCGAAGGGCAACAAAAATGATTAGGGGTCTGGAACACATGAGTTATGAGGAGAGGCTGAGGGAACTGGGATTGTTTAGCCTGCAGAAGAGAAGAATGAGGGGGGATTTGATAGCTGCTTTCAACTACCTGAAAGGGGGTTCCAAAGAGGATGGCTCTAGACTGTTCTCAATGGTATCAGATGACAGAACGAGGAGTAATGGTCTCAAGTTGCAGTGGGGGAGGTTTAGATTGGATATTAGGAAAAACTTTTTCACTAGGACGGTGGTGAAACACTGGAATGCGTTACCTAGGGAGGTGGTAGAATCTCCTTCCTTAGAGGTTTTTAAGGTCAGGCTTGACAAAGCCCTGGCTGGGATGATTTAACTGGGAATTGGTCCTGCTTCGAGCAGGGGGTTGGACTAGATGACCTTCTGGGCTCCCTTCCAACCCTTATATTCTATGATTCTATGATTCTATGATTTCAAAAGTTCTTCTAGGATACCTGGAGTGGCACAAGAGAATTATGGGAGAAGAGGTCACACTGCCATAATTCCCTGGAAGAACCCTTGTAAATCCTCTGGTGTTGGTACTATTTCCTAGTCCATAGCTTAAAAGGGAGGCCAGGGGACATGCTCTGCTCTTGCTCCTCACTTAGCAGGGAGGGTTCTGCTGTTGAAAAGCAGTTATGAAAGGTGACTGTGGTGACTGGATGGAAGATATTTCAGAAGAGCCTATGGAGAGCTATCAGGGGGTAGCCGTGTTAGTCTGTATCCACAAAAACAACAAGGAGTCTGGTGGCACCCTAAAGACTAACAAATTTATTTGAGCATAAGCTTTCATGTGTAAAAAACCTCACTTCTTCAGATGCATGGAGTGAAAATTACAGATGCAGACATAAATATACTGACACATGAAGAGAAGGGAGTTACCTCACAAGTGGAGAACCAGTGCTGACAGGGCCAGTTCGATCAGGGTGGATGTAGTCCACTCCCGATAATAGAAGAGGAGGTGTCAATTCCAGGAGAGGCAAAGCTGCTTTTGTAATGAGCCAGCAACTCCCAGTGCCTTTTCAAGCCCAAATTAATGGTGTTAAATTTGAAAATGAATTTTAGTTCAACAAAGGAGATGCTGTAGTCATAATGAACAGGTCGGATTATGAACAGGAGGCTGCCAGGCAACTCTCCAACACCACATTCTACAGGCCACTATCCTCTGACCCCACTGAGGCGTACCAAAAGAAACTACACCATCTGCTCAAGAAACTCCCTGCTACAGCACGGGAACAAATCTACATGGACACATCCCCAGAGCCCCGACCAGAGGTATTCTATCTGCTACCCAAGATCCATAAACCTGGAAACCCTGGACGCCCCATCATCTCAGGCATCGGCAGTCTTACAGCAGGATTATCTGGCTATTTGGACTCTCTCCTCACACCCTATGCTACCAGCACTCCTAGCTGTCTTTGAGACACCACCGACTTTCTGAGGAAACTACAATGTATTGGTGATCTTCCTGAAAACACCATCCTGGCCACTATGGATGTAGAAGCTCTTTATACCAATATTCCACATGAGGATGGACTACAAGCTGTCAAGAACAGTATCCCTGATGAGGCCATGGCACACCTGGTGGCTGAGCTTTGTGACTTTGTTCTCACCCACAACCATTTCAGATTTGGAGACAATTTATACCTTCAAGTCAGTGGCACTGCTATGAGTACCTGAATGGCCCCACAGTATGCCAACCTTTTTATGGCTGACTTAGAACAATGATTCCTCAGCTCTCGTCCCCTAGCGCCCCTCCTCTACTTGCGCTACATTGATGATATCTTCATCATATGGACCCACGGGAAGGAGGCCCTTGAAGAATTCTACCTGGATTTCAACAATTTGCACTCCACCATCAAGCTCAGCCTGAACCAGTCCACACAAGAGATCCACTTCCCGGACACTACAGTGCAAATATGTGATGGTCACATGAACACCACCCTCTACCGGAAACCTACTGACTGCTATACTTATCTACATGCCTCCAGCTTCCATCCAGGACACATCACATGATTCATTGTCTACAGCCAAGCCCTAAGATACAACTGCATTTGCTTCAATCCCTCAGACAGAGACAAACACCTACAAGATCTTTATCAAGCATTCTTAAAACTACAATAACCACCTGGGGAAGTGAGGAAACAGATTGAAAGAGCGAGACGGGTATCCAGAAATCACCTACTACAGGACAGGTCCAACAAGGAAAATAACAGAACACCACTGGCCATCACTTACAGCCCCCAGCTAAAACCTCTCCAGCACATTATCAATGATTTACAACCTATCCTGGAAAATGATCCCTCACTCTCCTAGATCTTGGGAGGCAGGCCAGTCCTCACTTACAGACAGCCCCCCCCAACCTGAAGCAAATACTCACCAGCAACTACACACCACACCACAGATACACTAACCCAGGAACCAATCCCTGAAGCAAACCTCATTACTTGCTCTGTTCCCATATCTACTCTAGCGACACCATCAGAGGACCCAACCACATCAGCCACACCATCAGAGGCTCATTCACCTTCACGTCTACGAATGTGATATATGCCATCATGTGCCAGCAATGCCCCTCTGCCATGTACATTGGCCAAACCGGACAGTCCCTACGTAAAAGAATAAATGGACACAAATCAGACATCAGGAATAGTAAAATACAAAAGCCAGTAGGAGAACACTTCCATCTTCCTGGACATTCTATAACAGATTTGGAAGTAGCTATACTTGAACAAAAAAACTTCCGAAACAGACTTCAAAGAGAAACAGCAGAACTAAAATTCATTTTCAAATTTAACATCATTAATTTGGGCTTGAATCGGCACTGGGAGTTGCTGGCTCATTACAAAAGCAGCTTTGCCTCTCCTGGAATTGACACCTCATCTATTATTGGGAGTGGACTATATCCACCCTGATCGAATTGGCCCTGTCAACACTGTTTCTCCACTTGTGAGATAACTCCCTTCTCTTCATGTGGCAGTATATTTATGTCTGCATCCTTAATTTTCACTCCATGCATCTGAAGAAGTGAGGTTTTTACCCACAAAAGCTTATACTCAAATAAATCTGTTAGTCTTTAGGGTGCCACCAGACTCCTTGTTTTTATGGAGAGCTAGAAATTGTCAAACAGCTCCCAGAACTCATGATCAGCAAGGCATCCATCACCACTGCCTGGCAGGCCAGCTCTGTGCTGCACTCACAGATGAGCCTCACTGGGTGGAGTACCACTTCTGTGTGCAGACCGTGAGCTCAGAATCCAGAGGGGCACAAACATACACAAAGCTGAGGGCAATATTGCAGCACCAGGCGAGCATGGGATTTGCTGCAACAAACAAACAAAGATCCCTCTTATGCAGAGCTGTGGGTGTTCAGCTCGGGGGTTTTGGTTCAGTCCAAAAAAAATACCTCAGCATCAATGTTCCCTCTAATTTTTGACAGGCTGTGTGTGCAAAAAATTTCTTCTGTGCAAATTGTTGTGCTTCTGTGCAAATTTTTGTGTGTGCAGTGTTTCGCAGTGTGCTCGGGGTTTAGGATCTGTGTGCATGTGCACATGAGCACAGCTTAGCGGGAACAGTGCTCAGCACTGATTTGTTTTTCCCTTCCCTTCCTTGCTGAATTCAGAAGTCTGAGCCTCCACTGCAGTGACTGATAATGTGCCTAAGGTGGGGCAAGGAGGAGAGCTGTTCTAGCTGGTCTCAGAGGGCAGGTCTACACTATTGCCTAAGTTGATCTAACTCATGTCGCTCAGGAGTGTGAAAAAGTCATTTCCCCCTCTCCCCCGAAAGACACAAGTTTTGCGCAGTTCACATCGGTGCTATATCAGCGGGAAACGCTCAACTGGCAACATAGCTTCCATTTCTTGCCAAGGTGGAGTAATTATGTCGACAGGAGAGCACTCACCCAATGGCATAGTGCGTCTTCACTGGCCATGCTACAGTGGTACAGCTGTGCTGGTGTAGTGCTCTACTCTGTAGACTTGCTCAGAGCTTCAGCCTCTGTGGCTTGAGTACACAAATTTGCACAGGTTTTTATGGAGCTAGCACCAATGATGAGCTGCCAAAATCTTAACAACCAGTTCCCTCCTCACCCCATGAGGGGGTCGTGGCCCGCCCCTGCCCCCCGGGACTCCTGCCCCATTCAACCCTTGTGTTCCTTGATGCCCCTCCCCTGGGACCCCTGCCCCATCCACATCCCTCCCCTGTCCCCTAACTGCCCCAGAACCAGGCAGGAGGGTCTCATGGGCCACTGTAGTGGATGCCGACCACGCCCCACCCCTAAAAGCCAGAGGGACCTGCTGGGGGGCGAGGTGGGGAATCCCAGCGGTGCTTACCTGGGGCGGCTCCCAGGAAGCATCTGGCAGGTCCCTCAGGCTCCTAGGGGTGGGGTAGCATAGCGGCCACTCCCCCCACTGATGCCGACTCCATGGGTGCTCCGGGGCTGCAGCACCCACAGGGAAAATTTGGTGGGTGCAGAGCACCCACCAGCAGCTCCCCACCGTGCGCCCGGCCCCAGCTCACCTCACCTCTGGTCCGCCTCCTCCCCTGAATGCGCCACCCCACTCTGCTTCTCTGCTCCTGGCTTCCCGCGAATCAGCTGTTCGCAAGGGAAGCTGGGGAGGGCTGAAAAGCGAGAGGTGGCTTTGCACTCAGGCCCAGGGAGGTGGAGGTGAACTGAGGCGGGGAGCAGTTCCTCTGAGCCCCCCCACCCCCCCAGGTTACCTGCTGCGGCGCGGGTGGCCCTCCTCGCACCCCCTTGCCCCAGCTCCGCCCCGCTTCGCCTCCACCTCTCTGGGCCTGAGTGTGAAGCCACCGCTTGCTTCTCAGCCCTCCCAGGCTTCCCGCATGAACAGCTGATTCACGGGAAACCTGGGGGATGGTGGGGGCGGAGAAGCAGAGCGGGGTGGTGTGTTCAGGGGAGGAGGCGGGGCGGAGGTGAGGTGAGCTGGGGCCGGGCGGGGAGCTGCCGGTGGGTGCTCTGCACCCACCAAATTTTCCCCGTGGGTGCTCCAGCCCTGGAGCACCCACGGAGTCAGTGCCTAGGCACCACTTTTGGCCTGGATCTGTGTCTTTCTCTATTGTGCCAATTACTATAGTATTGAGGTGTTAAATACAAGAAGTATAATTTCTGTCCAGTTATGGATCTCCTGATCTGCCCCTCCCTTGGTTAGGATATATTTCTGTGATCATGTTGGGGGATGATATCTAAGCAGAGGATAAAAGTTGTTGGCCACTTTTTAGCCTCCATTAATAAGGATGGTGAGTCTTGTGTTGTGCTCTAAATTAATCAAGTCAGGGACTCCTTTTTTCTCCTGAAGAAAAAGCCTATTTCCCTTGTGAACCTACTGCAGAAAACTGGCAATGTGGCCGCTTCACTATGGACTCTAACATTCACAATGTTCCCACAGAGCATCTGATTCTCGGTGGGTGCAGAAGCACAGACGGACCTGAGGAGACCACGCCCTAGCTCAGTGGTTCCCAACAAGGGATACACATACCACTGGGGCTACGCAGAGGTCTTCCAGTGGGTACATCAACTTATCTAAATATTTGGCTCGTTTTACAACAGGCTACATAAAAAGCACTAGCGAAGTCAGTACAAAATAAAATTTCATACAGACAATGACTTGTTTATACTGATTTGTTTACACTAAAATGTAAGTACAATATTTATATTCTAGTTGTTATTTTATAATTATATGGTAAAAATGAGAAAGTAATAGTGTGTTGTGACACTTTTGCACTTTTATGTCTGATTTTGTAAGCAAATAGTTTTTAAGTGAGGTGAAACTTGCGGGTACGCAAGACAAATCAAATTCCTGAAAGGGATACAGTAGTCTGGAAATATTGAAAGCCACTGCCCTAGCCCATAGAGGCCTCTGGAGATGATTCAGCTTGAAGTCAATCTTACCGTAGATCTGAAATTGGGTAGAAAACCAGAGTAGCTCTCAGAGTGCTGGTGTGATATATTCTCTTGGAAGTGTCCCACTTAAGAGAAGAGCCACTGTGACAGATTTTCATTACCAATCTACCTGGGGCCACAGTTGATCAGGCTGGGGCCACAGGATCTTTTTGGGGAGGAGATAACGAGGCACACCAAGTGTCTAAATTTTAAAACTTTATTGATAAAATAATAAAATAACAGCAGAGAGTGTTGGGAACACTCCCACATCACTCGGGGAAGAAAGAAAGCGTTAATGCCCCAAGCCCTAACCCACTTTCATACTCACACACACATGACCCAGACTGGCCAAGTCTGGGTGTAATGTCAGAAGAAGAGTGTGGGGGGGGGAAGGTGGACGGGAGTGCTGTCCTGGGCCCAGGCCATCCAACTGTCTGATGTACTCTCCGAATTGCTCCAGCTCTCAGGAGAGTTTTAAGTCCTGAGCTCCTTTGGGGGTGTTCCATTCTGCAACCTTTATTCCTGGTGCTCTTTGTGCCAGTCCAAACCGGCTTTCTGTGGTCTCTTTCCCTTTCCCAAAACATCTTGGCTTCAGGGATGCCTGGCTCAGTTCCCCCTCTTGTTGTCTTGTCTGTGTTTTTAGACTCTGCAGCCCTGGGCTTTGTTTTCTTCTTCGCTGGCCTTGCTGTCTTGAGGTGCATGTCTGTGCAGTTGGATTTTCTTTCTCATGGCTGCTCGGGCAACTTTCAAGCCCCTGTCTTTCTCGGCTTGCAGCCAAACGTTGGCTTTTAGCTGCAACCTGGGGCTGGCTGGGGCCAGCGTCTTATCTTCAGCTTGAGCTAGCTGAGGTATTGAAATAACTCATTCTCTGCTCTTTTCTTCTTTCTCTCCCCCCCCCCCCCCCCCGCCTTGGCCTCTCGTGATCTGCAAAGGAAACTTCCACTCCTTACTCCCTTTAACCTTTCCCAAAATGCCTTGCGATGCTTGCAACAGTGTTAGCCACATACAGTGCTGATCTGCCTTCCCTGGAGACTCCCTGAGGGAGAGGGGGCCATTGGGGTGTGACACCACCCCATGTTCAACAATGCAATGGTAAGCTTCAGGTGCCAAGGGAATCTGCTCTCCAAGGCCCCTGTTCAACTAGGTGTTTAAGCATATGTGTAGACTCACTGAAGTCAACCCGACTACTCATGTGCTTACTGAGTCAGGGCCCAGTTGTTAAACAGCTGCACAGGCTTCAAGGCATACTGGACTCACCTCTACACCTAGATCTCCAAATAGCAGCCATAAGTGCTACTCACTTCAATTTGCAAGGAGGCAGAACTCTTCCTCTCAGATATAGAGCTTGCCATTATGACCCATGTCTTTGTCATCTCATGATGCACTCTACCCAGGAGTGACTTGTGGAGGCCAAGAAACTCTAACATCTAGAGATGCTGTGTAACTTGTGTGTCTGAGGTGCTGCTGAGGCACTGCATGGATCCTATTGTGCTCTGGCACTGGTAGAAGACTCATTTATACTTAACAACCCCAACCGTGCCTTGTCATAGCCTTCCTAGGATAGAAATTCCACACTAAAAAATAGTCAACTTGTCCCCCACCACAAAGCCTGGAGTTCTCCTGATAGCTGAGAATTATCTTGGGAGGCTCTTCCTATGTGGATTGCAGTAGTCAATGAAACATTGTCTGACCACGTCTGCATCAGGCCAGGAGTGGGGTTTGGTACTAGACCCTGTTTGTGTTTACTGTCCCATTTCTTGCAATGCACTCTCCTACAATAGGTTTTTTGCTTTAGAAAAATCTCATCATCTCCAACATGTCGTTAGGAAATCTGCTTGGAATTCTGCACTTGGGTGGTGTGGCCCTTTACTGAGGCTCTAGAGACAGCTCTCCCAGGTACTGGCCTGCCACTGACTCTGAACCACCACACTCAGCATGCTTGTACCTTATTAGGCCATAGCGTGCCTGTCAAGGAAGGGCAGGGCTGGCTGCTGCTGTGTGAGTCAAGGTTGGAAAAACAATGTGTGGGAACCACTGCCAGTCCCACAGAGCCAGCCCTAATGAGCACCATCAACATGCCCAAACACCTGTCTGCAGAGCCAGAAATACCAGTGGAGCACAACCATTTGTGATGGACTCTCCCACGCTGATGTGAATGGAAAGATAGAGAAGCCTGACAGATCAGGTAGTAGGGTTGGCCAATGTGCAGTTTCAGGCATCAGAACTGTGTATTTATTCACACATCCTTTGATGCCCATTGGCACCTCCTTTAATTTTGGGGTGTGTTGTTAAAGTCAGATAAAGTTGGGTAAGTAAGAGGCTAATAGTGTGGCTAGATGATGTGCCAGCTGTGTCTAGGAAGGAGTCCGAAGCAAAATTCTGGGGCTCAGATTCTTATCACTGCTGTGGCCCCATTACCTGCCATAAAAGACTCTCTGTACAAGCACTGCGGAAGACAACTGTAAGCTGCCATCTGAGGATGCCTTCATGAGCCTTTGGATAGGGCATGTGAGGCTGTGATGATGGGAAGGATGCGCTGGGGGTGAGGGCACAGCTGGGAGATTTCAGGTAGCACTGCAGTCCAGGTAGGATGCCCCTAGAACAGCCCAGGATTGGGAGGGTGCAAAGGAGGCTTAAAACCACCATAGCACCCCACACCCCTGGGCTGTGAGTCCTGTGCTGCACAAGCCCAGAATCTCATCTTGCTGGATCTTTTTATGAATCCAATTTGCATGATTCTAAAATTGATTTGTATTCCATGGAAAGATCTGCTTCTCTGTATTAAATGCATGATTTGTCCTCTGATTTACACTAGCTTATGTATGTATCAACACTCCAGATTCTCAAAAACACTTCACTAAATTAATTCTGTTTTAAGGCTATCACTAGAGTTGTCCAGGAAATGGAAACTGCTTCCTGCGAATAATTTCATTTCAGGACAAAAACTCAGAAACATGATATTTTTTGCAAGGAGGGATTTCCAGAAAAATTCTGTTTCAGGAGAACCAAAACAAATTTTTTTAGCTAGCAGACCATCTTGGGGATCCAACCAACCTGGGGAGCTTGACAATTCACTGGCAGTGCCAGCCTGGGTACCTGCTTATCTGGTTTCCTTTGAAGCTGTTGATGAAATTGATGCATGTTGATTCTGTCAAATCAGGCAGAACATTTTCGAGTAGCTGCCACTGCTTTTAACTCAACATGGATCAAGGGCAGCATCTGACCATTGGGTAGAGCTGGGTGCAAAACAGTTTTCTTCAAATATTCAAGAGTTCAAAATTTGTTCTCGTCTTAAATCAAGATGAAAAGTCAAAATCTCAACAAAAAAAAATTGCAATCTAAAACACTGAAAAATGTTTTGGTTTGGGTCTATGGAAGCATTTTATTTTGAAAATTTCAAAATGTTTCATTTCAATTTTAACTTTTTTTTCTTTTTTCCTCAAACCTGACTCTGACTCAAGAACAGTTTTAGTTTTGACAAGTTAGCCTCTTTCAATGAAAAACGATTCATCCAAAAGATTCCCAACTAGCCCTACCCTTGGGCTAGTTCCTTGCCACCATTTTTCCCTTTGTCCCTGTTCCTGGGTTGTTTTATACCACACTGTTACTGCAGGAATAGGAAATGACTTGTTAACAACTAGAAGGGAGAAAGAAATGCATCAGAGCATCTGGCATATTAAATATTAGATTTGAAATACTTTACGGTCATCCATAATAGGATTATTGTCCTTGTTCTGCTTCTGTCCCCTTGTGAGTCTGAGTGGAAAGGCCTCAACAGGGCTGGTCTGGGAAGGATAGGGGCAGGAGAGGGCTGTCTATATGCCGTGGGAGTTAAACAAGTATTCTAGAAGGGAGAGGTTGAGCAAGTGAATGGAACTTGAGAGCAGGAGTTGTCCTGAATTTATTGCACTTTGGTTGTGTTCCAGAATTCAGTGCAAACTAGGAGGGAAGTTGGATCTGCAGAGAGCAGAGGTGGTTATTTTAGCTTCCTATGTGCCAAGCAAAGGGCAAGGACTTCGCCAAGCAGTGATGCCGTGAGATTAGGACTAGGCATTTTTAATGGGAGCATGGTTTCTATGCAATATTTCAGAAACAAGCCACCCACAGGTAATAATAACTTAACTTTATAGTCATGCAGCATCTTGAAGATTCCCAAGCACTTACAGACTGCACACACACAGAGTACTTGCCTGGTGCTTAAACATGGCTGCTTCTGGGGAGAAATACACAGCTGTCAGAAGCAGTGGCACAGGACAAGCCTTTAGGACAAGAACTAAAAAAAATCTTCTCTCTTGTAATGTTTTCAGAGGGGATTTAGACAGGCAGTGTACAATTAACCAAATTGGAATTTGGCCAGGACACTCACACAAATCCGAGTCTGACTCAGAATGCATGGTATGTCCAATGACCATTCATGTCCAGGACTTTGGTGTTGTATTTCATAGGAAAGGTGACACCTCCAGTAGCAAAATACTTCCTAGCTTCCCAGTTGGTGCATTGGTTCAGACTAATTCAGATGCCTCAGAGAATACTGCTGCAGAGGATTACACTCCAAGTAGAAGCTCATCATCATGCTTCTACTTGGAGTGTAAATCCCAAAGGGACATAGCATCCTTGCAGGCTGAGTGCCATGGAGATTGATCTCTAGCTCGATCTTTCAAGTGGTCTGGCTGGATATTTGGGTTATGTCCATCATTGGTAATCTTACTGCATCCTGAAACTTGTGATTTCCCTGGGATCTCTGGCCATGTAACAGCATTCCTTGGTAAAATACACTTTGGAATTCTTTGGTCTTCCATTGTAATTATATGTCCATACCAAGAAAGCCACTGAACCCGAACCAGTTTTGATGGAGATGGTTACTGGGTCTGGCTACAAATACTCTCGTTGCTGATCTTGTCCCTTAATATGGAGCAGATGATGAAGATGGTGAAAATTGCAAATGTCAGTGTGCCACTCTTCAGCAGCCACGTTTCATTGCTGGACAATAGAGCTGGTATAACTAAGGTTCTATAGATCCATAGCTTTGTAGCTGTCATGATGTCCCCACAGAAGCTGCTGAAAGGCCCAAAACATGACAGTACTTCCTGCTATACAAGAAGAAGAAGAAGTCCTTGCATATCAGCCTGTAGAGACTATAGATCTTTGGATGAAAGAGACTATTAATTGTCAGTCATTAAGTCATTTACACACTTGTAAAAGAGACAAGAATATGTGTGTGTATCTATAGGCTAAGGTTACTACAGCTTGCTATCTGCTTGTGAGGTCATTAGGCAGGGAACAGGAATTGTCAGTTCTGCCTGGAAATGTGATGTTGCTTTAAAAGAATGTCAGTGTTATATCAACATCAATATGTGTCTTGTTGTCTGTTGTGTCTGAATGGTTCCAGGCATATGACCCTGAAATGCCTCTTCCTCCACTGATCCTGGATAGGCATGTCTGCCATGACTAGACTATGGACCTGAGCATGAATCCAAGTGGGGTTTACCCATCTTGGTCCTGCCTCAGCACAGGAGGATGGATTAGATGACCTCTCAAGGTCCTTTCCAGACCGACATTGCTATGATCCCTTAATTCTGAACGACTTTTCACATGGATCCATGAGAACAGTGATGGGAAAGACTCCAGTTGGCCAAGAAGATGAAATAAAATAGACAGGAAAATAGACCTTCCTGTCTCTCATTTCTCCCAGTGTGATATTGCTGTGATATGTAATTCACACACTCACCCAGATCCTGTCTGGAAACCATTTATAACTGGAGCAATAATTTGGGTTTTCCCCCCTTTTTCATTTTTTCAGGTGGACCCATTGCCTTGAACTGGGAACCAAAGTAGAAGAAAATTTGAGAGAACCATGATGTCTCTTGGTGTCAGCAAAGGTAATTTATCTTGCCCCCGCCCTCGCCTTCCTTAAGATCATACTATTTGCTCTCTTAGATGAACTTGAATATCTGTAATTTCCCCCATTCCAGTGTATGATGTCTGAAAATTCATTGGTCCTACTCTTTCCTCTCAGCATTACTCAAGAGATTGTCATGTATTTATGTATGTATTTATGTATTTACTTTCCACAGAATTCTGTGTGTTTGATATTTCACTGGGGTTGAACTGTAATGCCTACAAAGGTCGAGAAAGGTGGAAAAATAGTAACCTCCAATGCATTTCAGGGTGAACAAAACAAAAATGTAAGCAATCCTCTATTATCCTGGCTGACACAGAAGGAGTGTATAAAATTCTTATTGGGGCAACATGTATCCCACGACTCAACAACAGAATCCACCCCTTCTCCAGAATCTGAGGGTCCATATTAAAAATAATCATAGATTCAGAGAAGATTAGGGTTGGAAGAGACCTCAGGAGGTCATCTAGTTCAACCCCCGCTCAAAGCAGGACCAACCCCAACTAAATCATCTCAGCCTGGGCTTTGTCAAGCTGGGCCTATGGATAGAGATTCCATCACCTCCCTAGGTAAGCCATTCCAGTGCCTCACCATCCTCCTAGTGCAATAGTTTTTCCTAATATCCAACCTAGACCTCCCCCACTGCAACTTGAGACCATTGCTCCTTGTTCTGTCATCTGCCGCCACTGAGGACAGCCTCTCTCCATCCTCTTTGGAACCCCCCTTCAGGTAGTTGAAGGCTGCTATTAAATCCCCCTCACTCTTATAGAATCACACAATCATAGCACTGGAAGAGACCTCGAGAGGTCATCTAGTCCAGTCCCCTGCACTCAAGGCAGGACAAAGTATTATCTAGACCATCCCTGAAAGGTGTTTGTCCAACCTGCTCCTAAAAATCCCCAATGACGGAGATTCCACAACCTCCCCAGCCAATTTATTCCAGTGCTCAACCACTCTGACAGTTAGGAAGTTTTTCCTAATGTCCAACCTAAACTGCCCTTGCTGCAATTTAAGCCCACTGCTTCTTGTCCTATCCTCAGAGGTTAAGAAAAATAATTTTTCTCCCTCTTCCTTGTAACAACCTTTTATGCACTTGAAAACTGTTATCATGTCCCCTCTCACTCTTCTCTTCTCCAGAATAAACAAACCCAATTTTTTCAATCTTCTCTCAGAGGTCATGTTTTCTAGACCTTTAATCATTTTTGTTGCTCTTCTCTGGACTTTCTCCAATTTGTCCACATCGTTCCTAAAATTTGGCACCGAGAAGTGGACACAGTACTCCAACTGAGGCCTAATCAGCACTGAGTAGAGCAGAAGAATTACTTCTCGTGTCTTAGAATCATAGAATCATAGAATATCAGGATTGGAAAGGACCTCAGGAGGTCATCTAGTCCAACCCCCTGCTCAAAGCAGGACCAATCCCCAACTAAATCATCCCAGCCAGGGTTTTGTCAAGCCTGACCTTAAAAACTTCTAAGGAAGGAGATTCCACCACCTCCCTAGGTAACGCATTCCAGTGTTTCACCACCCTCCCAGTGAAAAAGTTTCTCCTAATATTCAACTTAAACCTCCTCCACTGCAACTTGAGACCATTACTCCTTGTTCTGTCATCTGCTACCACTGAGAAGAGTCTAGATCCATCCTCTTTTGAATCCTCTTTCAGGTAGTTGAAAGCAGCTATCAAATCCCCCCTCATTCTTCTCTTCCGCAGACTAAACAATCCCAGTTCCCTCAGCCTCTCCTCATAAGTCATCTGTCCAGTCCTCTAATCATTTTTGTTTCCCTCCGCTGGACGTTTTCCAATTTTTCCACATCCTTCTTGTAGTGTGGGGCCCAAAATTGGACACAGTACTCCAGATGAGGCCTCACCAATGTCGAATAGAGGGGAAGGATCACGTCCCTTGATCTGCTGGCAATGCCCCTACTTATACATCCCAAAATGCAATTGGCCTTCTTGGCAACAATGGCACACTGTTGACTCATATCCAACTTCTCGTCCATTGTAACCCCTAGATCCTTTTCTGCAGAACTGCTGCCTAGCCATTCGGTCCCTAGTCTGTAGCGGTGCATGGGATTCTTCCGTCCTAAGTGCAGGACTCTGCACTTGTCCTTGTTGAACCTCATCAGCTTTGTTTTGGCCCAATCCTCTAATTTGTCCAGGTCCCTCTGTATCCTATCCCTACCCTCCAGCGTATCTACCTCTCCTCCCAGTTTAGTGTCATCTGCAAACTTGCTGAGGGCGCAATCCACACCATCCTCCAGATCATTAATGAAGATATTGAACAAAACCAGCCCCAGGACTGACCCTTGGGGCACTCCACTTGATACCAGCTGCCAACTAGACATGGAGCCATTGATCACTACCCACTGAGCCCGACAATCTAGCCAACTTTCTATCCACCTAATAGTCCATTCATCCAGCCCATACTTCTTTAACTTGCTGGCAAGAATACTGTGGGAGACCGTGTCAAAAGCTTTGCTAAAGTCAAGGAACAACACGTCCACTGCTTTCCCCTCATCCACAGAGCCAGTTATCTCATTATAGAAGGCAATGACTCATGACTTGCCCTTGGTGAATCCATGCTGACTATTCCTGATCACTTTCCTCTCCTCTAAGTGCTTCAGAATTGATTCCTTGAGGACCTGCTCCATGATTTTTGCAGGGACTGAGGTGAGGCTGACTGGCCTGTAATTCCCAGGATCCTCCTTCTTCCCTTTTTAAAGATGGGCCCCTCATTAGCCTTTTTCCAGTCTTCTAGGACTTCCCCCGATCGCCATGAGTTTTCAAAGATAATGGCCAATGGCTCTGCAATCACATCCGCCAACTCCTTTAGCACTCTCCGATGCAGCGCATCCGGCCCCATGGACTTGTGCTCGTCCAGCTTTTCTAAATAGTCCCGAACCACACTTGCTAGCTGCACCTCCAGGTGTGATTTGGCCTTCCTGATTTCACTCCTGCATGCCTGAGCAATATTTTTATACTCTTTCCTGGTCATTTGTCCAATCTTCCACTTCTTGTCAGCTTCTTTTTTGTGTTTAAGATCAGGAAGGATTTCACTGTTAAGCCAAGCGGGTCACCTGCCATATTTACTATTCTTTCTACACATCGGGATGGTTTGTCCCTGTAACCTCAATAAGGATTCTCTAAAATACAGCCAGCTCTCCTGGACTCCTTTCCCCCTCATGTTATTCTTCCAGGGGATCCTGCTCATCAGTTCCCTGAGGTTGTCAAAGTCTGCTTTTCTGAAGTCCAGGGTCCATATTCTGCTGTTCTCCTTTCTTCCCTGTGTCAGGATCCTGAACTCGACCATCTCATTGTCACTGCCTCCCAGGTTCCCATCCACTTTTGCCTCCCTTACTAATTCTTCCCGGTTTGTGAGCAGCAGGTCAAGTAGAGCTCTGCCCTTAGTTGGTTCCTCCAGCACTTGTACCAGGAAATTGTCCCCTACTCTTTCCAAAAACTTCCTGGATTGTCTGTGCACTGCTGTATTGCTCTCCCAGCAGATATCAGGGTGATTGAAATCTCCCATGAGAACCAGGGCCTGCGATCTAGTAACTTCCGTGAGTTGCCGGAAGAAAGCCTCATCCACCTCATCCCCCTGATTCGGTGGTCTATAGCAGACTCCCACCACGACATCACCCTTGTTGCTCACATTTCTAAACTTAATCCAGAGAGTCTCAGGTTTTTCTGCAGTTTCATACTGGAGCTCTGAGCAGTCATACTGCACTCTTACATACAAAGCAACTCCCCCACCTTTTCTGCCCTGCCTGTCCTTCCTGAACAGTTTATATCCGTCCATGACAGTACTGCAATCATGTGAGTTATCCCACCAAGTCTCTGTTATTCCAATCACATAATTCCTTGACTGTGCCAGGACCTCCAATTCTCTCTGCCTGTTTCCCAGGCTTCTTGCATTTGCGTATAGGCACGTGAGATAACTCGCTGATCGTCCCTCTTTCTCAGTATGAGGCAGGAGTCCTCCCCTCTTGCGTGCTCCTGCTCGTGCTTCCTCCCAATATCCCACTTCCCCACTTACCTCAGCGCTTTGGTCTCCTTCCCCCGGTGAACCTAGTTTAAAGCCCTCCTCACTAGGTAACTCAGCCTGCTTGTGAAGATGCTCTTCCCTCTCTTTGTTAGGTGGAGCCCGTCTCTCCCTAGCACTCCTCCTTCTTGGAACACCATCCCATGGTCAAAGAATCCAAAGCCTTCTCTGCGACACCACCTGCGTAGCCATTCGTTGACTTCCACGTTTTGACAGTCTCTACCCAGGCCTTTTCCTTCCATGCGGAGGATGGACGAGAACACCACTTGCACTTTAAACTCCTTTATCCTTCTTCCCAGAGCCATGTAGTCTGTAGTGATCCGCTCAAGGTCATTCTTGACAGTGGTGCCCACGTGGAGAAGCTGAAATGGGTAGCCATCCGAGGGTTTGATGAGTCTCGGCAGTCTCTCCATCACATTGTGAATCCTAGCTCCTGGCAAGCAACAGACTTCTTGTTTTTCCTGGTCGGGGTGGCAGATAGATGACTCAGTCCCCCTGAGGAGAGAGTCCCCGACAACCACCACCCGCCTCCTTTTCTGGGTAGTGGTGGTCGTGGAACCCCGAACCTTAGGACTGTGCATCTCATGCCTTCCAATCGGTGGAATCTCCTTCTGCTCCCTTCCCTCAGATGTATCATCTAGTCCACTCTCCGCATTAGTACCTGTAGAGAGAACATGAAAGCGGTTACTTACCTATATCTGCTTTGCTGGTACATGGACGCTCCCCTTTCTTCTTCTGGAGGTCACATGCTGCCAAATTTCTTCACCATCCTCCTTTCCCCGCAGTGCAGTCTGCTTTGAATCTTCAGAATGTTGTGTCTGTAGAAGCATATCCTGACGTCTGTCCAGGAAATCTTGTTTCTCTTATGCAACGCAGGGTCGATACTTGTTTCTCCAGACCTTGAACCTTCTCTTCCAACATGGAGACCAGCTTGCACTTTGTACAGACAAAGTCACTTCTGTCCTGTGGAAGAAAGACAAACATGGCACATCCAGTGCAGGTCACAACAGCTGAACACTCCCCATCCATATTACCTTCTTTCTTGCTTACAATACTCCTGCTAATACATCCCAGAATGATGTTTGCTTTTTTTGCAACAGTTTTACACTGTTGACTTATATTTAGCTTGTGATCCACTATGACCCCCAGATCCCTTTCCGCATTACTCCTTCCTAGCCAGTAATTTCCCATTTTGTATGTGTGCAACTGATTGTTCCTTCCTAAGTGGAGTACTTTGCATTTGTCCTTATTGAATTTCATCCTATTTACTTCAGACCATTTCTCCAGTTTGTCCAGATCTTTTTGATTTTAATCCTAACCTTCAAAGCACTTGTAACCCCTCCCAGCTTGGTATCATCCACAAACTTTATAAGTGTACTCGCTATGCCATTATGTAACTAATTGATGAGGATATTGAACAGAACTGGACCCAGAACCGATCCCTGTGGGACCCTACTCTTTATGCCCTTCCAGCATGACTAAACCACTGATAACTACTCTCTGGGAACAATTTTCCAGCCAGTTATACACCCACCTTATAGTAGCTCCATCTAGGCTGTATTTCCCTAGTTTGTTTATGAGGAGGTCGTGTAAGACAGTATCAAAAGCCTTACTAAAGTGAAGATATACCATATCTACCATTTCCCCCCTATCCACAAGGCTTGTTACCCTGTCAAAGAAAGCTATTGGGGTTGGTTTGATATGGTTGGTTGGTATGAGGTTGGTTTGACATGATTTGTTCTTGAAAAATTCATGCTGACTGTTACTTATCACCTCATTATATTCTACGTGTTTGCAAATTGATTTCTTAATTATTTTGCTCCATTATCTTTCTGGTTATAGATGTTAAGATGACTGGTCTGTAATTCCCCGATTTGTCCTTATTTCCCTTCTTATAGATGGGCAAGATATATGCCTTTTCCAGTCTTCTGGAATGTCTCCCATCTTCCATGACTTTTCAAAGATAATCGCTAATGGCTCAGATATCTCCTCAGTCAGCTCCTGGAGTATTCTAGGATGCATTTCATCAGGCCTGGTGATTTGAAGCCATCTAACTTGTCTAAGTAATTTTTGACTTGTTCTTTCCCTATTTTAGACTATGAGCCTGGCTCATTTTAACTGGCATTCACTATGTTAGAAGTCTAATTGCCACCAACCTTCTTGATGAAAACTGAAACAAAGAAATCATTAAGCACCTCTGCCATATCCACATTTTCCGTTATTGTCTTTCTCCCCTCATTGAGTAACAGGCCTACTCTGTCCTTGGTCTTCCTCTTGCTTCTAATGTATTTGTAGAATGTTTTCTTGTTGTCCTTACTGTCCCTAGCTAGTTTGATCTCCTTTTGTGCCTTGGCCTTTCTAATTATGTCTCTGCCCACTTTTGTTATTTGATTATATACATCCTTTGTAATTTGATCGAGTTTCCACTTTTTGTAGGACTCTTTTTTGAGTTTTAAATCATTGAAGACCTCCTGATTAAGTCAGGGTGGTCTCTTGCCATACTTTCTATCTTTCCTATGCAGTGGTATAGTTTGCTCTTGCGCCCTTAATAATGTCTCTTTGAAAAACTGCCAACTGTCTTCAATTGTTTTTCTGCTTAGACTTGCTTCCCATGAGATTTTACCTACCAACTCTGTGAGTTTGCTAAAGTCTGCCTTCTTGAAATCTATTGTCTTTATTCTGCTGTTCTCCCTCCTACCATTCCTTAGAATCATGAACGCTACCATTTCATGATCAGTTTCCCCCAAGTTGCTTTCCACTTTCAAATTCTCAACCAGTTCTTCCCTATTTGTAAAATCTAGACCAGCCTCCCCCATAGTAGCTTTCTCCATCTTCTAAAATAAAAAATTGTCTCCAGTACATTCCAAAACTTGTTGGATAATCTGTGCCCTGCTGTGTTATTTTCCCAAGAGATGTCTGGGTAGTTGAAGTCCCCCATCACCACCAAGTCCTGTGCTTTGGATGATTTTGTTAGTTGTTTAAAAAAAAAAAGCCTCTTCTTCCTGGTCAGGTGGTCTGTAGTAGACCCCTACCATGACATCACCCTTGTTTTGTACCCCTTTTATCCTGACCCAGAGACTTTCAACAACTCTGTCTCTTATTTCTATCTCAACCTCAGACCAAGTGTCTACATTTTTAATATATAAGGCAACACCTCCTCCCTTTTTTCCCTGCCTGTCATTCCTGAGCAAACTGTACCCTTCTATACCAATATTCCAGTCATGTGTATTACCTTCTCTTATGCAGACTAAATAAGCTCAGTTCCCACAGCCTCTCCTCATAAGTCATGTGCCCCAGCCCCCTAATCATTTTTGTTGCGCTCCGCTGGACTCTCTCCAATTTGTCCACATCTTTTCTCTAGTGGGGGGCCCAAAACTAGATGCAATACTCCAAATGTGGCCTCACCAGTGCCGAATAGAGGGGAATAAATGTAATGTAGAGGGTAATGATGTTTCTCACCATTACAGGTTGTGAAAAAAACCTGTAAAATGTGAATCAAATGTGAACAGATGCAGCTTTCATTTTCCTGAATCTGCGGGCAGGCTGAAACTAATAGTTTGGATAACCTCATTCATCTCAATGAAGCAACTGATGTCACTTTTAATAGTAATAATAATAAAATTGTTTTTATTTAATAATAGTAGCTCCCAAAGTGCTTTACAAAGGAGTCAGGATCATTATCCCCATTATACATATGGGGAAACTGAGGCACAGGGAGGTTGAGGACTTGCCCAGGTCATTCAGCAGGCCATTGGCAGAGCTGAGAACTGAACCCTCGTCTTAGCCCCAGTTCAGTGCTCTAGACACTAGGCCTACACTTTTAACTTTTAAGCATTACCCTTTAAAAGTGAAAGTGTTAGTTCCTCTCCGACAGTAACTTGTTTACACACACAAGTTAACTAGACTGGTATACCTAAAGTGGTACAACTCCCTAGTTTGGATACAGTTATGCCATTATGAAGATGCTTATACTAGTATAGCTATTCCCATGTGGGAAGGAGGATAAGCTATACAAATATAAGGTACTAGTATTGTTGTGTCTAGGGTTACCGGATGTCTGGGTTTTCCCGGCCATGATCTCTTTTTTGATCCTCTGTCCAGGAGGATTTTTCAAATAAGAAGCAATATCTCAGATATTTGCAGAGCAGAGGTTATAGCTCAGAAAGAGCTCCCCCCACGCCCCAATTGATCCCTCCGCTGCAGCCAAAGCTGATCAGTCCATTCCCCTGCAGCCACAGCTGCTAGAGTCCACCCACCCAGGCCCCAGCCCTGGGGAGGGGTAGAAGCCCGCAGGGAAGCACTGACTGACCGCTGGTGCTGTGTCCTGGGCTTGCACCAGCCACCCTGCCAGAGAGCGACACTGTCCCACCATGTGACGGAGGCTGAAAGTACCCCTGCCACCATGTGCAGGTACCCTTCCAGCACCTCCCCAAATACCCCACACAGTACACATGCACCCCTCCTGCACCCCCAATATAGGACAATGTAGCCAGACAGCCAGCCCCCCCCTCTCAGACCAGCATTGCTGGGAACACAAGGGAGCCAAAACAACAGGGCACTTAACATAAATTCCCGCACAGCCTTTGAAGCTGTGAGAAGCACAGGTGTGCTGCTACAATGTGCCTCTGGGAACATATACAACGATTAGGCTCAAAGCAGATAGAGAAGCTGTGACAGACATGGCTCTTAGCCCCTACTAAATAGCGTGATGCACACACCCCAACATCCTAGGTGGGAAAATATTTACCCTAATAAAAGGAATGTCCAGTAGTCAAAACTTATTGTTTCTCTCCCTTGCAAGTGAAAACTACTCTTGCAAGAGCTGGCGTCGCCCAGACAGACCAGCCCCAATTTGGCATAAGAAAGGAGAAAGAGAATAAAGGAGTACAGAGGTATAAGTATGGAACCAACAGCACCATGATTTTTGAGTGCTTTTCACTATCTATCTGCTGGTCAGATAAGTGACAGCCTCCCAAGGCTTCTGCAGCTAAGAGGGTCCCTAAGCCTTGTCCCTTATTCGTCTTTCCGTGGAATTATAGAATCATAGAATCATAGAATCATAGAATATAAGGGTTGGAAGGGACCCCAGAAGGTCATCTAGTCCAACCCCCTGCTCGAAGCAGGACCAATTCCCAGTTAAATCATCCCAGCCAGGGCTTTGTCAAGCCTGACCTTAAAAACCTCTAAGGAAGGAGATTCTACCACCTCCCTAGGTAACGCATTCCAGTGTTTCACCACCCTCTTAGTGAAAAAGTTTTTCCTAATATCCAATCTAAACCTCCCCCACTGCAACTTGAGACCACTACTCCTCGTTCTGTCATCTGATACCATTGAGAACAGTCTAGAGCCATCCTCTTTGGAGCCCCCTTTCAGGTAGTTGAAAGCAGCTATCAAATCCCCCCTCATTCTTCTCTTCTGCAGGCTAAACAATCCCAGCTCCCTCAGCCTCTCCTCATAACTCATGTGTTCCAGACCCCTAATCATTTTTGTTGCCCTTCGCTGGACTCTCTCCAATTTATCCACATCCTTCTTGAAGTGTGGGGCCCAAAACTGGACACAGTACTCCAGATGAGGCCTCACCAATGTCGAATAGAGGGGAACGATCACGTCCCTCGATCTGCTCGCTATGCCCCTACTTATACATCCCAAAATGCCATTGGCCTTCTTGGCAACAAGGGCACACTGCTGACTCATATCCAGCTTCTCGTCCACTGTCACCCCTAGGTCCTTTTCTGCAGAACTGCTGCCTAGCCATTCGGTCCCTAGTCTGTAGCTGTGCATTGGGTTCTTCCGTCCTAAGTGCAGGACCCTGCACTTATCCTTATTGAACCTCATCAGATTTCTTTTGGCCCAATCCTCCAATTTGTCTAGGTCCTTCTGTATCCTATCCCTCCCCTCCAGCGTATCTACCACTCCTCCCAGTTTAGTATCATCCGCAAATTTGCTGAGAGTGCAATCCACACCATCCTCCAGATCATTTCTGAAGATATTGAACAAAACCGGCCCCAGGACCGACCCTTGGGGCACTCCACTTGATACCGGCTGCCAACTAGACATGGAGCCATTGATAACTACCCGTTGAGCCCGACAATCTAGCCAGCTTTCTACCCACCTTGTAGTGCATTCATCCAGCCATACTTCCTTAACTTGCTGACAAGAATACTGTGGGAGACCGTGTCAAAAGCTTTGCTAAAGTCAAGAAACAATACATCCACTGCTTTCCCTTCATCCACAGAACCAGTAATCTCATCATGGAAGGCGATTAGATTAGTCAGGCATGACCTTCCCTTGGTGAATCCATGCTGGCTGTTCCTGATCACTTTCCTCTCATGCAAGTGCTTCAGGATTGATTCTTTGAGGACCTGCTCCATGATTTTTCCAGGGACTGAAGTGAGGCTGACTGGCCTGTAGTTCCCAGGATCCTCCTTCTTCCCTTTTTTAAAGATTGGCACTACATTAGCCTTTTTCCAGTCATCCGGGACTTCCCCGGTTCGCCACGAGTTTTCAAAGATAATGGCCAATGGCTCTGCAATCACAGCCGCCAGTTCCTTCAGCACTCTCGGATGCAACTCGTCCGGCCCCATGGACTTGTGCACGTCCAGCTTTTCTAAATAGTCCCTAACCACCTCTATCTCCACAGAGGGCTGTCCATCTCTTCCCCATTTTGTGATGCCCAGCGTAGCAGTCTGGGAGCTGACCTTGTTAGTGAAAACAGAGGCAAAAAAAGCATTGAATACATTAGCTTTTTCCACATCCTCTGTCACTAGTTTGCCTCCCTCATTCAGTAAGGGGCCCACACATTCCTTGGCTTTCTTCTTGTTGCCAACATACCTGAAGAAACCCTTCTTGTTACTCTTGACATCTCTGGCTAGCTGCAGCTCCAGGTGCGATTTGGCCCTCCTGATAACATTCCTACATGCCCGAGCAATATTTTTATACTCTTCCCTGGTCATATGTCCAACCTTCCACTTCTTGTAAGCTTCTTTTTTATGTTTAAGATCCGCTAAGATTTCACCATTAAGCCAAGCTGGTCGCCTGCCATATTTACTATTCTTTCGACTCAATTGAGTGACCAATCCTGGCTTGGCACCGCTGGAATCGAGAGATGCAAGGAGGGTAAGAAGCACCCACACCTGATCTCCTATCTTTAGTGTACACATATTTTGAAATAGAGCTCTATACTTTGTTTTCTTTCTTTGGGATTGTGGCTTCAGTTTTGTAACTTGTTTGTGTGTGTAACATCTCTACATTTAAATAAGTAAGCACTAGCAATTTTGTAACCACATGATTAGAATCTAGTTTAATAAATTTTGGTAACCATTTGTGCATAAGCCTGACTTGTTTCTCTGGTTTACTGTAAAGCAGCCGACACAATTAAAGAACCTCAGCCGTTTTGGCTCTAAAGCCTGGCCATTAGGTGAGAGTACTAAGAGCCTAGCGTTGAGTTGTGCCGCCTCCACGGGGCAAACTCTTGGGGCACCTGTCAGTCAATCCTGGCTGCCCGCTGCGAAGGAGCTCTGAGCTCTAGCAGTTAAAGTCACGGGTGTTTAGGACCTTGGGGCATCCGTCAGCCTAGCCTGGGCTGCCCGCCGCAAAGGGACAGTGCGTCCTAGCGGTTAAAGTCACGGATGGTATAAAATGGGCATAGCTGGCACCTCACCAAACATCCTTGGCCATCGGCTAACAGACTATCAGTACACCCACCAGCACCTCCCCAAATACACCTGCCAGTACACACGCACCCCTCCAGCACCTCGCAAATACCACACCCAGTACACCCCCCTTCCAGCACTTCCCCAAATACCCCTCCCAGTATACACGCACCCCCTAGCACCTCTCAAATACCCCTCCCAGTACACACACATTCCTCCCACACACACCCAAATACCCCTCAAAGTACAGACGCACCCTCCCAGCACCCACCCAAATACCCCTCTCAGTACACATGCACCCCTTCTGCACCCCCAAAATACAACTATCAGTATACCCCCCCCCCAACACCTCCCCAAATACACCTGCTAGTACACCTTCTCCACCACTGTTCCCTCTAATTTTTCTCATGCATGAACGGAATTAATTTTGTTATGTGCACCAGTACAGAAGTGATGTGTGATACATCACCTTCAAATTGGTGCACATAACAAAATTCATGTGGTGGGGGTGGGGCTGAGGGGTTCAGAATATGGGAGGGGACTCAGGGCTGGAGCAGCGGGTTGTGGTCTGGGGTGGGGGCAGGTTGAGGTTTCCGACTGGGAGTGCAGGCTCTGGGGTGGGGCCAGGGATGAGGGGCTCAAGGCTGGGGCAGAGGGTTGGGGTGCAGTGTTGTGAGGGCTCTGGCTGGAGGTGTGGGTTCTAGGCTGGAGGCAGGGATGAGGGGCTCAGAACTGGGGCAGAGGGTTGGCGGGGATGAGGGCTCTGACTGGGGGTGTGGGCTCTGGGGTGGGGCTGGGGATGAGGGGTTTAGGCCCTGTGGCTACGGTGGGGAGAGAGGACTCCCCCCCCAGTCCTCTCCCTGCAGCAGCACCTAGGTTGTGGAGAAGAGGCGCCTCTCCTTGCCATGGCAGCTCCAGGGCTGGAGCCATAGGATAGCCACTTCTCCCGCGGCCGTTGAGGGTCTGGGGATGGGCTGGGTTGGGAAAGGGGCACCTCTCCCCTCCGCAGCCCTAAGCATAGAGGGAACTTAATCCTGCACCCCCGAAATATCCCTCCCAGTACACATGCACCAGTCCTGCACCCGCGAAATACTTCTCCCAGTACACATGCACCCTTCCAGTACCTCCCAAATATGCCCCCATCCATATGCACCCCCTGCACTCCCAAAATACCTCTTCCAGTACACATGCACCCCTCCTTCACCCTTCAAATATCACCCCAATACACAACACTCCTCCCACAGCCCCCAAATACTCCTTGCAGTCTGCAGCACCTACCCAAATACCCCTCCAAGTATACATGCACCCTTCCTGCACCCTCCCAAATACCCCTCCCAGTACACAAACACCCCTCTGAGCACCTTCCCAAATACCCCTCACAGTACACACGTACCCCCTCCCAGCACCTAGAATAATAAAATCATAGAAGATTAGGATTGTAAGAGAACTCAGGAAGTCATCTAGTCCACCCCCCGTGCTCAAAGCAGGACCAATACCAACTAAATCATCCCAGCTAGGGTTTTGTCAAGCCGGGCCTTAAAAACCTCCAAGGATGGAGATTCCACCTAGGTAACCCATTCCAGTGCTTCACCACCCTCCCAGTGAAAGGTGAAACCTCCCCAAATACCCACATACCCTCTCCCAGCACCTCCCAAAAATACCCCTCATGGTATATACGCGCCCCTCCCACACCCCTGAAAAACCCATCCCAGTACACACGCCCCTCCCAGTACATATGCACCCTTCCAGCACCCCCCAAATACCCCTCCTATTATACCCCTCATTACACCCTGTGACGTGGCAGTCCATATGTTTTATGGAAATATGTTTATATGTCTGAATATGATGTAACTGGAATATGCTTTGTGCAAAAAGTCTCTTGTAAGGTATCATTACAAAATTTATAATCTACTGAGTGTGTTCATCCTATTTGTATGTATGTATCATTCTTGTGTCTGAAGCTAGAAATATGAAGTATTACTCTGAAGTCCTATTGTAAGTATGCAAAGTGTGGGCCATTAATGGTGGTTTAGAATCTTGATGGCTCCCATTGACCAGGACAATTGATTGTAAATGGCTCTGTTTACTTCCTGTGTTTGCGTGAGTCAGGCCGGAAAGAATGGAGGCTGGGATCTCACAGGACATGTGACCATGTCACCTGGTACTGGAATCCATCTTAAACCTGGTGCTTTTCCATTTAGAAGGAGGGGTGGGGACCCAGAGAGACAAAAGATTCCTGCCTGTGTCAAAGCTATAAAAGGGAGGTGGAACAGAACAAAGGGGGTTGGCAGTCATGAGAAATCCCCTAGTTACCACCTGAGCTGGAGCTAACAAGAACTGTACCGGGGAAAGGATTGGGCCCAGAGTGAGAAGGAGTCTAGTCTGTGAAAGAAGCTTATTGGAACATCTCTGAGGGTGAGATTTACCTGTATTCAGTGTCTTAAATGTATTAGGCTTAGACTTGAGTGTTTTGTTTTATTTTGCTTGGTAACTGTGTTCTGTCTGTTATTACTTGAAACCACTTAAATCCTACCTTTTATACTTAATAAAATCACTTTTGTTTATTAATTAACCCAGAGTAAGTGGTTAATACCTGGGGGAGCAAACAGCTGTGCATATCTCTCTATCAGTGTTCTAGAGGGCAGACAATTTATGAGTTTACCCTGTATAAGCTTTATACAGAGTAAAACTGATTTATTTGGGGTTTGGATCCAATTGGGAGCTGGGTGTCTGGGTGCTGGAGATAGGTAACCTACGGAGTGGTTTTCAGTTAAAACCTGCAACTTTCTAGGTATGGTTCAGAGTTGTGTCTATGTTGCAGCAGACTAACATGTCTGGCTCAACAAGGCAGGATTCTGGAGTCCCAAGCCATCAGGGAAAACGAGCTCAGAGGTAATTGCAGCACATCAGATGACAGTCCCAAGGGGGCCTCTGTGACCAAACCCGTCACATATCCCAAATACCCCTCCCAGTACACATGCACCCATCCCACACCCCTGAAATACTCATCCCAGTACACACACCCCCCCGAAATATCCCCCCAGTACACATGCACCCCTCACATACACCACCCAAATATCTCTCCCAGTACACTCCCATCTCACCCCTCTGAGATCCCTCTCCAGTACACATGCACACTTCCTCCACCCTCCCAAATATTCCTCAGCACACACTCAACCACCAGCACCCTGCAAATATCCCTCCCAATACACATGCACCCCCTCCTGTATCCGCCTTCCAGTACACATGCACCCTTGCTGCACCACCCAAATACTCCCCCGTACCCATCCCGCACCCTGAAATTGCCCTCTCAGTACATGCACAGTCTTGCTGCACCCCACAAATAGCCCCCAGTACACCCCACCCCCCAGAATCAACCAAATTCCTCACGCACAGTTTCTGCATCCTCCCAAATACCCTCCAATACACATGCACCCCCAGAACTCCCCAAATACACTTTTGAGCACATACACCCCTCTGATCCCCCCAAATAGTCTCATTCCCCTAACACTCCCCAAACACCCCTCCCAGCACACTCTCACCCTTCCTGCACACCCCAACAATGTCCCCCCAGCATGTCATCTTTTGGGGAACCTGCAATATGGTAAGACTAACTGTGTCCATACTCAGGGTTTTGCTGGTGTAACTGCTGTGGTAACCTCCCCACCCACACTGATATAGTTTCACTCATGCAAAATCTGTGTGTGGAGCAGGCTGAATCCTTCTGGCCCTTTGTTGCTAGGGTTACCAACCCTCCTGGATTGGACGGGAGTCTCCCGGAATCAGGCTCAATCTCCCAGAGGCTACTGAAGCCAGTCTGGGAGATTTTAGGCCACTAAAAGTCCAGTGGCACAGCGGGGCTAAGGCAGGCTCCCTACCTACCCTGGCTCCGCGTGGCTCCCGGAAGCGGCCAGCACATGCTGCTCCTAGGCACGGGGCATCCAGGGGGGTCTCTGCTCACTGCCCCTACCCTGAGCGCCCACTCTACAGCACTCATTGACTGGGAACCCAGGCAAGGGCAGCACATGGAGCCACCTGGCCCCTCCACCTAGGAGCCAGACATGCTGGCTGTTTCCTGGGAGCCGCCTGAGATAAGCACCACCCAGCTGGAGCCCACACTATGCATTCCCATTTGCACCCCTACCCCAGCCCTGAGCCCCCTCCCACACCCAAACTCCCTCCCAGAGTCCACATCATGCACTCTCTCCCGCACCCCTACCCCCTGTCCCAGGCTCAGCCCGGAGCCCCCTCCCACACTCTGAACCCCTCGGTCCCACCCCCAGCCCAGAGTTAGCATCCCCTCCCTCACTCCAACCCCTGCCCCAGCCCAGTGAAAGTGAGTGAGGGTGGGGGAGAGTGAGTGATGGAGGGAGGGGGTTGGAATGAGTGGGGCCCTTGGGGAAGGGACAGGACAGGGGGTGGGGCAAGGGTGTTTGGGCTTGTGTGATTAGACAGTTGGCAACCCTATTTGTTGCTGGTTTCCAACTGGAAAAGTTGGAGGCTTTTTGGCAGCAGGCTTTCCTCACACCTTCTCATTTTTAAAATTTTTCTCCTAGGAAAACTGTTTGTATGTAAGGGGGAGTCTATTTTGAATGGGGATTTTTCCCATGAAAATTCCCATTTTCCGTCCAGCTGTACTCAGCCCCTTACAGATAGTGTTTAGCAATCTGCAAGATCAATCCATGTTTTGATATTCCTCTACCCTCCCCCCCACACATACGGCTCCTCCACACCCGAACTTTCCTCAGTGCCTTCCACTTTCTCTTGCCCCTCACTAGGCTTCTTTGGTCCTCTCAAACACCATCCTGTCCAACCCTCACTCTCTCCCATCTCCCCCTAACTGCTTTCTCTCACCTGATCTCTACCCTGCTGATGATGCAGCATGTCCTAATTTCCAACCTATGGCATTTCACATTGCCTGCTTCAATGTTTTAATTAACGTTAATAACACTTATTCCAGTGAATTATCTAATTAAGGTTCCTAATAGGTGAGATGACAGAGCCAATGGAAGATAAGTAGATTTTTGACAGAGCAGCACTGAAGGAAAAGGCCTTATAGGGACAGGAAGCTAGTGCTTGTGCCACAGTCAAAATGAAAGCCCCATTGTGCCAGGTGTGGTACGCATATTCTGGAAGACATGGTTTGATCACTTGCATTTGAAATAGCAGTTGGGAATGGAAGGGTAGTAATGAGCAAGGCAAGGGTCTCCTTAGTCCACTAATTTGAGGCTGGCATTAGACAAGGTTTGCAGGAGGGACTCCTATGTTCTTTCGATCTGTCCGTCCTCCCATTGAGCAAGTTCTAAATTTGTCTCACCACCAGGTGGCAGAAATGGCAAACTGTGCATGACAACCAGAAACATGTTTTTTTCCAACCTAACACTTGCATTAGCTAAAGCCACTCTAAGTAGATTCAGGGAGAGGGAATGTGGAGGCAAACATACTGCCTTTTAGATAAACGAGCAGACAGTCACGTGAATGTCTTTGGTTCTCTGTGGTAGAAAAACAACTCATTCATGCTAAATACTCCCCTTAAAGGAGCACAAGCAAATGAGTCTGTGAATTCCAGTAGAGGGTCCTGTAGGCCAGGATATCCAGTGTAAAGTGGCACCCTAAATCCAATTTGGAGTCTGCCTCTGACTTTGCCAGCTGGCAAATTCCAACTGCCAAAGCCTGTGTGAGTGGGTGAGAGATTCTCTCGGTATTTTAAATCTATTAGAATAAGAAGGGGGAAATAAAAGCTGGCTTCTGTTCCCAACTGGAATGGCTCCTGAGTAGTAATACCTTGTTAGAACTCATCACCATGCATTTTTTGACAGGTTTCCATGCCCCGTTTGGGGCTTTTGTCCTGCCTTCCCACCCTGTTTCTGTTGGCGCCGAAGTTTAGCGCCGACGGCCATTTTGAAAAAAAATTTTGTGTGCGTTTGAATGGGGAAAGTGTTGTGCTTGGATACATGGAGAGCAGTTTAAAGTTTGGGTAAGGTTTATTGAAAAAAGGGGATTATGTAAGGAGAGCTGTTGTTAAAGGGCAGGTTATTAAAGAAAAGAGATGATGGGGTGCTATAAAAGAATAGAATACACTGTGATACCCAGTGATACACTGAGAGACGAGAGCGAGAGAAGTTTAGGGTTGATGAAAAGGAAAGTCTGTGAGAGTGATGGGTCGTCCTTCAGGATAGCTTGTAGACCCATCACTCTCACAGATCTTGGGAGACAGGTCAGTCCTTGCTTACAGCCAGCACCCCAACCTGAAGCAAATACTCACCAGCAACCATACACCACACAACAGAACCACTAACCCAGGAACCTATCCTTGCAACAAAGCCCGTTGCCAACTCTGTCCACATATCTATTCAGGGGACACCATCATAGGGCCTAATCACATCAGCCACACTATCAGAGGGTCTTTCACCTGCACATCTACCAGTGTGATATATGCCATCATGTGCCCCTCTGCCATGTACATGTGCCCCTCAGCAATGCCCCTCTGCCATGTACATTGGTCAAACTGGACAGTCTCTATGTAAAAGAATAAATGGACACAAATCAGACATCAAGAATTATAACATTAAAAAACCAGTTGGAGAACACTTCAATCTCTTTGGTCACTCGATTACAGACCTAAAGTTGCAATTCTTCAACAAAAAAACTTCAAAAACAGACTCCAACGAGAGACTGCTGAATTGGAATTAATTTGCAAACTGGATACAATTAACTTAGGCTTGAAGAGAGACTGGGAGTGGATGGGTCATTACACAAAGTAAAACTATTTCCCCGTGTTTATTCCCCCCCCCCCATTGTTCCGCAGACGTTCTTGTCAACTGCTGGAAATGGCCCACCTTGATTATCACTACAAAAGGTTTTTTCTCCCCCGCTCTCCTGCTGGTAATAGCTCACCTTAAGTGATCACTCTCTTTACAGTGTGTATGGTAACACCCACTGTTTCATGTTCTCTATGTATATAAATCTCCCCACTGTATTTTCCACTGAATGCATCCGATGAAGTGAGCTGTAGCTCACGAAAGCTTATGCTCAAATAAATTGGTTAGTCTCTAAGGTACCACAAGTACTCCTTTTCTTTTTGCGAATACAGATTAACACGGCTGCTACTCTGAAACCTATTCTTTTATAGCATCCCATCATCTCTCTTTTCTTTAATAACCTGCCCTTTAACAACAGCTCTCCTTACGCAATCCCCTTTTTTCGATAAACCTTAACCAAACTTTAAACTGCTCTCCATGTATCCAAGCACAACACCTCCCCCATTCAAACGCACACAAAATTTTTTTTCAAAATGGCCAACAGCACCAAACTTCGGCGCCAACGGAAAGGGGGTGGGAAGGACAACAAAAATGATTAGGGGACTGGAACAGATGA
Organism: Caretta caretta; assembly: GCF_965140235.1. Lineage (NCBI taxonomy): Eukaryota > Metazoa > Chordata > Testudines > Cheloniidae > Caretta > Caretta caretta. Next base: position 57,007,248 of record NC_134214.1, read on the forward strand.
CTTATGAGGAGAGGCTGAGGGAACTGGAATTGTTTAGTCTGCAGAAGAGAAGAATGAGAGGGGATTTGATAGCTGCTTTCAACTACCTGAAAGGGGGTTCCAAAGAGGATGGATCTAGATCTCAGTGGTAGCAGATGACAGGACAAGGAGTAACGGTCTCAAGTTGTAGTGGGGGGCGATTTAGGTTGGATATTAGGAAAAACTTTTTCACTAGGAGGGTGGTGAAACACTGGAATGCGTTACCTAGGGAGGTGGTGGAATCTCCTTCCTTAGAAGTTTTTAAGGTCAGGCTTGACAAAGCCCTGGCTGGGATGATTTAATTGGGGATCGGTCCTGCTTTGAGCAGGGGGTTGGACTAGATGACCTCCTGAGGTCCCTTCCAACCCTGATATTCTATGATTCTATGATTCTAAGGTGGGACAAAAGCCCCAAACGGGGCATGGAAACCTGTCAAAAATGCATGGTGATGAGTGCTATCGAGCTATTACTACTCTCCTGAATGAGTCTGTTGGTAGTGGGAGTTCTGTCCTTATTCAACAAGCCCATTCCCTCAGTCCCACACATCCCCTAAACCATCTCCTCTTGTTCTATATCAGGGGATGTTATTCCACCCAGTGAAGAAGATCGCAAGAAGATCATCAGGCAGATGAAGGTACGCACCACACTAAAAGGGGATAAGAGCTGGATCTACCCACAAAACTCAGACAATGAGGAGGAGATGAAGAGAAGCTCATTGTAAGTAGGATACCAGTCTCACCCACCCCCAGCTTGTTGCCCCTTCCTCCCAGAATTCTGTGGTATTTTGGTAGAGTTCCTTCCCCAAACTCAGTGGAGTCATGGGACAACTCCATCACCGTCAGGCATTCCCTAAGGGTGACACAAGGCCATGCGGCTGGCAATGAAGTCACAATCAAATGGATGCATCGCTTGTATTTACTTTTGATAGTTAAATGGAAATGACCTATCCAGAGAACCATGAACCCAGGAGCTTGGAGGAGTTTTTAATCCCCAGGAGGAGATGTCCACCTGCAAATGGGAAAGGATCAGCTGAACTCATGGAGCCAGTCCTGCGCAATGCTCTGGCCCTGTGATTGCTGACCTGGTAAAAAGGGGCTGCAAAGCTGCCTGAAGTGGGCAGATGGAGGTTGCCCCACGTTGGGGAATCCTGGACCCTAAGAGTTGTAAAGCCAACACAACTAGCTCTCCACCACCCCCTGCTGGTCCCAGGGGCATGGCATTACCCTTGCAAGGTGCATTGGGTGGAGCTTGGGACTACAGATACTTAAAGAGCCAGAGTTTTATTAAACTGCTTAATGAAAAACAAAACAAAAAATCTCCCTCCTCTCTAAACAAGCCTCCCCAGTGCTGATGAAACCTGAGTGTGTCAGCAAACTGGCAGCTGACCACAGGATGCTCCATCCCCATGCCAGTTTGGATGCTGTAGATTATCTGGCAGGGACTTTGCTCCCTACTAGTTTATAAAGCACCATCTGCAGCATGAGCGCTCTCTAAATAACAGCAGCAAAATAGGGAGGCAGACAGTGCAATCCCAGTGGGTGGGGCACCAGAGTAATTCAGGAGACCTGGGTTCTGGGTCTGCCACAGACTCGCTGTGTGACTTTGAGCAAGTCACTTTCCACTCTTTGTGCTTCACTTTCCCCATCTGTGCAATGGGGCTAATGCTCCTTGCCTCATGGTGAGGTGCTTTGAGATCTGTGGATGAAAGAGCTGGGTGAGTATGATGACAGCAATGTGGTTCTTCAGGGAGCATTGCCTGCATGGGATTTCCTTCATGGGTGAAGTCCTCTCTGACTGCAGCACGACATTGCCACGCTGGCACCACGATGTGCCATGCACATGGGCTGGCACTGGAGGTGTGTTTTACTCACATAACTGTCACATTTGGCATGTCTAAAGAAGTTGAGAATTGTGTGAATGGGACTGTTGCCATTGTGATTCTATTCCTTCCCCCCACCAGGCACTTACCATGTAGGTCTGGAAAGATTGATGGGGGATCCCCAGCCTCAGCATCTGTTACACCCCACGGTAACAGGTAACTGAAGGCTTCTGGCTGGGATGGTATAAATATGCAGTGCCATTGCAGCTGCCTGGGCATGGGGTTCTTCGAGGTCTCCTCACACCCACTCCTGGTATTATTAGGTTATAAAACATAATACTGGAGGAGAGCTGCACCCATTGTGCTCAGCACAGCATTCTGCAAGCATTCATCTTGGACAGAGCATGGCCCCAATCCTGCAAGTTCATACATGCGGATGGATCCATGTGCCACCGTAGTGCCATGTATGGCCCCAATCAGTGGCAGATTATCCAATGGGCTGATGGGGCCTGTGCCCAGAGGCCCTGGCCAATTAGGGGGGCCCTGGAAAAATGGGTGCCCCTGCCTCAGCAGAAATCTACCGCAGGGTGGCGGAAGCCCAGAGCCCTGACAGAAGCACCATGCAGGGGGCAGGTGGGGGAAGCCCCAGCGCCCAGACCCCCGCTGCAGCCCTGGGACTGGAGGAGCTCTCACTCCCTGCTGTGGCCTCAGGGCTGGGAGAGCTCTCATTCCCTGTTGCAGCCCCAGGGCTGTGGTCGGGAGACACAGCTTCTCTCATGTTAGGGCCATGGGGGACAGGGGAGGGAGGCAGAAAGGAGCAAATGGGTTGCGGGGCCACAGTGTGTGGGGGGGTGGAATTGTTCACTGCCGTGGGTGGAACAGGGGTGGGGCTGTGGGGGAAAGGGGCAGAATGGGGTGTGGCCATGGGCAGGCAGAAGGGGCAGTAGGGATGGGACTGCAGGCAGAAGGGGCGGGGGAGCAGGGGCACTTGCTCTGGCCCAGGGCCCCAGGAAACCTTAATCCACCTCTGGCCCCAAGCCTGCAAGCTCACAGGTGCAGGTGGATTTGTGTGCTGGCACGCTGCTTTGGATGGCCCTGATTCTGCAAGCTTATGGATTCAGGGGGATCCCTGTGCCAGTGTGGTGCCTGGGCATAAGGGTCCAGCTGTTTGGATCCTAAGAAAATAAAAATATGGGGCACTGGTTAGCCGAATGTTTGAGCCCCCTGCTGGCTGCAGTCCCATTGCTGAAAAGTGACAGTCCTTGCCGATCTGAATTTTTCATTAATAACTCTCCTGTGAGTGGTTTGCTGCCACTTCCCCCTTCTCCTCCATGGCCTCTTGTCTGTTCTTGTTGCATTCCTCCTCTCATTAGCTGGCAGGATTCTCCATGGAGGGCCTTTGCTTGTGGCCTTCCTGTAAAGCAGCATGCACATTGAGGCACTATAGATAATAACAGCAACACTTGTGACATTGCAGGGGAGTGCACTGAAATAAAAATGTGGCCGCTTTTGGATAGGTATTTTCTGTGTCCCATCCCACCCCCACAGCCGGAGGAGCTGGTTCTCCCCACCAGGGCCGGTGGAGCTTGCTCTCCATGCCTGCCCCCCATGGCTGGTGGAGTTCACTCTCAACTGGCAGCTGTAGGATCTGGATCTCCCTCTGTGGACTCAGGGCCAGAGGAACTTGGTCTTCCCACCCTGGCCCCAGAGGAGTTCTTTGCCCTCATTGATTGGAGGGCCTGTGCCCCTGCTTCCCGCCCCCCCACGCACACCCCTGTGACATTGGCAATGTGATGCCTTTGGGGGCATGTTCACCTCTCAGTGAAAGGGGAGGAGTGGAGTCTGCTGTAGCGGAGGTAAGGGGGAGAGCAAGGTGCTCAGAAACCCAGTGGTAACAAGGACCACTGTCTTTTTGTTCTGTTTGTACAGCGCCCAGTATGGGCGTCCTGGTCAGTGACTGGGGTTCTGACATGTTTCTGCAATACAAATAATTAATAGGCCAAGATTTCCAAGAGCATCTAGTGATTCTGGGTGCCCAACTTGAGATATGTTAAAAGGGGCCAGACTTTCACCAAAGCCCAGATCCTCAAAGGTATTTAGGCTTCTAACTCACACTGAAAGAGCCTAAGCACCTTTGAGGACCGGGGCCCCAGCCACTACAAATCAGAACCTTTAAGGTATCTCAGGTTGAGCACCCAAACATTGAAACATCTCAAATGACTAGTCACTTTTGAAAATCCAGTGTGGCCATTCTTATGCTGCTTCTCCTGCAGTCCCTGTCCTACTTTCACTGTCAAAAAGACATTTCTGATTCAATATTTCACAGGTTTTTATGTCAGTCCTTTTAGCATGTCACAATTTGCAGGTTCTAACCCTATCTGACAATGTTTCCTTCCTATTCCCCTAAGGGAGTGTTTCCCCAAACGCCTTCGCTGGCTGAACAGCAGGCCCCTTCTGCAGATGGACATTTGAATAAGTTAATGTAATAATGTATGTTGTTCTATAAGAGAGACAATGTTTGTTTGATCCATTATCCATCCACGTATATTCCATCTGTGGATTTATCTTTGTTTCATGAATTAAATAGACTGTCAGCATAATTTTTTAAAGAATTAGTCAGTTTCCTGATAGAGCCCCTTACAGCACATCCTGAAATAGCGTAAAAAAAATTCCTTTGGAGCTATTTGTAAACAATAGTGGCTACATAAACTTTGGATGGGGATGTGAAATAGCATCACGGGGCTCTGGATTTCCACTATTGTGGCTTTGAACAGCACCAGAAGCCCTGCTGCACTGACAGCCTTGTACCCTATGGATATTGCTGCTCCTGTTTCTTTCTTGTGAGTTTTTGATTTCTATTCACTGTGTAGGTTGCCAGGTTCCAAGCCCACCTCCGGTTACCTCATCAGGTTGGTATGAAGAGCCCCATCCCTGGAGTTAGAAACACTGGGGCTGCAGGTGACAGAGGCTAAGACAGTAGAGGATAAAATGGGTGAAATATCAATATCACCTGGGTTTCACTGTTATGGTGGTGTCTGACTGTGGAACCCCCTGTGGGTAGACATGTTTGGGTGCTTAACAAGCAGAGCACTGGCAGTGATGGGAAATCAGATCTCATAGCCTGAGGAGTAAGGTAGTCACTTGGTGGGGGTGTCAGAAAGTCTCTCCCCAGTCCCTTGTAAACAGGAGTGTACTAGAAACCCAGAGCACTGTGGGATTCACCATCCATTGCAGCACTAGATGTTGACCAGCAATGGACTTGGTCCTCTGTGGTCTGCCAGAGGATCATGTATCCTGTATTGCCACACTCCCGAGTCCATGTGGGAGCTGATTAAGTGTTGACTACAACCATGGAATGGTTGAATCTCTTTCTGACCCAACATCTTGCCCCCAACATGAGACATAGGCCCTTGCATTAGCCAAAACGCTAGGTGTATTCGCGTCCTCTCACAATTCCATTACCCTTTGGGTGCTGGATGGATCCTGGTACACACTCAAGGGTCACAAAGTCATCATGCTTCCATGGAATGTGAGGCTGGGCAGTGCGTCCCCATCAGGCTACACAGATGCCATTGTGATGGACAGAGATTATACAGTCATAATGTACTGGAGGTGATGAGAGCCCTGCAATCTATGAGGAAAATCTGCAGCTTAATAGATTTGATGGAAAGAGATTTGGTGCCCACTTTAGCATGGTTCTCTCCTCTAGGGCCTTTCTCGATGTCTCCCTCAGCCTTTCTGTAATCTTTGTTCTAAGATAGCCCTGAACCTAACTACAGTACTCCTCTTCCTATAGGGGTGTGTTCACCAGGACTATTGAAAAGACGTCGCCCGAGAGCACCTTCTATTCCAATGGCACGCAGAAAAGGTTTGTCTGATCCTATTCTTCATACAAGACCTACTTGGGGTTTTGGAATATTCTGCATACACTGGTGCCCAGTCTTTGATTTCATACAGTGCCTGTAGAGTCCCACAGATCTCCATTAAACTCTGGCAAAGCCACTCCAACCACAATCCAGAATCCAGAGATGATGAAGCTTCTAACAAACTAGAGAGAGACTTGGACCCAACCCGCTGCACTTGGAGCACATTCAAAACTCCAAACTCGGATTCCAATTCTGTGGCTTCATGCCATCTTTAAACTGAACCAGTTGTGGTGCATAGTGGAAAGGTTCAGCTTGGCCCCCCATTGACTTCTGAGAAGGCAGCCGGAAGTTGTCTGAGAAGGCAGCCGGAAGTGGGAGTGTTCTGGGTGTGCCCTCATTTTTTATCTTGGGATAGCTTGGCCCAGAAATCATGTGCTGATTAGAGCTTTTTGGAGTGGGTAGGAACCTTGAGAAAATGTCCATGCTGGTTTCATTCAATAATCATTGTAACAAACCTAATCACAAAAATAACAAAAACATTTTATAACAATGATGATGTTGTTGTTTATTTTTGAAACCTGGAGTGGTCACCCCCAGCTTGCCACTAGCATTACACGGCCCTGGCATCAGGAGTACTTGTGGGGTGGAGAGTTGCAAGCTAGCATAGCCAATCCTGAGTCTTCCCCGTGGCAGGATGATTTACGGCTTCTTTGCCACCTTGGCACACCCATGCATTTCCCCCTTTAAGGTCCAGTGGATGATGCTAGAGAGAGCAGTTTTACAAGATGTGTGTCTCTCTCTCCTTGTAACAAGATAGGGTTGTGTGATGGAGGGGGATTCCAAACCCAGTAATGACAGTTTTCAGGAGCCCTTGGGAAACTACTGGGCCCTCATATCTCAGCCCAGGACAGCTCACAAGGACAATGTGCTGGCCATACTTTGGCTAAAGTAATCAGCATGATCCATTAGGTCATCCTTTTTACCCTTCTCTTGTGAAACATTCTTGAATCTGCATGGGAGGGAGGCTGGCGTGAGGGCAAGAGGTCACAAGTGCCACATTAATGGAAGTGACTGTGTGTTATCTGCAGTGCTGCAGCTCAGGCTAAGAGTTCCAGCCTCCCCCGCTTCTCCTCCGGATACAAGATGACAACTGAGGATTATAAGAAACTGTGAGTGTACTGAGAGGAGCAGTGCACTGCTTATCGAACTGCAGGGCCTCGCCTGGTGCAATCGCCTGCGTGATGGAGCCACCTGCTCAGCCAGGCTGATCTCTCTGCTTGCTGAGCATTCCATTGCCCTTCATTTTAAAAGAAGTTACTGCGTGGAGCTTCCCTCTGCATGGGGTGAATTTTGTCCTTAGTAAATCCAGTTGGGACAGGAGCCAGAAGCCTCCAAACTACCACAAGGGGTGCTTGCTTTGCTGTATCTGTGGCCTGTCTGAAAGCAAGAAATACAGAAATCTCGTGTCTGGGCCTGCTGCCAGGCCACCTCCTGACTTTTCTGATCAAAGCAGGTTCTGGCTGAGCATTCAGCATTATCATCTGCTTAAGCCCTGTAAATCAGAAAACCTGGACAGGGATATGTTTTCACCATGGTGCATGGAAAATAAAAGTGCCTCTCCCATAAATGAGGGTGAGGATTCCAGTGCCCTCCTTTAGGTGCTGCACTGACGTCTACACCTAAGTCATCTCATCATCTGTGCTCACCTGGCTAAGGCTGCTCCAAAGTCTGTTATTCAGCGCCCATTGCTTTAAATGCTTTTATGACTAGGTACGAAAACAAAGCCATTAACATAGCTCTCCCCTTCTCTTGGATTCAGGGCTCCATTCAATGTCAGGCAAATATCAGTGGACTCAGATGAAGAGAAACCAGCTTTTTCCCCAGATGAACATAAGAAGAGGTACAAACTGCTGCAGTCAATATCTTTCCATGCAGGGGTTGTGGGGATTCAAAGGACACAACAGAAAGTATCTTTTCATCTTATCTACCAGCATCATGCGGGTCAGGTTTATGAAAACTTTAGCTGAGCCAGTCAGAATAATAATGCATTTCTATAGAGAGAGCATCAATGCCCCCAGGCCTCTGGGCTCCTAACAAAATATAATTAAAAGCCTGACGTGATTCAAAATGACAGCACGGCCCAATTAATTTCCTAGAGAGTGAGAGGTGGAGGGGAACCCATCAGCAACATACAGTTTATGTGACTGGATGGAAAAAATGGTGTAAAGACTTAGAAATATCCTGGGAGTAAAGTGAGCAAGCTGTTTTCTGTAGCCAGACCCGAGCTCCAGAATTCTAAGTCTGGACACTTTTGCATTTGGATCTAAATCCAGATCTGAACTTCCATAGCTCAGGCCCAGCTCTAGCTTTCACATCACTTCCTCTGTAAGGCAGGACTTCCTGGAACACTGCCTCAGAAGCAGCCAATCAGAGTTCCTGACACTTGAAATAATATTTTCAGAACTACCCTTTTCTGGCACGGGTCTTTTGGAATGGAAACATATATTTTGACAGACTTGTTGAAAATCTCTGTGTAAGGATAAAAGGGGTAAAAAACAATTGTGATGTCATGGTATGGGTCTACTACAGACCACCTAACCAAGAAGAGATGGATGAGGCTTTTTTTAAACAACTAACAAAATCTTCCAAAGCACAGGACTTGGTGGTAATGGGGGACTTCAACTATTCAGGCATCAACTAACACAGATTATCCAACAAGTTCTTGGAATGTATTGGAGACATTTTTTTATTTCAGAAGGTGGAGGAAGCTACTAGGGGAGAGGCTATTCTAAATCTGATTTTGACAAATAGGGAGAAACTGGTTGAGAATTTGAAAGTGGAAGGCAGCTTGGGTGAAAGGAACCATGAAATGGTAGAGTTCATGATTATAAGGAATGGTAGGAAGGAGAACAGCAAAATAAAGACAATGAATTTCAAGAAGGTGGACTTTAGCAAATTCAGGAGTTGGTAGGTAAGATCCCATAGGAAGCAAGTCTAAGGGGAAAACAATTGAAGACAGTTGGCAGTTTTTCAGAGACATTATTAAGGGCACAAAAGCAAACTGCATAGGAAAGATAGGAAGTATGGCAAGAGACCACCTGGTTTAACCAGAAGATCTTCAATGATCTTAAACTTAAAAAAGAGTCCTACAAAAAGTGGAAACTCGGTCAAATTTCACAGGATGAATATAAACAAATAACACAAGTAGGTAGGGACAAAATTAGAAAGGCCAAGGCATAAAACAAGATCAAACTAGCTAGAGACATATATGGTAACAAGAAACATTCTACATTAGAAGAAAGAAGAAGACCAAGGACAGGGTAGGCCTGTTACTCAATGAGGGGGACAAACAATAACAGAAAATGTGGATATGGCAGAGGTGCTTAATGATTTCTTTGTTTCGGTTTTCACCAAGAAGGTTGGTGGTGATTGGACATCTAACATAGTGAATGTCAGTGAAAATGAGGTAGGATCAGAGGCTAAAATAGGAAAGAACAAGTTAAAAATTACTTAGATGTCTTCAAATCACGAGAACCTGATGAAATGCATCCTAGACTACTCCAGGAGCTGACTGAGGAGATATCTGAGCCATTCGCGATTATCTTTGAAAAGTTATGGAAGATGGAAGACATTCCAGAAGACTGGAAAGGGGCAAATACAGTGCCCATCTATAAAAAGGGAAATAAAGACAAACCAAGGAATTACTGACCAGTCAGCTTAACTTCTGTGCCCAGAACGTTAATAAAGCAAATAATTAAGCAATCAATTTGCAAACATCTAGAAAATAATAAGGTGGTAAGTAACAGCATGGATTAGTGAAGAACAAATTTTGTCATATCAACCTGATAGCTTTCTTTCAAAGGGTAACAAGCCTTGTGGATGGGGGGAAGCGGTAGACGTATCTTGACTTTAGTAAAGTTTTTGATACTATCTCACATGACTTTCTCATAAACAAATTATGGAAATGGAACCTAGATGGAGCTATTATAAGGTGGGTGCATAACTGGTTGGAAAACCATTCCCAGAGAGTAGTTATCAGTGGTTCACAGTCATGCTGGAAGGGCATAATGAGTGGGGTCCTGCAGGGATCAGTTCTCTGGCCAGTTCTGTTCAATATCTTCATCAATGATTTAAATAATGTCATAGAGAGTACACTTATAAAATGTTTGTGGATTATACCAGGATGGGAGAGATTGCAAGTGCTTTGGAGGACAGGACTATAATTCAAAATGATCTGGACAAACTGGAGAAATGGTCTGAAGTAAATAGGATGAAATTCAATAAGGACAAATGCAGAGTACTCCACTTAGGAAGGAACAATCAGTTGCACACATACAAAATGGGAAATTACTGGCTAGGAAGGAGTACTACGGAAAGGGATCTTGGGGTCATAGTTGACCACAAACTAAATATGAGTCAACAGTGTAACACTGCTGCAAAAAAAAAGCGAACATCATTCTGGGATGTATTAGCAGGAGTGTTGTAAGCAAGACACAAAAAAGTAATTCTTCTGCTCTACTCTGTGCTGATTAGTCCTCAACTGTAGTATTGTGTTTAGTTCTGGGTGCCACATTTCAGGAAAGATGTGGACAAATTGGAGAAAGTCCAGAGAAGAGTAACAAAACTGATTAAAGGTCTAGAAAACATGACCTCTGAGAGAAGATTGAAAAAATTGGGTTTGTTTAGTCTGGAAAAGAGAAGAGTGAGAGGGGACATGATAACAGTTTTCAAGTGCATAAAAGGTTGTTACAAGGAGGAGGGAGAAAATTTTTTCTTCCTAACCTTTGAGGATAGGATAAGAAGCAAAGGGATTCAATTGCAGCAATGGAAATTTAGGTTGGACATTAGGAAAAACTTCCTAACTGTCAGAGTGGTTAAGCACTGGAATAAATTGCCTAGGGAGGTTGTGGAATCTTCATCATTGAGGATTTTAAAGAGCAGGTTGGACAAACACCTTTCAGGGATGGTCTAGATAATACTTAGTCCTGCCATGAGTGCAGGGGACTGGACTAGATGACCTCTTGAGGTCCCTTCCAGCTCTATGATTCTTTGATTCCACTGTGGGCAAAAAACTGAGGTTGGCATCACCCTATCCACATTTAGTGGTACCAAAATCTTCAAATGAATCTGTATAGACACACCTGGTCCATTCAGCAATCCCAGGCCCCACACTCTGTATTTGCCCTATTTTATTATGTACCATATTGCAACCTTTCATTGCCTTTGGACAGTAATCTCCTTGAGCTAGGGACTCTATTGTTTGCTTGGCACATTTCACCCATTGCCCAGAGCTACGTACATGCCTGGTACAGTATAAATAGTATGAAGGCGGGAATTGATACCTGGCCACCACAGTGATGGGTACAGAATAAATGGACAGATAGGCCATTGTTACTACCCTTGGCTCTTGCTTGATTTATGCTCTTTCCAGTGGAGTCTGATAAAAGTCTTCAGTGACTCATTCACCTCTAGCCCCCTACTGTCTCAGTCTTCTGCCTCCCAGCTTCATCATTGGAACGTGCTTTCTTTACTCCTGGGGGCATTCTGTGCCAAAAAAAATAAAAATTCTGTGCCCAATATTTTAAAATTCTGCAAAATTTTGCAAATTTAATTTGTCAAATAAATGTGGAGGCTCCAGCACAGGGCACTGGCTGTACAGAGGTGGGAGATGACTGTACATCTCCCCCTCCCACTCCCAGGACATGGACTTAGCGATAAGGCTGCACCCAAACCTGACACAGTGCAAAGACTGGACCTGCCCCAGAAACACCACAGAGCCCTGCCCCTCCGTGCCAGGTGCATCAGGTATGGGCAGGCAGGATCCAAGTGTGGAGGAGCTTAGTGTGGGGGGAATTCAGGTGTGGGTTGAGAGGGTTCTGTGTGGGGCAATCTGGGTGCAAGCGGCTCAGTGGGGGATCTGAGTGCGGGCAGGGATCTGGATGCACAGGGGCTTGCTGGGGGGTTCTGGATGCAATGGTAATGGGACTCTGTGGGAGGATCCAGGTGAAGGTGGTTAGAGCTCAGCAGTGGGATCTGAGTGTGCAGGGGATAGAGCTCAGGTGGGGGGGTCTGGATGTGGGAGGCTCAGTGCAGGGAGCCAGATGCTGGGGGAGTGGGGCTTTGTAGGGTTGGGATCCAGGTGCAGCCGGTTGGAGCTTGGTAGGTTGGGGATCTGGGTGTGGGTGGCTCATCAGCGTGGTCCAGGTACAGGGGGGAGCGGGACTCTTTGGGGGGGTTCTGGGTGCAGCGTGGGTGAGGCTCAGTGGGAGGGTTTGGGTATGAGGGGGTCAGAATGCATGGGGGTTGGATGGATGGGGGATCAGCTCCCTGCACAGTGATCTCCACCCCTGCAACTGAGGAATGATGGGTGCAGGAACAGCTGAGAGTGGGGGTAGGGGGGAGTTTGCAGAGCTTCCTACAGCCGGGGTGAGAAATCTGGGGTACAGTCTGACATGGCCCTGGATGCCATGCAGGGCAGAGGAAGTTCTGTTCTCCCCAGCCCAGCCGAGACTAGCAGCTGAGCCTGGCACAGGGAAGGAGCCACCAGCCATATCTTACCCATTCCTGCCCATACCCCACAGTGATTTACCTCTCTGTTGGCTGCCCTGGGCACCCGAAACATACTGCTGGGGAGGGTCGCATGACTGCTTTTGTGGCTTCCCTTTGCTTCCCTATCAGACAGTCATTTTTCTGCGGGGAAACAAAGAAATCTGCAGGGGACATAAATTCTTTGTCTGTGCAGTGGCGTAGAATTCCCCCAGGAGTATCTCTTCCTTCTCTTCCAGGACAGAGGCAGCCAACAGTGTACTGAGGCGCACAGCCAGCAGGGAGCGCTCTTACGTCCTCTCTGCTGCCAAGAAAAGCAATGGGTGAGTCTCATGGGAGGGGTAAACAGAAATTGAAACTATTAGCAGATGTTTCACAGGGACTTATGAGCCTGATCCATTGAAGGCAATATGAGTCTTTCCATTGGCATCTATTGGCTTTGAATCAAGTCCTAACTGAGAAAAGTCCAAGGAACTGCAGAACTGGGCATATCCATTGAAGGACTTTTGAAGTGTTTCCCATCCGAGAGGGAAAGGAGCAGAAGGAAAGAAAAACAGCCTGAAATCTTTGAAAAAATGATTCCTAACTCTCTAGAACCCACAACTAAGATGCATATTTTCAGGCCTGGCTGCTCAGAACATCCCAAACACCTATTTTCTCCATCCCAGCTTTATTGCACCAAGGAGAGAGGGGACAGGGGCAGAAGGGGCTTGCAAACATTAGTATGGGCCAAAGAATCTTCCACAAAGAAATTGGATTCCAAGCAGGATTTGCATCCAGTTTAGATAAGCTCCTTGGGGCAGGGACTGTCTTTTACCATATGTTATGAGGCCCCCCACATCTCAGCTGCAGCTCCAGTAACAGGAGAAGTGTAAGTATGCAGAGATATTGCTGGTGTAAGAAGCTCCTCTATCCAACTCTTCACTGGGGGTTGTAAAGGTCAGTTCCACTGGTCAAAATAAGATTGATCTCCCAGGAGAAGTGACTGCAATTTTTGCAGCTTAAAGGGCATCTTTTCCCCTCTTGGTCTAACTTGGGGTGGCACAATGAGGCGGCAGAGAGGCTGGCAATGCCTGTGAGGGAATGGGAGAAGCAAGGAGGGAATGTGCCACAGCAGTGACATAAAGTGGTGTAATTTACACAAGGGTAATAAGATAGTGTACCTTGCACTGATTTGGAATTCAGCTGGTGTGCAAAAATAATGCCGTATATGTGGCAAGAAGGCAGAAGGATTTTGTGTGTAACAAGAAAAAAACTACTAAAAGGAAGGTGTAAAATATGAGGGGGTGACTTTATTTTACACCTTCTTATCAGATGCTTTTCCTGCTTTCGCCCCCTAGGTGTGTAAGTTACATTGGTTTTGTATACCCACTCACTGCTAGATCTGTGCAAACAGCATTACATGGCCCTATATGCAAAATAGCATCACCCTTCAGTTCTCTGTCGAATTTGTCTCAGCGCCTCCCATGAGAACTGCTCCTATGCCAGGTTTGCTCACTGGCTTCATGCAATCTTTGCCCTTGTATCTCCTTTACAGAAGCCCAACACAAGAAGTACCACCCTTCATTGCCAAGAGGTGAGTCATTGGCTCTGTGCCCCAAAATTACAGTAGAGCTCCCATTCTATGATACCATCTCAGTGTAGTGGATTCTATTAAGGGCTAGGGTTTGGAGTTTCCATCTGGTGTGAAATTGTAGGCTGGGAAAATGCCTAGATAGGCTGGACCCATCTGTTTGGGCTGACTTATACTGACACTGGAAAGCTCCTAGTGGGATGAACATGGCAACTTAGGCTATATCTACAATGGCCCTTTTGTCATAAAACTTTTTTCACTCAGGGGTGTGAAAAAACACCCCCCTGAACAACAAAAGTTTTAACGACGAAAAGCACAGGAGTGGACAGGACTTGGTTAGCAGAAGCTGCTCTCAGCGCTGAAGCTGCCACCCCTCATTGGAGATGGCTTTATTTTGTTGCCAGGAGACAAAGTGGCTGTACAGCACACCTCACAACGGTGCGGCTGCAGTGGCAGAGCCACGCCGTTGCAAGGTGTGCAGTGTAGACATAGCCCTAGACACTGAACTGGAAGATGACAACCGTGGATTGTCAGGAATCGTGGAATTGTGGTTGGGAGATCATGGGGATCCACTTCCCTTCCTCCTCCAGAAGAGATTGGCCCCTGCAATCAGGGCCACCACTGGGCTTTTAACTTCCTGAGCAGTCAGTCCCACACAGAGAAAGGCTATCGAGGTGAGGGTAAGGGCTTGCTTCACTCAGCCAGTTAACAACATATTCATTGTTAAGTCCAGCTGTGGACTCCAGGGACAGAAACAAAGTTTGACCCTAAGACGAACAGAGAAAAATTCTACAGCATGAGGGGAGATGAAATAAAATGTTTGAACAAGTGTGTGTGCACGTGTGTGTAATGACGTGATGTTTGTGTTTTTATTTTTCATCCTGAAAGCGTTGAGATTGAGGAGGAAGGAGGACTGCACATGAAGAATCAGACCCTTCCGGCTTCATCAAGGTTTGGTCTTGGTGGCAAAAGATAATGTCCCTGCCTCTGGATTGCTCTGTGTGTGTTTAGGATGAGGTCCATTTTCCAGCTTGTCTTCCTGCGTGACACTGAAGATAGTTGCTGGTGAAAGGTGACAGTCTTTCTGACCACAGTTGATGATGGAGGGTCCCCTCCCACAAGAAGCAGGGCAAGGATGGCTAGGGCTGGAGATGGGACACTAGGCAGGGTAGGCCAGAGTTCTGAGGTGGCCCTGAGCATTCTCTCTCTCAGGTGGTTGACTGGCTCACATGGTCAGGGTCTAACTGGCCACCATATGTGGAGTTGGGAAGGAATTCTCCCCCAGATCAGATCGGCAGTGACCTTGGGTGGGTTTTGCCTTCCTGTGCTCTGCAGGGGTGCAGGCCATTTGCCAGGATTATCTGGGTATCTCTCACTTCATCATTTCTCTGCCAATGCAGGGTTTTGGGCTCTGATGCACCTCAGTCCCTTCTATTCTCTGCCTGTGGCACATAATAGTCTAGTCTCCTGTGGTCTCCTGTACTTTGGTCTCATTTTGGGTTTAGTGTGTGGGTGCTGGGTGGTGCTGGTGGCCTGTGTTCTATGGGAGGTTAGACTAGATGATCTTGTGGGCCCTTCTGGCCTTAAATTCTGTTACATCCTTGGCCATCCCTGCTGAAGAGGGGAGGGGCCAAAAAAAACAGGTCAACTAATTCTAGGGGACAGAAGGGCAGGGGTGGGAATGGGGCCAAAGGGAGTGAAGGAGCCATGCTGATAGGCCTGGAGACTGATGGCCTGTGTGACCAACTATAGTGTGGGGGAGGAGCAATGCAAGCTTCCTCCAAAACACCACTGCTTCTCTCTTGCCTTAAAGGTGAGGGGAGTTCAACCTCTATTGCCCATTTAGTCTTGATGTCATTTCAATGAGGAGCTCATATGCCACAATGATAAGCATGGTGTAAATTCCTAGAGAGACAGAACAAGCTAAGAAGCCAGTGCTAGTTCTGACGGGCTCACCTATCCATTGAACAGCCATCAGATGGTAACGATTTTCCTAAATTAGGAGCCTTGGCTGGATGAACTGATTCAGCTACTTAGCTAATTATTTCCAGTCCACTAAGCCAACTGTCCCGTCTTGTTGGATTTTAAATTAAATTAATCTACCTTGACAATGGTAGCATAATTTCGGTCTGACCTCCAGGACTAGAGCCATGTATTAGTTTTCAATTGATTGTTACTGCAGTGGTAAATGTCACCCTACTTTCTGAAGAAGAGCACTGTGTAAGCTCAAAAGCTTGTCTATCTCACCAACAGAACTTGGTCCAGTAAAGATATTATTTCCCCCACTTTGTGTCTCTAGTATTCTTGGGCCAACACGGCTACAACAACACTGCATACTCTAACTTCAAGCATCCAGCAAACTGGACGTCCCACTGAAAGCCCACCATTGTATAGAAAGGATCATTATCATAGTAAATGGGCCACTGCACTCTTATCTTGGTACCTGAGGCCCATGACCAGCTCCATCCAATTTAAAGGAGGTGCAGTGACAGCCCCCTGCAATCTGTGTTGACTGGAAAAGTGTTGGCTGTGCTGCTGGGCTTCAGAGGAGGTGGGAAGAGTGAAAGAGTTGTGGAAGGGGAGACACACCTGTCCTCAGAGGGAAAAATCCTGGTGATTTCCCCATGGCTTCTTCCAGATTAGAATTCAGCTGTCACCTTCCACTTGAACAGCGGGGTTGGTGCCAGATAACAGTATTATTGGTATTTCTGCTGTTCTTAAGACTAGTGGCCACACACAGCAGAGAATCCAGTAGCCAGAGCCTCTTTGGCTAGAGGACTTTGTCTTCTGGGATGAAGTAGTTGCATCACAAAACTGTGATGTATTCTCATGACAATAAGCTCCAGGACCATAGCTGGAGTTTCTTTGGGAAATGTTTCTCTCCCTCTTCTCCCCATCCCAATTTTTTTTCCCAAGGAAAATTATATTTTTTTATTTTAAATGTATTGGATTTTCATCTAAACATTTTTTGGTTTTCATTTTTCAGTGAAAACCCCAAACATTTCAGTGACATTTCACAGACATTTTTCATGAAAAAGACTGTTTAATGTAAAAAGCCATTTTCAATTAGTAAAACATTTAGGCAGAATTTTTTTTGACCATCCCTAGTCACAGCATCAAGACTCAGGTGTATTGATGCAACATCACAACATGGTGACATTTACATCTTTATCTCTCTAACTTGGCTCTTATTCTGAGACCTATTACTGTACCATATCAGTCCCAATATAATGTGGGGTAAACAAAAAATTGGGGGCAGTGATGTGAAAGTGAACTTAGAGATGTTTCAGAGTAACAGCCGTGTTAGTCTGTATTCGCAAAAAGAAAAGGAGTACTTGTGGCACCTTAGAGACTAACCAATTTATTTGAGCATAAGCTTTCGTGAGCTACAGCATACATATGCATCCGATGAAGTGAGCTGTAGCTCACGAAAGCTCATGCTCAAATAAATTGGTTAGTCTCTAAGGTGCCACAAGTACTCCTTTTCTTTTTTTGAACTTAGAGATGTGTGGGATTGTCATGTCCTATGGGTAACACTATTTGTCCTATAGGGGAATGTGGTCTGTTCATCACTTACGTGCACTCCTCCTTACACAATATGTACGAATGGAAATTTGCCTTCATTGGTAGTGGTTATAATGATATTTACATTTATACAATTATAATAAGGATCTCAAAGCATGTTACCAACATTAATTAATGAAGCCTTCCAATACACCTTGTTTCAGTAGCAGCATCACAAGCTCTTCCTACATTGGGGTGGGAGACTTAAGGAGGGCACTACTAGCTCTTGCACACTGGAAGGCGCTGTACTGCCAGTTAAGGAGTAAAGGGTTTATTATCAGACAAATGCTGTATGTTGTTTGTGAATAGGTTGGCTTTTCCCCACATGTTCTCCAACAGGGGGCAGCACCTCTTCAAAAATTTGGCCTATGTACAAAGTCATTTTTGGGTAGGGAAGGGAATACACGCACACAGGGCACAGTAGACTGTATGCATGCATATACTATGCAGCTGTTCGACGTGCTCCTGCCAGTTATTGGCACTCTGAGGCCTCGACCACGAAGTCCCCATTGTGCTAGGTGCTAGACAGACCCTGTGTTAAAAAGTTCACAGTCACAAGTGTGAGGGAATCCTTGCACAGAGCCCCATTGATGTCAGTAACTTCAGTGAGCCCTGCATGGGTGCAGATGTCTGCCCATGAGCGTTGCATTGCAGTCTTGAGGCCTTGAAATGGCTATTAAACTGTCATTGGTGAGCCTGGTGATGGTGCCATCAGGAAGGGTCCACAAGACCTGGGTTCAAAGCCCTGCTCTACCACAGACTTCCTGTGTGAGTTTAGACAGGTCACTTGGCCTCCTCAGTTCCCTATCTGTACAGTGGTGCTAATAGGGCTGCCCTGCCTCCCAGGGGGTTGTGAAGATAACTACAGTAGACTGGCAGATGCTCAGATACTCTGGTCATGATGGTCAGATAAGTACCTTAAATAGATATTGCATTATTATTCTTTTATTGCCAGTATCAATGGGGTGAGAAAGAGACCAACTGGGTCTTCCTGGAGTAAGCCAAAGCCAATGACTGCTGTTTCCACCACAAGGTAAGAGGAGTGGTACTGATGGTGCTCACATGGGAAACCTGTCTGTCCCTTTACCCTACCCTGGTGTGTGTTGCCCCTTGAACTTATTTGAAAGGTAAAGTGAAGCAGTCTTGCCAAGCACAGTCCCTCTGTGCAGGAGGCACTTTCACCATATTAAGGGAGGGAGCATTAAATATGGTAATCTGCTGTCTTCTGGAATACACAGCTGCAAAAAAATTCAGCTGCAAGAATTCAGAGTCAAACTGGTCAAAAGCCCAAAAGGAGTTTAATGAAAAAATTTGTATTTGTCTTTGTTGCAAAGTGTTTGGAATGGAACCGTTTTCATTTTTTTCAAAAATGGTCACCATTTTTTTACATTCCCGATGTTTTTATCAAAAATGTTATCGAAATTGTTATTGACCGTTTTCAATGTAATTGAAAAACAAGCGCTTTGGTAAATGATATTTTTTAAAAAATGTTCTCAATTAAACACAGTTTTTTCTGCAAATAATGGAACATTTTGCCCACAACAGTTAAAAATGTTGGGGGGGGCCTGTTTTTTTGATGGGGAAAAAACCCTTTTTGATAACAAATTTTGACCAGCTTAGTCGTGAGCTAGTTTGCTCATTGAGCACATTTTTCTTTGCTGTCTTCGCAGCTTTGACACAGACAGTAAGAGCCAAGCCACCAGATCCTGGAGTGAAAGCACATCACAGATCTCCAGTTACACTGAAATCAGGTGCAGTGCATGAGTTCTAAGTTTCTCAAACCTCCTGGGTGGCCATAATATATGGTTGCTGAGACAAACCACCACTGGGGCTGTTTCTTCTTGGTGATGCTTACTTGTATCTGGGCCATGTGATTGTTTTCCTAGAATCATAGAAATGTAGGGCTGGAAGGGACCCTGAGAAGTCATCTAGCCCAGTCCCCTGCTGTGAGGCAGGACCAAGTAAACCTAGACTATCCCTGTTGGGTCCAATCTGTTCTTAAAAACCTCCAATGATGGGGATTCCACAACCTCCCTTAGAAGCCTATGAGCCCTGAGAGTTAGAAAGTTTTTCCTAATATCTAACCTATATCTCCCTTGCTGCAGATTAAACCCATTACTTCTTGTCCTACCTTCAGTGGTCATGGAGAAAACTGATCACAGTCCTCTTTATAACAGCCCTTATCTCAATACTAAACATGCTGAGTTGTTTTAACCTTTCCCTATAGATCAGGTTTTCTAAACATTTTATCTGTTTTGTTGCTGTCTCTGGACTCTCAACATTTGTCCACACCTTTCTTAAAGTGTTTCATCCAAAACTGGACCCAGTACTCCACCTGAGGCCTCACCCAGTGCTGAGTAGAGGGGGACAGTTACCGCCAATGTCTTACATACAACACTCTTGTGAATACACCCCAGAGTGATATTAGCCCTTTTTGCAGCTGCATCCCAACACTGACTAATGGATGCAGTGCAGTCATTGAACAGTCCCCACCATAGCACTGATGCTTCAGTGCTACAAATAAAGCTGAGGAGGCTTCTTCTATTTTATGACAGAGTTAACATTTAGATTGAAATTTGCCCTGTTTGGTGTCAGTCTCAGAAAGGGAAGATAGCTGCCAGCATCCAGCTTCCGGTTACCTGATTTTCAGAGGTTCTGAATCACAAGTCTGTGGGGACTGGCTGTTCAGCACCTCTGAACAGCACCCACTTTCTGACAGCTAGGGTATCAGCAGAGTAAAATGTAGAGCCTTATTTCCTGAGCTAAGCAATATTTCATTTTAACCCAGTCTCTGCACTGTATATATTACAACCCACCACATTTCCTCACCTCCCTGGCAGTAGCATTTCTCCTCTGTCCCCCAGCCCCAGCCCTAGCTAATTTTTATTGCATTTTGCCTGCCAAAATGGTGAAGACAGACAGACCGCAAATGGCAAGTCCTGGTCTGAAATCAGGTCACAGCATGGGAAGAGGTAATAAGTCACGAAGGACTGGCTGTGCTGCTTGACAGAGAGCATAAGCCTTCTTTTCATTCAGAAGAGTATTGGTCAGTGATTGCAGACAATCTGAGAGTCACGGTCACAGGCCAGTCTCCGAGCACATCACCTGCTGCCTGAGTTGTGCCTTATCATGTTTTCCACTGGTCCTTCCCTGCCCCAACAGAGTCTGCCATGTGTCCCAGTCCCCAAGGAACTCCTCTGTCCATTCCTTACTTTTCTTAGTGGGCTCCCAACTGCCCCCAGCAAGCTGTGCACCTGCCAATCACAATTTGAGTTTGAAGCACTGTGGCTCCCTCGAATGCTGCACCAGAGCCCGGGCACAAAAGTAGCTAAAAAGCCAGACAAAGAGCTTCCCAGGTAACGTCATGCACACACTCTAAACTCACATAATCACTGTGAAGTGTCGAGACCACTTGCAATGAACATCAGGAACACTTGAGCTCCATTTTGATTCCTGTGGGAAGAGGGGAAGTGATCCGATCCAGAAGAACAGTTTATTCAGTATTTCTGAAGTGTTCCTTGCACTGCTGCAGGGAGCAGACCTTCACTCCATGTGCACACATTTCTATCGGGGATGGAGTGTTCAGTGCAGCGCAGGGTGTCTTGGAAAGTAGGGGGACATTCACACTTTATCTTGTGTTTTATTAATTATTGTTTATTGTGATTATCAGTGACAAAGTGGATGAGGAGAAGCCTGTTGAGACTTCTCCAGCTGAAGCAACAACAACCAAACCCACTCTGGCTACGGGCAAAAGGTAGAGTTGCTGCGGAGTTTGTTACATGAAATAAGCCTGCATGCGAGCGGGTGCTCCCAACTCATATGTACTTTGCGTGGCAGGTGGTGCCACTTGCTATGCTATTGGCTTCACTAGCTCCACTGAAGAAGGGGTGGTTCCTCTCAGTATTGAGAAAGACTCTGTTCTGCCCAATGAGCAAGCAGTGAGGCACTTAGTTTGTTCTACCCAAGAGTAGATGGGGGCTGATATCCTTCCCATATTCAGATCTCCTCTGCCCCTAATCTCAGTTATACCCACCAGTCCAGCTGAGAAGGCTTGCTACCCATTTCTTTTATACAGACCTCCTCTGGCCTAGGTTATACTGTTTGTCTATTTCAGAGATCCTTCTGTCCTTTCCTCAGGTTCAGACTTCCATGGGTGGAAGAAACTCATTTGCTTACTATGTCCCATGTTAGTGGAGCTCTCTTCCCTCTCATGTTCACTGCTCAGAGTTTGTTTGCTATGTTTGGTTGGATCAGAACAGGCTTCAGACCTATTTATTTGGCCTTTCCTTTTAAATTCTGTCTTCCTTTGCTATATGGGACTTCAATAACTGTAGAGGGCTTGGATGTACCAAATGAATTTGTGGTAGCATGTCTGGTTAATTGCAACTTTCTTTCTATATTTAATCAGTGAAGAAAGAGTTATAAATGCGCCCAAGCCAATGCCTCAGAGTGAAATAAAATTGAGAGCCACCTCCTCTCCAGAGAAAAGGTAGAGTTCAGACGGTGTTGATGTTCCCTTAGTCAAGGTCCATGAATATATCCCTGTGTCTCATTATTGCAGCGAATGCATGATCCTAGAGCACTGGCCATGGTGGGAGTTATCTGACATGGCCACTCCTACCTGTGCAATCATTCAGTGTGTGAGATAGTCTCCCAAAAGACAGAAGGGATCACTGTTGCTTGAGCTAGGCAGGGCAAAGAGTGAAGAAAGATTACACTGTAGGGAACAATTGGCAGAGTGAGAAAATAGACACAGCAGCTGAACAGGTTCATGGTGGCTCTGATTTATATGATTAGCTTGAGCAGAGTGGGCTATCCTCCAGTATATTTCTGTTTTTTCCTATGCACCCCTGTATTATATTTCCATAAGTTATATTAGGCTACAGTACAAGTATTACATATCAAGTCTTACTTTTGGTTTTTTGTTACTAGTGACAAATCAGTTAAAGAGGAGCGTGACCTGATCTCCTGGGATGAATCGGTTCCAAAAGCCACCACCATTTCCACAGGGGAAAGGTAGAGTCCATATGAAACACCTTCCCTCCTCCTGCCGTGAAATGAGGGTTGTGCAGAGAGTGAAATAGATGCTGTCTGTCTCTGCCTGTTAGGTGTTCCCTTTAGCTGTCCTTGTGCCTGCAGTGCAAGAGCCCTCTGATGAAAGGTTAGTATAGTAAATCAGGCTTAGTCCAGGAGACAGGCAGTAAAAGGCGCTGTAACCAGGTGTCACTGAGTCACTGGGCCAGTGCTCTGGAACTACTGCATATGAAGCCAGTCAGGACTCTGGTGTGGCATGCCTTCTCTCTCTGAGCATACTGTTTCCAGGGCAAGAAGGGTACACAGCTTCGACCTTCCTGGGTCTGACCCCAGAGCATTCAGCATCCCCTTTCACACCATGCATTTCCCACAGTGAGTCCACCCGTGCGGGACTCCTGGGGAAGCCAGCGGGCCCTGCACCCCAACTCCACAGTCAGAACTGACTCTCAGCCAGCCAGTAAAATAGAACGTTTATTATTCGACAGGAACACAGCGTAGAAATCAGTGACTTCTCCCCCTCTTCCAGTCCAACACAGCAGACTGCCAGCTTCCCCCTCTTCCAGTCCAACACAGCAGACTGCCAGCTTCCAGCCATCCGACCTCAGACAGCCCCATTGCTCCTCCTCCTTCTTTTTGGTCTCACTTCCTGGGTAGAGTCACCTGGTTGTCACCTGGTTGCATCCCCCTCCTGGGTCTCAGGTTATGAAGGGCACCGGTCATAGTATAGGTGCAGGCAGCTAGAGCAGCCTCACCTGCCCGAGAGGTCCTAGCCAAAGTCACACACTCCTATTCCCACTACCGAGGTATTGGTGCAGCACACAGGGAAACTGAGGCACACACAGTATACATGCAAAACAGTAAAACTCACATAGGCTCAACAGTAAAACTCACATGCAACATAACAAGGGAAAATCCCCACTTCATCACACCAGGAAAATGGGGCAGCCTGATGTGAAGGTAGCATAGCAAGTGGCTAAATGTCTCTTCTACCCCTGGAGCACATTCTTTTCAGAAGTAGCTGTTGTGGGTGGTCTCCCCACATCTCTAATGAAAGCTGCCTACCACTGCCCTCTTTACCTTCAGCATAAGATCAGTGATGTAGCACTCATTTATATAGCTCATTTCATCTAGCAGGATCTCAAATCAGGTTTGACTGTTGACCTGATTCACGTGTGCTGGAGAAAGAGAGGAGAGGAAAATGCAAATTGAAGCCCCTGCAATAGTGTTACCTTGAGAATTCACCCTGAGGGAGGACAGTGGTGTTTAAGACATTGCATGCCCTAGAAGTTTCCCCTCTTCCTTTTCCTCTCTCTCTGCCCTCCCCTGATTCCCCCTTTCACCTCAGAAGACTACTCATTTGTATAGTTTCCACCTTTAGGAGAAATAGCTGCCAGCTCCAGCTCTCAGCAGCCTACTAGACCAGAGCAGCAACCTCCTTTCTCCAGGCCTGGCAGCTACAACACTCTTGAAGGGGGTAGACATCTCCTCTCAGCACAGCAAAGGGGATTAACCCCTTTCTTGCTCAGCCAGAGATGGGGCACATATACTCCATCACACTTCCCTCCTTGCCTAAAGGTTGTGTCTAGCTCAGGTGGGAGGCAGGTTGGTGATGCAGTGTGTGATGGAAGCTTGCAGTGAGGCTTCCTGTGCTGTGGATAAATTGATTGCCAAACCAGCCTCTTTCACCAGCTGCAAAGTCATAGAATCATAGAAGATTAGGGTTGGAAGAGACCTCAGGGGGTCATCTAGTCCAACCCCCTGCTCAAAGCAGGACCAACATCAACTAAATCATCCCAGCCAAGGCTTTGTCAAGCCGGGCCTTAAAAACCTCTAAGGATGGAGATTCCACTACCTCCCTAGGTAATCCATTCCAGTGCTTCACCATCCTCCTAGTCAAATAGTGTTTCCTAATATCCAGCCTAGACCTCCCCCACTGTAACTTGAGACCATTGCTCCTTGTTCTGTCATTTGCCACCACTGAGAACAGCCGAGCTCCATCCTCTTTGGGACCCCCCTTCAGGTAGTTGAAGGCTGCTATCAAATCCCCCCTCACTCTTCTCTTCTGCAGACTAAACAAGCCCAGTTCCCTCAGCCTCTCCTCGGTAGTCATGTACCCCAGCCTCCTAATCATTTTTGTTGCCCTCCGCTGGACTCTCTCCAATTTGTCCACATCCTTCCTGAAGTTGGTGACCCCAAACTGGATGTAATACTCCATATATGACCTCACCAGTGCCTAATAGAATAGAGGGAAATAATCACTTCCCTAGATCTGCTGCAATGCTCCTACTAATGCAGCCAATATGCCATTGGCCTTCTTGGCAACAAGGGCAGGCACACTGTTGACTTATATCCAGTTTCTTGGCCACTGTAATTCACAGGTCCTTTTCTGCAGAACTGCCACTTAGCCAGTTGGCCCCCAGCCGGTAGCAGTGCATGATATTCTTCAGTCCTAAGTGCAGGACTCTGCACTTGTCCTTGTTGAGCCTCATCAGCTTTCTTTTGGCCCAATCCTCCAATTTGTCTAGGTCACTCTGGACCTTATCCCTACCCTCCAGCATTTCTATCTCTCCCCCAAGCTTAGTGTAATCCACGCACTTGCTGAAGGTGCAATCCATCTCATCATCCAGATGTTAATGAAGAAGATGAATAAAAGCGGTCCCAGGACCGACCCCTGGAGCACTCCACTTGCTGGCAAAAATACTGTGGGAGACCGTATCAAAAGCTTTGCTAAAGTCAAGGTATATCATGTTCACTGCTTTCCCCATATCCACAGTGTCAGTTATCTCATCATAGAATGCAATCAGGTTGGTCAGGCATGACTTGCCCTTGGTGAATACATGTTGACTGTTCGTGGTCACCTTCCTCTCCTCCAAGTGCTTCAAAATGGATTCCTTGAGGTCTCACTCCATGATTTTTCTGGGGACTGAGGTGAGGCTGATCAGTCTGTAGTTCCCTGGATTCTCCTTCTTCCCTTTTCAAACATGGGCACTATATATGCCTTTTTCCAATTGTCCGGGACCTCCCTCGATTGCCATGAGTTTTCAGAGATAATGGCCAATGGCTCTGCAATCACATCAGTCAACTCCTTCAGCATCCTTGGTTGCATTGCATTCATCCCCATGGACTTGTGCATATCCAGCTTTTCTAAATAGTCCTTCACCTTTTGTTTCACTACTGAGGGCTGCTCACCTCCTCCTCATCCTGTGCTGCCCAGTGCAGCTGTCTGGGAGCTGACCTTGTCTGTGAAGATCGAGGCAAAAAAAGCATTGAGTACGTCAGCTTTTTCCACACCATCTGTCACTATGTTGCCTCCCCCATTCAGTAAGGATCCCATGCTTTCCCTGACCACCTTCTTGTTGCTAACATACCTGTAGAAACCCTTCTTGTTACCCTTCACGTCCCTTGCTAGCTGCAACTCCAGTTGTGCCTTGGCCTTCCTGATTACACCCCTGCACACTCTAGCAATATTTTTATACTCCTCTCTAGTCATCTGTCCACATTTCCACTTCTTGTAAGCTTCCTTTTTGAGTTTAAGCTCACCAAAGATTTCACTGTTACGGTTGCCTGCCAAATTTGCTCTTCTTGCTGCACTTCGGGATGGATTGTTCCTGCGCCCTCAATAAGGCTTTTTTAAAATACAGCCAGCTCTCCTGGACTCCTTGCCCTGTTCATATTAGCCTCCCAGGGGATCTTGCCCATCAGTTCCCTAAGGGAGTCTAAGTCTGCTTTTCTGAAGTCTAGGATCCTTATTTATCTACTCTCCTTTCTTCCTTTTTTCAGGATCCTGAACTCAACCATCTCATGGTCACTGCTTCCTAAGTTGCCACCCACTTTTACTTCCCCTACCAATTCTTCCCTGTTCGTAAGTAGCAGGTCAAGAGGAGCACGGCCCCTAGTCGGTTCCTCCAGCACTTGTACCAGGAAGTTGTCCCCAACACTCTCCAAAAACTTCCTGGATTGTCTGTGCACTGTGGTATTGCTCTCCCAGCAGATGTCAGGGTGATTGAAGTCCCCCATGAGAACAAGGGCCTGTCATCCTGAGATTTCGGTAAGCTGTCCGAAGAAAGTCTTGTCTACCTCATTTGTCTGATCCGGTGGTTGATAGCACACGCCCACCACAACATCACCCTTGTTGCTCTCGCCTCTAAACTTAACCCAAAGACTCTCAACAGGCTTTTCTCCTTGTAACAACTTTTTATGTATTTGAAAACTGTTATCATGTCCCCTCTTACTCTTCTCTTCTCCAGAATAAACAAACCCAATTTTTTCAATCTTCTGTCAGAGGTCATGTTTTCTAGACTTTTAATCATTTTTGTTGCTCTTCTCTGGACTTTCTCCAAGTTGTCCACATCTTTCTTGAAATGTGGCACCCAGAACTGGACACAATACTACAGTTGAGGCCTAATCTACAAAGAGTAGAGTGGAAGAATTACTTCTCATGTCTTGTTTACAACACTCCTGCTAATACATCCCAGAATGATATTCGCTTTTTTTGCAGCAGCGTTACACTGTTGACTCATATTTAGCTTGTGATCCCCCAGATCCCTTTCTGCAGTACTCCTTCCTAGGTAGTCATTTCCCATTTTGTATGTGTGCAACATACTAAATGGAGTACTTTGCATTTATACTTATTGAATTTCATCCTATTTTCTTCAGACCATTTCTAGTGTTTCACACAGTGCAACCTTGTTGGTCTAGACAGTAATTCCACTGAATGCCCTTTATGAAGCACTTTAACAACACATATGAGCGAGTGAAGCAAACCTGGATTTGTGCTGGAAATGGCCCACCTGTTGATCACTTTAGATAAGCTATTACCAGCAGGACAGTGGGGTGGGAGGAGGTATTGTTTCATATTCTCTGTGTGTATATAAAGTCTGCTGCAGTTTCCACGGTAAACATCTGATGAAGTGAGCTGTAGCTCACGAAAGCTCATGCTCAAATAAATTGGTTAGTCTCTAAGGTGCCACAAGTACTCCTTTTCTTTTTGCGAATACAGACTAACACGGCTGTTCCTCTGAAAGCAGTTTAATGACTCTCCTCCTCTGGCAGGTCCAGCCCCCGATCTAGAGACATTCCCGCACAAACCACTGATGACAGATTCACAGCCCCTGGATATCTGGGTGATGCAGAATGTGACCCTAAAAGATACGTGGGTGTTGCATTTAGTGGGGTTATCCAGGAAATCTGAGGACAAAGGGAAATCTAAAGGCCACTCCTCTCGGAAGGTACTCTTATTATAGCCATCAGCCCTGGAGTGTGAAATGATGAAAAGGACTGTGCAGAAGAGTGTAGATACCCCAGCTTGCAGGACGTAGGGTGAGCCCAAGGTGTATTTCACCTCAACCTTTCCTGACAAGATTTGAACACTTGAGCTCTATTCTCTCGTCAATGCCATGTGCTCCGAGGGATTAGAACCGTTAGTTCTTAGCCAGTGTATATCCTAGTCACCATAAGATGCTGCAGAGGCAACAGAGGTGTTGAAGGACAACTGAAATATATAGACAGGTTTCAGAGTAGCAGCCGTGTTAGTCTGTATCCGCAAAAAGAAAAGGAGTACTTGTGGCACCTTAGAGACTAACAAATTTTATTTGAGCATATGCATGCATCCGATGAAGTGAGCTGTAGCTCACGAAAGCTTATGCTCAAATAAATTTGTTAGTCTCTAACGTGCCACAAGTACTCCTTTTCTTTTTGAAATATATAGAATGTCAGTGTCAGTAGGTTGGCACATTGAAATGCAATTGGGGCCCATGAAACAATCCCCACAGAAAGAGCCTTTGAACAATTGAACAGAGTCTTTCCTTTTTCTCAGCAAATAGAAGAGGTTTACATGTTGATTCAGGTGCCAGCGATGGGCTTTTCCTTCCTTACCAGATCTGTCCCAGGCTATGAGGAGGGACGCCCCACAAAAGAGGTCAGATATGAGAGTACCACAGCCACAAAGCACAAAGAGCCTGAACTGAATGTGACAAGGTAAGGCGTTAGGGGACACAACCATCATATTGCTCTGATGATGAATTCCTGAGCTATGTTCCGTTCCCCTTTTGTCTAAGGCTTTGGAAGTGCCTGTTGCTCACTAACCTCTAAGCGTCAAGCAGCTGCAGAACATCACAATTTGAAATTACCATGCCAGGTGCCAATTCCATCTATTCCCTGCAGGGGCCTCTGGCACTGCTGCACCTTGGTCCCTCCTTTTCTCTGCCTGTAGCACACAGTAGTTTGCTCTAATTCTGGATGTGCAGGTGCTATGTGGTGCTGGTGGCTTGTGACATACATGAGGTCAGACTAGATGATCTGCTGGTCCCTTCTGGCCTTAAACTTTATTACTTTACAATGTTCAGGGCAATTAGGCCAAACAATTCCAAACTCGCTGACAAGGGGTTTAATTTGAGTAATTAATATTCAGATGATATTCACTGAAAATCAAATCTCAGTGAACTGATCTAATATAGCCCAAGCTTCTTCCAATGTTCCCAAGATCTATCCATTGCATGTGTGTCTTCATGGGTACAATCCAGCCCTCAGAAATGCATGCAGGACTCTCACTGACTTCTGTAGACTTTGCACTTGTGTATAGTTGGGTGGAATAGAGCCTGTGCTAAGGGTCTTCTAACTCCAGCATAAAAGAGGCCAAGTAACAAAATAGTAATTTCTATAGCAAATCACACCCCTTAATTGTACATGAGTGAACTTAGCCTCACAACCCCCTCTCTTAGATAAGTAAATATGATTATCCCATGTTACAGATGAAGAAACAGAGGCAGAGCAACTAAAAGAGTCTTGCCAAAGGACAGACAGTGAATCAGTGGCAGAGCTATTAGAGGTGCATGTCTTCTCAGTCCCAACATTGTGCCTTAATCATAAGACCTCATCCTTTCTTTCCAGTCTGACCCTGGGTGTTGACTTGATGTGCAGGTGCTGACCCTGGGTCAGACTCCATTGGCTATTGGTCTTCGCTTACAACTGTCAAGCCACTATTGCTGGGAGGAAAACTCATAGAATGCTGTACATCCCAGATTAATGGGTAGTGCGAAGAGGGGTTTAGCAAAAGGAGTTCTGTAGTCCACGTTTATTTTGCTTTGTCTATACTTCCCACACATTGCCATGTTCTGGAACAGATATTTCATAAAGGATCTAGCCATTTCAGAATCTAATTCCATGAGCCAATCTCCAAGGCCCTTTGCACACTGGAATGACCCTCCTTCTTTGGTAGGTCCAGCCCTTCATCTGGAGTCAGCAGCGCTGTTACCCAAGAGGTCCGACACAAAGTTCCCATGCACCTGGATGATGAAGAATTTGACTTCAACAGGTGAGGGGGAGATGTGTGTTTTTTTTCGAGTGCTGTCCCTGTGGGTGCTCCACTTTAGGTGTTTGTGAGCCCCTGCACTCGTAGTCGGAGACTTTTAGTAGCAGTGCCTGGTTGGGTCGACAGTGAACTGACGCTGTGCCACCAACCCCCACTCAGTTCCTTCTCTTCTGCCCTTGGCTACAAGTGGGAGCAATCAGCAGCACCTCTTACTTTGTAGTTAATTAGTTACAGTCAGTTACTTAGTTTCCTTATTAGCAGCTATTTAGTTTGTTTCCCTTTTCTTTTCTCCTTGGTTTAAAAAAAAACAATAAATCCTCACAGCCAGGAACTTCAGAAAAACAGCCATTATGAGAGTGAAAGCCCGCCCCCAATGGGAATGCCCGGTTTGCTGGGCTCTCAGCGCCTTGCCTCCAGGCTTGGAGCGCCTGTCCTTGACAGCCACCCTCGTGTGTTTGCTGCCTGCGTGTGAGTGCCTCCAGCGCAGGCACTAACAGTGCTACATTGCCTCAGGCTCACAGAAAGGCAGGGAGTGGAGAGATCTCTGGGACCTGTGTCAGGGCATGAGGCTTGGGACCCTCCCCCCTCACTTCACCGGCCACGGCTTCAGATCGGAGTGCCCCGCTGGGCCTCACTTGAGGAAGCACCTGGGTCCCTACTGCAGGAATAAAAAAAACAAAACAAAACAAAAAAACACACATCGGATAATAATAGCACCGGCTGTGCTGTCAGCGCCAGGAGCTCGGGTGGCTGAGAGCTCCGGCACCGCTGCAGACAGAGACTTCGGGGAACGGCTCCGGCACGGGCACTGAGAGGAGGTTGGAGACCCGTGCCTCCACGCCACAGGCTACAGCCGCTCCGTGGGCAGCTATCCAGTTCCGGCACTGCCTGTGTTGTCAGCACTGGGAGCCAAGGTGGTGGAAAACCCCAGCACGCTGGCTCCACTGGCTATGTCTACACTACGAAATTAGGTCGAATTTATAGAAGTCGGTTTTGTAGAAAGCGTTTTTATACGGTCAATTGTGTGTCCTCACACAAATGCTCTAAGTGCATTTAGTTGGCATTTAGTCAGCGGAGTGCATCGAGGCAACTGTTGACTTCCGGAGCGTTGCACTGTGGGTAGCTATCCCACAGTTCCCGCAGTCTCCACCACCCATTTGAATTCTGGGTAGAAATCCCAATGCCTGATGGGGCAAAAACATTGTCACGGGTGGTTCTGGGTACATATCGTCAGGCCCCCGTCCCTCCCTCCCCCTCTGAAAGCAACGGCAGACAATCGTTTCGCGCCTTTTTTCCTGGGTTACCCATGGAGACGCCATACCATGGCAAGCATGAAGCCCGCTCAGCTCACTGTCACCGTATGTCTCCTGGGTACTGGCAGACGTGGTACTGCATTGCTACACAGCAGTCGCTCATTGCCTTTTGGCAGCAGATGGTGCAGTATGACTGGTAGCCATCGTTGCCGTACTCCAGGGTGCTCTTTTAGCCAACCTCGGTGAGGTTGGTCAGGGGCGCCTGGGCAAACATGGGAGTGACTCAGCCAGGTCATTTCCCTTTTAAGTTTTGTCTCATGGCGATTCAGTCCTGCCAGCAGCCCTACTGCACCGTCTTATCATAGAATATCAGGGTTGGAAGGGACCCCAGAAGGTCATCTAGTCCAACCCCCAATCTTCTAATGAGCAGCCAGGAGACGATGATGGCCAGCAGTCATACTGCACCATCTTCTGCTGAGCACCCAGGAGATGACGATGGTCAGCAGTCATACTGCACCGTCTACTGCCAGCAAGATGTATAAAGATAAATGAAGTGGATCAAAACAAGAAATAGACCAGATTTGGTTTTGTATTCATTTTCTCCTCCCTCCCTCTGTGAAATCAACGACCTGCTAAACCCAGGGTTTTGAGTTCTATCCTTGAGGGGGCCATTCTGTTTCTCCTTGATGCAAAGTCACCCCCTTTGTTGATTTTAATTCCCTGTAAGTCAACCCTGTAAGCCATGTTGTCAGTCACCCCTCCCTCCGTCAGAGCAATGGCAGAAAATTGTTTCGTGCCTTTTTTCAGCACAGATGCTATAGCACTGGGGACATGGAGCCTGCTCAGATCACCGCGGCTATTATAAGCACTGCACGCGTTAGCCAACAGGATATGCAGAACCATAACCTGCAAGAAAAGTGAAACCAGGCGAGGAGGAGGCTACTGCAGCGCGGTGACGAGACTGATGGGGACATAGACATAGACTTCTCCCAAAGTATGGGCCCCTGCAATGTGCACATCATGGTGTCAATTGGGCAGGTTCATGGCATGGAACGCAGATTCTGGGCCCTGGGAACAAGCACAGAGTGGTGGGACCGCATAGTGTTGCAGGTCTGGGACGATTCCCAGTGGCTGTGAAACTTTCGCACGCGTAAGGGCACTTTCATGGAATTTTGTGAATTGCTTTCCCCTGCCCTGAGGCGCAAGACTACCAAGATGAGAGCAGCCCTCACAGTTGAGAAGCGAATGGCGATAGCCCTGTGGAAGCTTGCAATGCCAGACAGTTACTGGTCAGTCGGGAATCAATTTGGAGTGGGCAAATCTACTGTGCTGTGATGCAGGTAGCCAACGCTATCACTGAGTTGCTGATATCAGGGTAGTGACTCTGGGAAATGTGCAGGTCATAGTGGATGGCTTTGCTGCAATGGGATTCCCTAACTGTGGTGGTGCGATAGACGGAACCCATATCCCTATCTTGGGACCGGAGCACCAGGGCAGCCAGTACATAAACTGCAAGGGGTACTTTTCAATGGTACTGCAAGCACTGGTGGATCACAAGCAACATTTTAACAACATCAACGTGGGATGGCTGGGAAAGGTACACTGATGATAGCAGAGTTTTGTGCATTTTGGAGCATTCAGTGATGGATAGAAACAAAAGGAGCACCATCTCTAAAGACTTTCCATGTAGATCCATAATCACACAAAACTCTGCTATCATCAGTGTGACTGCCAATCCCTCATGGTGATTTGCTCACATCCCACTAGAGCCTTACCAGCCTCCACGGCTTCCCTGCATAATGTACATATCTTGGACATTTGTAGAGTTGCTGCCTGGGTCTCAGCCCCTACCTCTAGACAGCACTGTGCCTTAGAGCAACAGGCACATCTGATACCTCCTTCAGATGCTCTCTATTATCGGAGGTCACAACTTCAACTCCAAAGCCCCTCCTTCCATCGGCGGGCACTGCTCTGAAGTCACCTAAAGTGGAGCACCCACAGGGACAGCTCTCGAAGAAGAAGAGAAGGTTACTCACCCTGTGCAGTAACTGAGGTTCTTCATCATGAGTGTCCCTGTGGGTACTCCACTATCCTGCCTCCTTCCCTCTAATTCAGAGTTTTCTTATTAGTCTCTGCAGTAGAGAAGGAACTGAGGGGTTGGTTGCACAGTGTCAGTTAACTGCCTGCAGCAGCGCGAGGCAGGGACCACGCATGTGCGACCCAACCGGGCACTGCTACTAAAAGTCTCCGACTATGAGTGCAGGGGCTCACGAACACCTAAAGTGGAGCACCCACAGGGACACACATCTCGAAGAACCTCAGTTACCGCACAAGGTGAGTAACCTTCTCTTGTGTTGAGTGATATGATTTAGTTGGGGATTGGTCCTGCTTTGAGCAGGGGGTTGGACTAGATGACATCCTGAGGTCCCTTCCAACCCTGATAGTCTATGATTCTATATTAGACAAGGACTCTAAGGAAAATCTTGAGGATATTGCACTGGTAAGTCTTGAAAGTAGAATCGGGACTTTGATTTAGATTGTCAGGTACCCAGTCTTCATTTATGATTGTACAGCACTGAGCACACTGCCAATGCTCAATAGATAATCAAATATCATATAGTTTTGTGCAGACAATAATAGTGCTTTTTCTAGACAGTCAATATTAATGTGCAGTACTAAGAGGCCTTGACCAAGTGAGATTCCATATTTCATTCCCACTGCTTACACTTTTCCCACAGTACACTTTTCCTTGTGGAAAGGTATCACTTAAGAATGTGCTGTTTCAGATCGTAATGCCATTAGCCTATCTCTGGGGCTCTTCACGGTCTGCATTGACTTTCTTTCTTCAGCAAGTCCAGCTCTCATTCTACAGAAAGCAATGTTACTACCACTGACCCAAGACATGGAATCCCTGTGTGTATGGAGGATGGGGAATTGGACCCGGAAAGGTATGGGAAGTCTTGCATTTAGTGTTGTCACGCAAGAAATCTGAGGACAATGGGAAAAAATTGGGGCAGTCAGTATGTCAGGTTCCCGAGAGTGCAACCTGGAACTGGGGTACTGCTGAGCCCTTTCTCTTAACAGCCTGGGCTCCCTCTCACACTGTGATGCTGTGAGAA
The DNA here is from genome assembly GCF_965140235.1 of Caretta caretta. Classification (NCBI taxonomy): domain Eukaryota; kingdom Metazoa; phylum Chordata; order Testudines; family Cheloniidae; genus Caretta; species Caretta caretta. Next base: position 57,041,349 of record NC_134214.1, read on the forward strand.
GCTGCAAACCTCTCCAGGTCCTGCACTTACACAGATATCCACAGGCAGGGATACACCCAGCTGAGTTACATGAATACTTCTCCTAGCCACTCATGAACAATAGAGAGGCTCCAGCCAATTCTTCCAGCTCCACAGCATAGGACCCCAGAACTGCACCATCTTGCCCTGGTCAGAAGCCTGACCAGTGTAAGTTTACTACCCCATCTGCTACTTTTACAAAGGAAAGTGGACATGCATCAGATTTTGCACACTGAGCAGATTCCCGAAGCACTTCAAGCAAAACACACTATTTTAGGTAAATATAAAACAGATTGATTAACTACAGAAAGATAGATTTTAAATTATTATAAGTAGTAAACATACAGATCAAAGTAAAATCTCAATCTGAGTTTTATAAACTAGACAGGATTTTAATCAAGCACCCTGATAGATAATACAAGTAGGTCACAGATCTTCCATACACAGGTTGGAAATCCCCTTCAACCTGGGACTACCTCCCCAGTTCAGTCTTTGTTCTCCAGGTGTGTTTCCACGTGTTGAGTTGTGGGGGGAGTGAGGCCAAAGGATGATGTCACTTCCCCTCCTTTATAGGTTCTTCCAGCTGGCTGGAAAGATCTTTTGCTATGATGTGAGTCAAGCAGTGTCCATTGTTTACGTGCTCCCTCTGAGAAGTCTTCATTGTACACAGATCCTGTGATAGATTTTGGTGCTGTGGATTCCGCTTAATGGGCCATCAACACTATCTGGCTTCTTCATTGTTGTACCTGAAAGACTGGTTGTGGGTGTTTCCAACGTCACAATATATTTTGATAGCAAAACTTTGTAACTCTTGTCAGGGTTCCCTCCCCACTCTGAACTCTAGGATACAGATGTGGGGACCTGCATGAAAGACCCCCTAAGCTTATTTCTACCAGCTTAGGTTAAAACTTCCCCAAGGCACAAATTCTTTGCCCTTGAAGTGTATGCTTTCACCAACAAGTGATTTAACAAAGAATCAGGGAAAGGACCACTTGGAGTTCCTATTCCCCCAAAATATCCCCCCAAGCCCTTACACCCCCTTTTCTGGGGAGGCTTGAGAATAATATCCTAACCAATTGGTTACAAAGTGATCACAGAACCAAACCCCTGGGTCTTAGGACAACAGAGAAATCAGTCAGGTTCTTAAAAGAAGGATTTTATTTAAAAAAAAGGTAAAAAATCACCTCTGTAAAATCAGGATGGAAAATAGCTTTACAGCGTAACAAAAGATTCAGAAACACAGCAGAACTTCCTCTAGGCTTAGTTTCAAAGTTACAAAAAACAGGAATAAACCTCCCTCCGGCAAAGGAAAAATTCACAAGCAGAACAAAAGATAATCTAACATGCTTTGCCTGGCTTTTACTTACAATTTTTGTAATATGAGAGACTTTTAGGATGGTTTATAGGAGAAGGAGTTTTCTGACCTGATGCTTCTCCGCTTCCCAAGAGAACACATAAAAAACACACAAAAAAGCCTTCCCCTTCACCAAGATTTGAAAGTATCTTCTTTCCCCATTGGTCCTTTTGGTCAGGTGCCAACCAGGTTATTTGAGCTTCTTAACCCCTTACAGGTAAGGAGGAATTCTGGGCTACCCTTAGCTGTATGGTTATGTCAACTCCACATACAATGATAGCACACACAATTTAACAGAATATTAATGTTCAACAGTTTAAGACTTTTAAAATGATACCTTACAAGACATACTTTGTACAAAGCATATCATAATTATATCACCAGGGTACATATGGGGTTGCCAGGGTGTTGCTTTGGGGTACAGAGTGTCACAGTCAGCTGTTCTGGGGAGACATGGAAGCAGAGCTGTAACTCCTAGTTCAGTGTGTAGGACAGTGGTTCTCAACCTGTGATCTAAACTATATCTAAGGGGTCCACAAAAGACTTAGACTGAAAACTGACTGAACAGAATTCAACTATATATACAGATAATAGATTTCTAAAGGGGTTCACAAATTTAAAAAGATTGAAAACCACTGGTGTAGGGTATACCAAAGGTTGTGATAGCAAGGGTTGTTGATATCACATAGGTGACTACGTTAGCTGTCAGCAGTAGTGTCATAGCAGGGTGACCACCAGAGGTATTACAATGCATGTGTCAGTCCCCAAACTTAATTGATTGTCATATGTCTAACACGGGGTTCTTAGCCTTTTTCTTTCTGAGGCCCCCCACAACATGCTATAAAAACTCCAGGGCCCAGTGGGGAACGGGGGACTCGGAGCTCTGGGTTGGGGTGGGGAGGCTCTCAGGCGTAGGTATAGTTTGACTTCTATTTTGGGTGGGCAGGGGCCAGTGGGGCTTGAGCCAGCTCCTCACGGGGGGAGCGTCACCTCCACCCGACTCACCTCAACAGGCCACCCAGCCTGTCTAAGTTGTGTGTGTGTGAGGGGGTGGAACCAAAAATTATAACTCAAAGGTGGGGGGCTCAGCTCAAAAAGTTTGAAAACAGCTCAGGGTGCAGGGAGAGAGATATCTAAGGGCTGTGTGTGGGCAGAGTATAGCTAGGGGCTGTGTACAGGCAGGGGGATAGCCCAGGATGCAGGGAAAGGAGTGGCTAGGGGCTGTGTGCAGGCATGGGGGTAGCTCAAGGTGCAGGGAGAATGGTAGCTGGGGGCTGTGTATGGGCAGGGGGGTAGCTCAGGGTGAAGAGGGAGGGGGTAGCTCGGTGCAGGGAGGGAGTACTTAGGGGCTATGTGCAGGCAGGGGGAGTAGGTCAGGATGCAGGGAGAGGCGTACTAGGGGCTGTGTGCGGGCAGGGAGGTAGCTAGGGACTGTGTGCCCGGAGAGCTCCCCTGCAGTCCCTGTTCCCCGAGGGCTCTGCCAGCCACGGAGCCAGGTCCCCCAACCCGGACAGCTCTTTCCAGCTGTGTGAGCAAAGGGGGCTGGGAGCTGAGACACAGCTTCAACCCCCTGCAGCAACAGGAGATGAGGGAAAGCTGCAGCTACCTGCTTCATAGCACTAGCCAGAGCAGCCTCTGACCTGGCCAGGGGGCAGGGAGAGAAGGAGGTGTGTGCTGGGGGGTGGAGCTGTCCAGCAACTGCCCTGCTCTTGCAGTGTAGTTTCAGGGTGGGCAACACCTCCGTGCCTCCCAACTCTGTCCATGGGTGCTGGAGATTGGGGCTTCAACCCCGCAGGTCCTGGCTTCAGCCCCAAGGGAGGTGTTGGGGCTCAGGCTCTGAGTTTTAGCTGCAGAGCCCCACAGCCCCCCTGAAAGGGTTCACACACCCCCAGGGGCTGCAGACCCCCAGTTGAGAACCACTGATCTAACAAACAGATATATTCATGTCGTTTTGCAACATATGGAAGGGAAGGGGAAAAGGGAGGAGGTGTTGCCTTATATATTAAAAATGTATACACTTGGACTGAGGTTGAGATGGAAAAAGGAGACAGACTTGTAGCAAAAAAATTTTTAAGTACATCAGAGCCAGGAAGCCTGCCAAACAACCAGTGGGGCCACTGGAGGATCGAGATGCTAAAGGAGCACTCAAGGACGATAAGGCCATTGCGGAAAAAATAAATGAATTCTTTGCATCAGTCTTCACAACGGAGGATGTGAGGGAGATTCTCAAACCTGAGCCATTCTTTTTAGGTAACTTATCATTTACATCAACTTCTGATGCCAGTGTGACACCAATTTTTTAAAAAGGCTCCAAAGGTGATTCTGGCAATTAAAGGCTGGTAAGCCTAACTTCAGTACCAGGCAAACTGGTTGAAACTATACTAAGGAACAGAATTATCAGAAACATAGATGAACACAATTCATTGGGGAAGAGCCAACATGATTTTTGGAAAGGGAAATCATGCCTTGCCAATTGACTAGTATTCTTTGAGGGGGGTCTACGAGCATGTGGACAAGGGTGATCCAGTGGATATAGTGTACTTAGATTTTCAGATAGCCTTTGACAAGGTACCTCACCAAAGGCTCTTAAGCAAAGTAAACTATCATGGAATAAGAAGAAAGGTTCTCTCATGGATCAGTAACTGGTTAAAAGATAGGAAACAAATGGTAGGAATAAATGGTTTTCAGAATGGAGAGAGGTAAATAGTGTCCCCCAGGGGTCCGTACTGGGACCAGTCCTATTCAACATATTCATAATTTATCTGAAAAAGGGTAAACAGTGAGGTGGCAAAATTTGCAGATGATACAAAACTACTCAAGATAGTTAAGTCCAAAGCAGACTGTGATGAGTTACAAAGGGATCTCACAAAACTGGATGAATGGGCAACAAAATGGCAGATGAAATTCAATGTTGATAAATGCAAAGTAATGTACGTTGGAAAACATAATGCCAACCATACATATAAAATGATGGGGTCTAAATTAGCTGTTACCACTCAAGAAAAAGATCTGAGTCATTGTGGATAGTTCTCTGAAACATCCACTTAATGTGCAGCGGCAGTCAAAAACGCTAACAGAATGTTGGGAATCATCAAGAAAGGGATAGATAATAAAACAGAGAATATCATATGGCCTCTATATAAATCCTTGGTATGCCCACATCTTGAATACTCCGTGCAGATGTGGTCAACCCAGCTCAAAAAAAAATATAGGAATTTGAAAAGGTTCAGAAAAGGGCTACAAATATGATTAGAAGTATGGGACAGCTTCCATCTGAGGAGAGATTAAAAAGTCTGGGATTTTTCAGCTCGGAAAATAGACGACTAAGGGGGATGATTTAACTGGGAATTGGTCCTGCTTTGAGCAGGGGGTTGGACTAGATGACCTTCTGGGGTCCCTTCCAACTCTGATATTCTATGATTCTATGATTCTATGATATGATAGAAGTCTATAAAATCATGAGTGGTATAGAGAAAGTAAATAAGGAAGTGTTATTTACTCCTTCGCATAACACAAGAACATGGGGTCACCAAATGAAATTAATAGGCAGCAGGTTTAAAACAAACAAAAGGAAGTATTTCTTCACACAACACACAGTCAACTTGTGGAACTCCTTGCCAGAAGATGTTGTGAAGACCAAGACTATAACAGGGTTCAAAAAAGAACTAGATACATTCATGGAGAATAGGTCCATCAATGGCTATTAGCCAGGATGGGCAGGGATGGTGTCCCTAACCTCTGTTTGCCAGAAGCTGGGAATGGGGGACAGGGGATGGATCACTTGATGATTACCTGTTCTGTTCATTCCCTCTAGGGCACTTGGCATTGGCTACTGTCAGAAGACAGGCTACTGGGCTCGATGGACCTTTGGTCTGACCCAGTATGGCTGTTTTTATGTACAGAATTATCATCATTCTGCAAAATTCACAATAAATACCATAAGTGGACACTAGAGATTCTGTGGACCATATTCATAGCCCTCGTGTCCTGTGAGTTGGGGCTGGACATGATGCAGAAGCATAATGTTAATTTCCAGGAAACCTACAGAAATCCAACTAGAATCCTTGTAAAGTTCAGCCTTAATCTAAGGTCACAGACTTAGAGCGCTATGTGTCTAAATGTGTGTCTAAAATAGGATTAGAGCCGTGTGCCTACAAGGTGCTGATCCCATCTTGTGAAATAGTCATTACTCTGCACTTCCACTGAAAATTCATGGGAACTGAAGATGCATGTCATTTTGGGAGGTGTTCTGCTCTTTTCAGGATCAGTCCCCATGTCAGTTGCTTGGCATCCTGGAGCACAATTTTGAAATTGATCCCCATTGACACAAGACCTTGACCGACTTCTCTTTCTTTGTGCATTTAGCTTAGCCGTCAGGTGGTTCAGATATTGTGTTAATGGGTTTTCTCCTTCTTTGTTAGCTCTGCCACAGAGTGTGGAGAGAGAAGCGCCTCCAGAGAGATAAGACATGAGAGTAATAGAACCACAAACTACTACAAACTGGTGTGACCAGGGTCCCGGGGGGGCAACGCCAAAATTACTCACTTAGAGCAAACTATAAAGAATGGGGCAGACAAGCCCCCAAACCAGTGGTTATTCTAATGCTTAGATACATGAAGCTAGCAACAAAACAGCTTTTATAATAACATATTGGTTACCCAGAAGCCGATAACACAGTTATCTTGAAGCAACTCAGGCTTTGGGCTCTCACCCAGACAGCGAAGTCAAATATGATGAGGATTATTGAAAATCTTGTTCATCATATAAAAGTTCTACCAATCCCAAAGGATGGACACATTACCTCCAGGTCAATTAATATTTTAAATCTAACCCCAAAACATGCTTATAGCCAAATTTTATTAACTAAACTAAAATTTATTAATAAAAAGAAAAGAGAGAGTATTGGTTAAAAGATCATTATACATACAGACATGAATAAAGTTCTAAGGTTAGTTTCATAGTAGAGATGGTGAGCTTTAGAGTTGCAAAGAGTTCTTTTAGAATTAGTCCATAGGTTCAGTCCAATGTTCAATATCAGGGTAACCCGGAATGGAAGCGGAGATCTCAATCTTGTGACTCAAACTTCCCCTGATGAAGCATAAGCAGATTTGAGATGAAAGGATCAGGTCCCAAAAGGCTTTTATACATTTTCTGAGCAGCGTCTTGACTGCATGAGGTCCTTGGGCGAACAATAGTGTTTTTGAAGTAACCTATTTCCTAAACATCTTCGGTAATTAGCTACATGGATTAACATAAGGCAATTGCTTATCTCCCACCATTTGCAAGTGGTTTGCTATATACTTAAAAGAGAAATCAAGACAGTGATATCACTACATTCACAGTTCATTTAAATGTTAATATCTCCTTTTGATCTCTGAATTAACAGAATACAGCAATAGACAGGAACTGTTTGGTTATATTGTTAACCTCTAACAATATGTATGTAAACACACAAAACCACAAACATTATCTAGTAAAATGTCTCTAAAGGTTGAATCTGGGTCAATTAGCCTGCTAGTTGTGTAACCCTTTCTGGCTCTGTGTCACAGAGGGTAATCAATCAGTGGGACTAACAGAAAGTTAGCTAGACAAGGTGGGTGAGGTAATATCTTTTATTAACTCACCCACCTTGTCTCTCTATATCCTGGGACCAATGTAGCTACAACAACAATGCATACACCAAAGTTAGTTACTCAGCTGAATAATTCCTCCATCTTATTTTATTCCTATCCCACTCAAAACCACAGAAATGCATTTCTCTCTAACCCCTTTGCTTTAGACTAAACCATGAGCCATAACACCAGGCAATCCCAACTCTGATGTCACAGGAGAGCAATTTGGATGATGAAAGTTCAGACATTGTCCAATGAAAAGTCAAAAGGCCAGTTTCTGCTCCGAGTAACAAACCACATCACTCCATCAACAGAGCTGGGTAAATAAAGGATTTGTCCATTTGCTGGCAATTTAGAAAAGTTGGGGTGGGGAGGTGTGACGTTCCCCTCTGGTGTTATCCGGACCAGTGGTCTGCTAGGTCACTCCAATCCTTGACTCTGGGAGCCAGCCTTACCTTGCACTGCAGTGAGAACCCCCACTCCTGGACTGTTCATGCACACTAGCCAATATCTCCAGTCCCAGACACAACCCTAGGAACCTCCGTCTTGCAGTGTCCAGTTATACCAGTCTTGCAGTGTCCCAGGCTTGTTATCCCAAGGAGAGTCTCTGACACACTTCAAATCAAACGCACTGCTTCAGGTAGAATAAGCAAACAGATTTATTAACTATAAAGATAGATTTTAAGTGATTATAAGTCAAAGCATAACAAGTCAGAGTGGTTACCAGAATAAAATTAATATAAGCACGCAGTCTGAACTCTCAACCTAATTAGACTGAGCAACAACTCGATTAAGTGAAAAGAAAAGGAGTACTTGTGGCACCTTACAGACTAACAAATTCATGTGAGCATAAGCTTTTGTGAGCTACAGCTCACTTCACCCCACTGGATATTGTAGTCCTTAATATACAGGTTTGTTCCTTAAACCTAGGCCAATCTCCTATCTTGGAGTCTTGTCTTCTTCTCAGTGTCTTGGTTGCTTGCAGCATAGGTGGGGCAGGAGAAGGGCCCAGTATGTGTCCACTCTGCCTGTTTTATACTCTCAGTCCATGTGCTTGTAGAACACAAGTCCAGGCATGTCTGTGTGGCATTGCTGAGTCTCTCCAAGCAAGGTTGAGCAATTCCCCTGGTGAGGCCTCATGCAGGTGAGTCATTGCACTGTAGCTCCCTTGCTGGACAATGGCTGTTGATGGGCTATTTGATACCCTGCCCGGGCGTTGATTACTTTCCTTGGGAGCTAATACTTTCCTTAGCCTCTGGGGAGCTAATATCTGGCTGATTTCCCAGTTTACAGCAGGTTTTAGTGACCACCATACAACACAGTTCTCATAACTTCATATGAATTAATGATACACATATATGGATAGAGAAATGACTTTCAGCAGATTCAAACCTTTCCCCTGATACCTTACAAGTCATGCTTTATATGTGAGATCACGATTATATGAAAATGAAGAATATGGGGGTTACAGTACGGTTCTCCCAAGGCATAGAATGTCACAGGGGGGAAGGAATGTTTTCAAACTAAAAAGTCAAAACATTTCCTTTCCAAGATGTAAAAACAGAATCTTTCAATTTTTTTGGAATTTCCCCCCCAAAACAAACAGTTTGGTGAAATCAGCACAACAGTTCAGTGTCACCAAATGTCAGGACAGCCAGGCAACTTGCTGTGGTTGGAGCAGGGACAGGGGAGGAGCAGTCTCTCAGAACTACCAGGCAGCTGGGAGTATCCCAAAAAAGTAGTAACACTGGGCAGGTTGAAGTGGCTGCCATAGGTGCTGACTCTGTGGGCGCTCCAGGGCTGGAGCACCCATGGTGAAAAATTAACAGGTGCTCAGCACCCACCGGCAGCCAGCTCCCCTCCTCCCTACTCCTGCCTGCCGGCTGCCCCTGCCAATCAACTCCTCCCCATCCCTTTCACTGCCTTCTACATGCTGCGTGTAGGAGGTGCTGGGAAGGAGGAGGAGGAGTGGGGACAGACTGCACTTGGGAGAGAAGAGGTGGGGTGGGCGTGGAGTGGGGGTGGGAAGAGGCGGGGTGGGATGGGGCCCTGGGGCAAGGGGTGGAGTGGGGGAGGGGCATGGGGCTGACTGGGGGTTGAGCATTCTCCGGGAAAATTAGAAGGCAGCGCCTGGGTGGCTGCTTCCATTAGGAACCTATGTACCTGCCTCGGGGTCACCTGGTCAGACCCTTGCTTATGGATTGGCTGGGCCCTTAGGACTCACAGGGAATTATCTCTGATGACTCATCAGGCTCAGAACACTCATGACACGAAATACGCATTTTTCACCCAAAAAATTTCACCCAGCTCTACCCATTTACATCAGTATGATGCAGTGAATATTAGTGAGTAGCAGAAGTTTGGCCCAGAGATGTAACTCAGTGTTATCCAGGCATTCAAGGACACTGCCTAGATTCTGTGTTCAATATGCGTGTTTTTCTGTGGGGCTTGTGTCAGTGGAGGGAATCAGAGCAATGCTAGCAGGAAGGAACCTACGTCTGGCAGAAGTAAATGCTCCAGTGGCTAATATTTTCCCTCTGTGACTCTCACAGACAACAGGCCTTTAGCTAAGATTTTCAAAGCCAGCTAGGGGATTTAAACACCTCATGCCCACTCATTTCAGTTGGAATTGTACATTCAAATCTCTGAGGCAACTTTGAAAAGCTGAAGCCTACCATAATATTTTTCCAGCTTTCAGCCTGATGGTTCCCATCTTTGGAATAGATTTCCACAAGTCCAATATATTAATTTTTCACATGTTCTTAAGAAAACCTCTATTTTCTCCCCTAGGCTTTCTCCCTTGAAGGGCAATACTGAGGATGCTGAGAATGAGAACATATCTACTACCCAATCTGAGCCTCCTACCACTAGAAAGCACACTGAGCCTGACGAGAACACGGCACAGTAAGGAGACAGGGAATTCATGCCCTGTTTTACACTGAAGTTTCTCCACACACGAGGATAATTAAATCCTTTCCCTGGCTGATGCTGTCTGTGGAATACTCACTCCATTGCCTGACATTGGTAACAGTACATTTTCTATGAGAGTAGGGGCGAAATCATCCGTCACTCACATTAATGAGGCCTGAGGTACCCAAACATTGCCTAGCCAAGGGCTGCACTGACTTCTTGCCAGAAGCCCCAGGGTCACACCCACTGTGCATAAAATGGACCTGGATGCAGAGGCCTGCAACTTAAATATGGAGGTGGGATCTGCTTATGGAGACCTGGCCCAATATGCAAGGAATGCTGGGACTTGTAGTCTCTGGGCCATGCATCCAAATTAAAGATCATGGGAGCCACAGGACTCTCATTTTAGAAGTTTGTAGCCTTGCTAGTTACACTTTGGCCACCCTGAGTTAGGGATTGATTCCCTTTCCTCATCTTCCAGCTACCAGTTATGTGAAAGGCCACATTTCAGCCTCAGTTACACCCCTGCAACTCCATTGGCTTCAGTGGCACTGATTGGGCATAACTGGGGGTGGAATTTGCCCCAAAGCTTATACACAACCTAAGAATATATTTACCAATGTAAGCACTTAGTTTTTAAGAGAGAGGTGGACAAATTTTTGAGTGAGGTTGTATGATGGGATTGCCTGTGATGGTGGGATCCCTTATGGTTCATGTCCAGTGTTCCTAAAATTTCAGGCTTCAGGCTTCAGATGGTTACCTGCAGGGGTCAGGAAGGGATTTTTTTACCCCAATGTATTCTGGGTATTTTTTGATTTCCTTCAGAGTAGGCCACAGCTGGAGATGGGACACTGGATGGAGTGGGCCAATGCTCTGAGGTGGCACTGATAATTATCTCTCAGGTGCTTGACTAGCTGGTTTTGCTCACATGCCATGGTCTAACAGATCACCATACATGGGGTTGGGAAGAAATTTCCCTCAAGGCAGATTGGCAGTGATGTTGGGGAGTTTTCACCTTCCTCTGCAGTGTGTGGGTCCGGGTCACATGCCAGGACTATTTGGCTATATCTCACATAATCATTTTCCTGCCATTACAAAGGCATCGGGCTCTGGTGCATCTTGGTGTCTCCTACTCTCTGCCTATGGCACACAATAGTTTACTCTTATGTGGGCTGTTATACTTTGGTTTAATTTTGATTGTTGGGTTTAGTGTGTGGATGCTGGGTGGTGCTGGTGGCCTGTGACATACAGGAGATCAGACCAGATGATCTAGTGGTCCCTTCTGGCCTTAAATTCTGTGACTCTATGGCTGTGACTCCATTTATGGGCAGAAATCTTGACTTGAATTTTTATTTTCCATAGAAATGTGGACTGTTGAGTCCAGAGACAACACCATCACTAGCACAGACACTAACCATCATCGGATGAAGTGAGCTGTAGCTCACGAAAGCTCATGCTCAAATAAATTGGTTAGTCTCTAAGGTGCCACAAGTACTCCTTTTCTTTTTGCGAATACAGACTAACACGGCTGTTACTCTGAAACCTGTCATTATGTCAAAGAGATGCCAGATGTTTTGGGAAAGAGGAAACTGAAAACAGATTTGAGAGTGTTAGTTCCTGGTTATGGTTGGGGGTTGTCCTGTTGTCTCCAGTGTGAGAGCAGACACATACACACTTTTGTACCTGTAGGTAGTAATAACCAATGGAATTAGGGTGCGAGGTATCTGAGAATGCACTCGACAGTCCCAAAATGTAGATCCTTGCCCTTCATCACAAGGAAATGCAGAATGAGGCAAGAGGGATTGTTCAGGTTTCTAAGGGACTCACTCATGTTTGAGCTATACCCATTCACAGGCTGTTGGGCAAGAGAGAAACCTGCCCCTCTGTGATGGGGTTCACTCAATGCAGGTGGCGCCTCCTCCTGGCCATCCTGGGGATTAGCTCTGCCAGGCGTTGCACCATCCTCTGGCGATGTCTTCATCCATCCTGTCTCACACTGCAGCCCCTCTCACTCCAGGAACTGCAGCCTCCTCTTCGTGACTCAGACATCTGGCTGGGTTACAATGTGGTTTCCCCTTCTGGGGGTTTCCCAAAGTCCTTGCACACAAACAGTCTCAGGCAGTTTTCGCCAGCACTGTTCTGATGGTGTCACTTCCCCAGTGGCTGGCAGGGGAACCTGGGCCAGCCCACTACTCCAGGTTCCAGTCCAGGGACCCTTTACCTGCAACAGTGGTCTGCTTTCCTTCAGCCCTTGTTGCTTCTTCCCTGGATTCCTTCCTACAGCTTCTGGTTCCCTCACTTCTCTGGGTATACCAGCTCAAACTGTAGGCTACTCTCTAATGCCCCAATACCTCTCTCTTTTCCCAGGGAGTGACTGCAGACAACTTCCCTGGACCCATCTTCTGTTGCCAGCTTCCTGGCTTTATAAACCTGGCCAGCTCCTCCCACAGCTGGACTTCATCAGCAAACTAGGCCTTAGCACTCCCTGGCTCTCCTCCACATGTGACCCGTAGGCTAATGGACCTAATTTACCCCTTTGGGCCTTGTTCGGAGTGGGCACCCCATCAGACCTTCCCTCCCCAGTCCCACCCAATGAAATGAGAGAGGAAGATAAAAACACACAAGACACATGTCAAACACAAGTGACCACTTTGTCACTTGCTCTGCCCTACCTTTTAAATGCCCCTGTTGAAACAATCATTGACTACCCCTTGTGACAGGGTCAGGCCAGATGGCTACAGGAGAGTGACAGAAGGAAGATATATTAGCCCCAGGTTAAGTAGGTCCCTTTTCCCTGGGTAAGGTAACAGGGAAGGTTCCAGAACAATCAGGAACTTTCTGGAAACAATTAAGGCAGACAGGCTGATTAGAACACCTGCAGCCAATCAAGAAGCTGCTAGAATCAATTAAGGCAGGCTAATCAGGGCACCTGGGTTTAAAAAGGAGCTCACTTCAGTTTGTGGTGCGCGTGCGAGGAGCTGGGAGCAAGAGGCGCAAGAAGCTGAGAGTGAGAAGGTGTACAACTGGAAGACTGAGAAGTACAAGCATTATCACACATCAGGAGGAAGGTCCTGTGGTGAGAATAAAGAAGGTGTTGGGAGGAGGCCATTGGGAAGTAGCCCAGGGAATTGTAGCTGTCACGCAGCTGTTACAGGAGCCATGGTAGACAGCTGCAATCCACAGGGCCCTGGGCTGGAACCCGGAGTAGAGGGCGGGCCCGGGTTCCCCACATCCCTCCATCCCCCCAACTCCTTACTTGATACCGGAGGAGTTGAACTGGACTGTGGGTTCCACCAGAAGGTAAGGTCTCTGGCCTGTGCCCCGATCCACTAGGTGGATCAGCAGAGACTGTGGGGATTGTTCTTCTTTTCCCCATGCTGGCCAGTGATGAGGCTAACTGAGTGAACGGCAGGTTTGAGCCACGAAAGTGGCCCTACTGAGGGCTGCTGTGAACCTCTGAGGCGAGAAAATCCGCCAATAAGCACAGGACCCACCAAGGAAGAGGAGGAACTTTGTCACACCCTGCTTTGCCATTTTTTCTCAGTGCACAGAACTGCGCTCTAAAATGATTCAGGTACCAAGTGCTGTAGATGTTGTTGGGCAGATCTGACCCAGGTTATGAGGAGAGAAGCAGCACCAGAGAGACTAGATATGAGAGTTGTAGAGCCATAGAATAAATGTACCAAGCTTTGCAAAGTGAGAAGTCGGGATCGCTAACCACAGGCTTGTCTACACATACAGCGATGCAGCTGCGCCACTGTAATGCTTAGTGAAAACATTACCTATGCCAGTGACAGAGTTTCTCCCATCAGTGAAAGGCTATGTCTACAGTGGCAGAACTATTTAATGGAGAGTTTGGTCAATGATCAAAAAGCATTTAAAGAAAATCAATGTTGTGTGTTCACACTGTTATATGCTGTCCGCATAGCATATCCACACCTCGGGCATCGACAGTGAGAGCAATTCATTGTGAGTAGCTATCCCACAGTTCAGCTCTCCACCTTCTGCCAGTAGGTGTTACGGGAAGGTGGAGGGGATCGCAGTGCATCATGGATCTGAACTCAACGTCCCACAATGCGTTGCTTTCCGTCCCAGCATTCCATATGTTTCTGTCTTCAGTTCATGGCATTTTTCAATGTCCCATGGATCCGATACTCTTGACTGCTCTGCCAGCTATCACTAGCACATCGTGAATGGCAGTGAAGTTCATGTTGAAGCTCCAAAATCAATGGGAATCACAGTTGCTCAACGTGCTGTCCGACATGGATATGGCCAACATTAGATTGCTTTGGGCATTCACAGAACAGTTGAACACGGTGGAAAGTCACTTTTGGGCTTGGGAAACTAGCACTGAGTGGTGGGATTGCATCATTATGCGGGTCTGGGATGACGAGCAGTGGTTGCAGAACTTTCGGATGAGGAAAGCCACCTTCCTGGAACTGTGTGCTGAGCTTGCCCCAGCTCTGCAGTGCAGGGACACCCAAATGAGAGCTGCCCTGATGGTGGAGAAGTGTGTGGCGACCACAGTGTGGTCTACTGGTCAGTCACAAATCAGCTTGGAGTGGGGAAGTCAACCATTGGGGCTGCATTAATGCAAATGTGCAGGGCCGTTAATCGCATTCTGCTGCAAAAGACCCTGACTCTTGGCAATGTGCATTAAATAGTGGAGGGCTTTGCAGAAATGGGTTTCCCTAACTGTGGAGGGGTGATAGATGGCATACATATTCCAATTATGGCACCGGACCACCTTGTGATGGAGTACATCAATAGGAAGGAATACTTCTCCATGGTGTTGCAGGTGCTTGTGAATCATCGTGGCCGTTTCACTGACATCAGCGTGGAGTGGTCCAGAAAGGTGTATGATGGACATATCTTCAGGACACCGGCCTTCACAGAAAGCTGCAAGCTTTCTTTCCAGCCCAGAAGATCACCATAGGGGATGTTGAAATGTCCATAGTGATCCTGGGAGACCCAGTGTATCCCTTAATGCCAGGCTCATGAAACCATACACGGGAAACCTAAATAGCAGTAAGGAGAGGTTCAACAATAGGCTGAATACATGCAGGATGACTGTGGAATGTGCGTTTGGCAGATTAAAGGTGCACTGGTGATGCCTTTATGGACGGTTAGACCTCAGTGAGGAAAATATTTCCATGGTCATAGCATGTTGCATAATATTTGTGAAGGTAAGGGCAAAAAGTTTGCTTAGCGGTGGACTGCTGAGGCAGACTGCCTGGCTGCTGATTTTAAGCAGTCAGATACCAGGGCTATTAGAGGGGCACAACATGGGGCAATTTGAATCAGGGAGGCTTTGCAGCAACGCTTTGAAAATGAGAACGAGTAATGTTTGTTACTATGCTTGGGACTGCAGTGCTTAATGAAGTCAAGTTTTACTAGGCTAGGAAGCACTTGTGATTGTTCAGGCCAAGGATTCAATGTAAACAAAAGATTATAGAGCTTGTTTATTTGTTGATGCCTTTTGCTAACATAACTGGCATGGAAACAAATAAAGAGTGCTTATCTGTCAAAGAACTTTTCTTTTAAAACAAAAACAAAAAGCCCAACAGCACACACATACAGACAAACACACATTCTTGGAGGGAAGGGATGGGAATGAGGTACCAGGGTAGGGCTGACTTTCAGAGCTGAGCATAAGTCCAGCTATCATTTGTGAAGGTGTCTGTGGGGGTGGAGTGCATGGAAAAGTGAGAACTCACAGAAATCTGAAAGGAATGTGCGTGTGGTGTTTGGGGAGGGCATGGGAAAGAGTTCTGAATGTGCTGAAGGGGAGGGCGGGCACACATGTGCTCAGTCTGCAGCATGAGGGACTGCAGCATGTCGGTTTGCTGCTCCAAAACTTTTATCATCCTCTCTGTTGCATCCCTATTGTACATCTCATTTTCTTTTCTTTCCTGCCTGTTGCTTTCCCAACACTGCCTGCGTTCTCTTCTCTGCTTCTGAGAGCTGCACTACCTCCCTGAACATATCTTCCTTGCTCCATCTTGGATACTTTCTTATCCATCTGAGATGCTCAGCCAGTGTGTGTGGGGTGTCTTTCAAGGACAGATCTGGAGAAGCACAAGGAACAATACACAGAAGCATGATTGTTAAGTATACATACAGCACTGAAACAGTTCAGTAAAATATACCGCTGCTAATATACCAATGACGTTCTCGCTGACCCTAGACACACGTGCCAGCAAACATCCCAAGCACGGTGAGTTTACTCCAGGGTATGGAAGAAAAGCACTATTATAGGGTCTCGGGGCACTTGACGGGGGACAATATTCTAAGGTGTCCCACCCTTTTCCACAGGTGGGAGTCATTGTAGCAGACATCTCACTGCTGAGGGTAACCAGGGAAGCAAGGGTGCATCTGCTATTTGCTTGTGGCTTCCATCCTGTCCCCTATGCCGCTCTCCTGTGTGCCGCTTTGGTCCCTCCTCAAGTGATTGCAGAATGGTGCAGGAAAATGTCCCTCAATGGGGGAAGGAACAAATCAGCTCTGCTAAGGAACCTTCAGCAGAGGATTGCCAAGTACCTCCAGGAAAGTTTCCTAGAGTTCTCTCTTGAGGATTCTGATGAAATCTTGGTGTGCATCAACACCCTGTTCTGCTGTGCTGCCTAGATGCACTGGGAGATGTCCAGCTCATAGGAACTGAGCCAGCCTTGCACATTTCTCTGCCCTCAACCCATCTCTGCACTACCCAAAGCAAAACCATTTATCAGGGGTCCCCTCTCCTGCTTCTTGCTCACTGGAGAGCGACTGCTGAGACTGGCTAGACACCTCCGAAGTGGAGAATAGCTCCTGACTGGACACAGCACTAAGTGACCCTTCCATGGGCTCCACATTGTCTTCTGTCTCCAACTCTTCATCCATGACATCCTCCTCTGGGTTATGTCCACCTTTTGCTGGCTCCAGACCCGCCGAAGTATCCACTGGGCTCTTGGGGGTGGAGGTGGAGGTGCCACTGAGGATAGTGTCCAACACCTTATAAAAATGGCAGGTCTGGAGCGCAGCACTGGAGCAACGGTTTGCCTCCTTTACCTTCTGGTACGCGTGCCTCAGCTCCTTGATATTTGCTCTGCATGTCCCAATCATAACCCTTTTCACGCAAGCTGCGCGCAATCTGGCATAATTCTTACAGCTGGAGCGCAGCAGGGACTTCTCTGCCTCCTCTGCCCAGATACTGAGCAGATCGAGCAGCTCCACATTGCTCCAAGCAGGAGAGCATTTGCTGCTTGGAGCCGCCTTGGACACCTGGGAAGATGCAATGTGAGCTCTCCACACTGAGCAAACAGGAAGTGAAATTTTAAAAATTCCCAGGGCTTTAAAGTGGGATGGGTGGACAGTTGCTTACTTGGCAGCAGGGCAATGGAGTTGAAACTGCTGACCAGAGCGGTCAGGATGGGCATTGTGGGACACCTTCTGGAGGCAAATTACAGTGACAAAATTAAGCATGGTTTCAACACTGGCAATTTGGTGATAAAACTTTTGTGTAAAAAGCCTTCTGACTCTTGTCAAGGTGGCTTTATTATGTTGCTGAAACTGAGGAGTTCCATCACCGAAACTGACTTTGCAGTGTGTACACCTCCAATGTTTCGTCACCAAAAGCTGCCTTTTGTGAAAAAACTTGGCAATGTAGATAAAGTCTAAGTACTTCACCTCCTTGAGAAATGGTAGTTCTGTCAACAGGAGAAGCCTTCCTGCCAACATAGCGCTGTCTGCTCTGGGGTGTAGGTTGCTATAACTGTGTCGCTCATGGGTGTGGATTTCCCCGAGCGATGTAGTTATTCCGACAAAGTCTGTAGTGTAGACCAACCCCGTGATTGCTGCTTTCTGAACAATGTTAGCATTATGTCCTATTTCTGTATATTGAAATACCTCTTCTTCTTCGAATGGTTGCACATGTGTATTCCACTCCAATGTGTACATGCCAAGAGCACCAGAGCTGCAGAGTTTTCTGCACCAGTACTCATTGGGGTGGCACACGCATTTTGCATCTCCTTGTAGACCCTCCCGAGGCTATAAAAGGGCTGCTCTGACTCAACCCCCACAGTTCCTTCTCACCGCCTGTGTCAGAGCTCCCTGTGCAGATTACTTCATGGCTTTTATTACTGACTGCTCTTCTAGTTTAGCTCTCTATCTTTCCTGGAAATAGTTAGTAGTTAGTTCCTGCTTAGACTTCCTTTCATTTTTTATTTTGTTTTTAGTTATTTAGTAATGTTTTCAGTGCTAGGCACCTGTGGCATGCCGGGCTTTATGCACTGCCCATCAGTAGGGTGTCTATCCCAAATTGTGACACACACCCTTGCCCACATGTGCTGCTTTTTGGGTCTTGGCACATTAAAGCGAGGTGCTGTATCTGCTGTTCTTTCAAGAAAACCAGGCAGGTTTCCAGAGATCTGCACCTCATGGAGTAGACAGTGAGACCAGCCTGGGCCCCAGGCCCCTCAACTGAACATCCTGTTGCCCACACTCACAGTCCACTATGGAGGCTACAGTGGTCACTGACAGAACCCTGGACTCCGACCCTTCTTGTATTGGCTAGCAAACAGAGCTGTAAACAGGGGAGTTTGAGTGGGAGTTCTGTTGGAGGAGAGGGTATTTGTGTTTGGTTTTGTATTGGTAGTATTTGTATGTGTAGAGACTTGTAGGGGCTTTGTGCTGGGAGAGAAGCTGAGCCCTGATTAGGGGGCAGGGTTCTCTGACTAGGGGTCCTAAAAGGTAGCAGCCAGTCAGGCAATGGCACAGACAGCTGCAGCGGCACAGGAGCTAGCAAACAGAGCTATAAACGGGAGTTTGAAAGGGGAGTTTGTCTTGTGGTGCTTGTTTTTTGCTGTGGGTGGTGGTGTTTTGGTGTGGTTTGTGTTTCCCAGATTAACAGGATTTAGGTGGGAAGGCAATGACAGATACAGAGATACCCCCAAATGACAGATACCCCCAAACGATTAGGGGTCTGGAACACATGAGTTATGAGGAGAGGCTGAGGGAGCTGGGATTGTTTAGCCTGCAGAAGAGAAGAATGAGGGGGGATTTGATAGCTGCTTTCAACTACCTGAAAGGGGGTTCCAAAGAGGATGGCTCTAGACTGTTCTCAATGGTAGCAGATGACAGAACGAGGAGTAATGGTCTCAAGTTGCAGTGGGGGAGGTTTAGATTGGATATTAGGAAAAACTTTTTCACTAAGAGGGTGGTGAAACACTGGAATGCGTTACCTAGGGAGGTGGTAGAATCTCCTTCCTTAGAGGTTTTTAAGGTCAGGCTTGACAAAGCCCTGGCTGGGATGATTTAACTGGGAATTGGTCCTGCTTCGAGCAGGGGGTTGGACTAGATGACCTTCTGGGGTCCCTTCCAACCCTTATATTCTATGATTCTATGAGAGGTAGCAGTGGGAGTGACCCATGTAGCGGAAGACACAATGAAGATGACTGGATGTGGAAGCTGTGGTATGTACATGATCCTGGAGGGGGCACCTGGTAAGAGTTTTGTCTGTATGAAATGCCGTCTGATAGAGCTGATGGAGGAAAAGATCCGAGGTTTGGAGAGGCAGCTGGAAAGTCTGGTAGAGTTTAGGAAGGGGTTTGAGCAGATTATGGAGCAAAGACATGAGGTATCTGAAGGGAAAAGCTCAGACTTGCAGATGGAAGCAGGACTGAGGAATTCTGAGGGGAGACTGCTGGGTGAGGAAAGTGATCAGTGGAAGCATATGACTAAAAGAACCAGGCAGAGGAAAAGACGGGCTAGTGAAGGAGAAATAGAGTTTAAGAATAGGTATGCAGAGCTGGAAAATGAAGAAGGGGCTCAGTAGGTAGTCACTGAAGGTTGAAGAGCAAGGAAGAAGAGAAGAACAGCTAGTCCTATAGGAAAAGGGGAAGAGTTAATGGAGATTACACCAAATATGAGCCCCAGGAGGATACAAGATGGGTTAAAGAGGATTACAAGGGAGAATAGGAATGGAAAGAACTTGCATCCAGAGGGAACAGGGGATAGACTGGAGAATAGCACCGTCACTAGGAAAAGACAGGTCTATGTGACTGGGGACTCTTTACTGAGAAGAATAGATAGGCCTGTAACCAGAGCTGATCCAGAGAATAGGAGGGTGTGCTGTCTTCCAGGTGCTAAGATACAGGATGTAGCCCTGAGGTTGAAAAGGATTCTAAAGGGAGCGGGAAAGAATCCCCTAATTATCCTTCATGTGGGAACAAATGATACGGCTAGATTCTCGCTGGAAAGTATTAAGGGAGACTGTGCTAGGCTGGGGAAGACGCTTAAGGAAATTGAGGCTCAGGTGATCTTTAGTGGGATTCTGCCTGTTCCTAGAGAAGGGCAACAAAGGTGTGACAAAATTATGACTATCAACAGATGGCTTAGGCAGTGGTGCTATAAGGAGGGCTTTGGGATGTATGGCCACTGGGAGGCATTCATGGATAGAGGACAGTTCTCTCGGGATGGACTTCATCTGAGTAGGGAAGGAAATAGACTTCTAGGATGGAGGCTGGCACAACTGATTAAGAGAGCTTTAAACTAGGAATTAGGGGGAGATGGTTGGGAGATGTCCAGGTTATCTCCATGCCAGAATTTAGCATTGAGAGGAAAGAAAATGAAGTAAGAGTGGATACAGCCGTGGGTAGGAGGAAGGGCAGTGTAGATACAAGTCTAATAGGTTATACTGGTAGTAAAATGACCGTGCCTAATAGAGTACAGAATGTGAGTGAGGCCAAACAGCAAAAATTAAGATCTTTGTACACTAATGCGAGGAGCCTAGGTAACAAAATGGAGGAACTAGAGCTACTGGTGCAGGAAGTGAAACCAGATATTATAGGGATAACAGAAACATGGTGGAATAGTAGTCATGACTGGACTACAGGTATTGAAGGGTATGTGCTGTTCAGGAAAGACCGAAATAAAGGTAAAGGTGGTGGAATAGCACTGTATATCAATGAAGAGATGGAATGTAAAGAAATAAGAAACAATGAAATGGATATGACTGAGTCCGTCTGGGCAAAAATTAAATTGGGGAAGAAAACTATTAGAGCCTCCCCTGGGATAGTGCTTGGGGTGTGCTATAGACCGCCGGGATCTAATTTGGATATGGATAGAGCCCTTTTTAATGTTTTTAATAAAGTAAATACTAATGGAAACTGTGTGATCATGGGAGACTTTAACTTCCCAGATATAGACTGGAGGACGAGTGCTAGTAATAATAATAGGGCTCAGATTTTCCTAGATGCGATAGCTGATGGATTCCTTCAGCAAGTAGTTGCTGAACCGACTAGAGGGGATGCCATTTTAGATTTGGTTTTGGTAAGTAGTGAGGACCTCATAGAAGAAATGGTTGTAGGGGATAATCTTGGCTCAAGTGATCATGAGCTAATTCAGTTCAAACTGAACGGAAGGATTAATAAAAATAAATCTGCAGCTAGGGTTTTTGATTTCAAAAGGGCTGACTTTCAAAAATTAAGGAAATTAGTTAGGGAAGTGGATTGGACTGAAGAATTTATGGATCTAAAGGTAGAGGAGGCCTGGGATTATTTTAAATCAAAGCTGCAGAAGCTATCGGAAGCCTGCATCCCAAGTAAGGGGAAAAAATTCATAGGCAGGAGTTGTAGACCAAGATGGATGAGCAAGCATCTCAGAGAGGTGATTAAGAAAAAGCAGAAAGCATATAGGGAGTGGAAGAAGGGAGGGATCAGCAAGGAAAGCTACCTTATTGAGGTCAGAACATGGAGGGATAAAG
Organism: Caretta caretta; assembly: GCF_965140235.1. Lineage (NCBI taxonomy): Eukaryota > Metazoa > Chordata > Testudines > Cheloniidae > Caretta > Caretta caretta. The sequence continues at coordinate 57,062,983 of NC_134214.1, forward strand.
TGAGACAGGCTAAAAGTCAAGTAGAGTTGGACCTTGCAAAGAGAATTAAAACCAATAGTAAAAGGTTCTATAGTCATATAAATAAGAAGAAAACAAAGAAAGAAGAAGTGGGACCGCTAAACACTGAGGATGGAGTGGAAGTCAAGGATAATCTAGGCATGGCCCAATATCTATATAAATACTTTGCCTCAGTCTTTAATAAGACTAAAGAGGATCTTAGGGGTAATGGTAGCATGACAAATGGGAATGAGGATATGGAGGTAGACATTACCATATTTGAGGTAGAAGCGAAACTCAAACAGCTTAATGGGACTAAATCGGGGGGCCCAGATAATCTTCATCCAAGAATATTAAAGGAATTGGCACAAGAAATTGCAAGCCCATTAGCAAGAATTTTTAATGAATCTGTAAACTCAGGGGTTGTACCGTATGATTGGAGAATTGCTAACATAGTTCCTATTTTTAAGAAAGGGAAAAAAAGTGATCCGGGTAATTATAGGCCTGTTAGTTTGACATCTGTAGTATCCAAGGTCTTGGAAAAAATTTTGAAGGAGAAAGTAGTTAAGGACATTGAAGTCAATGGTAAATGGGACAAAATACAACATGGTTTTACAAAGGTAGATCGTGCCAAACCAACCTGATCTCCTTCTTTGAGAAAGTAACAGATTTTTTAGACAAAGGAAACGCAGTGGATCTAATTTACCTAGATTTTAGTAAGGCGTTTGATACCGTGCCACATGGGGAATTATTAGTTAAATTGGATAAGGTGAGGAACAATAGGAAAATTGAAAGGTGGATAAGGAATTGGTTAAAGGGGAGACTACAACGGGTCCTACTGAAAGGTGAATTGTCAGGCTGGAGTGGAGTTCCTTAAGGATCGGTTTTGGGACCAATCTTATTTAATCTTTTTATTACTGACCTTGGCACAAAAAGTGGGAGTGTGCTAATAAAGTTTGCGGATGATACAAAGCTGGGAGGTATTGCCAATTTAGAGAAGGACAGGGATACCCTACAGGAGGATCTGGATGACCTTGTAAACTGGAGTAATAGTAATAGGATGAAATTTAATAGTGAGAAGTGTAAGGTCATGCATTTAGGGATTAATAACGAGAATTTTAGTTATAAGCTAGGGACGCATCAATTAGAAGTAACGGAGGAGGAAAAGGACCTTGGAGTATTGGTTGATCATAGGATGACTATGAGCCGCCAATGTGATATGGCTGTGAAAAAAGGTAATATGGTCTTGGGATGCATCAGGAGAGATATTTCCAGTAGGGATAAGGAGGTTTTAGTACCGTTATACAAGACACTGGTGAGACCTCACCTGGAATACTGTGTGCAGTTCTGGTCTTCCATGTTTAAGAAGGATGAGTTCAAACTGGAACAGGTACAGAGAAGGGCTACTAGGATGATCCGAGGAAGGAAAACTTGTCTTATGAAAGGAGACTCAGGGAGCTTGGCTTGTTTAGCCTAACTAAAAGAAGGTTGAGGGGAAATATGATAGCTCTCTATTTATATATCAGAGGGATAAATACCAGAGAGGGAGAGGAATTATTTAAGCTCAGTACCAATGTGGACACACGAACAAATGGATATAAACTGGCCACTAGGAAATTTAGACTAGAAATTAGACGAAGGTTTCTAACCATCAGAGGAGTGAAGTTTTGGAATAGCCTTTCAAGGGAAGCAGTGGGGGCAAAAGATCTATCTGACTTTAAGATTAAACTCAATAAGTTTATGGAGGAGCTGGTATGATGGGATAACATGGTTTTGGTAATTAAATATTCATGGTAAATAGGCCCAATGGCCTGTGATGGGCTATTAGATGGGGTGAGATCCGAGTTACCCAGGAAAGAATTTTCTGTAGTATCTGGCTGATGAATCTTGCCCATATGCTCAGGGTTTAGCTGATTGCCATATTTGGGGTCGGGAAGGAATTTTCCTCCAGGGCAGATTGGAAGAGGTCCTGGAGGTTTTTCACCTTCCTCTGTAGCATGGGGCACGGGTCACTTGCTGGAGGATTCTCTGCTCCTTGAAGTCTTTAAACTACGATTTGAGGACTTCAATAGCACAGATATAGGTGTGAGGTTTTTTTTGTAGGAGTGGTGGGTGAAATTCTGTGGCCTGCGTTGTGCAGGAGGTCAGACTAGATGATCATAATGGTCCTTTCTGACCTAAATATCTATGAATCTTTGAAAAGAGATCCCACACAGAGATTGTAGCCATTTGAGGCCAAAGAAGGGTTCTTCTTCTTCTCCTTCTGCAAAGAAGGACTCAGAACATCATTGGGACTCCTCAGGTACTCAGGAAAGAGCTGGGCTGTCAGCCTGTGTCTCCATCAGTTGAACTTCCATCTTTTTGATGGTCTGGGACTCATACTGAACAAAGGAAAATCCACATTAAACCTGATGCAGAAAATCAAGTTCATTGGGGCCCTGCTTGATTCCATGAATTAGATGGTTTTTCTCTCACAAGACAGATTTGAGACCATTCACCAGTTGTGCCTATCTCTCAACTTTCACCCTACCACCATTGTCCAAGGAGGTTTAATGCTAATAGTCCACATGCTTATGTGACCTTTTGTGCCATGCTACACCTGAGCATCCTTCAAGGGTGGCTGATGTTAGTCGGTCAACCAGACACCCCCTAGACAAGTTGGTCCAGGTTCTTCCTGTGGTTGTATGGTCTCTAGATTGAATGGATCAGAACACATATGTGGAGGTGTACTGTTTTCTTGCTCCTTAACAATCAGACAATCATTACAGATGCCTCTCTGATAGGGTGGGCTGCACATCTAGGGGACTTACAAACCAAAGCATTATGGACAGAATGAGAAGCAGCTCTTCATATCAATGTCTTTGAACTTTGAGCAGTTCAAAAGGCTTGCTGTGCTTTTCTCCCTCACATCAAGGGCTTGTTGGTCCTGATACTGACCGACAATACAACCGCAATATACTGTGTAAACCGACAAGGAGGGGCACGGTCCAATCAGCATTGCCAAGAAGTGCTGAGACTCTGGGATTTTTGCATCAAGGAAGACATTACTCTCATTGCCACTCACTTACAGGAGATCCTCCCAGAATCCTGAGTGGTTCTTCTAGAACAGTGTGCTGAGGACCATCTTTCAAACCTGGGGTATTCCAGCAGTCGACCTATTCACAATGAAAGACAACAAGTAATTAAATCTGCTCGTGAGCGATTCCCAGGCCAGGTTCACTAACCAATGCCTTTCTCTTGTGATGGGGATCAGGTCTCATCCCTGGTTCATTCATCCTACAGGTTATTCTCAAACAGAAGCAAGATCACCCCAAAATAATTCTCATCATGACAGTGTGGTCGAGACAGTGCTGGTTCTCAGAGCTTCACAATCTCTTGATTCAGCTCCCTTGTGCTTTGAAATCTACTAATGAAAAGTGCTAGATAAGAGTGCTATGTTTTGTTTCTGTATCTTGGAAGTACCTGTTTCTTACCAACCATTTAGCATCAGGCAAGTACGGAACATCTAGCTAGGACTAATGTATTTTCTCTCATGGCAGCAAGCCAGCAAACCATAACCCCAATGGGAGTCTATTGTATTGATGAATATTCACATTGAATATTGGTGTTTTCATAAGAATTATGGATTTTGGTGTCTAAAGTAAAGATGTCTCTACAGCTCTTTCCTCCTGTTGTGAAAATAGCAGAGATCAGTTAGGACAAGGGTGGCCAACCTGTGGCTCCGGAGCCACATGCAGCTCTTCAGAAGTTAATATGTGGCTCTTTGTATAGGCACTGACTCTGGGGCTGGAGCTACAGGCGCCAACTTTCCAATATGCCGAGGGGTGCTCACTGCTCAACCCCTGGCTCTGCCACAGGCTCTGCCCCCACTCCACCCCTCCCCTCCCCACCCCCTCCCCTGAGCCTGCCAAGCTCTTGCTCCTCCCCTCTTCTCCCCCAGAGCCTCCTGCATGCCACGGAACAGCTGATCGGGAGGTGCAGGGAGGGAGGGGGAGGTGCAGGGAGGGAGAGGGAGGCGGGGCTGTCGGTGGCTGGGAGGCACTGGGAGCAGGGAGCGGGGGGGAGCTGATGGGGGTTGCTGATGTATTACTGTGGCTCTTTGGCAATGTATATTAGTAAATTCTGGCTCTTTCTCAGGCTGGCCACCCCTGAATTAGGGTCAGCTGAGAGGGAGTTACCTGAGATCAATGAGGATCAGCTGATTCCAACTCAGGGCTGCCTGAGATTTTTTTAAACCCTCCCCTGTTGGGAGGATGTGGTGGGGGGAGAGAGAAAAGGAGTCAAGCTACCAGTAGGCGAGTAACAGCAAGGGAGCAAGCCTCTCCAGGAGGGGAGGCTGTATTCCCTCCCATAAGGGAGAAAAACAAGCCCAAAGCACTGGCTGAGAGAAGGATGGACTGCCCTTGTGCAGCCAAGAGGAACTGTTTTAGCCCAAGCCCATCTCACCAAGGCTAAAAACAACGCAGGCACCTTGCCACATGTGGTGTCAGAGTGGGATCTGTGAGTGAGAATTCATGGCAAACCATCTCAGGGCAGGGTAAATCATCCCCAAAAACAACAATAAAAAATGGAGGCTGTATTGAAGGCATTGGTGCAGGACACTGCAGCCAACAAGAGGCTACCAGGGTTCAGATGGCTACCCCGCAGGAGTCAGTGCGAATACAGCAGGAGACGAATCAATTATTGATGAGCCAGGCAGCCCAGGATCGAGCCACCCTGCATGAGGTTGTGAACCAGCTAAAGGCCCTGACCACTCTGATGCATGGTCCCCATGGGACCCAGCTCCTGTGGGCAAGCAGCTACTTACAGAAGATGATGATGGACGACGACGTAGAGGCATATCTCCTTCCGTTCAAGAGAATGGCCCTGCGGGAGGCCTGGCCCCAAGACCAGTGGGTTAGCATCCATGCTCCTTTTCTGTGTGGGGAGGCCCAGAAGGCATATTTTGACATGACAACAGAAGCAGCTACAGATTACTCCCAGCTGAAGGCAGAGATCCTGGCAAGGTCTGCTGTGACGACAGCTATAAGGGCCCAGTGGTTCCACGAGTGGAAATACCAGGACTGCAAAGTGCCGAGGTCCTAGCTGTTTGACCTGATCCACCTAGTCCAGAAGTGGCTGTTCCCTGAGACCCATGGCCTGGAGAAAATTATGGAAATCATAGTTTTGGACAGGTACACGAGACGGACATATAAGGATGGGTCAGTCAAAATGATCCCTCCTCCTATGACGAGCTAGTTGCCCTCGTAGAGAGACACCTAGCGGCCAAAGAACTTTCTTGGACCACCGGGGAAGGAAAGCGCCGGAATAGGAGGCAAGTCTCTACGCCGAGGGCCTGAATTGCCATAGCCCCGGGTAGAACTATGGAGAGGAGGAAGGAGGCTGAAGAGTGACCAGAGATCGCGGAGGGACTTGGGGACTTGGGGAGAAAGCCTCGGGGGGTGAGGCCCAACAGCCTGAAAAATAGGGGGCTGCCCCAAGCAGGGTACAGATGTTATGCATGTGGAGAAATAGGGCATACAGCTCCCCAATGCCCGAACCTAGAAGAGCCCATGCAATGCTACCTGGGCGATCTAGGAGGACCATGCAACCTAATAAATCTAGTAGGGGTTGCGATGGTCCCCCATGGGTATACTAGACCAGTTAAAATGAATGGCATAGAGACCACCGCGTTAGTGGACTCGAGAAGCGCGGTCATGCTGGTCTCGGGAAAACTAGTAGGGCAAGACCAACTATCCCGGGCCAAACGCACAGGAATATCCCGTGTACATGGGGATGTCAATTACTACCCGACCATCCCGATAAAAATAGAAGTCCTGGGAAACCCCACTAAGGTGATGGTGGGGGTGGTCCCGAAACTCCCATATCCAGTCCTCATAGGACGAGACTTCCCAGGGTTTGGCAGCCTACTCCTCGGAGGGGAGGCAGAAGAAAGTAATAATCCCAAGAGCAATGGGATGACCTTGATAGTTAGCACCCTCCCGATCTTCCATTAATTTGCCCAGGATTTGTTCTTTCCCCCTGGGAAGTCCAGGAAGACTCAGTGGGAAAGGAGGGCAGATAAGAGGAGGGGAACGAGAATGTTGGACCAGAACCAAAAGCCTACACTCGTAGGGGAGAGCGTTGGCCCAACTGATGAGGGGACGATACAGGGGGTCGATGAACCAGCAGCTGGATCCAGTTCCCCAGGGACCCCCACACCCCCCCCAAGGGGGAGACGGAAATAGATCCCCCTGAGTTTGGGCCAGTTGGACCCTCACTGGAGAATTTTGGGCAGGATCAGGCCAATGATCCGATATATAACAATATTCGCAAAGAAGTAGTTGAGGTGAATGGGGTTCCTGTGGAAGGGAGAACCAAGGGTCCAGGGCCATATTATATGATAAAGAGGGATCTGCTATACAGAGTAGTCTGGGTCCAAGAGCAAGTCATGGAACAGCTCTTAATACTGTAGAAGCATCAGAGGGGTGTGCTGGATCTAGCCCACAGCCATCTGTTTGGGAGGCATTTACGGGTAGATAAAACCCTCGACTGAATTCTACAGAGGTTTTTTTGGCCCAGAATTTATGCAGTGGTGAGCCGGGATGGGAAGAACTGGGACTCCCTGCTGCTGTACCTAATGTTTGCTATAAGGGAGGTTCCTCAGACTTCAACTGGGTTTTCCCCATTCAAGCTGGTTATATGTTCGCCACCCCCGTGGCATCCTGGACATTGCCAAAGAGGGTTAGGAAGAACAGCTGAACCCAGGGAGAAACATCACCAAGCATGTGTTGCAGATGAAAGACAGGATAGCCCAAGTCTCCCCCTTAGTACAGGAACACATGAAGAGGATACAAGGGGCCCAACAGACATACTACAATCGCTGAGCGACGATCCAAAAAATCCAGGTGGGAGATCGGTAGTGGTGCTTGTACCCACAGCGGAGAGCAAGCTTCCAGCCAGGTGGCAGGGGCCATACGAGATAATAGAAGCCATTGGAGAGGTTGACTGTAAGGTCCGACAGCCTGGTCACCGGAAGCCAGAACAGATGTATCATATAAACCTGTTGAAACCGTGGCAAGACAAAGAAGCTCATGTGGTTACTCTAGGGTCGCCACCACCTGAAAGCAACCGGCACGGCCAAGTGGGAATATCTCCGGAATTGACCCCTGTCCAATGAACTGAAGTGATCAACATGATCAAAAGCAACCAGGACGTATTCTTGGAAAAGCCAGGCAGGACTACCAAGGTTCACCATCATATCCTCACAGATCCTGGAGTGAAGGTGAATGTCAAGCCATACCGGATCCCGGAGGCAAAAAGAGAAGAGATCAAGACAGAAGCCAGGAAAATGCTGAAGTTAGGAGTCATTGAAGAGTCTCATAGCCAATGGTCCAGTCCAGTTGTCCTAGTACCTAAGCCCGATGGCAGTATGAGGTTCTGCAACGACTTCCAGAAACTGAATGAAGTGTCCCAATTTGATGTGTACAGTATACCCCAGATAGATGAGCTAATTGACTGATTGGGAAAAGCACGATTTTTGTCCACTCTTGACCTGACCAAGGGTTATTGGCAAATCCCCCTGGACAAAGAGAAGATGGCCTTTTCAACACGAGAGGGACTGTATCAGTACATTGTCCTCCCTTTTGGTTTACATGGGGCTCCCACAACTTTCCAATGTCTCATGGATAAGCTGTTGCAGCCACATGGCAGGTACGCGGCCGCCTATCTCGTCAACGTCATTATACATAGCCCAGACTGGGAGACACACTTGGAGAAGGTGGAAGCAGTCCTGGACACCCCAAGGGGGGCGGGGCTGACTGCAAATCCCTCCAAATGCATGACTGGGATAGCAGAAGCCAAATACCTCGGGTATATCATCAGGAGGGGCATGGTGAAGCCCCAGCTGAATAAGTTAGAGGCAATACAAAATTGGCCCTGACCAGACTGGAAGAAACAGGTCAGAGCATTCCCAGGACTAGTTGGTTACTATAGGCATTTCATCCCCCATTTTGCTACTGGGCATGCCCGTTAACAGACCTAACAAAAGCCCGTGGCCCAGACATAGTAAGATGGACCAGTACGGCTGAGGAGGCTTTTGCAGATCTGCAGACCACCCTCTGCACCTACCAGAGAAGGAGTTTATCTTACAAACCGATACCTCTGAGGTTGGGTTGGGAGCAATTCTTTTGCAAATGGTTGGAGAAGAACAACACCCAGTTCTGTTCATCAGTAGGAAACTCCTGCCCAGAGAACGAAAATATGCCGTAGTAGAGAAGGAATGCCTGGCGGTAAAGTGGGCCATTGAAAGCCTAGGCTACTACCTACTTGGACGGAGGTTTACCCTTGTCACTGACCATGCCTCTCTGAAGTGGATGCACCAAAACAAAGAAAGAAACGCAAGAGTAACAAGTTTCAGAGTAGCAGCCGTGTTAGTCTGTATTCACAAAAAGAAAAGGAGTACTTGTGGCACCTTAGAGACTAACCAATTTATTTGAGCACAAGCTTTCATGAGCTACAGCTCACTTCATCGGATGCATAAAGTGGAAAATGCAGTGAGGATGTACATCTACCAATGTGATATATGCCATCATGTGCAAGCAATGTCCCTCTGCCATGTACATTGGTCAAACTGGACAGTCTCTACGTAAAAGAATAAATGGACACAAATCAGATGTCAAGAATTATAACATTCATAAACCAGTCGTAGAACATTTCAATCTCTCTGGTCACGCGATTACAGATATGAAAGTTGCGATATTACAACAGAAAAACTTCAAAACCAGACTCCAGCGAGAGACTGCTGAATTGGAATTCATTTGCAAATTGGATACAATTAACTTAGGCTTGAATAGAGACTGGGAGTGGTTAAGTCATTATGCAAGGTAACCTATTTCCCCTTGTTTTTTCCTACCCCCCTCCCCACTGTTCCTCAGACGTTCTTGTAAAACCCTGGATTTGTGCTGGAAATGGCCCACCTTGATTATCATACACTTTGTAAGGAGAGTGATCGCTTTAGATAAGCTATTACCAGCAGAAGAGAGGGGTGGGGGGAGAGAAAACCTTTTGAAGTGATAAACACCCATTTTTTCATGGTCTGTGTGTATAAAACATCCTCACTGCATTTTCCACTTTATGCATCCGATGAAGTGAGCTGTAGCTCATGAAAGCTTATGCTCAAATAAATTGGTTAGTCTCTAAGGTGCCACAAATACTCCTTTTCTTTTTAAGAGTAACAAGGTGGTTCCTGTCGCTAAAACCTTTCCATTTCAGAGTAAAACACAGATTCAGAATCAAGCATGGCAATGCTGTTGGCCTCTCGAGGGTGCACTGTTTGCCGACCCAAGTAGCCCAACCATGTAGGGAGGAAAAACAAGCCCAAAACACTGGCTGAGAGAAGGACAGACTGCCCCTGTGCAGCCAAGAGGGACTGTTTTACCCCAAGCCCATCTCACCAAGGCTAAAAACAGTGCAGGCTGGTGAGACCGAGAAGATGCCTTGCCACAGCAGCTACTTACCACTCTTTACGTAGTCTGGTTTGACCCCTCTTTCTCAGTGTACTGAGCTGACCCCTGACTGGTTCAGATACAAGTGCTGAAGGCATTCATAGGCATTTTCCTCCTTTACCAGGATTGCTCCAGATTACAAAGAGAGAACTTTGAGTAGCAGAGAGATGAGTCAGGAGAGTCCGCGAGCCAGGAGGCACAAGGAGCCTGACCTAAACTCAGCAAAGTAAGGAGTCGGTGGGATCAACCACTTGCTTGTTATCTTGGATCTTGGCTTTTCATCCCTGTTGTTTCCATGAATTGATACATACCCTCGATGAAATCCTGACCCCACCAGTGTCAATAGCAAAATTCCCTCTGTATGATTGTATACATCTATTAATAATGACAAGAGAACTAGGATTTCACTTCCTGAATGTGCTTGATCATGTTTAATTCCTTGGAACCGGGTTGATCAGAGCATCACTAATAGCACTACTGAATTTTGCATCCACGTACTGTGTTGGGAAGTTCAGCTCTAGGATTGTGGGAGTAAATGTAGACTATGACTCTTTATGGGTTAATTGTTGCAAAATTAAGCATAGCAAATAAATTCATTCTCTGGGGGACTTTACAGGCTGCAGTGACTCTAATATTTAACAGGTCCAACTCCCACTCTAGACAGAGTACTTTCAGCATGATAGAGACCTGTCATGTGATGCCTTCATATCTGAACTGCCAGCAATACAACATCAGCATGTCACAGCTCAGTCAGAGGATCCCATCATATCTGGACAACCAAGTTTACAACACCAGAAGGAAAGGGAGTTAGGAATGGTCATGGAAAGACCTTGGAGATACCTAGAGTAAGCTGCTGTGTGGCTAGGGGTCTGAAAGCAAAGTTGAGTCTTATGCCCAGGCCCAGGCATCCTGTAGACTGTGGTCTGTAATTGGAGAACAAACTATGGGAGCCTGTTTTGTACCGATTGGCAGCAGTAACATGTGGAGTAGTGTTACCAGACATCACAGAATGCAGCAAGGTTCAGACATTGGACTGGGACTTGGGAGATGTGGGCTCATTTAGTTGCCGAAGTAGCTCTATTGGATGAGTGTTACACTGAAGGTTGAAAGGTCTCTGGTTCAATCCCTAGCTTTAGCATGCTGGGGTGTTTTCTGGGAGTGAAGCTGTGCCCTTAGCCAACAAGAGTCTCTGATTTCCAGCTCCTCAGCAAAAGAAGAGAGTGTGAGGTTCTGCATCGAGGTGGCCAGCCTGACCTTTTTTTCATCTTGGCAGGGAGTTAGACTAGATGACCCTTGCAGTTCCTTCTAACCCTATGATTCATGACTTTATCTCATTGCGTTTCTGTGTCCTTGGGCAAATCATCTCATCTCTCTGTGCCTCAGCTCCTGATCTATAAAATGGGCATAAAAATACTTCATTTCTCCAACGGAGTTCAAGACAGGTCAATTTCCAGGCTGCTATGCAAGAGATGCCTCAAGATAGTAATCAAGTATTAGTGTTAGCTCTTGCAGGAACTGGTTACATGGCCTTCGAACCTCAAATCATAGAATCATAGAATATCAGGGTTGGAAGGGACCTCAGGAGGTCATCTAGTCCAACCCCCTGCTCAAAGCAGGACCGATCCCCAATTAAATCATCCCAGCCAGGGCTTTGTCAAGCCTGACCTTAAAAATATCTAAGGGAGGAGATTCCACCACCTCCCTAGGTAATGCATTCCAGTGTTTCACCACCCTCCTAGTGAAAAAGTTTTTCCTAATAGCCAACCTAAATCTCCCCCACTGCAACTTGAGACCATTACTCCTTGTTCTGTTATCTGCTACCACTGAGAACAGTCTAGAGCCATGCTCTTTGGAACCCCCTTTCAGGCAGTTGAAAGCAGCTATCAAATCCCGCCTCATTCTTCTCTTCCGTAGACTAAACAACCCCAGTTCCCTCAGCCTCTCCTCATAAGTCATGTGTTCCAGTCCCCTAATCATTTTTATTGCCCTCTGCTGGACTCTTTCCAATTTTTCCACATCCTTCTTGTAGTGTGGGGCCCAAAACTGGACACAGTACTCCAGATGAGGCCTCACCAATGTCGAATAGAGGGGAATGATCACGTCCCTCGATCTGCTGGCAATGCCCCTACTTATACATCCCAAAATGCCATTGGCCTTCTTGGCAACAAGGGCACACTGTTGACTCATATCCAGCTTCTCGTCCACTGTAATCCCTAGGTCCTTTTCTGCAGAACTGCTGCCTAGCCATTCGGTCCCTAGTCTGTAGCGGTGCATTGGATTCTTCTGTGCTAAGTGCAGGACTCTGCACTTGTCCTTGTTGAACCTCATCAGATTTCTTTTGGCCCAATCCTCCAATTTGTCTAGCTCCCTCTGTATCCTATCCCTCCCCTCCAGCATATCTACCTCTCCTCCCAGTTTAGTGTCATCTGCAAACTTCCTGAGGGTGCAATCCACACCATCCTCCAGATCATTTATGAAGATATTGAACAAAACCGGCCCTAGGACCGACCCTTGGGGCACTCCACTTGATACCAGCTGCCAACTAGACATGGAGCCATTGATCACTACCCGTTGAGCCCGACAATCTAGCCAGCTTTCTATCCACCTTATAATCCATTCATCCAGCCCATACTTCTTTAACTTGCTGGCAAGAATACTGTGGAAGACTGTGTCAAAAGCTTTGCTAAAGTCAAGGAACAACACGTCCACTGCTTTCCCCTCATCCACAGAACCAGTTATCTCATCATAGAAGGCAATTAGATTAGTCAGGCATGACTTGCCCTTGGTGAATCCATGCTGACTGTTCCTGGTCACTTTCCTCTCCTCTAAATGCTTCAGAATTGATTCCTTGAGGGCCTGCTCCATGATTTTTCCAGGGACTGAGGTCAGGCTGACTGGCCTGTAGTTCCCAGGATCCTCCTTCTTCCCTTTTTTAAAGATGGGCACTACATTAGCCTTTTTCCAGTCATCCGGGACTTCCCCCGATCGCCATGAGTGATTGCTTGAATGATTTGCTGCATTGCAGAACTTGGGTGTGTGAAGCAGGGAAGGGCAGAAAAGGAGCTAAAATATCTCCACTGAGCCAAAATATTTGGAATTGACTGACACCTGAATTGCTACATGTCATGTCCAGGAGCTGTTATTGGGCTTTCTTGCTTCCTTAACAGATCTGTCCCAGGTTATGAAGGGAGAAGTAGCCCAGGGACATCAGATATGAGAGCAAGAGGGCACAATGAATTCGACTCCAATATGGGAAAGTAAGGAGCCAGCAGGATGAAACCCTTATTTGTGAGGCCAAATAGTGTGCTATCACTTGGTTCATTCAATTCCTTGAGCATAGTGGGCCTGTTCCTATTGAACCCCTGGCAGAAGTCATGGCCAGGGCATTGCCGTTAGCTGGATTATGTTTTAAATCAGTGTGTTTTGAGGATTTCAATTTCAGCGTTGGGGGGATGGGGATGAGGAAGTATAATGAGTATTCAGAATGTTTGTGGATTCTTCATCACACATTAACGTTCATTCTCTGAGGCTGTATTGATTCTTTATAACAGTGTAGGTACACCCTGTCATGGGGTGTCAGGTACCATCTGGTCCAAAGAAAGGGAAAGGATGTACCACAGCCAGTTAGGTCCTATGCTGGTGATCCTGACTATAATACAAGGTAGTACATCCTAGTGGCTGGAGTCAATAAAGGTACTCTTCCTCATGGGGCTATGTGGCCCTATGGCCAGAGTCAATGGAATAGCCCACTTCTGTGGGGTTGTGTGGCCTATTGGCAGGAGTCAATAAAGCTGCCTATGTCCGTGGGCCTGTGTTGGCCTGTTGGGGAAGTGGGGTGCCATCTAGGGGTGTGTGGCACCCGGGATGGGGACTCAGGCCCTCCCTGCTTCTCCGAGTCCCAACCCAGGGTCGCTCGCCACTGAGTCAGCGGGGATCCCCCCGAAACACACTGACCTGTTCCCTAGTTCTCCAACCAGAGCAATGTCTAACTCCCCTGGGCTGTTTCCTACCCTGTCTTCCTTGGTGTTGGTTCACTGTTCCCCTGGGTCTCTGGGGTCCTTGGCCAATGCAGCTGCTGCTGGCTCGGTCCCTTCTCTGGGTTCTGCAGGCAGCCTGGAATCTGTCTGGGGCTTGGTGCATCTTGGATCTGTAGTTGGGGCATGTAGCAGCTCCAGAGACAGAGCCTGCAATCTGTATCCTTTCCCTTCAGCAGCCTGCTGAAGCAGAGGGGCGTGTCCTCCTCGGCCTGCAATGCACAGTTAATCTCTGTGTGCCAGTGCAGGGGAGGTACACCCTGTCACAAACAAATACTACTTCCATTCTAGAGACAATATTGTAACTATGTCACAGGGAAGTCACAGCATGCATGGACAGCACAGAGTATAACACCAGAAAGTAAAGGGATGGGGCTGGTGATGGCCATGGGAAAAGCCTGCAGTCAGCGGCTTTGGGATGGGAGCCAGGAAGCAGAGTTGAGATCTTTAACCTCCAGTTCAAGGCAGAGAGATGTCATGAAGGTGATGTGATCGCTAATTCTCTGGAAAATGATTGCAGTTACAAGAACCACTTGTACCCACTGAGATGCACAGGACTGTCTTTAATCTGGATTAGTTGTTCCCAGCAGATGCTACACAGGATGGGTCTGTGGTATGTCCTCATCTACACAATGCTTGATGGAGATTCTTTGCCATTCCATTTGTGGACTTCCCATATGCAGTGCAAACCCCACTGTACCCTAGCTCCAGAAAGCCAGTGATCAGTCAGATTGGCTCCAGAAATGCCACTGGACTGTTGAAGATGGCAGTTCATATATTGGGTGGATTTTTCTACAGTACTTTACAGCATTTAAGCCCATACAAGCACAGCATGACACTCTGTAGGGTGCATGACCTGCAGGCTGTGAGTATTGGGTCTGTAGTTTACACCCAGAAGGGACTTCATATAGGTATGAACATCAGGCATGGAATTCCTAGATATCCTGGAGCCACAAGGTTTTACTCTAGGCAGGATGAACTCTGCCCTTTATCCTTCTAAGGCAGATTAGTTATGTTTCATACAGGTTGCTAGGCATGGCTATTTCTGGTGACATCTTAAAAACCATAGTACACTCTACTCTCTATGGGCACTTATGGTCCCATTGCATTTTTTTTCTAAAGCTAAAAGTTTGTGCCAAGGACCTGGCCAGGTAGTTTCTCTCCCTCTCCTGTTGTACAGTGTTGTGTGCTGGTTGTCCACTTGGCCATGGCTCTCCCATCACAGAGATAGCTAGATGATTCTATATGACACTTTGGTCTTTTGAAGTTCTTAGTTGACCCTCCCTTCACTGTGCTGCCCCAGGATTAATCACCTGAGAAGCTACTCCTCTCTCTAAGATGTTGTGTGTGTCAGGTGTGGGAAGGGACAGGAGCCTGTGTTACCTGTGACAAAATATAAATCAGGATGCTATTTCATGCAACTGAGGGATTTAATATTGTCCCACACCTTTGAAACAATGTCATTGTGTTCTTGCTTTTCCATTCTCCCCTAGCACACAGACCTGACACCTGTTGCAATTCAGGTTCCATGTGTTTGTAGCCTTTCCCCTCTCTTGGCAGGCTTCCCTCAGCTTCAAGTGAGAGGATCTCCATGTCTACTGCCTGCTTTCAGTACCACAGCCCATCAGCCATGGGACACAAGTCCAACCCCAGCGCTGCAAGGTAAAGAGTGGAGAAGACTTAACCTGTGTTTGTTATCCTGAGCACTTCTCTTCTCATGCACAGATCCTCACAGAGAGCCAAATCCTGTCCTTGATGCATGTGAATGGCTCCTATTGCAGTGAAATGGGAGCCCTGTAAGCATACACTGTGCTTAGATACTGTGGTGATAGCCACCTTAGAGATAGAAGATAAAGCTAGAATTTGGCCCACTGAGTAGACTTCACCTGTTCTGTTTCATGTGGCTGATAAATACTTTATGAGCTCTGAAATATGGAATGACCTAATGAAGTGATGCAACTTGCAAACCTTCCTGCCCTGCTCACTCAGCCCCAGATTGGAAAGCTCTGATTCCATTTGGGTCACAGGCCAGTCTATCAAGCTGGACTCACTTTTGAGGAGGGGTGATTCTGTAAAGGCATAGCATCCTGTAGGCAAGGCCAAAATACAGCCACAGAGGCCAATGTAGCATACAGGCACCTGTAGCTTTATTATAGAAGGTTGGCCTGCAGGACCACAGTGCCCTAGTCGGATAAACTTGGCCAAGCCAGGGTATTGCATGCTGGCACTTGTAGTCTCCACAGGTTGCACCTTAAAGCTGAAATCGGTCCATTTAATGCAAATTATCTGCAGCTTTCAAGCTCCTGCTAAGATGCCAATGTGGGCATCTGTTGGCTAGTGTTGAAGTGCCCCTGGCATAGTGCCACACTGTTTATGACAACTATCACTATGCAAGCAGAGAGTGCTCATCTGAGATGCTGGTTCTGGAAGAGTCTATGCAAAAGGAAAAGGCTCTGTTTTTCTTTCCTTAGCTGGAACACAGTTTAATTTGATCACATAAAAAGAAAGGATTAGTCGTAGCCCAAAGGCAGCCATGAAAATGAACCATGGAGAAAGATGGGTTGCTTGAACTCGGCCTCTAATTAGCTCATTCTCACAGGCTCTGGGAGTATGCTGGCAGGAATGATGTCTTGTGTAGGATCTGTGACAGAGGTACAGACACACAGGGGGCAGGTCACTTTGAAGAGAGCATACAAAGTGTGGGGATGGACAAATGCAAGGAGGTTCAGTTTCCTGATCTGCAAGAAAAACAACACAAAGGATAACCATCAATTAGAAATGACAATAATTCGAAATATCACTAAAGTAGTAGGTTTTTAATGTTAAAGGACAGAGAGAGCAAGAGATAGCTAATGACTATTAAGTCCTGAGATTGTTGGAAATGGCCAAACTGAATGTAAACTGAGATTTAGTGATAATCCAATAGCACCTGCATCCCACCTTCCTCCTTGCCATGCACACGCATGTGCACACGCACACGCACATTGTCTCTCTCACACTTCCATTCGTTCCTGACTCCTCTGATTGAATGTTTCTGTTACTGTCTCCATCCTTTTCTAGCAAAGGGATCCTCTTTGTGAAGGAGTACGTGAACAGCCGTGAGTTATCTCCCACTCCACACTACAGCAGGTATGAGCAGTCCATGACTCACTCCACAGTGGAGATGCAGAACTCCATCTGTTGGGTTAGGGCAGTGAAACAGTCACACTGAAATTCCAAAATCTCAGTGTTTGATGCTGTTGGGCTTCATTGCATATTTGCAAAAGTGGTTGGATTTGGTGCAAAAACAGATTTGTAGTGTGTTTTCTGTCAAAAATAGGACCATTTTTGATTGAAAATTATCTATTTTCAAGCAAAAACTCACAATGTGTTTTAAATTTTGTTTAAAGTCAGTGAAGTTATTCCAGATTCTCACCAGTATAACTGAGAGCAGTATTTGGCTCTCTTTGCTTTCTATTTATGCTCACCTGGTAAACATTAACATCCTGTTAAAATGCATGCTTGTTGTATTTTTATCCTCACGCAGTACAGCACTAGAGTTTACAACCTGCTGGCCACAGCAGTGTAACCATTGTCAGCTTCTAGCTATTCTGGTCTCAAAAGCAGACCTCAGTGACTTAGAGATGTGCTTTTATATTTGGAATATCAGCATTCGCTCGGGTACCCATAGTGTTTCTAACACAAATGTCTTTAAGAAAGTAAACAAACATGAAGCTCACTGGGGCAGGGATTGTGATTTTTATTTGTCTATGGAGTGCCTACCACATTGGGTAGGTATTGGGAGTTATACTATAATCAATATTAATGATATCCTAAAATGTTAATAGGCTACCTTGTGTGAAATTATGGCCCCACTGCAATCAATGGAAGTTTTTTCAGACTTCAGTGGAGCCAGAATTTCACCCCAGTCTGTCCAGTGGCCAATGAGTTAGTGGTCTTAGGATATGTGGTCTCAGGATATGTCTAGCTTGTACACAACAAAAGCTGTGCACAAGCTAGCCTGTTTGAACTAAGCTGAATCCAATTAGTGTGGGTAACAATAGCAGTGAAGGCAGCACAACTTGGGCTTCAGACTGCGTAGTATGGGCTTGGCATAGATGCTAGCGCTTGCCCATTCTGAAGCCCGCACTACACTCTCTTCAGTTATCCTCCCAGTTGGATTCAAGCTAGCTGGGTAAGCCAGCCTGTACACAGCTTTTCCTGTATACATACCCTCCGCACAGTTTACAAAACCATATACCTTGGTTAGCACCCTCGTTAGCATACTTAGCAGAAAGGCCAGGCACTGGGTGGGCCACAGAGCCTAAATTACTCTGTCTCATCATCAGAGTGGTCCCTCTGGGTTGAGAGTGAGGCACATTGGTGCCAGAGCAGGGAAAGCTTCTGCTCTGCTGCCCCTCATGCAGTACATGCCCGTATGGGAAAGTTCAGTCTGCAGTGATGACACTTTGCTGCCTTTCACCAGCACAGCACTCACTTTTAAGAAAATGTCTGTTGATATTTAATTGACAAGGGACAACCCTCTTGTCAGTGACAAGGCAGCTGGGAAGTTGCTCAGCAGCACTGTGACCCAATTAGAATTTCTGGATGCTCTGCACTGATGATTGATGTTTCCGCTCCTACATGTGACTGTCAAGTAATGATCTCTCTCTTTCTTCTCCAGTGACAGCCTGATTGATTTGTCTGACATAGAGAGAGCAAGCTACCTGCACAGCAGTGCCTTCCAGAGGTAGGAAAATTCATTGCAGTGGAGTGATTTCAAGGGGATGTTATAAAGAAACATTCTTTGAGGCTTTACTGTATATGGTCTTTTATATCATATTTAGGTGTTCAGTAAAATAATGTCCTTTTCTTTGCCTTCCTTGTAAGGAAGGTTAGAACTGTCCAAGGAGAATAAAGAGCATCAGCCACAGAGTTACTGGGGATGGTATTAAAACAGTGCTTCCTGCTGCCATGCTGCTTTGGGGTAACAACAGAGGAATCTTTTCCCTTGAACTCTGGCAATCCTGCTACACCACAGATGTGTCTGTATTGGCTCTTGGCACAGCCAAGACATATGGATGGATGTCCACTTTTGTATTGCATGGTAGTGCTGATTAACACCTAAGATTGCCTTTGCTCCTAGTCAGGGACAGGAACTGTTTGTGTTATTGAGGTGTGGTGATGTTGTGATTCGAGTCCTTTCCTCTCCAACCCCACAGGTCATGTGAAGGTGTCTGCACTTACTGTGGCCGTGAGATCCGAGACTGCCCTAAGATAATGATAGAACATCTCAATGTTTACTGCCATGAATACTGCTTTAGGGTAAGGGACATTATTACTAAAGGTCATTCTCTACTTGTTAGTATGTAATGGAACTGGAGGGGACTCATGGCTGGGAAAGTGATCATAAGGCAATATTTGTTCAAACTTTCAGATTAAAAGCAGATTAAAAGAGATCTGGGTCCATCTTGGAGTAGGAAGTCATGTAGCCACAAATTTTGAAAGTGCCCACAAAAATTATCTTGGGCCACTGTATAAACTAATTATTGAGCTAGAAGATCTCATTGTTGATTGAACTGATTTTATAATCCAATGAAATTAAATAGCAAATTGATTGTCAGGCATTGGATGGCTCAGAGGGTTTGTAATAGTAGATCACTATTTCATATCCAATAGTGACTGAAACTTGTTGCTATCTGGTAGGTATCTGCTATCTGAATTTAGTTGGTGGCCTTAATTCACAGTTGACTACTGTCTGCATTAAAACGTCGACCACACAATTAGCATCCCAATCAGAGAGGCCAAGTTTGGGATGTGTTATGGAGACTGACATTCCCTCTCTTCCTGAAGTTGATGTACATTCCTCAAGGTTGATGTACATTGAGGTGGTGAGGTGTATATGGGGAGCTTGCTGTGATATGGCTTGTGCTGTACCTGTTCTTTACAGAAGCAGAGGTTTTTAGACCTCAGGGCCATTAATCCAGCACCTTTCACCAGCTTTAAGTTCACTTAAAAAATACAGAGATTGCCACTCATTTCTCAATCCTCTTCCTATATATGCTTCTAAATAGGGCTCTGGTAACCATCCAACCCCGTTTTTGTTTCCACAGTGTGGGATTTGCCATAAGGCAATGGGAGACCTCCTGGATAAAATATTCATTCATCGTGACATTGTCCACTGTGACCAGTGCTATGAGAAGCTCTTCTAGGTGAGTGCCACTTTTTCCAGGGTTAGCATGACTGGATGGACACTAGCTCATGGAGAGCATAAAGAATGATGAACACTAACACTGGCAGTTATTGGGCGGCCAACAATTCTGTGCATCTCATCTACACAAAAATCTTCCTGTGTACCCACAATGGAAGGCACTGAGCCCAAACCATTACGTTGTTACTCCGAGTCCCTGATCTACAGAAATGTATTGCTAATCCAGAGGAGCATTTCCTGGGCACACTCTCTAGTAATGAAGAAATCTTGATCTCAGTTGGTCAAATCAAGCAGAAACCTGGCTTGATTAGTGAATGAAGTAGCAGTTACACATGGGTAGTATCTTCTTCAGTATCAGCTGGATACAACATTTCTCCTCATTTCCTGTACTACCCTGTGGTGTAGTGTTACTGTGCACTGTTAAACAGTTGCCACATTCCAGCCTAGACGTGGCAGCACTGCAGTAGTGGGTGAAGTGATTCCTGTTTCTGAAGATTTTGCAGGTCAAAAGCAGTATGAAAAGTCTAAATCTAAGATACTGTACTATATTTTTTGCCAACCCAAAAGGAACTAGATTTATTTTTTAATTTTCTTTTATTTGGTAGCTAGCTTGAAATAAAAGGCATAAACATAAGATAAAATGAGTGGCCTCAGCCATTGCAATGAGATCAGAAATGGTTCTCTCTCTCTGGTGATATATACACATGCTTCACAGTACACGACTGCTTTATTTTCACTTTTGATTAGATAAGACTAGCTAAGCTTTTGCATCCCACTCCTATGCTTATATCTGCTCCAGTGGCCTCTGTAATGCCATTTTCAGTGTAGCACCCAGTTCTTGCACTCAGCTTCTCCGTTTTGCTTTTAGATCTTGAAGAACTGAAGGAGCCAGCCAGTTGAAAGACTTCAGCAGTGTACATGGGAATGTATCCAGCAGTGCCTGACTGGCTAAGATACCAAATCTCCTGCTCCCCCTTTCCTGGAGTTATTTCCCTCTCACCATCTCATCACAATGAATGAGTTTAACATCCATTAGTTTATTAGTCAAGGATCTACAACCTATCCTGAAGGACGATCCCTCGCTCTCACAGACCTTGGGAGACAGGCCAGTCCACACTTACAGACAGCCTCCCAACTTGAAGCAAATACTCACCAGCAACTACACACCACACAACAAAAACACTAACCCAGGAACCTATCCCTGCAACAAACCTCGTTGCCAACTCTGTCCACATATCTATTCAAAGGACACCATCATAGGACCTAACCACATCAGCCATACCATTGGGGCTCATTCACCTGCACATCTACCCATGAGATATATGGCATCATGTGCCAGCAATGCCCCTCTGCCACGTACATTGGCCAAACAGGACAGTCTCTACGCAAAAGAATAAATGGACACATATCAGACGTCAAGAATTATAACAGTCAAAAACCAGTCGGTGAACACTTGAACCTCCCTGGACACTCAATAACAGATTTAAAAGTGAAGGAGTACTTGTGGCACCTTAGAGACTAACCAGTTTATTTGAGCATAAGCTTTCGTGAGCTACAGCTCACTTCATCGGATGCATATGTATGCTGTAGCTCACGAAAGCTTATGCTCAAATAAATTGGTTAGTCTCTAAGGTGCCACAAGTACTCCTTTTCTTTTTGCGAATACAGACTAACATGGCTGTTACTCTGAAACCAGATTTAAAAGTGGCAATTCTTCAACAAAAAAACTTCAAAAACAGACTCCAACGAGAAACTGCAGAACAGGAATTAATTTGCAAACTGGACACCATCAAATTAGGCCTGAATAAAGACTGGGAGTGGACGGGTCATTACACAAACTAAAAACTAATTTCCCCATGCTAATTTTCCCCCCTACTGTTACTCACACCTTCTTGTCAACTGTTTGAAATGGGCCACCCTGATTACCACTACAAATGTGATTTTTCCTTCTGCTGATAATAGCCCATTTTAATTGAATTGTCTCATTAGAATTGGTAAGGCAATCCCCATCTTTTCATGTACTATGTATATATATCTTCCTACTGTATTTTCCACTCTATGCATCTGATGGAGTGGGTTTTAGCCCATGAAAGCTTATGCCTGAATAAATTTGTTAGTCTCTAAGGTGCCACAAGTATTCCTCATTGTTTTAGTTTATTTTGTTAACTGCACACAAGACAAGTGCCGACATTAAGGAGAAAAGCAGTGTCCTCTGCAAAAGAAAAGTGGTCTGATTTTTGAAAGGTGCTGAGCACCTCCAGCTACCATTAACTTCAGTGGGATTTGTGGGTGGAAATCAGGCAGAAGCTTTTCTCTGAGGCTGATATTTTAGGATTCTCTTTTATCTTTCCTTTTCTTTGATTTTTACAATCGGAGCGCATCTGATTACATCAGTCAGGCTGCCTATACAGGCACTAAAGGTGTGAAAGGCCAGCCTTAGGGCCTTGAAATCTTATCCAGTGCAGGCTGAATCTAGCTCTAGGAGAAGCTTCATCCCCATATTCTGACAATAAATGACATTTGCTTTCCCCTTGCCTGCAATGGATTTTCTGAAGAACTTGCAGACTGAATTTGCCTTAATTGTGTGTGAGCTTCAATTTCCCTTCCTACTCTCCAGTGGATTCCTTCAGCAGCACACATATCTGTTGCATGTTTTGGAGAGCTTGCACATTTTTTCACCTGGAATTCTAGTTTAACTTTGTATGCAGTGTGACGATGCTGCCCGTGGGAGCCAGCTGTAATCAGCCACCCTAATTGAGGGTGAACTGCAAATAAAACTGGCCAGACAAACCCCGAAAGCTGGTGGATATTTCAATACTTAGATTTACCAAGACAGCACAAAACAGCTTCTGTATTACCTCACTGGTTACTCAGAAGTCCAAACAATGCAGTTCCCTTAAAGTGCCCTGCCTCAGGTCTCCATCCAGACACACATGGCAGTTATGATGATGATTACTGAAAATCTTATCATATAAAAGGAAAGGTTCTTCCAATCTCAAAGGATCAGCCACACAGCCAGGTCCAATTATAACTTAGATCTTACCCAAAATACACACTTATAGCCAATTCTTATTAACTAAGCTAAAATGTATTAAAAAAGAAAAGAGAGAGAGTTGGTTAAAAGATCAATATACAGACAGACTTGAATTCAATTCTTGAGGTTCAGATACATAGTAGAGATGAGCTTATAGTTGCCAAAAGTCCTTTTGGAAATAGTCCATAGGTTATAGTCCAATGTCCATATTCAGGGTGACTCCAGTGAGTGACTGGGGAAATCAGTTCTTATGGCTTAGGGTTTCCGCTTCTTGAAACCCAAAGCAAATCTGAGATGAAGAAGGATCATGTCCCAGGGGCTTTATACATTTCCAGCAGCTTTTTGGCCTGAGAAAACATTAGGCTTAACTTTCCTTCTCCCAACATCATGGCAATTAGCACAGGGTAATTTATCCATTAAACAGTTCAGATACAGGTTACCACAACTTTCAAAGAGACATATAGACAATAATACTATTTCCCTCAAGTGTCTTCCTAAATAGTAATACTCCTTTTTTGATCTTTGAATCAAAGCTATAGCAATAGACAAGACTTGTTTGCTTACGTCACAAGACCTGAGCAAACATCTACTCTTCTATCTCTAACAATGCAGGTTTACATTTCAAAACTCTATTCATTTACATATCTTCCTAACCAGTCTTTAAAGTTCAGCCATGGGTCGGGTCAGGTAAGTCTGTGAGTTAATTAACTCTTTCCGGCCCTATGTCACCTTTCAATGAGATATTATATTACACTCATAACATCACATGGGTGACTCTGATTGCCTTACACAACATGCCCAGTGACTATTCAACTCTACTGTCCCTCATTACAAGGAATATCTCTCATCTGAGATCTAAATTGACTTCCCTATAAATGCCTGTTGTTACCCCACTTCTGTAATTACTGTAAATTATGTACAGAACAAATGCTGAAGCACAAAACTGAGGTTGTAACAAGTGTTGTACATAACTAAAAATATCGCTTGAGTAATTTTTAGCTCCCACATTCAGACTTTGTTGAGAGTTATGCAGATGAGATTGTTGGTCACCAAACCCTGAATACTTAGCCATCTTGCCTTAAAATATAGCTCCAAGTATTCATCACTCATGTTGGACACCTCAGAATTGAGGCACTCAGTCTCTGCTCACTTTTGAAAATCTTAGTGTGAAGTACCTTGGGAATCACTGGAAGAACAGCTGGGACAAGATAAATGTGTTTGGGGCACTATTTTTGTTGCAAGACTGGCTCTCCCACAGTCCAAGCGGATTATTTAAAATCCCACAGCACATGACACTCTTTTATAGGTGCACCTTCTGCAGAAGATACACGCAGCTAATTGTTAACTAATTCCATAGTTTCCTGTTTGGTGTTTGATATGATCTTGCAAAGCATTGTGGAATAGGCTTCAGTTCATTGTAGTTTTTTTGCTTCATTGTTGTTGGTTGTTGTGTTTCTCTATAGCACTTGTTTAACCTCTATGTACAGTTCTAATAAACACTGAGGTGTTACCTGTAATTTACTTACCTGTGTCACAATGTAAACACATTCTTATTGCCAACTGGAGTCAGTTGGTTTAATAGACTGTGTAATATTTTTCCTGATGGCCTAAGACTATTAGCATAGAATTATAGAGTATCAGGGTTGGAAGGGACCTCAGGAGGTCATCTAGTCCAACCTCCTGCTCAAAGCAGGGCCAATCCCCAATTTTTGCCCCAGATCCCTAAATGGCCCCCCTCAAAGACTGAGCTCACAACCCTGGATTTAGTAGGCCAATGCTCAAACAACTGAGCTATCTCTCCCCTCCCCCCCCTTATTATTATTGGCATCAATAAAGCCATCACATACTTTCTGAAGGATCAGGCTTTGGGAAAAAAGTGGAGTGGTGAGAATTAGAGGCAAAGTATTCAAAGGAGAAGGTAGGATTTAAATGCCATAAAGCCTTGCATACAGCTCAAGGCTGGATGAGCTACTGCCCTCCAAACCAGCCACCGCTGGGCATGACAGAGGAATCTAAATTAGAAGCTCCTGCTCCAGTCATTCCAAGAGTGTGAGGGATTCTCCATTTGAAAAATTCTCCAGCATTTAGAAATGAGCACAAGTGAGCCTGTCTCGTGTGATGTTCTCAATGGGGCTCCCTCAGACACTACTCATTTGCTCTCTGGAGAGTTCCCTGGGACCAGGGGTAGTCAATTATTTTTTGCCAAGATCCAAATTTCTTGGTCAAGGTATAGTCAAGGTTCAGACTCCAGAGAAAGTAGTAATAAAAAAGAATAACAATAATGATGATAATAAGTAAATAAAAAGATTTTGGGGTCTGTACAAAAGTGTTTGGTGGTCTGGATTTGGCCCACGGACTACCCCTGCCTGGGACAATTATAGAATCATAGATATGTAGGGCAGGAAGGGACTTTGAATAGCCATCCAGTCTAGCCCCCTATACTGAGGCAGGACCAAGCATGCTTCTGTGGTCCTGGGAGCTTTCCATGAGTATGTGGATGCTTATGTGTAGAGCTGCTCAGAATTTTCCAAATTTTTTTCCCCAAAGATATTTTAAATCAAAAATTCAAATTACCTTGGACCTTAGTCTATCCCATGCTTAGCAGCACATTGGGCTACCCACATTTGCCATCCTTGCCTGTCAACTGCCCTTCTCTCCAAATCTTCCCCAATTTTTTGATAATAATAAAATGTCATCAATTTTAACCAAAAAATGTTCAGTTTTCCAGCCAGTATAAAAAGTAAAAAAAGAAGCATTTTTTTTAAACTGGTTTTTCAGTTAACTCTACTCATGTGGTCCCAGGAGTGTTCCCTCAGATGTGACTTCTGCATTTTTGGGGACATCCTAGTTAGCAGGATGGTGCTCTTCATCAGTGTGTGCTCTTCCTGAGAGTGGTGTCTGAATACATGTTCCATGTGCTGTATTGACATACTGAGAGTTGCTCTAAATTCTCACCAAATAGCCTGTTGCCAAAAAACACAGAGACACTATGTACCAAAAGTGGAGTTGCACCTGAATGACTTGGGAGTCCATTTAGCAAAGTACATACAGTACCTGTTTCAGGGACAAATTACAAAGAAGCATTTCACATAGGGAGTGGATAGGGAACACAGCTGACAGATTGGGAGACTTTCTGGTTAGAGCAGGAGAAACTGGAGTTAGTAGACCTGGATTCTATTCCTGATTGAGTTGGGGGTCATGTCTTCAGATCTGCATGCAGAAGAGACCCTCTGCATGTGTATTTCTCCTCTCCAATGCAGGAGCTAAGTCAAACAACTTTCTCTAGACTCCAAAGAGCCCCTATTGCTTGTCTAGGGATCTGTGCAGGAAAGGGGTGCAGACTGGGACGACTGGAATAGGGGATAGATATAAATCGTCCTCCTGCCTCCACAGAGTTTTAGGAAAGATAATCATAGGGGAGCAAAGCCAAGTCCCTGATGGAACAATTTGAGGGAAATCTCATGGAGATTTATTCCCCCTGAGCCCTCGACCATGGGCTTTTTCTTTCCTGTGTGAAACGGAGATTATGACAATGTCCATTTCTGCACAGCTCTGGGAGCTCCTTAGATGAAAGGTGCTGTATCAGGGCAATGCATTAGCTCAGATATCATGCCAGGTTTCCCACTCATACTTATTTATATTTATTTGTATTGCTGCTTCAATGCATTCAGTGCAATGTTATCAAGAAGCATAATAGACAAAGGGGTGTGTGTGTAAGATAATATCTTTTATTGGACCAACTACTGATGGTCAGAGAGACATGCTTTTGAGCTTACACAGAGGTCTTCCTCAGGTCTGGGAAGCTAACTCAAAGTTATAAACACACCTGCTGCTATTATCGTCATGGCAAATCCCAGGGCTTTGCAAAATCCCAACACAGCCACATTTTTATAACCATATGCACATTAGAAGACACCAATTTTATTCTATATACAGTTTTTATTCCAAATACCCTTGTTCTTGTATGGATTTTCCCCAAAAGTCTACCAAAGACAACAGACCAAAACAGCATTTACAATCTCTTGTTTTAATCAGTGTGTCAGAATGTGTTCAGTTCTGTCTACAGAATATTGCATGGGTGTAGTGTCAGAGTCCCATCCCAGGGTGGTGCTGCTTGCATAATTTTTTTCAATGTTTTTTGATGTAGGAAGAAAATGGGATAGGATGTCAGAGTTGTTACAAAAAGGTGAGTTCCTGGTGCCCACAGCTACTTGATTAGTGAATTGTGTGAGTGTGATGGAGTAGGGAGTGGGGAGGATTGACCTGGGGATGTTGCGTGGGAGTTTTGCTGGTACTGTCTGCATTGGTGATGGGATATCAGGGTGTGACTTCACTTTAGGGATGATACCTTCGCATGTAACCTGAGCCCAGGACGGGGTTGCGGCCAGGTGACACCTCCTGCCCTGGGAAACTGGACAAAGGGTGGAGGAGGAGCTGGGGTGTGTGGCTGGAGGAGACTGCTGGAGTGGATTTCAGTTTGGAGCTGGCTGGGGAAATGGAGGGAGACCTGGGGCCGGGGTCCAAGCTCCCTGTCCCCCAATATGCACCTGACTGAGGGGTCCTGTTTTCTGTTCCTGCAAGCTCTGTTTTGGACTGTGTTCCTGTCATCTAATAAACCTTCTGTTTTACTGGCTGGCTGAGAGTCACGGTGAATTGCAGGAAGTGGGGGGTGCAGGGCCTTGTCTCCCCCACACTTCCTGACAGTGAGCATATTGAATTCTAAGAGCAGAAATAACCCCCAAAGTGTCTTAAGTCTCCAGCAGCTGAATTTCCTTAAAGTGGCACATTATCCTTGTCTACACACGAATTGTACCACTTTAATTATACCAGTATAGTTAAAGTGGTATTACCTCCCACTATGGAAACAATTATATTTGTATAAAGGTGCCTTATAGTGATATAGCTATTCCCAAAGAGAAGGGAAATAAGCTATATTTGTATAAGGAACATATATACCAGTATAACTGTGTTCACACTAGAAGTTACACTGATTAAACTATTTCAGTGGAAAAATCACCCACAAAGGAAAATAGATATACTGATACAAAAACTGTGCAGACAAAGCCTTAGATAAAGTCATATTTTCTTCTTATTAGAAACCATGCTAAGCATAATATATTGGACATCTTATGTTTTTATAGATTTAGCTGATGTGTAAAAATTTTGGTTACATATAAAAGGTTTTATTCACACTAGGCCCTTTAATACTACTCTGACAGTGTAAAAGGCCTTGAAGCAGATGGAAATGCCCCCCTGAAGATCATCTCATTCTGAGGGTCTTACTGACTAGTATAGAGCTGGATAAGGGCTCTACATCACTGTTGCTAACTCTTGCAATTTTGTTGTGAGTCTTGTGGTATTTTTCTTAAGGCCTCAGCTCCTGGAATCAAGTAATTGTGTAAGAATCTGTTTCATTTTTTAAAAGTAAGTTTCTAAGCGTCAGGGTTGCACTTGAAAAAGTGACCTGAGTGCACCCTAAGGATTCAGAAGGAAGACAAATAAAAAGAATCCCAACTTTATTATTTTAAAAAATCTCTTGATTTTAAAGCCAATCTCATGATTTTTCAACATCTGGCTCATAGTTATTGAACCTGTTAGGCTGGTTATATTACTTCACTGGCCCTCCTCCCTGCCCCGGTGTAGGGGTATGACTGGAATGCACTGCACTCTGGCTTTTCTTTGGGTTCAAGGATCCATAGGGCCCTGAGGCTGCTCCAATTTACACAAAAGGTACTCACTGGCTCATCTGTTGTCCATGCCTCCCACCTACAGTATCCTCAAATTTCCCACATAAAATTGCAATAAATCTATTGACACCTTAGGACTCGGGTTGCCAGGTGTCCAGTTTTTGACCAGAATGCCAGAAAAGGGACCCTCACAGGCCCGGTCAGCACCACTGACCAAGCTGCTAAAAGTCCAGTCGGTGGTGCAGAGGGGCTAAGGCAGGCTCCCTGCTTGCCCTGGCTCCGTGTGGCTCCTGGAAGTGGCCAGCATGTCCGGCTCCTAGGTGCAAGAGCGGCCATGGGGGCTCCATGTGCTGTCCCTGCCCTGAGCGCTGGCTCTGCAGTTCCCATTGGCCGAGAACCATTGGCTGAGGGGCAGGGCCTGTGGGCGCCTCCACCTAGGGGCCGCACGGACATGCTGGCTAATTCTGGGACCCACCTAAGGAAAACGCTGCCCGGAGCCCACACCCCAAACTCCTGCCCCAGCCCCCTCCCACACCCTAACTCCCTCCCAGCCCTCACCCCCTCACACATTCCAAACCCCTCAGCCCCACTCCCCAGCCTAGAGCCCCCTCCTGAACCCCAACCCCCTGTCCCAGCCCTAAGCCCCCTCCCACACCTGAACTCCCTCCCAGAGTCTGCACCCCCTACCGCACCCCAACCCCCTGTCCCAGCCCGGAGCTCCCTCCTGTGCCCAAACCCCTCATCTCCAGCCTCATCCTAGAGCCCACACCCCCACACTCCAAACCTCGCAGCCCACCCCCCAGCCTGGATCCCCCTCCTGCATCCCACACCCTTCATCCCCGGCCCCACCCTAGAGTCCACACCCCCAGCAGGAGCCCTCACTCCCCCCCCCGCAGCCTAACCACCTGCTCCAGTCCAGAACCCCCTCCCACACTCTGAACCCCTCCTTCCTAGCCCCACCCCAGAGCCTGCACCCCCAGCCAGAGCCCACACCCCCTCCTGGACCCCCCTGTCCCAGACTGAAGCTCCCTCCCACACTCTGAACCCCTCAGCATGGACACCCCTCCTGTATCCCACACCCCTCATCCCTGGCCCCACCCTAGAGCCCGTACCCCCAACTGGAGCTCTCATCCCCTTCCGCACCCCAACCTCTTGCCCCAGCCCTGTGAAAGCGAGCGAGGTTGGGGGAGAGCGAACGAGGGAGGGGAGATGGAGTGAGCAGGGGAAGGGCTTTAGAGAAGGGCCGGGGTAGTAGTGGAGCAGGAGGTGAAGCAATGGTGTTTGGATTTCTGCAGTCATCAGAAAGTTGGTAACACCAGGGCACATACACATAGGAACATTCATGCCCACTACACAAGAGCAGGTGTAAAAACAAGCACAGTTCACGCAGCAATTTGCATAATATCTGAAAGCTGATTTCAATAATTTGCATACAGCTTCGCAGGGCGCCGGCTTGCCCGGGGCGCCATCCTTGTAACGTAGCATCAAGCAACCATTTCGCTTTCATGCAGCCCTTGATGCACAGGGGGAACTCAGTGCAGAGCCCGCCCCCGCCGCAGCAGCCTGACCGCGCTCCGCTCTACTACCACTGCGCCAACGTGGTTAGCGGCTGCGTGGGGGCGCACGACGAAGAGGGGGTGGGGCGGGGTTCGAATGCGCGCGCCGCAGCCTACCCCCTCCAACCGCAGCGGGGAAAGGCGGCAGCGGTGCGAGCCTGGGAGTCTCGGGCCCGGCAGCGCAGCAGGTACGATGTGTGGGGCGGCCGCTCTCCCCCGTCCCCTCACACAGGCAGCGCGGCGGCCCCCGCCCTCCAGGGGCTCCGGCCCCCGCTTCAGCAGCTACCATCCCCACGGGCTCCGCCCCTCCTTCCCCCCGTGCAGCGCCCTCTGTGGACCCCCAGTTTTCGGGGGCTCCAGCGGCCCCCCACGGAGCTCCCCACTTCCTAGGCTCCATTCCGCCCCTTGCTGGGCCCTTGGGGTTTCCCTGCCCCGTTGAAGCGGTCTCTGCTTTTCACGCTGTCCCCTCTTGAAGCTGCTTCTCCCATCTCCCCCCCTCCCCCGCTTTAGGCCTCCCCGACCTATTTCTTGCCTTGGACACGGGCTGGTGTCATTGTGTGGCCCTCGAAGCGAGCCAGGGCTCCTTCCAGGCGCTGTCCATCCCTCCCTGCCCGTCAGGGTGTGCGCGCGCGCGCAGTCGGGCGTGGTGGTCGCTGTAAAATGCAAGCACACCAAGCTGCTTTTTTAGGTTAAAACTTTGCCCAAAGGAAGGGGGTTTTGCATTTGTCTGCAAAAGGAAGGGCTCTTTATGAAATGACCTTGTTGATGCTGGGGGTGGGGAAACCTAGGCAGTTCATTTCTGCTGTATCCCTTGTTACTTATCACAGGGGGAGTCCATCTCCCTGCTGTTGCTGTTAAAATCCAGATGTTGCTTTTCAGAATATCTAAATAATTATTTTATGGATAATGATTTTTAGTAATGAACTTTAGGGTTTTAAAAACAGTGTTTTTATCACTACTACTGCTTATTTGGTAGTTGCCTGTGATGTCTAGATTTGGTTAGTTTGTGGAAGGGCTAATGTTTGTTTAAACTGTTTTCCTCTTTTTCCAATGAAACAAAATCTAGCTTTATTTCCTTTAGTCTTTGATGGAGTTGATTATGCAGGTGACAAAGCTCTTTATTTTTCCCCTTTGGTTCATTGTGCTCTGCTGTGAGAATGGAAGCTTTAAATTCCCTTCTGATGCTAATTCCTTCAGTGCCTTGTTGAAGTATCCCTATTAGGTGCCTCTTAAATAAGTTAAAAGAAAAGGAGTACTTGTGGCACCTTAGAGACTAACCAATTTATTTGAGCATGAGCTTTCATGAGCTACAGCTCACTTCATCAGATGAAGTGAGCTGTAGCTCACGAAAGCTCATGCTCAAATAAATTGGTTAGTCTCTAAGGTGCCACAAGTACTCCTTTTCTTTTTGCGAATACAGACTAACACGGCTGTTCCTCTGAAACCTTAAATAAGTTGTTTTTTACTCAGTGATTAAATGGATTGACAGAAGAGGTGAATGTTTATGTAAAGAAACTTTTGATCTAAGCTTGTCACTAGGTATTGGATTGCTTTGTAGCTCAAACAAGTTTGAGTTCCCCTAGCCAAAACAACCTCAGTACCATTTTTCATCATGCATGACTTTTAAGTAGTAATATTTAAAGTGAATTCATTTCACTTGTAGCATCTTTATGTTCAAAGCTTTAGAAACAGTACCTCAGTCTAAACTTTAAATGTTCATCTTGTGTACAGATAATCAAGGGGGGAAAGGCAACATCAACTTAAAAACAAGCAACACCCTCCCCCGCACTCTTTTTCCTGTAGAAATTAAGTACTGTTGTTACACATAACATAAGGTACCCGAGACGTTAGAAGGAAAACAATTTTCTGTTTTTTTCCAGTTTGTTTACCTTAGGCATTTGACTGCACTTGGTGTAGTCTTTTTCACTGTTTCCTCTGTATAGTTAGGCAGTTTCCCTTGTTTTTTGTGGGTCTTTTAGGAGCTTCAGAGGAATGGTGAGAGAGAACTTGACTGTAAAACCACACAAACTGGCATAGATTCTCAGTACAGATGTAGCACCTGAAACAGTGTCAGTGTGTGTTTTAGTTGACTAGAATTCAAGTTGGCTGTGTCCTTGTGACTTCTTTTGTTCCATTTTTTTCCACAATAAAATGGATGTGGCCAGAATTGTGGTGTGTGTGTGTGTGTGTTTGCTGTATCATGGGACAGTAACTTGAAATTACAAGGGAGGCTTTTAAATGAAGGGTCAGTTTTGGAACTAATTCGGCTGTTCTTTTTATGTTTCAAAGTTTACGCAGGGAAAAATCAGAAGACTTTCTGGATGACCTCAGTAAGTAAATATGCAGTTCAAATATCTTTTTGTATAATTTTCTTTGTATAGTTATAATTATGATGATTGGTTAAGAAGTATAAAATGGTGGCAATGAAAGTGCAGGATGCATGTTCACTTTTTCAAGTCTGCATGTGTGTGCAATTTAGGGCTGACTGATAGTTCCCTACACACCCTTTTCTTAGTCAACACAACCACCATAATTGCTTGAAGACAAACAATAGCACTTAACTCAAGAACAGCACATATATTTATCTTCCTAAAACATATTGGAGTCTGTAATATGAGGTCTGATATTTTATTCCTTGCTGATATTTTATTCCTTGATCAGAGAGCTTGCCTCTAAAATTTTTCCACTGGAACAAGAAAAGCATGCTATTAAAAACATTACTTATGATTACTTTCATGTGTTCCACAGTAACTGTGGTGCTGTTATTACTGATTTAATATAGTTAGTGCATCACCTTTTACCAGAGTCAATAGAAATATTTTCTGAAAAGTTTTTCTAGTGTTAACTCTTGCACAAAGTGTTTTACCATTTTCTTAATGTTTTCCATTGTCTGAAATCAGTAACTTGCTCTACTTCCTGACTTCCTTCAGTCACTGGTTTTTTTTCAATGTATTTGTAGTAAACAAATGGAAACTAAACTATTGTAAATGACTGCATGCAAGGAAATTGGTTTAATCTAATTTCTAACAATAGTTGCGCAAACTAAGTACTTTGAAAGGATACATTTAATATATACTCTGTAATATGTCTGGGGCCAAACTGCTTGCAACACACAAGTTCACTTTAATATATCTAACAAAGAGGCATATGTTGCTTCTGAATCTCTTAATGATATCCAGTTATTTCAGTGAATTTATAAACTTATGTTGTGGTTGGAAAATGTTTGAAGCCAATGTTGGATTAATGTACTTAAACTGATTTTGGTGGATCTAGTCTATAACATATAGCCTTCAAATGTAAAAATTATCCTAGCCCAAGGTCATTAGTTTGAGCTTATAAAATGTCAGGTTTTTTGTTTAAAACCATGCTTTATTTTAAAATGATATTGTACATCTTTATGCACTTAAACATCTATATTTTGATGTCTTACAGTGAGGCTTTGTGTGTCTCGAAAATGGTAGTTCCTGGGAGTGTTCCTGTCATACAGCAGGACCATGCCCTTGAACCTGACTTGGGGCGGGGCTCAACAGAGAATTCTGCAATGGGACCTGAGACAGAACCAGGTACTGATCATGTGCACCCAGAGTTGGAGGAGGTGCGAAAGCTTCAGGAACTAGTGAGAAGACTCGAGATCCAGAATCAGCAGCTGAGAACTAGGAGCCACAGAAATGTGGTAGGGACAAATACACAAACAAACATGGGTGTGAATAATCATAACTTGGGGCTCAATGGAATGGAAATTAACAATAGCATCAACATTATAACAGAGAAGCAAGAATTACAGATAATGGCAGATGTACATGACAAACTCTGTACAATAAGAACAGAGGTGAAAGAGTGTGACTGCTTAAAGAAAGATGTGGATACACAAATGCATTATAGCTGCCCTAGTATTACTGAGAGAGTGTCTCCCAACTCAAAATATATGAATGATGCAGAAATGCAGGATGATGTTAATGTCAGCTGTTCTTCAAGTCTGGATAGGAGTAGCAGCATAGAACTTGTGGGAGACTTAATCACCATAGGTATTCATCCATCCATGAGTGAACAGAATCCAAATGAAGAGAGTGGAGATTTAGGAAGCTTCTTGAATGACACTGCTTTGGATGAAGTGGAAGTGCTAGAACTTGGGAACTGCAGTGATGAAGAGGACAGCTGGTATGTATGTCAAAGCTCTGAGTATTACAAAGGTACTGTAATGTAGACGACAGTTGGAATTCCCATGTTAAACATTCTCCATCTGATTCCCTTTTAACATGGAACAGTGTATACTATTTTGATTTCTGGAACAGGTATCAAGTTGTTAATGTTAGCTATTTGTTTACAAGAGTCCTGTGCCAGAATGAAATGAGCATAAACAGACTATTTCTATCCTTGACCATTTAGACTAACTATAATTGGAGAATTGGTCTGAAATCAACAAGATGAAATTCAGTAAAGACAAGTGTAAAGTACTTCATTTAGGAAGGAAATAATCAAAGCACAACTACAAAATGGGGAATAACTGGCTAGGCAGTAACAATTCTGACAAGGATCTGGGGGTTATAATGGATCACAAATTAAATACGAATCAACAATATGATGTAGTTGCAAAAAAAAAAAAAAAACACTAATATCACGTGGGGTGTACTAACAGGAGTGTTGTTTGTAAGATGGGAGGTAATTGGAAGGACCTAGGGGTGACAGTGGACGAGAAGCTGGATATGAGTCAGCAGTGTGCCCTTGTTGCCAAGAAGGCCAATGGCATTTTGGGATGTATAAGTAGGGGCATAGCGAGCAGATCGAGGGACGTGATCGTTCCCCTCTATTCGACATTGGTGAGGCCTCATCTGGAGTACTGTGTCCAGTTTTGGGCCCCACACTACAAGAAGGATGTGGATAAATTGGAGAGAGTCCAGCGAAGGGCAACAAAAATGATTAGGGGTCTAGAACACATGACTTATGAGGAGAGGCTGAGGGAGCTGGGATTGTTTAGCCTGCAGAAGAGAAGAATGAGGGGGGATTTGATAGATGCTTTCAACTACCTGAAAGGGGGTTCCAAAGAGGATGGCTCTAGACTGTTCTCAATGGTAGCAGATAACAGAACGAGGAGTAATGGTCTCAAGTTGCAGTGGGGGAGGTTTAGATTGGATATTAGGAAAAACTTTTTCACTAAGAGGGTGGTGAAACACTGGAATGCGTTACCTAGGGAGGTGGTAGAATCTCCTTCCTTAGAGGTTTTTAAGGTCAGGCTTGACAAAGCCCTGGCTGGGATGATTTAACTGGGAATTGGTCCTGCTTCGAGCAGGGGGTTGGACTAGATGACCTTCTGGGGTCCCTTCCAACCCTGATATTCTATTCTGTTCTGTTCTATTCTATAATTGTCCCGTTCTACTTCTTGGTTTTTTTGTGTGTGCTTGCAATTTCACTTTTGCTTGCTAAACAAGATAACATTCAGAACTAATTCCAACTCCTCAATAGTAGCCTTGATTTAGAAGTAAGGCACATTGTGAGTATCTTAAGACTTCATTCATTGCTTTCACAGAATATTAGATATGTTTAATGTGGCTTTCTTACTGTTGTGTATCTGCAAATAGACCAGACATCAACGCTGTAGTGCAGATACCTGTTCCAGAATATGTGCTCAGGGCAAAACAAACCGTAGAAATTAATGGGTTCTAAACCTGAGTTTATACTTGTAAGGATAATTTAAGAAATATATAAACATTTTTGTTTGCATATTACCAAGTATGAAAATAAATACCTTAGTGACATCAGTTACAGTTTGAATCTGAGATTTGATTATAAATATACAGGGAAACAATTACCTTTCAAATGACATGGCATGACCGTCTCTTCTTGATAGTTTGAGGAGCGGAAAAGACTCCATCTAGTTAAAAATACTTCTAATCTAATTTCTTCTTGCATTTCTCAGGTTCTTGTATGCTAGTGCAATGCTGCAATGTCTTGGTTGCAAATGTTGCAGCAGAATGTCTGTTTATCTCCCTGCTGAAAATATTGTTGGTATTCTTAGCTTCTGTGAAACTTTTATTTTATGAAGCCTTAATATTTGGTCAGATTTGATTGTCACTTTAAAATTCAACTGTTCACACCTTCAGAATGCCTAAAAATGTGTGATCAGATTTCTTAAAAATGAGAAACATTTATTGGAATGTGAAACTATTAAAGTTGTTTTTTTTGTGGCACTTGTGGCAAGTGCTGAGTAAGGTACATGTTTAGCAAATGGCACTTGGCAGGCAAAAACAAATCAATGCAAGAAACATTAACTTTGGTTGACTTCTTCATCAGGACAATACGGATCAGGCTTCACGTGCAAATATATATATATATAACAAAAATGAAAAGGTGCTACAGTGAATTGTGTACATACACTCCAATATTAATGTTTCTACATGAGCCTTGTGAAGTCCAGTTACGTTGTTAGTTGTAATGAAAGAATTTATAACTTTCAATCAGATATCAGTGTACGATCAAAATCTAACCTACACAAACAAGGAACAGTTAAAGAAGACAAATGTAAGAGTAATATTCACAATTCCATATGAAAATTTTCTACCCAATCTAATTAAAAGCAACATCTAAAATTACTGTAACTGGAAGCAAATATGTTTATTTTTTCTCAGTGCAGTAGATGATAATTTGTGTTAACTGTCAAGGTTGTTGGGCCCTAAATCTACCCTCACCAAAACCTGTGAATATCCCGTTGAACCTTTTTAAAAAACAAACAAACAAACAAACACATCTCTGACACCTCTGTGGGCTTTCAAAGGGTTCTTGTGTACTGAATGTCTCACTTGTAGGGGCGTTACATATTTGGTTTTTATTTTATTTAATTTTCCCCAGGAATTTATCGTTGCTTATTACTACAAGAACAAAAACAGGTAAAATAGGTGCAAAAAACCTTAATTTTCTGGGTTAATATCAGGGTTTATTTTGGTGGACGGAAGGACAGGAAAAAATGTATTCCTTAGATTAAAGCTTTGGTGAACGGAATTCAGTGTGGTTTGCTGCAGAACTAAAACATAACTCAAACACAGTGCCACCTCTGAGTTTAAGAAAACTATATCTCTAATCCTCACATAAAACTTTTTTCATTTCATTTGAATAAACAATTTACTATTTAGATTTAGAACTATTAGCCTATGAATATTTACATTTAATAACTGGGCCACACCATTTGCAGCTCATACACTCAATTTCACCCTTTTTTCCTGCTTTTGTTTTTTTAAAACTTTCCAATACTTCCTTGTGTTCTGAAACATATTCTGATAAAGATTTTCATTTTCTTCCCATTTTAGCGTGTCAAATCTTTAAACCGTTATCTAACAGCTTAAAATGGGTGTGAGATTCATTAGTATGTTCAGATGTGCACGTACTTTAGAGCTTGCATGCATGCCTGTTTGTTTACTGTGTGCATCTTCTAGACTAACACATAGCCTTACTTCAACAGGCAGCTTTACATATACAGGCAGGCTAATGTATTATCCTAAAACATATCTCATACAATGTATTGTATTTTCCTAATAAAACAAGTTATTTGTTTATATATATTTGAATGATACAAAAGTAGGGTGAAAATCGGGGGGGGCGGGGTGGGAAGAATAATGCTTTTTGTAAAACCCAGGATTTTTTCGGTAAAAATCAGTTTAAACTAGGGCTGTTGATTAATCGCAGTTAACTCACTTGATTAACTCAAAAAAAAATTTATCGTGATTAATCGCAGTTTTAATCACACTGTTAAACAATAGAATACTGATTGAAATTTATTAAAAATTTTGGATTTTTTTAAAGATTTTCATGTATATTGTATTGTGTTGTAATTGAAATCAAAGTGTATATTTTTTATTACAAATATTTGCACTGTAAAAATGATAAAGTATTTTTCAGTTCACCTCATACAAGTACTGTAGTGCAATTTCTTTGTCGTGAAAGTGCAATACACAAATGTAGATTTTTGTTTTGGTTTTGAGTGCAGTTACGGAACAACAGTGTGAACTTCAGAGCCTACAAGTCCACTCAGTCCATCTTCTTGTTCAGCCAATCGCTAAAACAAACAAATTGGTTTACATTTACAGGAGATAATGCTGTCCTCTTCTTATTTACAGTGTCACCAGAAAGTGAGAACAGGCATTGGCACTTTTGTAGCTGGCATTGCAAAGTATTTACGTGCCAGATATGCTAAACATTTGTATGCCTCTTCATGCTTTGGCACCATTCTAGAGGACATGCTTCCATGCTGATGACTCTTGTTAAAAAAAATAATGCATTAATTAAATTTGTGACTGAACTCCTGGGGGGAGAATTGTATGTCCCCTGCTCTGTGTTATCCACATTCTGCCATATATTTCATGTTATAGCAGTCTTGGATGATGACCCAGCACATCTTGTTCATTTTAAGAACATTTTCACTGCATATTTGACAGAATGCAAAGAAGA
The DNA here is from genome assembly GCF_965140235.1 of Caretta caretta. NCBI lineage: Eukaryota > Metazoa > Chordata > Testudines > Cheloniidae > Caretta > Caretta caretta. Next base: position 57,101,402 of record NC_134214.1, read on the forward strand.
TACCAATATGAGATTTCTAAAGATAGCTACAGCACTCAACCCAAGATTTAAGAATCTGAAGTGCCTTCCAAAATCTGAGAGGGACGAGGTGTGGAGCAGGCTTTCTTAAAAGAGCAAAACTATGATACAGAAACTATCGAACCCGAACCACCAAAAAAGAAAATCAACCTTCTGCTGTTGTCATCTGACTCAGATGATGAAAGTGAACATGCGTTGGTCTGCACTGCTTTGGATCGTTATCAAGCAGAATCTGCCATCAGCATGGACGCATGTCTTTTGGAATGGTGGTGGAAGCATGAAGGGACATATGAATCTTTAGTGCATCTGGCACATAAATATCTTGCAACACCGGCTAGAACAGTGCCATGTAAATGTTTGTTCTCGCTTTCAGGTGACATTGTAAATAAGAAGTGAGCAGCATTATCTCCTGCAAATGTAAACAAACTTGTCCATCTTAGCAATTGGCTGAATAAGAAGTAGGACTGAATGGACTTGTAGGCTCTAAAGTTTAACATTGTTTTATTTTTGAGTGCAGTTATTTTTTTTGTACATAATTCTACATTTGTAAGTTCAACTTTCATGATAAAGAGATTGCACTACAGTACTTGTATTAGGTGAATTGAAAAATAGTATTTTGTTTTTCTACAGTGCTTCTATCAAAAATAAATATTAAGTGAGCACTGTACATGTTGTATTCCGTGTTGTAATTGAAATCAGTATATTTGAAAATGTAGAAAACATCCAAAAATATTTAAATAAATGGTATTCTATTGTTTAACAGTGCGATTAATCATGATTAATTTTTTTGATTGTTTGACAGCCGTAGTTTAAACTGAAAACAAAGGGGTTTACTCACTTGTAAAAATGCCGCCAACGTGGGGGAAGTGCAATGGGTATGTAAATGACCATGTTCTATTTAGTACATGCTTGGCCTTCATCACTCCAGAACCTACCTCACAAACGTTAATGATTGTTTTCCTCCCATGCTCCTGTGAGGTAGAGAAGTATTATTACATGTAGGCAAACTGAGACAGAGAATTAAATGACTTTTTTTTCCAAGGTTGCATATTTGAAATAAAACTGGGACTCTGAACCCAAGTTTCCAGAATCCTAGTCCAGCATTTTCAGCACAAGACTACCTGGTTCATCTGAATGTGTGTTTATGGACCTAAACAACAGGCAGGTCTAACTTTTTGTTCCTGTAAACAGTGACATGGTGTCTTTAAAAGCAAATAAAGTGTGCTTCTTTCAAATAGAATAGAAGAAGAAGAAGTGCCACTAAAAATACTGCTTCTAAAACCCCTTAGCAGATCTGACTTTGCTTGTAAAACCGGGTGGATTTTAAAAAAAGAGTATTTTTACTTTTTGTTCTTTGAACTATGTAGTGGTGTTTTTTTTTTTTTTTTTTTTTTAACACACGAGCCTAAAATAAAATCTGAATTTAACACAAAGCATGTCAAGGCCTAAACTACTTATTATATCCCTTTAAAAACAAACAAACATGCTGAAACCATGAACCTCTATCAGAAACTATGAATTAAAGGCTGCTTTTCTATATAAAGAAATCTAAGACTGATATGTCTGTGCAACTTCTTACAATGCCAGTGAATTCTTTGTTTGAAATTTAAATGTTTCCCTACAGTTGTTTTGGGATGCAAGTCTTGCAGCATTGTACTAGTACCGTGGTTCTGTATGGACTTTTTAAACCTATTTATGTGGTTTTGAAAATTCTACTAGGTGCCTGAATCTTTAGGCCCCTAAATTCCTTTGTAAATCTGGACCTTAAAGTCAGTAATGTAGAGATTAACAGACAAATTTTAAGCATTTCCTATACAGGCTAATGATTATACCCCAGTTAATTTTTGCCCTGTGTTTTGGGTCTGATTTTGAACTCTTCCTTACTTCTTATGCCAGTGTAACTCCATTGATTTTTGTGGCATTATTCCAAACTTACACTATTTTTGTTTTATAGTTTATTCACATAAACGGATCAGAATAGGTTCCTTGTTTAATCACTTAGAATGGTGCAAAGTGAGTATAAAATGCTAGCAGTTAGAATGCTAGCATTTTTCATCCACACAGCATAATGGTTGTAAGGTGTAGGGAAATAATGAATTAGGCCCTTTGTTTGCTGTTGGCTAGTAGATCTGAGGCACAGGAGGTTGGATATCTTGTGGTGTTCTCTCCCCTGAAGAAGTGTGTGTACATGGATTTCCTTGTATTGTAGTAGGGAAAGAAGCACATTCTAATGTGCCTGGATTGCCAATGTGAAACTTTGGGATTCCAGTTAGTTATTTTCATGCTATTAAAGAACAGAAGGCTTATGCTAAATATTCCTTTTCATATACTAATGTCAGTTATTAATATCTTATGCTGTCTTTTTAACAAGATCAATAGGTAGTCTTAAAAGCTAAATTTGAATAGCAATATAACTTTGTATGGTTGCTCATAGGCACACAGTCCATTTAATCAGGATGTCATTGAAGTACTGCAAAGACTGTGTTTTGCAAATAAAACTTTAGGAAGCAAATGTCACAGCTTCAGGTAAATGTATTTGAGAGGGGAAAAATAAAGATTGACTCTCTTTTTCAGTATTAACCACTGTTCTATAGTGCCATAGGATAAGTCGGCATGTAAGAGCTTGCCTTCATATTCTGTCTGACAACACCAGCTGATTCAACCTATGATTTTCATAGAGTTCATAGGGTTAGAAACATTTGTCACCAAATATAAAATGGATTTGACAGTTTTTAACGAAAACTGGCATTGCTACACTTTCTGCTAGTGGTGACCATCTATGTGAAAAGGAATGTTTCCCACACCAAATTTATGGGAGCCTGGCATCCGACTAAACCAGCTTCCATTTTGTCTTAAGCCACTGTTCAAACCAAATGGGAGGATTACTATACTTGTGAATAAAGGTAGTTAATCCAGAAAGCTACTTAAAGCTAGTTATCTACAGCTGATCTCATCTGGCATTTCATCTGCGTAAATAGGGTGGTATTTCAGTTTAAGTGTGCCAGTGTTACTCGGGTACATCTTTTGCCTCCTAAAAAGATGGAAGTAAAGTAAGAAAAAGGAAAAGTCTGAGTAAGAGGGACAAGGAGAAGATGACATTTTCACACTAAAAATTAGAGATCACCACTGTTTAGAGGGAACTAATCAGACTTGTCTCTTTGTATTTCGCTAGCCTGTGTTCTGTAGGTCGACTTAAAAATGTGGGATATGGGAAGAGCTAAATTTTAGTTAAATTTTAATAAAACTGGCCAAGATTTTCAAAACAAGAAACATAATTTTTGTGCTTTGATTTTTTTTTCTAATTTACCCAATTAAAAATGCCTGAATGGGGCGTGATTTTCAGAAAGTGCTGAGAAACCCAGCTCTGCAAATTGGCACCCTTTATGGCATCTCAAGTAGGGCATCCAGAATCTGAGGCACAAAATTACTAGGCACTTTCGAAAACGTTGGCCAGTGTGGGTGGGTGTGAGGATTTTGTTTGTATGAAAATAACAAAAAATGGTTAATGTTAAAATTCTGAACACAGCGTGCCCTTACTGCTTGGATATTATAGCATGTTTTAGCATTAGAGGAATTCAGCACAAGACTTTGTCAGTACCCGCAAGCTGGAAATAGACTCAAAGTGTTAAAGCAAGGTGGCAACTGGCTATAATCTTAAGGGGGTCTCCCATGTGATTGGTGTCACGAATGCCATCAACAGGAGGCTTAGATTTGTCAACTGAATTTTTAAAAATAGCTTCTTTAGGAAATGTAGCAATGCAGTGCTGAGATTTTTTTTTTTTTTTGGTGTGTGTGTGTGTGTGTGTGTGTGTGTGTGTAATAACTCCACAAGTAATTTCAGAAATAGTACTGACAAGGTTTTATCATTTATATAGTTTCAGTCATTCAGGTTTTTGTCTGCCAAACAATTCTGTTAGAATAACAAGCAATTTTGGGGGATGACTTGTCGTGGAGTTCCACTATTTGGGTGACTGAAAGCATGAGACTAATCACAATGTGCCAATAACAGTATGCCCAAATGTATTGTTGTATATTAAAATGCACTTTCCTGTGTGGGTGATAAGCATGTTTCTTTCTATGCAAACTTCCGTAGATTATCATAACAATCAAATGTATAGATTAAAAAGAAAGCTAATGAAATAACTTTGAATTTAAGGTATTGTATAAGTAACTGGATTTAAGTAGGTATCAGTATGTCTCAAGCAGTACATTTAATTATACTGACCTAGAAATCTACGATTTTTATCTACTTCAACTCTTGTTTTATATTAGCTATAGGCTTTTCTTTTCCTGTTCTGTGTTTAAAAATATACAAGTTAAAATCTTGTTATGCAGTAGCATTGGTGGTGAGTCTCATGAGTATAACAACTCTTGGGTTTTTATAATTTTAGGAATACTGATTAGCACAATCCTTTTGATCTCTTGTTCAGTTTGTCTAATGCTGAGGTGAGTCACACTTTAACAATAGGGAATTCTAAAATAGATTTTATAGAACATACACAAAACTGCATTAAAAACATTAGGGTTGCAGGACAAGCACCCGCAAGTTGGGAAATGCCAGCATTAAAGTTGCTTGTGCAATCATTAATTTGGACCTCTAGTGCATATGCATTATGATACAGTCCTTAATTACATGATCACATACTGTTTGTTTTTTTTCCCCCCACAGGATTCCTGCCTCATTCAGTGCACAGGATGGACCTGTTCTGGGAATGAATCAGGGTTGTATAGAAAAGAAAGGTGTTGTCAGTAGGACTCCTGTCTCATTTCTTGCAGAAATTGGACGGTGTTTAGTGAGTAAGGCAGGGGATTGCAGGAAGTGAAAGGATGGTCTCATCTTTGGTTAACTTCTGCCCTGGAGAATTGGATTCTATCCCTGCCTCAGTTACACAGCTAGTCACTGAAACCAAACTTGTCAGAGATGGTCTCTAATTATGTGGCTCTCATTTTCTGAGTGCCCATCTTGAGACCCTGGGGTCTGATTTGACTAATCAGTACTGAGCACTCAACTGTAGCTGATGTCAGTGGGAACTGTCTGTGAATATATAAAGTGCAATATAATGCTGAGTACTCTGAAAAATCATGTCCTGTCTCAAATTGGGAACCCAGAATTAATGGATTTCTGAGCCTCTGGTCCTAATCTATAAAATGAGCCTAATATCCCCTCATCTCACAGGATTGTTGTGAAGATAAATTAATGTTTGAGAAGTACTCAAATACAAAGCACCATAGAAATGTCCGTGGGGAAATTACTAATTCTGCCTTCAGGGCAGGGTTTGAACAGTGTACAGTAATTAAGACCTGAACTATGAGGATTTAAAAAAAAATATTGATTAGGTGCTTATTAAGTGAACACTGTCCATCCTGTCCACTGAATGAGGCAGGGGTCTTGTGGAAAAAATAATGCATGATCATGTTATTAAAGATGAATCCTAATGTATGTGCACAAGGGGGCCAAATCAAGGTTGCATGAGCCACTTTAATATGACATTCTTAACTTTTGAGTGTTTGACTCTGCAACCTCAATGTTCTTTTAGCATTACATTTACATCTGCATGGTTCATCAGGAGGATTGGAACCTTTAGATCTTTGGTCTTTGAGCTAATGGAGTAATTGATAGCAATAGTAGGTGATCATCCTCTCTGGAGACCAGCACTAGAAGGAGAGGAGACATATTTTGCTAGTGGGTTTCACAGATAGTTGTTGACAGCAGAGGAGTGGTGGTACTCAAGCTCCATTCCAAGCTCCAGAAGGGATTGTGCTTCTAGTGGGGGACAGACCTGCCCTGTCCTCTCCAAACTGTCCTTATCCTAATCCTGTCTCTTCCCCACCCCTGGCTCCTTGTCCCTGTCTCATTCTTCTTGCCATCCTAATCTCTAACCCTGAGGCTTCTAATCTTAGTCTGTCTATTCTTGCCCACCCAATTTCACTTCCCTCATGGCTCCTCATTCAATCTGCCTTCTCCTCCAACCCATGGACTCCCAGTCTCCTTGCCCAGGCTTCTCATCCAATCTTGGGTTAGAGGAGAAGGAAATCCACGCCTTGTCCAGTCTCTTTACTGAACCAGCCTCATTTTGCCGTCCATATCCCTGATCCTTGTCATTTCTTTCCTCCCCTCTGTGACGTTCCCCCTCTGGTGTTATCTGGACCGGTGATCTGCTAGATCACTCCAATCCTTGACTCTGGGAGCCAGCCTTACCCTGCACTGCTGTGAGAACCCCCACTCCTGGGCTGTTCACGCACAGCCTCTGGCATGTAAGCTGCTTGGATTGTGTAACCGAATGACACTAGCCAATATCTCCTGTCCCAGACACAACTCTAGGAACCTGTGTCTTGCAGTGTCCAGTTATGCCTGATGGACGCTGCAAACTTATATGAGTTTGTCAATTTAACAAAGAAATTTATATGTACCACGCTTGTTATTCCAAAGGGAATCCCTGACACGCTTCAAACCAAATGCACTGTTTCAGGTAGAATGAATAAACAGATGTATTAACTATAAAGATAAATTTTAAATGATTATAAGTCAGAGAATAACAAATCAGATTTAGTCAAATGAAGTAAAAGCAAAACGTATTTCTAAGCTGATCTTAACACTGTCAATACCCTTACAAACTTAGATGCTTCTCACCACAGGGTGGCTGTTTGTCCTTCAGCCAGTCTCTTCTCTTTGATCAACGGTTCAGTCGCTTAGTATTGTATCTGTAGATGTAGATGGAAGAGCATGGCAAATGTCTCTGCCTTTTATCATGTTCTTTCTTCCCTCTTGGCTTTGTCCCCCCCACCAAAGTCAGGTGAGCTTTACCTCATCGTAGTCCCTGACTGACCAAGGGAAGCGGGGTGGCTCACTCGAGAGTCCAACAGCTCCTTTTGTTGCTGCCTAGGCCAGCGTCCTTTGTTCCTGTGAGGCTGGGCTGGGTTTGTCCCATACATGTCCTGATGAGGTGTGAACTGCCTCTTTGCTCTTGGAGAGTTTTTGCCTGGACTTATTTTAAGCCATGAAGACACATTTTCAGCCTCATAACTATATACATGACATTATAACCTATAACATTACTGTAAGAACAATTACTATAACATCACTGTAACAAAAATGCTCAGTGCATCATGAGCCTTCCGAAGACACCTGACATGACAAACTTTGCTTTGGATACCACACAATCATTTTACAAAGATGAACATGGGGGTGCTCAGTGTTCCCCCAAGGTACAGAGTGTTGCACCCTCCTTAGCTCATTCTTCCTCCATTCCCCCCTCCCCCCACCAAGGCCCTAATTTTAGTCTCCCTCTCTTCCCCGAGCCTTACAAACAGTGGTAGCCTGCCCTGTTCCAACTCCCAGTATCAGTTTCCCTCTCACCCACCCTCGTCCCCAATTCCAAATCTCATCAGATGATTTGTCCCAGTCTATTCCTTTCTCTTCCCCTTTGGACTGGCTTTTCATTTGTGCATTTGAATCAGATTTCATCTTTCTCCATGCTGCCTGGATGCCAGCAGGGAGGTTATTGAGAGGACAGAAGTTATTGGGTTCCTGAACTGAGTTCAAGTGCCTGGTCCTGGTCTAGAGTAGCTATTACAGGGAAAGTCCTGAGCCCCTGTAGCCCAGGGATGGTGCATACTCAGTCACTCTCTGGGGATGGTCTGTATGCAGTGCAGTCACATGTGGGAGTGGTGAGGGGATGGAGCATGCAGTGAAGATGGAATCTTTGGAAATATTAGCTGCTGAAAATCAGTCTCTACTGAGTATATGCAAATTGCAGTTTCCTCCCTCTTCACCACCTTCCAAAAAAGGATTATAATGTGCATGGCTTTTCATGAGAGTAGCCAAAGATACATCTTTAACACAAAGGCTAACACCTGCCAAATTTCAAGTCCCTTTTCCAAAGCAGAAAGGCAATAGGGCATATCAGAAAACAGCTCTCAAAAATTGTTAACATGGGGGGGAAATCAATTTTTCACTAGTCTTGTTCTTGGAAATGGCTGAACCATTTTGGCTAACATTTTTCGGAAAAATTCAGCTTGAGACTGACATCCAGATGGAAAATTTCAACTCAAAGGCTGAAGTTGGGCAAAGTTATAAGCAAGTAAAAATAGGGTCTTATAATAAGAAGTGTGGAGCAGCTGTAACAGGCAGTGCCACCAGCCTTGCCTATAATAAATAACCAAAACAGGCCAAATTATAAAGTAAAAGTTCCCTTATTTAAGTTTGTACATTATTACATGTACAGAAATAGATATTCTTCAGTTTGGTCTTTTGCATGTTTAGTGATTAGCGGGAGTTCAGAGATCAGATTTTTGGTAAGTAGCTTCTGCTTTGGACTTACCTTTCTTAAAACCTCTTGAACCAGAGGAGTTTTGTCTTTAGAAAACTTATTTTGTCAGACATTTTTGAATAATGAGACATACGACTTGTTCAGTAGAGTTTAAATATTTTTTTAACAACCTCTAAGGATGTGAGGTGCTTAAGCACATGTGTAAATATTTGCAAGGTCAGGGCAAATATGAGCATTGATTGAAACAAGGGGACAGAGTTAAAATTGATTTTGTAATCTTAAATGCTAAAAAGTCATGACGTTTGTAGTTTTTTTTTTTAAATGAAAATATCAGAAATAGAATATTAAAGTTACATTCTTGACGTCGGCTCCTTTCTGAAGATATTTTTTCTCTTAACTTAATAAGAGTCCAATCTTACGGACGTGTCCATGTAGTAACCCATTGAAGTCCTAAGGTAGCTGACCCTTCCATCTTCTAAACCAGTTACATTGTCAAAAATAACATCGCATTGATCCGAGACCCCTTTTATATACCCTGCTCATAGATGAGTTATGTGAAATGTAACAGCCTTCACTTTGAATAGTTTTGAAGTCTGTAGCTTGACTTTTTTTTTTTCATTTTCTTGGGTCTCTTTATCTCTTGTAAACCGCTCCTCAGTATGGTATATCTGTTTGCACCACAAGTAATTAGTCTGTGAGAAAGCTGACGTCCTGCCATGCATGTTACCAAAATTGCAAGTAACTTTCTAAATAAATTTAGACAGTATCAGTCATTGGCTTTTACTTGTTGAAGGATTGCTGGACTGCTCCCTTACGTTGCCCTTCAAAAAATGTCAGTTTCTGTACTTACTATTTATAAAAGCAATTTACAAACAAAGGAATTAACTAGATGTGTAGAACATATATCATCTTCTGTATCTCTTCCCACAACCTCTCAAACCAACCCTTTTTGGGTCATTTCTTGCTGTTTTATATCTAGTTTTAGAAAGAATGGATTGATTTAAATCACTGATTTTGTAAATCAACAAGCAGGAAAACTTGATTTAAAACTAAACTTGAGATCCAGGGGCAGATTTTCTGCTGTGTTCACTTCTGCTGAGGGGATGGGTGTGAGAGTTGGTGAGTGAGCTGGCTACAGGTGGGATGCGGACTGGGCGATGGAAAGAGGTGGATGGGAAGTAGTGAAAAAGAAGGAAACAAAACATTGGAGACTCCGTGGGAAAAAGCTGCACCTTAGTCTGTTATAAGACAAAGTAGAGTGAAGCCAGGGAGGGGAAAGATAGCTTTTTTTTTTTTTTTTTTTTTTAAAAGCATGAGAGACGGAATGAATAACTTTATAATTGGAGGGATTTGCCCCGTCACTGCAGCCCATACAAGTTTCTGTGGTACCCTGAATGTATGGCACAGAATCTCACTCGATGTATGTACAATAGTAAACACAACGGTCTTATATTGCATGATACTTGATGGTACAGTGTTTTAGGGATTAGCTGGAAGACTATTCCGTATGGGTCAAATGTTACCATAGTCAGGACTTGAAATCTTTCCTTTGGCTAAGGAGAGGTGGACACTGGGTTTTGGAAATAGAAAAACGTGGAATCTACATGCTGAATTTTACATGCTTCATTGAACTATGTAGGTGTCCCGTAAACACTCTGGAAGGCACATTTTACATATCAAAATCTGTTAAATATAAACACTGAGGTCTCTTTCCCACTGCATCAGTCTATATTTCAAAAACATCTAAATCAGCATAATGGATGTAACCCATGCACTGCATTAGCTGCTGTTGATGATATCAGCTGCTGCAGGAGAAATGCAGAAAACTAAGGGCTTGTCTACACTGGTAAGTTTTGTCGATTAAACTAATCTCGACGTGAAAAAATCGACAAAAGCAAAGTTGCCATAGTGAGTTTACATTTGCTCCCTTTGTCAACAGATCGTGTCCACATTTGGGGCACCACTGTATGTATCCCACAGTGCCTGTGGTCACCATCTGGGAAGGCGGAAACGGAGCGTGGCGCATCCGAGGATGTGCAAAATGTCCCGTCATGCACTGCTTCGTGTCCCAGCCCGCCAGTGGTTTCTGGCTTCCTTTTGCGCCGTTCTGGCTTTCCTTTTGCGCTGTTTTGCCAACTGTCAGTCTTTGTAGTGCGCTGTTAACTGTCATGAGAACATTGTGCATGGCAGGAGAGTTACTCACAAAGTTACTGGCAGAGGATGAATCGTAGGCACCCGAGTGTGATATGGACAGCAGCAACTTATCAGTGCTTTTGGCATTCACAGAGCAGCTGCAAACAGTAGACCATCACTTTTGGGCTAGGGAAACAAGCACTGATTTGTGGGATCACATTGTCATGCAGATGTGGGATGAAGACCAGTGGGTACAGAACTTGAGGATGCATAAAGCAACCTTCCTGGAGCTATGTGCTGAGCTGGTCCCCGACCTGCAGCAAGGGGCATTTTAACAGGCTGAGCAGGTGCCTCCATGGGAGGAGGGATAGCTCAGTGGTTTGAGCATTGGCCTGTTAAACCCAGGGTTGTAAGTTCAGTCCTTGACAGGGCCATTTAGGGATCTGGGGCAAAAATTGGGGATTGGTCCTGCTTTGAGCAGGGGGTTGGACTAGATGACCTCCTTAGGTCCCTTCCAACCCTGATATTCTATGGTAGTCGAATGTGCCTTTGGCCATTTGAAAGCTCACTGGAGGTGTCTCAGTGGCAGGCTAGACCTTACTGAGGATAATATTCCTGTGATCATAGCCACGTGCTGCACTTTGCATAATCTGTGTGAATCTAAGGGTGAAGTGTTTGCTCAGGTGTGGAGCACTGAGGCAGAGCGCTTGGCTGCACAGTTTGAACAGCCAGATGCTAGGGCTGTCTGAGGAGCCGAGAGGGCTGCTATTAATATCAGAGAGGCTTTGAGGAACCACTTTGACAATGAGGGACACTAACACATGTCTGCTTTGGAGTTCCTTCCCTGATGCATCCATGAAAAACTTTGGGGCCCAAGATCCATGCAACAAAATGCTTTAGAATCCTGTTCCCGAGAGTGAATTGATTGCTATGCTTTTGTAGAACACAGAATAAAAATGCTGTACCATTAAATACCTTAGCCTTTATTTATTGTTAAAAAGGATAAAACCTCACAACTGTGTGTGGCTCCAGCTATCATTGTCCAAGCTGTGAGAGGGGGGTGGAGTGATGGAGAAACTCATGAGTGCTGTGAAGTGAAAAGGAAGGTCTGGGCATAGAGGGGGTGGGGTTGGCAAAGAATTGTGCACGTGGAGGTTAGCCACAGATATGCTCTGTCTGCAGCTGTATCAAAGACTTGAGCATCTCTGTCTGATTCCCCATAACTTTTATCATCCACTCTGTCGCTTGCCTAGCAAATGCTGCATTCTCTTTTCTGTCCTGACTTTTGGCTTTCCAACACTCTTTGCGTTCCCTGGTCTGTCTCTCATCGGACTGCAGCACCTCCCTGCACATGTCTTCTTTGCTGTGTCTCGGCTTCTTCCTTATCTGCTGAAGCCGGTCGGCAGGGGTGCGTGGTGTGTTCCTCAAGGTCTTGGCTGCTGTGGACAATGCACAGAAGAGGGATTGTTACATTCCAGTAAACGATTGAAACATTTCAGTGACAAGGGCCTTTGGCAACTAGTAGCAATCACTGACTCTAGGCAGGCACACAGCTCTGTGAGCACCCCAATCATGGTGAGTGTTGGGAGTGGGGGGAAGGTGGTTGTGCATATGGACAAAATGGTCACTACGTGCAGAGCAGATTTGCAGGGAACTCATTCTAATATTATCACACACTTTTTCACAGGCGGCCAACCTGCTGGCTGACATCTTACTGCTGTGGGTAAGCAGGGAAATCAGGGCACAACTACTGCATGCTTGTGGCTTTCACCCTGGTCTATATGCAGCTCAGCTATGTGCCTCTTTGGTCCCAGCTCCAGTGATTGCTAAATGGCACGGTACAGTTTCCTACAATGGGGGAACTAACAGGGTTGCAATCCCTTGGAATCTGCGGCAGCGGATTAACAAGTACTGTTGGAAACTTTCCAGAGCCTCTCTCTGGAGGATTCCCTGCAGGTCTCGATGTCCGTTGACACCCTGCTTGGCCATGCAGATTGGCTACACAGGCCAATGTCCAGCTCACATAAAACACTACCTGCCTCCCACTTTTCAGTTCCCTACACAAGCCACAGCAACTTCTCTGGCGTGTCATCTGCTTCCTGCTCCCCGTAGAGCACTTCTGGAGTGGAGAAAAGTTCCTGGCTGCCTTCCCCACTGGGCAACCCCGTTGGGAGCTCCACGTCCTCTTCTAGCTCCACTTCTTCATCCAGAATTTCAGCCTCCAGATTACCCCCTCTTTCTGCTGCCTCCGAAGTATCCATGGGGCTATCGGTGATGGAGGTGGGATCACCACTGAGAATAACATTCAGCTCCTTATAGAAGCGGCAGGTCTTAGGTGCACCACTGGAGCAATGGTTTGCCTCCTGCGCCTTATGGTATGCCTGCCTCATCTCCTTTATCTTCACTCTGCACTGCTGCGTGTCCCGATCATAGCTCTTTTCGCACAAGCCTCAAGAAATTTGTCCATGTGTCCTACAGGTGCAGCTGCGATTGAACAGACTCCTCTCACCATATACTGATCAGATCCAACAACTCGGCGGTGGTCCAAGCGGGAGTGCGTTTGGTGCAATAGCCAGCCATGCTAACCTGGGAAGCCAACAAACAGGAAATGAGATTTAAAATTCATGGGGCTTGCAAGGGGGAGGGGCGGGTTGGCTGCAGGGCAGTGGAGTTCAAACCGCTGACTAGAGCAGCTGCATGTGAATTGTGGGACACTTCCTGAAGGCCAATAAAATAGGGCAAAAAAAAGGCTTGGTGTCTACACTGGCTGTTTGTTGACAATAAGGAGAGGATGGAAGTTTTTTTTGTCAAAACTGGGTGTTTTTTTTTTCAACAAGTGTTCCATTGCAGTGTGTATGCTATCCCTGTTTTGTCACCAAAAGGCAGTTTTTAGTGACAAAACTTGCCAGTGTAGACAAGCCCTAAGCATATGTCTTGACAATTCAAATTCGCTGCTGTTTGCAGTTTAAATTGTAGACAAATTCTGTATAATACTGCAGCTCTCAAAACAATTTTGAATCTTTATTTGAAAATCACCTCCACCTTAGTGTTAAAATTTATGGCCCTCATACTTCTTGCCTAGAGTTTAGGCAATGATCTTACTATGTCTTTCTGCAAAGTAAGTGTTCCACTTAAACAATATGTAAGGCACTTTTTTCTTTTTTTAAATCTGCGATCTTTAAATCAGATTTTTTTGGATGATACAGAATGGTGAGCAGTCTATATCAGTGCAGATTTTACGGGAACTTGTCATTTGGATATCTTCTAGATTCCCATTTTGCTCTTAATTTAGATGCAGTACTTCAAAAATCAGGCATTGGTGTATATTTTCATCTGTTCTCTTCTGATGGATTACCACAAATATAAGGCTAAGTAAAATACTGTCACTAAAAGCTGAATATTCTTTATTAATGCAGAGGATTGAACCACAAAGAATCCCACCAACAAATTTTTAAATAAGACAGCATGCATTTTATATTGGAAGAAAAATCTCATTTTACACTGTAGTATACAATTAAAACTGTCCCTTACTAGAGCCACATTTTACATAATGCTATGTATGGGAAAGACTAACTTAAGTATAAACTGAAAGGGGGAACTAAATAAATATACTTTAGCTAAGACACAGAGCTTCAGCCATGCAACTCAGCTCATGTTAATGAGTTCACTCCTTGCATCAAATTAACCATATATGGCTAGATGGTTACTATTATAGATAATTACGATGGATTTTTTAATTACCAAAAAAACCTTTAATTTTTCACTTGATATTTAATTACAGGGGAAATTTTTATTAAACTTGATCTTTACATAAAATAGTACAAGGTTCCAGAAGTTGTGTTCCATAGCAAAACTAGTTCAATGGGGGACCAGTCGTCTTAAGTAACAATGAAATGTAAACTTGGATTAGATTATTTTTGTTTGCAGCTTAATAATGCTCGGTATTTGGATACTTGTTAAATCAAAGGATATCCTGTTTCTTGTAAGTTGGTTATGTCTTTTATGTATCTTTACAGTATCTCTTAATAGTTGTATAATTTTCCAAAGCTTGATTGAGCTACCCTTTAATGCCATTCGATTTGTCAGGATAAAACTGGAAAACTGAAGTTTAATAATCCTGTAAAAATAGATTTAAAAATCAGCTTGTCACACAAGCCTCTTTCAAAAAAGGTAAACTCATCACACTTGTTATATCAGTAATGTGATAGCATTTAATCCTTTTTGTTCTGACAAAACTGTTTAAATCATTATGAATGCCTTAATTGTAAAAACTATATTAAAATAACTTTTTAGTTTATTTTTACTTGTCTGAAATATTGTGGTTGGCAGAATAAGTTTTCTAGTATTCATGATGGGCTAGCATATTAGTTTGTCTTATCGCTGGATTGGAGAGACAAGGTAATATCTTTTATTGGACCAATTTCTGTTGGTGAGAGAGACCAGCTTTCTAGCCACACAGAGCTCTTCTTCAGGTCTGGGAAAGGTAGAGCTCGAAAACTCGTGTCTCTTGCCAGCAAAGACCCACCTTGTCTTTCTAATATCCTGTGGCCAACACAGCTGCCTACAACTACACTGCATTATCATTGAATTGATTGGCTTAGTTTAGGTGGTGGTCCAACTGAATAGGCGGTAATTAGTTTATTTTGAGAAACTGTGTTGATGGCAGTGTTGAACCTTTCCCTAGTGAGATGAAAAAGGAAAATAGCAAACACAGGTTTAATCTGATATGCAACCAGGTTTGACCAGAGTTCCTCTGTAGACATTTCTCTCAGAGAGAATACAAGTTGTTTTGTATGTTTAAAACAGTGCCAGATAATAGCTGTGCTAGAAGTTTTACTTTGAGTTCTTAGTGAACATGACTGTGTGAGAGACATTACTTTCTCAGCCTTTGTGAATGGAGTTCTTACTTGGAAAAGATGGGGAACTGTAGGGTGATCAGTCTTGCAGACTGAGAAAAGTAAACATAAATACCTTAAATTTCAAGTGTGAATAAAACAAACTTTTGTGGAACGGGGTCTTAGTCCACTCTATATAAAAGTAAGTGTCGTATTGTTTGGTGGAGGGTATTTGTTTCCAGTCTTCTTGTTATTATTCTGTTAGCCGATTAACTTATTGTGTGTGTAATTTTTAAAAAAAAAAGAAAAAGCATGGATTCTGTTAACCCAGCAATGGTGCTAGCTTACAATTATTTGCCTAATGACGAGTTCAGACTCAGACACTGACTTCCTGTACTTGAAAAGCTAAATATTTGATAGTATAACAGAGTGGATTCTGCACTCCCCTCTCACCAGTAGCAAGTAGGACACTTTCACTGGTGAGTATAAAGCACAATTTAATTCTTTAGAATTTAATTAAAAAAATTTTTTTTTTAAAAAACAATCTTCCACATGTGAATTGATGCGGTGCTATCTTCCTTAGCCTACAGAAATGTTTCCTGTCCCTTCCCATCTCATAATTTTCACAAGCAATCCCAAGGTGAAAGTTAACAAGATGCTAGTCAAATTTCATTGCTGCCCATAGGATTCTGAATAGCAACCATGAAATGACCAAAATATTGCTAATGTTATATTCTGCTGCTTGTTGAGAATGTTATAAGCAGAAGCAGACATTGGAACATTGGTTGAAGACCCAAGAAAAGTGTTGGTGTAAAACAGAGAAGACTTCTGTTCTTCTGCAGTAGCTGGGAAGCTAGGGGAGCGATGGAGTATTAGAATTCTCCCCTTTATCTCCTGAAACAGTCAGGATGCTCTGGAGTGGGGGAAGGAGCTTTTCCTCCCTTCTAGGAGCAAGAGTGTTAACTTTAAACTTATTGTAGCCAGATACTGATGCAAAGGCTCTATGTAGCTTGTTACTGCAGTGAGAGGCCATGACATTCCCCTGGTGTTATCTGGATGGGTGATCTGCTAGGTCAGTCCAATCCTTGGCTCTGGGAGCCAGCCTTACCCTGCACTGCTGTGAGAACCCCCACTCTTGGGCTGTTCACACACAGCCTCTGGCATGTAAGCTGCTTGGATTGTGTAACCGAATGACACTAGCCAATATCTCCTGTCCCAGACACAACCCTAGGAACCTGTGTCTTGCAGTGTCCAGTTATGCCCGCTAGATGCTGTAAGCTTATATGAGTTAGTCAATTTAACAAAGAAATTGATATGCACCAGGCTTGTTATCTCAAGGAGAGTCTCTGACGTGCTTCAAACCAAACGTACTGGTTCAGGTAGAATAAACAAATTTATGAACTACAAAAGATAGATTTTAAGTGATTATAAGTCAAAGCACAAAAAGTCAAATGAAATAATCAGTGTCCTTACAAACTTAGATGCTTTTCACCACAGGCTGGCTAGTTGACCTTCAGCCAAGCTCTCCCCTTTGATCAACTGTTCAGTTGCTTGGTGGTGATATCTGTAGATGGAGGTGGAAGAAAGAGGAAGAGTATGGCAAATGTCTTTCCCTTTTATCATGTTCTTTCTTTCCTCTTGGCTTTGCTCCTCCCCCTTCAGGGTCAGGTGAGCGTTACCTCATCGTAGTCCCCAACTGACCAATGGAAGGTGGGTGACTCGCTTGAGACTCCAACAGATCCTTTGTTGCTGCTTAAGCTGGTGTCCATTGTTCCTGTGAGGCTGGGCTGGGTTTGTCCCATACATGCCCTGATGAGGTGTGAACTGCCCCTCTGTTCCTGGAGAGTTTTGCCTGGGCTTGTTTTAAGCCATGAGGACACATTTTGAGCCTCATAACTATATACATGAAATTACAACCTATAACATTACTATAACAACAATGCCCCGTGCATCATGAGCCTTCTGGAGACACCCGGCATGACAAACTTTGCATTGGATACCACACAATCATATTATAAGGATGAACATAGGATGCAGGGTGTTCCCTTGAGATACAGAGTGTCACACCTGCTCCCTTAGTCAGTGACTAACCCTCTTGCAGTAAACTATCTCAAAGGCAGTTTGTGTTATAGTTCTCTTGGCATCCAGCCATTTAAGGCCAGGAGGCAGCGTGCCTCAGTTTCCCCCACACCCAGCAAACCAGCTTTGTTATGGTTTCTCCACTGTGGTAAGCTTTAAGTCTGTTTACAGGTATTAATTGAAAAGTAGCATTATCATATCCATGTCAAAATTCTTATCCCCCAAACTTAACATTAATACCAAAATTTTTATCACAGATGTGCACTTGTCTGGGTGTTTTTACCTACCCAATCCCCACCTCCAGTATAAAATGGTCAGTGAAGATGTGGCCCCTTAACTGACTTCAAGGACGCAAAACCCGATAAGATTCTGGAATTCTTTCACTCTTTTTGGAAGGGATTGGATAACTTGGATGTGGTCTGTTTGAGGACATGAGCCTAGATTACAGACAGAACACTTTTGTTGTTGTCCTTTTTGTACTTTGTATCCACTTAGGTATCCCCTAACTTGGTATCTATTTCTAAAAGAGTCTTAAAAATTGCCCCTCAGTGGTGGTGCATCATACCATTTATTCTGCAACCCCAAAATCTGAAGGATTAGCTGGAGGTCTAAATCAGGGGCTAGTCCATCTCAGATAGCTTTTAAGTGTTGGCATAGAGTGAACATTTTAAAAGAAATATAGTAAGACAAATTCTAGTAACCAGAGCAAATCACATGAATCAGAAAGTTCAGTTAAGTTCTAAATTTTTCACTTTCTAGGGTGTCAACACCTGTAGCATGACTTAGATCTGGAGTTAGAATTTCAGAGTGCAATGTCTAAATTTTGGTATATTACAAAGTCCTTTGGCCTGTTTCTCTGAGAAATGATAGGATCTGATTCTCATTATTCCAATTTACATCTTTGTAAGTGTTAACTCTATTGACTTTAAATGAGGAATTATGCCAGTTTTATGCTCGTGCAAGTAGGAAGAGAATGGGACCCATATAGCTGTCTCAGAATCATAGAATATTAGGTTTGGAAGAGATCTCAGGAGGTCATCTAGTCTGATCTCCTGCTCAAAGCAGGACCAACACCAACTAAATCATCTCAACCAAGGCTTTGTAAAGCCGGACCTTAAAAACCTCTAAGGATGGAGATTCCTCCACCTCCCTAGGTAACCCATTCCAGTGCTTCACCATCCTCCTAGTGAAATAGTGTTGCCTAGTATCATAGAATATCAGGGTTGGAAGGGACCTCAGGAGGTCATCTAGTCCAACCCCCTGCTCAAAGCAGGACCAATCCCCAACTAAATCATCGCAGCCAGGGCTTTGTCAAGCCTGACCTTAAAAATATCTAAGGAAGGAGATTCCACCACCTCCCTAGGTAACGCATTCCAGTGTTTCACCACCCTCCTAGTGAAAAAGTTTGTCCTAATATCCAACCTAAACCTCCCCCACTGCAACTTGAGACCATTACTCCTTGTTCTGTCATCCGCTACTACTGAGAACGGTCTAGAGCCATCCTCTTTGGAACCCCCTTTCAGGTAGTTGAAAGCAGCTATCAAATCCCCCCTCATTCTTCTCTTTTGCAGGCTAAACAATCCCAGCTCCCTCAGCCTCTCCTCATAAGTCATGTGTTCTAGACCCCTAATCATTTTTGTTGCCCTTCGCTGGACTCTCTCCAATTTATCCACATCCTTCTTGTAGTGTGGGGCCCAAAACTGGACACAGTACTCCAGATGAGGCCTCACCAATGTCGAATAGAGGGGAACGATCACGTCCCTCGATCTGCTCGCTATGCCCCTACTTATACATCCCAAAATGCCATTGGCCTTCTTGGCAACAAGGGCACACTGCTGACTCATATCCAGCTTCTCGTCCACTGTCACCCCTAGGTCCTTTTCCGCAGAACTGCTGCCTAGCCATTCGGTCCCTAGTCTGTAGCGGTGCATTGGATTCTTCCATCCTAAGTGCAGGACCCTGCACTTATCCTTATTGAACCTCATCAGATTTCTTTTGGCCCAATCCTCCAATTTGTCTAGGTCCTTCTGTATCCTATCCCTCCCCTCCAGCATATCTACCACTCCTCCCAGTTTAGTATCATCCGCAAATTTGCTGAGAGTGCAATCCACACCATCCTCCAGATCATTTATGAAGATATTGAACAAAACCGGCCCCAGGACCGACCCTTGGGGCACTCCACTTGATACCGGCTGCCAACTAGACATGGAGCCATTGAAATCCGCTAGGATTTCACCATTAAGCCAAGCTGGTCGCCTGCCATATTTACTATTCTTTCGACTCATTGGGATGGTTTGTCCCTGTAACCTCAACAGGGATTCCTTGAAATACAGCCAGCTCTCCTGGACTCCTTTCCCCTTCAAGTTAGTCCCCCAGGGGATCCTGGCCATCCGTTCCCTGAGGGAGTCGAAGTCTGCTTTCCTGAAGTCCAGGGTCCGTATCCTGCTGCTTACCTTTCTTCCCTGCGTCAGTATCCTGAACTCAACCAACTCATGGTCACTGCCTCCCAGATTCCCATCCACTTTTGCTTCCCCCACTAATTCTACCCGGTTTGTGAGCAGCAGGTCAAGAAAAGCGCCCCCCCCAGTTGGCTCCTCTAGCACTTGCGCCAGGAAATTGTCCCCTACGCTTTCCAAAAACTTCCTGGGTTGTCTATGCACCGCTGTATTGCTCTCCCAGCAGATATCAGGAAAATTAAAGTCACCCATGAGAATCAGGGCATGCAATCTAGTAGCTTCCGTGAGCTGCTGGAAGAAAGCCTCATCTACCTCATCCCCCTGGTCCGGTGGTCTATAGCAGACTCCCACCACTACATCACTCTTGTTGCACACACTTCTAAACTTAATCCAGAGACACTCAGGTTTTTCTACAGTTTCGTACCGGAGCTCTGAGCAGTCAACTTGTCTTTGTTGAACCTCATCATATTTGTTTTGGCCCAATCCTCTAATTTGTCTAGGTCCCTCTGTATCCTATCCCTACCCTCCAGCGTATCTACCTCTCTCCCAGTTTAGTGTCATCTGCAAACTTGCTGAGGGTGCAATCCACACCATCCTCCAGATCATTTATGAAGATACTGAACAAAACCGGCCCCAGGACCGACCCTTGGGGCACTCCACTTGATACCGGCTGCCAACTAGACATGGAGCAATTGATCACTACCCGTTGAGCCCGACAATCTAGCCAACTTTCTAACTACCTTATAGTGCATTCATCCAGCCCATACTTCTTTAACTTGCTGGCAAGAATACTGTGGGAGACTGTGTCAAAAGCTTTGCTAAAGTCAAGGAACAACACGTCCACCGCTTTCCCCTCATCCACAGAGCCAGTTATCTCATCATAGAAGGCAATTAGATTAGTCAGGCATGACTTGCCCTTGGTGAATCCATGCTGACTGTTCCTGATCACTTTCCTCTCCTCTAAGTGCTTCAGAATTGATTCCTTGAGGACCTGCTCCATGATTTTTCCAGGGACTGAGGTGAGGCTGACTGGCCTGTAGTTCCCAGGATCCTCCTCCTTCCCTTTTTTAAAGATGGGCACTACATTAGCCTTTTTCCAGTTGTCCAGGACTTCCAACCTAGACCTCCCCCACCACAACTTGAGATCATTGCTTCTCTTTCTGTCATTTGCCTAGCTTCATCCTCTTTTTGGAACCCCCCTTCAGGTAATTGAAGGCTGCTATCAAATCGCTCCTCAGTCTTCTCTTCTGTGGACTAAATAATCCCAGTTCCCTCAGCCTCTCCCCGTAAATCATGTGCTCCAGCCTCCTAATAATTTTCGTTACCCTCCGCCGGACTGTCTCCAATTTGTCCACATCCCTTCTGTAGTGGGGGGACCAAAATTGGAAAGCAATACTCCAGGAGTGGCTTCACCAGTGTCGAAGAGAGGGGAATAATCACTTTCCTCTGTCTTGTGGCAATGCTTCTACCAATTCAGCCTTCTTGGCAACAAGGTCACACTGTTGACTCATATCCAGCTTCTCGTTCACTGTAATCCGCAGGTCCTTTTCTACAGAACTGCTGCTTAGCCAGTCGGTCCCCAGCCTGTAGCGGTGCATGGGATTCTCCCTTCCTAAGTGCAGAACTCTGCACTTGTCCTTGTTGAACCTCATCAGATTTCTTTTGGCCCAATCCTCCAATTTGTCTAGGTCACTCTGGACCCTATCCCTACCCTCAAGCATATCTACCTCTCCCCCCAACTTAGTGTCCTCTGAAAACTTGCTGAGGGTCAATTAATCCCATTATCCAGATCATTAATGAAGATGTTGAACAAAACCGGCCCCAGGACTGCCCCCTGGGGCACTCTGCTTGATACTGACTGCCAATTAGACATGGAGCCATTGATCGCTACCCATTGAGCCCGATGATCAAGCCAGCTTTCTATCCACCTTATAGTCCATTCATCCAGCCCATACTACTTTAAGTTGCCGGCAAGAATACTGTGGAAGACTAAAGTCAAGATATATCACATCCAGCACTTTCTCCGTATCCCCAGAGCCCGTTATCTCACCATAGAAGGCAATCAGGTTGGTCAGGCATGACTTTCCTTTGGTGAATCCATGTTGATTGTTCCTGATCATCTTCTTCTCCTCCAAAGTGCTTCAAAATGGATTCCTTGAGGACCTGCTCCATGATTTTGCCAGGGACTGAAGTGAGGCTGACCGATCTGTAGTTCCCCGGGTTCTCTTTTTTTCCCTTTTTTGGCTCTGCAATCACATCAGCCAACTCCCTCAGTACCCTTGGATGCATTAGTTCTGGACCCATGGCCTTGTGCACATCCAGCTTTTCAAAATAATCCTTAACCTGTTCTTTCACCACTGAGGGCTACTCACCTACTCCCCATGCTGTGTTGTCCAGTGCAGCAGTCTGGGACTGTCTTTGTCTGTGAAGACCGAGGCAAAAAAGCATTGAGAACTTCAGCTTTTTCCACATCATCTGTCACTATGTTGCCTCCCCCATTCAGTAAGGGTCCCACACTTTCCCTGATCATCTTGTTGCTAACATACCTGTAGAAACCCTTCTTGTTACCCTTCACGTTCCTTGCTAGCTGCACCTCCAATTGTGCCTTGGCCTTCCTGATTACACGCCTGCATGCTCTAGCAGTATTTTTATACTCTTCAGTAGTCATCTATCCAAATTTCCAGGTCTTGTAAACTTCCTTTTTGAGTTAAGCTCACCGAAGATTTCACTGTTACGGTTGCCTGCCAAATTTGCTATTCTTTTTGCACTTCGGGATGGATTGTTCCTGCACCCTCAATAAGGCTTCTTTAAAATACAGCCAGCTCTCCTGGGCTCCTTGCCCTGTTCATATTAGTCTCCCAGGGGATCCTGCCCATCAGTTCCCTAAGGGAGTCTAAGTCTGCTTTTCTGAAGTCCAGGATCCTTATTTATCTACTCTCCTTTCTTCCTTTTTTCAGGATCCTGAACTCAACCGTCTCATGGTCACTGCTGCCTAGGTTGCCACCCACTTTTACTTCCCCTATCAATTCTTCTTTGTTTGTAAGCAGCAAGTCCAGAGGATCACGGCCCCTAGTCGGTTCCTCCAGCACTTGTACCAGGAAGTTGTCCCCAACATTCTCCAAAAACTTCCTGGATTGTCTGTGCACTGCTGTATTGCTCTCCCAGCAGATGTCAGGGTGATTGAAGTCCCCCATTAGAACCAGGACCTGTGATCTGGAGACTTCCGTCTCATGAGTGCTTTCAGTTCAAACAGTGGTTAGAATATGTCCTAATTCTAAAAGGAGATGGACCGGGGAGTACTGTAACTCATTAAGTGATGTGTAATTTTGAAAGTACCTCCTTTTTTTTTTTTTCTTTTGGACAACACAATTTTGGATTTTCTTCAATCCTCCAGTCCTTCCTTGCAGTTACAAATGTCCTAAATATTCTTGTTCTGGTCTGCCTGCTTCTTTTCTGTTCTGATTTGCTGGTAGCTGCTACAATCAGAGTGCTGTAGTCTTTATATGCAAATTAAGAACTCTTGGAAATACTGTTCTTGTGCTGATTATGACTGATTTAGGAGGTGGTTGGTGCATTATGGATTTATGAAAATCTATTAATCTTATCTGTGTCTTTACGCTGTGCCCTCATACACCAGCATGTGAATTGTAATAAACAGTTACTCTGTTGTAAAATAATTAATGCCACACCAAAGGGTCACAAACTTGAAATCTAGTCAATTTAAAAAAAAAAAAAAAAAAAGCTTTTGGTATTACACCTGCCACTCACGCGCCTTGCCATATTTTGTAATTTTTAGATATTTTTCCCATATTAAAACTTGGTATTCTAAGGTGCAGAAAAAGAGAAAATGATGAAGCTAGCTTTATACAAGTCTCCTTAAATGTACGAACTGTGGCAAAATTGATTTTTTTCCTCTAAACTTTTACAGGGTATGTCTACACTAGAAATGTAAGTCAACCTATATTAGGTAGATTTTACAGCCACCACTATAATAACAGTGGTGGTGCATGTCCACACTATCCTCCTTGGATTGGTGATGTGCTTCCTCAGCAGGAGTGCACCTAAGAGGGACAGTGTGGGAAGCTGAGAGCCTGGTCTCTCAGCTCCGCTGGCAGCTCCCTGCCAGGAGCCCAGCTGCCTCACAGGCTCCCGGAAGGCTCCCCATTCACCGCTGGAAGCGGGGTCCAGCCACCCAGCTCTCTAGGGGTGTGAAATTGACAAGACAGTCAACAGCCGATGTAAGTAACACAGTGTCTACACGAGCACTTTGTCTCCTTAACTACACTGACATAAGCCCTCTGCCTTTCATGGAGATGGAGTTATTATGTTGGTGAAGTAGGGCACTTACGTCACCAAGAGCAAGGCTGTAGACATAATTAGGTCAAGATAAGCTGTCTTACATCAACCTAACTGTGTGGTGTAGACGAGGCCACAGGAAACATGGGTGCTACAGTGGAAGTTAAATCTTGTCTTGTTAAATCAAACTGCAAGTTTGATTTTTTTTTTTTAAAGTCCACTGTTTATTTTCTAAAAAGGTGCGTGTGGGAGTGGAGAATGGGGGGAAAAGAACTCTAAAGTAATTTTGGTTTATTATAAAAATCCTTGCTTCCTGACTGTAGCTCTTCTATGTAAAGACTACATAGTACTGTGTGTTTCTGAATCCCTTTGTTCCTTGCCTTCATACAACTCCAATTTAGGAGACTAGAACAACTCTTGTATCTGTTAAACAAAATCTCTCATTTTAAAACTCGTAGCCAAACTTTCAGAAGTGTTATTGATTTAACAAATTGTGCTGACTTTACAGAGGGACTGAAGACTCTCGGCTCCCACTGAAATAAAGTGCCTGAAAAAACTGAGAAACACACCAGTGAAGACTTCTGAAAACTTTCTTTAAATTTTAGTTTTAGAGATCAAAGATGTAATTGCCAAATTATCTTAATGAATAAATGCCATTGGAGGATTTTTAGGGAAAGGATTCAGAATACTTTAGGGGAGTAGTGTGGTGTGAAATTTGTGTCAGAATGAGTAACTAGAGATGAAAGTATTCTCCTGTGGTTTAGGCCTATTTTATAGTGCCAGTTCCTTAATGTATTCTTCAGAGATGTGCTTTCACTATTGGCAACTGGGCTATTGCTGTAGGCAGGGGCACTAGAACCAGAGAGGGCAGGAGGGCTAGCACTCCTGCAATGGAAATAGTATGAGGGCTCCACCACCACATAAACTTGTGCACATCCAGGAGGAGGGGGGCACTGAGGCGAGAGTGGGACCCAGCGGGGCTGGAGTGGCCACCATGGGGCTAAGGGAATGAGACCTGGAGGGAGCAGACTGGGACTCCCAGGATCTTCCTTCCCAGCCTGGAACAAGCTGCGCCCCGCACTCCACCTCTTTGCATGTTCTATTATTTTCCTTGTTTGGCCTGTTCTGTAGTAGGTCACTTCTGGGTACCTGTCTCACTCTGTCAATCTGTTTCCTTACTTCCCCAGGTGGGTATTGTAGTTTTAAGAATGTTTGATAAAGACCTTGTAGGTGTTTGTCTCTGTCTGAGGGATTGGAACAAATGCGGTTGTATTTTAGGACTTGGCTGTAGACAATGGATCGTGTGTTGTGTCCTGGATGGAAGCTGGAGGCATGTAGGTAAGTATAGCGGTCAGTAGGTTTCCAGTATAGGGTGTTTTTTTGCGACCATCACTTATTTGCAGGAAGTAGATCCAGGAAGTGGATCTCTTGTGTGGACTGGTCCAGGCTGAGGTTGATGGTGGGGTGGAAATTGTTGAAATCCAGGTGGAATTCTTCAAGGGCCTCCTTCCCATGGGTCCATACAATGAAGATGTCATCAGTGTAGCGCAAGTAGGGGAGGGGCCCTAGGGGACGAGAGCTGAGGAAGTGTTGTTCTAAGTCGGCCATAAAAATGCTGGCTTGCTGTGGAGCTATGCGGGTACTCATGGAAGTGCCACTGACTTGAAGGTATAAGTTGTCCCCAAATGTGAAATGGTGGTGGGTGAGGACAAAGTCACAAACCTCAGCCACCAGGTGTACCGTGGCCTCATCACGGATGCTGTTGCTGACAGCTTGTAGTCCATCCTTGTGTGGAATATTGGTGTAAAGAGCTTCTACATCCATGGTGTTTTCAGGAAGATCACCAATGCATTGTAGTTTCCTCAGGAAGTCGGTGGTGTCTCAAAGACAGCTAGGAGTGCTGGTAGTGTAGGGTCTGAGGAGAGAGGCCAAATAGCCAGATAATCCTGCTGTAAGAGTGCCAGTGCGTGAGATGATGAGGGGTCTGCGATTTCCAGGTTTATGGGTCTTGGGTAGCAGATAGATAGAATACCCCTGGTCAGGGCTCTAGGAGCGTGTCTGTGATTTCTTCCTGTGCTGTAGCAGGGAGTTTCTTGAGCAGATGTCCTAAAAAAAACCAAGTACTTATAACAACATATTTAAGAAAACATATTCTACTACAAAAGTATAAAAGGAGGGTTTGAATTAATAAACATTTACCCAATATACCTTTTCAATTCCTTTGTTTAAGGCTATATGTCTCTCCAAGAAAATCCATTGCAGATCAGAAAACAGAGCCTCCTTTGAAATGGTGTCGACAGGTGTTGGATAACCCAAGTCCTGAGACAGAAGTAGCCTGCCGAGCCCTTATAAATAGACTTGACCAAGGTATGTACACTAAATATATCTTGAATATTTAGATATATATTGCATTATTACTGAAGTAATAGTTGAACTAGAAATAAAATATAGTGTATTACAGGCTTAAAGTAAATATAGAGCACATCCATATATATAGAATTAGAACTTTCTGCATTAATTTTGTGAAGCTAAAATGGGTTAACACTGATAGAGGCACTTCTGACCTAGTGCAAAGGAGATAATCTTGCTGATTTCTATCTATACCTGACTTTTTACATAAATTTCACATTCGATGTATAAATCTGAGAATTTGACTTATTGTTTTCAGACTATCGTATTTACAAAAAATTTAATTTGATCCTTTTTTTTATTCAAGACAAAACTTTAAAAATTGGTATTAAAAATATGTAATCAGAGTAAAGCATGTGTGGAAAACAAAACTCTTCTGTAGTTTCTCTCCCTGCAAAAAAATTGTTTAGTAATTTTGTTAATCTTCCTCTTCCTGTAGTGATTCTCCCATGCATTATTTCTAGTCGTGGTTAAACACGGTTAGTGCTAAAAACTTAGTCATGTTACATGAAAACTTCTGATCTTCTATCTTTGGTGTGCCTGGCTTCTAGGAAAATTTTAAATTTTTAATATTACCCTAATATATTCCATGGTGACCATTTCACCTTCAGTATTGCAGCAAAGGTTTCCACTTCCCTGCTTTAACTGGCAGTTTATACTTAATTGGCTCAGGAAGGAACTGAAGCACAAAATGTTATGGAACATTCTCTTTCAGTGGTCACATACTGGCTCAGAAGGCAGCATCTCAGAATTTTTTTTTTTAAACGCAATTTGGGAAGGAACTGACCATTCAGTGTTGTGAACATCCTTTTTTAAAGAGTTTTGAAAGAATAGATGTACAGTTGACTTCACTGTAATATTGATAACTTTGTACTTGTGTATTTCCTAGGGATGTACAATATTAAATGGTTAACCAGTTAGTATTGGTCTTATTGTTAACCCACCCTGACCGTTAACCTCCTACATGCGGGTCTCTAACCGGTTCTCCGACCCTGGGCCCGCTGGCCAGCCAGCCTCAGCAGCCCCAGGCCGCACTGTGGGCTTTGCCGGCGGCAGCCAGCTGGGAGGGGGAGTGTGTTTAGGCGGGGGGAGGGGCAGGAGCTGCAGGTCCTGTCAGGGGGTAAATTATTCCCTGGCCTCCCCCTGTGCCACTGGAAGGAGTTTGGCTGCGGAGGCGGACAGCATGCTGGTCAGGGAAGGGAAGCTGCTGCTGCTGTGATGGCATGAGTGTCTGCGGAGGCCGCATCAGGACAAACTAGGTACCTGGGGCCCCTCTCCCTTTAATTGGTTAACTGGTTAAACTATATAATTTTAATAGTTTAAACGGTTATCTTTTTAAACGATATTTACATCCCTAGTATTTCCCCATTATGCCAGTTAATATTGACGTTTCGGGTACAAGGTGAATATGCTGGTAGAGCCCTCATCCATCGTTCCCCTGACCTCTTTTCTCCACAATCCTGGAACCACAAAGTAATGTTGATAATCTTGAGTTAACTGAGTCACTTTTATATTCATTCTAATCCTCACTGTCGTGTGTGTGATCTGTTTTTCCACTCTTCTCCCATAGTAGCTGCTATGATTGCTGCAGTCAAAAAGAGTGTGAGCTCCTGCTGCAGCATCCCTTTTAGTGACCAGTTGTTAGGGGACAGGAAAATGTAATTCATGTTGCATCATCTCTGATGTCTGGCCTGACTCATGATTAAGGCTACGATTTTGTCACAGAGATCGCAGAAGTCACGGAATCCATGACTTCCAGCAACCTCCGTGACTTCAGCAGAGGGGACTGCAGGGCCCCTGCCGCCCACGGTGGGGCCACGAGCTGCAGGGTACCCCCACAGCCTCTGGAGGCCCCTGCAGCTCCCAGTCACCATGAGTGGCAGGGGAACCCCCGAGGTACTCCCTTTCAGGCGGTGTGGGGATTCGCAGATCCCCATTTTGTCCTGGACGTTTTTAGTAAAAGTCACGGACAGGTCACAGCTTCTGTGAATTTTTCTTTTTTTCCTGTGACCTGTCTGTGACTTCTACTAAAATTCCAGGACAAAATCTTAGCCTTACTCAAGATACATCTCTCCTAAACCCAAGTCCTGTGCTTGGCAGAGCATGGTACTGGGAGAGCAAGGTCTGGGAGAACTGACATTTGAAAGTCAGTTGACAGTCCTAGTAACTGGAAAAATAATTTTCATATACGTCTGGCATTACTGTTTGCTTATCTTTGAAATGGACAGCATATTCTTGTGTGTGAAAATTTTAACATTTGCCTTGATTCAGCCAAGCAATCCTACTTCAGCCATGTGGGCCTAGGCCCTTGATAAGAACGTGTATTTTTATTTTATTTATGTGCTGACAGTATGTTCAGCAAGGTACATTATCAGATTTATTTTGAGTCAGGCCTTAGGATAGGATGGTATATGATAGCTGAATGTACGTTGTAGAGCTGGGTTTGTTTAAAAACTCAGTCTGTTTTGGTGAACTTTCTATAACCCAGAAGATGGATGAAGGTGTTTTTATTCTATTAACCATTCACTTTCTCTTTCAGATTTTTCCATTAAAGTGCTCTCTTGTGCTGAGCTCTTCTCTGATCAGGCTTTATACCTCCCCCATTTCATTTAACTAGAGCACCAGTTCAAACATCTTTAATGTTCAGTATTTTGTTCACTGTTTCTGGGGTGTGGGTTTTGCACAACAGATATTTTAAACATCTTTGTTTGAAGTTTTGAGCCAAAGTTATATCAAAGTAGCTTAATACTTTGATATTAATATTAAGAGTAAAAATCCAAGGAATATGCATATCTGAATGTAAAGACCAATGAAGTTATTTTCAATATCAGTTAAATAGCATCAGTTAAATAGCATCACATTTTCATTGTTCGGCTTCAAAATTTGAAAGTCCTTTTTGAAGACCAAGGCTGAGATTTCCCCCCTGCTCCAAGCCATTCGTCTTTGAAAAATCTCAGCCTTGGTGAAGAAGCTGCTCTTGGGATACTAAACAGTGATTATACAAGGTTAGGGGTCATGGCAGAGTAGAGGAAGAAATATTGTGTGGCTTTTCACTTATTGTGATGAGTAGTTCATTCATGTTGGATGATTCTAAATGCTGATGATAATGCTTGGTCCTGTACGATTTACTGCCTTTGTCTCCCCAACTTCATTCATTTTCAAAGCTAATTTGGTAATATATATGGCTTTCTTGTATTTTCCTTCTAGCCGGTAGGTGGAAAAACCTGTATTGCAGTCCATTGGCATCACCAAGTTCACATAACTTGAATACAGAGGCAAGCTCCTGTAGCAATGCACTAAACTCTCCTGGGCACCTCAAATCAACTAACAAACCACTACTAACATGTGGCAGCTCAGGTATGGCATGTCAATAATGCAGAGTGAAACTTTTAAAACTATGCAAGAAGAATTGTTGTGGGCTTTTAAAGGGGCGGGGGATCTTGGGATGTGATGAAAAGGAGAATCCAGTGGATATAACTTAATTTGGTTTATATTGCTAGCCTCAGCTATGCATGAAGGCATTGGGAATCTTTTGAGGTGGTAACTTCACCATGGAAGGAGCATCTTTGCATCCTGAATGTCTTGTGATAATTGAATATGTTTGTTTTTATTTATATTATATATTTAAATATATATAATATTTAAAACTCATTCATTTGTACTAACTTTAGGCATTAAAAAAATATGAAACAGCTGTTCAGGTTCAAACAAAACAAAGAAGCATTGCTCCTTAAATAGCCTAGTATAAAACAATAAAGAGTTAACCATTCACAAAAAATACAACTTGAATTCAGCTGGTTACTTGGTGATATTGGGTAAAAATTTCAAAAGCACCTAAGGGACTTAGGAGCTGAAGTCTTACTGAAAGTTAATGGGACATAAGCTCTTAAGTGACTTAGGTGCTTTTGAAAATTATTCTAATTGTCTCTAAACACCAAACTCTTTGCAGTTTCCCCTTTTTAGAGAGATGGTGAAATAATTGAGTAGCTAAATAAAGATGGAATAGTAAAATCTGATGGAAAGCTTTTGCTTGACTTGTTGGAATAAGATTTGTATTACTTTTAAATTAGGTGATGACCAAGACCTCCAACAGGAATAATTTTTATATATATAATATATAAAAATAATATTTTCATCAGAATTTCTGTCCTGATTGGAATGTGGGACCAAAACTTCTAATTTGTGTCAAATGATTAAACTGCTAGTGTTTCTCCTGAACACTTTAGATCAGAGTCTGCCCTTTGGATGCACATGGTCTGCTCTCAGTGAAATTTATACATGGACTCTTTCAGGAGTAGCATTTAGCCCTCTAGATGCAGCCCATGGTTATTTTTGCTGTTGGAGCAATGCTCTGCCTTTTGTTTCCTATCAAAAGAATGTATCTTGTTTTATTTTTGTGTAGATCTGGTTTGCATGTTCAAAAAATTGCATGTTTAACACAGTCTGTCTTGAAACTTGAAGTCACATGAATATTTTAAAAACCTGTCTTGCATGCAAATATTTTGACAGATGCAGGTATGCTTTTGAAATTTTACTTTTTTTTCCTCCTTGATTTTTTAGATTTAATAGAACACAGTTTCTGGAAGTATTGAATTATTTGGACACTCTCTTCTTTTCTTTTGACTGTTTAAGTTCTGTAGGTTGATTTTTATAGGAAAGGATCTCCTTTATAGTTGCAGTGTATTTTGAGGAGCTGAATAAGTTATTAATTTGTTTAATATGGGGTTTGCTTAAAAGGACTGTTCAAATCAGGAACCCAGATCTATTAGTGAGTGTGGGCAAGTCTATGCTTAAAACGCTGCATCAGTGCAGCTGCACCACTGTAGTGCTTTAATGAAGATGCTCTAAGCTGATAGGGGAGAGCTCTCCTGTTAGTGTAGTTAATCCACCTCCTTGAGAGGTGTTAGCTATGTCAGCAGGAGAAGCTCTCCAGCTGTGGTTAGGGGGTTAGGTCAGTATAACTACGTAGCTCGGGGGTGTGGATCTGCAATGGGTTTGACTTTGAGAATCCAAGACTTTTTCCTGGTCCAATGGAAAGTTCCTTGAATACAAATCTTGAATTATCAAGCAAATTTCTTAAACATCAGAAAAATATGAGATCTATGTTTGCCTTTTGGTGGGGGGTGGGGATTGGAAACATCTATGAAATAGTATTTTGGAACAACTCCCATTGGCTGACAGATGAGAGAAGAGCTTCACCAGATGTCCAGAATGGTCAGCGGGACTTAAGGCAATTGCCAAGTGAGTGAACAAGGTTGTCATGTAGTGGCAACTTTTAGTGAGTGAGTGATTTTTTGTTGTTGCACAGTGCTGCCATCTCTTGCCAGATGGTTGAAGGAAGGATGTTTGTGAGGACTAGAAGACAAGGCAGCAGAGTGTACTTCAGGGTGCCAGTTATAAGTGTCAGGGCTGGGTGTTGACAAGGTCTGTGTGGGAGCATCTTCCCCAAACAGGTGTGTAGTACTAAACCATGGGTTTAAACGAAAGTCAATGTTACTGTTTGTAGCATTCGAGAGTCACAACCCCAACTAGAACCTGCTAGTTTTGTATATTAATGCGACTCTTCATTTTATGGCTCCCCTGCTTCAGATATTGTTGACAGGTAAGGTAAGGCTGCGATTGACGGTGACTCCTAGATAGCGGGGATTAAGATTGTGAGCAATTACATTTAGCATCCTCTTAGCTTCAGAATTGTTGAGATGAAAAGCTGAAACACCGTATTTGATGGATTGAGTATGAGCTGCCAGTACCAAAAATAGTTTTCCATTCTCTTCAGATCATTAAGATCTGAGTGTTGTGGCCTGTGTTTTTCGTGCCAAGCATCAGCATAAACGATGCGGCATGTCGTTTTGGACACATCACTTAAAATACAAGTTAAAAAGAGGTGGTGCTAGTACTGATCCCTGTGGGAAGCCATTGTGCAAACTCCACTTTTGGCTACCCTGACTTCCGAGATGGACACAGAATGTTCTGTCCGAGAACATTGACTTAATGAGTCAAAATGTCTGGTCCTGTTGAAGCAGGTTGGAAAGCTTCAGCCGTAAATCCTTATGCCAAGATGGTATCAAAGGCCAATGAGAAGTCGATAAAAGCCGCAGCTGTTTTAAGCTTCTGCTGGCAGCTGGGGCAAAAGCTTGGTCACAGCAGCTTCGCCCGTTCCTTGTGGTCTCCAGGGTGGGGTCAG
Source organism: Caretta caretta (assembly GCF_965140235.1). Classification (NCBI taxonomy): domain Eukaryota; kingdom Metazoa; phylum Chordata; order Testudines; family Cheloniidae; genus Caretta; species Caretta caretta. The sequence goes on from NC_134214.1 coordinate 57,134,082, forward strand.
CCTTGCTAAAGGAGAGTGATAGGGAGATTGCTTTCCAGGTATTAAAATAGTGATGGCCATGGATTGTCTCCAAGCTGTTGGAATTTTGCTGGTCGTGATGTGGCTTTTGTGAATATTGTAGCCATCCAGTTGTGCCCTCTTGGCCTAAGGTATTTAAGAAAGTCTAGAAGGATGCCATCAACATCAGCTGCTTTTCCTGTTTTAGTAGCAGAGAGGGCAGTGTCAATCTCAGCTTTTGTGGAGGGAGGGTTGACAGAATCTTGACAAAGGTGCACTTCGTGCACAAGATTCCTTGAGCTGTTTTTCATCTCTTTTTGTTCATTGCCTTACAATTGTCTGAGTTTTTTAGTAGAAGATTGGCAATGCTGTTAGCAGTAACTTGCATTGCATGTGTGTGGGATGGCGCCACTCCAGCTAGGTACCACAGAAGGGCCTTGCTTTACAACTTGATTACGTTAAGTCTGTGGCCTCCCCCATCTCTGCCCATTATTGTAATCTTATAGATGCCAGTGATTCCAGCAGAGCAGTGGCTGAGTCTGTCAGGATGAATTCCTGATATACTGCATACTGAAGTATTTTGTTGCCATTCTGGAGAAAATTCTTTTGTATTTCTTCACCACCACCACCTTCTTTATTATTTGTATTATCCTAGCACCTACGAGTCTCTTCATCCCCTATCCCTTCTATCAGGACACTTTCAGAGGAAAGAATTCAAGAATGGGATGGAAACAAACTTTTAAAATGGCTTGTAGTAAACAAAAATCTTTCTACAGTGGTTCATCACTTCACTCCATACGAAAATTATTTGCTAACTCAGGCCTGGTCTACACTACAGAGTTAGGTCAATGTAAGGCAGCTTAAGTTGATCTAACTCTGTAAGTGTCTACACTAAAATATAGCTTCCACCGATGTAACTGATGATTTAACTGGGAATTGATGATTTAACTGGGAATTGGTCCTGCTTTGAGCAGGGGGTTGGACTAGATGACCTTCTGGGGTCCCTTCCAACCCTTATATTCTATGATTCTCTGATTCTATGAACTCTCCCACTACATCAACTTTAACTCCACCTCAGCAAGGGGCATAGTGCTTAAGTTGACGGAGAGTCAGTGTGAGCACTGCATTGCTTATATCAACTGTTGCTGCCTTTCAGAAGCCATCCTAAAATGCCCCACGCTGACTGTTAAATTGGTGCAAGTGCTCCTGGTGAGGACACGCACCGTCGACACAAGGAGTGTAGTGTGGACATGCAAAAGCAATTTAATTACTGCAGTGGCTGTATGTAACTTAGATCGACTTAATTTTTTAGTGTAGACTTGCCCTCAGTTAATGAAGTGTAAAATCTGTTGTGGAATACCAGAACAGAAACAGAAGTATGGTAATGCTTTTATTTTAGTCACTGGTCAGCAGGATTGTCAAAGATTAGTGCACCATGAATAACTAATGCAAAGTTAAATCCCTGCAGTCCTTTCTCAGAACAGACTTTACATATAGAACATCCAGAGTTTGTTGCTGGCTTCTGGCCAGTCCAGAGTAGTTGAGTTTTGCCCTCTTAGGGTGGAAGGTAATGTCTTTGGAAGAACATTGTGCTGTTTTATTCAGTGTACCACATCCTGCCAACGTGCTACTTTTGCTTAGCTGCTGGAAATATTTTTGATATCTCTGAAAAGATGAGGACAAAGAGGAGAAGGTCATTGTACTGAAAGTGTCTGTTCTAAAGATACAGAACTTCTTTGTATTATTAGTGCTCGTATGGCTCCTCCTACCAGAGGAGTGCCTTACAGTCTTTAATGCAGTTATCCTCCCTGTGACGGGTTTCCCCTGGGGTACCACTGAACTGGAGCCTGGGGGGAAGTGGTGGAGTGGGGGCGGGGCCTGGGGCTGAGCGGGGGAATTGCGGGGTCTGAAAAATTTAAAATCAAAATGGGGGTCCTCGGGTTGCTAAAGTTTGAGAACTGTTGTTATAGATGGAAAAACTGAGGCACAGAGTGACTAAGTGACTCATCCAAGGTCACACAGGAAGTGTGTGGTTGAGCAGAGAATTGAACCCAGGTCTCCCAAGTTCCAGACTAATGCCCTAGCCCCTGGAATATCCTTCTTCTTTCAAAATTTTGCTCAACCCAAATGGAACATCTTGATGGGAATGACATGGAGAGTCTGCCACTATTACCTTAAGTTCTGTCTACATTAGGAAATTAATCGTTGCTTAAAATGGTTATTCAGTGATGTTTCCTGTAGTAGAAATTTCTCTCCTTAGTCAGAGAGAGAGCCTGCTAATTTGGATTTTATTATTTATATTACAGCAATGTAAAGGCCCCAATCAGGGTTTTGTACTAGGTGTTGTACAAATAGATAATGGGGCAGTCTCTTCCCTAAAGAGTTTCACAGCCTTGGTTTATGACAAGATGCAAAAAGTGGCAGAAACAAACAGGTAGGGGTGAGGAAAATGGAAACAAACGGGGTGAGGAAAACAGGATGAGATAGCAAGTACCTAGTATAAAACCTATCATTGCATAGAACAAACTCACTGTTGTAATTCTTCTTAATTTGAATAGTACAGGACGGCTTTTTGCCTTCCACTGGGTCACTGAGATTAAACTGAATGACTTTTCATTCAATCAGTGAATCTGTGAGAGAGATTCAGATCTTAGCACTCTTATGGCCAGATGTAAATGTCATAGCAAGTTCTTCTGAGATTTCACATTGAGCCATTGGCGCTGCAGCATTACCTTTCTCAAAAACGTGCAAAAACAGTAAATACTGAGAGAAATGTTCTGGCAGCTATTTCTGGGTTCAAGTCTATATTAAAGAATGAGCATTTTTCTTCCTCTCTATGAGAAGGCCACAAAGCACCGTGCCAGTCTCTACCTCATAAAATTTACAGATAGATGTGGAGCACGCTCTCTTCTGCAGCCATTACTGACTTGTGTAAATTATTCCTAGCAAATAAGCTGGGCCACTTCAGCTCTGAACTTTATCTTTTTGCTTCATGACTGGAACTGGCATTGGAATAAAATTATGCAGTTTATCATTGGTTCTGTGTGGGTGTCTAAAGCATTTTCTGCTCCTCATTGTTCTGTTTGTATCTCCTTTTCTTTTTTCCTGAAGGCTACTTGAGCATGCATTCTGCACTGAGCTCTCAGTCCTCTGTAGACAGTGAGCTGAGTACATCTGATGACTCCATCTCTATGGGATACAAGCTGCAGGACTTAACTGATGTCCAGGTTATGGCACGCCTACAGGAAGAAAGTATGTGACAGCAATTTCCTTTCTATGTTAGTCTTGTAATTGGAATTGTAGGGAAATGCAGATAGATTTCAACTGTCCAAACATACAAGAGTTTAATAGCCCACTTCCAACTACTACATTTTCTTTTATATATTAACTTTAAATTCTACAGCTCTAAGATGTCCACCTAAACCTGGTCGATAAGGTAACATTTTCAATTCACGACACTTAAGGATAAAAATGATTGTGGAGGAGATTTTTTCAAAGGTCCAAACAGGAGTTAGGTGTCTAACTACCATTTGTACCTTTGAAAAATCTTACTCTGTGCCTAAATGAAGTTCTCCCTGCATTGAGACTTAAAACCATGTTAGCATTTTTCTAGAGAACCATGTTTTGAAATCTGTTTGCACCTTCCATGCAACAACATTTCATGTGTAGACCAGAGCCTGAGTCAAAAACAGAGAGCCAGAATTGAGAGGGCTGCAATTAGAACTTGGATTTCTAGGCCTGGTCCTGTGCTCAATGCACTAGACATGCTGTAGAGGGCAAAATGTATCCATTGCCTTTTGTTTGGGTTTTAGGGGCCTGATCTAACTCCCATTGAAGTCAATGGAAAGACTCCCTTTGGGGTCAATAGCACTCTTTCCAATGACTTCGATGGGAGTTGGATTAGGTCGGTGAGAATTCCAGTCACTCTCTTGCATAGAGTTGCAGAGGAGGAACAAAGAAACGTGGAGCAGTTGGGCTACATAATAATTCCTTTCTCCACTTTCTGTAAATCAGATTACTGCAAGGTGATGTTTAGGTTCTTATGTAAACCTTCTGGAAATATTTACTTCCTTTGTACTGAGGTTTTACAAAGTTAAAACCACTAATAACAAATAGTAATTAGAACAGGAGACCAAAAAGCACAAATCAAAGGATCCCTTTGCATTGATTAGCCCTTTATTCCATCTATGCTTGTGAAGGAAGGTACTCTACAGTGAGAATAAAGGCAAAATCTGTGCCACCCCTCCACCTCCCAGTACATTGTTCTTTATGGTTACTCCAAAAAAATTCCTATTCACAAATCTAGGCTGAGAGGAGAGAGGATTGCTCTCTATAAATACATCAGAGGGATAAACACCAGGGAGGGAGAGGAGTTCCTTAAGTTAAGGATCAGTGTTGGCACTTGAACAAATGGACGTAAACTGAATAAGCTTGAATAAGATGAAGGTTTCTAACTGAGGAGTAATGTTCTGGAACAGCCTCCCCAGGGACACAGTGGGTGGAAAAAAATGTAACTGGTTTCAAGACTGAGCTTGGTAAATTTATGGAGGGGATGGTATGATCGAGACTGTCTACAATGACATGTGGCCCATTGGCGACTGCTGGTAACAAGTATTTCCAGTGGCCAGAGATGACTCTAGATAGGGAGCGCTCTGAGTTATTACAGTGAATTCTTTCCTTGGTGTCTGGATGATCGTGCTCGCCTACGTGCTCAGGGTCTAACTGATCACTGGGAAGGAATTTTCCTCCAGGTCGGATTGGCAGAGATCCTGGGGTATTTTTGCTTTCTTCTGCAGCATAGGGCACAGGTCACTGGCTTGTGTGAACTATGGTAAATGGTGGATTCTCTGTGACTGGAAGTCTTTAAATCGAGATTTGAGGACTTCAGTAACTCAGCCAGAGGTTATGGGTTTATTACAGGAGTGGGTGGGTGAGGTTCTGTGGCCTGTGATGTGCAGGAGATCAGACTAGATGATCATTGTAACTGTGCCGTAGTGGGTCACAACTGAGGATGCCAAATTCAGGATGAACTCCTGAGAAATAGGGAAAACACAACCCAAAACTGGTAGTTTATTCTTTTATAGATATACCAAACCAGCCACAAAAGTAAACTCCTGTCTCACCACACTGGCTAACAAGAAAACATAAAGGCAGTTTCCTCAAGCATTCCAGTTCTTATATCACCATCAAAAACACTGGATTCAGAAATGAAATGGTTCTTTACAACCAGTCTCTTCAAATAATAGGTTCTTCTGATCCCAAAGAACCAGCCACACACCCAGGTCAATATATAAGTTAGATCTTACCCAAAAAATCACGCTGGTGCCAATCCTTTAGTATCTAAAGATTTATTCATAGAAAGGAAGAGGTGAGAGTTAAAATTGGTTAAAGGAATCAATTACATACAGTAATGGCAAAGTTCTTGGTTCAGGCTTGTAGCAGTGATGGAATAAACTGCTGGCTTAAGTCAAGTCTCTGGAGTACATCCACAGCTTGGATGGGTCATTCAGTCCTTTGTTCGGTTTGTAGCAAGGTTCCTCCAGAGGTAAGAAGCAGGATTGAAGACACAATGGAGGTGTTCCCAGAGCCTTTTATCGCTTTTGACATGTGGAGGGCATCCCATTGTTCTTACTGTGGAAAATTAGAGCAACAAAATGGAGTTTGACATCACACAGGCAAATCACATGTTCATGCCCAACTCCCCTTACTCATTGCAGGAAGTCATTATCTACACTCCAGACAGCATGTTTACATGACAAGTCCACTCAGTGTAGATGGGCATCTCCAATAGTCCATCGTCAACCAAGTGTTTCTTGATAAGCCGCTTAATTTGAACAGTCCCTCCAAGAGGTGCTGGGCTTTACCTTGTGGGCGTTACCCCAGGAGCAAACATTTGAAATCCAAATATAGAGCCAATACTTACAACTTCACATACAAAACTGATATATGCATACAGGTAGCATAATCAAAACCAGCAAATCATAACCTTTTCATAGACACCTCACTTGACAACCTTTGTACAATATTTTCTGCAAATATATAACTGTGGTTGCAACAATGGTCATATTTATGGTCATATTTTAATCAGATAATGTCACAATCGTGATGGTCCCTTCTGGCCTTAAAGTCTGAGTGTTATAACTTAATAATAAAAAGCCTGTTTATCATAGTCTTAGAGCTCCAAACTTAAAATTCTAACCAGAAACATATGAAAAGATTGCTCAACTCAGAAGACCTTCTTAAATGCTTAGCGTCAATGGGGGGAGAGAATGTGGTTATCCTACAAATGAGAATTAGTAATGAGGAGCATTTATTCCATACCTTTGACAAAGGGGCTTTGAGATAAGTATCAGTTAAACAGATGATTGTTTGCTTGTACCTTTCACTTTGGACAGAGGCTAGTATGTTAATGATATGGAAAAGAGGAGTTTGTAGTACAACTGAGGACCCAAAGAGGGATGGATTGCCTATGTCAGTGAGCAGAGGGGGGTATTCTTCAGTTTGCAAATGGAAATACAAATCTTTCCCTGAACCTGTTGGAAAATCTGATAGGCACAAAATTACATATGAAAACTAATTTAAATATGCAATTGAATACATTCTCTTACTTCATGTTAATAATGTACTTAAACTGCTTATTATCAAAATTGCAGTCACAACTACATGCTTAATTACTCCCTACAGCGCACGTACAATATATTCTTTGAACGCTAAACTTGTAAGTAAATATATCCTTAGCCCTGTAGGTGGCTCCTGCAGTCTATAGCAGTGGTTTTCAAACTTTTTTTCTGGTGTACCAGTTGAAGAAAATTGTTGATGCCCGTGATCCAGTGGAGTTGCTCCCAGCCAATGGGAGTGCAAAGCCGGTGCTCAGGGCAGGGGCAGCACGCAGAGCCCCATGCTGCTGCTTCTTGGGTGCAGTGCAGTAGCCTACCTTAGCTGGGCAGCACCGCTGACAGGACTTTTAATGGCCTGGTCGGCGGTGCTGACCAGAGCCGTCGCAACCCAGTGCCTTACATTCTGCAACCCAGTACCGAAAACCACTGCTCTACAGAACAATAATCATGAATATCCCCCTCATCCCCATCTATACCATATTATTGTTCCTTTAGAGCAATACATCATAACTTGTGACTGATTTTCATAAAAATGGTGGTTCTTCGAGTGCTTACTCATGTCGATTCCATTCTAGGTGTGCACGCACCCATGTGCACAGTTGTCAGAGATTTTTGCCTTAGGGTCAGCTGTGGTGCCCCCTTCAGTGTCGCACTCATGCGTCAGTATATCAGGTGCCGCTGGCCTTTCGCCCTCTCAGTTCCTTCTTACCACCTGTGACGGTTGGAGTGCCTCCTCTTTGCAATTTGCAAGAGTGTTAGCGGGTCTTCATAGACCTTTGTTCTACCTAAACTGTACATAGTTAATAGTAGTTAGTTAGTCTTTGTAGTGTTAAGTTAGAGTAGGTGGAGTCCAGGCTGGGACTTGGTACCCGAGTGGGGCATGCCCCACTCTCCCGGCTTCAAGTCATGTGTGTCATGTAGCAGGCCGATGCCGATCACTGACCCCCATGACAACTACCTGAAGTGTTTGGGGGAAGCCCATAGAAAGGACAGGTGTCGTATTTGTAAAAGCTTTCGTCCTCACGCACAAAAAGAGCTGGATAGCTGCTTGAGGACCCTCTTCATGGAGGTTGTGCTTCGCCCCGCATTGGAGCCTTCTGCAGCAGAACCCACGCTGAGTACTTTGGATTCAATGCGAAGTGCGCTGCTGCCGCCACTGGGCTCTGCCCAGCACCGTTCCCCCTCACTGGTGCCAAAGAAGCGCCAGAGAAGAGGAGCCCCTCGGCACCGAAAGGGGGTTGTGGGCAAATGACCTTTGTCAGGCCACAAACCCACTGTGGGGCTTCATGGGGGTACTGCTGAGGTCAGACTCCACCAGCCTGGCCAGGGATCCACCCCTGACCCCAGGAAGCGGCAAGGGTCCCTGGCCTCTCCCAGGGCCGTCAGAGCCCGAAGCGGTACCGGTGGCTAAAGAGCAAAGCCAACTGGATCCGCAGCCGCCATGCCAGGTGGATGACTTAGGCTTGCCCTTCGGTACCCGGGCCTTAGTCATTGGAGTGTGGCCTCACAGGATGGCTGAGCACCCCTGGTCACCAGACTGCAGGTACAAATCTCTGTCTCTGTGACCTCGGACCCCAGCACCATATACCAGCTCTCCAGCTAGAAGACCCAGGTCCCTGACGTGCTCCCTGTCTACTAGGCACGGACTTCGGAGCCGCAATGTCATTTCCTGTACTGGTGAATTTCCGGCCACAGGTCACCTAGACCCCGATCACCCTCCCACAGGAAGTCTCCTAGATGTCGATCATGATCCTGGAGGGGCCGCTCAGGATCACAGTGCTAGTCCTGGTCACCCCAGTACCACTTCTTTAGTAGGCGTCGCTAGTTGCTTTTGCCTCGCCAGTCACCCATCAGAGGCAGCAGGCAAACCTGGGTCTTGATGGCTCCACTGTGGTCGCCGGAAGGACAGTGGTCTGGGTCATAGGCGCTGACCCAGAACCCACAGGGAAAAATTAGTGGGAGCTCTGCACCCACAGGCAGCCAAGCTTCCCCCTCCTCGCCTCTTTTGCCCTCCCCCGAGCGTGCCATGTCCCCGCTTCTCTCCTCCCCTCCCTCCCAGCGCTTCCTGTCCCCCCGCCACCTAACAGCTGTTTGGCATCACTTAGAACTTTCCAAGAGGGAGGGGGAGGTGCGGGGATGCGGCACGCTCAGGGAAGGAGGTGGAGAAGAGGCAGGGCAGGGATGGGGACTTCGGGGAAGGAGAGGGGTCGAGCACCCACCAGGCAGAGGGGAAGTCGGTGCCTGTGGTCTGAGTTGAACTGGGAGTTTAGCCCTTTGCCCCAAAAGGGGAACTCTCCACCTACACGGGAGACTGGCGCACCTCTGGCCATGGTGCCGTTACAGCAGGGACAGTGGCCCACCCAGTTGCTGTACTTGAACCCATGTGGGGTGCCAGTGGTGCAGTCACGTATTCCCAGCCCTCCCTGGCTGCCTCGGACAAGCCAGCCATGGCACTACTGGCATGGCAGTCGGAGCGCGGTACCAAGCCAAATGCAGGAACAGCGCACCAGACCCTGGCATCGAGGGAGCCCTCCCCTGAGAAGGGGCGGGGGGAGAACATGCTCTTCCTCTAGCAGTACAGTCCTCGTCATCATCCCCGGACGAGGCAGTGGCTAGGCTGTCCCACTCCAGCAGTCCCCTGGATGACTTTAAGGAGCACTGGGCCCTCCTTTAAAAGAGTGTCTGAAAACCTAAGCCTAGAGATAGAGGAGATCGCGGAGGAGGCCGACGACCTCTTCAATGTGATTTCAGCCACCACCCTGCTCAGGTCGCATTGCCCGTCCACCCAGGGGTCTTTAAGATTACCAAGTCATTGTGGCAAACCCCCTCCTCTATTCCGCCAACCTCTAAGAAGGCGGAAAAGAAATAATATGTCCCTGCAAAGGGATTTGAATAGCTCTGTACACAACCCCATGCAACATCACTGGTCATATCTGCGCCAGTGGGACAGACAAGGCCAAGTTAGGGGCATGCTGAAGAACAAAGATGCCAAAAGACTAGATTTGTTTGGCAGAAAAGTTTGACTGCTAGTCTACAATTCAGGGTGTCTAAGCACCAGGTCCTGTTTGGTAGATATAATTTCAATCTATGGGACTCCCTGAATAAGTTTAAAGAGGCCCTCCCACAGGATCATGCCTAGGAGTTTGCTGTTCTCGTGGACAAAGGCACATCAGTCGCCAAGGGAGTCCTCCAAATGTCCTGGGACGCTACTGGCTCAGCAGGCAGGGTAGTTGCATCTGCGGTGGCCATGAGACTTGGTTCTTGGCTGCAGTCCTCTGGTTTGTCCCAAGAGATGCAGGCCATGATCCAGGACCTTCCTTTTGAGGGTACGGGGCTCTTCTCTGAGCTGATGGATTCAAGGCTCCACGGTCTTAAAGTCTCCCAAGCCACCTTCCGCTCCCTGGGCCTTCATACCCCTCAACAGTCCAGGAAGCCTTTCTGTCCTCCGCCTCCTCCCTCTCTGCAGTCTAGGTCCTGGGGAACTCCCAGAGCGGGTTCCTAGAGGAAGAAGGATAAAGACAAGGGGCATAAGCAGTGATATCCGTTGTCTTCCCGCCTGGCTGCACTACCTGACCCTCCCAGAAACCAGGGAGGCCAAAAGCAGCCGTTTTGCGGGTGCACCCAAGGATGACTCCCCAGTCAATCTACTGGATCTGTCCCTCTCATACCTCAACTGCCTCCGCCCTTTCTGGTCGGCCTAGTCCCGTATTACCTCGGACCATTGGGTACTCGATACAATCTCTACAAGCTATACCCCCCAGTTTATCACCGACCACCCCTCCCACGCCACTTCCCCATCGCTCTTTAGGGACCCTTCTGACAAGCAGCTCCTCATTCAGGAGATCAACAACCTCCTGTTCCTGGGGACAGTGGAGGAGGTCCCTCAGAACATGGAAGGAAGAGGGTTCTACTCCCGTTACTTCCTAATTCCAAAGGCAAAAGGGGGCCTCAGACCCATTCTGGACCTGCATCGCCTCAACAAGTCTCTCAAGAAGTTGAAGTTTCGCATGGTCTCCCTGGCCTCCATCATTCCCTCCCTGGATCTGGGAGATTAAATCGCCCTCGATTTAAAGGATACTTACTTCTATATTTCCATTTTCCCAGGGCACCAGCGCGTCCTCTGTTTCATGCTGGGCCAGCACCATTTCCAGTTCACGACAATGCCCTTTGGCCTCTCGTCAGCACTGAGAGTGTTCACAAAGTGTATAGCGCCAGTGGCTGCTTACCTGCGACATCGGGTTTACCCATACCTTGACAACTGGTTGATAAAGGGCCAGTCCCGGGATCAAGTGCGGAGGCATCTTGATCTGATCTGTTCCACCTCTCGAAACATGGGGCTGATAATAAACGAGAAAAAGTCAACCTTGACCCCAGGGCAACACATTAAAATTCAACGGAGCGGTTCTCGACTCCACTCAGGCCAGAGCCTTCCTCCCCAAGACTCGGTTCCAAGCCATGGTGGACCTGATCTCGTGTATGCGAGCCCACCCGCTCACCACTGCCCACAAGTGCCTGAGACTGTTGGGTCACATAGCAGCATACACTTTCATGGTCCGACATGCATGGCTCTGCCTCAGGCCCTTGCAGAGGGGTTTATGTCCCCAACCGGCACAGCATGGTCTGTGGGTGAGAGTGATCCTCATAGTGCTGGCTTGGCTGCGCCAGCATTGATACAGCATTCTGCTGGACGTTTTAGTGGTGACTCTGTTCCAGCTGCCACTCAGGCCGGCCTTGCAGTCCCAAAACCACAGCAGTCTTCTGCATCTGAACCTGGCGGCGCTACACCTGATGGTTTGACTGCTGCATGGCTGAACGAGCAGGAGCAGCAGTGCTCAGCTGATGTCCAGCAGATTCTGTTGGGCAGTAGAAAGCCCTCTAGTGGAGCGACCTTACTGGCCAAGTGGAAGCAGATCACCTGTTGGACCTTGGATAAAGGTGTTCAGCCTGAGTGAGGCTTGTTGCTGCTGATTTTAGACTACCTTCTGCATCTCAAGCTCCAGGGCTTGTCCCTTTCATTGATCACAGTCCACTTGGCGGTAATCTCGGCCTTCAATCCACCTCTCAAGCGTAGGTAGGTTTTCGCCCAGGACATGACAGCCAGATTTCTCAAGGGCTTTGAGCGCCTCTACCCAAACGTCAAGATCCCCTTTCGTCTGTGGGACCTAAACCTGGTGCTGTTGCTGGTCCTCACTGGTCCTCCTTTTGAGCCTTTGGCTTCCTGTTCTTTCCTCCTGTCCTGGAAGGTTGCGTTCCTGGTTGCGGTGACTTTGGCCTGTCGAGTCTTTGAGATTTGGTGCTCACCTCGGAACTACCTTATGCAGTCTTCTACAAGGACAAGGTCCAGCTGAGACCACACCCGGCTTTCCTGCCCAGGGTGGTCTCTGTTTCATTCAAACCAGGACATTTACTTACCGATCTTCTTTCTAAAGCTGCATAAATCAGGGGGAGCATAGATTGCATGCCTTGGACGTTAGGAGGGCGCTAGCCTTCTTCATTGACAGGACCAAGCCGTTCTGTAAGTTGATACAATTGTTTGTCACAGTGGTTGACATAATGAAAGGTCACCCTGTATCTGCTCAAAGAATTTCTTCTTGGATCACCGCCTGCATTCACTTCTGCTATGATCAAGTGAAGGTGCCGCCCCTGGTGATTGTCACCACCCACTTGACCAGAGCACAGGCCTCTTTTGCAGCTTTTCTGGCCCAGGTCCCTATCCATCTACAGGGCAGCCACCTGTTTGTCCATCCATACATGTACATCCCACTATGCACTTACCCAGCCGGCTTGGGATGATGCTGGCTTTGGTATGGCAGTACTGCAAGCTGCTAAGCTGTGAACTCCGAGCCCACCTCCATAGATACTGCTTGCACGTCACCTAGAATGGAACCGACACGAGCAAGCACTCGAAGAGGAAAAAATAGTTACCTACCTTTCGTAACTGTTTTTCTTCAAGATGTGTTGCTCATGTCCATTCCATTACCTGTCCTCCTACCCCTCTGTTGGAGTTGCCGGTAAGAAGGAACTGAGAGTGCGTAGGGTCGGTGGCGTCTAATATACCAATGCATGGGCATGGCACTCAAAGGGGTGCCCCAGCCAGCCCTCCGGATATTGCTAAGGCAAAAGTCTCCAACAACTCTGCACATGGAATGGAATGGACATGAGCAACACATCTCGAAGAACAACAGTTACAAAAGGTAGGTAACTTTTTTTTTTCCCGTTGTGTGAACCCAGTCTCTTAGCCAAATTAATTAGTAGTCAGAGTAGCACTTGTTAATCCCTACTGTGGTGTGGCAGGGAAATAGTTTGTAATAAGTTATTGTGAATCTGACATATATTTCACATTTCCAGGTCTCCGCCAGGACTGTGCTTCAAGTTCTGCTTCAGTGTCCCGTCGCAGTTCCAGTGCTTCCCTTCACTCTCTGAGGAGAGGCACCTATAGTGACCAGGAGTTTGATACATACAGTCTGGAGGATGAGGATGATTATGATTGTTCGCTATCCTATCGTAGTGCTCACAGGTACTCGCCATCTCCTCTCAGCTCCCCCCGTTGCCAATCCCCTTCTTCAGGTGCAGATTATGGCAGGACAACAAACTCTCGAATTCGACCCCCAAGGAGAGCTGTGCAAAGTCCAATGCAAGACCAGCTAAAATACACAAATAACGAAGGTAGGCTGGCTGTAAACTTTACAATACTATGTATTAAAAATGGAAATGATTTAGAGAAAGAATAGCTGTTTCATGGGAACTACTTCTGCAATTGGTTATGTTACTTGTTTGCTCTATTATTATTTTGAATTAAAATGGTAGTCTGCAATTTCCTAGGAATAGACTAAACAATGAAGGCAATTTGATTACTATATAGTATACATTCTATTGGGAATTAATATTTCAGAGGAAATGCGCCACAGTATGCCTAACCTGGCTAGGACAAGCCTTCGCTCTCTGGAATCTGTAAGAAGCAGTCGGAGTCTGGAATCAGATTTGCAAGTGCCCAGCAGCCGACTTTCCAGAATTCAGCAACCATCAACAAGTCAGTTCACTTTATTATTTTACAAATGAAGTGGCAAAATGATAAGTTTAACTAAGAACAAAAATAAATGTGCCTGACTGCAGATCTGAGGCTCTTAAAAGGCCCAGCATCCTAAAATATTCGTGGGACGGACTTTGACTCCCTCAGGGAACAGATGGGCAGGATCCCCTGAGAGGCTAATGTGAGGGGGAAAGGAGTTCAGGAGAGCTGGCTGTATTTTAAAGAAGCCTTATTGAGGGTGCAGGAACAAACCATTCCAGTGTGCAGAAAGAATAGCAAATATGGTAGATGACCAGCTTGGCTTAACAGAGAAATCTTCGATGAGCTTAAACACAAAAAGGAAGCTTACAAGAAGTGGAAACTTGGACAGATGATGAGGAGTATAAAAATATTGTTTGAGCATGCAGGGGTGTAATCAGGAAGGCCAAAGCACAATTGGAGTTGCAGCTAGCAAGGGATGTGAAGGGTAACAAGAAGGGTTTCTACAGGTATGTTAGCAACAAGAAGAAGGTCAGGGAAAGTGTGGGACCCTTACTGAATGGGGAAGGCAACCTAGTGACAAATGATGTGGAAAAAGTTGAAGTACTCAATGCTTTTTTTGCCTCGGTCTTCATAGAGAAGGTCAGCTACCAGACTGCTGCACTGGACAGCACAGTATGGGGAGGAGGTGAGCAGCCCTCAGTGGCGAAAGAACAGGTTAAGAACTGTTTAGAAAAGCTGGACATGCACAAGTCAATGGGGCCGGAACTAATGCATCCGAGGGTGCTGAGGAAATTGGCTGATGTGATTGCAGAGCCATTGGCCATTATCTTTGAAAACTCATGGCGATCGGGGGAGGTCTTGGATGATTGGAAAAAGGCAAATACAGTGCCAATTTTAAAAAAGGGAAGAAGGAGAACCTGGAGAACTACTTACCTCAGTCCCTGGCAAAATCATGGAGACAGGTCCTCAAGGAATCCATTTTGAAGCACTTGGAGGAGAGGAAGGTGACCAGGAACAGTCAACATGGATTCACCAAGGGCAAGTCATGCCTGACCAACCTGACTGTCTTCTATGATGAGATAACTGACTCTGTGGATATGGGGAAAGCAGTGGATGTAGTATACCTTGACTTTAGGTTTTGATACGGTCTCCCACAGTATTCTTGCCAGGAAGTTAAACAAGTATGGATTGGATGAATGGACTATAAGGTGGATAGAAAGCTGGCTAGATCTTTGGGCTGAACGGGTAGTGATCAATGGTTTGATGTCTAGTTGGCAGTCGGTATCAAGCAGAGTGCCCCAGGGGTTGGTCCTAGGGCTGTTTTTGTTCAACATCTTCATTAATGATCTGGATGATGGGATGGATTGTACCCTCAGCAAGTTAGCAGATGACACTAAGCTGGGGGGGAGAGTTAGATACGCGGGAGGGTAGGGATAGGGTTCAGAGTGACCTAGACAAATTGGAGGATTGGGCCAAAAGAAATCTGATGAGGTTCAACAAGGACAAGTGCAGAGTCCTGCACATAGGATAGAAGGATAGGATAGAATTCGATGCACTGCTACAGGCTGGGGACTGGCTGGCTAAGCAGCAGTTCTGCACAAAAGGACCTGGGGCTTACAGTGGACGACAAGCTGGATATGAGTCAATAGTGTGCCCTTGTTGCCAAGAAGGCTAACAGCTTATTGGGCTGCATTAGTAGGAGCATTGCCAGCAGATCGAGGGAAGTGATTTTCTCTCTATTTGGCACTGGTGAAGCCATATCTGGAGTACTGCGTCTAGTTTTGGGCCGCCAACTTCAGGAAGGATGTGGACAAACTGGAGAGAGTCCAGCGGAGGGCAACGAAAATCATTAGGGTCTGAGGCACATGATTTATGAGGAGAGGCTGAGGGAACTGGGCTTATTTAATCTGCAAAAGAGAAGAGTGAGGGGGGATTTGATAGCAGCCTTCAACTACCTGAAAGGGGGTTCCAAAGAGGATGGAGCTAGGCTGTTCTCAGTGGTGGCAGATGACAAAGCAAGGAGCAATGGTGTCAAGTTGCAGTGGGGAATGTGTAGGTTGCATATTAGGAAAAAAACTATTTCACTAGGAGGGTGGTGAAGCCCTGGAATGGGCTACTTAGGGAGGTGGTGGAATCTCCATCCTTCGAGGTATTTAAAGCCTGGCTTGATAAAGCCCTGGCTGGGTTGATTTAGTTGGGGTTGGTCCTGCTTTGAGAAGGGGGTTGGAGTAAATGACCTCCTTCAACTCTAATCTATGATTCTATGCCAGTATGCTAGAGATGACCTCTTTCAACTCTAATCTATGATTCTATGTCAGTATTGTTTTTTTTTCTCTCTCTCCCGTGGGGGGCCACCTCCCCCTTCACATCTAGGTCTGACTCCCAATAAGCTCAGGTATTCCTCTAGTGCTGGGCAGTCTCCCTTAACAGTCCGACAGTCAATGAAAGGTTCATGCTCAAACTCCCTGTTGACACCAAGGCAGCCACTAAAAGCTTCCGGTTACACCAGTCCTGCAAGTGGAGTCCGAAAGCCACAGTCTTCAACTCTCAGTCCAGGATCTTCTAGTAGCAGTTCTTCCACTGCGAGAAGCAATAGTACAGCCACTGGAGCCAAAAATTCACCTGTTAAAGTACGAACATCTGTTGGAGGAACTACTACTCCGAAGAGCAAGCTGATACAGCCATCCAAGAGGTAAGATCTTGAAATGAGCATAAAAAAATTAAATGCACCTTCACAAATTTTGCCAACAACGCTGACGTCTGTGATACTTAAAATGCATTTCAAATCTGTAAAGTAATTCTGTAAAAATGGCGTTCTCCTCAGATGTACTTTAAGAATACTTATTAAACTTCTCAGTTGAGTCAAAATGACTTTTAAAGCACAAACCAAAAAACATAGCTTGACTTCCAGATCCCAGACTGAGCTTGGAAAATTCCAATTTGTAAATTGAAAGAAAAAAAAAATCTAGATTGATTGAAATACATTCATTGTAGGTTTTAGAGTAGCAGCCATGTTAGTCTGGTTTGGCAAAAAGAAAAGTAGTACTAGTGGCACCTTGAAGCCATTTTAGTTTGCAGCTGGAATTTGTAGGTTGGTCAATAAATCTCTATGCCTCAGAGGAAAAAAGTTATGTATTTACTGATAAATATAGTGCTTTTGACATGCATCATAGTGCTTTACAGAGTTATAAAGGGCTCTAATACTTCGAGAGCTTTAAATGAAAGGCACTATAGAATTGCAAAGCACTTAAAGGGTGGGTAAGGAAAACAGAGACCCAGAGAGACTGTGATTTGCCTAGGGTCACAAAGGCCTTTGAGGTAATAATTGCTTCAAATGTCACGAAAATACAGTTCTCTAGAGAGGAAGATGGTTCGGTGGTTAGGGGACTAACCTGGCACTTAGGGAATTGAGCCAAGCTTTCCTGCTCTGCCACAGACTTCCTGTGTGACCTCGCACAAGTCATTCAGTTTCTCTGCCTCAGTTCACCATCTTTAAAATTGAAATGTCTATTTCCTGATTTCCCTGAATGCTTTAACTCACAGGTGCATTGTGGGATGGAAATGGGGGCTATTAATTACCTCAAATAGCTGAAGTCCAGATAAGTAGCAAAGAATATGGTAATTTGGATAAAGGTAACAGCTAGATTTAGACTTTGGCATATGTGCCTGTGCCGGGGAGTAAGAATCCCCTCATACACCTGCAGGTTGGAAAGGAAAGAGTGAAGCCTTGCCTCTGCTCTCACTGTACTGGCCAGTACAGCTGAGCCAGCATGGTGAACCATAATTTTGCTGCTGGCATAGGCTAACAAAATATCTATACTCAACCTCCCCCATGCCCCTAGCAAGGGGGAGGCTGGGAGGGAGTTGTCTGAGGTAGTGTCTCCCAAGATTACTATTCGGGTGGGGCAGTTTATGCACCACTTCTTACTCAGGGCTGTGTCCAAAATCAAAATCTAGCCATGAGGTAACAGAAGAATTCAGGTAAGTGGAATGAAACTTGAAAAAAGAAAATGAAATTTGGTCAAGACGCTGGTGTCAATACTCACTCCTCCCACAAAAAATGCACTGAGATCTCTAATGATCCTGACCGACTAGAGGTCTTGTCTTTGAGGAAATAGACTACACCAGCAGCATGGTGCCCACAAATCTTTCTGGGGAACTACTTCATTTGATAGTTAGACAGAAGAGTTGCACTTGCTGAATCACTTGTATTACTTCTACTGCCTTTTTGTAAATGTTGGAGTTCAAAAAATATTTTGACCAGGCCTGACCTTGCTTAGCTTGCAAGATCTGAGGCTCTTGACCAAGGTATGACTGCAAGTCAAAAAACCAAATAATCTACTTGTTCACCACTGAAGAGGGATTTGAAAAGTAGAGCAGACTTAAAATATTTTAACTAGAGCTGTTGATTAATTGCAGTTAACTCTTGTGATTAACTCAAAAAAAAATTAATCACAGTTTTAATTACACTGTTAAACAATAGAATATCAATTGAAATTTATTAAGTATTTTGGATGTTTTTCTACACTTTTATATATATTGTATTCTGTGTTGTAATTGAAATCAAAGTGTATATTTTTGATTAAACATTTGCACTATAAAAATGATAAAGAAATAGTATTTTTCAATTCACCTCATACAAGTACTGTAGTGCAATCTCTTTGTCATGAAAGTGCAACTTACAAATGTAGATTTTTCTTGTTGTTACATAACTGCACTCAAAAACAAAACAATGTAAAACTTCAGAGCCTACAACTTCACTCAGTCCTATTCCTTGTTCGGCCAATCGCTAAGACAAACAAGTTTGTTTACGTTTACAGGAGATAATGCTGCCCTCTTCTTATTTACAATGTCACCAGAAAGTGAGAACAGGAATCTGCATGGCACTTTTGTAGCCAGCGTTGCAAGGTATTTATATGCTAGATATGCTAAACATTCGTATACCCCTTTATGCTTCAGCCCTCATTCCAGAGGACATGCTTCCATGCTGATGACGCTCATTAAAAAAATAATGCGTTAATTAAATTTGTGACTGAACTCCTCGGGGGAGAATTGTATGTCCCCTGCTCTGTTTTATCTACATTCTGCCATATATTTCATGTTATAGCAATCTCGGATAATGACCCAGCACATCTTGATCATTTTAAGAACACTTTCACTGCAGATTTGACAGAACGCAAAGAAGGTACCAATGTGTGATTTCTAAAGATAGCTACAGCACTCAACCCAAGGTTTAAGAATCTGAAGTGCTGTCCAAAATCTTAGAGGGATGAGGCGTAGAGTATGCTTTCAGAAGTCTTAAAAGAGCAACACTCGAATGCAGAAACTACAGAACCCAAACCACCAAAAAAGAAAATCAACCTTGTGCTGGTGGCATCTGACTCAAATAATGAAAATGAACATGCATCAGTCCGCACTGCTTTGGATTCTTATCAATCAGAACCAGTCATCAGCATGGACTCATGTCCACTAGAATGGTGGTTGAAGCATGAAGGACATATGAATCATTAGTGCATCTGCACGTAAATATCACAGAATACCAGGGTTGGAAGGGACCTCAGGCGGTCATCTAGTCCAACCCCTTGCTCAAAGCAGGACATAATCCCCAACTAAATCATCCCAGATAGGGCTTTGTCAAGCCTGACAGTAAAAACCTCTAATGAAGGAGATTCCACCACCTCCTTAGGTAATGCATTCCAGTGCTTCACCATCCTCCTAGTGAAAAAGTTTTTCCTAATATCCAACCTAAACCTCCCCCACTGCAACTTGAGACCATTACTCCTTGTTCTATCATCTGGTACTACTGAGAACAGTCTAGATCCATCCTCTTTGGAACTCCCTTTCAGGTAGTTGAAAGCAGCTATCAAATCCCCCCTCATTCTTCTCTCCTGCAGACTAAATAATCCCAGTTCCCTCAGCTTCTCCTCATAAATCATGTGCTCCAGCCCCCTAATCATTTTTGTTGCCCTCCGCTGGACTCTTTCCAATTTTTCCACATCCTTTTTATAGTGTGGAGCCCAAAACTGGACACTACACCAAATGAGGCCTCACCTCTGCTGGCAGTGCTCCTACTTATACAGCCCAAAATGCCGTTTGCCTTCTTGGCAACGAGGGCACACTGCTGACGCATTTCCAGCTTCTCGTCCACTGTAATTCCCAGGTCCTTTTCTGTAGAACTGCTGCTTAGCCAGTCGGTCCCCAGCCTGTAGTGGTGCATGGGATTCTTCCTTCCTAAGTGCAGAACTCTGCACTTGTCCTTGTTGAACCTCATCAGATTTCTTTTGGCCCAATCCTTCAATTTGTCTAGGTCACTCTGAACCCTATCCCTACCCTCCATCGTATCTACCTCTCCCCCCCGCCCCCAGCTTAGTGTCTTCCACAAAGTTGCTGAGGGTGCAATTAATCCCATCATCCAGGTCATTAATAAAGGTGTTGAAAAAAACTGGCCCCAGGACCGACCCTTGGGGCACTCCACTTGATACCGGCTGCCAACTAGACACCATTGATCACTACCTGTTGAGCCCGATCATTTAGCCAGCTTTCTATCCACCTTATAGTCCATTCATCCAGCCCATACTACTTTAACTTGCTGGCAAGAATATTGTGGGAGACTATCAAAAGCTTTGCTAAAGTCAAGGAATAACACGTCCACTGCTTTCCCCTCATCCACAGAGCCAGTTATCTCATCATAGAAGGCAGTTCCTCACCCAGTCGCCATGAGTGTTCAAAGATAATGGCCAATAGCTCTGCAAACACATCTGCCCACTCCTTTAGCATTCTCGGATGCAGTGCATCCGGCCTCAGGGACTTGTGCTCGTCCAGCTTTTCTAAATAGTCCTGAACCACTTCTTTCTCCAGAGAGTTGGTCATCTCCTCCCCATGCTGTGCTGCCCAGTGCAGTAGTCTGGGAGCTGACCTTGTTCATGAAGAGAGAGGCAAAAAAAGCTTTGAGTACATTAGCTTTTTCTACATCCTCTGTCACTAGGTTGCCTCCCCCATTCAGTAAGGGGCCCACACTTTCCCTGACCACCTTCTTGTTGCTAACATACCTGTAGAAACCTTTCTTATTACTCTTAACATCTCTTGCTAGCTGCAACTCCAAGTGTGATTTGGCCTTCCTGATTTCACTTTTGCATGCCTGTGCAATATTATTATACTCCTCCCTGGTCACTTGTCCAATCTTCCACTTCTTGTAAGCTTCTTCATTGTGTTTAAGATCAGGAAGGATTTCATTGTTAAGCGAAGCTGGTCACCTGCCATCTTTACTATTCTTTCTACACGTCGGGATGGTTTGTTCCTGCAACTTCAGTAAGGGTTCTTTAAAATACAGCCAGCTCTCCTGGACTTCTTCCCCCCTCATGTTATTCTCCCAGGGGATCCTGCCCATCAGTTCCCCGAGGGAGTCAAAGTCTGCTTCTCTGAAGTCCAGGGTCCATATTCTGCTGCTCTCCTTTCTTTCTTGTGTCAGGATTCTGAACTCTACCATCTCATGGTCACTGCCTCCCAGGTACCCATCCACTTTTGCTTCCCCTACTAATTCTTCCCTGTTTGTGAGCAGCAGGTCAAGAAGAGCTTTGCCCCTCGTTGGTTCCTCCAGCACTTGCACCAGGAAATTGTCCCCTACTCTTTCCAAAAACTTCCTGGATTGTCAGTGCACCGCTGTACTGCTCTCCCAGCAGATATCAGGGTGATTGAAGTCCCCCATGAGAACCAAGGCCTGTGATCTAGTAACTTCTGTTAGTTGCCTGAAGAAAGCCTTGTCCACCTCATCCCGCTGGTCTGGTGGTCTGTAGCATTCTCCCACCACGACATCTCCCTTGTTGCTCACACTTCTAAACTTAGTCCGGAGACTCTCAGGTTTTTCTGCAGTTTCATACTGGAGCTCTGAGCGGTCATAGTGCTCTTACATTCAATGCAACTTCCTCACCTTTTCTGTCCTGCCTGTCCTTCCTGAACAGTTTATATCCATCCATGACAGTACTGCAGTCATGTAAGTTATCCCACCAAGTCTCAGTTATTCCAATCACATCGTAATTCCTTGACTGTGCCAGGACTTCCAGTTCTCCCTGCTTGTTTCCCAGGCTTCTTGCATTTGTGTATAGGCACTTAAGATAACTTGCTGATCGTCCTGCTTTCTCAGTGTGAGGCAGGATTCCTCCTCTCTTGAGCTCTCCTGCTCGTGCTTCCTCCTGGTATCCCACTTACCTCAGGGCTTTGGTCTTCTTCCCCCGGTGAACCTAGTTTAAAGCCCACCTCACTAGGTTAGCCAGCCTGCTTGCGAAGATGCTCTTCCCTTTCTTCGTTAGGTGGAGCGCGTCCCTACCTAACAGAATATCTTGCAATTCTGGCTACAACAGTGCCATGAGAACGCCTGTTCTCACTGTGAGGTGACATTATCAACAAGAACCGGGCAGTATTATCTCCTGCAAATGTAAACAAACTTGTTTGTCTGAGCAATTGGCTTAACAAGTAGGAGGACTGGGTGGACTTGGCAGGCTCTAAATTTTACATTGTTTTATTTTTGAATGTAGTTTTTTTTACATAATTCTACATTTGTAAGTTCAACTTTCATGACAGAGATTGCACTACAGTACTTGTATTAGGTGAATTGAAAAATACTATTTCTGTTTTTTTACAGTATAAATAGTTGTAATAAAAATAAAGTGAGGACTGTACACTTTGTATTCCATGTTGTAATTGAAATCAATATATTTGAAAATGTAGAAAACATCCAAAAATATTTAAATAAATGGTATTCTATTAATAACAGTGCAGTTAATCGCAGTTAACTATTTTAATTGCTTGACAATCCTAATTTTAACACATCTCTCTTATACATATATGCCACTTCTGCAACTTCTTAAAGAGCCAGACAACTGGGTGAAAGCAAGGGCTTATGTTTAATGCATTGGAGCAGCTGGGCTCTAAATTTCACCATTAGCAATAATACAAAATGAGTGTGCATATTGTGTTGAGAGAAATAATCTCTTGTCACCAAAAAGGTAAACAGAGAAGTCAGCTACCTCCTCTTTGTCCTATTTCTGCCCATACAAATTTCCTTTTGATTAGGTAGGAAGGAAGGGGGGAGGGAGAGCTCAGTGGTTTGAGCATTGGTCTGCTAAAACCAGGGTTGTGAGTTCAATCCTTGAGGGGCCATTTAGGGATCTGGGGCAAAAATTGGGGATTGGTCCTGCTTTGAGCAGGGGGTTGGACTAGATGACCTCCTGAGGTCCCTTTGAACTCTGATATTCTATGATTCTAGTAACCTGAGAAGCTCTCCTTGCTAATTATGACTGCAGGGAGCAATGCTTGAGAGAATTCTATGGATGGCAGAAAATCACTTTGTGATGTGACATAGTGATTTCAGTATTCAGTTGGAGTTGGGATCAGCTTAATTTACACATTTCACAGGCAGAGGTGAAATTATTTGCTGAGCATCACTGAGTCAGTGGCCAGAGCAAGGAAGAGAATTCAGATCTCTTGAATCCAAGCTGTTCTATTCACTGACTAGACCATACAGTTTCCCTGATGAAGGGTGCAGCTGGGGGCCATCACTAATGTGTTCTCTCCTCAGTGGAAAGTTCACATTTTTAAAATAGCTTCTTATCTTGCTTAATGGGACACTAAGGTTAAATGTAGGCCGTACATTAAAAATACTTTAACATTTAAAGTGCCTTCATAATCCTACAAAGTTTTTCCCTCAAAACAAGCGCTGCAATACTGGTAACTTTCTTACTTCTCTCCTGGTTTCTTGTACCAATCTGTTCTTATTAACTAGGAGGCTATTAAAATCCAAAAAGAAAAGGAGTATTTGTGGCACCTTAGAGACTAACCAATTTATTTGAGCATGAGCTTTCGTGAGCTACAGCTCACTTCATCGGATGCATACCGTGGAAACTGCAGAAGACATTATATACACACAGAGACCATGAAACAATACCCCCTCCCACCCCATTGTCCTGCTGGTAATAGCTTATCTATAGTAATCATCAAGTTGGGCCATTTCCAGCACAAATCCAGGTTTTCTCACCCTCCCCCCCCACACACAAACTCACTCTCCTGCTGGTAATAGCCCATCCAAAGTGACCACTCTCTTCATCAAGGTGGGTCATTTCCAGCACAAATCCAGGTTCTCTCACTCCCTCACCCCCCTCCAAAAACCACACACACAAACTCACTCTCCTGCTGGTAATAGCTTGTCAAAAGTGACCACTCTCCCTACAATGTGCATGATAATCAAGGTGGGCCATTTCCAGCACAAATCCAGGTTTTCTCACCCCCCACCTTGATTATCATGCACCTTGTAGGGAGAGTGGTCTGGATGATAGGAGGATCACTTGATTGCCTGTTCTGTTCATTCCCTCTGAAGCATCTGGTACTGGCCCCTGTTGGAAGACAGGATATTGGGCTAGATGGACCATGGCTGCTGTTATGTCTAACTTTAAAGCCTTTTTCAACATTACCTGAGCCTGCTGCAGTTTCCTGTCTCTTGCACTAGCATGCCTTAGAACACGGGGCTGCCTTTAATAGTTGGTATTCATGGGTGTGAGTGTAACAGGGAACTATGGACTTTAAGACATGACTGTAGGGCAGGTGCTAAAATTCTGTGATAACAAATGGATTTTGTAAAAGCAAAAATACCAGCATTCAGTCTCAAGGCTTGGCGCACTAATGTTTCTCTGGCATGTTTCTCATGCTTTAATGAGCATTTCATTTCTTGTTGCTCTTTTTTTTAAATGTACCCCAATGCATCAGTCTGTCTGATGTGTTGGCTTTTTTGTATTTTTAAAATAGATTTCCTCAGTCAGCAAAGACCAGTCAGACAACTGCTGATGATTCCTGGAAGGATGGGTGTTACTAAGCCAACCCAGAGAAGCTGATAAACTGCCAAACATCTGTATGAAGCAGACCCCCAGCTGGCTGGGCATGAGAACATTATTTTAAAATACACCTTGCCCCAGACTCATCACATAGGACTGACTTGTATGTTTTCCCCATCTTTTGAATGCAAATGACCCCCTTGCCTTCATTTATTTTACCAAGAGCTTGGTCTCTTAGTGGTAGAAATGGACAACTTTTTCTTTACTGTGTTCCTACTGTTCAGAGTATACTACTGAAGTCTGAAAAACATCAGATGAAGACTGGTTGACTCTAGCCTTTGTATCTCTAGTACAAACTTCTACCAGACCAGCAGTGTGTTGCTGGAAGAGATGGTGACTGAGATTCAGTACGATCTGTTCATGGGAAAATTTGCTTGGAAGGGCACAGGTGGTCATGTTTGTGCCATCAAGAAATTTCAACCCACTGTGCTTCTTTGTTGTAAATCAGTGGTTTGGATATTAGAGAAATAGCTGTATAGATGTTAGAAAATGAGTTTGTTTTTTTTTAAATTCACCTGGTGTAATCTAACATTTGCCTGAAATTCAGATTTTTTTTTTACTTGTTCCTGTAGAGAATGTTTCTTCTCGAAGATGAAGCAGCTTTTTATAACTCAGTAGTACAGGTCAAAAAGACGTTTGTATTAGTGTGTGCATCACCAAGTGTAAGTTCACAGATGAAGGAGTAGTACACAATATTTGTGTGGGTTTATGAACAGGCAGTCACACTTCAATGGGTGCTGCTTAAAAACTATCTATCACATTTCAGTATTTGCTGTGTTCCATAACTTCACAAGGAAATACCAAACATTGGTAAACTGAACTACTACAGGTGAGTCCGGTACTGAATGGCCTCCCCTTGTATATTGGAGAGAAGCTATTGCACTTGAAGTGATTCTCTCCATGATCTACTTTACCCATTCCCAATTGGTAACAGTTGCCCTTTATTAGTTTTGTATAAAGCTTTTCTACTGCATTTTTTTCATACGAAGGAATCTGTTTGCTGAGGACAGGGACCCATTTTAAACTATGGAGACCACTGATTCAATCATATTTTCTGAAATATGCACTGGTAATAGAGCACAGCGCTGTTCTCCCTGCCATCAATGTGATTTGATATTGTAGTTTAATAAAAATAATGCATCTTTAATGAACTTTTTGGTATTATTTTTATAAAAATAGTTAGTGGGCAGAGGGACAAAATCTCCACTTTCATAGATCTCAAGCCTTAATTATTTTCAGAAACACGTGGGTTAACCACTACAGAAAACTTTTACTATCTATTATTTGCATTACAGGCTTCTATTTAGTAATTACATATAGGTAGATTAAAATTGATGATACATTCACACTCACCCTGAAGCCTTAAATCAACTGGAATGTCATTTTAGAAAACTTCAGAGAAACATATGAATCCAAGTTATTTGTAAGGGAAAGTTAACAAAATGGGGGCCTGGAATCATTCTCTCCTACTATTTCTGCAGGAATCAACCCTGATTGCAGGGTGAGGTGACTGTGATAAACTGCAGAAGCATATATTCATAGCTTCCAAGGCCAGAAGGGATCATTGTGATAATCTAGCCTGACAACCTGTAAATGCAGGCAATAAAACTTTCTAAAGATATACTCAGAATTATTTTGGAAAACACCCAATCTTATTTTTAAAAATCCATGACCCCTTGGTTCATTACTTTCACTGTTAAATGTACACATTCGTTCCAGTCCAAATCTGCCTAGCTTCAACTTCCAGCCATTGGATTGTTATACATTTCTCTGCTAGATTGAAGAGCCTTAAATATTTGTTCCCCCTGTGAATACTTGTATGCTAATCAGATCACTCCTTAACCTTTTCTTTATTAAACTATAAGGAGCTCAGTCACTATAAAACAGGTTTTGTAATCCTTCGGTCATTCTTGTGTGAACCCTCTCCAGTTTAATCAACATCATTTTTGAATTGTGGACATACTATTCGAGCAGTGGTTGCACCAGCACCAAATACAGAGGTAGAATCTTCCTACTCACACTTGAGGTTCCCATTTATGCATCACAGCAGCTCTTTTAGGCAGTGTTGCACTCTGACCTCCTATTCTGCTGTTAACAGCCAGACAGTTAAGAACAGACATACTGGGTCAGACTAAAGGTCTATCTAGCTCAGTATCCTGTCTTCTGACAGTGGCCAATGCCAGGTGCTTCAGAGGGAATGAACAGAACAGGTAATCATAAAGTGATCCATTCCCAGCTTCTGGCAAACAGAGGCTAGGAACACCATCCCTGCCCATCCTCCATTAATTTATCTAGTTATTTTTTGAACCCTGTTAAAGGCTTGGCCTTCACACCATCCTCTGGCAAAGAGTTCCACAGGTTGGCTGTGAGTGTGTGAAGAAATACTTCTGTTGGTTTTAAACCTACTGCCTATTAATTTCATTTGGTGATCTCTAGTTGTTGTGTTATGAGTAAATAATATCTCCTTATTTACTTTCTCCACACTAGTCATCATCATTACCCCCCCGCCCCCCATAGTCATCTCTTTTCCAATCTGAAAATCCCAGTCTTAATCTCTCCTCATATGGAAACTGTTCCATACCCCTAATAATTTTTGTTGCCCTTTTCTGTACCTTTTCCAATACATCTTTTTTGAGATAGGGCAACCACATCTGCACACAGTATTCAGTGTGGGTGTACCATGGATTTATGTAGCAGCATTATGATATTTTGTTTTATCTGTGCCTTTCCTAATGATTCCCAGCATTGTTAGCTTTTTTGACTGCCGCTGCACATTGAGTGGATGTTATCAGAGAGCTATCCACAATGACTCCAAGACCACCAAAATCTTTTTTGGTCATTGCATCCGAAGGTAGTCTCCCATAACTGGCCTATATGCTTTGTTCCTAGATGTATCTATTTACATGTATTAAAATATTTAGTTTGCTTGTACCAGCTACCAAGTAATCTAGGTTGCTTTGTATTATTAAATACTGGCAGTTGCATGCAAGTACATTTGATAGTCTGAAGTAATACAGAACATGGAGAACGCCCTGGTTTTCATGGGAGACTTCAATCACTCTGATATCTGCTGGGAGAGCAATACAGCGGTGCACAGACAATCCAGGAAGTTTTTGAAAATGTAGGGGACAATTTCCTGGTGCAAGTACTGGAGGAACCAACTAGGGGCAGAGCTCTTCTTGACCTGCTGCTCACAAACCGGGAAGAATTACTAGGGGAAGCAAAAGTGGATGGGTACCTGGGAGGCAGTGACTATGAGATGGTCAAGTTCAGGATCCTGACACAAGGAAGAAAGGAAAGCAGCAGAATGTGAACCCTGGACTTCAGAAAAGCAGACTTGGACTCCCTCAGGGAGCTAATGAGCAAGATCCCCTGGGAGAATAACATGAGGGGGAAAGGTTTCAGAGGAACAGCCGTGTTAGTCTGTATTCGCAAAAAGAAAAGGAGTACTTGTGGCACCTTAGAGACTAACCAATTTATTTGAGCATGAGCTTTCGTGAAGTGAGCTGTAGCTCACGAAAGCTCATGCTCAAATAAATTGGTTAGTCTCTAAGGTGCCACAAGTACTCCTTTTCTTTATGAGGGGGAAAGGAGTCCAGGAGAGGTGGCTGTATTTTAAAGAATCCTTATTGTTACAGGGACAAACCATCCCCAGGTGTAGAAAGAATAGTAAATATGGCAGGAGACCGGCTTGGCTTAACAGTGAAATCCTTGCTGATCTTAAATACAAAAAAGCTTACAAGAAGTGGAAGACTGGACAAGTGACCAGAGAGGAGTATAAAAATATTGCTTGGGCACGAAGGAGTGAAATCAGCAAGGCCAAATCACACCTGGAGGTGCAACTAGCAAGAGATGTTAAGAGTAACAAGAAGGGTTTCTTCAGGTATGTTAGCAACAAGAAGAAAGTCAAGGAAAGTGTGGGCCTCTTACTGAATGAGGGAGGCAACCTCGTGACAGAGGATGTGGAAAAAGCTAATGTACTCAATGCTTTTTTTGCCTCTATCTTCATGAACAAGGTCAGCTCTCAGACTACTGCACTGGGCAGCACAGCATGGGGAGGAGATGACCAACTCTCTGGAGAAAGAAGTGGTTCAGGACTATTTAGAAAAGCTGGTTGTGCACAAGTCCATGGGGCCGAGAGTGCTAAAGCAGTTGGCGGATGTGATTGCAGAGCCATTGGCCATTATCTTTGAAAACTTATGGCAATTGGGGGAGGTCCTGGACGACTGGAAAAAGGCTAATGTAGTGCCCATCTTTAAAAAAAGGAAGGAGGAGGATCCTGGGAACTACAGGCCAGTCAGCCTCACCTCAGTCCCTGGAAAAATCATGGAGCAGGTCCTCAAGGACTCAATTCTGAAGCACTTAGAGGAAAGTGATCAGGAACAGTCAGCATGGATTCACCAAGGGCAAGTCATGCCTGACTAATCTAATTGCCTTCTATGACGAGATAACTGGCTCTGTGGATGAAGGGAAAGCAGTGGACGTGTTCCTTGACTTTAGCAAAGCTTTTGACACTGTCTCCCACAGTATTCTTGCCAGCAAGTTGAAGTATGGGCTGGATGAATGGAGTATAAGGTGGATAGAAAGCTGGCTAGATTGTTGGGCTCAACGGGTAGTGATCAATGGCTCCATGTCTAGTTGGCAGCTGGTATCAAGTGGAGTGCCCCAAGGGTCGGTCCTGAGGCCGGTTTTGTTCAATATCTTCATAAATGATCTGGAGGATGGGAGGAGAGGTAGATATGCTGGAGGGTAGGGATAGGATACAGAGGGACCTAGACAAATTGGAGGATTGGGCCAAAAAAAATCTGATGAAGTTCAACAAGGACAAGTGCAGAGTCCTGCACTTAGGACAGAAGAATCCAATGCACTGCTACAGACTAGGGACCGAATGGCTCGGCAGCAGTTCTGCAGAAAAGGACCTAGGGGTTACAGTGGATGAAAAGCTGGATATGAGTCAACAGTGTGCCCTTGTTGCCAAGAAGGCTAATGGTATTTTGGGATATATAAGTAGGGGCATTGCCAGCAGCTCGAGGGATGTGATCATTCCCCTCTATTCGACACTGGTGAGGCCTCATCTGGAGTACTGTGTCCAGTTTTGGGCCCCACACTACAAGAAGGATGTGGAAAAATTGGAGAGAGTCAAGCGGAGGGTAACAAAAATGATTAGGGGACTGGAACACGACTTATGAGAAGAGGCTGAGGGAACTGGGGATGTTTAGTCTATGGAAGAGAAGAATGAGGGGGGACTTGATAGCTGCTTTCAACTACCTGAAAGGGGGTTCCAAAGAGGATGGATCTAGACTGTTCTCAGTGGTAGCAGATGACAGAACAAGGAGTAATGGTCTCAAGTTGCAGTGGGGGAGATTTAGGTTGGTTATTAGGAAAATCTTTTTCACTAGGAGGGTGGTGAAACACTAGAATGCATTACCTAGGGAGGTGGTGGAATCTCCTTCCTTAGAAGTTTAAGCTCAGGCTTGACAAAGCCCTGGCTGGAATGATTTAATTGGGGATTGGTCCTGCTTTGAGCAGGGGGTTCGACTAGATGACCTCCTGAGGTCCCTTCCAACCCTGATATTCTATGATTCTACAAGTACTGTTGTTAAAGAAGGGACAAGACTGTCCATACAACATCAGCAGATGGAGGTATGAATTGGTAGATTAGTTTAACAGAAGCACTAGAAATGAGATTTTAATAAACAGCAGTTGGAGAGAACTTATACTTGCAAAGCTTTGAAGGACTAGTTCAAAATACTTCGGGGACTGACCCAACCCTCAGTTTCTGAAGCTAGTTTTGTTTGGTTAGAGAACTTTTAAACACTGGACATTTTAAAGTGGGCTGTCTAAATCTGTAGAAAAACACCAAACACTACTTGGACTGGCTGGAATTAAATCTAATCTCCTTCAATATCATGAAATACTTCTCTCACAAGCTCACACTAAATTTAGTTGTACTATACCTGATAATATCTTCATTTACGCCTGTTTGGTGTGCCCTCAGCTGTGGAGGGGGACGTAGAAGGGTAGAAAATGAAAGATGAGCAATCCTTGGTATTGGTTGCAGCTCACTGTTTAAGGCAGCTGCTCCAGGACTCCAGCTTCAGAGCACAATTGTTCAGATTTAAAGAGGTACCTCCGATTGGATGTCTCTTTCCTAAGTGTTGTCTTTCCACCTGTTACCTAGTGGTAAGGTAGTTTTCACATGGTTACTCCTCTTGAAGGCAGTTGTTTTAAGGTTAGCAGGGCAAGGTAAACTATCAAACTGCCATGTCTATTATTTTTGTTTCATTAGCTAATGTCAGAAAACATTTTGAAGATGAGGTTTAAGGAATAATGCTGACTTGGCTTTGAGTACTTATTGACTGACAGCTGATGACTAGCTCCTTCTCCCCATGCTAGCTCAGTCACTGGGGAAGGACTAGATATATTACAGTTCCTTATCAGTATTTAGTCATTGAGATTGAGGCTTCTTGCCTAGCTATACCAAAATTAAACTGGGCTAGAAAACTTAGATTAGGATGAAGGCTGCACACTGCATTTAAAAAAAACTAGCAGAGGAGTTTAAATCCTGGCTGCTGCTTTTTTTACTACTTTCTTTTAGCTAACTGTTCCACACACTTTCCCTCTGAGCAGGTGCTTCGTAAAGGTAAACTGTAGTAAACAAGATATTTTAACGTACCCAGAGAACGGTAGCATTAGCTATGTTGAATCACAGGTGGTACAGGCATGTAGAAAATATTGAGTGCCTGCTACACACACATAGTCAGTTTAGCCAGTGCTTTCAGAGTTGGCACTTGGATTTTCCTTTGGAGCTGGAGTCCCACAGGCTTTTTGGGACATTTTAAATGTAAGCACCCTTTAAAGTGTAAATTCTAAACTTGATTTTTCAGTGACTTAATTGTTCTGAATCTGTTGTGGATTCCTGATGGAATCTTAAGTGGTAGCCCAAATGGTTCATATCTTAAATATGAATTTCAGATAAGGAAAAATGAGGTATTTAAAACTCAGTTTAACATTCTTTCTGCAGAGCAAGTTCCACAGTAAGCAATTATTGCAGCATTCTTTTAGCTGCCTGAATCAGCGGTACCACTACTAGAAGGCCATGCAAGATATTTAGCTTAAATCAGTTACATTAAATAGAATGTTTTATACAAAGGATGTTTTGAAGATGAAAGGGGATAGCTCACAGACATTTTTGCATTTCATATCAAGCCAAGCATTAAGCATGGGAAAAATCATGTATTTTCTAGTAAACAGGCTTTGTTTTGGACTTAGAACAGCCCATTAACAATATTTGCTACATTTAATGTGTAGGAAAACACTATACTTTATCAACCTGGACTAGAGTTAGCATTTTAATTGGAGTAGCCTGCAAAATAAAGTTCACTGTAGAGTTCAGACAAGATACATAATGCAGTTTCCCAACATTAAGGACAACATGTCTTTCAACCAATATGCAAGACCCAATTCTCTGGTACCTTACACTATCTAGCTATTTATTACCTGTACAGAGTGTGTGTAACAATGGTTCTCATTTCATCAGAGTTAAATGACTAAGGTGCAAAGCAGTGAATAATCTGACAACAGTTCCTTCTTTCTCTGGTGAATACTTCTACTTGAAGATTTGAGCTGTATTCCCACCTGCAAGAAGTGTCTTGCTGTGGGATTGAGCAGAAAGGACTAAGTCTCTTCTCTTTCTTCTTGCACATGAAAAGGGGATGGTTGGTTTAGAGTCATATTAAGAATCTCTGCATGCTTTTTACTGAGTTCTCCACAAAATTCACTTCTGACAGCTTATTCCAGTCTAGCTCCTGAGGGCAACATCTGTCATGCTGAGGATGGCTACACAAAAGTGCATTGCAGAAGCAGATAGACAACCCTGATTATAGCCCTTATGCTAGGTGCTGTACAAACAGAAAAAGATGGTCCAGATTTGTTTTAATCTGCTTTCTTGAAGCTGTTTTTCTACTTGATTTAAGTATGTACCAAACTCTTCCCCATGTGGAGGATTTGGAAATATGCTTTATCAGCAAGGGTCTACACAGGGGTAGTGACTAGTTTTGTTGCTGCTCAGGAGAAACTAAATTAGTCTAATCAGGACAGGCTGCTGCTGATGTATTTAAAGTATCTTTTAGTAATTTGGCCTATTTCAGAAGCACACCAAGTTAGGTTACGCAGCGTCTTAAAGAATAACTTTTCAGAACACTGCTGAGTTTAAGATTAGTGGTGCTCCTCCACCATGAGTTGGGAGCAGCCATTTAATGCCAAGCTCCCCCTCACAAAACTTCACAAAGTCTGGTCATTTGACATACAGTAAATTTATTCAAACAGGTTAATTTTGTTTTACAGTAATGCCTCACTGCATTCTTTAAAACAAGGAAATCATTTATATAAAAAGTGTTTGTACATAAACAGACAAATCATAGGAAGTTAACAGTAACATTATCAATCCTTAAAACATGCACAGTTGCACACTCATTGTGGGCAGTAGTGCATGCTTGAAGGAGATGACCTATCTCCTGCACTTCCCAGATGAGCCATGAGTATTTCACCAATTGAGGGTTTCCAATAAACTCAGCACTGCTTCTATTCTTAGTGATAAGTTCATTTGTATCTCCAGTTGGACTGAACAGGCTCACAAATGTTTATTTGCATGGCAGGAAGACACTACTTACCAATTTCCAACTATCATGGGTCAGATTTTGACCTACTGAGGATGCATGGATGTTAATTTAGAGCACTGTTACAGAATGGAACCCACTGAGAGATCAGTGTGTAACATGCAGCAGTACAAAGGATGTGATGGGGTGGCAATTTGGTTTTCAGTGCCGTTTCACGGGGACCCAGTACTAAATGGCCTCGGATAAACTCCTCAAGGCCAGCGTGCAAAAGATGTTCTGTACATCACATCTGATTAAGGGCACTGCAATAAGCACTAGGATTAAGCCTCTCTCCCTTCCTCCCACACATCTATTATTAAGAAGGTGGAGGTTGAGTTAGTTTCTCAGTGACTGAGCAGTAGGAAACTCTAGGGCCCAGGAGTTTGATATTTGTGTTAAGCCACCTCATATTTCTCATTTATCAGAGGATTTGCTTTTGTCTCCATCCCCTCCACAGGAAACAGCTCTTTCAAAAAAAATATTGAACAGTTGAGCAAGCCTTTTACACACTGCCTAGGTCAGACCTCAAGCCACTATTTTACAAATCTGCACTGTATATAACTGGACAGTGCCACCCCCATTTCGCTATTGATGAATTATACAGGGCTACCCTTAGATAAGGACATCCAGATAGCTTTGATTATAAACCTTTTGTCCTATCATCAGACACTGGACAAGGTTCTGTGGGGCTGTTTTTGGCCCTGTGAGGTTCTCACAGCAGTATATTTGTCAAGGACCCCTGCCTTTGGTTGTTAATGTTGGTGTTTTGTACCACAGATAAGAATCTAGAATACATATCTGGATAAGAGTTTCCCTTCAGACCAGCACAAGGTGAGACTTAGAACTGGGAAGGAACCATCAGTTACCTGTTTTCAGTGGTTTGTTTCTTTAACGTGGAAGGATCTGACCAGGATGGAAATGCAAGTACATGGCACCTCATAGAACTCAGAACACATATCCTCTTTGAAAACTAGAGAAGAGGCGTCACCCCAATTCCATCTCCTCCATCTTGAGTAATAAGCACTTGCTGTAAGTTTATTTTGAGTGGGGGACGATTAAACATACAGGACAGAAGCGATACTTAAAACACAATGACAAACAGCAGCCAAGTTTATCACAATCATCATCTTTACTCTATTAACTTAGTCACAAAGTAGGGGAGCTGAGCAGAAGATGGGGTGAAAGAGGAGTCATTTCAACATGCCCACTCAATCCCCCCCATCTGTACAGCTGTCCAAAGAGATTCCCCAAAGGAGAAAAGGGTTCATTATTGAAGAGGGAGATGTGTCTCCAGGAGGGGCCTATGCCTTTGAGGGATCT
Organism: Caretta caretta; assembly: GCF_965140235.1. Taxonomy (NCBI): domain Eukaryota; kingdom Metazoa; phylum Chordata; order Testudines; family Cheloniidae; genus Caretta; species Caretta caretta. The sequence goes on from NC_134214.1 coordinate 57,168,565, forward strand.
TAACATCTACTGTGCCATTCTATTTGTGACCTCAACCCATGTTTGCATTAGTGGCCCCTGAACAAGTAAGCATTGAACCCTACATAATGCATCACTTTGTGGACCAAACATGTAGGGAGGAGATGTTAATTAGATCCCAATATAGTGGCAGCAAAATGGACTTTCATCACTCTGCCTACCTTCATTGACCCATCTTGAGCTCTCCAGCCCCACTCCTCATGCAGAGATGGAGGCACTAGCAATGCTGTTCTCTGCTTAGCACACTTCCATTAAAGTGCAAAGCTGTACATACACACACAGAGAAGCATGCACATACCCTCTGGAGCCAGCCTCACTGCCTGCCCAGCTGAGAAGCTGCAGTTAAGACAAAAGAACAAAAACAAAATCCCTTCAAGTTGTTTTAAAACAGCTCTTCGTTGAGGCTGAAACTGCACCGAGGCAGTGACTTGGGGCCACTGGAGGTGATAAGGCAAAGAGAAGTATGAAGTCCTGGAAGGATGGAAGAATGATGTGTCAGTAGTGAAAGACAAGTTATTTTGTGGGTTGCTCCTTCGCACACACTCATGTGCTCTCATCCTTGGCTGATCAGCACAGGCCATCTGTTTACTTCTGCACACAGCTGGGCCATGTAAGCCCCCCGCAGGCAGCTGACACAATGATGTAGATGACCACCTGGAGGAAGAAAGCACTGTCACATGGATAGAGAATCTTTCCTATCACTCAGCATGTAGCAGTCAAGTACTTAGAACAAGGTTTGAAAACCCAGACAAGGGTACTATTCCTGTCTCTGCCACCAACTTCTCCTTCGGCATTCAACGACTTGGGGAAAATCTGCCTCAGTTTCCCCAACTGCAACACTGGGATAACACTATTGTCCCTGCAGAGTGATGCAAGGCTCCATCAGGTGCAAAGCTCTCCTTATGTCACCTGCAATTATGCCTTGAGGTCCTCAGATGAAAGATGTTAAGAGCAAGAACATTTGAGGGTAAATACCTGAGGAGGAGGAGGAGAGGCCATGACTCAGGCATAACACCATTTCAAGTAAGAGTCAGCAACGGGGGCACAGGCACTCCTTAAAACTTAAGTCTCCACTGGGCCCAGATACTGTGAACCCAGTGCTTCAGATTTTAAGAGTCAACAAGACAGCTATGTCCCTGCCCTCCCTTACAGGGCTATATACAACTAGAGAGAATGGCGATGGGACACCCTCTGGAATGCTACACTTCCTGTCCTCATCTGATACATTAAGATAGAGGATATCACCCCTGCACACCGTTATGGGCAGGGCTAGAAATGGCTGGAAAAGAGAAATCCCTTCCTATAAAAAATTTCCCATTTTTGAAAAAGGTCCTTCATATGTGGGATGGAACAAGTCAAAATGAAACTTTTTTTGTGGGAATGGATTGAGAGAATTTCATTTTGAGAGAACCAAAACGAAATGTCTGGCTTCCTGCCTGAAGGAAGTCTTTCCCTCCCCAGGAGCTGGCCTCCTAACTCCTGGGCCCTAGAACTAGCAGGTAGAAAATGTAATCGACAAGAGTTTTCCAGGTGGGCAGCCAGCCAGGGAATCATCACTTCAATTTTCTTGATGGAAAAACAGAATTTTTTGGCAAAATGAATTTTCTGCATAAGATATTTTTGGGAAAAGGGCATTTTTTGTTGGGAAATCATTGATGAAAAATTCCCAAACAGCTCTAGCGTAAAAAGGGTAGTGAAATGTTGGTTTCTAGCCTTGGGAAGAGAACCTTATAGTGATGGTGGTAAATGGGTTCCTTCTTGGAGACACTGGTTATTTGGGGACTACCGTGAAGAGACATGGATGACATTTTCTAACATCCAGGCCTCACTTTAGAAAGGAGCACGTGCGTTACACCCTTAGACGACAGAGGATAAAGGCCAGTAACTTACAATCGATACTACTGTGATGATGATGGTAAGCTTGAGGTTCTTCATACACATGGCTCTGGCCAGGTTCCTGCTGGTAGTTTTGAATGTGACAGACTATGAGAGAAAGACAACCCCCACTTAGTTCATGAGCCCAGGTGAGCAGCCCTATTATAGGCCAGAAGGCTTCCACATAATTAGCCTGAAGTCAATTGATCTGAGAGTTTTCATAATTAAGGTTTCTATAATGAAGAACATAGATATCATGGAACCAAAATATGAAGAAAACCCAGACCGTAGGCTTCCCCTTACATACTGGAAAGCAGGAAGGAAGGGCATGTGGGCATCTAGGGCTTGTGTGCACAGGCAGGAAGAAAGGGGAAGAGTGCAACTTATACAGGAAGGTTCCTTATCAGAGAAGGATGCAGCAGCAGGAGCACCTAACTGAACTAGCACCAGGGAGGTAGGAATCAGGCATTACTCCAATGGGAACAGAGTTTAGACAAGTCTACATGCCTGGTATCCAGTTTCTACCCACTCATCTCATGCACTGCTATGCCTTGGAGGCAAATAACAGAAGACATAGTGCAGTAAGGAATGAGGGCACAATTAGCTATGCCACAAGCAAAATACAGCCTTGTTGTTGGAAACCAAGTTGCCTAGGTAAGGCCTAGAGGGGGACTGAAAGAAAGTCATGTGTCTTGTACACACGACATGCCAGTCACAATACAAACACAAGGGCTTAGAGTCTAGAAGCCCCAATATTTGCACGATGTACAGCTCTAGGGCCTGCTCTTTGCTCCACCTGCACCCATTGCACACTGGATAATATCAGCTTTTCCTCATAACTAATATGGTACCAGCATGTCTGGTTACTGCATACAGTACACACCACCTCCGCCCCCCCGCTTCCCCTTATGCTTCTCTGTACTTACTGAATCCACTAGATTCTCAGTTTTGTCTATCAGCAGCTCCAGCTTCTCTCCTCTTTGAGCCACCAGGTCTTAGGGAGGAAGAACAAATCAGCTGTCAGAATCCAGGTGCAAAAGCACTTTCCTTATCCAAGTCTCTTGCTACTTCAAGGCCAGGAAACATCTCTAATACAACTAGGATTGGCAGAATTCAATTATTTTTATAATTTCAACAAATCATTTATTTTAAAGCTTTTTTCTATTTTTATCAATTTAAATTTTCACAGCTCCAGGACATCACATAATTGTCTGAACCGCCCCTCCTGCCCCTGTGACAGTAGACGTTGAGAATTAAGAAGCTTTATAACTTAACACAAATTGTCAACATATGTCAGGATGTACAAAATAAATATCCTTAAACCAAACTAAGTTCTCAAGCAGCATTTTTCTTATTTTACTTAAGTTTTGAGTAATGTCAATGGGAATATTTTTTCCTTGGTTTGGGTATGTGTACAGTGAAATAGACATTTACCAATAAAAAGCTCACATTTAATGCTAGACATTTAAGTGTTGTGCACACCCCCTCTAAGCTACTTGGAGTACAGTATTTGAGGTGGAGGGAGGAGAAAGGTCAAAATTTCCATGTCCCAAGCAATCCCAAATCACTTTCTGAGCCAGATCCTAGAGTTTCACCAAATTATACCAGCTGAGGATGTGGCCCTCTATCATAAGCGAGGAAGCAAGTTTTTCTTGAACTCCATTGCAGTGGGCTAAACACTGTCAGGCACTGTTTAAGAACGAAGCCCTCAAAAGGAAACAGTCATCGGATTAGTCATTTAACAAGCTACTTGAGGCTTTGAAGGAAGCATTAATACAGTACTAGCTTCATCTCGCTTGTATAACTCTATACACCTGCTATATAGTTTGGATCAGAAGTAAATATTTTAGTGTAAAAGAGCCCTACATCAGAAACTGGTGAGTTGCTATTTAATCAACCTGACTATGACAAGGAGCCACATGGATTTTAGGGCCTGTCTGCATGGTGGGGTAATGTGTTCCAGAGGAGTGTGATTTCTAAAGCACACTAACATGCTGCACATTAACTGGCCTGTGTCGACCCTGCTTGTGCGCACTAAAGGTTCCCTACTGTGCTTTAATGCAATGCATTTCAAACAACACTAGATCAAAGCACACCAGCAAGGTCTACACAGACCAAGTAATGCATTTTAAAAAACACAACCCTGTAAAGCACACTACCCCACTGTGTAGACAAACCCTTAGTTTGGATAAACCATTGCCTTCTCCAAGAATAGAAGGAGTTCCAAATCTTTCCAGCTTTAAGACTCTTCAAATCCATCAGCAAAGGAGTGATAAAAGTGCTTTGATCCTGCACTCAGGCCCACATGGTTTTCAATGCAGAATGGAGATTGAGCATTTGGAATTTGGAGCACATCCACCATTGGTCTGGAACACCACTCCTCAATCCCAATCTGCCACTCATAGTGAAATCTTAGTGCAAACAAATTCCTCTACAAACTCAGGGCACTTCTGTATGTGGTGTGGAATACTCGCCAACTGTAGCAGACTCTGTTGTTCAACCAGGTTACTACTGTAGAAGATGTCAGGTAAACCTTAGCTTCCCATAAAGCATCAGCTGCACAATACTATTGGCAATGCCTCCGAAAGGGATGCTCCTCTGGGACCCAGGGTTGTGCGCTGTGTGCAGAGCAGGAAGTGAAGTGATAAATACCTATGTTTCGGACCATGATTCCTTTAAGTTCATCAACCTGGGCTTGTGTCTCCACCATCTGATCAGTGCCCTTGTTCTCCGAGTGGTGTTTCTGTAACAGATGAACTGAGTCAGTGATGTACAGATCTATTTAGAATGAAAACAATTTCTCCTATCTCAGCTCCTCGTTCTCTCCTAAAGAGTTTGTTGGCAACAGCACCTTTCAAAGCGTTTTGCAAACAGCTGCACTAACCCCAGAGGGATATTGTCCCAGTTTTACAAAGAGATTCTGAGACATGCAGAGACCAAAGCCATAAGTGCTAACTGCCCCAGTTGCTGGCATGTACTAGTGCCAAGGTTTGTTTGAACAGTCTGCATTCATGGCGGTTTCCTAGGAGGTGTGATGTGCAGGAGCTTGCTGCTGTGGGCAATGAGCCACAGGTGAATTGTGTGCCATAACTGGCCTTTCCTCCCCCTTTAGCCCTCTAGTTACCCCATCAAGAATCCCCGCTGCTTTTAAACTGAAGATAGAAACTACACAGCAGCAACCTATGTGAAGCTCTTCCAAAGCCAATGGACAAGACAACCTAATTTGGGTGGGATTCCAAATGCTATCTAAAGGCACCCAGTTGCCTAGAATGCTGCCACCAGTTTACAGGATACAGGGTCAAACTCGCAACTCTTGCTGGCCCTGCACTGCCACTACAACTTCATTCTGGATTACAGTCACTGCTGCCACCTCCACCCCTCCCCTTCCAGTGATGCTCCACCAAGGAAACATCTCAGGAACTGAACTTATAATTAAGGTATGTGAAATTTAAAGTCTGTCGGCCTGGCTCTGCAACTCTAGTCTTGTTCATGCTGCTCACTGGGAGCTAGCTACCTTCTCCTCTTACCACGTTAGGCAGCCTAATTGGAACAGACTCTTGAGGACAAGCCCATGGCCTCCACTATGAAAGGAGTGCGTTGAGTCCATTAAAGGGCAAGCCATAGGAGAGCTGATCCTTTGGGCGATAGCAGGGGGGCCAGAGCCACCCCGTGAGCTGTGCTTACTGTTCACTACTGACTTCACAGGAATCCCAATGACTGCCTTTGCATCAGCCGCAGCAAACCGAGCCTTGTCCTGGGCAGATGCTCGATTTTAGCCACTTCTGGCAGACCCCACGTCCCAGTGTGTTACGCTCTGGCTGCGCTCACATAGTCAATCACACCACTGTTAATTTTCATTGACCAGAGGACAGGATGGAAGTGGGGGTGGCAGAGGTTGGTTTTAGGAGGAGGTGAGAAGAGCTGCTTGCTAGCTAAAACCACCACCAAGTTAATGGCTAGCTGAGCCCACTCCTTATCCCCCCCCAAATATTACCCATTTGAAGGTCTGTATGCATGAGACCGGGGTGGTACTGGAGAGGTCAGAAGGTTCAACCCCCCTCCCCAATTAAGGCACATCACACTTTGGAGTCCATAGCCCCTGGCACACATGCAGCCTCCCCCGACAGAGGGAGTTTTTCTGTCACCGTAGGAACACTACCTTCCTAAAGGACCTTAGGTCCACAGAAGCCCTCTTCAACACAGCTACAGATATAGAGAGGTTAGGTCACCATAGCTATATCAGCCAGGAGCATGGTTTCTTCACAGCCCTGACCAACGTAGCTATACCAATACAACTTTTATGTTTAGACCAAGCCACAAGTTACACAAACTTCCCTCTGGGGTAAAAGCAGGAGCCTCCCCCATCTACTTCCAATAATTGGATGGGTGGGACTTCTCTTAGTGGGATTTAGCCTGGTCTCACAGAAATTTGCTGTCCCTGCTGTGAATTGCTGGTCATTACCCAATGGCACTTACACAACATCTTGTAAAACCAGACAGCAAGCCTAGCCCCACATTGCAAGTGAACCAAGGCTGTATTTTTAAGGATGGTCCACAAAGTTAATTAAAATAAGGAAGTGTTGGGGGGTGGAGGGGGATGGCATGGCACGGGAGAAGAGAAAAACCCCCATATGTCCCAGATTTGTCTGCAAACAGAAGGAAAAAAATAAAGGCAAACCCAGATGAAGCATCAGTGAGCACAGAGATCTAGCATGCCTAATAGCAGATATGTTCTGGAGTCTCCGCCATTTATTAGTTTAGATACAAGCACACTCCTGAAGGCAGCAGAGATCTTAGGGCTAGGAGGCTGTTCTGAGGGCCAAAACAGTGTAAGGCATTGCTTCCTTATTGTAGTTCACAAGAGACTTTTACTCATCAGAATTGGACAGATCTCAATCTCCATCACTTCTGACACATGAAGAAGCAAAGCTTCATAGCACTAGTCACATACATGTAAGTTTTAATAATCTATTTTATTATGCATGGGTTACCTGGTCTTTCTGGGAAACACACTGGAGTTCTTATGCACCATTTCTCTCATGTGCACAACAATGAATACAATCACAGCAGAGACTGCAACATGGCACTGATGATTAAACACCCTCAGAGTTACTATTTGGCCAATCTGGTAAGTACCACACCTTAAGGATATGTAATGGGGTGTTACGATAACAACCAATTCCTTTAACAAACTTTGCAACATGAGCCACTGGCACTCTCTATAGTTAAGGTTAAAAAAGCAAGGTTCCCTTTTCACACACACTTCACTTGTGAGATTTTGGCTGAAGTTTTCCATTTTCAAAGTTATCTTTGAAAATGAGAGAGCTGGGAAAGTTTGAACAATGTTCCTTCATTTACAGGAGTGAAAATACGTGCCTAAACACTTAGAAATTCTAATCACTATTTCAATAGGGCTTTTACTGAAAAAGTGAGACTACTTGGTTTGAAAAGCTTTTGATTTATACCCATTGAAAACCGTATCCCAAAACATATACAGTAGAAAACTATCCTAAGAGTTTAGGACCACACTGAACATGAGAATGGAAGATGAATTACATATATGTGTACCATGAATTATGTACAGACTTTAAAGGAATGGACAAGGTCTGCAACCCAGTAACTCCTCTCCCTACCTAGGATTTATCCCTCTGAGGTTGCTATAAGGCTCTTATGCTTTTATTTTCTACATTTATTAGAGAAGCCCTTATTTCTTTTAAAAAGGAAAATAATCTGGAGCTATTTAAGTTAAGTGCCAATGTGGACACAAGAACAAGTGGCGATAAACTGGCCATCAACAAGTTTAGGCTAGAAATTAAGAGAAGGTTTCTAACCATCAGAGGAGTAAAGTTCTGGAACAGCCTCCCAAGGGGAGCAGTGGGAGCAAAAAACCTAACTGGCTTCAAGACTGAACTTGGTAAATTTATGGAGGGGAATGGTATGATGAAATTGCTTACAATGGCGTGTGGCCCATCAGCCACTGCTTGTAGTAAAAATCCTCAACTGCTGGAGACACTAGATGGGGAGGGCTCTGAGTTACTGTAGAGAATTCTTTCCCAGTTATCTGCCTGGCAGGTCCTGCCCAAATGCTGAGGGTCTAATGGATCACCATATTTGGGGTCAGGAAGGAATTTTCCCCTGGGTCAGATTGGCAGAGATCCTGAGGGTTTTCACCTTCCTCTACAGCCTGGGGCAAGGGTCACTTGCAGGTTTAAACTAGTGTAAATGGTGAATTCTCTGTAACTTGGAAGTCTTCAAACCTCGATTTGAGGATGTCAGTAACTCAGCCAGAGATTCTGGGTCTATTTCAGGAGTGGGTGAGGTTCTGTGGCCTGCAACATGCAGGTGGTCAGACTAGATGATCACCATGATTCCTTCTGACCTTCAAGTCTATAATATTTAAGGTTTCACTTTTTGGTGACAACTGTGCAAGAGTCAAGATAACAGCATTTCTGTTTTCTGGTTAACTGTGTAGTCTTTGGGACCAAAAAATTAGTTAGGCTACAGCTCATAGGAACAATATAGCACCCGATATGATGGAGCAGGAATTTTTCTTAATATTTTGGACAACTATTGCGTGTGTCTCAGTTTCCCCAGCATGCTGCATGGTTAACTACGTGGGGGGGATCCAGGTATGACTGATGTCTGGCTGTCTGCGTCCTGGCCCCAAGCCATGAAGAGTCTCAGAAGACAACTACCCAGACACTGGGTATGAAGCAACTAACAACCATGGATGACCCACCCCTGAAAGCCAGCCAGGTTTGACCAGCTGGAGAACAAAGGGCTAGGAGGAGGGCCAGGTGACAGTGTTTGCCTGGGAACAAGGACAAAGGAGGGGTCAGGTTAAGTGTGGGTTCCAGGAAGCAGGAGAAGCTTCTGGACTAGATTAAGAAGGGATCAGAGAGCAGCTCTGGGCTCTGAACTGACCCAGATGGACCAGGCTGTAACGTTCTGTTCTCTGTGATAACAAAGGACTTTCTACACTGTGTTCCAGACACCTAATAAACTCTTCTGCTTTTACAGTGCTGGCTGAGAGTTACTCCAGGAAACTGTGGGTGCAAGTCTCTGGTGTGTAAATCTCCCTGCGGGGTCCAATCCACATGGACCCGCTGCAGGAAGCTCATGGCATGGAACAGGTGCTGAATGCTCCAGGGTTCAGTCCCAGGAGGTGGTGAAGCCAAGGGGCTTACCCCAGTGAGAGTGTGACCCTAAGGGGGCTGATGCACTAAAGGGGTCCGCCCAGGGACTGTTCCAGAGCTGTACGAGAGCTGGATCAGTGACACCCTATTGCCATCTCAGTTATTTTGCACTTCCCCACTGATTTTAGCCATGCAGCTTTAGCTATACGCATTCAGCAACTCTCAGACCCTGGGAAATGTATCTAAGTCAGGTCTCTAATCTCACTTCTCCTTGGAACTGCATTTGCATTTCAGGCTGCAGCAGCCACATTTCATACTTTTGCCCATCTGCTTCCCAGTACAGCTGTGATTAGAGGACTCACCTCTGAATGAAGTGGAGTCATTGCATCCATTTTTTTTGCCTCAGACTCACCATGTGTCACCCTAAAACCACCCTGGTCACTACACGTGCAGTGAGCTAAGCAGCCTTGCTCTGTAGCCTCTGCTGCCAGACCACATCATCACATCCCTTGGATGTGTTACCAGAGCATGTCAGGGTAGATATGAGCTAGCACACGCCAACTCCCAGCTGTTTTCCTCCAATCAGACAGAATGGCATTTAGAGTCCTTAATACTTCCGACTATCGACCAGCTCAGGTTAGGGTCCTTCCCCCATCCCATCCATTGTGTGTCAGCTGTGAACAGTTACCCTAAATAGCCAGAACAGCATTTACTTCAGAAACACGGCAAGAAGTTTATATGGTTTGAAGGGGCCTTCATAAACACACATGCAGACCAGAACTCTCTTTCAGGCAGCCAGCAGAAGGCACCCCCTAGACACTGTCCAAGGTTGCAAAATTAAGAGGTCCCTTGCCAGGCAGATGGGACAGAGCAGGAAAAGCAATGGCCTTGGGAACAAGTGCAACTCTCAGGCTTAAGGCAATGGCAACAGAAGCAACAGTGAGGACAGCGATGACGGACGTGCCACTCACCCCCGCTAGCCAGCAATTCTCTGAAGAGGATTATAACCAGTTATTCCCAGGGCATAGCACACCCACTAGTGCTAGTTTCAGTAAGCCAGGCTTGGGTAATTTACTCCCTACTGTGTCAGCTCAGAGCACGCTGGATTGCACTGGGAAAGCCAACTGCACCAAGGCACTTGCTCTGCCAGTGCTTTCTGTCTGGACTGGATTAATTTCTGACATGGATGGCACAGATGATTAACTTTGCTCACAGCGAGTACAGTACCAGTGGTGGGACGAGTGCCTTTGCACCACTGGTATCGGTGGTTGTGATAAATAAAGTGGGGGGGGACGGGACGGACACCCAGCCAGCCAGTTAGCTGTAAAATCCCTCTTGGTAGCTGTTCTTTACTTGCTTTACCTGTAAAGGGTTAAAAAGTCCCCCAGATAAGGGGGAAAAAAAGTGGGCACCTGACCAAAATAGCCAATGGGAAGGCTAAAACTTTTTAAAATGGGGGAAAGAAACTATCCCTTTGTGTCTGTTGTTCTCTGGGAGGCAGGGACAGAGCAGTAATACTGTGTAAGGTTTGAACCAGGTATGAAAAAGTATCTTCCATACCTAGAAGAAATAACTTGGATAGGGAATGTTTAGACAGACGCTATCAGGTTTATTTCTTATTTTGGCTTGTGGATCTCCTTTGTGCTAACCCTGATGCTTTTGTTTGCTTGTAACCTTTAAGCTGAACCCCCAAGAAAGCTAGTTTGAGTATTTAATTTTTGGAATTGCTCTTTTTAAAATCTAGCAAAAGCCTAAGTTCCAGTTGTATTTTTTCCCTTTTTGTTTTTAACAAAATTTACCTTTTTTAAGAACAGGATTGGATTTTTGGTATCCTAAGAGGTTTGTGCATGTTGTTTGATTAGCTGGTAGCACAACTAATTTCCTTTGTTTTCTTTCTCAGCTCTTCCTGGGGCGGGGGTGAGTGGTGGGGGGAATGGGAAGGGTTTTTGAGGGTACCCCCCGGGGAGGAATTCCCAAGTGTTCCTTCCTCGGTCCAAGGGGTTTTTTTTGCATTTGGGTGGTGGCAGAGTTTAGCGAGCCAAGGTCAGAGAAAAGCTGTAATCTTGGGAGTTTAATACAAATCTGGAGTGGCAAGTATTAATTTTTAAAATCCTTGCAGGCCCCCCACCTTCTGCACTCAAAGTGCCAGAGTGGGGATTCAGCCTTGACATGGTGACAGAGCAGTGGGATCATTTTGAACCAGAAGCACAGACCTCAGGATTTTAAAAGGACGCATTTTTCCTTTTGGCTGCTTGAAAGACAGGGAGTTGTTTTTTTCTCTCTTTCTTTTCTTTGCTGCCCGAGTGGAAACAGGCAAGCCAAAGGATTAGCCTGCAAAGCCAGGTAGTCCAACAAGCAGTTTATTAGTTTTTTCTTTTCTTGCTTTGTGGCAACGAAATAGCTAGGCTAGCGTAGGGCAGCCTGTGCATGAGGTTGCGGTCAGGCACCAAAACTCTGGAGAAACCAGTCTTCCCAAAGCGGCACGCCCCGGAGAAGACAGACCCAGATCAAGCCCAGACATCCAGCTCCATGACAGAAATGCAGGGTAAGGATGGGGGACCAGGAACTTCCCAGGAGGGAAGGTTCAGCCCTCCCCAACCCGAGATCCAGGTGCCAGGATGGAGGGATGCCTTTAACCCAGGCTGAGTTCTAACTGAGGCAGAAAGGAATTTCTTCCTAGGGATGAAGCGCTTGGAAACAGAGGACAAGCGCTTGGAGGTGGAAAGCGGAGGAGAGGAGAAGCGCTTGGAGGCGGAAATGGAGCTGAGCCTTATTTTTTTTCATTTTTAGAATCCTTGCAGGCCCCTGCCTTCTGCACTTGAAGTGCCAGAGAGGGGATTTAGCCTTGACAGTAGTGTATGGTGTGCTACAGGCAACTTCCATCCTATAGACTAGAGCCAGAAGAGCAGCAATTCCTAGCATTGTGCTTGTGCGTCATACCAGCACAGACTCAGCTGAATCGTATTGCCTACTGAACTGCTGTTCACAGTCCCTCACCCCCCCAGTTTACTCCAGAGACTCTAAGCCAGGGATCTCAAACTTGCAGACTGTGGGCCATCTGCGGCCCGCGAACCTCCCTCCCCAATGTGGCCTGCGGGCTCCAGCAGTTTTGGGGCCGGGTCTCTCCCTTGGCCCCACCTGCCGCCCCTGGGCGCTCCCCCCCAGATGATTTAAAATGGTCCGGGGCCCTGGCAGCACAGCCGAGCAGCGTCTGCCTGCTCGCTCCACATGTCTGCCAGCCCCTCCCTGTGGCCCCAGGGCGGGGCTGTGCCTCACCTCCGGGCGCTGCCCCCGTCCCAAGTGCCCCTGCGGCCAATGGGAAACTGCAGGGGCGGTGCCTGGGGGCAGCAGCGTGTGGAGGCCCCCCCGGCCTGCCTCCCCTTGGAGCCCCAGGTAAGCGACCCCCGACTCCCTCCCAGAGCCTGCACCCCAACCCCTTCCCACACCTCCCCCCACACTCCCTCCCAGAGCCTGCAACCCCACCCTCTGCCCCAGCCCAGAGCCTGCACCCAGCACCCAAACTCCAGCCCAGAGCCAGCACCCCAGACCCCTTCCCCCACCCAAACTCCCTCCCAGAGCCTTAGGCAGGTGGGGGCGGAGTTTTGGGGGGCGGGTTCTGGGCGGATTGAGTGACATTATTGGCCTGCTGGGAGGATCTGAGGATTGGCACTGGCCCTAAGGTAAATTGAGTTTGAGACCCCGCTCTAAGCCAAATACTAAGTAGACCCAACCCTCCTTAGGGAGTAAGGCTGGATGTAAAGGAAATCAGAAACATCACTGGCTTATTAGCTACTCACAGCTACTGTAAGATCCCTCAATGTACGCAGCACCCTACATATCGTTATGGGCCAAGCAGCACAGGGAGGTGCGTCCCAGTTATTGTCATACCTTCCTCATTCCCACTACAAGTGTGTTTTTGCCTGTGATGGGAAGAACGAAGTATGTGATCAGCCTACACTTGCAGCTTTAGGCCCTAGAAATGGCATTTACTGCAAAATAAAGTTTTGAGCAGACATTTAGACAAATGGGGTGAGCAGTCAGCATTTGTATTTTTAAAATATCCTACGCTCACTGCACTTCCCAATTTAGACCCCTTTAGGGAGTCTCGGCACAAATGGTTCCATAGGATTGAAACAGAAAGTTCTCTGCTATGTGCCAGTAAACGTGAGCGCCAGCTGTGGTGTTCTCTACGTTCCTCCATCCACCAACTGCAACGCTTACTGATCACATGCATTCATGTGACAGGTCCAGAGGAAGCAGCTCCTGTTCCAAAGCCCACCCCCTATCAGTAACAGATTGAATGATTTTTGGAGAAATCCTGTCTGTTGGCCCTCAACCAAACAGTCTGAAGCCAGCCACTGTGCAAGTTTCCACCACAGACTCCACTCTCCCCCCCACATCACCCTTTGCTATTCAGTCTTCACTCTCTCTGCATCACATTGCCAATGCATGTTAACTCTCCCCCAGAGCTCTCTGTTCCAGTCCTTGAGTCCTGCCCTTCTGTACCCGCCCTCACTACACACTCTTATGCCAATGCACAAGCATCACAGGGGAGGGAATTCTATAGGCAGCCATAATACAAAGTGTGCAGATCTGCAAGAGTCTACACGCACACCTGTACAAGTTGTTTTTGCCTTTCTTTTAATAAAAAGTGATCTTCAAGATCTCAGACAAATGTGCAGCTGAGCTCCAGAGGACGTCTCCCCTCATTTGGGCAGCTTTTGCAGAGTCTCCACTCAACACCGCAGCTCTCAATGGGGACAGCTATACCTCCCTAATGAGGATCACTAAAGCACTGCTCCTTCACCAGCCTGTAGCTTTGCTGGAGAAGATATAGCAGAGTAACATTCTGTTTCTTCTCCCCCTTTCCATTGCCAGTGCAGAGAGTAATGAGACACTGAGCCATGGAGGGTAACCACCTTGCCAGTCCTGTTTGTTTTGCAATATGCAGGATTAGGAGTTGCTCTTTTTTCAAGCCACCTACTCTTTTGGGGGTCCAACAGGGCAGACCAAAACTTGATCTAAACCTCTCCTTTACATTCCAAGAGGCTTAGGACACAACATCCTGAGCATCTTAGCACTGACAAGTCCAGGTGCATTTCACCAGCACCATTTCTATTGTATCAGTGTTCTAGCTGTACAGGTCTTGCAGGCTGCTTTCAACCACTTCCTACATCTACTTTGGCTTGCTACTAATTTCCAAAAGCTTACAAGTGAAGTTCTACCCAGAGATTCTCAGGTTTATCTTCCCTGTTACTTCAGTACCCTTGTAGATGGCTTGATATCTATGGGTGAAGAACACAAGTACTAAGTATTACAGGAGGCAGAGGGACATGGAAAAATAAAAATTGAGGTGAAAGCTAAGATTACATAGCTAAGATTACAGAGTTTATGTCCCAGCTCTGACTTTGTACAGTCTTGGGCAAGTCACTTCTCTTGTGTGCCTCAATCCTCAGCAGGGAAATGGGAACAGCAACTGCAAGGTTAATCGCAAAGTTTGTTATCAGGTCCCTGTGTACACTGCAGCAAGCTAGACTTGAATTCTGTGGTGCTATAGTGTGGCAAACTGACTGGAAATTCTGTAACAGCTTCATTTAATTATACAGGTGGATTTTATTGAATTCAATAGGAAAGTGAATACTACAAGCAATAGTATAACCCCATGATATTCTATATTTCCTTTTGTGCTACTCTACATTTCCAGTATGCTAATTATCTGCATAATCAACATCATTATGAAGGAATCTAGGTGAGAGAGGCAGGGTGAAAGCTTTCCATGCTCAGGAGGCAGTTTAGGATCGTTGGATAAGCATATTAGCAGAATTTTATTGTGGATCACTTGAGCAGAAACAGAGCGTTGCTATTAAGCTGTCATTAGGAGTCAAAATTTAACTGAAATGAATGGGGGCAGTTAATCGCTCAAAGTTATTGTTTCCATGTTACCTGAGACTACGGACAGTCTCTTTATATTCAGTTCATATTTTTAACATCCCCTTGAAAGATTTTCAATATGGAAGTTGAGACTGGAGCAAGATCTGTGACAAAGGATGGATTCTAAAAGAAATTCTCCAGTCTCAGAACAGCAGACTACATCAGGCTGTGTTTATGACTGTCAAGTGCTTAGATGTGCCCAGCTCTAGAAAGGCTACATACTCCTGAGGTGTCAAAATACAAACTAGTCCTGCTGAAGAGAAGCGTATCAATGTTCAGGTAGGAGGAGTTCCCAACACAGCTCTGCACAAGCTATTACAAAGTATGCATGCATTTTTCTCTCCAAACACCACTTTCCTCCCTACTTAGGGGAACTCTTTCCAAGGATGGGAGTGGAGTCTGACTAGGGACTTGGAAGATTGTCTGTATGAAATTTTAGTTTGCACTGACTTTGCTAGTGCTTTTAACGTAGCCTGTTGTAAAAATAAGCAAATATCTAGATGAGTTGATTACATGGAAGATCTCTGCATACCCCTGGTTGAAAACCACTGATTTAAAGCCAACAACAAGAGTGTTTACAAGGGAGAGACGAGACTGGTTAGACAGCCCCTTCTGACTATATGTATCTTACCAGCTGTGCAGCCAAGATACTGGAGAATTCGCTGTTCATGGCATATGGAAGTGCTGTCTGTGCTCTTGAACCATACGTAGTCTGAAATCTCTTTTTGATTTCATTCAGGAAACTGAAGGCTCTGGAACGTTCAAAGTTCTAAAAGTAAAAAAAAAAAAAAAATATTCACAGCAGGCAGAAAACTGCAAGTCACCCAACACTGTTCTAGTTAGGGAACTGTGGGATAGGTCGCCTACAGAAAAACTTAAGATATGCAACCATTTAGAGACCCTCCAACTTTTATCAAACATGAACAACCGCGCTGCGCATAACCCTGCAAAAGCCTTGCTACCTCTTCCTCTTAATCTCTTTGTTAAGGGCAGTCACTTTAATATCAGTCTGTTTCTTGCTGGATACCCACTGGAATCAGGCATACAAAGCTCAAAAGCAAGCCTGTGCTTCATTTACTTTTTAAGGGGAAACAAAGACAACAGACTTCACAGCCTCCATTTGTACCTTCTTCCACAGTTGAGGGTAAAGCTTAAGTGTACTGTACTAATAACTAAGGATGCCTTAGAGATGACTGCAGAGTGAAAGTCACCTGATCCTTGTAGGTTTATTGTACTGGTCCTGCTGAGAAAGCTGGGTGAATCTTACCAACCTTCCCCTTCCCCTCCCCCACAGGTTTTCACTTGCAAGTAGAAAGCAGCAGGGGAAGTTGGTGTGGTGGGAAGGAGACACTGTCACCCCCCATACATACACCAGCTGGATATTGAGGTAGACTGAACTCAAATATTTGAACTTTGACTTTAAATAGAGGGGCCCATGTTCTGAGTTACACCAGTGTAAATATGCAGGAATGCCACTAAAGAAAACAGCCCCATGGATTTGTGCCCATTATTGATTTTCATGGATAAGCACAGAGGAAAAAAGCTATCATTTGCAGGCTGTATGCATAGTAGCGTTATCCAAAATACTTACATCATCTGTGATACATAGGTATATAATCCGGTCTTGGCAGATATAATGAAATAGATAACTGCAAAAAGGGGGAAAAAAAACAAGACTCCATGAACTGCTGTAGAAGACCCCAATGTCTGATGTGTTCGAACAGCTATCTGCCAGACACACTCAAATTAAGGAGTGGAGCAACTTGCAGCCACCCTACAGAAAAGAAACAGATCCCAGCATGCAATGCTCCATCTTGATCACAGCATGTTTCTTCTGGGATCTTTGTATTGTAACCTGCATAGAACTAAAGATAACAGCTGTGGGCAGTGGGTACATGTTGGTATCCCAGTGGCTATATGTGGCTCACAGCCCACATTTGGGCACCCCTGGATTAATAGCCAACTGGGGCAATGCCTAACTGCAGATGTATTAAAGTTATGCACTGTACTGATCATTTAACATACCAAGGTAAAACCATCAAGGGACTTCCACAGATTGTGTATTCAATCTTATCAGCCAAAGTATAAAGCAAACAATCATGCCTACCAAAGTAAGACAACATAAATTCCTTGAAAAAGTATAGGAGTACTTGTGGCACCTTAGAGACTAACCAATTTATTTGAGCATGAGCTTTCGTGCGAAAGCTCATGCTCAAATAAATTGGTTAGTCTCTAAGGTGCCACAAGTACTCCTTTTCTTTTTGCGAATACAGACTAACACGGCTGTTACTCTGAAACTTGAAAAAGTATAGCTAGTGTGTCCACACAGTAATTTGCTTAATGAAGCAATGAAATTTCCATTGTAAACTCTTCTGGCCCAGGTCTCAAGTTGCAGTGTGGGAGGTCTAGGTTGGCTATTAGGAAAAACTATTTCACTAGGAGAGTAGTGAAGTACAGGAATTGGGTTACCTAGGGAGGTGGTGGAATCTCCATCCTTAGAGGCTTTTAAGGCCCAGCTTGACAAAGCCCTGGCTGGGATGATTTAGTTGGGGTTGGTCCTGCTTTCAGCAGGGGGTTGGACTAGATGAGGTCTCTTCCAACCCTAATCTTCCATGATTCTCTAGCACAAGGAGGCAAGTTCATGATTCAGCTCTCTGGGTGCTACCACGACAGAAGTTGTATCAATAACCCAGTTAATGTTTTTACTAAACCAATTTCAAATGCACATGATCCACAGGCCTCCATCAGCTGCTTACACAAACAGCTCTATGGTGATTGGCATCCTCTGACTGCTACGCTGCATTTAACTAACTGTGGAACTCCTTGGAAATAGCGAGCAGCCACATTGCTCTAAGACTTGCATTCATTCTTAATTTTTTGATTTGCACCTAGACTGACACACTTAAGCAAGCCTGATGTTCTGCATTATTAAACACCTACAATGAGTAAAACAGCAGTGTTCTTCCCAGGTTTTAGAAAGGCATCTTAGTAATACTTTTGAATTATTATACAGCCTCTTTCATCTAAGGATCTAAAAAACAATTGACAAGCCTTTAATTAAGTCTCACAACATTCCTGAGAGATGCAGTCTACCTAGTACAATTTGTCCAGTTCTGCCTCACCTGTGTGTTTGCGTGCACACTCTGATAGATCCCCATTAGGAGTTCTGGACATGGTTAAGATTTTTACTGGTGAGATTGTGAGCCCCTAAAAGCCCAACCCTATTCCCAAAACGGGAATAAACCCCATCCCTTCTATGTCAGAAGCCTCCTTCATGGCAGCAGCAGAGACTGGATAGCATCGGGAAGTCCAGGTGCTAAACAGCATTAGGTAGGGACCCCTGAAACCACAGTGTGTTTGCTTCAGGAGTGGGGTGCAGCAAGATCAGGCATTCACTCCTAAAGTTCTGCATTAATGGGGGCACACCAGGCTTCAGCTATTTTCTCTGAGTTTGTTTTTGGTTTAGAAACAGAAACTCCAGACATTCAGGCACAGGGGAAGAGCATTCCCAGGTCTCCCTGTCTATGGGGGCGAGGACGCTGGGCAGAAACACCCCAAAGATTCTACAGCCAGTGGAAAGTAACTACCTAAGGTCTGAATGCTAAGCCCTCTCCTCAGGCCACCTCAGCTGCCCTGCTCAGGTGACCTCAAGTTCCACAGCTGGACAGAACTGAACTGCATCTTCCCAGCCCCAAGCCATGATCTTTGCTCTGTCCCAGGGGAGGGAAGGAATTGCCCGCTCCCAAGTAGGGGAGCAGGGCTGTTTGGAGGATTTTGAACACAAGTAAGAAGACGTCACACCTTCCAAACACCCTTCAAAAGGAGGTGTATGGAATTAGAGCCAATCTGCCCATTTCCTTCTCCCGTGGAAGGACAGCAGGACAGAGGAGTGCCAATCTAGGGGTGGTTCTCCCCATTTTGTTATGGGCATACAAACACTGCAGAGTTAGATTGCTAGGACGGAACCCCTGTGATTCTGGCTGGGGAGGCGGTTTCATACTGAATGCAGAGTGTGGCTAGTCACAGTGCTGCCCAATAGCTCCAAGCCCGCACTGTGCATTATCCTACTGCAGTAGTTTAGAAAGTTTGGGAAATGCAGTTCACCCCATTCAAGCGAAGTGTTTAACAAAGCAATAATCTTCCCTTGCCCCAGTTATAGGCACCCACCCCCCAGCTGATATCTTCAGTCACTTCCAAGATTAGCTCCCTCAAGGCCTGGGGTATATACACTCCTGCTGCATGTCACATGTAACCCATAGCACACTTGGGAAGCAGACATGTCTGCTAGTAATCATTATCCCTTATCTGAGCTCCCTGAGCAGTTGAGACAGACTGTCAAGCCAAGATCCTCTCTATCAGGAATTAGCCCAATTAGCATGCATCAAATATACTAATGGAGGCACACCTAGCCAACTGCCCAGCTTGGTTTTAAGTAGAAACTAAGGATTGGAGTAAGGAATGTGAGCTGTCCTCAAGATTAAGATTTAGTATTTTTGTAAAAATTGAAAACTGCCAAGCAGATACTAGGCCAACTCAGTGGGACACATCCCTAAAATACAACACTTTGCAGTGCTCCCAGTCAAAGTCCTCCCCAGTTAGAGCTATAATTTGTGGGATTCCTACAAATTTTGTTGGACAGCCTGTGTGTAACAATGGAGCAGGCAGGTCCAGCCAGTTGTTACCTGAAAGCACACTTGGAATCCTAAAGTGCACCAAGGATAACAAGTTTTGGACCCATGGCCTTTGACAGTATGAGGGAAAGTCTGGGTTACTCTAGATTAGAGATCTAGATTTGAGATGCAATTGAAATGAAACACCCTGAACTTTGGGAAACCATCCACCTGACCTTTGCCATTGCGGTTCATCCATAGTTCTGTGCCTGGCAGTTTGGGTCATGCACTGTTGTATTCAGCATATTTTAGGAAAGGTTAAATAAATCTATAGTAAAGCCTTATGCGACACAGATTTTTCTCTCCATGGCCCAAAGCCAAAATTGCACATAATCAGTCACACCCTTCTGGCCTCCCCCATTGCTGATGACTATTTCTGTGAATATCCAAGGAATCTCAGACTCCTAGTACAAAGATCCTCCTAGCGATACCAGAGGATAATACCAACTCCACTAGTGTCTTAGAGGGATCAGTCTCCAAGAACTGCCTGAGGAATGAGATATCTTAAATGTATTGGTAGCCAAGAAGTGTCAGCAATCAGTGCAGCAAACCTGGTGCCCTTACACTCTGCATAACTGCAAGTACAGCCCAGGGCATCCCATGTTCAGCACCATTTCAGAAAGTGTGGTTAGATCAATTACTCATCTTTCAATCTTGACATGTGATGTCTTAATCCAACTATTTCTCAGAGCTTCACAGGGCATTCAAGACCTGAATTTTTAACATAAGAAACAAGGTGGGTGGGAGCAATGCCCTTTTCAGGTCTCAATACCTCACTAAGTAGCCATGGCCCAAACTCAGTTTCTCCCCACAGGAGGTCCCTTCTCTCCCCCTTCTCCACAACCCCAGAAAACAAAGCATTACTCACTTTCCATGTGAGTAGGTGAGTTTGTTGTTCTCTGATGGTATCCTTGCCAGGATCTGCTCCGTCACCTCCAGGAAATTTCCTCCACACCAGGCATGTTTGGCAAGGATGGTCGTGCCTCTGGCAACAACAGCAAACAGGATGGCCATTGCTTCACACTAGCTAGAGACACAATACACACAGGATGAGGGGACTCATAACACGTCCTCTATGGTTCCCTCTCAGCAGAGCACAGTAATTCCATTTTAACAGCTCCTCTCAATTTTTGGCATAGAGGGCAGGGAAGGAGTAAGACTGTTCAATATTTCTACCGGATGCCACTACCTGCAGCCCATCTTTCTTCCTCTTCCCCAGGCACCACTCAATAAGATAGGTAGAAGTATGCTGACCTCTCTACAAGATTCCAGTTTGATACAGGTCATGCATCATGGGACTACATGCAGTTAATTTGTTGCAAAGGAGTTTGCTTCTAGGTAACTAAGTTTTCAATTCTCACAGGAGAGTCACAATTTCACATTTCCCAAGTTAGAATTGCACACGACTTGCTACATACAATGGAAAGACCATCTCAGACTGTAAGCTTTTTGGGGCAAAGGCTAGCCCCCTGTCTCATAACAGACAAGGGGAGCACAACATTAGCAGCAAGACTATGATTATTGTACCAGTAGTGGTCACAATGCACCAGCACCCGTTCTAATGCATGCACACAAATCTCTGTGGGTTAGCTGGTTGTTTTAAAGAGGTTTCCTGATTTTAGTAAATTATGGATTCAAAGTACAGGAGAGACACCAGCAGCTTACAGTTCTGGAACTGCCATATACATTTCCCCAGTAGCATCCCTTGGTCTGGCAGTTAATGAAGTACATATGCTTTAGTCAAATCAAATATCAACATGCATGGACTCCCACAACAAAACATTCACAGCATGCCATTCTGCATCTTTTAAAATTAGATTGAATGTTCCTCAGACTGCATCCCTTGGTGGGAAGATAACCACGTATCCTCACATCCTATGAATATATCAAATTCAGTCTGCGGCAGGGTTTAAGCATTCAAGCAACTGGGGCTATGCTCAGTCTATCAAGACAGTAGAGAAGTACTTGTTAGCTGATGAGACAGCAGACTGTGTTAATCAGTGGAATATCAGCACTTTAGTCTGCAGTCAGAGACCCAATATTTAAAAGATGGAACCCCATGTTAGGCTGCAGCAGTGACATCTGCTCAGGTGGTTTCTCTGACCAGCCAATTCCAGTACATCCATAAGCCTCTTTTCTGCTTAGAGCAGATGTAAAGGGAACGCCTCCTGACCCTGCAAGGGAGCCTACTATTTTTCATTTTCCACCTGGAGAGTTCCAATGTCATCCATCTTGTACTCAGCCACTGAAACAAATCCTGTGTGCATCACCATGGATTTGAACTTGGGAAGCACGGGTGGCAGAGCCAGAGGACTGTGTGCGAAAGTGACTGGGATGACTGGAAGGTCAGCGTTGAGAATGCCAAGGGATCAAATCCCTGTTCAGACTGGAAGCAGGATTGTGCTAGTTTCCCTGGCACTTTCCTTTCAGTGGGGATGAGGTGTTTTATTCTAGGCCTTAAACTGTAAAAGGCCAAGAAAAGGCACCAAATTACAGCACTTTCAGCGCTAGCCTCCTTGCCCATAAACCCAGCATCTACCATTTCAGTGGACTGTTGTGATAACTGGGCCTACAAATTGACCCTAATTGTGAGTTCCACTGTAAAAAGTGATTCAAAGTTCATAAAATATCACACCACCACCAAATGATGGGAAAAGGTTCAAAAGAGACAAAGACTGAATTAATCCAAACAAAGAGGCCTACGGATACAATTCCAGAACTGTGTTAAAATCATGCCTGGTATACAAGAACAGTGAGACCACAACTGGTGTGTCAGAAGTTAGACCTAACTGGTAAACAAAATAATGACGGGATGGGTATTCTACCCATTGCTCTCTTTTGGGGTCCTTAAAAGAAAAGTTTCAGAGTAGCAGCCATGTTAGTCTGTATTCGCAAAAAAAAAAAAAAAAAAGAGTACTTGTGGCACCTTAGAGACAAACAAATTTATTTGAGCATAAGCTTTCGTGAGCTACAGCTCACTTCATCGGATGCATTCAGTGGAAAATACCAGTTGGAGAACACTTCAATCTCTCTGGTCCGTAATCGAGTGAAAAAAAAAAAAAAAGCTCACGAAAGCTTATGCTCAAATAAATTTGTTAGTCTCTAAGGTGCCACAAGTACTCCTTTTCTTAAAAGGAAAGACTTTTTTTGGGAAAAAAGGAGGAGGATACCGCAACTCTGGCTGACTGAAAAAAGGGGAGTGAGCTTCACCATGTTGGCTGCTGCCCCCATTGTCTCTTGGACCCCCAGATCATCTTCATCCTAACCTGAGAGATGTCCTGACAGAGGACTCCGATGACATCAGTACCTCCACCTCTACCAGCTGCAGCTAAACCCAACTACCACCTGGGATGTGAGTCAGTGCAGTGGCTGAATGGTTAAGTTACTCAACTACAACCCCAAAAGTTGTGCTTTTGAGTCTCACTTGATCTCACACTGAAAGGCCATCTCCAGTTCACACAGTGGCCAAATGATCCAGCGGGTTACGGCAGCCAAGGCAGTTGGATGTGCTGCTGGCCACATTACTCCCTTGGGTACCATTGGCTATGAAACTGACATGTCTTAATCACATAAGCCCCATGAGCCATTGGCTTGGGGAAACTTTAACCTGGGATGTAAGACTGTCACTTGCTGCATGCTCGTTCCCCTCCCCCCCCCCATTTTCTTCCCCTCTTTATTTCTTCTCTTTTTCCTTCTGCCTAATTAGAGTCTGGCTTGGCTAGCCACGACTGTATATTTTGCAAGCCTGTGACCAGAGGGGCAGCTAAATGCAATGATCTAAACAGCCTGATGCTAATACAAGTTTGCCAGGTCTTGAGGTGGCTGATCAGACCATGTGCTGTGCCTGGGTTTTTCAGCAGTGAGCGTCAACACCAGAGACAGCAGCTGCGTTTTCTATCTTTACTGTTCTTTTCTCTTCCGTCCTGTCTCTCATTTTGTCATTTAGGAAACTAGATCGGACTTTAACAACAACACTTCCTCCATCTCAGCTAACTTCTTCTCTTTTCCCTAGAAAGTACTGTTATCTTGGATGCCATCTGAAAGAGGGTCAAATAAGGTTTCTTTTCCTTTCTGAAGACTCTCTAGAGCTCAAGGGAAAGGCAACAAGGGTTACTGTTAAAATGAAAACCTTATTTAATACTTTACATACATTTCAAATGCTTTAACTGCCCCCCCCACCTTTAATAAAAGATTAAAAGAATGTTTCATGGTGTGTTTGCCATGGTACAAAGCAGGCTGAGGTCACTGGATACCAAACCTTGTTTAAACTGTTTAATGTTGGACAATTTCAGGGTCATGTTAACACCTTTAACTCTTTAGGCCCACATATTCCATCTCAGTTAATAAAACAGGACTCCATCTACAGCACGAAAATAAGCCATTCCTGACAATAGCGGTAGGTACCAGATTCCCAACAGAAGCATTGAAAACTGCTGGTTTCGTCCCTTCTGCATTATGTACACTGTTACAAGAAACAAGCATTGAATTTGAAACTTGGTACCAACTGTTGTTTACAGCAACAGACCACTTCCCTAGCACAGGGGTAGGCAACCTGTGGCACGCGTGCCAAAGGAGGCACGCGAGCTGATTTTCAGTGGCACTCACACTGCACGGGTCCTGGCCACCGGTCCGGGGGGCTCTGCATTTAAATTTAATTTTAAATGAAGCTTCCTAAACATTTTAAAAACCTTATTTACTTTACAAACAACAATAGTTTACTTATATATTAAAGACTTATAGAAAGAGATCTTCTAAAAATGTTAAAATGTATTACTGGCACGCAAAACCTTAAATTAGAGTGAATAAATGAAGCCTTGGCACACCACTTCTGAAAGCTTGCTGACCCTTGCCCTAGCATATACAGAGCTACTGAGACTTGAAATGACTCCATGCAATCAAGGATCACATCAGTATCCATCATAGGTGGCAGCATGGACAAAACAACCTGATACGACCTGCACTTCAGCAACCTCTTTTTGGCCAGCACTTTCCCCACCAGGTGCAGAGTCATTATGCATGAAAACAGGAGAAAGACACATACAGAGGAAGTAGCAGACACCAGACCATAAAGCAGCCTTTAACTTTTGGACCCAGAAAGCATATACTGAAAGAACTATCACCACCTTTTTATCAAGTCAAGCCCTGGTCTGCTCTAGCAATATGGGCATAAAATGACATTTTTTTTTTTTTTTTTTACTTAATTCTGCACATGGGCTTATATTTGATGTTTGTGATATCCCCACTCAGGATCAAGGTTCCACTGGGTCAGCCACTGTAGAGACAGAGATATAGTTCTGTCCTGGTAATCATACTTGCTGAATCTCACTTCAGATTAGATGGTGAGTATGCCTATAGTAGGCATGTGAGAAAGCAGGAAGAAGGGCAATGATGCTAAGACCACAGTGTTACACAGGTTAGTTATTCCATAGCTTAGTGGTTTGAAATCTGAGAGAGTTGATCTCATTGTATTAAAGAGTGCTGAGTGCCATGCAAGCTTGCCAACTCATGATGGCATCACAAGAAATGTGTCATGAGGAGGGATTTGAAGAATAGGGTAGTGGATTTATGGATTAAGTCAGAAATGGCATTCCATGCTGAAAATCAGCAAAAACAGCAGAGAGACATTTGTGGGAACAGACAGGTGTTCAAGCCTGCATCACTGGCAAAGCTAATGTGATAGGTACGGCACAAGAGCAGATAAGCAGGAGAGCAGAGCAATGAAAGGTTTAGAGCACTCCAGGCTGCTGAAGCAGACTTTCAGAGAAAGAGGGCAAATCAGATATGCTATTAAATGGAAGAGCTTACAAACCCGAGTCCCAGAGAAGACACCCTGAATTGATGAAATTGCAGATGCACAAGAGCTGCCCACACTCACTTTCCCTTGGCCTCTTACATGAAAACAGAGGAATAAGCAGGGCAGGGCGAAGGGCACTCCAGCATGCGTCAGCCAGTCACAGCACTATTTCCCTCCAGTGCCCTTGCGTTCACTGAATTTGCCTCTTTCACTTCCCTCTTGGTCTATGATAGGGAATCTTCAGACCCAAATTAATGGGCTTTCAGCATCACCACCCGCTAGAGGTGGAGGGCTAGTCTTACTCCTGCTGCTCCTTTGCTCTGCACTGGTTGCTCAAAGCAGAACTAATTAGGGTCTCTGAATGACTGCAACTTGATACATACGTTTACCAGCTGCACTGGTGTCCTTCTTGCTTCTTTAAGCTGTGCTGATGGGCTCCCCACTTCCCCATGCCACTTTACATTTCAAGAAGTGCTTGTATTTGCCTCAGTCACCCCCACCTGTCATTCTTACCCCTAGAGGGAACAGCCTGGTTAGGATATAAATCTAGGCTTAAGCAGTAGGACTGACATCCCATTAATAAACTTTCATGAAGCCTTTTTTGCAGCTTCCTTCTCCATGCAACAGTACTGCACAGTCACTCACTGTTGGCTTTTCAGCATTAGCCCCGCTACCTGCATAGCATCCAGCAAGCTTCCCGCTTATCCTCACTGTGCAGCTGTTTTGTCTACTTATGTAGCTTCAAGGCCCTATCAGCTTGAGGAAGTGAGCAAGCTCGCTCTCAGGGGCTTTGAATGCTTCTCTCTCAGCATGCACTGTTCTCATCTCTGATTTGCAAGAAAAAGGCTAGCCAAAAAGGACAAAAGCTACAGTGACCTTTTTCTGTTTGCCATCATCTTTGCAGAGATATTTTCCCCAATATTATAGATAGCACATCTGTGATCATGGCATGTAAGACTCGATATTGTCCTTTAAAGAAATAAGACTCTTCTCTCATTACTTCATCCATCTTCTCTAACAGAACTGCAGTTTTATTAAACGTGCAGGAACACTTCAAGGATAGAACGCTTTGTTTAGTAAGGTTCCCTAAAAGCTCAAGTAGCCTTAACTCCTGTCATGATCCCTTAACAGGTTATTGCTTTCTTCCTCTATGTCGGGCAGATAAATTGGCATCTGCAGCACAGACGTTCAAGATTCTTTTGCAGGATGAAACAAACACACACTTATGAAATGGAAGCACTTGTACAAAAAAAAATTAAATAAATAAAAAAAACAAACAAACATACCCACAGGGCATTTCACTTATGATCAGTGTAGGGGACTGACTAGGAGTCAGGACTCATGGTTCTGGCCATTCTATCAATTTACACCTTAACCTTTTTTCTAAGGGCATGGCTACACTTGCAGATGTAGAGCTCTTTGAATTAAACCCACCTTCAGAGAGCACAGTAGGGAAAGCGCTGCAGTCTGTCCACACTGACAGCTGCAAGCGCACTGGCATGGCCACATTTGTGGCATTTGCAGCGGCATTGGGAGCAGTGCGTTATGGGCAGCTATCCCACAGAGCACCTCTTCCCATTCTGATGCTATGGCTTGTGGGAAGGGGGCGGGTCCTGTCCCAATGCCCCGTGATGCATCAGTTCACATCCCAGCAATCCCTGTGCTTCTATCCACATTTGGCGCCATCTTTCAAGATTTTCTGTACTGTGTGCGCGGTCTTCCCTTTTGGTCTGCAGGAATGGGGCCCGAACTGCTGAGGAGTATGATGATGAGTCTCACCAGCACGTCATGTTTGGCAGTCAAGTTATTCCTTATGATGCAAAATGACAATGAGGGCTCCAACGATATCGACTCGAGTAATGCACATGACATGAGCGTGTCCGTGAATGCCACAAGCAAACTCACCACCGTGGAACACTGCTTTTGGGCTTGGGAAACAAGCACTGAGTGGTGGGATCACATTGTCATGCAAGTCTGGGATGACGAGCAGTGGCTGCAGAACTTTCAGATGAGAAAAGCCACTGTCATGGGACTGTGTGAGCAGCTTGCCCCCACCCTGCCGTGCAAGGACACAAGATTGAGAGCTGCCCTGACAGTGGAGAAGTGGGTGGCTATTGCAATCTGGAAGTTGGCAACTCCAGACAGCTACCGATCAGTCGCTAATGGGTTTGGAGTGGGAAAGTCGACTGTTGGAATTGTGTTGATGCAAGTTTGCAGGGCCATTAATCGAATCCTGCTCAGAAGAACCACGACTCTGGGTAACGTGCATGACATTGTGGATGGCTTTGCACAAATGGATTTCCCTAACTGTGGAGGGCTGATAGATGGCACACACATTCCAATTCTGGCACCAGCCCACCTAGCCTCCGAGTACGTTAATCGGAAGGGGTATTCCTCTATGGTTCTCCAGGTGCTTGTGGATAACCGTGGGCATTTCATTGACATTAACGCAGGCTGGCCTGGAAAGGTGCATGACACACACATCTTTTGGAACACTGGCCTGTTCAGGAAGCTGCAACCTGGGACTTTTTTCCCCAGACCAGAAGATCACTGTAGGGGAAGTCGAAATGCCCACTGTGATCCTTGGAAACCCCACTTACCCTTTAATGCCGTGGCTCATGAAACCCTACACAGGGAGCCTTGACAGCAGCAAGGAGCAGTTCAACAAGAGGCTGAGCAGAATGACTGTGGAGTGTGCTTTTGGCCATTTAAAGGGCCGCTGGCGCTCTCTGTATGAGAAGCTGGACCTGGCCAATGACAGCATCCCCGCGGTTATATCCGCGTGCTGTACCCTCCATAACATTTGTGAAGGGAAGGGTGAACGATTCACTCAGGCATGGAACTTGGAGGTTCAACACCTGGAGGCTGAATTTGAACAGTCAGAGAGCAGGGCTATTAGAGGGGCCCAATGTGGGGCTGCAAGGATTAGGGATGCCTTGAGGGAGCAATTTGAGGCTGAAAGCCACCAGTAATGTCTGCTTCCCTGCATGGGAGCAAAGTGCAGTGGTTCCAATGTTAGTAGGAATCTGTGTTTGCTTCACTGACTTGCAGTGCCTGTTTCTTTCCTGGGCTAAGGTATCTTTTACTTTATGCAATAATAAAGAATGTTTTCAAAGCCAAAAAATCCATTTATTGAAAAGAAACACAACTGCTTGGGAAACAAAGGGCAAGGGGGTGGGGTGGGGAATGGTACAATCACAGATTTGCGTATGTCCTTTTATCAAACTCAGCCTTCCTGTCTGGAGTGCTGTGCAATGAGTGCTGCACTTCAGGATCGCTATACTGCATGGTGATGGGGGTTGAGTGCAGTGGGTAAGGGTCATAGTTTTCAGGGCTGGGTGGTGAAGCTACAGGCGTTGGAGGCAGCTGGTGGGGGTAAGAACCCGGATGTTGGGGAAAGTGGGTTGGAGGTGACACGGGGGCACAAGGGAAAGAGTTTTGGGACAAGGGGGCTCAGACATGGTAGTGCTCCACCTGCATGGCTACGAGCGCCTGGATTGAGTCCACTTGGCGCTCCATTATGCTTATCAGCCAATCCGTGCTTTGCTGCCGCAGCACCATGCTTTTGTGCCAGCGCTCCTCATTCTGCTGACGGATCCTCCTTTCACTGTCCCACCACTCCTGCACTTTTTGATTTTCATTACTTGAATGCTGCATTACTTCATGCAGCATGTCTTCCTTGCTTCTATGTGGCCTCTTTCTGATTCTTTGGAGTCTTTCAGCTGGTGATAGCATGGATGGCTGAGATCTCAAGGTTGCATCTGTAAAGGAAAAATGCAACACTTAACAGAGGCAGCATTGTTCACACTAGACAGAGCAATGATTCCCCTGTACTTAAGGGCAAGCACAGTCTACACAATAGCATAATTTGCCCGTCCCAAAGCAAGAGCACATAACCCACGGGGGCCCCAAAATAGTGAGTAAGCACAGGGTCAAGCGTGACTGGGGGGAGGGATAGCTCAGTGGTTTGAGCATTGGCCTGCTTAACCCAGGGTTGTGAGTTCAATCCTTGAGGGGGCCATTTAGGGATCTGGGGCAAAAAATATTGGGGATTGGTCCTGCTTTGAGCAGGGGGTTGGACTAGATGATCTCCTGAGGTCCCTTCCAACTCTGATATTCTATGACTGATTGTTTCACGGCTGTACTGTCCTCTGGGTTTCTGTGCCTTGGGGAGAGCCAACAGCAGCAATGGGCCTCTATACTGAACACTGTCCCCACATTTTCCACAGGAGTTCGTCCTTGAAGATCTCGCTGCTGACGGTAACCTGGGAAGCAAGGGAGGGTCTTCTACTGCAATGCGGCTTCCTCCCTGGCCCATATGCAGCTTGCCTGTGTGCAGCAATGGTCCCCCCCACCCCTCACGGCACAGTGCCATGGACAAGTTAGCCTTACTGGGACAAGGACCACAGTGGCTCTCCCGAGAAACCTTCGCAAGCGCATTGCCCAAGTTCTGGATGAGACCTCTGAAGAGATCACTGAGGCCAATTACCACAATGTGAGAGAGCACATCAATGCCCTATTCTGCATCTAGGCCTAACCCTCCTAGCCCCAAGAGCCCGCACGGAATAACTTGCTTCCCAAAACAAAAGCCACTTACCGGGAACCTCCTCTGGTGTTTGTCCTTCCCCAAGCACCGGCCACTGCGACTGGTTACTTTCCTCCTGGCTTGAGAACAGCTCCTGGCTGCATGCATCTAGGGATTCCGGGGTGTCTTCCTCCACCTCAGCACCCTTGCTCCCGCTTTGCTCCTCCTGCCTTGTTGAACTGGGCTCTGAAGTGTCCATGGTGCTACTCAGAGTGGAGGTGGGGTCGCCCCCAAGTATCGCATCCAGCTCTTTGTAGAAATGGCAGGTTGCAAGGGCAGCACCGGAGTGGCTGTTTGCCTCGCGGGCTTTGCGGTAGGCATTCCGCAGCTCCTTCACTTTAACCCTGCACTGCAGTGCGTACCGGTCATGGCCCCTTTCCATCATGTCCTTTGATATTTGCCCGAAGGTATCGTAATTCCTATGGCTGAGGTGCAGCTGGCACTGGACAGCTTCCTCCCCGCAACAACTGATGAGATCTAGCATACTGCTATTGCTCCATACTGGGGATCACCTGGTGCGTGGAGGCATGGTCACCTGGAAAGATTTGCTGAGAGCACTCCACGCCTGGCTGAGCAAACAGGAAGGGGATTTTCAAAATTCCCAGAGTTTAAAGGGCGGGTCTGATAGTTGAGGTCACCTGAGGGCAGGGCAGTAGAGTTCAAAGTGATGACCAGAGTGGCTAGAACAGGTATTGTGGGACACTTCTGGAGGCTGATCAGAGCGCACTAACAGACCAGGGCATCCACACTGGTGCTTCGGCACTCCAGCGGGGGTGCACAAAACGTTATTCCATTTGCTGAGGTGGAGTACCAGGAGCGCTCTGCGTGCCTTGCCAGTGTGGACGGGTAGTGAGCTAGTGCGCCCAGGGCTCCTTTAATGTGCTCTACCTCGCAAGTGTAGCCAAGCCCTTAGCCTCACTATGTTCATATCTCCCACCACCCTCCCGCATCTGTACAATGATCAGAATATCTATTTCACAGAAGAGATAGTAAGTTACACAGAGAAAGGCGTACAGGAATGCAGATCATCATCAGCAGCAGCAGCACTCAAATCATCATGCAGAGCAGATGGCTTAACAAGGGGTTTAAAACATATTTTCAAGGAGTCCCCATCAGCTCTTCTGCTGTTTGAGCCATATCTGATGGTAAAAACCTGAGGCGCCCTGCTTGCACTGACCTAAAAGTCACTTATGAAAGTGACTTTAGAAGCCTGACCACAACAATCTATTGCTCCTTTCTGCCAATATCTGGAAACCTACCTGCTGTAAACCAGACCTTGTTTGGCAGCGCTTTAGCCCAATACAAAAGAACTACTATTAACCCTGTAGTAGGATGATTTTGTGTTTGTATTTTGTATGATTTAGAATGAAGGATAAAGAATAATGAGATAATAATGTAGCATGTATTAAATGCACTGATGTATGATTTGACCATATCCTGCCAGCCATCCTTTTTGAATAGCAGAAAGGAATGGCTTGATACGCCATCGGTAGAGATGCATTAGCCAGAATTTCTTTGTGTCTGGATTTTAAGGGAGTAACAGACCTTTGAGAATCACCATTTTGTTGTAGGTTTAGCATTCTAAAATAAGTAAAAGAATGCCATGATTGTTTTCTTCTGCACTGCAACTTGATGTTCCTGTCCAAAATGTTCTGTGTAAATTAATTGTTTTGTGTGTGAATGAGGAATGTGTGTGTTGAGATAAGTGTGAAGGCCATCGCTGAACCAGATGGTCTAGGGAGGAACTGGAGACAGATGCAAGAGCACCAGGAGGCTGCAACAAGCCCCTACTGAAATATCAGAGGAGGGCAGATTGACTTCTCGAAAGATGAGACAGGCACCTATCAATGGGGACAAGATAACTGTAATCAAAACCAGCATGGGACAACTCCCTGAGAGAGTTGATGAAAGAAAAAGATAAAAGGATGAGAAAAACATTTAAGAAAACAAGCACTTGCCAAACAATAATTGATTACAGCAGGACGGTGCAAACCTCATTGGTCCCAATGAAGGAAAATCATTATATAAACAGGGTGCCACACTATGAAACTTTGGGTTGTCATGCCAAGACTTCCCCGAAGCATCATGTCGTGACTAACAGAACCCGGCTCTTGCTACCCGTGATCAACCTAGCTGGCCACTAGATTGTTCCGGACTCTGGACTGGTAACATCGACTGGCAGGACAGAGAGAGAGAGAGAGAGATAGCGTGTGTGCGCCTGTGCTAATTGTTGTATCTTTAATAAACACGGCACATTGCCTTTTCCCCTGAAAAAGATCCCATGTGCTTCTTATAAGCATAACAATCCCCTTCCTCCAAAAGTCTCAGAGAAATCAAGGTCCACAAACTTGCCCGTTTGCAAGGGAGTGCATCATTGTAGTCTGGTCAGACAGAAGTGCCCTTAGGTGTCTTGAGACAGACCTTTCTGGAAGAGAAGTTGCCTTGACCTCTTCCTCATCAGATTTCAAACTGGGCAAGTTAGTTTGCTTGCTCAGTTTAAATCTTTTCTCATCCAGAATTATAGAGAAGTTCTGCAGTCACACCTGACATGACATTTCTGCAGTCACACCGGACATGACATTGACAGTTACATGACATTGCACCTTTGCAGAACACCAGAGCAGGGAAGGAGATCCACACCAGAAGAGGCAAACAGACTCCACAATCAAGATGACTGTGTGGAGTCTGCTTGTTGCCTCTGGTCTGGGAAAGCATGAGTCCATGGATCTTCAGAGCACATTGCTAGAGCTGAAGAAGTTTCTTATTGAGGGTTAGAGAGTTAAAGTATTAAGAACCCCATACAGCAAGAATTCAGCCTAAGTGCAACCAGACATGGTTGAGTGCATCAGTTACCAAACAAATACCTCCCTCCACTGTACTGAAAGGCAAGAAACGGGCTTAGCCCACTGGACACATCTATCTCTTTGTATGCTGTAGTCACCAGAGTGATTTCAGAGCTGGCCACGATGATATAAAAAGGCACATGCCAGGACTGACTAAACTATAGAATCACAGAAAGTAGGGCTGGAAAGGACCACGAGAGGTCAAGTCCAGCACCCTGCAATAAGGCAGAAACAAGTAAACCCAGACCATCCCTGACAGGTGTTTGTCCAACCTGTCAAAAAAGCCTCCAATGAGGGGAATTCAAAAAAAAACAAAACATAAAAACAAAAAAACAACCCCCCCCACCCTCCCTTGGAAGCCTATTTCAGAACTTAATTACCCTTATAGCTGCTCTATACTACGAGTTTGTTGAATTTAGCAGCGTTAAATCGTATTAACCCTGCACCCGTCCACACAACGAAGCTATTTTTTTCCAACATAAAGGGCTCTTAAAATTGATTTCTGTACTCCTCCCCAATGAGGGGATTAGCGCTGAAATCGACATCACCGTTTCGAATTAGGGTTAGTGTGGATGCAATTCGACGATATTGGCCTACGGGAGCTACCCGACACTGCATCATTGTGACTGCTCTGGACAGCATTCTGAACTCGGATGCACTGGCCAGGTGTACAGAAAAAGCTCCGGGAACTTTTGAATCTCATTTCCTTTTGGCCAGGTGAGCTCATCAGCACAGGTGACCATGCAGAGCTCATCAGCACAGGTAACCGTGCAGTTCCAGAATCAAAAAAGAGCTCCAGCGTGGACCGAATAGGAGGTACTGGATCTGATCGCTGTATGGGGAGATGAATCCGTGCTATCAGAACTACGTTCCAAAAGACAAAATAACAAAACATTTCAAAAAATTTCCAAGGCCATGATGGACAGAGGCTACAGCAGGAACGCAACACAGTGCCGCGTGAAACTTAAGGAGCTCAGACAAGCGTACCAGAAAACCAAAGAATCAAACAGACGCTCCAGGACAGAGCCCCAGACATGCCGCTTCTATGCTGAGCTGCATGCAGTTCTAGGGGGGGCCGCCACCACTATCTCACCACTGTCCGTGGACTCCGATGATGGGGTACTCTACCCCATACCTGAGGATTTTGCTGACGGGGAAGATGAGGAGCAGCTTGAGGAGAGCACACAGCACACCGTTCTTCCCGACAGCCAGGATCTTTTTATCACCCTGACTGAAATACCCTCCCGACCCAACCAACCCGGGGAAGGGACCTCTGGTGAGTGTACCTTTTTAAATACAATACATAGAATCATAGAATATCAGGGTTGGAAGGGACCCCTGAAGGTCATCTAGTCCAACCCCCTGCTCGAAGCAGGACCAATTCCCAGTTAAATCATCCCAGCCAGGGCTTTGTCAAGCCTGACCTTAAAAACCTCTAAGGAAGGAGATTCTACCGCCTCCCTAGGTAACGCATTCCAGTGTTTCACCACCCTCTTAGTGAAAAAGTTTTTCCTAATATCCAATCTAAACCTCCCCCACTGCAACTTGAGACCATTACTCCTCGTTCTGTCATCTGCTACCATTGAGAACAGTCTAGAGCCATCCTCTTTGGAACCCCCTTTCAGGTAGTTGAAAGCAGCTATCAAATCCCCCCTCATTCTTCTCTTCTGCAGGCTAAACAATCCCAGCTCCCTCAGCCTCTCCTCATAACTCATGTGTTCCAGACCCCTAATCATTTTTGTTGCCCTTCGCTGGACTCTCTCCAATTTATCCACATCCTTCTTGTAGTGTGGGGCCCAAAACTGGACACAGTACTCCAGATGAGGCCTCACCAATGTCGAATAGAGGGGAACGATCACGTCCCTCGATCTGCTCGCTATGCCCCTACTTATACATCCCAAAATGCCATTGGCCTTCTTGGCAACAAGGGCACACTGCTGACTCATATCCAGCTTCTCGTCCACTGTCACCCCTAGGTCCTTTTCTGCAGAACTGCTGCCTAGCCATTCGGTCCCTAGTCTGTAGCTGTGCATTGGGTTCTTCCGTCCTAAGTGCAGGACCCTGCACTTGTCCTTATTGAACCTCATCAGATTTCTTTTGGCCCAATCCTCCAATTTGTCTAGGTCCTTCTGTATCCTATCCCTCCCCTCCAGCATATCTACCACTCCTCCCAGTTTAGTATCATCCACAAATTTGCTGAGAGTGCAATCCACACCATCCTCCAGATCATTTATGAAGATATTGAACAAAACCGGCCCCAGGACCGACCCTTGGGGCACTCCACTTGATACCGGCTGCCAACTAGACATGGAGCCATTGATCACTACCCGTTGAGCCCGACACTCTAGCCAGCTTTCTACCCACCTTATAGTGCATTCATCCAGCCCATACTCCCTTAACTTGCTGACAAGAATACTGTGGGAGACCGTGTCAAAAGCTTTGCTAAAGTCAAGAAACAATACATCCACTGCTTTCCCTTCATCCACAGAACCAGTAATCTCATCATAAAAGGCGATTAGATTAGTCAGGCATGACCTTCCCTTGGTGAATCCATGCTGGCTGTTCCTGATCACCTTCCTCTCATGCAAGTGTTTCAGGATTGATTCTTTGAGGACCTGCTCCATGATTTTTCCAGGGACTGAGGTGAGGCTGACTGGCCTGTAGTTCCCAGGATCCTCCTTCTTCCCTTTTTTAAAGATTGGCACTACATTAGCTTTTTTCCAGTCATCCGGGACTTCCCCGGTTCGCCACGAGTTTTCAAAGATAATGGCCAATGGCTCTGCAATCACAGCCGCCAATTCCTTCAGCACTCTCGGATGCAACTCGTCCGGCCCCATGGACTTGTGCACATCCAGCTTTTCTAAATAGTCCCTAACCACCTCTATCTCCACAGAGGGCTGGCCGTCTCTTCCCCATTTTGTGATGCCCAGCGCAGCAGTCTGGGAGCTGACCTTGTTAGTGAAGACAGAGGCAAAAAAAGCATTGAGTACATTAGCTTTTTCCACATCCTCTGTCACTAGGTTGCCTCCCTCATTCAGTAAGGGGCCCACACTTTCCTTGGCTTTCTTCTTGTTGCTCTTGACATCTCTCGCTAGCTGCAGCTCCAGGTGCGATTTGGCCCTCCTGATTTCATTCCTACATGCCAGAGCAATATTTTTATACTCTTCCCTGGTCATATGTCCAACCTTCCACTTCTTGTAAGCTTCTTTTTTATGTTTAAGATCCGCTAGGATTTCACTATTAAGCCAAGCTGGTCGCCTGCCATATTTACTATTCTTTCGACTCATCGGGATGGTTTGTCCCTGTAACCTCAACAGGGATTCCTTGAAATACAGCCAGCTCTCCTGGACTCCTTTCCCCTTCAAATTAGTCCCCCAGGGGATCCTGGCCATCCGTTCCCTGAGGGAGTCGAAGTCTGCTTTCCTGAAGTCCAGGGTCCATATCCTGCTGCTTATCTTTCTTCCCTGCGTCAGGATCCTGAACTCAACCAACTCATGGTCACTGCCTCCCAGATTCCCATCCACTTTTGCTTCCCCCACTAATTCTACCCGGTTTGTGAGCAGCAGGTCAAGAAAAGCGCCCCCCCTAGTTGGCTCCTCTAGCACCTTAACATGTTTTAGAAGCAAGCATTTTTTAATGATTAATTTGCCCTGAGAACTTGGGATGCATACGTGGACAGTACAGCTACTGGAAAAGTCCGTTAACGTGTCTGGGGATGGAGCGGAAATCTTCCAGGGACATCTCCATGAAGCTCTCCTGGAGGTACTCTAAAAGCCTTTGCAGAAGGTTTCTGGGGAGAGCAGCCTTATTCTGTCCTCCATGGTAGGACACTTTATCATGCCATGCTAGTAGCAAGTAATCTGGTATCATTGCATGACAAAGCCTGGCAGCGTATGGTCCCGGTGTTTGCTGGCATTCAAGCAACATCTGTTCTTTATCTCTGTGTTATCCTCAGGAGAGTGATATCGTTCATGGTAACCTGGTTGAAATACGGGAATTTAATTAAGGGGACATTCAGAGGTGGCTGTTCCTACTGGGCTCTTTGCCTGTGGCTGAAAAGAAATCCTCCCCGCAGTTAGCCAATGCGGGGGGCGGTGCATTGGCGCTGAGCTGTTCGCGTTTGGCTAGCAGGGATCTTCCCTGATACCAGCCACACCGGAGGGGGTGGGGGAGGGAGGGGTAAATCGATCATCCCAGAGAATTGGATGGGGTGGGGGGGTAGTTTGGTTTCTGCTGCTGCACCTTAATATGAAAACTGCAGCACTAAATGGCCAACTCAACGGGCTTTGCTTGGTATGGGAAAGGAGGGGACTGCTGTTATGAAGGTTGCAGAAGCCGAAAGACTATGGCTTACCATGACCGCCTGCAAGCTGAATTCTGTTGCCCGACACTGCGTGTGTTATCTCTAACACCCAAGCAGCAGGCACTCAATATAAGATGCAAAATGCGACCTTGTACCAAAATCACATGTGCTATGTAATGTGAATAGTGTTGTTCACCGTGAAAGAGTATAGTCATTGTTCTGTAAAATGTATCTTTTTAAATACTTCACTCCCTTTTTTTCCTCCCGCAGCTGCAAATGTTTCAAGCCTCCCTCCTTCACCCCAAAGGCTATCTCAGAGAAAGCGGCGAAAAAAAACCCGCACGTGCAATGAAATGTTCTCTGAGCTCATGCAGTCGTCTGGCACTGACAGAGCTCAGCAGAATGTGTGGAGGGACACAGTAGCACAATATAGGGAAGCGCCAATGAATGTGAGGAGGGAAGGGACGATACAGATGACAGGTGGAAGCAGGAAGATTAGAGGAGGCAGGATGCAAAGCTGGAGCTACTGTGGGATCAAATGGACATGATCCAGCGTCTGGTGGAGGTTCAGGAACAGCAGCAGGATCACAGACTGCTGCTGCAGCCCCTGCTTAACTGCCCTCCCTCCTCCCCAAGTTCCATAGCCTCCTCATCCAGACGCCCAAGAACGCGGGGGTGGGTGGCTCTGGGCACCCAACCAGTGCACAGCCCAAGCAACAGAAGGTTGGCATTCAACAAGTTTTGAAGTGGCCTTTTCCTTCCCTCCTATCCTCCTCCCACACCCCACCCGGGCTACCTGGTGAGTTCTCTCTCTATTTTTATAATCAATTAATAAAGAATACATGGTTTTTAAAAGACAGTGACTTTATTTCCTTTGCAAGCAAGCTGTGATTGAAGGCGGGAGGGCGGGTGGCTTACAGGGAATTAGAGTCAACGAAGGGGGTGGGTCTTCATCAAGGAGAAACAAACAGAAGTGTCACAGGGTACCCTAGCCAGTCATGAAAGTGGTTTTCAAAGCTTCTCTGATGGGCAGCGCTTCCTGCTGTGCTCTTCTAATTGCCCTGGTGTCTGGCTGCGCATATTCAGCAGCCAGGCGATTTGCCTCAACCTCCCACCCCACCATAAACATCTCCCCCTTACTCTCACAGAGATTGTGGAGCACACAGCAAGCAGCAATAACAATGGGAATATTGGTTTCGCTGAGGTGTGAGCGAGTCAGTAAACAGCGCCAGCGACCCTTTAAATGTCCAAATGCCACTCTACCACCATTCTGCACTTTCTCAGCCTATAGTTGAACAGCTCCTTACTACTGTCCAGGATGCCTGTGTATGGCTTAATGAGCCATGGAATTAAGGGGTAGGCTGGGTCCCCAAGGATAACTATAGGCATTTTAACATCCCCAACAGTTATTTTCTGGTCTGGGAAGTAAATCCCTTCCTGCAGCCGTTTAAACAGACCAGAGTTCCTGAAGATGTGAGTGTCATGAACCTTTCCCAGCCATCCCACGTTGATGTTGGTGAAACGTCCCTTGTGATCCACCAGTGCTTGCAGCACTATTGAAAAGTACCCCTTGCGATTTATGTACTCGCTGCCTTGGTGGTCTGGTCCCAAGACAGGGATATGCGTTCCGTCTATAGCCCCACCACAGTTAGGGAATCCCATTGCAGCAAAGCCATCTACTATGACCTGCACATTTCCCAGTGTCGCTACCTTTGATAGCAGCAGCTCAATGATTGCGCAGGCTACTTGCATCACAGCAACCCCCACAGTAGATTTGCCCACTCCAAATTGATTCCCGACTGACCGGTAGCTGTCTGGCGTTGCAAGCTTCCACAGGGCTATTGCCACTCGCTTGTGAACTGTGAGGGCTGCTCTCATCTTGGTATTCTTGCGCTTCAGGGCAGGGGAAAGCAAGTCACAAACTTCCATGAAAGTCCCTTACGCATGCAAAAGTTTCAGAGCCACTGGGAATCATCCCAAACTGCAGCACTATGCAGTCCCAGCAGTTTGTGCTTGTTTCCCGGGCCCAGAACTGGCGCTCCACGGCATGAGCCTGCCCCATTAACACCATGATCTCCAAACTGCCGGGGACCGCGGTTTTAGAGAAATCTGTGTCCATGTCCTCATCACTCTCGTCACCGCGCTGCCGTTGCCTCCTCGCCTGGTTTTTCATGTTCTGGTTCTGCATAAACTGGACGATAACGCGCGAGGTGTTTACAATGGTCATAACTGCTGCGCTGAGCTGAACGGGCTCCATGCTTGCCGCGCTATGGCGTCTGCTCGGGTAATCCAGGGAAAAGGGGGCGAAAAGATTGTCTGCCGTTGCTTTCACGGAGGGAGGGTTGACTGACGACATTTATCCATAACCACCCATGACAAATTTTTGGCCCCATCAGGCATTGGGAGCTTAGCCCAGAATTCCAGTGGGCAGCGGGGACTGCGGGATAGCTACCCACAATGCACCGCTGGGAATGTCAACGCTTGCCACAGTACTGTGGACACACACCGCCGAATTAATGTGCTTAGTGTGGACACATGCACTCGACTTTATACGATCTGTTCCCAAAAATCGACTTCTGTGAAATCGGAGTAATTTCGTAGCGTAGACATACCCCTATACTTAGAAAGTTTTTCATTGCTTGAAACCTTCCAGCAGAAAACCACCACATTTACCTATCTAAAGCCCAAATGGAAAAGAAAGCCAAGCCAAAAGTAGACTGGATCCCAAACACAATTGCATCTCTGTACAAGCCAATGTACTGGGTCTTAATAATCTCATGAGAGGCCGAAGCAGACTGGGATTCCTGACTATGATCTTGAAAGAGCAAACGGGACTACAGAACCACCCCATTACGCAGCAAGCGGCTGTCTCTATTAGTGTCTGATTAGGTAATAGCTAGAGTACAAATTATGCTTCCTCAGCATAAGCCAAGAATCCACTGGAGACTGGATGCGTAATGGCCAGCAGCTAGTCTGGACTAACTTGTGGCATGTCCTTGACAAGTCACCTAACCTCTGTCAGTTTCCCCACTTGGAAAAAAAATGAGGCTGACCAGGAGGCATATGTTAAGGCACTTTATGCTTTTGGATGAAAGTTGGTGTACAGATGTAAGTATTTTTTCCTTTCCACCTCCCTCTTACACTTCCTGGGCTCCTTTTAGGTGAAAACTTTAGAGACTCTCAACACCCCTCCTTAATCTACCTCAAGGAATGGTATGACACCCCACTACTTCAAACAGAAGTGGGGAAAGGACGCAAACTGCATCTGCAGTAGGAGAAGAGAAGGAATCAAGCTTGAGTCTCCCACACTGCAGTGCATAGCCACCACTGAGGCACTACAGGTCACTGGGTAAGAGATGCATTTTGGTCTAACAGGAGAATGTCATTGATTGATTCAAACAGTATGTCATAACTAGGAAAAAAAACCCATGACTAGGGTTGCCAGGCATCCAGTTTTTGACTGTAACGCCCAGTTGAAAAGGGACTCTGGCGGCTCCATTCAGCACTGCTGACCAGGGCGCTAAAAGTCTAGTTGGTGGCACAGCGGGGCTAAGGCAGGCTCCTGGCCTGCCCTGGCTCCGTGCGGCTCCTGGAAGCGGCTGGCATGTCCAGCTCCTAAGTGCAGGGGCAGCCCCCACAGCTCCCATTGGCCATCTGAACAATCTGGATAAAATCTTCCCCGCACCTACAATTATTTGTGCTATTCTTAAATGCTAATGTTAAAGAGGTTCCACCCTTCTTGTGGGTGGTTGGTTTCAGAGCGGTAGCCGTGTTAGTCTGTATCAACAAAAAAACCGAGGAGTACTTGTGGCACCTTAGAGACCAACAAATTTATTTGGGCATAAGCTTTCGTGGGCTAAAACCCACTTCATCAGATGCATGCAGTGGAAAATACAGTAGGAAGATATATATACACACAGAACATGAAAAAATGGGTGTTGCCATACCAACTGTAACGAGACTAATCAATGAAGGTGGGCTATTATCAGGAGGAGAAAAAAATTTTTGTAGTGATAATCAGGATGGCCCATTTCAGACAGTTGACAAGAAGATGTGAGTAACAGTAGTGGAAAAAATTAGCATAGGGAAATAGTTTTTACTTTGTGTAATGACCCATCCATTCCTAGTCTTTATTCACGCCTAAATTTAATGGTGTCCAGTTTGCAAATTAATTCCAACTCTGCAGTTTCTTGTTGGAGAATTGCGACTTTTAGGTTTGTAATTGAGTGACCAGGGAGGTTAAAGTGTTCTGCAACTGGTTTTTGAATGTTATAGTTCTTGACGTCTGATTTGTGTCCATTTATTCTTTTGCATAGAGATTGTCCAGTTTGGCCAATGTACATGTCAGGGGGGCATTGCTGGCATATGCTGGAGTGCCCCAAGGGATGGTCCGGGCGCTGGTTTTGTTCAATATCTTCATTAATGATCTGGAGGATGGTGTGGATTGCGTCCTCAGCAAGTTTGCAGATGACGCTAAACTGGGAGGAGAGGAGATATATTGGAGGGTAGGGATAGGATACAGAGGGCCCTAGACAAATTAGATGATTGAGCCAAAAGAAATCTGATGAGGTTCAACATGGACAAGTGCAGAGTCCTGCACTTAGGACGGAAGAATCCCATGCTCCGCTACAGACTAGGGACCGAATGGCTAGGCAGCAGTTCTGCAGAAAAGGACCTAGGGGTTATAGTGGACGAGAAGCTGGATATGAATCAACAGTGTGCCCTTGTTGCCAAGAAGGTCAATAGCATTTTGGGCTGTATAAGTAGGGGCATTGCCAGCAGATCGAGGGACGTGATCGTTCCCCTCTATTCAACATTAGTGAGGCCTCATCTGGAGTACTGTGTCCAGTTTTGGGCCCCACACTACAAGAAGGATGTGGACAAATTGGAAAGCATCCAGCGGAGGGCAACAAAATTGATTAGGGAACTGGAACACATGACTGATGAGGAGAGGCTGAGGGAACTGGGATTGTTTAGTCTGCGGAAGAGAAGAATGAGGGGGGATTTGATAGCTGCTTTCAACTATCTGAAAGGGGGTTCCAAAGAAGATGGATCTAGACTGTTCTCAGTGGTAGCTGAGACAGAACAAGGAGTAATGGTCTCAAGTTGCAGTGTTGGAGGTTTAGGTTGGATATTAGGAAAAGCTTTTTCATTAGGAGGGTGGTGAAACACTGCAATGCATTACCTAGGGAGGTGGTGGAATCTCCTTCCTTAGAAGTTTTTAAGGTCAGGCTTGACAAAGTCCTGGCTGGGATGATTTAATTGGGGATTGGTCCTGCTTTGAGCAGGGGGCTGGACTAGATGACCTCCTGAGGTCCCTTCCAACCCTGATATTGTATTCTATGATGGCATATATCACATTGGTAGATGTGCAGGTGAATGAGCCTCTGATGGTGTGGCTGATGTGATTAGGTCCTATGATGGCGTCCCTTGAATAGATATGTGGGCACAGCTGGCAACGGGCTTTGTTGCAAGGATAGGTTCCTGGGTTAGTGTTTTTGTTGTGTGGTTGCTGGTGAGTATATGCTTCAGGTTGGGGGGCTGTCTGTAAGTGAGGACTGGCCTGTCTCCCAAGATCTGTGAGAGTGAGGGATCATTCTTCAGTATAGGTTGTAGATCCTTGATGATGCGCTGGAGAGGTTTTAGTTGGGGGCTGAAGGTGACGGCTAGTGGCATTCTGTTATTTTCTTTGTTGGGCCTATCCTGTAGTAGGTGACTTCTGGGTACTCTTCTGGCTCTGTCAATCTGTTTCTTCACTTCAGCAGGTGGGTACTGTAGTTGTAAGAATGCTTGATAGAGATCTTGTAGGTGTCTGTCTCTGTCTGAGGGGTTGGAGCAAATGCGGTTGTATCGCAGAGCTTGGCTGTAGACGATGGATCGTGTGGTGTGGTCAGGGTGAAAGCTGGAGGCATGCAGGTAGGAATAGCGGTCAGTAGGTTTCCGGTATAAGGTGGTGTTTATGTGACCATTGTTTATTAGCACTGTAGTGTCCAGGAAGTGCATCTCTTCTGTGGACTGGTCCAGGCTGAAGTTGATGATGGGATGAAAATTGTTGAAATCATGGTGGAATTCCTCAAGGGCTTCTTTTCCATGGGTCCAGATGATGAAGATGTCATCAATGTAGCGCAAGTAGAGTAAGGGCATTAGGGAATGAGAGCTGAGGAAGCGTTGTTTTAAGTCAGCCATAAAAATGCTGGCATACTGTGGGGCCATGCGGGTACCCATAGCAGTGCTGCTGATTTGAAGGTATACATTGTCCTCAAATGTGAAATAGTTGTGGGTGAGGACAAAGTCACAAAGTTCAACCACCAGGTTTGCCCTGATATTATTGGAGATACTGCTTCTGATGGCTTGTAGTCCATCTTTGTGTGGAATGTTGGTGTAGAGGGCTTCTACACCCATAGTGGCCAGGATGGTGTTTTCTGGAAGATCACCAATGGATAGTTTCCTCAGGAAGTCAGTGGTGTCTCGAAGATAGGTAGGAGTGCTGGTAGCGTAGGGCCTGAGGAGAGAGTCTACATAGCCAGACAATCCTGCTGTCAGGGTGCCAATGCCTGAGATGATGGGGTGTCCAGGATTTCCAGGTTTATGGATCTTGGGTAGCAGATAGAATACCGCTGGTCGGGGTTCTAGGGGTGTGTCTGTGCAGATTTGTTCCTGTGCTTTTTCAGGGAGTTTCTTGAGCAAATGGTGTAGTTTCTTTTGGTAACCCTCAGTGGGATCAGAGGATAATGGCCTGTAGAATGTGGTGTTAGAGAGCTGCCCAGCAGCCTCTCGTTCATATTCCAACTTATTCATGACTACGACAGCACCTCCTTTGTCAGCCTTTTTGATTATGATGTCAGAGGTGTTCCTGAGGCTGTGGATGGCGTTGTGTTCTGCATGGCTGAGGTTATGGGGCAAGTGATGCTGCTTTTCCACAATTTCAGCCCGTGAACATCGGCAGAAGCACTCTAGTAGAAGTCCAGTTAATTGATTAGTCTCATTATAGTTGGTATGGCAACACCCATTTTTTTATGTTCTGTGTCTTCCTACTGTATTTTCCACTGCATGCATCCGATGAAGTGGGTTTTAGCTCACAAAAGCTTATGCCCAAATAAATTTGTTAGTCTAAGGTGCTACAAGTACTCCTCATTTTCCTTCTAGTGGGGAAAGAGGGAAGTAAGGCATCAATCCCTTACAACTAAAGCTTTGAATATTTAATGTATCAAATATGTACCCTCAATCTCTAGGAATATTTACAGTCATTAGAAGCATAACATTTAGAAATACCCAAGCTGTACAAGACCAACTCAAAACTTCCTGGAAGAAAATCTGGAACTACTTAGACAGCTTATTTAGAAAGAGCCTGAGTGTCTAAACAGGCCTTGCAACACACTCAAGGCAAACTGCCAGCCCAAGAGGGAGGGAAAGGAGGATGGATACATTACAGAGTTGAAGGCATCTTTCAAGATGACTCTGCCAGATTTGAAATCTGGGGTCTCTTAGCAAGAATCTCAACTAATTTCAACTGCAGGCTGATGGATAAAAGAAAGGCTATCTGCAGAATAATCCAGGCCCAAATCACAGAGTACCTTGAACCATTCCCAGAAACAAGTTAGTGACCCAAACTTGGGCAAACTACAGCCCGCGGGCCAAATCCGGCCCTTGGGACCATCCTGCCCTGCCCTTGAGTTCCCAGTCGGGACGGCTATCC
Source organism: Caretta caretta (assembly GCF_965140235.1). Taxonomy (NCBI): domain Eukaryota; kingdom Metazoa; phylum Chordata; order Testudines; family Cheloniidae; genus Caretta; species Caretta caretta. The sequence goes on from NC_134214.1 coordinate 57,213,416, forward strand.
CCCGGCCCCTCCCATGCTGTCCCCACTCCCCGCAGCCTCAGCTTGCTGCACCGCCAGCGGCGTGATTGGCTCCGGCTGGGCGGTGGGGCTGCGAGCTCCTGCCGCTCTGAGCAGCATGGTAAGGGGGCGGGAAGCAGGGGGGGTTGGATAAAGGGCAGGGGATTCTGGGGGGCAGTCAGGGGACAGGGAGCAGGGGGGGTTGGATAGGAGGTGGGGTCCCGGGGGGAGGGGGTGGTCAGGAGACAAGGAGCATGGGGAGTTGGAGGTTCTGAGGCAGGCAGTCAGTGGGAGGGGGCCATGCTGTTTAGGGAGGCACAGCCTTCCCTACCCAGCCCTCCATACAGTTTTGCAACCCCGATGTGGCCCTCAGGACAAAAAGTTTGCCCACCCCTGTAGTAACCAGTATAGTGAAAATACAGATGTGCAGAAGACCAGTAAGTGAACAGGTTTCAGAGTAACAGCCGTGTTAGTCTGTATTCGCAAAAAGAAAAGGAGTACTTGTGGCACCTTAGAGACTAACCAATTTATTTGAGCATGAGCTTTCGTGAGCTACAGCTCACTTCATCGGATGCATACCGTGGAAACTGCAGCAGACTTTATATACACACAGAGAATATGATAGTCTGCTGCAGTTTCCACGGTATGCATCCGATGAAGTGAGCTGTAGCTCACGAAAGCTCATGCTCATATAAATTGGTTAGTCTCCAAGGTGCCACAAGTACTCCTTTTCTTTTTAGTAAGTGAACAGGTTGCTGCTTTCTGCATTAGCTGAAGTTTCCCAGTAATCTTTCAGAGAAGACCCAAGAAACTGAATGACTAACTCAATCAGGAGGTGAGGAAGAGAAAAGGAAGAAATCATGAGACACTTTACAGTTTCAGTCTTCTACAATTTGGGGTTTCATACTTATGCAGTCAAGTACCCCAAAATGCACTACAGCGCTTGGCATCGTTGATGAAAAGCGGCAAGAGACTTTGCAGAACTAAGGCCTAGACTACAGATAAGTGCTGAGAGAACTGAGTTAGATTGTTTGCTCATTCTTCATGCTCGCATGGAGCAGGGATCAATACAGACTGTCAAATATAAAGGGAAGGGTAAACACCTTTAAAATCCCTCCTGACCAGAGGAAAAACCCTTTCACCTGTAAAGGGTTAAGAAGCTAGGATAACCTCGCTGGCACCTGAGCAAAATGACGAATGAGGAGAGAAGATACTTTCAAAGCGGGGGGGGGGGGGAGAGAGGGGGAGAGGAAGAAACAAAGGTTCTCTCTGTCTGTGTGATGCTTTTGCCAGGAACAGAAAAGGAATGGAGTCTTAGAACTTAGTAAGTAATCTAGCTAGATATGTGTTAGATTCTGTTTTGTTTACAGGTTTCAGAGTAACAGCCGTGTTAGTCTGTATTCGCAAAAAGAAAAAGAGTACTTGTGGCACCTTAGAGACTAAATAAGTTGTGCTGAATGGAATGTATATTCCTGTTTTTGTAACTTAAGGTTTTGCCTAGAGGGACTCTCTATGTTTTGAATCTGATTACCCTGTAAGGTATTTACCATCCTGATTTTACAGAGGTGATTCTTTTACTTTTTCTTCAATTAAAATTCTTCTTTTAAGAACCTGATTGCTTTTTCATTGTTCTTAAGATCCAAGGGTTTGGGTCTGTGTTCACCAATGTAAATTGGTGAGGATTTTTATCAAGCCTTCCCCAGGAAAGGGGGTGTAGGGGTTGGCGGGGGGGGGGGGGGAAGACGTTTCCAAGCGGGCTCTTTTCCTGTTATATATTTGTTAGACGCTTGGTGGTGTCAGCAATAAAGTCTAAGGGCAAAAGGTAAAATAGTTTGTACCTTGGGGAAGTTTTAACCTAAGCTGGTAAAAATAAGCTTAGGGGGTTTTTCATGCAGGTCCCCACATCTGTACCCTGGAGTTCAAAGTGGGGAAGGAATCTTGACACAGACATAGCACACTTATGTCTCTTTACTCAACAGTACTTCCCCCACTCACTAAGGAGAATTCCATAGTCTTCTTTGACTAGAAGACTGTGGTTACAGCTCAGAACTGGGGGTGTGAGAAGAAAGAAGGGAATTCTCATAAGCAAACTCGGAAAATGCAGCTAGATTAAATTACTCAGACTAATTATCAATGGTTCCCTATCAAACTGGGAGGGTGTATTTAGTGGGGTTCATAGGGGTCAGTCCTGGGTCTGGTACTATTCAAAAATTTCATTAATGACTTCAGTAATGAAGTGGAGAGTATGCTTATAAAATCTGCAGATGACACCAAGCTGAGAGAGGTTGCAAGCACTTTGGAGGACAGGATTAGAATTCAATATCACCTTGACAAATTGGAAAATTGGCCTGAAATCAATAAGATGAAATTCAACAACAAGTGTGAAGCACTTCACTTAGGAAGGAAAAAAAAAAATCACAAAATGGGGAATAACTGAATAGGTGGTGGCAGCACTGTGGAAAAGGATGTGGGGATTACAGCAGCTCACAACTTGAATGAGAGTCCACAATGTGATGCAGTCGCAAAAAAGGCTAATATTCTGGGGTGTATTAATAGGAGCGTCATACGTAAGGTAAGTAAAGTAACCGTCTTGCCCTCTACTCAGCATTGGTGAGGCTTCAGCTGGAGTATTGTGTCCAGTTCTGGGCACCACACTTTGAGAAACAAGTGAACAAATTGAAGAGTCCAGAGAAGAGCAGCAACAGTGATAAAAGGTTTAGAAAATCTGACATATGAGGAAAGTTAAAAAAACTGAAACGGTTTAGTCTTCAGAAAAGACAACTCAGGGGGAACTAGTAACAGTCTTCAAATCCTGTTAAGGGCTGTTATAAAAAGGACTGATCAATTGCTCTCCATGCCCACCAAAGGTAGGACAAGAAGAAATGGGCTTACTCTGCAGCCAGGCAAATTTAGATTAGATGTTAGGAAAAACATTCTAACTCTGAGGGTGTTGGATCATATTAAAGAAGTTCTGTATTAAAATCACAAATGAGTTTGATTCCCCATAGTTTAAATTCCAGGGTATGACTAATTAAGAGGTCTCTTGGTTTTTGGTACTGTTTCTCTCCCTCTATGTGTGAAACTTGCAAGCTGCTAATTGTGTTAGTACATTCTAAGACAGAGTCTGTTCTCAAAGCAATTCTTTGTAACAACCACCACTCACACACAGAGAGAGACTCAAAGCAATACTCTGTAACAACAGAAACAGCACCCAGAGACTCCCTGCCCTTTTGTTGTATTCATCTCGCTTTGTTAACAATTGTGATTAAAATAGAAATAGAGGATGTATGTGGATAGATGCTTGGTGTGGGTAATAACTGAATGATCAGGGAGGTGCCAGCCTAAGAATGCAGTGTCCATCGGCTGAAGAAGGCGTCAAGTAGAAATAACCAGAGGACCCCCAGAGGGCAGACTGGAATCCACCCAACAGCCTCAAGAATGGGAGAACCAAAGAACAAGATAATATCTGGCAGCACGGAGCCATCAGGAATGTGACATCTGCTGATTGATTCAGCAACAGCATGATGAAGCAATTCCCATAGACTGGCAGAGGAAGAAATTCCTATAAAAATGGACTCTAGAAAGTGAGAACTTTGGGGTCTGATTCTGCAAACCAACTTCTAGGAGCATCAGATGTGCATCTGACAAGGCCCTGCTCCCTCCTCATGTCCAGGCCACCTGGCCAGTGGCTTGGCATGAGCAACTCTAAGGCTGGTAACTATGATAACAACCTTGCAGAACCTGTGTGTGTGTGTTTGTATAAATGAATGTGTGAATAAATATGAGACTGAATGGAATGTTATAGCTATAACTAACTGCTTACTATGATTCTTTCTGTATTCACAATAAATGTGGTATTTTGCCTTTTCCCCTTTAATAGGATCCTGCTGGTTTTTATTTTATTGGTATAACAAGGGTAGCTCAAGCATAAATTCCCTAGGGAGGTTGTGGAATCCCCATCGTTGGAGGCTTTTAAGAAGAGGTTGGACAAACACCTGTCAAGGGTGGCCTAAGTTTACTTGGTCCTGCCTCAGTGCAGGGGACTGGACTAGCTGACCTCTAGAAGTCCCTTCCAGCCCTAGATTGCTATGATTCTATTTGTTTGTGCGAGGCACAAAGAGACACAAGGGATACAGAACACAATCCCTTCCCTATCACTTTGTTGGGAAATCTCCTAAGGTCACCACAAAAACAGTTTTCTCCAAATCAGATTCAGTACAGACAATGCATGGTATGTATTGTTCTACACTACATACTGTTAACAAAACTAGCATGAGCAACATTTCTATCAATAGACTACATATTCCTTCTTGACTTCTATAGTGGATATTTAAACTTGATGATTCCAGCAGAAAGTGAGCCAACCTTCAATTTAGCTCTCCGTCATTTTCGTTAATTTAAAATGAGGAAAAGTTTTTATTCTATCCTCTAAAGCTTCCACGTGGCTCTTAGTTTATTTTGACCTGACAGGTGTCCCTTTAAAGATATTCTTACCATTACCACCACCTTACATTAAAACAAATGTGAAAATCTAACATCCTTCTGTACTTAGGCTGTTTATTTTTTGCATCTCTTAGCCTGAGCATCAGAACACAAAAGCTGCCATGATTGGTCAAACCAGTGTACCATCTGGTCAGGCAGCCAGTACAAGATGTTTCACAGAAAACTGAAAGAAACTCCGTAACAGACAATTATGAAATAACCAGTTCCTTAAACTAGTTTCTTCCTAGCTCATCATTTAACAGTTGATGTATGTTCTGAAACATGAAGGTTTATATCCCTTCTGTTTTTCCCTCTGGCAAATGTAACTGTAGATTTTCTCATTACCCATGAGAGCATCTAATCCTTATTCTGAATCCAACCAAACCACTGGCTTAAATTATATATAGTGACATTTAGTTCCAGAGATTAACTAAAATAAACTGGCCTGTTGCACTTTGCATACCTAGTCAATTTCATACTCAGGTTCCCATGCACTGACACAGTCTTCCATAGTTCAGGCTATTTAAATACAAGCCAAGAGATTTTCCACTGAAATTTTTGTTGTGTCACTGATACGTTGCTACCGTTTTTGAGTTCTGTAAAACCTTGCTTTTACTAAATCCAAGGTTGATCATTCTCTCACTCTGTGTCCCCTTTTTAGTGTTTAATTACTGCTGAGAGATAAGAACTTACCAACCATAGACTGAAGGGGAAAAAACAAAACAAAAATAAAACAAACTTTCCTTACAAATTCCATCAAGTTCATTGACTAGCCTCCCATCAAAGTCAGCCTTCATTCTACCTCTCTAACTCCTTTTGCCAATGAAATTAATAGGCAGCAGGTTTAAAACAAATAAAAGGAAGTATTTCTTCTTACAACGCACAGTCAACCTGTGGAACTCCTTGCCAGAGGATGTTGTGAAGGCCAAGACCATGACAGGGATAAAAAAGAACTAGATAAATTCATGGAGGATAGGTCCATCAATGGCGTCTCTAGCCTCTGTTTGCCAGAAGCTGGGAATGAGTGACAGGGGATGGATCACCTGATGATTACCTGTTCTGTTCATTCCCTCTGGGGCACCTGGCACTGGCCACTGTTGGAAGACAGGATACTGGGCTAGATGGACCTTTGGTCTGATCAAGTAGGGCCATTCTTATGTTCACATAAAAGCCCACATGCAAAGTCACAAGCTAGCGGACTTCCACAGTCTTCTAGTTTCCACTTCCAGCATCCCCCTATGAGCTAAAACCAGAACACATCACTCAATGCGAGCACCTAGCCAGAACAGGGGAAAACCCAGCAAACTTAGTTTTCCTTTTTGTAATTATTGAGTAATATTTGTTTTCTTTCCCACCCCCTCAACTGTCAGTTTATGCCAAAATATTTAGATTTGTACAAGCAGAATATTAGGACTGTTTTGAGGACTGGCGTTAAAAACCCTTTTGAGGAGTTTACAAGCTCGGAAAGGTAGCATTCACCCATACACCAAAATCTGAAAGTGAAACCAACAAGCTTGCCCAGCAGAAGAGAAATGCAATAAGTAAACAAGATAAAGACAGGCTACAGAACAAACAGCACCAACAGGGAAGGTTAAATGAGATGTTTAGAGTCCTTCCAGTCAGCAACTTCAGGTGTTGTTAGTGAGACAAATCAGGAAGGCTGCAATGTCTCTCTGGGTGAAGCTTCCTGGCAATACCCCACAAGTGTACACACAACAGCCACCAACTTGGACACCCCACGCCTCCTTGATTCCACAGAAACTAGCAACAAATGTTACTGCATGGTAAGTCTTCTCCATCCTTTCGGTGGAAAGCCCCTGGCTCAGCCTCTGAGCATTAGCACTCTCCTTGGGTGGTAACTCCCACTCCTTCTACCTGTCCCCGCACACTCCCTCCTCCTGCCTCTAGTCCCCACTTGGGCCCAGCCCCACAACCCCTCCTCCTGCTGCTTTATTGCTCCTCCTGTCCTACTCCCGACCCCAACGGCCTCCTCCTGTCCCCCCAGTCCTACCCTTACTTCCATCTGCCCCCAGGGCCCCTTCCACCTTTCTTCTGCTTTATTGCCCGCACCCCTTCTCCTCCTGCCCCCCAATCCTACCCCTCCTCCTTCTGTCCCCCAAAGCCATTCCCCAGACCCACACCCCGCAGCCTCCTCCTGTCCCCCAGATTCCTTCCTCCTGCCCCACCCCCTCTTCTTGCCCCTTCCCCCAACTCCCGCCCCGCCCCCTCTCACCTGCACCCGCGGCCTCGCTTTCCGGGCGGGGAGTCCCCAGCCCGGCGCGCTGTTTACCTGCCGGCCCCAGTCGCTTTCCCCTCCGTTCGGCGAGCACGTGCACTTCCGCCGGGAACGCTCCCGACTCACGGGAAATGTAGTCACCAGCGCGGGGAGCGGGCCGCTTCCGCCCGAGCCGCGCTGCACGTTGGGAAACACCACCTACCCAGGCGCTCTGCCTGCTGGGTATTGTAGTTCTATTGTGAGCGTGCCCGGCTCTTTGTGAGAGGCGCCGCCGAGAGCCCAGAGCGGCAGCGAGCAGCGGAGGGGTAAGGGACAGCTTCCCCCGGCTGGCTCAGACTGCCCAGCCCGTGTCCTCCTGGGGCCTCCCCAGACCCGCTGCCGCAAATCACATTCAGATTCTAGTTCGAAGCGACTCTCGGAGTACCCCTCAGAGCAGCAGCGTCCGCTAGAGGGCCCCCACCCCAGCATCTAAGATTTAGTTACAAGTATTTTCAGTAAAAGTCATGGACAGGTCACGGGCTATGACTTTTTGTTTATTGCCCTAACTTGTTCATTACTTTTACTAAAAATACCCATGACATAGCCTTAGAGATATACCATCTATCCACTCAGAACAGGACTTCACAGGATGTTTGAGATTCAAAACCCAGGCTTGGGTTGTTTTGGTGTTGACCAGTCCTGATCCTGTAGCATCTCATCCGTTTCCTCACAGGGCAGGGTCAGACACAGTTTGCTCCATATTTCAGCATCAGTCATACTCAGGACATATGCTCTGTGATGCAGATACATGGTTAGGTGCCAAGGACATAGCTTGTTGAGATATTGACCTTTAAAAATAAGTCACCCTTTATATTTCACATATCTTCATTTCCTAATCCTGCTCTCACTGCATCTCTCCCAGGCAGCCAATGTCATACAGGCCCTTGGCATCTACTATGAATGCCTCTCAGTGGAATTAACATGCCACAAGAGCAGCATCACCAACCCTAAGTGTTCAAATTTGAGCCAGGCCCCTCCAAATTATGAGACTGACTTAAAAATCACAAGGGTTTTTTGTTTTGCTTTGTTTGTTTTTAATAGTACATTTGGAGACCTTTTTATTTGACTTCTGGTTTTCAATATTGCCACTCCTTGCAATTTTACTGTGAGTGTGGCACAATATTTGGTGACTATGTGAGCACCTTAATTATGGAATCCGATTATTTCTGGACAATTTCAACTTTCATTTTAAAGAAAGGTAAATTTCTGGCCTTCTTGGCTGCACAGAAGAACTCAAAAGCATGAACCATACATGTACCAGCACCAGAAAGCAAACAAAAATAAACCCAACTGATTTTTGAAGCCAATCTCATGATTTTAGGGGCCTTGACTCATTTTTATTACCACATTAGTGGGTTTTGAACCTTTAGGCAACACTCAGGTCACATTTCCAATCTTTTCTCTTCAACAGAGGGCTAGAAACTTACTTAAAAACACTGAAAGCTGAAATCCCAGGCAATCACGGGACCCCAGGAGCTGCGGGCTTTAAGAAACACAACAAATATAGAGAGACTCCAATCTGGCTATGCCGGGAAAGTGATTTCAGAGCACACCAAAATCTTCCTTGTTTGCTCACTTCACTAGGGTTGGACTACAACTCCCAGAATCCCTTAGCAGAGTCGGAGGAGGGAGGAAATTCCTTCCAGGCAGCAATGGCTGAAGGGGCGGAGAGGAAGCCGCTGCTTGAGATGGTGAGTGTGTGGGAGGCCAGGCCTCCCTGGTTCTCCCTGTCCTGCTGTGCTCCCTGGCTGAATGATAAGAGTACTAGGGAGGCAGGCTGGGGGGGCTCAGGCTTGTGGCAGAAGAGTCATGTGGTGACCTACTGCTTCCCCTTGTAGCCCTCAGGCCACAGGGTATGCTGTTCCCAAATCCCTCAGCTGCAATGAGCCTGGGACTGCTTTCATGGGTGGTCTTGTTTTCTGCCTACCTCGATCTTTATCTGGCTCCCGTGGCTGGAATATCTGAGAGCTCACCTACGTTCCTGGATTCAGAGAGAGAAGACGCGTTGTCTCTGTTCTGCAGATGGCGGCTGGGGAGGCACTGGGGTGGATGATGATTGCCCCAGGGAGCCTGAGGGCAGAACTGGGACTCACACCCAGATCTGTGCAAAAATGCTGTTTTATTTGTGTCCCCCCAGCCTCCACACCCCAGTACTGCCACCCTCAACCCTTCAAACATAATGAGTCGAGCTCCTCCCCAAAATCATACGATTTTAAAATCTAGTAAATGTGGGTTCTTTTTATTTTCTTTCTGGGTTTTGAGCCTTTTGGGGCTCATGTTTTCAAGCTTTCTCTACCGCCATGAGCACTAGAAAACTTGACTTTTCTTTTAAAATGAAAATAGGTTCTCACAAAATCATGTGAATCTACAAGCTGGGGCTTTAAGAAAAACACTTGTGATTCTAGACAGTTGGAAACGCTGTTCCCCCCCCTTCCCCCACCTACTTAGTTGTCTCATCACCATCTCGCCTGTAAGGCACAGATCCCCAAAGCTATTTAGGCACCTAACTCCAATTGATTTCCCATTGGGAATTAGGTGCCTAAATCCCTTTGATGAGCAGGGCCCGGATTATCAGTCACAATATATTTGTACAGTATCTAGCACCATGGATCTCAACTTGGTCAAAGCTAAGTGCTACTGCAATATAAATATTCAGTAGTAATAAGATCTCAAGTCTCCTTAAGTGTAAGGCCACACTTCTGGTTTTGCTAGGACCTTTCACCTCCACAGCCCACCGCTCTGTTAAAAATGACCTTAAATGTGCCCTGCAACTGAGGCCAGAAAGCAAGTGTATCCTTCAGAAGAAGATAAGATGTGGCATAGCTACAGAGCAGTAGAGGCGCCACCAACCTGTTACTGATCTTCAGCCAATCCCATTCAGAGTTTTCATCTCTCCACATTCAGCTTGAGTCTCCATTACAATTAATGCTGCAAACCTCCTTTCTATAATGGAGTTCTAAGTACTGGCTGTTGGTAACAAAGAAGATAAGCAGATGTGTTGTTTATGCTTGATTTGCAGTGTGGTTTGGAGACAAGGGAGTCAAGAAGGAGGTTGATAAATTGGAGGGAGTTCAGAGAAGAGCCATGTGAATGATTAAAGGATTAGAAAACCTGCTTTACAGTGATAGACACAAGGTGCTTGATCTATATAGCTTAACAAAGAGAAGGTTATTTAATAATGGGCTCTCCCATCTATCCAAGGGCAGGTCTACACTTAAAATGCTGAAGCAGCACAGCTGCACCAATGCCGCTGTAGCGCTTCAGTGAAGACACTACTATCTGACAGGAGAGCTTCTCCCATCAGTGTAGTTAAGCCACCTCTGTAAGAGGCAGTAGCTCACTATGTCGACAGGAGAAGCCCTCCTGTTGACAAAGTGCTGTCTACACACTGTTTTCACAACCCTGAGTGACGTAGTTACACTGATGTAAGTTTGTTGTGTAGACCTGGCCAGAGAAAGGTATAGCATGATATAATGGCTGGATGTCAAAAATAGACAATTTCAGACTGGAAATAAAGCATACATTTTTAACAGTGAGAATAATTAACCATTGGAACAACCAAGGGTTGTGATGGATTCTTCATCACTGACAATTTTGATTGGATGTTTTTCTGAAAGCTCTGCTCTAGGGATTATTGTGGTGCAGTTCTCTGGCCTATGTTATACTGGAGATGAGACTAGATGATCACAATGGTCCCTTCTGGCCTTGGAATCTAGGAATCTAATGACACTGAAAAGAATGGGGAGTTTTGGCATTGATATCACTGGGAGTTGGGACCAGGATTAAGGGCATAGGCCTTCATAGGGAGGGTTCAATTGACCAAAACCCAATACATTAGATTAAACAGTTCTCTAAAAATGGGATATTGTGCCCGAACTGAAAGTTGTATGTGAAACCCCAGCTGCATGGCGTATGGCATATTATTTTATAATCAGTCTAGCCCAGCAGTGGAATAGCTGGGCGATTAGTTTGCTTAGCAGACAAAATTGTGTCCCTTGCGTAGCAGTGAATTACTATGGGCTCAGTGTTTTCCTGCAAGGGTCAATCACACATCAGACAAGAAATCTTTCTATCAGGGATTCACAGAAGCGGCAGGAGGTCCCCATCTCCAAAAATCCATGGGTCCCTGATGACCGTATAGGTTATAGGAGAGCTGCTGGAGACTGCAGGCATTGGCACAGAAGTCACTCCCTTCTGCCATCTCCACAGCCCTGCTCCATGGCAGTGTGGCTTCTTCAGGATTTGTGATGCCAGAGCTCCCCTGCTGCTCTCATTGTTTCACAGAGCAGGCAGGGAACCAGGTCAGGCTGAACAGAGATATGGTCAGTATGAAGTTGTATCCTGGGTGAAGCCCTGGATTGGTTTTATTTGAGGGTGGGTAGTGGTATGGCAAGCAGCCATTATTTGCCCCTTCACTTGCCCTCTCTTGAGATACAGAGCTTGAATCCAGTGGACCATCTACATGGCAGGTGGGCTGTGAAGTCTAAGGGATGTCTGAGGAAGGATGGTGGTTAGGGCACCAGCCTAGGACTTGGGCGAGCTAGGTTCAGTTCCCTGCTCTTTTACAGACTCCCTGTGTGACCTTGGGCCAGTTGCTTAGTCTCTCTGGACCACAATTCCGCATCTGTACAATAAGGATAATAGCGCTGCCCTACTTCCCAGGGCGTTAGGAGCATAACTATATTCAAGACTGTAAGGTGCTCAGATGCTGCAGTGAAAGGTCCGTATGGTGCCTGAGATAGATAGAAGGGGTAAGTACTAGGGCTGTCAAGCAATTAAAAAAAATGAATCGTGATTAATCATGTGATTAAAAAAAATAATAGAATACATTTATTTAAATATTTTTGGGTGTTTTTTACATTTTCAAATATATTGATTTCAGTTACAACACAGAATACAAAATGTACAGTCCTTACTTTATATTTTTTTATTACAAGTATTTACACTGTAAAAAAACAAAAGAAAAAGTATTTTTCAATTTGCCTAATACAAGTACTGTAGTGCAATCTCTTTATCATGAAAGTTGAACTTACAAATGTAGAATTATGTACAAAAAAGCCTGCATTCAAAAATAAAACAATGTAAAATGTTAGAGGTTGCAAGTCCACTCAGTCCTACTTCTTGTTCATCCAAATGCTCAGACGAACAAGTTAGTTTACATTCGCAGGAGATAATGCTGCCCATTTCTTGTTTACAATGTCTCCTGAAAGTGGGAACGGGTATTCACATGGCACTGTTGTAGCCGGCGTCGCAAGATATTTACATGCAGATGCACTCATGATTCATATGTTCCTTCATGCTTCAACCACCATTCCAGGAGACATGGATCCGTGCTGATGACAGGTTCTGCTCGATAACAGTCCAAAGCAGTACAGACCAATGCATGTTCATTTTCATTATCTGAGTCTGATGCCACAAGCTCAAGGTTGTTTTTCTTTTTTGGTGGTTCAGGTTCTGTAGTTTACGCATCAGAGTGTTACTCTTTTAAGATTTCTGTTTAGTGTACCTGGTTCGTAAATACCTTCCAATGCCAGCTGCAAAAGTGTCAAGCAAATGCCTGTTCTCACTTTCTGGTGACAGTGTAAACAAGAAACGGGCAGCATTAACTCCTGCAAATGTAAACAAATTTGTTCGTCTGAGTGATTGGCTGAACAAGAAGTATGACTGAGTGGTCTTGTAGGCTCTGAAGTTTTACATTGTTTTGTTTTTGAGTGCAGTTATGTAACAAAAAAATCTACATTTGTAAGTTGCATTTTCACGACAGCGATTGCACTACAGTACTTGTATGAGGTGAATTGAAAAATACTATTTCTTTTGTTTATCATTTTTACAGTGCAAATATTTATAATAAGAAATACACACTTTGATTTCAATTATAACACTGAATGCAATATATATGAAATTGTACAAAAATCAAAATATTTAATAAATTTCAATTTGTATTCTATTGTTTAACAGTGCAATTAAAACTGCAATTAATCGCAATTAATTTTTTTAATCACGAATAATTTTTTGAGTTAATCGCGTGCGTTAGCTGCGATTAATCGACAGCCCTAGTAAGTACTAATTCTGTGGCGGGCTTCCTTCCTCCCCAGGCAGCAGTGTGGGATGTATGCACAGAGAATTCTCGAACCTAGGAACATAGCTGTTTAGGGTGTTTGTCACAAGGTGGTGGAGGATGTTTTTGGGTTCAGATTTCACACCTGATCTTTAGAGAAACATCAGTAGCCCTATCTAATGCTTGTCAGCACCACAGGATGTGACACCACTTTATTTTGTATAATATCTTTCATGGAGCTAAATGACACAGGTACCAAGTTAAAACCCAAGCCAACAGCAGAGGGAGGGAGAAATTGAGAGGAGACAAAAGTGGCATTTTCAGAAATGGATGGAAGAGTGAGATCCAAGAAGGTGCCTGCTGCTTTAATTTCTTGAAGCATTTCATTGTGTTGCCCTGTGTTTTGAGCTCACTGAGATTGTCCCACAGGGAATATAAACAGCAAAGTCTGTGCTATGTTAGATGGAGCTAGGTTAGAAGCTAGGGTCAATATTTTCTAAAACTGGCCCTATTTTTCAAAGGGATTTTTTGGAATGAGGACCAAGGAGTCTCAGATAATCATTTTGTTAGCTGCAAGATCTTTCTGTGGTAGAGATTTCCCACCCTTTAAACCGACACATTGGCAAGATTATTCAGCTCTGTAGTGAGAGTTTCAGACTGGCCTTTCTATCCATGAACCCAAACTTTTTTCTTATGTCTGCCTTTCCTTCATCAGTTGATTCAGTGCTGTTGTAGCCATGTTGGTCCTGTTATTAGCAAGACAAAGTGGGTGAGGTAATATCTTTTATTGGACCAACTTCTGTTGGTGAAAGAGACAAGCTTTTGAGCGTATACAGAGCTCTTCTTCAGGCTTTCACCTGATGGAGAGCTCTGTGTTAGCTTGAAAGCTTGTATCTTTCACAAACAGAAGTCAGCCCAATAAACGATATTACCTCACCGTCTTTTGTTTCCTTCACCAGGTTCCTTGTACTTTTTTTCTCTCTCAGCCAATGCACTAGATGGCACCACAGTTCACCATAGCTGGATTTGTATCACTTACTAGCTTGAAAGGAACTTGTTTGTCCAGCAGACCAAGACAATGTAAATTATTACTCTCTGGACAGCTCCTCCAGAGTCTCCAGTTGCCAGCCAACCAACCAATCAATGGGGAAGGGGCTATTGAGAATGGAGGGGGCTGCACAGGGGAAACAAATGGATTGTTGTTAGTAGTATCTATTATTTATTGCCTGTTTTAAAAAGGAACCATGTAAATATGTTCAGTTATTGTTTCACCAAAATGCCCAATCATGCATATCTCCTCATAAGTAACCATGACTACTTCCATTGACACATTGTGGAAAAGGGTAGAAGGATCAGGCCTCTAGACAGCAAACCAGACACTTTGATCTAGAAATGTCCCATAGTGTAAAGACCCATACGCAGTAAAAGAAAAAGGGGACTGAAATGGGTTGCTTGATATAAGAGATGTCAGGGAATTTAGGGACAGACTTGCACCGGGGTCCCTAACCAGTTACCACCTGTACTTGCATACAAAACAATTTGTGTATAAATTGACCCTTCTGATTGCCCATTGAACATGAATAAAAACCAGTGTCCCAAATATAAACTAGCCACCACCCTGTCTAGCTAATCTAGTCCCTCTATGTGCAGCACTAATGTAGCCATCACTGCAGTATGTGGGTACCACTTACAAGGTTAAATAATTTACAGCCCCTCTAAGCAGAAAGATCTTTTATATGATATGGGATTACAGCTATTAGGATTGCTTAGCTGGAAGAGGCAAATAAATATCTGAGATATGGTCTGTCAGGACCAGGGTCTACAGCCTGCCCTTGGTATGGATATCCTGGATAATTTTGTGGGTCTTTCCCATCTCTAAGGAGTTGTCTATGCAGGGAAATTGACCAGCATAGCTTTAGCAGAATAACTGTTCTTTTATAGGTTTCAGAGTAGCAGCCGTGTTAGTCTGTATTCGCAAAAAGAAAAGGAGGACTTGTGGCACCTTAGAGACTAACAAATTTATTTGAGCATAAGCTTTCGTGAGCTACAGCTCACTTCATCCACTGAATGCATCCGATGAAGTGAGCTGTAGCTTACGAAAGCCCTATGCTCAAATAAATTTGGTAGTCTTTAAGGTGCCACAAGTCCTCCTTTTCTTTTTGTTCTTTTATAGCCATGCCAATATAACTCCCCTGTGTAGATACTCTTCCGGAATAAAAGCAACTTTTTTCTGGAATAATTACTCCACTTAGAAACATCTTTGGGGATCTAGAGGCAATTTGATTGATTATGTATTTCCGATTAGGAAAGCTGCCATTAAAACAGATCAGTTCTTCTTTTTTCCTGTTTTTCCATAATTTGAGAACAAGGGGCCACCGGATGAAATGAATGGCAAGTAAATGTAGAAAAATAAAATATTGCTGCACACCAGGTGGAATTCCCTACACCAGGAAGGGGATCGGGCTTTCAGGTCAGATAATGGAGAACAATTTTCAAATGGGATGGATAATTTGACACCTACATACCACAGTGATGGGCACATTAGAAATACATAGAGACATCCAATTTCATGCCTCTGGGCACAAACTGATTACTGCAGGACCATGTCAGAACCCTCCCTATGTATACAGCATGACACAAGTGGTGTTTTACTGGAGGGATGCTGTTTGCCTTCTCTGAAGCATCAGATAACAGCCACTGCTGGAGGACCAGTGGTCTGATCATCTATGGCAAACCTTCCATCCCTATGGAGATCCGGAAATGTATCAAAGAGATCTCTGTGCGAAATAGGAGGGAAAAATCAAGTCTCCGGGAACCAGACTGGTCTGGCACAGCATGTTCTCTGTGGTTGCATAGGCTGTCATCCATCAGATCAGTGCACCGGTTTCTCAGAGTGCACTAGACAGATGGAAAAGCTAAATGCACTGTAGTCTGCTGTGTGGTTTGTTGCCTTCTCAATCTCCTTTAAGAAGACTGCCCTGTGCGTCTCCTGTGATGCACTGCACTAGGCCACACAGCCCTCTTTTCCGTGAACTCTGTGATTCTGCAGTGGTCAGTATGGCTGACCACGGGTGCCAGGTGGCCCAGGGGACAGCCACACTGGCCGCTGCTGAAGTGGCTCTGCAGCTAGCCGCTTGGGTGGCCTTGCAGCCAGCTGCACTGGTCGCTGCTGGAGTTGCCCTGGGGCCAGCCGCAATGGCCGCTGCTCGGGCAGCCCCGGGTGGCTGGCCCCAGGGACTGCCCGAGCAGCAGCTGGTGCAGCTGGCCCCAGGGACCGCCTGAGCAGTGGTCCCAGGGTAGCAGGAGCAGCCACAGCTCAGTGGCCTCTGGCAGCAGTCTGGGGGTGGTCCCTGGGGGCACCCCCAGAGTAACGGTCTCTTGGGACCTGCAGCAGCACCCCCAGGGGTCCCGCAGAGCAGGACTCTTCCAGGGGGCCCCCCAACTAAGATTTAGTCAGAGGTATTTATAATACAAGTCATGTACAGGTCACAGGCTGTGAATTTTTGTTTTTTGCCCGTGACCTGTCCATGAATTTTATTAAAAATACCATGACTAAATTGTAGCCTTATTGATAACATCCAAATCCACATGTGCATGTATTTGGGCATAGAGGGCCTGATCCTGTGACATATTGACCCTTGAGGGTGTGCCACACTGTGCAGGATCAGGCCCCTAGAGACATGACGCACCAGTGGATCCAGAATCCTCCTGATATAGTCTGTCAGACTCCTGCCAATACACCAATTACTAAAAGCTCCAACAGGACAGGTTTGGGATTGGGATTCCCTCCCAAACCAGCAGAGCATCTAAATAATCTGCCAGCCATCAGAATGCTGCTGAGCTTCTGACCTCTCCCTGGGCTAAGTATAGCTTCTGCATAGTTAGATTTGACCAGTCAGTCCCAGCCATTTCTTCTCTCAGAACTGGAGTGAGGTCTCAAGGTTGAATGTGGAGCCAGAGCTATACAAAGCCCTCATCTCTTCACCTTCTGCCCACAGCCAGTTCCTCAAATGCTACAGAAAGTTCACAATTCCATTCACTTCTCATCACATGGCAACACCCTCAGCAGTTACATTCATCTTTGCACAGGCACAGACACTGCAAGGAATTTGCTCAGAGTTTTAAAAGAACATGGACAGTGATTTCAGAGAATGAGGAGGGTTACCAAGATCTGCTAGAGAATTCAAGGACTGGCTCCAGAAAGCCCCAGCAATCCCTGTATTCTACATGCGGCACAATAATTATATTAATGTTATAATCCTTTGTATTTCTACAGCCCCTTTCATGTTAGGATCTCAAAGCACTTTAATAAATTAAGCCTCACAACCCTTTGGTGGGGTAGGTAAATATCATCCCCAATTCTACACATGGGGAAAATGAGGTGCAGAGAGAGAGGTTAAGGAATAAGTCCTTCCCCCACAGTGGTCATTGGCAAAATTTCCATGGGAGTAAGAAGACAAGAAATGAGGGACTTTCCCTATGCCACTCAGTGAGATCGTGGCATTGCTGAGAACAGAACTCAAGTGAACTAACTCCCAGTCCCCTCCCACACACATTAGACCCACCTCCTTCCTGTTTGTTCCCAGAGCTGGTTGTTATTTTGCTAGTCTGCAAGGAAGTATTTACTGATGTCTTTAGTGTCTGTTGAGGCTCAGAAGCATCTTTCCATAGCTCCAAGCTCCTTGGGTAGCCATTAAAATGGCATCAGACTAAAGAAGAAAATCCCACTTGCCTGCTCTCCCCTCTCTCAGGGCGTATGAGCCCGTTTAAACTACCCTTCGTGACCCCACCCCTGTAAATAACCACCTCCTTCATCAGCCTATTGCACACACCCCTCAACCTGCTCTTTCCTGAGAAGTTGAAGGAAACCAATGTGGGGCCTGACAGGCAGAAGAAGGGCTTAGATGGCCCAACCAAGATCAGGGCCCCAATGTCGTGGGCACAGAGTGAGATCCTGCCCCAAAGAGCTCACAATGGGATGGGAGAGAAAAGCAGCATGTCACCAACAGGGAACTGAGGCCCAGAGGGTTAAATTATTTGCCCAGTGTCAGACAAGGAGTCTGGAGCAAAGCTTGGCACTGAACCCAGATCTAATGCCTTAGCCACAGAATTATCAAGATGTTCTCCCAGCCTGAGACCCTTCAGCTAAGACCAGATATCAAGAGCTGATCTAAATGCTGGACAAACAGGATTTTAAAATGGAACTGCTGTTTTTTTAACTCCTAGTGCTGACTTGATCTCCGTGACAGACACGGAGGCAGTGTGGCCTCGTGAATAGAGCACTGAACGGGGACCTGGGAGACCCAGCTCTGCCACTGGCTCACTCTGACTCCTTGGACAAGTCATGTCACTGCCCTGTGCCTCGGTTTCCCCATATATAATGGTGATAACGATACTGACCTGCTTTGAAAAACACTTTGAGATCTGCTGATGAAAACGCTAGGTAAGAGCTAGGTGGTGGTATTACTGGAGTGATATCTTGATCCTATTGAAGTCACTGGTGAAATTCACATTCATTTCAATAGGGTAGGATTTCACCTAGAGCAGTGGCTCTCAACCTTTCCAGACAACTGTACCCCTTTAGGAGTCTGATTTGTCTTGTGTACCCCCAAGTTTCACTTCACTTAAAAACTCATCATCATCACTCCCATAACCGCATTGGTCGTTGGGGCACTATCATTGATGAGCAATGAACCAAATGTCTCCACCCCTGATGATTGTGTGTCAGTGCTTGAGTCTCTGCAAAGTCCATTCCTGTCCACTCTTTTATGTTGTCAATCCATCTCTTCTTCTGTCTACCTCTTCCTCTTTTCTGCTGTACTGTGCTTTGGAGGATGATCTTGGGTAGCCAAGATGATCTTGTTACATGGCTGTACCACTTCAGCTTGCACTTCTTCACGGTCATCAGGAGGTCTTCATATGACTCAGCGCATTGGGTGATGATGTTGCAGATCTCTTCATTAGTGACGTGGTCGAAGTAGGAGATGCCCAGGATTTTATGGAAGTATCTCATCTCTACTACCTGTATTTTCCGTCAGGGTCCGTGTCTTGCATGCATACAGAAAAATGGAGGTGACCAATGCATGCAGCAGTTTCAGTTTGGATTCCAGGAAGATGTTCTTATTCCTCCAAATTGGCTTTAGCTTTGCCACTGCTGCTGTGGTTTGTGTAGTTCTTGCCCGAATTTCTGCCTTGGATCCTTCATCAGTGATGATTGCCCCCAAATACTTGAACTATTTCACTGTCTCCAGCTCTAGTCCACTGACAGTGATAGGTGAGCTGATCCCATCACATTTTTTGTCATCAGCTTAGACAGCCCAGATTCAACAGAGGAGGATGACTTTCCAATTCTAAGTGAAGAAGTGGAGACAGCTGTGAAATCACTCAAGAACAGAAAGGCTACAGGTATTGACAACATCCCAGCCGAATTGATGAAATTCGGAGGACAAATAGTAATAAATGTGCTCCTCCGAATTTCATAATTTCGGCTGGGATGTTGTCAATAGATCTGCAGCAAGATCCGGCAGACCGGTGAGTGGCCCTTCACGTGGACACAGTCACTAATCATCACTCTGCCAAAGAAAGGCAACCTGCAATTGTGTCAAAATTACTGGACCATAAGCTTAGTTAGCCATCCCAGCAAAGTGTTGTTGAAAGTCATATTGAACAGATTGAAGCCACAAGCGGAGAATATCATTGCTGAAGAACAGGCTGGCTTTTGTGCTGGAACAAGTACCACAGAACCGATTTTCAACCTTCATGTTCTATGTGAGAAGTACTTACAACACCAGCAGGACATCTACCATGTCTTTGTTGACTTCAAGAAGGCATTTGACAGAGTACGGCACGAAGCTCTCTGGGCAACTATGAAGAAGTACAATGTTGGTCGCAAGCTTATTCTTACCATTAAACAACTGTATGCCAAGGCCAGCCGTGCAGTTCTCGTCAATGGCACAATAGGAGAGTGGTTTCGCACCAAGGCTGCCTTCTTTCACCCACACTGTTCAACATCTACTTGGAGCTTATAATGACTGATACCCTAGAAGATCACATATGGACAGTCAGCATTGAGGGGCGAACAATCTCAAATCTTCGGTTCGCTGACGACATTGATGGCCTGGCAGGCAGTGAAGATGAACTTGCCAACCTTGTGAAACGATTGGATGAAACCTCTGCAAAATATGGCATGGAAATCAATGCAGAGAAAACCAAGGTGATGACTTAAAAACTGCTTGCTTACAAAATTAGACATAAAAATACAAAAGTGTCACAGCACACTGTTACTGAAAAATTGCTGACTTTCTCATTTCTACCATATAATTATAAAATTATCAATTGGAATATAAATATTGTACTTACATTTCAGTGTATAGAGCAGTATAAACAAGTCATTGTCTGTATGAAATTTCAGTTTGTACTGACTTTGCTAGTGCAAGCCTGTTGTAAAAGTTAAAAGTCCAGTCAGTGGCGCAAGCAGGGCCTGGGGCTAAGGCAGGCTCCCTGACTACCCTGGCTCAGTGTGGTCCCAGAAGTGGCCGCCAGCTCTCCCACCACCATAGCTTCTGCTGCTTGTTGTTGATGAGAGAGGTCTCTCCCATCGGCATAACGTGGCTACATGAGCGCTCTGACAGTGGCACAATGGTATTGGTGCAGCTGTGCCGCTGTACGCTTGTAAGTGTAGACTTGGCCTGACTCCTTTCAACAAACTTTTTCCTTTAGGAAGCTTTTCCTGTCATCTCACCTCACTGCTTATTGCTTTTTATTTCACCCATTATTCCTAGATATTCTCCTTTTTCTCCCCACAATGGATCCTGGCTGGTATCCCTACAACTCGTCCAGCAGCAATAGATGCTGGGACTATTTCCCCCCTCTCTTGAGTGAAAAAAAGCACAGTCTTGTTACACTCAAGGTGCCAGTTTCCACAGACTCAGATAGTTATTGTTGAGTCTGGAATGTGACTCCCGGTGAAAGAGATCCGAGAAATGGCTTGGTATTAAAGGTCGTTGAGGGTGGAATCTTGTACTCATGCTCCCAAAATTCCCTTGGAAGGCTGGGACCTTTGGGTGTGCAAGAAATGGAAGGATCAGAACCTAGGATAATACTAATCCTTTGACTGTATATATAATAATAATTCCTAACTTTTCTATCATGCAGTATATCTAGCCTTCGTCTATCTGGCAGCCGAGAAATCCCTGGGTTCTAAGAGGAAGGCTCTGGCTTTATATTTTTTTCCCTCCAGATTTATGTGGTGGGCCCATACTCCAGCTGTGGCATTTCTCCAAAAACAAGCTCTTGGCAAGTCTCAACCACTGTTTTCTAACACAGTGATGAACATAGATGAACAATGATGAACCTAGTTGTCCAGGTCTATGCTTACAGTCAGACCATGGGTGGGTGAGTCTGTTGCTGACACCAGTCATCAGAACTGAGTCATTTTTCTAGTATAGGCCTGGCCTTAGTTACTTCAGGAGGAGCTTAAATCATCTGGAGATATAATTTTTGTGCTCCTCTTGCTTTCCTGTGTCTGACAGGTCCAGGCAGATGGGACAGATGGAAACTGTGTCACATTTGTGTTACATGATGAGGACCACACACTCGGCAACTCCCTCCGTTACATGATCATGAAAAAGTAAGTTGAGTCCCTGTGATAACTGGTACCACCTTAGGGCTATGTTTCTTATCCCTTGACTTCTGATCTAGCAGCTCTGGCACTCCTGAAGCTGGGTGAATATTACAAATCTCCCTACTTGGGTTCTTTAAACAAATGCACTTTGACTGCATATCTGCCCCTTTGGGAACAAGTTTACTGTCAGGCCTGGGAGTGGAAACAGTCAGTGTTCAAGTGAGAATTAGAGAATCTCATTTTGAACTTGCAAACACAAATATCCGCACTGGGAGCCTGATTCGTATGCTTATGCAGTCAAAAGAATAGTATCTCATGACCTACATGACCCTATCCAAACTATCCAGTAGTGAATATTTATGAGGAACTTCTTGTCATGAGTTCCAGCTCTAGAAGTATTCATGGAGGGGGGTTTTCATTTGATAATTTTAAAGGACAAATTGTGATAGTCTTGTAAGCTGCTCATGATAAATCACCATCAGCAAACCAGTGCTGTAACCTTTAGGCCGTGCTTCCTTTCAACTGCTAAAGCCAGGGCAACCACTCGACTGGTCCCAGGTTTGGGTCTGGGCAGCCGTGAAATCCATCCACAACATAGAAGAGGCAGGGGATGTTTATCTTGCTCCATACCCCATCCACTTCAGGATCCAGCCCACCCCGCAGAAGTACACCTTCCCCTCTGCATGTCTGTCTCAGGGAGCTGTGGGTGATGGGAAGTGATTGCTTTTGAAACATGTGGGACCATCACGCAGTGCAGGTCTGCTTGCTTCAGAGGTTCCCTACACATGAGAGTGTCTGCAGTTGGCTTGCTGCTGATTTTGAGAGCCCATTTGTGCTTCCTGCTTCTGTCTCTCCTTGTAGCTCTGAAGTGGAGTTTTGTGGTTACAGCATCACACACCCATCTGAAAGCAAAATCAACTTCCGGATCCAGACCAGAGGTAGGAATGCAGCTGGGCTTCCTTGGACAGCTGTCCCTTGCCATGTCAGGCCCTGAAACCATGGATCAGCCAGCCCCCTCCCTCCCTCTGCATGTCCTTCGTTCCACCATTCTACTGGGCAGTTGCTATCACCATCCATGATCAGTGCATCTTGAGTAGCAGTGATAGAGCTGGTCTCTGTCATCCCCCAGTGCAGATCCCAGACGTGGCCTCTGTAGTAAACAGCAAGCTTGGGGAGTTGTGGTCCCAAAGCCTCACTCAGCACTGGGCATCCCACCAGGCATCACCCCCTGGTTAGCTCCCGGATGCCCCCTTTGCGTTAGATCGTCACCCAAAGCTTGTTACATTATACACTAAACAACAGATCCAGTCTGTTATACAACTCGATGGCCAGATATTGCTAATTCCTGGGGTGAATAGCACCGGAAGTGCTCTATGCAGCAGGGTGCCCTCTGGATGCTGTACTCCGCATTCCCCCGATCCTATCCTGATGTCCACACCAAAGGGCAGCCTGCAGGACTTGCCTGGGACTGCATCTGCCGTTGCAAGAGCAAGGCCAAAGATCTGCTCCATTTCCATACCTATCTCACAATTGTCCCACAGCATCTGACGCTCTGAATAGTTTGAAAAACCCAGCCCGAGCCTCTAACTTGGTTCCCAGCTCACAGGTCCCCTCTCCAGTGGCCTTGAGTGTTGGTTGCATAGAAGAGCAGAGCCACTGGAAATGGCCAAGTTGTGCTAGATGGCTTTTTAATTTTTTGAAGAATTTAGCAGTGCTGCAAAGTGCTGGATTGCTGGCCCCAGAGAGTGGAGCCTTAAGTCTGTCCACAGCACAAACTGCAGGGCAACCTTCCCCTACGCTGTCCCCTGCCAAAGGGCTTCAGCCTGGACTTGGGTCTCTGAGACACCAGTTCAAGCCTCCATGGCCCTTGTATGCTCTTCTCAGACTGCTGATGAGAGTAGGAGGGAGCATGATGTGAACGCTGGCCTAAGATCCTCACCTTATCACAGGAGCCACCAAAGAGGTGTATGATGGTTGGTCACTACTGAGCTGGGCTAGGAGGGGAAGGGCCCCGTATCCCATACTGGAGCCAGCCACACTTTATGCGAATGCTTCTCCTTTTCTGAAGGGGGGCTCCTGGCCATTGAGCCATTCCGGAGAGGACTGACAGAACTGGTGGATGTCTGCCAGCACGTGCTCAGCAAGTTTGAGGTGAGGTCACTGCTTCATGGTAGAATGACTCTGGGATCCTCTCTGTGGTCGGCAAAGGAGAGAAATAGCTGGCTGCACTGATTGACTGACAGAGGTACTAACATGTCCATGGCTGCAGCCGTTATCTAACTGATCCCCTCCTCGCTCCTCTTGCAAGATCTGCACATATTTGGATGCAGCCAGTTGTAGTAGTTAGAGAAGTGGAACTGGGAGTCAGCAGACTTGGTCTCTCTGACCAGCTTTGACACTGAATCGCTGTGTGACCTTGGGGAAGTCACTTCTCCTCTGTGTGACTCGGTTTCCCCATCTCTAAAGTGACACTTCACCTGCCTCTGAAAGGGGGGTTCTGAGAAGCAAGCAGTGTTTGTAGAGTGCTTTGGGAGCCTCAGATGAAAGTTGCTATACAAGGTAAATGCAAAATACTGCTATTTCACCCTGTTTGTTACATTTTACTGCAGTGTAGAGTAAAGAGCAGAGAATGCACAAATCTGCATTCCATATCCAAGGGGTTTCACCGTCATCTTGGAAGAGATGTTTTTTCTACCATACCAGGGGGATAGGATTTGGAAAGCCACCTGAGGCTCAGTAATCCTGCTTGTGGTAGAGAGCAGCTAGTGCATCATAGAGACAATTTGGTGTGGCAGGGGCGTAAGAATGCCAGTGTGAAGGGTGGCTTGGGTGTGAGTGGTGCATATGGAATCTGGATGCTGCAGAATAAATTTGGGATCAGTAATCTGCTCCCCCCAACCCTAACGAATGTGGACCTGTGCTCTTTGAAGGAATGGCCTGATGCAGTGGCAGGGACCTCAATGGGGGCAAAAATGGGCTCTGAATTTGTTCTCTTTCAAACATGCTGCTGTAATCTGTAAAGCATCTGTGTCTCTAGGCAGGCTGATCTGGGGGCTACTCCTGGGGGCGCTGCCTCACCTCCCTTACAGTGATCCAAGGTTATGATCAGAAATAAAACGCAACCATTTCTCAGAGCACCTAAAGCCAGTGGTGAGCTGGAGCCGGTTCGCACGAACCAGTTGTTAAATTTTGAAGCTGGTTTAGAACCGGTTGTTAAAGGGGTGGGCAAACTCCGGCCTGCGGGCCACATCCAGCCTGCGGGACCGTCCTGTCCGGCCCACCTGAGCTCTCGGCTGGGGAGGCTCCCCTGAGAATCCCTTTTTAATTTTTACTCACCCGGATCTTCGGTGCCACTTCGGCGGCCTGTCCTTCAGTGCCGCCGAAGACCCGGAGTGACTGAAGGCCCTGCCACCGAAGTGCTGCCGAACACCCAGAGCGACTGAAGGAACTGGTTCTTCATCTTTTGGCAGCTCATCACTGCCTAAAGCTCATCAGTTACCCTCCCCACCCTTCGGTCTTTTCAAGGAGGAGCCTCAGCCACATTAAAATGTTGCCCTTTTATGTTTTATTCTGCCCAGGACAGTAAGTTCAGAACCAGAGAGCCTCTCAAAGCTCCTCAGGCGTGGACAAGGGTGTGGCTGTGTTTTAATTGATCAAACATACAGCATTGACATTGGTCATTTGATCTCATTTGCAGGCAAGCATAAAGGAATACAGGGCCCAAAGAGAGGAGGAAATGGACTAGCCCCTGCAGCTGCTGGAGTACGGAATGGACATGTATATATTGTTCGTTTATGTTTAATGCCCCTGTTGAAAGCGGTTTTATTTTTTTTATGACGAATCTGAAGTAGACTGTGTAATTTCTCTAATAAACACTATAAGGTTCAGTCCAGCTTGCATTTCACTCCATTCAGACCTGCCACGGATCCAGAAAAAGAAAGGGGTTTCCCGAAATTTTCTCAGGTCGGCAGTCCCCACCACACTTTCATTCTCACCCTTAAAAATCTCCACAGCCTCAAATTCACTTCAAGATCTGAGTCTGCACAAATCCCCCAGATCAAAGCACCCCCAACCCCCTGCAGGGTTTGAAATCTGATGGGTTTCAGAGTAACAGCCATGTTAGTCTGTATTCGCAAAAAGAAAAGGAGTACTTGTGGCACCTTAGAGACTAACCAATTTATTTGAGCATAAGCTTTCGTGAGCTACAGCTCACTTCATCGGATGCATACTGCGGAAAGTATAGAAGATGATAATTTTTCAGCTTTCATCCCTTTTCTCTAAACTTCTTACATTTCCACACTTCTTCCATTTTTGGGGTGCCTTGATGACTTCCACCTAACCCTTTATCCACTCCTTGGGAGAAACTGAATATGATTTCGTGATGTTGGAAGGGTAGCTGCAAAGACCAGAGTAATAACAGCATTAAGATTTCATCTGTCCAGTGAAGGTGCAGTTCCCACGCTCTTTGTGTCTGTTTGTGCCATGCTTGTGAGCATGTGCGTGTTTTTTAAAAAGCAGCAGTTCAGAAAGCAAAGGGGGTTTTGTGTCCGATTCCCTGGATTGAGCTCTTGGTGCACAAGGAAAATCCACCACCAGTGGTTGTGGGTTTATCATGATCACATTTGTTTAATTATCAAACGGGCACTCTGCTCATTTGCTACAACAGCAGAGAACGTATCATTAGGCTTCACTTAGGGCATGGCTTATCCTGAGCAGCATAAATTACATATAATGTACAAGGAGAACAGATATGATTCCTTTACAATAAATCAATTCAGTTTGGATCCCAAATCAGTAACAGGATCCATATGGAGACTGAACCATTTACCAGTCTGTCTGCCTGACTCCAATCTCCTTTACACTGTTTGAAATCCTCATTTTCACCTATGGTAAAGGTGAGAAGAATCAAGCTCCATGTATTTTAAAACAGAAGAGTCTGATCCTTCTTTTACCCTCCAAGAGCCTGCCTTCCAGTCTCTGTCTCATCCCCCATGAGAGTTAACATTCTTTGCCCCTAAAGGCAGTATGGCCTAGGGGAGAGCACACTGGAGTGTGACTCAGCAGACCTGGGTTTTATCCTGCCACTTGCCTGCTGGGTGACCTTGGCCAAGTTACTTCCCCGCTCTGTGCCTCAGTTTACCTAACTGTAAAATGGGGGTGATAATGCTGCCGTCCTTTGGAAAGTGCTTTGAGATCTACCAATGATAAGAGCTAGATAAGAACATAACGTGCATGGCTGTACTGGGTCAGACTAATGGTCCATCTAGCCCACTATCCTGTCTTCTGACAGAGGCCACTGCCAGGGAATGAAGGAGGGAATGAAGAGAACAGGGCAATTATCAAGTGATCCCTCCCCTGTCATCTACTCCTAGCTTCTGGGAGGCAGAGGTTTAGGGACAACCAGAGCATGGGGTTGTCCCCCTGCCCGTCTGTCATGGATTTGCAGGCTCAGTATTCTGGGACAGCTCTGAACAAATTTTATACAGGACTCTCTTGTAGTGCAACAATGCCTCAGGCCACACACTCACTAGGGCAAGCCTCCTTCGGTCTGACCTTGGAGCATTCAGCAGCCCTGTTCACATTGTGAGTTCCCCACAGTGAGTCCACCTGAATAGGACACCTGGAGAAGCCTTACATGCCCCCCAAAAGGGGCCATGCACCCGAACCACACAGTCAGCAGTGACCCTCAGCCAACAAGGTAAAACAAGGTTTATTAGTTCTCTGGAATTCAGCATAGAACAGATCTTCTCAGGGTATGTCTACACTACGAAATTAGGTCGAATTTATACAAGTCGGTTTTGTAGAAAGTGGTTTTATACAGTTGATTGTGTGTGTCCCCACACAAATGCTCTAAGTGCATGTAGTCGGCGGAGTGTGTCCACAGTACCGAGGCAACCGTCGACTTCTAGAACGTTGCACTGTGGGTGGCTATCCCACAGTTCCTGCAGTCTCCGCCGCCCATTTGAATTCTGGGTAGAAATCGCAGTGCCCAATGGGGCTAAAACATTGTCGCGGGTGGTTCTGGATACATATCGTCAGGCCCCCATTCCCTCCCTCCCTCCCTCTGTGAAAGCAAGGGCAGACAAACGTTTTGTGCCTTTTTTCTTGTGCAGACGCCATACCACGGCAAGCATGGAGCCCACTCAGCTAACCGTCACCGTATGTCTCCTGGGTGCTTGCAGATGTGGTACTGCATTGCTACACAGCAGCAGTTAATTGCCTTTTGGCAGCAGACAGTGCAGTATGACTGGTAGCCGTCATCGACGTCGTCCTGGGTGCTCTTTTAACCGGGCGCCTGGGAAAACAGGGGAGTGACTCAGCCAGGTCATTTCCCTTGTTTCGTCTCGTGGCGATTGAGTCCTACTGGCAGTACACTGTCTTTTAATCTGCAGCTAGCAGAAGACGATGGCTAGTCGTCATACTGCACCGTCCTCTGCCGAGCACCCAGGTGTTGACGATGGCTAGGTGTCGTACTGCACAATCTGCTGCCAGCAAGATGTATAAAGATAGATGAAGTGGCTCAAAACAAGAAATAGACCAGATTTGTTTTGTATTCATTTTCTCCTCCCTCCCTCCCTCCCTCTGTGAAATCAACGGCCTGCTAAACCCAATTCTGAGTTCTATCCTTGAGGGGGCCATTCAGTTTCTCGCGAAGCCACCCCCTTTGTTGATTTTAATTCCCCGAAAGCCAACCCTGTAAGCCATGTCGTCAGTTGCCCCTCCCTCCGTCAGGGCAACAGCAGACAATCGTTCTGCGCCTTTTTTCTATGCAGGCGCCATACCACGGCAAGCATGGAGCCCGCTCAGATCACTTTGGCAATTAGGAGCACATTAAACACCACACGCATTATTCAGCAGTGTATGCAGCACCATAGAATATCAAAGTTGGAAGGGACCTCAGGAGGTCATCTAGTCCAACCCCCTGCTCAAAGCAGGACCAGTCCCCAATTTTTGCCCCAGATCCCTAAATGGCCCCCTCAAGGATTGAACTCAACCCTGGGTTTAGCAGGCCAATGCTCAAACCACTGAGTTATCCCTCCCCCCAAACCTGGCAAAGCGATACCGGGTGAGTAGGCGACGTCAGCGCGGTGACGTGAGTGATGAGGACATGGACACAGACTTCTCTCAAAGCACGGGCCCTGGCAATGTGGGCATCATGGTGCTAATGGGGCAGGTTCATGCAGTGGAACGCCGATTCTGGGCTCAGAAAACAAGCACAGAGTGGTGGGACCGCATAGTGTTGCAGGTCTGGGACGATTCCCAGTGTTTGCGAAACTTTCGCATGCGTAAGTGCACTTTCATGGAACTTTGTGACTTGCTTTCCCCTGCCCTGAGGCGCAAGAATACCAAGATGAGAGCAGCCCTCACAGTTCACAAGCGAGTGGCAATAGCCCTGTGGAAGCTTGCAACGCCAGACAGCTACCGGTCAGTCGGGAATCAATTTGGAGTGGGCAAATCTACTGTGGGGGCTGCTGTGATGCAAGTAGCCTGCGCAGTCATTGAGCTGCTGCTATCAAGGGTAGTGACTCTGGGAAATGTGCAGGTCATAGTGGATGGCTTTGCTGCAATGGGATTCCCTAACTGTGGTGGGGCCATAGACGGAACCCATATCCCTATCTTGGCACCGGAGCACCAAGCCGGCAAGTACCTAAACCGCAAGGGGTACTTTTCAATAGTGCTGCAAGCACTGGTGGATCACAAGGGACGCTTCACCAACATCAACGTGGGATGGCCAGGAAAGGTACATGACGCTGCATCTTCAGGAACTCTGGTCTGTTTCAAAAGCTGCAGGAAGGGACTTTCTTCCCAGACCAGAAAATAACCTTTGGGGATGTTGAAATGCCTATAGTTATCCTTGGGGACCCAGCCTACCCCTTAATGCCATGGATCATGAAGCCATACACAGGCACCCTGGACATTAGTCAGGAGCTGTTCAACTACAGGCTGAGCAAGTGCAGAATGGTGGTAGAATGTGCATTTGCACGTTTAAAAGTGCGCTGGCGCAGTTTACTGACTCGGTTAGAGCTCAGCAAAACCAATATTCCCACTGTTATTACTGCTTGCTGTGCACTCCACAATATCTGTGAGAGTAAGGGGGAGATATTTATGGTGGGGTGTGAGGTTGAGGCAAATCACCTGGCTGCTGGTTATGCACAGCCAGACACCAGGGCTGTTAGAAGAGCACAGGAGGGCGCGGTGCACATCAGAGAAGCTTTGAAAACCAGTTTCATGACTGGACAGGCTACGGTGTGAAAGTTCTGTTTGTTTCTCCTTGATGAACCCCCCACCCCTTGGTTCACTCTCCTTCCCTGTAAGCTAACCACCCTCCCCTCCTCCCTTCGATCACCACTTGCAGAGGCAATAAAGTCATTGTTGCTTCACATTCATGCATTCTTTATACAGGTTTCAGAGTAACAGCCGTGTTAGTCTGTATTCGCAAAAAGAAAAGGAGTACTTGTGGCACCTTAGAGACTAACCAATTTATTTGAGCATGAGCTTTCGTGAGCTACAGCTCACTTCATCGGATGCATACCGTGGAAACTGCAGCAGACTTTATATATACACAGAGAATATGAAACAATACCTCCTCCCACCCCACTGTCCTGCTGGTAATAGCTTATCTAAAGTGATCATCAGGTGGGCCATTTCCAGCACAAATCCAGGTTTTCTCACCCTCCACCCCCCCACACAAATTCACTCTCCTGCTGGTGCTAGCCCATCCAAAGTGACAACTCTTTACATAATCAAGTCGGGCTATTTCCTGCACAAATCCAGGTTTTCTCACATCCCCCCCACCCCCATACACACACAAACTCACTCTCCTGCTGGTAATAGCTCATCCAAACTGACCACTCTCCAAGTTTAAATCCAAGTTAAACCAGAACATCTGGGGGGGGGGGGGGGTAGGAAAAAACAAGAGGAAACAGGCTACCTTGCATAATGACTTAGCCACTCCCAGTCTCTATTTAAGCCTAAATTAATAGTATCCAATTTGCAAATGAATTCCAATTCAGCAGTTTCTCGCTGGAGTCTGGATTTGAAGTTTTTTTGTTTTAAGATAGCGACCTTCATGTCTGTGATTGCGTGACCAGAGAGATTGAAGTGTTCTCCGACTGGTTTATGAATGTTATAATTCTTGACATCTGATTTGTGTCCACTTATTCTTTTACATAGAGACTGTCCAGTTTGACCAATGTACATGGCAGAGGGGCATTGCTGGCACATGATGGCATATATCACATTGGTGGATGTGCAGGTGAACGAGCCTCTGATAGTGTGGCTGATGTTATTAGGCCCTGTGATGGTGTCCCCTGAATAGATATGTGGGCACAATTGGCAACGGGCTTTGTTGCAAGGATAAGTTCCTGGGTTAGTGGTTCTGTTGTGTGGTATGTGGTTGTTGGTGAGTATTTGCTTCAGGTTGCGGGGCTGTCTGTAGGCAAGGACTGGCCTGTCTCCCAAGACTTGTGAGAGTGTTGGGTCATCCTTTAGGATAGGTTGTAGATCCTTAATAATGCGTTGGAGGGGTTTTAGTTGGGGGCTGAAGGTGACCGCTAGTGGTGTTCTGTTATTTTCTTTGTTAGGCCTGTCCTGTAGTAGGTAACTTCTGGGAACTCTTCTGGCTCTATCAATCTGTTTCTTTACTTCTGCAGGTGGGTATTGTAGTTGTAAGAAAGCTTGACAGAGATCTTGTAGGTGTTTGTCTCTGTCTGAGGGGTTGGAGCAAATGCGGTTGTATCGCAGAGCTTGGCTGTAGACGATGGATCGTGTGGTGTGGTCAGGGTGAAAGCTGGAGGCATGCAGGTAGGAATAGCGGTCAGTAGGTTTCCGGTATAAGGTGGTGTTTATGTGACCATTGTTTATTAGCACTGTAGTGTCCAGGAAGTGGATCTCTTGTGTGGACTGGACCAGGCTGAGGTTGGTGGTGGGATGGAAATTGTTGAAATCATGGTGGAATTCCTCAAGGGCTTCTTTTCCATGGGTCCAGATGATGAAGATGTCATCAATATAGCGCAAGTAGAGTAGGGGCTTTAGGGGACGAGAGCTGAGGAAGCGTTGTTCTAAATCAGCCATAAAAATGTTGGCATACTGTGGGGCCATGCGGGTACCCATAGCAGACAAATAGGGGGATAACTACCAAGGTAGCCCAGGAGGGGCGGTGGAGGAGAGAAGCACCAGGAGGGGTGGTGGAGGAGGGAAGCACAAGGCCACACATCACTTTAAAAGTTTAAAACTTTAAAACTTATTGAATGCCAGCCTTCTCTTGCTTGGGCAATCGTCTGGGTTTGAGTGGCTGGGTGGCCGGAGGCCCCCCCACCACGTTCTTGGGTATCTGGGTGAGGAGGCTATGGAACTTGGGGAGGAGGGCGGTTGGTTACACAGGGGCTGTAGCGGCAGTCTGTGCTCCTGCTGCCTTTCCTGCAGGAGGGCGCGGTGCACATCAGAGAAGCTTTGAAAACCAGTTTCATGACTGGACAGGCTACGGTGTGAAAGTTCTGTTTGTTTCTCCTTGATGAACCCCCCGCCCCTTGGTTCACTCTCCTTCCCTGTAAGCTAACCACCCTCCCCTCCTCCCTTCGATCACCACTTGCAGAGGCAATAAAGTCATTGTTGCTTCACATTCATGCATTCTTTATACATTCATCACACAAATAGGGGGATAACTACCAAGTGCTGCCTTTCCTGCAGCTCAAGCATATGCTGGAGCATATTGGTTTGATCCTCCAGCAGCCTCAGCATCGAATCCTGCCTCCTCTCATCACGCTGCCACCATCTTTCAGCTTCAGCCCTCTCTTCAGCCTGCCTCTTACTCTCTTCAGCCTGCCACCTCTCCTCCCAGTCATTTTGTGTTTTCCTGCACTCTGACATTGTCTGCCTCCACGCATTCGTCTGTGCTCTGTCAGTGTGGGAGGACAGCATGAGCTCAGAGAACATTTCATCATGAGTGCGTTTTTTTCGCCTTCTAATCTTTGCAAGCCTTTTGGAAGGAGAAGATCATGTGATCCTTGAAACACATGCAGCTGGTGGAGAGAAAAAAAGGGATAGTGGTATTTAAAAAGACACATTTTATAGAACAATGGGTACACTCTTTCACAGTAAACCTTGCTGTTAACATTACATACATCACACATGTGCTTTTGTTACAAGGTCGCATTTTGCCTCCCCCCAATGCGTGGCTAGCCCTTCCCCCCTTTCTCCTCTCCCCTCCCCGTGGCTAACAGCGGGGAGCATTTCTATTCAACCACAGGCAAACAGCCCAGCAGGAACGGGCTCCTCTGAGTGTCCCCTTAAGAAAAGCACCCTATTTCAACCAGGTGACCATGAATGATACAGTCTCCTGAGGATAACACAGAGAGATAAAGAATGGATGTTGTTTGAATGCCAGCAAACATACACTGCAATGCTTTGTTCTAGAATGATTCCCGAGTACGTGCTACTGGCCTGGAGTGGTAAAGTGTCCTACCATGGTGGATGGAATAAGGCTGCCCTCCCCAGAAGCCTTTTGCAAAGGCTTTGGGAGTATATCCAGGAGAGCCATGAATGCCAGGGCAAACTAATCATTAAACACGCTTGCTTTTAAACCATATATAATATTTTAAAAGGTACACTCACCAGAGGTCCCTTCTCCACCTGGCGGGTCCGGGAGGCAGCCATGGGTGGGTTCGGGGGGAACTGGCTCCAGGTCCAGCATGAAAAACAGTTCCTGGCTGTCGGAAAAACCGGTTTCTCTGCTTGCTTGCAGTGCGCTATCTACAACCTCATCATCATTATCTTCCTCATCCCTAAAACCTGCTTCCATGTTGCCTCCATCTCCGTTGAAGGAGTCAAACAACACGGCTGGGGTAGTGGTGGCTGAACCCCCTAAAATGGCATGCAGCTCATCGTAGAAGTGGCATGTTTGGGGCTTAGACCCGGAGCGGCCGTTCACCTCTCTGTTTTTTTGATAGGCTTGCCTCAGCTCTTTAAGTTTCATGCGGCACTGCTTCGGGTACCTGTTATGGCCTCTGTCCTTCATGCCCTGGGAGATTTTGACAAATGTTTTGGCATTTCGAAAACTGGAATGGAGTTCTGATAGCACGGGTTCCTCTCCCCATACAGCGATCAGATCCCGTACCTCCCGTTCAGTCCATGCTGGAGCTTTTTTGCAATTCTGGGACTCCATCATGTCACTTCTGCTGATGAGCTCTGCATGGTCAGCTGCAGCTTGCCACGCTGGCCAAACAGGAAATTGAAATTCAAAAGTTCGCAGGCCTTTTCCTGTCTACCTGGCCAGTGCATCTGAGTTGAGAGTCCTGTCCAGAGCGGTCACAAAGGAGCACAGTGGGATAGCTCCCGGAGGCCAATACCATCTAATTGCATCCACAGTACCCCAAATTCGACCCAGCAAGGCCGATTTCAGCGCTAATCCGCTTGTCAGGGGTGGAGTAAGGAAATTGATTTTAAGAGCCCTTTAAGTCGAAAAAAAGGGCTTCATCGTGTGGACGGGTGCAGGGTTAAATCGATTTAACTCTGCTAAATTCAACCTCAACTCCTAGTGTAGACCAGGGATTAGCACAGAAAGCAGGAACATTCAACAAAGTCCATCGTGGGGGGATCCAGAGCCCTGGGCTCTCCCCTCTCAGTCCCAAACTAGGAGACTGACTAGCTTCAAGAAGCCCACCCTCAGTCACGCCCGGCTGCCTTTGTCTCTTTCCCAGGCAAACTGGTCACCTGGCCTCCACCTCTTGCTTTGTTTCTCCAACACCTCCGCCTGGCTCCTCTCAGAGGATGGGCCCTGGCCATCAGTTTCCAGGACACAGAATGTCAGCCATTGTCTGAGCCCAGGCAGCCAGATGGCAGTTACCTGCTCTGTAGGGGTCTCTGCAACGATCACACACCTTGTCCCACCACCTAGATATTTGTGTGATACAGTACACAGGGGAAACTGATGCACACGCAGTATTTATGGAAAAAATTAAGAAAATCCCACTTCATCACACCATCTTAGCTAATAGCCATTGATGGACCTATTCTCCATGAACTTGTCTAATTCTTTTTTGAACCCAGTTTTGGTCTCTACAACATCCCCTGGCAATGAGGGTGACTGTGTGTTGTGTGACAAAGTACTTCCTTCTGTTTGTTTTAAACCTGCTAACTATTAATTTCATTGGGTGATCCGTAGTTCTTGAGTTATGAGAAGGAGTAAATAACACGTCCTTATTCACTTTCTCCACACCATTAAAGATTTTATAGACCTCTATCATATCCCCCCTAAGTCGTCTCTTTTCTAAGATGAGGAGTCCCAGTCTTTTTAATGACAGGTTTCAGAGTAACAGCCGTGTTAGTCTGTATTCGCAAAAAGAAAAGGAGTACTTGTGGCACCTTAGAGATGAACCAATTTATTTGAGCATAAGCTTTCGTGAGCTACAGCTGAAGTGATGAAGGTAGCTGAAGTGATGAAGTGAGCTGTAGCTCACGAAAGCTTATGCTCAAATAAATTGGTTAGTCTCTAAGGTGCCACAAGTACTCCTAGTCTTTTTAATCTCTCCATACTCCTAATAATTTCTGTTGCTCTTCTCTACTTTTTTTCAATTCCAATATATCTTTTTCGAGATGGGGCGACCAAAACTTCATGCAGTGTTCAAGGTGTGTGCAGACCATGGATTTATGTAGTGACATTATGGTATTTTCAGTGTTCTTATCTATGCCTTTTCTAATGATTTCCAGCATTCTGTTCACTTTTTAAACTGCTGCTGCACACTGAGCAGATGTTTTCAGAGAACTAGCCACAGTGACACCAAGATCTCTTTCTTGAGTGGTAACAGCTAATTTAGAGCCCATCATTTTATAAGTATAGCTGGGATTATGTTTTCCAATGTGTATTACTTTTTATACTGAATTTCATCTGCCATTTTGTTGCCCAGTCACCCAGTTTTGTGAGACCCCTTTGTAACTCTTTGCAGTCTGCTTTGGACTTCGGTATCTTGAGTAACAGCGTATTGTCTGCAAACTTCGCCACCTCACTATTTTCCTCTTGTTCCAGATCATTTGTGAATATGTTGAACAGAACTGGTGCCAGTACAGATCCTTTGGGGACCCCACTATTTACCTCTCTCTACTGTGAAAACTGACATTCATTCCTACCCTTTGTTTCCTATCTTGTAACCACTTACTGCTCCATGGCAGGACCTTTCCTTTTATGCCATGACTATTTTACTTTGCTTAAGAGCCTTTGGTGAGGGATCTTCTCAAAGGCTTTTTGGAAGTCTGAATACGCTGTATCCACTAGATTATCCTTGTCCATGTTTGTGGCTCCACTCAAAGAAATCTAGTAGATCAGTGGGACATGATTTCCCTTTAAAAAGCCATGCCGACTCTTCCCCAACATAGTGTGGTCCTGAATTACAACTCAGAGGGGTGAGTCTCAGAGATGACCAGTCTCGAGGACAGCAAGGTGCCATTTATTGCCTCCACCAAGTTGTGGGTAAGCTTCCTGTGCAGCAGAAAGTGGTTTGTTTAGCAAATCCAGTGTCCATAAAATTGCCAGAGGCTCCAGAATCTATCAGTGCAAGCTGTGTGCAGCTTGCTTCAGGTGTAGACAGGCCTCAAAGTCAAAGCTTGATCAGAAAGTGAGATTGGCCATTGTCTGCAGCCGTTAAGATAGGTAGCAGAGAGGGTCTGTTTGGGGAACTGACATCTGTCGTTCTGGCCAGCCATGTCCCCTCTCATGAGGCTGGACCTGCCTGTTTTCCCAGACTACCCATGGGACAGGACTTCAGGGAGCACCTGATGGCAAAGAAGCCTCATTCCCCACAGTACAGGCATAGGCCATTGAGAAAACGCTATTCCTTCTCTTGATCTGAGGGTCACATTCATGTTGTATCTACCTGCAAGGGTTCGGGTTCAGGTTCAGTGATTGCATGGCAGGAGGGTGACAGGAATAGGGCAGGGCCAGGTGGGGCTGAGCACACACTTTCCTTCTTTCTGCCATTGAACAGTCATGTTGTCAATTACTGTCAATTTGGATACACAATACAAGTCAATACAGGGGAGTAATGCAGTGGTGGGGGTTGACCTGGGTCAGTTCATTTTTAATCTCATCCTTCAAGCCTAGTCAGAAGTGGTAAAGCTGCACTGCTTCATTCCAGGCTGTGTCAGCTACCTGGGGATGGAAGTGGGTGGTGCAGGCTGCGACAGGGGCCTTGTCTCAATAACTGCAGGGCAACTTCGGCAGAGCGGGCACAGTTTGGACCATCAAACATGAGTGAAAAGAAACGAATTAATTCATCAAAGTCATTGAGAATTGTGTGTGTGTGTGTGTTGTCTCCCCACCCCCCTGCGAGGAGTGGGAATGCCCAATCCAGTGCTTTGCCTCTCAATAAACTGATGACAATCCCTACCTTGGTTTGGTTCTTCGGGTGGAACATCACCAGGAAGAGTAGGTGACATTGCTTGAGAAACCCTGAAACTTCCAATTGTTCACATCAGCTCTCTGGTAGTGGGAGCTTTGGGTCTAGATCGTGTGGCTGACGAGCCACAGCTCGTGTGGCTGACAGCGCGAGGGGGCCCACAACTGTTGGGATCTGTGATCCTAGGAAGATGTTTTCCATTGTAGCTGGGCCCCTTGGTTCTGGAAACCTCGAATTAGCTCTGCCATCTCAGTGGTGGGGGAGCCTGGAAATGTCATTTTGCTTGCAGAGGGCACCAGCTGGCATTATGAAATCCACCTTGGCCTCTGAGCCTGACCAGGGTCAGTCTGCTCAAACTGGCAGAAATTGTGATGGGGATGGTCCCTGAGAATTGCTGGACCAGCTCCTGGCTTGAGGACTGTCTGGAGCCTAGCACAGGGATGACTCATCACCACATGCGGCTTCATCAGGCTCTAGCTCAGGGATGACTCATCACTTCACAATGGGGCTTGGTGCCCTCTCCCTGCCCATGGGTCTATTATTAGTAGTTGAATGTTAAAGAAGAGCGAGGAATTCATGGCATTAGCATTGCCAGCAGGAGGAGCTGACAACACTGAACTCAGGCTCTGGCAGGCTAAAAGGCTTTCTGCTCAGCTTTAAACTGTATTTTTGTAATCATTTCCATCAAAGCAGGGTTTTCAGCTCCAATCTAAGGGAGAATCAGTGTTTGGACTGATCCTGTAGCTTGTCTGCCCGCAGGACCAGCACTTCTCTGCACCCAGCAGCTTCTGCAGAAATTAAGTTTTCTTTTCCTTAAATAAAAAAAAAAAGATTCTAGCTCTTAGGGTTCTGCAGAAAACCTCCTGCATGTAACCTAATGCAGCACTGTCTGCAAAGGAACTATACTACACAGGTATGGCTTCATGGCAAAGAAAAATCTGCAGCACCATCTCAGAGCCTGGATCAGTTGACTAAGGCTTACAGATCTTGAGAAGCAGAGCTAAAAATAGTAGTGGAGTCAGGGTTCTGAGACCTGGCGAGGGTGTGGGGTTCTCTGAGCCTGGGCCCCGGCCTGAGTGCCCACACAGCTATTTTGGGCCCTGCAGCCTGAGCTCAGCAAGCCCACTGCAGTATATACCAAATGCAATGTGGCCTAATGTTGTCTAAAGTTTACCTGCTGCCCTCCAGCAGTGGGGCCATTAGCCTTTATTTTGTCATAAATGAAGCCATTCTTAATCCTTTTGATGGCTGATATTTGCCAAGATGCTAGCCCAGGGGAACATGTTTAGAGGGGTGTGTGCAATGTCTACAGTCGCCAAATGAACACAAGAGTCACGGGAACCAGTTGACCCTCTATTAAGTATTTAGCAGACTTCCCAGGGCTGCTGCCCAATGATAAGAGACAGCCAGAGTCTTTCCTATCAAACATGAAAATGTTTTATTAACATACAGAGAAGAAAAAGACAGGGCATAACATGTCATGATTTGCTATATATTGCTCTTTCCAAGACAAATTGATGGCCTGGAGCCCTATGACAGGTTGGTAGTGTGTTTGCATTCACAGACATTAAGGTCAAGAAACCCACTAAACCCTGGGTTTCATGATAAGATTCTCTCCTCTCTCTCCACCACAGCTGGCCCATCTTGTCTGTTTCACTGTGGTACAAGGAGCTGTCAAGCACTTGGCTTGGGAGGGTGCAAGGGCTGCCATTGATAGTTTGCTTTTCTATAGCACTTTCCACTGGCAGGCTGCAAAGCCTTTCTCTAGTAGAGGCCTGATTTCAAAGGGGGAGTTGAGCTGCAGCTGGACTGAGTTTGTGGGGCTCAGCCTGGTGAGTCTTTGACAGAGCTATGTGTAGGGGGGAGGTGTTTGCACAGGGCCAGCCTGCCTCTAGATGGTGCCATCAGTTTCTCTGCACTCGTGATCACCAGATTTGCTAACCCCAATGAAAGGGGATTGTTAAAAATAAGCATCCTAGTTAGCAGTAAGGCAATTCCCTCGGCCGGGGGGGGGGGGGGGGGGTGTTCACAAACAGGAGCTGACTCACACACAAGAGGCTCATCCCATGATTGCTCAGCTGAGGACACCTGACAGAGAATAAACCTCCTTGTAGTTTACAAGATCTGAAACCCAGCTGGCTTCTGGTAGCTGACGGGTGACTTTCTCTGATATCTCAGGGTGTCAGGATATAACAACTGCTGCTTGAGCCCTAAATTTGGCTCTGAAACCCTTCTTGTCCTCTCTTTCTCCCCACAACGAGAAGAGAGGAATAGCTACATACATGCTTATATTATACTATCTGCCTCTCAAAGCTGGATGCATCAATGTAGATATGATCTTGTTCCACGGATGTCTATGTCATTGCATTGTCATTTTTGCTGGTAGTGAAAGCTAAGCTTAAGGCTGAAGAATAGCTTCCATTGGAACTTCCAGTTTTCAGGTGCCCATAATTCAGGCCAATGTTTTCTGGGGTTGGTCTTAGTCCAGAGATGATATTTTAAGGCTGGGGAAATTACATTCAGATGCATCTATCATACAAAAGGGTTCAAAAATGCATATACAGTTTCCTGTTGGGCCAAATAAACTTTGAGATCATTTGACAAGAGAATTACAGAGGGTGCACCAGTGAGCTGCAAGGGACCAGCTATGCTGAAGGATACTGAGGCCCTCATTAAACAAGAACATGGCTGGAGCCACCAGAATCCGGAGCTGGAATAAATTTGCAGCAGCCTATTTGTTGCAATATTTATAACATGTGGATCTGAGGCTGTTTTGAAAGATTTGAAACATTTATAAAACTAAAACATTGATTTGCATGCAACAGTTAATGTGGAAATGAATAAAAGAGCTCCTTTAGGATGAAAAGGCAAGGGATTTGTAGCCCTTCTGTGCCTGGCTGTTCAATATGGTGATCTGCAGTCCCCCAGGGTGCCTGTAATTGACGTCTGTCTGGTCCGAGCACTGCAAAGCACCCTGAGCTCTCCTTCCAGTGCCAATGAGAAGCTTGTGGCTGTTGAAAGTATAGGATGCTGTGTATTTACTGCCACCACTCAATGCTTATGGCTGAGAGCTTCAAAGCAGCATTGGGGGATTTAGAGGCACCTTTCCCATTGAAATTAACGGGAGGGGTGCATCTGTCCCCCCACGCTTCCAGCCCAATATGTCAATATGGCACAAGGCAGCAAGGGGGTCTCCAAAGGTGGAACAAAATGAGTCACAGGCACAAATTCCTTGCCAGCCTACTGAACATTAGGAGGACTTGGCTGAGGCCCCTTTCCAGGGTCTAGGTTAGTGAGGAACCCTGTGTGCTTCCTTTATGTGATGGTGTGATAAGGGCTGGCTCTTTTGCGTTGGTACGGGCAACATTTTTGCACAAGGAAGATACTAAGAAGGGGCAAAATTACAGCTATAAACTAATGAGCTTCCTTCTTTCCCCAGAATTTTTTATTTCTTTCCGTCTGCAAACCCCGCTTGTGCCACTGTGGCACAGTGTTCAGCTGAGTGCTAAGGACCTGCACAATCTGTCGCTCTGCAGCTCATCCAGCAGGTGGCGCTCCAAGCGCTAGGCGGCTTGGACCCTCTTCCCATGCTTGTCCCTTGAAGCGCTAAGCACTTTGGCCCAGATCCTCAGAGGTATTTAGGCACTTAACTATCATTCAAATCAATGGTAATTAGATGCCTAAATATCTTTGAGGATCTGGGCCTCTGCCATGGTCCAAAGTCTCTCTTGAACCGAGAGAAATAGCCCTAGTTACTGTCTTGATGAAGTGAGTTAATCCCCCCTTTGCCCCTCCTTCTGCATTCTGAAATGCCGCTATTCCTAAATGAGGCATCCTCTCTGCTCCTGCCACCTGCTCCCCTGACCTGTCTGCCAGGGAGATGGTCACTGCCAGCTCTAGTTCTTGAGTGCAGCCCTCAGATCCAGGCATCGCAGGGTCAGGCTAAAATGAACTGCCTGAAAACCAGCAAAGGAGCCAGTGAAAGGTCAAGGACATGAAGAGCAATGGCCAGAAAGCCCTGAAGAGCAGAGGGTAGCAGGAGGAAGGCTAGCAAGCTGGGAAGTGCTAGCCCAATGGGAACTGACATGCTGGTAAGGGTCTGCTGTTCTTTCTGGGTTGGTTTCAGCTTGTTTGCTGTGCTGACGTTACCATTCAGGTTGACAGCAGTTTGTCCTGCAATGTCACCTGCTTTGCCTCAAAGTCACCTGAAAATGACCTCCAGACTTGTCAAACGGGCCTTTCCTCTCCCCACAGGAGCAAATTTCCAGGACTCCCTCCTCCAATGGATCCTCTCCCCCCACAAGCAGCGGTTGCCCTCTCCAACCCCAGCTGCCCCTTTTTCTGGCCCATTAGAAATTCTAGGTTGCTCCATATACCAAAGTTTAGGGAAACTTAGCCTATTGACTTACTTGATAACCCACTGGGGTGGAGAGATCAATTTAATCAGTCAGCTCTCTCTGGTTTTAAGATTCGCTCAGTCTCTCTGCCACTAAGTGTTCTGATTCCAGAGTGTGGGGACGGTGACCCTGTTTGGGGTTAATGCAGGGTGGTATGGGGGTGAGGATGTCAGATCACATGCTGAACAGGAACACAGAGACTGGGGTTTATATAAAGTATATACACACATGCTCACTCAGGTCACCTGTAAGCATAAGAAATACCAGGACCCTGACATAAATCACAATGATTTAAAAATACTTGCTGTTGAGAATGTGCCCTCCAGCCCGGAGCATTTCAGCCACCAATGAAACTGCAGCCACCTCTGTGGTGGCGAGGAGAGAACAGAATAGCAGCAGCACTGTGTAACTCTTAGGAGGTGAAGGCAAGAACAGCCCAATCAAGTATCATGG
This sequence comes from Caretta caretta, assembly GCF_965140235.1. Classification (NCBI taxonomy): domain Eukaryota; kingdom Metazoa; phylum Chordata; order Testudines; family Cheloniidae; genus Caretta; species Caretta caretta. The sequence continues at coordinate 57,255,090 of NC_134214.1, forward strand.
GCATTTAGCTGGGCAGACTGTAATTACTAGAGTGGCTCAATTTTCAAACAATTTTTTCTCATTGCGAATTGGGCTTTTTTCAAAATGGAAATGTTTGCAAAGCATGTCAGTGTATGTGTCTGTGTGCGTAAAGCAAAATACCAAAAGTGAAACAAAACTAGGATTTTTATTTTCATTTTTTTTCATTTTTCCCTACTCTCCCCACCCCTTTTTTTTTTCATGGCAGAATGGAAAAGAGGGCAAAGAAGCAAAAAAAGAAAAGGAAAGAAAGGAGGAGAAAACCTGACCTCCTCCCCCATGAAAATTCCCCATAAAATTTTTCACAACATCATTGGAATAAATGCCAGATTGTTCCTTTGTGGAAGCTTTGGTGTGAAAGCCTGGCTGAACTGGTCAGCTATGTCAGTGATGGCTCTTCACCATATTCTGAGCAGCTCTCGTAAACACTATGCTGGAATCTGGCCCCAGTGCGTGAGAGCTCCCAGCTCTGATGCTAGCACGGAGAGTGATGGGCCTATAGACCACCACGAGTGGGCAGAATTGTGGGTTTATGGCTAGTCCGCCAAATGGCAGCACCAGCAGCACCATGCTGGAGCATTGTTTCAGTACTGCAAGAGAGGGACCAACACGTCCTAAGGAATCTCCAGCACCACTTCTTGCAGCATCTGGGGTTTCCTTAGCCATCTCTGAATTGTGTCCCTGAGTCTGATGAACCACACAAACAGACTATCAAGGGAAGTGGTGGCTTGGCCATCTCTAGAAGCCTTCAGATCAAGACTGGTCTTTCTGATTGACAGGCTTAAGCCAAGCAGCAGTCAATGGGCTCAAGCCAGGAGTAACTGGATGACATTTTCTGGCCTGTAATATATAGGAGATCAGACAGATGATCTAGCAGGCCTCTCTGGCCTTAGACTTTATGAATGTATGCGGTCCAGTGCTCCTGTAACTAGGTACGCAGCCAACATTGCTCAGACCCAATGGTGATCAAGGGTTCCCTTTCACTTCTAGTTCATCTCCTAACTTAGGTGACAAGTGCAGTGAGCTTGCTGGCATCTGTTCATAGCATAACCCCAGCAGAGCTGATCTTTCCTGTTCAGAAGAGGACCAGGACTGGAGCAACATGGGGTGCTGCAGATAGCAATTAAGGACAAGTTGGCAGAGCTGAGTGGTGGATGAAAGCCAACAGTGCCTGGTTTTGGCCCACCTTGACTCTAGCCAAGGCTGCCATTCCTGTGCTTGCCTTTACAAACCCCAATGTGACCAGACACAGCTCTCACTGTGAAGGAGCTGCTGGAAAGGAGAGGGGAGAAGCTACAGCAGCCCATTTCTTTGTATGATACAATTTCAAAAAAGGAACATTTTCTTAACCTCATTTCTACTAAGAATATAACATCCACTAAGCAGCTCTATTCTAAATACACTACTGTGTTGTTATACTATAAACATGCAGGGTGAAATTCACCCCTGGGCAGAGGGCAGCGCAATTCCTAGGTACCCTCTGGGCTTAAACAGGGCTTAAATGGTGTTTCGGACTTCTGCTAGCTGGCTGTCCAGGGTGAATTTCACCCCCAGTGATGGTGTCCCAGGAGCAAAGAGGGGAAGGCTGTGGGCCTGTGATGCAGCTGCTTTGGTTTCGCCTTGGCTTCTTAATATATCAGCTTGGAGGATCAGAATTGACCTCCGCCACTGGTCCCTTGTCAGTTTAAACGTGACATCACCCACAGCACCATCCCCTCCTCCCCACCCCACCCCCCCATCTGGTGGCCTTGCCATCTGGAGACAGATAGCACCATGGGTCACTTGGCTTCTCCAGCAGGATTTAAAACCCAAAAGGTCCTTTGAGGAAAACAAAAAAGATGATTATAAAGGAACAGATGAGAAGTGAGGTTCCAAGGCCCTGGCAGTGGCAGGTTCAATGCTAGGGTGACCAGATAGCAAGTGTAAAAAATCGGGACCTGGGGTGGGAGATAATAGGTGCCTATATAAGAAAAAGCCCCAAATATCAGGACTGTCCCTATAAGATTGGGACATCTGGTCACCCTATTCAATGGTAAGAAGTTCTGCTGCTTTTTCCAATGGATCTGTGAAAGGAAAGCAAGTGACTCAGAGCCAGCCAGGAAATGACTCTGTGAGTGGGATGGATGACTCCTTTCAGCTCTTGCGGTGAACTCTCCAATTGATTTATGGTTCTTTAGGAAGAGCTGTACTTGTTACTCAAGTGGGAGCTGCTTCGGTCCAGCCCCAATTCCTGACCGTTGGCTTTCCACTTCCCAACAGACCCCTTATCATCCGTTGGTGCGCTGCTCAAGGCTGGTCTCTGGCACCAGCAGCACAGACAGGACTGGGAAGAGATACATAGGGAGGGGTTAGGAGCTGGGACTATGGGATAAAGCATGGTGAAATATCCCCTATTACTATCGAGATGAAGGGTGGTCTTGTGGGTAAGTGATTGGCAGGGTCTTGGCCTGGGAGAATAAATACATATATTATCTGGAAATAAATTATCTGGAAACAGACTTCAATTTATCATACTTTATATTGTTTGGTGACCCTGTGGTCTTAGGGGCCATGCCCTTAAGGGCTGAGCTTCCCAGACAGAGTCTGGTCGGGGCATTGTGACGCTCTTGTTGTTATGTACAGCCATTTGGAACAAGGCACAGCATAAAGCAGAGCTCTTGCAGGCACCATAAGCACTGAAGACCACAGCACCCTTTGTGTGAAGGGCTCTCAGCCCATGCATTTTCTGGGAGCCATTTGCTTTGACTGCTGGGCCAGGGGAAGACAAAGTTTAAACTTTACTCCAAGGGGGATTCTGCATCACTGCGCATGCACAGAATTCATGTCCAACACAGATTTCTTTGCTTCCCTGCAGAAAAATGACTTCTGATGGGGAAGCAAAGGGAAGCCCACAAGGGCGGTCATGTGTCCCTCCCCTGCAGCGCAGGCAGGTTGGGCGTCCAGAGCAGCTGGTAGAGATGTAAATCACCGCTGGGATGGGATGGGGTGGCGGGCTATGCAGATGTGCGTGAGAGAGACACACCCTGTCCCTCTTGCTTGCTATTGCGGCATGTTTGGTATGGAGAGGCAGGGCTTTGAGGTGTTTCTGAGGAGGTAGGCATGGGGGCAGAGCAGAATGTAGCAGCCTGCCTGCTTAGTGAACGGTTCCCATCGTCTTTGTGAATTCCCCCAGGAATATAAAACAGGTGTAAAAGTTTTAAGGCTCCTTTACATTGCCAGAGTGGTGAAAAGGACAGTATGGCCTTACAAATGCTTATGGTGCTTTAGTGATAAGAATTGGTCTAAATTTTTGGACTGAAAAAAATTCCTATCAAAATGTGCTCCATTACCTCTTTGGTGTTGACCTTTTTGGAGATGGTCAGTAGCCAGTATAAATTGTGAGTTTGATTCCCTAGCCCTCACTTGCTCTTCAGTTGCCTATGATGTAACACTGAGCATATGGCTGCATATATTTGTTGACTAATAGCTCGAAATAAAGGATCAAACGTCGCTACATTACTATTAGATTTCCTCTAATGCACCCCCACTCCCATTCTCTATCCATTGTATTGTAGTTTAAATAAATTACCAAAATAATTGAAACTGGCTTGATTATATTGTATTATTTTGACAAATAAAATATGCAGAATTTCGCAGAATTTTAAAATATTGTGTGCTAAATTCTCCCAGAAGTAAAACTTTACTTTGTTTCCCCATGTGCCTTAGGTCACATTTCAGTGCTTCCTGCAAGTGCATGGTGTGCTGCTGCTGCTGCTGATGTTGCAGGGAGCATCAGTTCTTGCTGGCTCTAGATTGAACCCCTCTGCTCCACTTCACAGCCCTGCTGAGTGCAGCACGTGATGGGAGCAAGACAATCAGTAACCAAAATGGAGACCCTTTGAGCCATCGTAAAAATAGGTCACTGTGGAGATGCTAGGGAGAATTCGTTTGATTTTGGTCCCTCTCCAAATGGGAATTCATCCTCTAAGGATTTACTGGGAGGAAGTAAACTACTAGACAGTGCACAGGAGTGGGAGTCAGGAGACCTAGGTTCTATTCCTGAATCTGCCACTTTGTGCCATTGGCCAAGTCACTTACCCACTCCATGCCTCAGTTTCCTCTTTCTCTGTTTCATTTATTTCAATTGTAAACTCGTCAGGGCAGGTCCTGTCTCTCACTATGTGTATGTAGCATACCCAGAAAAATGGGGTCCCAGTCTTGCCTGGGACCTCTAGGTTCTTCTGTACTACAATGATAAACACCCCGCAAAGCTCAGCCCACACCCTGCTTCATGCTCTTGCTAGCTGAGACATCTTCAGAAGCCTCCACAGCAAGCACATGGCACATGCAGCAAGTCTGAGCTAGCTGCGTTTGTTTCTCACCTGAAAGCAGTTCTTGAATTTCCGGCTGATGAAGTAGAGAGCTACGGGATTGATGCAGGAGTTCAGGGAGGCCATGTTGATACCAAAGTAGTCCATCACTAGGAGGAAACTGGGGGTGGAGAGGAGAGAGAACGATGGGTGTACTTGGACTGGTCCGTGTAGCCCACTGTCCTGCTTCTATGAAGAAGCAGTGACTGGAGCTTCAAAGGAAAGCAAAACAAGCCCCTAACACACCTAGCCAATTGTGCAATACTCTGACATGAGGGAAATATTTGCTTCCTTACCCCTGCAGTGACCAGCTCATGCCTGGAAGCATAACATCTGATTACCTTGATCATCCTGCTTTCCATAAGCTCAAAACACGTGCCTTGCTCTTTGATAACAGCAGCTCCCTGCCCACGTACCATAACCATAATGGGACCTCACTGGAATATCTGCCCCCCCACCTTTCTGTGGCTATTAAAAGGGTACCTCACCTTGAAATTGAGCAAATAAAAACAAACAAACAAACAAACAAACAAACCAGTGATTGACATTCCAGAGATAATTACACAGTCGGCAGCCTGGATTCAGAGTCCAGTATTAATATCGCTGCGATCACAAAACTGAAGTACAATACAGAAGTGAGGGTCTTTTTCGGGTTGTCCTCACCTCAGCAATTCACATCTGTTGGGGTCGGTCTGGTCATAGATGGTGTTCTTCAGGATCCTACTCAGATGGAGAGGCAGCCAGCAGAGAGCGAAGATCACCACCAGGCAGAACACTGTCTTGGCAACTTCCCGGCGCTAAGACTCACAAGTAAAGAAGTGTGGGTGAGTGTACACTCAGCATGAGCCTGACCAAGGAGGGGAGCAGAGCACCACTAGCACAACCCTTGTAGGGGTCCTTTAAATCCCTAGGCACGTCCAGCAGCATTTAGTGCTCACTCAGAATGATCATTGCAGAGCACTGGTAAGGGCTGGAGACCCCCTTAAATCCTTACACATCTCCAGCAGCACAGAAATGTTCATGATTTCATGATCAGAGGGGTCAGGTGGTACAGTACAAGCAGTACAATACTGGTGGGGACTAGGAACTCTATGGTCAGCCAGAGTCAGCAATGTTTGCATTAGTGAACACTTAAAGGACCTGACCCAAGCATGCTGAATTCAGTGGAAAGACTCCCATTGACTTCAGTGGACTTTGCATCAGGCCTACAGTGAGCTTGAGCCAGCAGTGGAGGTGAGGCCCACAAGAGCCTCCACTGATGAGGCTTGAGGTCTCCCTTACTCACCGACGCACAGCCAAAGACAGAGGAGTTTACACCATCAGAAGTAAGCCAGGAAGCTGAGCACCAGCCTCTCCTTGTGCAGTGAGTCTGTTATGCTGCCTCAAGGGAGATGTGAACACACAATGAGGCTACCAGAGCCTGCCCTTCTGCCTGCTAACATAGTGATATCTCCACTGGCAATGTGCAGCTGCTGCAGTAATACAGGCAGGCCTCAACTTTACAACGTTCGACTTACGATGAACAGCACTTACAATCTTCTGAATTGGCCCCCTGATTCAACTTACGGCAATTGGTTTAGATTTAATGATGCTCGGTCCCGCAATGGAGTGTATTGTGGTTCCAAGTTATAACATTTCGACTTATGACGCAATTTTCAGGAACCAATTGTGTCGTAAGTTCAAGGACTGCCTGTACAGCATTTCTTTAAATAACAGACAAACAGGACTATTTATAGCCCAGGTATAATAAATACACTGGGGGGCCTTAGCTTCCCCAAGACAGTCAGATTGGACCAGACTGGGCTGGGGACCTGACCTAACACTGCATGATTGCTCTTGTACTGGTATTTGTAGCTATTGGCTGGGTGGTCCTGGAATGTAACAGGGAACGGGGGAGCCACTGTGGCATGGGGAGGTGGAGATCAAGACATCTTAGACAAAGGGACTAAGGCCCAGCTCCTCAATGGGCGTTAGGTGCATTAAACCCCGGTGAAGCTCTGGGCCTCCCTGCCCCTTCTGTCCAATGGAGATAATAATCTGCCCTTTCTGCCCCCCTTGCCTGGCTTGTTTATTTAGACTGTAAACTCTTCAGGGCAGGGACTGGCACTTGTGGGTATGCGCCATGCCTAGCACAAAGGGACCCTGGTTGCCACTGGCCTTTACGCACTACTGGAATACAACTAAGCATAATGCATTAAAAGTCAAACTGGTTTGCAGCCTTAATGCTAGTGCTTGGAGTTGTACCAGACAAACTCTGGCAATGCTCACCACTGGGCAGAAGAGGGGCGTTTCCTACAGCTCAGACTGGCAGGGACCCCAGCAGGAGCGGTTCAACTTCCTCTGCAACATGGGGCATGGTTTGCCCGCTGGGATCATCTGGGCATGTCTCACCTAGTCAATACCCTGCCATCACAGGGAGTCTTGGGCACTGGTGCCACCTTGGTCCCTCCTGTTCCCTGCCCGTGGCACACAACAGTTTAGTCACCTGAGGAAATTCTTTAGTCTAACTAAAGTCTGTGGGCTTAGCAGAGGGATATCTGGGTGCAATGTGGTGACCTGTCATATACAGGAGGCCAGACTAGATGAGCTGATGATACTTTCTGGCCTTAAACTCTATGAAACTGGGAGATGAGCTGTACAGAGCTAGTGGCCCCAGGCCTCCACGAGTGTCAATTTCCATAACTCCACTGACTTGTCCTCCATGGACTTCACACCCACTGTGGACTAGGGCCAGTACATGGTCTCTTGTGCTGCAGCTCTATCCTCTCTCTGTGGGCTGCCTGGCAGAAGGCTGGATCCCCTCACCCGCTTCATGTGGTCATTGAAGGCAATTCTCATGCCATTCCTCTTGCTCAGCATCTCGCAGGACATGAGGGTATAGAAGACACCGGTGCATGCCAGAGGCAGGCAGAAATAGAAGCCAAAAAGCCACCAGTCCTTCACATCCCTGTAGAACTACACACAAAACAGAAAGGACATGAATAGGAAACAGGAATAACCAGCCCAGGGCAGAACCAGGCTCCATCTAATCCAGTGTCCTGGCTTTTACAAGGCCCCCTGGCAGATGCTTTAGGGGAAGGTGCAAGAATCCTTGCATTAGGCAGATGTCAGATTATGTTTACATTAGGTCTCCTAATCCAAAATAGTTAGAGGATGGCTTATTCCTGTTTAATTTGCCTTCCAAAAGCAGCCCTTTCTTATTCTGGCAGATCATATCCAGCACCCAGAGGCAGGAAGCAATCACAAGTCAAAATATCATGCAGAGCTCTATCCTGTCCTCGAAGGGGATACATTTTGATGCTTCATTAGGGATTTTTCCCATCCCCAGATACTATGATCTCAGCTCTGTAAAGCCGTAGTAAAAAGTAAATGGAGGGTCAGCTTAGTTCAACACGTCTTGTCTCTGCAGGTAAACATCCATAATGTTAGTCATGGTAAAGCTGTGTAAATAACAGGGTCTTTGGTGCATTGGCCATTCTGAAATGGCCAAAACAATGCATTTTGGGAGGGAACAAAATGTTTCTTTTTGATTTTGAGGTTTTCTTAACATTTAATTTTTTAAAAATAAAATTGAAGGACATTTTGAAATGAAGTAATTATGAAGAGAAAATCAAAACATTTTGAAAGTAAAACAAAATGTTCTGATTAGGGTTTTGTTTGAGGGTTTGTGGGTTTTTTGGTGTAAAACAATTTGGTTTTTGGTGAGAAACAATTTGGTGAACTCTGCAAAAATTTGCAAAATGTTTTGGTGTCACTGAATTTTGCCCAGCTCTGAATCCCGGTGAGTGTCACAGGCCCTGTACTGAATGCATAGGGGATAGTCCAGTCCAGTTACCTTCACTTTTAGTTTGCTTTAAGATGTTTACACTTGTCTGTGCGCCCCACTCGTCTGGTTTCATCCAGAAGCAAAAGGATCCCCAAATCATTAGGGATGTTGCTCTTATTTCAAACCCAGGAGAAATCACTAAGTACAAAGAACCTCAAAAGACACCCTGATTTCTACACAGGCTTCCAGACTGAGAGGCTGGGCTTACAGAAGAGTCCAAATCCAAACCCTTGGTCTGAGCACCATCAGACTTCAGAAGAATGTGGTTCTAGATCGAGATCCCACCTGGCTTCTGGCTCCACAATGGGCTGAACCAAAACTCCATATCCAACCTCCACCCTGTGATTTGCAGCTCGGATACACATGTGAGCCCACTCCCTTCTGAGCTTTTCCCAGTACTGTTATCGCTTTGCTGGCACTGAGGGGCTGTGCACCATCCATTCCCATCTGCATGCTGGGAGTGAGCACCAGAAGGGGAGTGCCTCCTCATCACTAGAACAGGGGTGGAGTACACACCAGGGTGAATCTGGAGCTCTGTTTGGAGGACAGCATGCAGACCCAGAGCATCTCCTCGCGATAGTTCAGCTCCACCATGTCAAAGGCAATGGCTTCAGGGACGGCCAGGACGATAGCCACAGCCCAGATCAGCATCACCTCGACTGCCTTCCACATGGGGATCCCTATGCCCTGGATCCGGCTCCAGGAGGCCACTGCCCTGTACCTGCCAGACACAACAGGATGTTACTGCCTTCATTTCACAAATTGCAACTCACTGTGACAGGGTGAGAGCCCCGTCCCCTGCTGGAAAGGGCTAAGGCAAGCCTTGAGCTCAGGAAACCACCCCTCTGGACTGGTACTGGGTTTGGTCTGAAAGAGGGGGAAATCCAGCTGGGGCCTGGGAAAAGTGCAGACAGGCAGCTCCTACTGGACACTCAGCTGAGGCCTAGCTGGTGAGAATGGGTTGCTGACAGGAAGGACTGAGCCAAGAAGACAGCGGCTGAATCTGAACTATGTGTCTGAGAGATGCAGAGCCACTGTGCATTGCTGGTCATTACTTACAGGAGCAGGGCCTGGAGGTGCAGCCTGGCTGGTGAAAGAGTTTGTTGTCTTGTACCTTTTGAGCTTTGTTTTGCAGGACTCCTTTCCCCAATGCGTCAGGTGCTTTGGCTCAGATGACTGGAGGGCAAGGCTGCTATTTCATCTGGGTAGGTCACAGGGCACTGGGGGAAGCTTAGGCAGAACACACAGGACCATGCTGTGCTGTAAGGTGGCAAGTGTGGGCCGTGCGCTGTCACACACAGAAGGGTCCAGGGAGCAGAGAGTCGTAAGAAAAGCAACAGGCTGGAGGGCTGAGAAGGTGCAAATTAAAGTAGTCCCAACCCTGCCTTAGACTTAGAGCATCTTCCATCTCCACTGCATGTCAGTTATCCCACTGTCTTGGGCGAGAGTGGGCGTTAGAGGGTCTGAGTGAGTCTAACAGCATGTTAAGCATCTTCTCTGAATTTGGCTCAAGGGGAAGCAGGGACCACGTGGGACCAGTGGGCTGCACTGTGGCTATGTGAGGGGGTATGCCCCCCCACAGTCATGAGTTAACTGGAGACCGAGAACAAATAACGCCCCTGATTGCACAAGGCAGGTGGGAGGTGAAGCCTAGCTGGGGGCGGAGCCGGCTGGTGAGCATCCAGAGGGAAGCCCAGGTTGTAGGGAGAGGGGTGAACAACTCTGCAGTCCATCTCTGCAAGCTGGAGAGTGGAGGAGCGACCTGGAGAGAGGCAGGTGCACAGGCAGCCCAGGGAGGGGCTATGGGAAGGGCCAAGGTAGGAAGAAGTCCAAGGAGGCAGCATGGAGTCTGAGGGAGCAGAGCTCAGCTGCTCACCACAGGATGCCTGGCCTGGAACCCAGAGCAGAGGGCAGGCCTGAGTTCCCCTGCCCTCCAGGACCGGTGGGGTGGGAACCCCGTGCCACAAGAGGAAGAAGGACAATTGAGTTTGGAGCCAGGGAGCAGGGCCGGCTCTAGGTTTTTGCTGCCCCAAGGAAAAAAATTTGCTGCCCCAAGCTCCAAGAGCACAACTGCCCAAGCAAAAAAAAAAAAAAAGAATGCTGCCCCTGGCATTGTGCCACCCCAAGCATGTGCTTGCTTTGCTGGTGCCTAGAGCCAGTCCTGCCAGGGAGAAAGCACTAGGAGGTGTCGCTCTGCTGGAAAGCCCGAGGACAGTTCTGCAGAGCCCAGGTCAGGGCAAAGTGTTTGCAGATTTGAGTTTAGTTTATTGGACTCTTTGTTTACCCCCAAGGGGGGAGGGGAGAAGAGACTAAACGTGACCTGGCTGGCCAATTATGGCAGAGCCGGAGTAGTTGTCTACAGGAGGAGCTAGAGGAGAGACAGCCATGCTATCCCCAGCCACGCCATCCCCAGCCACAAGGGGGCACACCAGCAGTGAGTTCACTCTTCCACTGGCTGCCTCAAGGACAGCAAAGGGGGATGTGCCATCATTAAATTGACTTGGGTGCAGAATGTGGTGGTGATAGCAGGTTCATTACCTGTCTATGCTGAGTGCACAGAGGCTGAGGACAGTTATGCCCACAGATGCCTTCTGAATGAACGGAACCAGCTTGCATACCTGGACGCCGAATGGCCAGTCTTCTGCCAACAGCTGGGAAAGAGGACAAAGAAGCACATGATTAACAGGCCTTGTCAGATTTTTTGGAGCAGGTTGTTCCCTTCATGGAAAGGAGAGGTTGCTATGAAACACATGGATGTTACCTCTGCTGGCATTCGGGGTGACCTCTCTTGGGCTGTGTGAGCATGGGGTTGTAAAATGGCTTGACACACTGGGACTGAGTCCTCTCCCACAAGCACACTTTTAGGAGGAGGGTTTATTGTGCTGAGGGGTGGTGCAGAAGCCAGTGTTTGAACCCAAACACTGGCATTTTTTGAGAGGTACAAAATTCAACTTTGACTCCTTTGGGCCTGAAGCTCCCCTGGCATTTGGGTTCTGGGCTAGGCTCACATTTGCAAGGGGCTCATCTTTAGCTGCTGCTGACATCTCACAAGAACAGCTGCTGAATTTCAGTGCCATCAGATTCCAGTCCAGCCTGGATTCCGCCTTGCTTCCAAACTTGAACTTACTGCTCATCTAAATGTAGATCTCAACACCAACTCCTCCTTGCAGCACTAGCTGCAATGGTCAGTAGTTTATTGCATGACACTGAGGCCCAGATCCTCACAGGCATTTAGGTCCCTGACTCCCACTGGAATCAATGGGAGTCTAGGTGTCTAAATACTTTTGAGGATCTAGGCCTAAAAGCATAAAAATGGCCAACTTGCTGAGGGCTCTAATTGATAGAGCACCTGTGGACATTTCAGAAGTCACCAAACAGACTCAGACAAGTCAAACAGCAAGGAAACGTTTAGATCAGATCCTAGTTAAACTTGATTGAGATCACGATTTGTCATTCGAGAATAAACTAACTATGTATAATTTTGTATTTGCTAGGGGTCAAATTCTGTTCTACCTTACCCACTTGACTTCAGTGGAAACCCTTACTTCTTAAGGCAACCCGGGTTAGTCCTAGGTAGCCACCCATAAAGGTTTAAAAATAATAAGTTCTACAATTAGAGAGGACTCATTTTACTCTAACATACTGGCTCAAATTCATCCGATTGACCCCAATGACATTATACCAGGGCTTAATTTGCCCCATTGAGTTTACTAAGGACACAGTCTCTAATTGGGCAGGATAGCGTACTCATGCTAATTTGTTAAGTTAATTTATTATTGAACATCACCATCTGAAATCCAGTTATGGGGCTTGTTGAGTCAGGATTATACTGGAACAACTGTATTGCTGTACATTAGAATAATTGAATTATACACACGTGCAAAAAGGAATAATGCAACATTACATTAAGATTGTGGCTTGGTCTACATTATAGAGTTAGGTTGATGTAAGGCAGCTTATGTTGACGTGACTATGTCAGTGTCCACACTACAGCCTTGCTCCCGCCGATATAAGTGCCGAGGGGTTGAGGTAGACCTGAAAGCCTGAGCTCCAGCTGAGCCGAAACATCTCTACAGTTGTTTTTGATGTGCCAGCCCACTCCCCATAAGCAAACATCTATGGTGTCAGGCTAGGAGGCTTGCTCAGAGGGCTTGTAACACTTGCACTTATGTCAATATAAATGATGTTTCTCAGGGATGTGACAAAGCACTCCCCGAGCGATGTAAATTATTCTGACCTAAGCACTGGTGTGGACTGTGCTATGTCGGCGGGAGAAAGCTTCTCCCATTGTCATAGCTACTGCCTTGTGCACAGGTGGATTTATTTTGCCAATGGGAGAGTATCTGCACTAGCAGCATGATAGCTGTGCCGCTGTAGCAATTCTAGTGTAGACTAGCCCTCAGATGCAGCATAGACATACCCTTAGGGTCTGATCCATTGTCTTCAATAGGGTTTGGAGCAGCCACTTAATCTATCAGTTCCCCACCTATAAAGGGGGTATAGTGAAGGTTGACATGCATTACGATTATGTGATGCTTGGATACTATGGAGATGAGGGTGAGATGAGATGTCAGTGGAGTTAATATCTGGTAGAAGGGCCCATATTATAAACTGACACCTCCGCTCCTCAGGCATAATGGAACATAAAGCTCATCTGTGCAAGAGTCAGAGTTTTCCTAGGTGCCAGTCCAAGCCTATGCAATGAGCTCCTCCAGGAACTAAGAGCCATCTCCAACCCCCACACCCCACCCCTTCTGCTGCAAGTGCCAGGTGCACCTGACCTGCTGTCTAATATGAATGCAGAGCAGCATGGACATTTTAAAATGCAAAACCAAAACCATAACACAAACCACTTCATGGCACACACAATGACAGCAGGAGATAAAGGAATTTGTTAGGCTGCTTAATGGGCTCCTGGAAGTGCTGAGCTATTGCAGTGATGAGGGTGGCATAAGAATCTGAATAGAACAGAATGGAAGGCATGGTGCTCAGCAAACAGGGATAACTTTATCAAGTATTGTAACACCTGTGATTTCCCTTTGTTTCCAATTGGGATCTCATGTGCTGCTCCTTTTCCCCTACCCCTCTGGCAGTCCCTTTTCTGGTAGCCTTGCTACCCACCACCCACCTCATCTCATTACCATCTGGCAGCACCAGGCTCAAGTCTTTCCTCAAAACATTCTTCCCTCTGCCACTAGGGACCTCTGCCTCCTGGTCAGTACAGAATTGTTCTCCAGTCTGGTGCTGAGTAATTTTTATCACTTCCCTGGAGAGATTGTTCATGGTCCAACCAACCTCCCAGCTGATATGTGGCCTAACTGTTTCTTCAAATAATTTCATTTCCCTAAATGTGTCCCCCTTCACCATCCTAGAATCCATCTCTGCACCAGGTGGCACTCATTGCTGTAATAGTATATATAATATAATAGCTTGGCCGTGACTGTATTGTACTAAGCCCTGTCTGTAGGGAGAGACAGTCCCTGCAAAAGAATTTACTCCCAAGATAGATAAGGACAACAGAGGCTCAGAGACTGTAGTGACTTGCCCAAAGTAGGTCAGTGGCAAACCTCAGAAAGGAACCCAAGTTTCTTGGATCCCCACACAATGCCTTCTCCACTGGCACAGTGGTTCTCTGACAGTTGCTTCAGATACTTGTTTATAGTTATCATACCTCTTGGTGTGCATTAGCCACCCAAACCCGTGTTATCTGTCCAGGTATTTATCATAGAAGGATCTGAGCATCGTAATGTGGGAGGGTTGAAGTCCCCCTTGCCACCTTCCCAAATGGCAAGATTATTAGTGCCCCATGGTGCCTACCTTGTACACATTGATGGGAAGAGCTATGAGGATGTAGAGAAGGTCCCCAAGAGCCAAGCTAGCAATGAGGACATTGGGCCCATTCCTCATGCATTTGTTCTTGTAAATTATCCTCAGCAGGGTGGAGTTGCCGATGATGCCCACCATGAAAATGGTGCAGGACACGATGGTATTTATGTACTTGAAGATGTGTCTGATTTCAGCAGGCTTTATGCACATAGTGGGCAGGGGTAACTGTGACTGGGCGTTCCCACTGGCGTCATTCGACTGGTTGGAGGAGGCTTTGACATCCTGGAACAAGCTCGATTGGACAAGACCGTAAACCTGCTCCTGGTGTAGAACCTTAAATGGAATCGTGCTCTCCTTGATGTTCCTCGGGGTCTGACTGCAGACGCTTGAGAAAAGGCAAGTCAGGGAAATGGCTAGTGCTACAGAAGTTGGGTTTCTAGCCATTGAGGACGGAACACCAAACCCCAGCCAGATTCCTATGTGCATTTGCTTACAGCGGTATGGATGTCTGTTTGAGTCTTGGCTTCTCCTGTAGAGAAGGAATGGGGGGAAACCAGTTACAGGGGAAAGGGGAAGCAAAATGAAACTGAGGAATTGAATGATGAATCAGAGAAGAAACCCCACTGCCATTATTCTCATAGGACCTGACCATAAGTCCAGTGTAGTCAGTGGAAGTCTTTCAAACATTGGTTTTATTTCAAGTGGTGGCCCAGTAGAAGCTCAGTCAGGTTCAGCCACTGATTGGCTGTCTGACCTCAGTCAAGTCACTTCACCCATCAGTGACTCAGTTTCCCTGTCTGTAAAATGTAGCTAATGCCCTCACTTATAAGGTACTCTGAGATCTGTGGTTGAAATGTGCTAGCTAAGAGCTATTATTGTTACAAGAACCAATGCAGAAAAGGCCAGTCTCCTGTTGAGAATTCTATGTCCTATTGCTCTCAGAACAAAACCAGATTGAATGCTGTGAGTCTGAGGTTTGCCAACAAGCACTGATCTCAGGCTTGCCTTTTATATCTTGTTGGCTATCATCCCATGCCCCCACACTCCTTCCATCTATAATTTGGTCTCAGATAATTACATCTGAGTTTATCTTTAAACAATCTTCTCCCATTCCAAAACCCAGAAGAAATGCTAGTCGTTAAGAGAGCAGCAGGAATATCCATCTAGCTTAGGCATCACCATAGTATCTGAGTGCCTCACAATCTTTAATGTGTACTTATCCTCACAACTGCTCTGTGTAACAGGGCATTCATAGATTCATAGATACTAAGGTCAGAAGGCACCATTATGATCATCTAGTCCGATCTCCTGCACAACGCAGGCCACAGAATCTCACCCACCCACTCCTGCGAAAAACCTCTCACCTATGTCTGAGCTATTGAAGTCCTCAAATTGTGGTTTAAAGACTTCAAGGAGCAGAGAATCCTCCAGCAAGTGACCCGTGCCCCATGCTACAGAGGAAGGCGAAAAAGCTCCAGGGCTTCTTCCAATCTGCCCTGGAGGAAAATTCCTTCCCGACCCCAAATATGGTGATCAGCTAAACCCTGAGCATATGGGCAAGATTCATCAGCCAGATACTACAGAAAATTCTTTCCTGGGTAACTCAGATCGCACCCCATCTAACATCCCATCACAGGCCATTAGGCCTATTTACCATGAATATTTAAAGATCCCATGTTATTCCCATGGTACAGAGAGGAAACTGAGGATAGTGAGATGAGATGACTTGCCCCAAGTAACACATGCAGTGCCTGGGAGAGCAGAGAGTTGAACCTGGGTTTTCCACGTCCC
Source organism: Caretta caretta (assembly GCF_965140235.1). Classification (NCBI taxonomy): domain Eukaryota; kingdom Metazoa; phylum Chordata; order Testudines; family Cheloniidae; genus Caretta; species Caretta caretta. The sequence goes on from NC_134214.1 coordinate 57,270,900, forward strand.
AGGCTAACACCCTAACCAATGAATCCTCCTTTCTCTTTGATATCCCTGGTAACACTCGATGTAAACCCCTTCTCCACACCCCACGCAACAGCACTGCATTATGACATTCTCTTAGGTGCCCACTGTCCCATTGGAACTGGACCTGAGGCTAATGTAGATATTCCCATTGTCTTCAGTAGGCATTGGAGCCAGCCCTTGTCAAGGTCCCAGGTGCATGGGGAAGCAGTAGAGATTTGTCCAACAACCCAGCTGTGTGAGGCAGTGGTGAAGCAGCTAAAGATCCATTTTCAGCATGCTCCATGCACATTTTAATCACTCCCTGGCTCCCTGTAGTACTAAAAGAAACCATGTGGCTGAATCCATCCCTGAATAGACCACATTTGCTGGGAATAGACCACAAGATTTTCTCCCACTACGGTGTGTTTAAACCAGACATCTAATACCAATTAATATGGTGCAGGAATATTTTTCCCCTCCATTGGTATAGTTCTTTAACTGCAATGCTTAATTTCAGAATCTCCCACAATATTCATGTTCAGGGCTGGCTTTACCATGAGGTGAACTGAGGTAGCCGCCTCAGGTGCCAGACTGGGGGAGGGAGTGCGGAAGGGGTGCCACTAGGACCCAGAGAGTAGAAAATTGTGTCTGCCGCTGGTGCATATGTATTCTCTCTGCTCTAGATGCACAGAGATGGTGGAGTGCTGTGCTGGATGAAGGAGGGTACAAGAGACATAACAGGCAGGCAGGAGAAAAGGTGAGAGGGAATAACAGAAAGCAGCAGGAGCTGCAGGGAGAAGGAGGAGGAGGAGCCTCTTATGTACCTCTCTAGCACTCCCCGGAGCCTGGACTGATTAACACCAGCTTCTCAGGGAGCTTCCTGTTTCCTGCTGCTTCCCTGAACCCACTTGAGGAGAACAGGCAGTCAACTGAAGTAGTAGGAGCCAGGTAGGCCCTGAAGATGCTGATATCTTCCCTCACTCAGGCCCTGCTACCAGCCTGCTTATTTGTCCCCTTCAACTGAGTGTTGAGAGCCACTATAGCTGGCACAGAACAGCAGTCATGAGTGAAAGAAGAAAACGCCCCCCTGGGGCAGCATTCAGAAAAAGAAAGAAAGCAAAGGAAGCTTTTCTATCTAAGCAGGAAGGAGCTCTCCTGAGATACATAGACACAAATGTTTATGGTGAGCCTTCCGGCCCCAGGGAGGATGTGAGTGGTGAGGAGATGCCTGATCTTCCAGTTACTCAGAGTGCAGGCGACCTGGCAGCTACTGCAGCATCCATATCTCCATCGCAAATGGATGTAACCATGCACATTCCTGAAGAAAAGTGTAGATCAGAGAAGAATGTGGTGGAGGTGCAAGAAACAGCTGCTGCTGAGTTTAGTTCCTTAAGTCTAGATGATCCAGGACTGTGAACCCACTTGAGCAGTAGCCTGAGGGACTTCCTTGTATTGCATGGGCCACAGCAAGTGAAAAACTTCTTGTTCCCCAAAGACAATGAAAATAGAAGTTTCCATCCAACACATTACTGGCGTGAAATCCCCAATGGTGACAAAGTGGTGAGGCCATGGCTTATGTATTCAAAAACCTAGAATGCTGCATACTGTTTTTGTTGCAAACTCTTCCGGTCTAATGTTCCAGCCACATTGGGTTCTACAGGAACAAAGGACTGGAAAATCTGGCTAGAAATCTGGCATGCCATGAGAAGGCAGCAAATCACCAGAGAGCATTCCACAGGTGAAAAGAGCTTGAGATGAGACTAAGGTTAAAGGCAACCATAGATAATCAGCATCAAGAGAAGATTGCATCAGAGTCTCTTTACTGGCAAAATGTTGCCATTGTGAGAATGCTTGCTACCCCAAACCTAGCACTGCGTGGCACTTCAGATCAGCTGTATGTGCCAAACAATGGAAACTTCCTTAACATTGTGGAGCTGATGGCTGAGTTTGATGCTGTACTCCAGGAGCATCTAAGAAGAGTCACCACCCAAGAAATGTACACACACCACTACCTTGGAAAAATAGTTCAAAATGAGATCATACAGTTATTGGCAACAAGAGTCAAACAGAAGATTGTGGCAGATCTGAAGTCAGCAAGATATTACTCTGTTATTCTGGACTGCACACCTGACATCAGCCATACGGAACAAATGACTTTAATGGTGTGTTTTGTAACAACAACAGAACCTAGTGAAAATGTCCCTGCACTGGTGACTATCAGAGAGCATTTTCTAGAATGTATTGACATTGATGATACTACAAGAGCTGGTATGACAAGTATGCTTCTTAAAAAGCTGGAAGATACAGGAATTGCGATAGCTGACATGAGAGGTCAGGGCTACGATAATGGTGCCAACATGAGAGGAAAGAACAGAGGAGTGCAGACATGGATCCAAGAGTTAAACCTTTAACTTGAGCTTTTTTTGTCCCATGCAGTTCTCATTCATTGAACTGGGTGGTCGGTGATACAGCACCAGCTTCTAGTAAGGCTGATGAATTTTTTAATCTAATTCAACCACTATGTATTTTTCTCTGCATCAACTCATCAATGGCAAATTTTGAAGCAACATCTGGGAACATCCTCTCTGACACTGAAACCACTGAGTGCCACAAGATGGGAAAGTCGAGTGGCGGCGATAAAGCCTATCAAACAGCAGATTGGGAAGATAGATGATGCCATAGTTGCCATTATGGAGGATAATGCTATGACAGGAACTGTTCATGGGAGAACAGTGGCAGAGGGAAATGGAAGAAACATGCATCACTTCAAATTTCTGTGTGGCTTAGTGTTGTGGCATGACAGACTGTTTGAAATAAATGTAAGCAAGAGACTCCAAGGTGTTGACCTTGATATATCTGGAGCAATGGAAGAACTGGACAAAGCAAAGTCATTCCTACAGTCTTACTGGTCAGATGAGGGATTTCAAAACATTCTGAAGAGTGCACAGAAGTTGGCGGAGGAACTTCAAACTGAAGCTATTTTCCCACCCACTCAAGAATACAAGAGTCACCGAAGAAGAAGACATTTTGATTACAAAGCATGGGATAATCCCATCAGAGACCCCAAACAACAATTCAAAGTTGAATTCTTTAACCAGGTGCTAAATTGTGCAATACAGTCAGTTGAAGAACTTTTCATGCAGCTCAAGGGAACACAGCAGTATATTTGGGATGTTGTATGATATTCCAAAACTCCTCACTATACCTGAAGAAGACCTACACCAGCAATGCAGGGCACTAGAGACAGTGTTGACACATGATGACATGGGGGGAAGGGATAGCTCAATGGTTTGAGCATTGGCCTGCTAAACCCAGGGTTGTGAGTTCAATCTTTGAGGGGGCCATTTAGGGATCTGGGGGCAAAAATTGGGGATTGGTCCTGCTTTGAGCAGGAGGGAGTTGGACTAGATGACCTCCTGAGGTCCCTTCCAATCCTGGTATTCTATGACATGTGCAATATTGATGTGAATGATTTAGGTGATGAACTGAAAGCCCTTTCAAGATACATTTTAGCAGGATCAACTCCAAAGGCTGTTCTGGAATATATGTGCACAAATAAGATGGCCACCCTCTTTCCAAAAGCATTTCTTGCTCTGCACATACTTCTAACACTTCCTTTAACAGTTGCCAGTGGAGAACATAGCTTCTCCAAGCTGAAGTTAATAAAAACATATCTACACTCCACAATGACACAGGAGAGGCTGGTCGGCCTTGCAACCATCTCAATAGAGCATGAGCTGGCCCAGACTGTGGACCTTCAGGAAGCAGTTCAAATCTTTGCAACCAAGAAGGCACGGAAAGCACCACTTTGATTATTCAAACAGATAAAAATGCCAGTGTTTACTATACAGACAAGAAAAGTTACATTTGCTGTTCAGGTGTTTGAAAGTTAAGTGTTACTTAAAATTTTTGAACAAGGCATTTTAAGTTGTTAGTTCTCCTTTGCTGGGGTAGGTAGCAGAGCAGTACCATGAGAGGAGTAGAACAGGAAGAAGACAGAATTGAGACCTTTCAAAGTTTTGGCCCAAACGAGGGGGTATGGGGGTGTCATTTGAGCTCCCCGCCTCAGGTCCCAAAATATTGTGGGCCGGCCCTGTTCATGTTAAATATTAGTGGATGCATGTAACTATCCCAAAGCAATATGCTGCTTTGATGAATGATAGCACTATGGTGCTCACCTCCCCAGTTGAGGCCTCTAGGTGCTCCCATAATGCAAATAATACATGTTAGTGCTTGTTCCACTTCCCAGCTCATGGCCACTGTTTTAAAATAGCAGTGTGAAAATCTCAGGATTTCAAAACACTAAGCCATTTAACCTTGTTACTCTTGTTAAGAGTAACAAGAAGGGTTTCTTCAGGTATGTTAGCAATAAGAAGAAAGTCAAGGAAAATGTGGGCCCCTTACTGAATGAGGGAGGCAACCGAGTGACAGAGGATGTGGAAAAAGCTAATGCCTCTGTTTTCATGAACAAGGTCAGCTCCCAGACTGCTGCACTGGGCAGCACAGCATGGGGAGGAGGTGACCAGCCCTCTGTGGAGAAAGAAGTGGTTCGGGACTATTTAGAAAAGCTGGACAAGCACAAGTCCATGGGGCCAGATGCGCTGCATCCGAGAGTGCTAAAGGAGTTGGCAGATGTGATTGCAGAGCCATTGGCCATTATCTTTGAAAACTCATGGCGATCGGGGGAAGTCCCGGACGACTGGAAAAAGGCTAATGTAGTGCCCATCTTTAAAAAAGGGAAGAAGGAGGATCCTGGGAACTATAGGCCAGTCAGCCTCACCTCAGTCCCCGGAAAAATCATGGAGCAGGTCCTCAAGGAATCAGTTCTGAAGCACTTACAGGAGAGGAAAGTGATCAGGAACAGTCAGCTTGGATTCACCAAGGGCAAGTCATGCCTGGTTAATCTAACTGCCTTCTATGATGAGATAACTGGCTCTGTGGATGAGGGGAAAGCAGTGGACATGTTGTTCCTTGACTTTAGCAAAGCTTTTGACATGGTCTCCCACAGTATTCTTGCCAGCAAGTTAAAGAAGTATGGGCTGGATGAATGGACTATAAGGTGGATAGAAAGTTGGCTAGATTGTCGGTCTCAACGGGTAGTGATCAATGGCTCCATGTCTAGTTGGCAGCTGGTATCAAGTGGAGTGCCCCAAGGATCAGTCCTCGGGCTGGTTTTGTTCAATATCTTCATAAATGATCTGGAGGATGGTGTGTATTGCACCCTCAGGAAGTTTGCAGATGACACTAAACTGGGAGGAGAGGTAGATATGCTGGAGGGTAGAGATAGGATACAGAGGGACCTAGACAAATTAGAGGATTGGGCCAAAAGAAATCTGATGAGGTTCAACAAGGACAAGTGCAGAATCCTGCACTTAGGATGGAAGAATCCCATGCACCGCTACAGACTAGGGACCGAATGGCTCGGCAATAGTTCGGCAGAAAAGGACCTAGGGGTTACAATGGACGGGAAGCTGGATATGAGTGAACGGTGTGCCGTTGTTGCCAAGAAGGCCAATGGCATTTTGGGATGTATATGTAGGGGCATTGCCAGCAGATCAAGGGACATGATCGTTCCCCTCTATTCGACATTGGTGAGGCCTCATCTGGAGTACTGTGTCCAATTTTGGGCCCCACACTACAAGAAGGATGTGGAAAAATTGGAAAGAGTCCAGCAGAGGGCAACAAAAATGATTAGAGGACTGGAACAGATGACTTATGAGGAGAGGCTGAGGGAACTGGGATTGTTTAAGTCTGTGGAAGAGAAGAATGAGGGGGGATTTGATAGCTGCTTTCAACTACCTGAAATGGGGTTCCAAAGAGGATGGATCTAGACTGTTCTCAGTGGTAGCAGATAACAGAACGAGGAGTAATGGTCTCAAGTTACAGTGGGGGAGGTTTAGGTTGGCTATTAGGAAAAACTTTTTCACTAGGAGGGTGGTGAAACACTGGAATGCGTTACCTAGGGAGATGGTGGAATCTCCTTCCTTAGATATTTTAAGATCAGGCTTGACAAAGCTCTGGCTGGGATGATGTAGTTGGGGATTGGTCCTGCTTTGAGCAGGGGGTTGGACTGGATGACCTCCTGAGGTCCCTTCCAACCCTGATATTCTATGATTCTCACAATGTCCCAGGCAATAGGTTAATATTACAGAGGCGAAAAATGGCACAGATAGCACATGATACCTCCAAAATCACACAACAAAACCACGGTGGAGCCAGAAATACAGTCCAGGTCTTCTGACAATTGCCTTAATTACATGACCATCCTTCCTCCTGCTTTAGCTAGTTGCAATTATAAAATAAGTTTTAGATAACTACAGTCCACCATACAACAGACTCAGACAAATATAACAGAATTAAAACCTGAGATGTAAGAGGGCAATACCTTGCTGATCAGATAAATAGATATGAATTTGGCCTTCTGTATTTAACATTGTACAAAGTGGCAGAGGGCTTGATCCCTCCTCCAGTAAAGTCAAGGGGAGCTTTGACTTAGTATGAGTCACAGTAAGACCATAACCTCCAGCAAGTTGCTTGTTTAACTATGGGGACCATTTGTGACAGGGATATTCAGAGTACCAGTAAGGGATGGGGTGTGTGAAGCAAGGAGATTCTTTTCCCCAAGAATTGGGCAGGCACAGACAATACTGAAGGGGTTTATTTCATGGTGCCGGGAAGACTGATAAACAGCTTCAAAAGTGTGGGGTTACAGTGACCAGTTATATATCTTTCTCTTATCAGTTCATTTGCATTTATCTTGTTCTTACAGAGACAAACATTTGTTTCAGAGACAGAGAACGCACTTAACATGACAGTGACAGGATCAGAACATACTCATTAAAACTATTTTGATTACTTCAATTATCTATAACTGCCCTTTAGGCGAAGGGGTGGGGTGGGGGTGAGTACTTACAAATATCCAGAGGGCTGTGAAGGGAGGGTTTGTTCTGTTCTAAGAGCCGAGTTACTGGGTGGACATTTGACCATATAAGATTATCAAGTGTTTACAGCTACCAGTGTCCTTGGGCCTCTGGTGTTTCTGTTTCTAACTCAACAGCTAACTAAATTTTTAACTCTTGCCTAACAGGTGGAAGGAGAAATGTGGCAGGCCAAGATTCCAGGAAAGGGGTATGGAGTGGGAGCATGGAGATGAGGGCCAGGGACTGGGAGGGATGTGAAGGGTAGTGACAAGGTGTGCTGCTTGGTCTCAGGATAGGGAGGGCCCAGGATAGGTAGAAGGAGGGAGTGTTTTTCTATCTTGCATTGGGACAAAAAAGCTAAAAACTAGAGCATTTTTATAGAACTGAAATCCCACAAAGTCTTGTGTTTCTGAAATGAAATATGCTTCTGGATTCCCTGCTGACTGAAATGGATTGATTCTTGTCGGTTTCACAGCTGTCCACAACTAGCTGCAGTGAAACTAACCAGACTCTTGTTGGGAGGCAGGGATCCTAGATAGCCAGCTGACCTAGAGCTGCAGACCCTAGAAGCCCTGAACTCACTAGTTCTGAGACAGTCTGCACGGTGGGGCTGCCTCAGAGCCCAGCCAACAATCTGGCAGAAAACCAGGCAGTTTCTGTCTCTGCTTATGTTCTGCTGGAAGTTCACTGAAACGGAACCATTCCAAAAGTGTTTCTCCTTCCTTTTAACACCCTAATCCTAAAGGCAATTGAGTCCTTGGTGGTTTAAATAATAAACAAACAACTTTGGGATGGAGATTATAGCATTTGTTTCTGATTATATGCCAAATATGGATAATGAACAATTAATCAAATCTTTTAATCACAGAATGGAGCTTCTAAGTGATGCTGGAGAATTCAAATTGCTGCAGAGGTTATTAAAGGGATTAGTAATAAAAGCTACTTTTTAAAGTCAATTCCTTTGTATTATAACTGCTTATGATAGAGGAGAGGAAGTCAAAATGCACCATCAATTTTTTCACCAGCTGATAACTGGGATGCTTCTGTGTGCTAATGATCACACATGTGCATAGCGACTTTCATCCAGAGGGGGCCCAAATAGCTTTACAAATATAACAGTGGATAAACTATATGCCCACATTACTCCATTCACCACTGTGGTAAAGAGCAGCAACTGCAAAACTGCACAACAGTTTAGGACAGGAAGTGAAGAAGATCGTATTCAGTTGCAAAGGCAAGGGAGTTGGGATTTTAGGCAGAATATAATATATCCCAGTTGGGAATTGAGTCAGGACATCAATCTATTGATCATCATAGTATATAAGGTCCTATGGCTAATACCCCATCTCATGCAAAAAGTGACATAAGATCTTTAATGACCTCAAGGGGTCATAACCTTGGTTTTATGTCACATCCAGAAAATGGCAGCTTATAGCCAAACAAAATGATATATTTGAAAATTCTATCTGCCAATATTATTTAATTGTTTGCAGCACTTTGTGCCAGGCTAGTGTAAGATACTGACTAGATGCTCTGTTTCCCTCTCTAGGGGCTAGTCCATCTATAGGCTAATTGATGCTGCCAGCCAACAGAGTTGCTTGTTAAGCTCGAGCAGTAGAGTTCTGTGCTTTGACACTAAGGGTCCAGGATTTCAACATGGCTGATAGTGGGGGATCCTTACATATGCAACTAAGTGGAGTGAAAGACATTTATCAGCTGTTAACCAGATAGACACCCACCAAACACAGCTACACTCATGCCTTAATTACGTTAGCACTAGAGCTGAGTGAAATCTTGTTTGGAAAACAATGCCGGTTTGGTGTTACCGAAACACTTTTCAAATTTGTGTCACTTTTGCCAAATTGCTTCATTAGAAAAAAAATTCCAAAAAAAGATCCAGATGTTTCATTTTGACATTTTTGAAACAAAATGTTTCATTTTTACAATTCAAAATGACTATCCTTTAGTTTTATTGTTTAAATTAAAATCAAAATGAAATGTTTTATTCAACCTGAAACTTTTTTTAATGTTTTTTCAGAATTGCCAACAAGCCAAAAAATCAGTTATCATACGGCTGTAATTAGCACAAGAGCTGCCTGCTACCGAATGCTGCCCCCTTTTGCTTTGCCAGCCTTTGGTCCTACAATTCTTATGCAAGTGTGCCGCCCCATATACTTCAATGGGACAGCTCATGTGAGTAAGGGGAGACTGATCAGGCAGTTCCAATCCCTACATATTCTTTTCCACAATGTGCTTGTAAAACAATTAACTGAAAGCAGCGATTGTCTTTAAGAGTGCTTGGTCTTAAAAGTCTGAAAGTCCAAAAGTTAATGAAAAAGTGTCTTTGTTGATTCATATTTCCAGGCTCTTGTGAGTGTCTGAAACGTTAGCATGCTGGTCTGAAGCAATACAATCTCTTTTAAAGGGAGACCACCCAGATAAGTAATCATTGTAATATCTCTTTATAGGACTAATAGGTGAAGGATATGGTCTATGCTTCATCATTCTAATTTTACAGATGGGGTAATTGAGGCACAGATGGGAAGAAACTTGTCCAAGGACACCCAGCAAGTCAACTAAAAAGCCAAGGGTAAAATCCCTGGACCATGCTATGCTCCTCATAATAAAAAAATAATCCATCCTGGTGTTACTAACAACTCCATTAACTACCATACTGACAGAATCATTTACATTCTCTTTTTGGAAAAGTAATAGGAATTAAACGAATATGGTTCTCTAGAAATTCAATAGTGGTATACAGAAATTTCTGTAGAAAGCTAAAGAATTTAATGGAGAATGAGATTCTCTCTGTAGAATCTTTAAACCATTTTATAGATGGTAACAGAAAATTACGCACTAGAAATCTGTGGGTTGGTTAAAAATGTTATTCAAAGGTTAGCAGCATTTCCTACTAAATCCTAATGGGCTTTCTCCCAAGGCTTCCTTTTTGATTTTATGTTTTTTCCATATAATTCTTGCATTTCACTCAGCTCCAACAATGAAAATAGATTGGTCAATGTCACTTTCTGGGTCTCATGCACTAGTGCAGTGCTGCAATGTTTGCATTGTCGACACTGCAGGGAAACATTTAAATGCAAACAAAAACTGTTTGGACTGAAACAATTGATGAAAACGCTTCTAATACTATCTGGTTGTGTAACTCTCCCCCCACTACAAGTTGGGCCAGATCCTGAGCTATTGTGGAGCTGTGCCGATTTAAACTAGCTGCCGATGTAGCACCTTTGTGCCTAAACTACCATTCCGTTTCCTTCTAAATAGCATGAAACATATCAGATCAGAATTATACCTCTACCAAGCTGGAATTAGACTCCTCAGAGGAAAGCCCCTAACTGACCTGATATGCTTGAATATTAGAGTTTTTTGCACTAAGACCCTCACATTAGTATATACACCATATATGTAAAAATATCAGCATCCATCTCCAGTCAACTCTCTGATTGAGGCGTTTGGGATGAGGCTACAGAGCATAAATGAATCCACATAAGGTTGTGTTCTGTTTATACTCCTGAGGTAGCCTTCATTGAAACAGTTTGCAGATGGGAGGCTAGCCACAAATGGAGCAAAAATCACCACAGCCCTACCCCATACCGAATGCTTGCATCCCAGAGGTGGCATAAGCCTGGGAATTAAGACCTCTCTTGAGGTAAGGATGAACCCACTAGATCCTTAGTTAGCCATTCACTTTGATGCAGCCTCTCCCTTATCTACCTGCTGTGTGATGGCATGCTGATTTCAGGGGGACAGACGTATGTACCCAGCAGCACTGCCGGTGTGTGCTCTTCCTGGACAAACCTGACATATTATACAGCAGACAACAGGGTAAGAACCTTTCTGGAGATAAACACCTATTGCCATGAAAGATAACTGAAATAAAGGGCAGAGTATTAACATCATATGCCCAGCTGTCTATTGGGTCCGAACACAATCAGGTTCCTACACAAACAAGGGAAAAATGCAGGGTTGGCCCTATAAACTGCTGAATGCCCTTTCTTGCTTTCCAAGAGACTTATTGCTCACACCCTCTTTCTCACACACCTCAGGAACATCTTGAGCAGTTCTCAACCTCCTTTTTAGCTTGTCACCCAGAGGAGGGATTGGGGAGAGAGAGGGAAAATGACATTCAAACACGCAAAAGTTCTTATTAGGAGGTTCAGTTGTTGGATTGGCTTGTTTGCAAAACACAGCATGGAACTACACAGCCTTCATAAGGATTAAGTTACCTTTCTTGTCCTTAGGAACTCAGAGGCTCCTTGGGTTAATTTCATTCACTCTTATGGCTTTTTCTTTCTGGATAGGCAGCTGGGCTTGGTCTGGAGGCCCCAAGGATGTTAGATCCCAGAATTTTCTTTAATGTGCATGAGCTGGGCGAGGATGCTGTCGCCGAGACTGACTGCTTGTTACCAGCTGAAGTGGCTTTGAATGGGGTGGTTAGTTATATAGCGGTCCCGCAGTGCCCCCCCCCAGACATTAGCACTGCAGCCAATGGTTGAAGGCCAGGGTGAGGTTGGAGGAGGAGGGGGAAGTGGGAGAAATAAAGGATGGCTCTCATAAGGGAGATGAAAATAATAAACAAATAGTGTGCTGCAGGCAGGAAGGAGCAGGGGGAGGGATCCACAGGCGGGGGTGGGGGGGCAGGGGGATGGGGAGGGAAGGCTGGTTTGGACACCTCATTATTACAAGAAGCATAGCTGGTCTGATACTGCACTGGAGCATTTTTGTAATGGGGCCCGAATTCCTGCGCTGTTTAACTGTCTTTCAGAGTGCAGGTTGCAGCCAGAACTGAGCCTGTTTGGGGAAAGGGTGCTGAAGAGATACACACCCTGCTGCCAAGGGCTGGACAAAACCATCTGCTCCCATAAGGAGCTGATAGCTTGCTCCCTCTACTCCAGGAATGTGTCACCAGAGTGTGCTCCAGCCCAGGTGTGATGTGTCCATTAGCACCTGAGCCCAGCAAGGGGTGAGCAAGGCAGGATGCAGACGCTCCATCCAGGCCAGCACTCCTGATGGAGGAGTGTGACAGAGGGGCAGATGGCAGCTCAGCTGATTGCCTCCCACTGGGGACAACCTCGGCTGCCTCACTTGGGAAGAAAGTCAAGCACTCGTGAGTGGGAAGAGTCGATCTGTAGGGGATGAGAGGGCTAGTGCTAATGTCTCTTGCAGCTGGGAAGAGAAAGGACTCAGCTGTAATGAATATAAAGGGGATTCTTGATTAAGGCTGCTGCAGACAGACAGACCTGTGGTTTTCTCTGGATCACAGACTGACCTACCTAACATCTCCCTATGTTCTGGCCTGGAGTCAGCAGTCATGGAATGGACTGCTGACTACACTCCAAGAGTTTGTCTAGCAATCCCAGGTATGGGGGAGTTGCACACACTGTGCTCTCCCATGTAGCTTCTGCATTTGTTGGGTCTTGTTTTGTTACATTACCAAAATAGATTGGCCTGGAAGTATATGGCTGCTTTCAGTGTATGGAAACCTCAGCTAGTAAGTAACTCCAGCCACAGACAGCACGTCTACAGCAAAAATGCCCAGCATCATCTGCCTTCTGCTTCCTACAGACCACATTTTTTGACAATAACTAGTGCCATTAAAGTATCTCATGCCTTGGAGGATGGTGAAGAGAGGGTTACTCATAATAGAGCCAATCATTGGTCTGTCTAGTACAGCACCTTGGCAAACCAAATAACTATGAACTGCCACTTCTTCAAGATTACAACATCCAAAAATATAAGAAAGAAAAAAAGGTCCCCAAAGTCCCACTAAAATCCTCTTTGCCAATAATGCATCAGAGAGCCTAAATAACAGAGCTAGGAATTAATAAAGCACTGCTTCATGCAGCATGAAGACCAAACCATGGTTGGGTTGGGCGAACATTTCCCAGCAATGGGAACTTCAAAGAGTGTATTTTAGTAGTTACAATGCAACACGGGATGCTACATTAAAGTTTTCTTCTAAAATGATACCAATAACATTAAAAATTGTGGTTATGCTTTTTCATCCTTTTCATAATAGTGATGCTCTGAAATGTTCCTGCAATATTTATGCTACTTATGGGTGAACATCAAAAAGTTCTGAGGCTCAAAATATGTAAGTATTAAAATGCATGTAAACTTTCTGTATCAGAGCCCTTTCTCTGATGTGTTCCGAGTGTTCCTGTATGGAATGGAAATCCCTGCTCCTCCTCCCCCAAAAGGACTTTGCTGAGAGATTTCTGGTGCACTTCTTTAAGATGGAATCATCACTGACATGTCTTTCCTTGGGAGATTTTGATGCTTTCAGTTCTGATCAGGGAACCAGTGACTTGGCAGGGTGAAAATGAAAAGTAACTAATTTTTACCTCAGAAATTGTCTCAGTTTTGGAAGGTAATTGCAATTTTTTATAAGAACTTTGAACACCTGAAAACTGAAAAAAATTGAAGTTTTGGCAAAACCCAAAATATTTCTCTGGAAAAACTGAAATATTTTGATTCTGAAATGCTGTTGCAGTACCTCCTGGCAGTTGTAGTGCAGCTGCCTCATGCTCCATTTTCTTTTATGGGCTGAGCTCCCCAGCTGGACTTCCTGACCCATGGTGCACCCCAGCCATGCAGCCGCCATGATGTACCTTCTTCGTGGTGTGTGGTAGGAGATATAGTCTGACCCGGGATTTGGGTCTGTAGAGGAGAATGGGGGGGGAGCATGAGGCACCATAGCAGCATTTCCAAATTGAAATATTTTGTTTTTTTTTTATTTTTCACTCAAAACTTGAAATGTTGTGTGTGGGATGGGGGGAGGGGATGGAGACCCATTTTTCAACCAGTTCTAATTAGAACCTAGGTTTCCTGATTTCCACTGACCTGGCCATTAGCTACCACTGCCTCCTACGTGTTCTTTAGTCCACTAGCGAAGGCTGCAGGTGTGGCCAAAATCTCTGCTAGCGCATGCTGCAAATGCCAGTTGGAGGCTCAGTTCATGTGATATTGGCATGAATCTCCTTGAGAGGGGCAGGAGCACTTCATTTTTCTGTGTGCAAATCAATCTGTGACTGAGTCTAACACAGAAAACTAAAAAAATCCAGCTGAAGCTAGCTCTTGAATGAAAGGGCCAGTGGGAGTGAATTTGGAGCCAGGAAAGAACATCACAGAACCATGGAGAAATGAAGGCACAAAGAAATTATCCGAAACCAATGTCATTTACCCCTCCACTTTGATTGAAAATGTTTGTTAGAGCTGAAGCGTGAAGACAGGAAGCAAACTCTTCTGAGTGGGAAAGGGATGTGGGACTGTTAGTTCAGTCTCCAAAGGCTGCTTGAGGACAGAGGGAATGTGTTTAGCAGCTCAGTAAAGGAGCAGAGAAGTGGGCACTGGCCTTATGGCTGTCAGGCTAGCATGCAGGTTTCTGACACCCAAGATTAAAAAAGTCTATTGTGCCAAGCCAGCCAGCCACCTGGAGCCCTGGGGTTTTCTAGAGAGCCCCAGCTCCCAATTGCCTGTATCTTGGGGAGCCAAGCAGCCTGGGAGTTCAGTGCACCAGGGAGCTGGACAGACAGGCAGGGAACTAGTTTCTGTTTAAAGTTTTGACAAATCAGCACATGCCCCCAGAACATTTAGATTCCATTTTCTGACCGAAAACTGCCCCACCTGAAATCTTTTATCTTTACTAGTCAGCACATAGATAGGGGATGTCATAATAGTGGTAGGAAGCTGCGTTGGTGGTGGTCTTCTAACTCAGCACTGAGCCTATAGTGACAGGGGATGCCTAATGGCTGGAGGCTTTCTTTCTTATTAGACAAAAAAACGAGGTCCTAGTAATCTTTAGAGCCCTACTGGGGCTATCTATAAGAGTAGCAATGTTCACTGTGGTATTCTGGCCAACTGCCAAAATCAGTAATTAGCTCCTTCCTCCCAATATTCCTGTTGCAATTTTAATTGGATGCATGTTCTATTTCATGCCCTGCCCTCAGCGGTTGTGTAATGGTGCTGTGCACTATTAAACATTGCCATGGTTCACAGTAGAGTGATGGAAGTACAAGATCAGATTCTTTCCTACATTAGGGCCTTACTATGTGATTCTGCATGGTAGATATACCCAGCCATGGGAAGATTATCCTAGCATAGGGGGATCCTGTGTATCACAGAACCAGCATGACAACTTCTAAGCCATCCCCCTCCCTGTTACTGAAAGGGGGGCACGGCTGGCCATGGAAAAAGGGCTATGCCCACAGTTCCCTTAAGTCTGTCTGATACCTGGCTGCCATTATGGTTCCTTGGGACCATAAGCAGCTGGCAAAAGTTAGAGTAGTCACCAAGCTGCAGCAAAAAGCAAACAGCAGCTGCAGGATCAGTGGACCCCAAAGGTGGCTCAACATACCTCCTTACTCTTGAGTTGCACTGTGTGTTCCTTATCTGCAGGCAAAGATTTGGAGCAAAGTCAATAAAGAACTTTGGAGGGAAAGGTACAATATGCATGTAAGAATCCACATGCCATATGAGTCAGAGAGAGAAGAAAAGTCCTACTAATTACTTCCCATTGTGCATTTCCTGGTGGTTTGTCAAGGCATTTTGGAAAAACGAAAAGCCTCTCATGTTTCTAACTCCCATTTGGTTTATAACCTCGGGATCAAGCTACAAGTTTTATTAACCTCAAACCTGATTGTCCTCTGGCAACACACCTGAGAAATTTCAGCAGATTGGTTTGTTTGGGAATCTGGTGAGATGTTTCCAAATCTAGCTTAGAATGGAAAGCTAGTTATACTCAGAGCTGGCATGGACATAGAATCATAGAATATCAGGGTTGGAAGGGACCCCAGAAGTGGGAAGCAAAAGTGGATGGGAATCTGGGAGGCAGTGACCATGAGTTGGTTGAGTTCAGGATCCTGACGCAGGGAAGAAAGGTAAGCAGCAGGATACGGACCCTGGACTTCAGGAAAGCAGACTTCGACTCCCTCAGGGAACGGATGGCCAGGATCCCCTGGGGGACTAACTTGAAGGGAAAAGGGGTCCAGGAGAGCTGGCTGTATTTCAAGGAATCCCTGTTGAGGTTACAGGGACAAACCATCCCGATGAGTCGAAAGAATAGTAAATATGGCAGGCGACCAGCTTGGCTTAATGGTGAAATCCTAGCGGATCTTAAACATAAAAAAGAGGCTTACAAGACGTGGAAGTTTGGACATATGACCAGGGAAGAGTATAAAAATATTGCTCGGGCATGTAGGAATGATATCAGGAGGGCCAAATCGCACCTAGAGCTGCAGCTAGCCAGAGATGTCAAGAGTAACAAGAAGGGTTTCTTCAGGTATGTTGGCAACAAGAAGAAAGCCAAGGAAAGTGTGGGCCCCTTACTGAATGAGGGAGGCAACCTAGTGACAGAGGATGTGGAAAAAGCTAATGTACTCAATGCTTTTTTTGCCTCTGTTTTCACTAACAAGGTCAGCTCCCAGACTGCTGCGCTGGGCATCGCAAAATGGGGAAGAGATGGCCAGCCCTCTGTGGAGATAGAGGTGGTTAGGGACTATTTAGAAAAGCTGGACGTGCACAAGTCCATGGGGCCGGACGAGTTGCATCCGAGAGTGCTGAAGGAATTGGCGGCTGTGATTGCAGAGCCATAGGCCATTATCTTTGAAAACTCGTGGCGAACCGGGGAAGTCCCGGATGACTGGAAAAAGGCTAATGTAGTGCCAATCTTTAAAAAAGGGAAGAAGGAGGATCCTGGGAACTACAGGCCAGTCAGCCTCACCTCAGTCCCTGGAAAAATCATGGAGCAGGTCCTCAAAGAATCAATCCTGAAGCACTTGCATGAGAGGAAAGTGATCAGGAACAGCCAGCATGGATTCACCAAGGGAAGGTCATGCCTGACTAATCTAATCGCCTTTTATGATGAGATTACTGGTTCTGTGGATGAAGGGAAAGCAGTGGATGTATTGTTTCTTGACTTTAGCAAAGCTTTTGACACGGTCTCCCACAGTATTCTTGTCAGCAAGTTAAGGAAGTATGGGCTGGAAGAATGCACTATAAAGTGGGTAGAAAGCTGGCTAGATTGTCGGGCTCAACGGGTAGTGATCAATGGCTCCATGTCTAGTTGGCAGCCGGTATCAAGTGGAGTGCCCCAAGGGTCGGTCCTGGGGCCGGTTTTGTTCAATATCTTCATAAATGATCTGGAGGATGGTGTGGATTGCACTCTCAGCAAATTTGTGGATGATACTAAACTGGGAGGAGTGGTAGATACGCTGGAGGGTAGGGATAGGATACAGAAGGACCTAGACAAATTGGAGGATTGGGCCAAAAGAAATCTGATGAGGTTCAATAAGGATAAGTGCAGGGTCCTGCACTTAGGACGGAAGAACCCAATGCACAGCTACAGACTAGGGACCGAATGGCTAGGCATCAGTTCTGCGGAAAAGGACCTAGGGGTGACAGTGGACGAGAAGCTGGATATGAGTCAGCAGTGTGCCCTTGTTGCCAAGAAGGCCAATGGCATTTTGGGATGTATAAGTAGGGGCATAGCGAGCAGATTGAGGGACGTGATCGTTCCCCTCTATTCGACATTGGTGAGGCCTCATCTGGAGTACTGTGTCCAGTTTTGGGCCCCACACTTCAGGAAGGATGTGGATAAATTGGAGAGAGTCCAGCGAAGGGCAACAACAATGATTAGGGGTCTGGAACACATGAGTTATGAGGAGAGGCTGAGGGAGCTGGGATTGTTTAGCCTGCAGAAGAGAAGAATGAGGGGGGATTTGATAGCTGCTTTCAACTACCTGAAAGGGGGTTCCAAAGAGGATGGCTCTAGACTGTTCTCAATGGTAGCAGATGACAGAACGAGGAGTAATGGTCTCAAGCTGCAGTGGGGGAGGTTTAGATTGGATATTAGGAAAAACTTTTTCACTAAGAGGGTGGTGAAACATTGGAATGCGTTACCTAGGGAGGTGGTAGAATCTCCTTCCTTAGAGGTTTTTAAGGTCAGGCTTGACAAAGCCCTGGCTGGGATGATTTAACTGGGAATTGGTCCTGCTTTGAGCAGGGGGTTGGTCTAGATGACCTTCTGGGGTCCCTTCCAACCCTTATATTCTATGATTCTATGATTCTATGATTCTAAGGTCATCTAGTCCAACCCCCTGCTTGAAGCAGGACCAATTCCCAGTTAAATCATCCCAGCCAGGGCTTTGTCAAGCCTGACCTTAAAAACCTCTAAGGAAGGAGATTCTACCGCCTCCCTAGGTAACGCATTCCAGTGTTTCACCACCCTCTTAGTGAAAAAGTTTTTCCTAATATCCAATCTAAACCTCCCCCACTGCAACTTGAGACCATTACTCCTTGTTCTGTCATCTGCTACCATTGAGAACAGTCTAGAGCCATCCTCTTTGGAACCCCCTTTCAGGTAGTTGAAAGCAGCTATCAAATCCCCCCTCATTCTTCTCTTCTGCAGGCTAAACAATCCCAGCTCCCTCAGCCTCTCCTCATAAGTCATGTGTTCCAGACCCCTAATCATTTTTGTTGCCCTTCGCTGGACTCTCTCCAATTTATCCACATCCTTCTTGTAGTGTGGGGCCCAAAACTGGACACAGTACTCCAGATGAGGCCTCACCAATGTCGAATAGAGGGGAACGATCACGTCCCTTGATCTGCTGGCAATGCCCCTACTTATACATCCCAAAATTCCATTGGTCTTCTTGGCAACAAGGGCACACTGCTGACTCATATCCAGCTTCCACTGTCACCCTTAGGTCCTTTTCCGCAGAACTGCTGCCTAGCCATTCGGTCCCTAGTCTGTAGCTGTGCATTGGGTTCTTCCGTCCTAAGTGCAGGACCCTGCACTTATCCTTAGTGAACCTCATCAGATTTCTTTTGGCCCAATCCTCCAATTTGTCTAGGTCCTTCTGTATCCTATCCCTCCCCTCCAGCGTATCTACCACTCCTCCCAGTTTAGTATCATCCATCTTCCCCTGGAGAACATTTTTGACAAAAATGAAAATTTCCTTTGAATTTTTTTGGGTTTTCATCAAACAAATATTTTTGGTCACTGAAAATCAAACCATTTGAAGTGTTTTGAATAAGACGTTTTGACAAAATGGGAAATTCCCTCCCCGCTACTAACCCAAACATTTAATGGAATTAGAAAATGTCACGGAGTATGGGGGAGTCCAGGCCCTACCCCTCTTCCTCGGATTCACTGAGACTCTCAGCCAGCCAGTAAAACAGAAGGTTTATTGGACAACAGGAACACAGTCCAAAACAGAGCTTGTGGGTACAACCAGGACCCCTCAGTCAAGTCCTTCTGGGGGAGCAGGGAGCTTAGACCCCAGCCTTGGGTTCCCTGTGTTCCTCCACCCGGCCCCAAACTGAAAACTAACCCCCCGCAGCACGCTCTCTCCTGCAGCCTCTGTTCACATTCCTAGGCAGAGGTGTTACCTCCCCCGCGCCCTCCTGGCTCCGGTTACAGGCTCTCAGGTCTCCCATCCCCAGGGCACATTCCCAGGTCAACACTCCCCCATCCCTGCTGCATCACATCGTCACAGAAAGCCATTCTGTGTTTCAAAAACAACAATCCCAAAAAGATCATTTTGGTGAAAATTTTTTGCTCAGCCTTTGTTATAACCTTCACCAAGGAATGACTGTACATAATAATGGCTAGTGCTGTGCAGCATAAAAGCATGAAATTAATTTTCCTATGCATGGCTCACAGCTTGGAAGGTGCCAGTGTTAATTTCATAGCTTCTGGATTTTTTCCCCTTAATTACATTAATTTCTTCAGCAACAATTCAGCCTTTAAGCCTGTGATGGTTGAGGGTAGTGCAGTTCTCTCAGAGTTGGTTCTGGATTCAAGTAACGCCCAGGAAGGGAATAGTCCTAAGTTTGTATCTGCTAGGGAGAATGGCACTGTAACTAGGTTGCATCCAGTTAGTGTCCTAGCAAAATTCCAGAGACCATACAATGCTGGTGCTTGTATTTTGCCTATTGTTAATGTGTGGCTGGAAAAGGGTGTAGCAACTCTGTCTGATCAGAATGATATCCTAGCCCTGGTCTATACTAGGAGTTGAGGTCGAATTTAGCAGCGTTAAATCGATTTAACCCTGCACCCGTCCACACAACGAAGCCCTTTTTTTTTTTACTTAAAGGGCTCTTAAAATCAATTTCTTTACTCCACCTCCGACAAGGGGATTAGCACTGAAATTGACCTTGCTGGATCGAATTTGGGGTACTGTGGATGCAATTAGACGGTATTGGCCTCCGGGAGCTATCCCAGAGTGCTCCATTGTGACCGCTCTGGACAGCACTCTCAACTCAGATGCACTGGCCAGGTAGACAGGAAAAGGCCCACAAACTTTTTAATTTCAATTTCCTGTTTGCATGGTCACCTGCAATTTGCCACGCTGGCCAGAGCTCATCAGCAGAGGTGACCATGATGGAGTCCCAGAATTGCAAAAGAGCTCCAGCATGGACCGAACGGGAGGTACGGGATTTGATCGCTGTATGGGGAGAGGAATCCGTGCTGTCAGAACTCCATTCCAGTTTTCGAAATGCCAAAACATTTGTCAAAATCTCCCAGGGCATGCAGGACAGAGGCCATAACAGGGACCTGAAGCAGTGCCGCGTGAAACTTAAGGCAAGCCTACCAGAAAACCAGAGAGGCAAATGGCCGCTCTGGGTCAGAGCCCCAAACATGCTGCTTCTATGATGCCATTTTAGAGGGTTCAGCCACCACTACCCCAACCATGTGCTTTGACTCCATCAGTGGAGAGGGAGGCAACATGGAAGCAGGTTTTGGGGATGAGGAAGATGATGATGATGATGAGGTTGTAGATAGCTCACTGCAAGCAAGCGGAGAAACCGGTTTTCCCGACAGCCAGGAACTGTTTCTCACGCTGGACCTGGAGCCAGTACCCCCCGAACCCACCCATGGCTGCCTCCCGGACCGGCCAGGCGGAGAAGGGACCTCTGGTGAGTGTACCTTTTTAAATATTATATATGGTTTAAAAGCAAGTGTGTTTAATGATTAATTTGCCCTGGCATTCACGGCCAATACAGCTACTGGAAAAGTCTGTTAACGAGTCTGGGGATGGAGTGGAAATCCTCTAGGGACATCTCCATGAAGCTCTCCTGGATGTACTCCCAAAGCCTTTGCAAAAGGTTTCTGGGGAGGGCAGCCTTATTCCATCCACCATGGTAGGACACTTTACCACGCCAGACCAGTAGCACGTAGTTGGGAATCATTGCAGAATAAAGCATTTCAGCGTATGTTTGCTGGCATTCAGACAACACTTGTTCTTTATCATTCTGTGTTATCCTCAGAAAAGTGATATCATTCATGGTCACCTGGTTGAAATAGGGTGCTTTTCTTAAGGGGATATTCAGAGGTGCCCGATCCTGCTGGGGTGTTTGCCTGTGACTGAACAGAAATATTCCCTGCTGTTAGCCACGGGGAGCAGGGAGGGGTTAGCCATGCAGTGGGGGAAGGCAAAATGCGACCTTGTAACAAAAGCACATGTGCTATGTATGTAATGTTAACAGCAAGGTTTACTGTGAAAGAGTGTACCCATTGTTTTATAAAATGTGTCTTTTTAAATACCACTGTCCCTTTTTTTTCTCCACCAGCTGCATGCGTTTCAAGGATCACAGGATCTTCTCCTTCCCAGAGGCTAGCGAAGATTAGAAGGCGAAAAAAACACAGTCGCGATGAAATGTTCTCTGACCTCATGCTGTCCTCCCACACTGACAGAGAACAGACAAATGCGTGGAGGCAGACAATGTCAGAGTGCAGGAAAGCACAAAATGAATGTGAGGAAAGGTGGTGGGCTGAAGAGAGGGCTGAAGCTGAAAGGTGGCGGCAGTGTGATGAGAGGAGGCAGGATTCAATGCTGAGGCTGCTGGAGGATCAAACTAATATGCTCCAGCGTATAGTTGAAAGGCAGCTGGAGCACAGACCATCACTACAGCCCCTCTGTAACCAACCACCCTCCTCCCCAAGTACCATAACCTCCTCACCCAGACGCCCAAGAACGTGGTCGGGGGGGGGGCCTCCAGCCACCCAGCCACTCCACCCCAGAGGATTTCCCAAGCAACAGAAGTCTGGCATTCAATAAGTTTTAAAGTTTAAACTTTTAAAGTGCTGTGTGGCCTTGTCCTTCCCTCCTCCACCACCCCACCTGCTGCTTCCCTCCTCCACCACCCCTCCGAGGCTACCTTGGCAGTTATCCCCCTATTTGTGTGATGAATTAATAAAGAATGCATGAATGTGAAGCAACAATGACTTCATTGCCTCTGCAAGCGGTGATTGAAACGTGGAGGGGAGGGTGATTAGCTTACAGGGAAGTAGAGGGAACCAAGGTGTGTGGGGGGGTTCATCAAGGAGAAAGAAAAAGAACTTTCACACCATAGCCTGGCCATTCCGGAAACTGGTTTTCAAAGCTTCTCTGATGTGCACTGTGCCCTCCTGTGCTCTTCTAACCGCCCTGGTGTCTGGCTGCGCATAACCAGCGGCCAAGCGATTTGCCTCAACCTCACACCCCACCATAAACGTCTCCCCCTTACTCTCACAGATATTGTGGAGTGCACAGCAAGCAGTAATAACAATGGGAATATTGGTTTGGCTGAGGTCTAAGCGAGTCAGTAAACTGCGCCAGCGTGCTTTTAAACGTCCAAATGCACATTCTACCACCATTCTGCACTTGCTCAGCCTGTAGTTGAGCAGCTCCTGACTACTGTCCAGGCTGCCTGTGTATGGCTTCATGATCCATGGCATTAAGGGGTAGGCTGGGTCCCTAAGGATAACTATAGGCGTTTCAACATCCCCAAAGGTTATTTTCTGGTCTGGGAAGAAAGTCCCTCCCTTCCCTTCCCAGCAGCTTTTGAAACAGATAAGAGTTCCTGAAGATGCGAGTGTCATAGAATCATAGAATCATAGAATATCAGGGTTGGAAGGGACCCCAGAAGGTCATCTAGTCCAACCCCCTGCTCGAAGCAGGACCAATTCCCAGTTGGTCATGTCCCTTTCCTGGCCATCCCATGTTGATGTTGGTGAAACGCCCCTTGTGATCCACCAGTGCTTGCAGCACTATTGAAAAGTACCGCTTGCGGTTTATGTACTCGCCGGCTTGGTGCTCCAGTGCCAAGATAGGGATATGGGTTCCGTCTATGGCCCCACCACAGTTAGGGAATCCCATTGCAGCAAAGCCATCCACTATGACCTGCACATTTCCTAGACTCACTACCCTTGATATCAGCGGATCTTTGATTGCATTGGCTACTTGCATCACAGCAGCCCCCACAGTAGATTTGCCCACTCCAAATTGATTCCCTACTGACCAGTAGCTGTCTGGCGCTGCAAGCTTCCACAGGGCTATTGCCACTCGCTTGTGAACTGTGAGGGCTGCTCTCATCTTGGTATTCTGGTGCTTCAGGGCAGGGGAAAGCAAGTCACAAAGTCCCATGAAAGTGCCCTTACGCATGCAAAAGTTTCGCAGCCACTGGGAATCATCCCAGACCTGCAACACTATGCAGTCCCACCAGTCTGTGCTTGTTTCCTGGGCCCAGAATTGGTATTCCACGGCATGATCCTGCCCCATTAGCACCATGATGCCCACATTGCCAGGGCCTGTGCTTTGAGAGAAGTCTATGTCCATGTTCTCATCACTCATCACCACGCTGACATCGTCTACTCGCCCAGTTTCGCTTTGCCAGGTTCTGGTGCTGCATATACTGCTGGATAATGCACATAGTGTTTAATGTGCTCCTAATTGCCAAAGTGATCTGAGCAGGCTCCATGCTTGCCGTGGTATGGCGTCTGCATAGAAAAAAGGTGCGGAATGATTGTCTGCCGTTGCTCTGATGGAGGGAGGGGCGACTGATGACATAGCTTACAGTGTTGGCTTACAGGGAATTAAAATCAACAAAGGGGGTCGCTTTACATCAAGGAGAAACAAAAACAACTGTCATACAGAATGGCCTCCTCAGGGATTAAACTCAAAACCCTGGTTTAGCAGGCCAATGCTCAACCCACTGAGCTATCCCTCCCCACAGTATTCCAGGCAGGACTGAATCTCAATTAAACTTTTCAAGGTGCCCCTGACAGACCTCACTGAAATGATTGTTGGCCCTTGATTTCATGGAGGGAGGGAGGGGGCAGCAAATGAATACAAAACAAATCTAGTCTATTTCTTGTTTTGATCCACTCCATCTATCTTTTACATCTTTGGCTGGCAGCAGACGGTGCAATAGGACTGCTAGCCATCCTCATCTCCTGGCTGCTTGGCAGAAGACGGTGCAATATGACTGCCAGCAGGACTAAAGAGAATGACCTGGTCGAGTCACTCCTATTTTAGCCCCTGAGCTCATGTCTGCCCAGGTGCTCCTGACCGACCTTACTGAGGCAGCCAAGAGCACCTCGGACATGATGACGATGGTTATCAGGCCTATTGCACTGTCTGCTGCCACAAGGCAACGAGCTGCTGCGGTGTAGCAATGCACTACTGCGTCTGCCAGCACCTAGGAGACTTATGGTGACAGTGAGCTGAGCGGGCTCCATGCTTGCCGTGGTATGGCATCTGCACAGGTAACTCAGGAAAAAAGGCGCGAAACGATTGTCTGCTGTTGTTTGCACGGAGGGATGGCCTGACGATATGTACCCAGAACCACCCGCAACAATGTTTTTGCCCCATTCAGCATTGGGATCTCACCCCAGAACTGTGGGACAGCTACCCACATGCAATGCTCTGGAAGTTGACGCTAGCCTTGGTACTGTGGAAGCACTCTGCCAAGTTAATGCACTTAATGCACTTAAAGCATTTTTTGTGGGGACACACACAATCGACTATATAAAAACAATTTCTAAAAAACCGACTTCTATAAATTCGACCTAATTTTGTAGTGTAGACATACCCTTAGCCAGGGCATGAGGAGAGCATACAGGTAATTTGATTGTGTTACCTACTGGCAGTTTGTAAACTAGTAGCAAGAAGGAAAAGATTCCTGAGCTTGTGTGTGGCAAAGGGAAGGAGAATGCTTTTGACCTTTTGACAATGAAATCTAGCAGTTTGCCTGAAAGGGGATTGTGTAGGAATCTGTCTGATAAGCCAAAGGTGATCCTGGATGTAAGTGAGACCCAGAAAGAGTCTGTTGCTCAGGAAAGTGTTCCTTTAGAGCAAGCCCTAGGTGAAGAGGGTAAGGGCAGAATTTCTGTGAGGAGTGAATTGTTGCTTAAAAAGAAAAGGAGTAGTTGTAGCACCTTAGAGACTAATCAATTTATTTGAGCACAAGCTTTCGTGAGCTACAGCTCACTTCATCGGGTGCATACTGTGGAAAGTGTAAAAGATTGATGAAGTGAGCTATAGCTCACAAAAGCTTATGCTCAAATAAATTGGTTAGTCTCTAAGGTGCCACAAGTACTCCTTTTTCTTTTTGCGAATACAGACTAACATGGCTGTTACTCTGAAACTTGTTGTTAAAGAAGCTCCTAGGGAAAGGAATCCTCATGGTAGTCTTTGCAAGCAGTTTGCTGGAACTGAAGGGTGTGAAAGTGATTTGATCAAGGAAGTTTCAGTTCCTAACAGCCAGAAATTTTCTGTTATGAATGGATCCACTAACTTTCTTTTTGAAAGATCCAATGTGGATAGCTTTGAAAAGGTCTCAGGTGGAGTAAAAGCTGTTAAGAAAGTTGAACAGCCCCATAAGCAAGTGGCTGTGCTTGACCAGTTTGTTGGGGAGACAAGGTTGTTGAGAGAGGAATGTCTCCATAATGATTCTTTGAGTGAGCAGTCTGTGCTTCAGGGACTGAGGATAGATTTGGTTACTGGTATTTCAGAGCAGGACAGCTGTGCAGTTAATCTCTCGAGAATTCAGGGGACGGCAGGTATACTCTCATCTCTAGACACTTTGGATATGACTTGTAGTCTCTCAGTGGACTTAACATCTGATTCCATGTGGAAGCAGAGGTTGGTAAGGGAAGGACAGCAGAACTTTGAGTCTAGCTTGCTAGTGAAAATGGATGGTATATCTTTAAGACAAAGTCCAGCCTTGGAATTGGTAGCAGTTAAGGATCTGAAAACTGGTGAACAGGCTCCTGTCTGTGTTAATGCAAATTACCTGGCTGACAGGGAGAAGAAAGACTTGCTAAGAGCGGTTAGCAAAGAAAGCACACCCAATCAGCCAGTGAATTCTGTTAAGCAAGAGAAATCAGGGTTTGATCCTTTAGGACAAGGAGGAAAAAGAGAACTTACTTTTGCAAAGGGAAGCCACAGGTTAACCCTAAAATGCCAAAACCCCAGAGGTATTGGGCCAAAGGTGTGGCATGACAAAAATGATTGTAGATGGGCACTTGCAATGGATTTATTGTTATTGCTAAGGGTGATTTTTGTAACTAATGTGTTGCTAATACCAAGAATTTTAAAAATATACAATGTGCCTAATCTTTTGGAAAATCCCTTGAACATGTTAAGAGAGGCATCACTAATGCCTGAGGACCTCCAATGGTAGTGAAATGGTCATCTGAAATATGCCCAGATGATCCCAGCAGGCAATCCAAGTCCCATGCAACAGAGGGAGGCAAAAAACTCCCAAAGTCCCTGACAATCAGAATGGGAGGGGGGAGAGGAGGGAATTCCTTGCCAACCCCAAGTCTGGTGATCAATTAGAACCTGAGCATGTGGGCAAGACCACCAGCCAGCCATCTAAGACAGAGAATTTTCTGTACCACCTTGGAGCACTGATTTACTCCAGCAGGTATCTTGTCTCTAATGCAACTTTTGCACTGGAATGACACAGAGGCTATCCTAATCTTATTGGTTGATCCCCTTCCCGGGTTGGAAAATCACAGTGGCCTTCTAGATTAATCAGCAGCCTTAGATACCATTTACCACAGTTCTTAGATGGATAAACATTATCACTTGTGAGTGATTCCATCCTTTCTACAAAGGCCTGGTAGGCACTACGGAATGTAACCATGCCAGAACATGGTTGTTTTTAATCTTATCAGCGGAACCAGGGCTAAACATCGTTTTGCTGAAAATGTAGAGTAGGACAAACCATTTTAACACTGTTGCAGCTAACCAAGTCCTTGGCACTGAGACATCACAGTGGATAGCTTGGGGTAATTGCTCATCCTTTCCAAAATTCTCTCATTAGGGTTTCTGCAAGTTTCTATTTTGGCTCTTTGGAAACTGTTCTCCTCAGAATGTAAACTAATTATATTCTGTTGCTCCATTGAATGATGTCCCTGGCTCCCTGCAGCTTTGATCAACTGGAGCTATGGATAATCCAGAGATAAGTAGTGTTTTCATTTACTGTATGCTCTTGTTTACAGAACAGCCTTTTAGTTCAGAGGAGCTGAGAACAAAGCCCCCATTCAGATGCTCTCTTTTCACCACGTTAAGCATCCCAAATCTGTGGAACCTAACAAGGGACTCTCACCTCTTCCTTGCCTCTCTTACGATACATCTACACTTGGAGCTGGGGGTGTGATTCCCAGCTGGTGCAGAAGTATCCATGCTAGTGCTGCTTTAGCTAGCATGCTTAAAACCAGCAGCATAGCTGAGCTAGCACGGGTGGCAGCTTGGGCTAGCAACTGATGTATGTATCTGGGGGGATAAAAGTTGGGCAGCTCAAAATCAAAACAAAACATTTTGTTTGATACACAATTTTTCTTTTACTTTTTGCTTCACAAATTTAATTTTCCATTTGAACCAAAATGCTTCTTTCTTCTATTTGGAATTGCCAGCAAACTGAAAAATCCATTATTTACCTCATTCTAGTGCCAGTAGGAGATCAACTGGGACAAACCAGCATCTGCCCTTGGACATTGTTTTCTTTTGAGTAGGGTCCAAATGTACTTGGACCATATGGCCACTGTCCATGTCTCTGTCCATGTCTCTGTGCTGTTCTCCAGCAGTGTTTGTGGTGCAGGGCTCTCAAGCCAGAGGGCAAGCTGGTTCTAAGGGAACTGGAAGCAAAGATACGCGTGCAGTCCTCTGATTAGGTGGCAATGGGAAATAACACTTAGGAAATGGGTATCCTTTAAATCATCGATAGAATCAGAAAGTGAAAAACTCTGGGCCAAATCCTGCCATCTGGAAGTGATGTCAATGGGAGTTTTGTCTCCATCAGCTCTGCAGGGAAGCTTGTTGCTAATTGTGGCTGAAATTTTCAAACAGGCCTAATTGCTTAGATGCCCAATTCCCATTAAAAGTCAGTGGGAGTTGATAGCGAGATTTGCCAAGCTAGTTAGGTGCCTAATGATGCACGTAGGCACCTAGTGGGATTTTCCAAAGCCCCTAAGCATGTTAGACACCTAGATCCAGGTTCTCAAAGGTATTTAGGCATCTAACTCCCATTGACTTCAGTGATAAGGCAGGGCCTCTCCCTAGCTGCCAAATGACTCCTTGCCACACTCAAAGTCTTTCTGAGGCAATTTTATTGTCCAGCTTAACTAACAAAACAGGTCATAGAATCATAGAATCATAGAATATAAGGGTTGGAAGGGACCCCAGAAGGTCATCTAGTCCAACCCCCTGCTCGAAGCAGGACCAATTCCCAGTTAAATCATCCCAGCCAGGGCTTTGTCAAGCCTGACCTTAAAAACCTCTAAGGAAGGAGATTCTACCACCTCCCTAGGTAACGCATTCCAGTGTTTCACCACCGTCCTAGTGAAAAAGTTTTTCCTAATATCCAATCTAAACCTCCCCCACTGCAGCTTGAGACCATTACTCCTCGTTCTGTCATCTGCTACCATTGAGAACAGTCTAGAGCCATCCTCTTTGGAACCCCCTTTCAGGTAGTTGAAAGCAGCTATCAAATCCCCCCTCATTCTTCTCTTCTGCAGGCTAAACAATCCCAGCTCCCTCAGCCTCTCCTCATAACTCATGTGTTCCAGACCCCTAATCATTGTTGTTGCCCTTCGCTGGACTCTCTCCAATTTATCCACATCCTTCTTGAAGTGTGGGGCCCAAAACTGGATACAGTACTCCAGATGAGGCCTCACCAATGTCGAATAGAGGGGAACGATCACGTCCCTCGATCTGCTCGCTATGCCCCTACTTATACATCCCAAAATGCCATTGGCCTTCTTGGCAACAAGGGCACACTGCTGACTCATATCCAGCTTCTCGTCCACTGTCACCCTTAGGTCCTTTTCCGCAGAACTGCTGCCTAGCCATTCGGTCCCTAGTCTGTAGCTGTGCATTGGGTTCTTCCGTCCTAAGTGCAGGACCCTGCACTTATCCTTATTGAACCTCATCAGATTTCTTTTGGCCCAATCCTCCAATTTGTCTAGGTCCTTCTGTATCCTATCCCTCCCCTCCAGCGTATCTACCACTCCTCCCAGTTTAGTATCATCCGCAAATTTGCTGAGAGTGCAATCCACACCATCCTCCAGATCATTTATGAAGATATTGAACAAAACCGGCCCCAGGACCGACCCTTGGGGCACTCCACTTGATACCGGCTGCCAACTAGACATGGAGCCATTGATAACTACCTGTTGAGCCCGACAATCTAGCCAGCTTTCTACTCACCTTGTAGTGCATTCATCCAGCCCATACTTCCTTAACTTGCTGACAAGAATACTGTGGGAGACCGTGTCAAAAGCTTTGCTAAAGTCAAGAAACAATACATCCACTGCTTTCCCTTCATCCACAGAACCAGTAATCTCATCATGGAAGGCGATTAGATTAGTCAGGCATGACCTTCCCTTGGTGAATCCATGCTGGCTGTTCCTGATCACTTTCCTCTCATACAAGTGCTTCAGGATTGATTCTTTGAGGACCTGCTCCATGATATTTCTAGGGACTGAGGTGAGGCTGACTGGCCTGTAGTTCCCAGGATCCTCCTTCTTCCCTTTTTTAAAGATTGGCACTACATTAGCCTTTTTCCAGTCATCCGGGACTTCCCCGGTTCGCCACGAGTTTTCAAAGATAATGGCCAATGGCTCTGCAATCACAGCCGCCAGTTCCTTCAGCACTCTCGGATGCAACTCGTCCGGCCCCATGGACTTGTGCACGTCCAGCTTTTCTAAATAGTCCCTAACCACCTCTATCTCCACAGAGGGCTGTCCATCTCTTCCCCATTTTGTGATGCCCAGCGTAGCAGTCTGGGAGCTGACCTTGTTAGTGAAAACAGAGGCAAAAAAAGCATTGAGGTCCTTAGCTCACCTTTCATATCTCAGGCTCCCTCGCCACTTTTTCCAGGCAACTCTGGGAGTCCTGCTTCCTAGATCTCTCAGCCAGTTCCCTTCCAACTCTATTCTGTTTTCACTTCACTGCCCTCTGGCCATTTATAGCTCAGGAGCAGACCTGCCCCTTTAATTGGCCCAATGGGAGCACTTGATCTGGCACAGCGGTGCTGGACTTATTTCAAATACAGGAGCTAGCCACCCTGTGACAATGCCTAAATACCTTTGACCATCTGGGCTCTGATTCCTATTGATTTCAATGGTAGGTAGGCACCTCATTGGCTGAAGTGCTTTTAGTGGGATTTTCCACTAGGTGCCTGTATGTATAGTTACATTTGTAAGTAGCTGTGCAGATCTGGACCTCATGCTTATCTGTGTTAGGCCCTTTTCAAATTGCTGCCTCTCTCTGTCTTTCATGCTTTCTGCCTTCAAAGGTGAACACAGCAAAATTTGGACTTGAACAGATCTCTGGCTCATCTAAATCAGTGTCTTTCACGTAGTGGCCTGCATTTGATGCTAAAGAGGAAGCAAAACTCCTTATCCTCTAAAATAATCTTTAGTGGGCCTAGCCAATGTGCAATACTGTTTGTGACCCACGTGCCTGTCTCCTCGGAGGCTAGTAGACAACTGAGGCTGATGTGTACATGTTAAAAATATTCTTTGCTAACGATAAGAGAGATCAGTTTATCCCCTAAAGCATGCGCTTAAATGACCCTTTTCATTACATTAGGAAGAATGGCTGCAGATGCTGGCTCATTCTGATTGTAATCTCAATGGGATGTTGTGGTAAATGAAGGGGGGAGGGTAGCTTCCTTTTATGGACACTCAGCCAGCCAATTAGCTATAAAATTCCTCTTAGTAGTTGTTCTCTAATCGCTTTACCTGTAAAGGGTTAAAAAAGTCCAGATAAAAGGAAGGGAGTGGGCACCTGACCAAAAGAGCCAATGGGAAGGCTAGAACTTTTTAAAATTGGGAAAAAAGCTTTCCCTTTGTCTGCTGTTGTTGTTCTCCGGGAAAGAGGGGAACAGGGAGCAGTTATGCCATGAGAATCATAGAATCATAGAATATCAGGGTTGGAAGGGACCCCTGAAGGTCATCTAGTCCAACCCCCTGCTCGAAGCAGGACCAGTTCCCAGTTAAATCATCCCAGCCAGGGCTTTGTCAAGCCTGACCTTAAAAACCTCTAAGGAAGGAGATTCTACCACCTCCCTAGGTAACGCATTCCAGTGTTTCACCACCCTAGTTTTTCCTAATATCCAATCTAAACCTCCCCCACTGCAACTTGAGACCGTTCTGTCATCTGCTACCATTGAGAACAGTCTAGAGCCATCCTCTTTGGAACCCCCTTTCAGGTAGTTGAAAGCATCTATCAAATCCCCCCTCATTCTTCTCTTCTGCAGGCTAAACAATCCCAGCTCCCTCAGCCTCTCCTCATAAGTCATGTGTTCTAGACCCCTAATCATTTTTGTTGCCCTTCGCTGGACTCTCTCCAATTTATCCACATCCTTCTTGTAGTGTGGGGCCCAAAACTGGACACAGTACTCCAGATGAGGCCTCACCAATGTCGAATAGAGGGGAACGATCACGTCCCTCGATCTGCTCGCTATGCCCCTACTTATACATCCCAAAATGCCATTGGCCTTCTTGGCAACAAGGGCACACTGCTGACTCATATCCAGCTTCTCGTCCACTGTCACCCCTAGGTCCTTTTCCGCAGAACTGCTGCCTAGCCATTCGGTCCCTAGTCTGTAGCAGTGCATTGGATTCTTCCATCCTAAGTGCAGGACCCTGCACTTATCCTTATTGAACCTCATCAGATTTCTTTTGGCCCAATCCTCCAATTTGCTAAAGGCCAGATGTGAAAGAAGCTAAAGGCCAGATGTGAAAATCATCAGATCATATCTAGAACTACTTATTTAACAGCCCAGATATCTAAGTAGATCAGGAATGTTTAGAAAGACGCTATTAAGTTTATTTCTGTTTATTTCTTATTAGCTTGTGGACTCCTCTGTGCTAACTCAAAAATGCTTTTTGTTTTGCTTGTAACCTTTAAGCTGGACCTCAAGAAAGTTATTCTTGATGTTTAATTTTTGTAAATGGGTTTTTTAAATCTAGCAAAAGCCTAAATTCCAGATGTATTTTCTTTCTGTTTTGTTTTTAATAACATTTACCTTTTTTAAGAACAGGATGGGATTTTTGGTGTCCTAAGAGGTATGTGCATATTATTTAATTAGCTGGGGCAACAGCTAATTTCCTTTGTTTTCTTTCTCAGCTCTTCCCTGGAGGGGTGTGTGTGAAAGGGCTTGAGGGTACCCCACAGGAAGGAATACCCAAGTGATCCTTCCTGGGTCCAAGGGTTTTTTTGCACTTGGGTGGTGGCAGTACTTACCCATCCAAGGTCAAAGAGAAACTGTGACCTTAGGAATTTAATACCAGCCTGGAGTGTCCAGTATTAATTTTTAGAATCCTTGCGGGCCCCCACCTTCTGCACTCAAAGTGCTAGGGTGGGGAATCAGCCTTTACATGGTGGCAGAGCAGTGGGATCTTTTTGAACCAGAAGCACAGACCTCGGGATTTTAAAAGGAGACATTTTTCCTTTTGGCAGCCTGCAAAGCCAGGGAGGTTTTTTTTTTTTTTCTTTTCTTTTCTGCCTGAGGGGGTTCAGCCTGCAAAGCCAGGGAGTCCATCAAGCAGTTTATTTTTTTTTTCTCTAGCTTTGTGGCAACAAAATAGCTAGGCTAGAGTAGGGCAGCCTGTGCATGAGGTTGAGATCGGGCACCAAAATCCCAAAGCAGCACGCCACGGAGAAGACAGACCCAGATCAAGCCCAGACATCCAGCTCCATGACAGAAATGAAGGGAGGGGATGGGGAAATGGGGACTTCCCAGGAGGGAAGGGTCAACCCTCCCCCAACCGAAATCCAGGTGCCAGGATGGAGGGATGTCCTTAACTTGGGCTGAATTCTAACTGAGGCAGAAAGGAATTTCATCCTAGAGATGAAGCGCTTGGAAGCAGAGGGCAAGCGCTTGGAAGCAGAGGGCAAGCGCTTGGAAGCGGAGGCAAAGCACTGGCAGGCAGAAGCGGAGGCAAAGCGCTTGGAGGTGGAAGTGGAGGAGAGGAGGGAGGCGGAAGCAGAGGAAAGGAGAGAGGCAAAGCTCTTGGAACTGGAGCTGAAGCGCTTAGAGCTGGAAAGGGCTAACCTGGATCAATCAGGTAGCCCTAACAATCCTCCAGGTACCACTCCCCATTCAAAAAAATTCCCCACATACAAGGTAGGTGATTTCCAAACGTGTAATTGATGCAGGGGAGATTGGAACCAATGGGTGGAGGTGGTGGAGAAGAAGAAAGCTAATAGCAGTTGGTGTGGGTACCAGAAGGGGGAACCCGAGATGACACCCACCCATTGTGGTCAGCCCAAAGCCCCACCTCACAAGGAGGAACCCTCCACACAGCCAGGGAGACCCCAGGTGCCCTCTTGTTCCACCACTCCACTCGCCAAGCACCCACCTTGCCCCAGCCCACAGTCAGCTGGGTGATGCTTTAAATATAATGACTGGGGCATGTGAAGGCCAACTGCCTCAAGAGAACCAGCCGACTGCAACTCATCACCCCAGAGTCCCACTGAGAGCCTTCAGGCCCAGATGCCTCGCAAATACCCCCAGAGTGAAGGGAAACTGTCAGTGTGGGTGGGAGGAAGAGTACTGCTTGGAGAGACACTTGAGCACAAGTGTCAGCTATCCACTAATCCCTGGTGGACCCCAAATTCGTAAACCCAAAGGCTCAATTGATGGTGCAACCTTTTAAGGCCAAATCTTTTAACTTGCCTACAGACAAGTTGCCTGTCCAGTACAAGGGCTGGTCAGGAATATGGACTTTTGCAGCCTATGATGATTATCCCATTCCCATGCTGCTGGGAGAAGACTTAGCCAACCATGTGAGGCTAACAAAATGGGTGGGGATGGTCACCTGAAGTCAGGCTAAACAGGCCTCCACACCTAACTTAATTCTTGAGCCTCCTACAGGAACTGAGCCAGAACCAGCCCAAGGATCAGAACTGACAGAGCAGTCAGCACCAAAACCCATGCTTACAACCCCACCAGAGTCAGGGGAGTCAGCACCAAAGGGTGCCACAGAGCCTGCATCTGCAGTAACAGCTAAACCAGTGCAAGAAGCTTAACCGGAGCCTGAAATACAACCTAGTGCACCAGCGGAGAGTGGTTCACAGTCGATGGAAACAACCCCATCACCTGCATCGCTTCCAGTGGGACCAAGCCCAAGTCCACAACCCCTCGAGGAACTAATGTCTCCAACATCAAGTGAGCAGTTTCAGGCAGAGCAAGAAGTGGATGAGAGACTCAAGGGAGCTTGGACAGTGGCAGGGAGCAACCCATCACCTCTCAGCTCTTCTAATAGGTCCAGGTTTGTAATAGAAGGAGGACTCTTATACAAGGAGACCCTTTCTGGTGGGCACAAGAAGGACTGGCATCCTCAGAGACAGTTGGTAGTTCCAACTAAGTATAGGGAAAAGCTCTTAAGCTTAGCCCATGTTCACCCTAGTGGCCATGTTGGGGTGAACAGGACCAAAAACCGTTTGGGAAAGCCATTCCACTGGGAGGGAATGGGTAAGGATGTTTCTACATATGTCCGATCATGTGAGGTGTGCCAGAGGGTGGGAAAGCCCCAAGACCAGGTCAAGGCCACTCTCCAGCCACTCCCCATAATTGAGTTTCCATTTCAGCGTGTAGTTGTGGACATTCTGAGTCATTTCCCTAAGAAGATGCCCAGAGGAAAACTGTACATACTGACTGTGATGGTGCCCCCCCATAAGGCTTAATGGAGATATGCTTATTATAGAATCATAGAATCACAGAATATCAGGATTGGAAGGGACCTCAGGAGGCCATCCAGTCCAACACCCTGCTCAAAGCAGGACCAATCCCCAATTAAATCATCCCAGGCAGGGCTTTGTTAAGCCTGACCTTAAAAACGCAAAGGAAGGAGATTCCACCACCTCCCTAGGTAACGTATTCCAGTGCTTCACTACCCTCCTAGTGAAAAAGATTTTCCTAATATCCAACCTAAACCTCCCCAACTGCAACTTAAGACCATTACTCCTTGTTCTGTCATCTGGTATCACTGAGAACAGTCTAGTTCCATCCTTTTTGGAACCCCCTTTCAGGTAGGTGAAAGCAGCTATCAAATCCCCCCTCATTCTTCTCTTCTGCAGACTAAACAATCCCAGTTCCCTCAGCCTCTCTTTATAAGTCATGTGTTCCAGTCCCCTAATCATTTTTGTTGCCCTCCGCTGGACGCTTTCCAATTTTTCCACATCCTTCTTGTAGTGTGGGGCCCAAAACTGGACAAAGTACTCCAGATGAGGCCTCACCAATGTCGAATAGAGTGGAAGGATCACGTCCCTCGATCTGCTGGCAATGCCCCTACTTATACAGCCCAAAATGCCGTTAGCCTTCTTGGCATCAAGGGCACACTGTTGACTCATATCCAGCTTCTCATCCACTGTAACTCCTAGGTCCTTTTCTGCAGAACTGCTGCCTAGCCATTCGGTCCCTAGTCTGTAGCGGTGCATGGGATTCTTCCATCCTAAATGCAGGACTCTGCACTTGTCCTTGTTGAACCTCATCAGATTTCTTTTGGCCTAATCCTCTAATTTGTCTAGGGCCCTCTGTATCCTATCCCTACCCTCCAGCATATCTACCTCTCCTCCCAGTTTAGTGTCATCTGCAAACTTGCTGAGGGTGCAATCCACACCATCCTCCAGATCATTAATGAAGTTATTGAATAAAACCAGCCCGAGGACCGACCCTTGGGGCACTTCACTTGATACCGGCTGCCAACTAGACATGGAGCCATTGATCACTACCTGTTGAACCCGACAATATAGCCAGCTTTCTATCCACCTTATAGTCCATTCATCAAGCTCATACTTCTTTAACTTGCTGGCAAGAATACTGTGGGAGACTGTGTCAAAAGCTTTGCTAAAGTCAAGGAACAACACATCCACCGCTTTCCCCTCATCCACAGAGCCAGTTATCTTGTCATAGAAGGCAATTAGATTTGTCAAGCATGACTTGCCCTTGGTGAATCCATGCTGACTGTTCCTGATCACTTTCCTCTCCTGTAAGTGCTTCAGAATTGATTCCTTGAGGACCTGCTCCATGATTTTTCCAGGGACTGAGGTGAAGTTGACTGGCCTGTAGTTTCCCGGATCCTTCTTCTTTCTTTTTTTAAAGATGGGCACTGCATTTGCCTTTTTCCAGTCACCCGGGACCTCTCCCGATCGCCATGAGTTTTCAAAGATAATGGCCAATGGCTCTGCAATCACATCTGCCAACTCCTTTAGCACTCTCGGATGCACCGCATCCGGCCCCATGGACTTGTGCTTGTCCAGCTTTTCTAAATAGTCCCGAACCACTTCTTTCCCCACAGAAGGTTAGTCACCTCCTCCCCATGCTGTGCTGCCCAGTGCAGTAGTCTGGGAGCTGACCTTGTTCATGAAGAGAGAGGCAAAAAAAGCGTTGAGTACATTAGCTTTTTCCACATCGTCTGTCACTGGGTTGCCTCCCTCATTCAGTAAGGGGCCCACACTTTCCTTGACTTTCTTCTTGTTGCTAACATACCTGAAGAAACCCTTCTTGTTACTCTTAACATCTTTTGCTAGCTGCAACTCCAAGTGTGATTTGGCTTTCCTGATTTCACTCCTGCATGCTTGAGCAATATTTTTGTATTCCTCTCTTGTCATTTGTCCAAGCTTCCACTTCTTGTCAGCTTCTTTTTTGTGTTTAAGATCAGCAAGGATTTCACTGTTAAGCCAAGCTGGTCGCCTGCCATATTTACTATTCTTTCTACACATCGGGATGGTTTGTCCCTGTAACCTCAACAAGGATTCTTTAAAATACAGCCAGCTCTCCTGGACTCCTTTCCCCCTCATCTTATTCTCCCAGGGGATCCTGCCCATCAGTTCCCTGAGGGAGTCAAAGTCTGCTTTTCTGAAGTCCATGGTCTGTATTCTGCTGCTCTCCTTTCTTCCTTGTGTCAGGATCCTGAACTCGACCATCTCATGGTCACTGCCTCCCAGGTTCCCATGCACTTTAGCTTCCCCTACTAATTCTTCCCTGTTTGTGAGCAGCAGGTCAAGAAGAGCTCTGCCCCTAGTTGGTTTCTCCAGCACTTGCACCAGGAAATTGTCCCCTACACTTTCCAAAAACTTCTTGGATTGTCTGTACTTCTCTCCCAACAGATATCAGGGTGATTGAAGTCTCCCATGAGAACCAGGGCTTGTGATCTAGTAACTTCCGTTATTTGCCGGAAGTAAGCCTTGTCCACCTCATCCCTCTGATCCGGTGGTCTATAGCAGACTCCCACCACAACATCACCCTTGTTGCTCACACTTCTAAACTTAATCCAGAGAGTCTCAGGTTTTTCTGAGTAACAGCCGTGTTAGTCTGTATTTGCAAAAAGAAAAGGAGTACTTGTGGAACCTTAGAGACTAACCAATTTATTTGAGCATAAACTTCCGTGAGCTACAGCTCACTTCATCAGATGCAAGTGAGCTGTAGCTCACGAAAGCTTATGCTCAAATAAATTGGTTAGTCTCTAAGGTGCCACAAGTACTCCTTTTCTTTTCAGGTTTTTCTGCAGTTTCATATCAGAGCTCTGAGCAGTCATACTGTTCTCTTACATACAATGCAACTCCCCCACCTTTTCTGCCCTGCCTGTCCTTCCTGAATAGTTTATATCCATCCATGACAGTACTCCAGTCATGTGAGTTATCCCACCAAGTTTCTGTGATTCCAATCACATCATAATTCGTTGGCTGTGCCAGGACTTCCAGTTCTCCCTGCTTGTTTCCCAGGATTTCTTGCATTTGTTTATAGGCACTTGAGATAACTCGCTGATCATCCCTCTTTCTCAGTATGAGGCAGGAGCCCTCTCCTCTTGCACTCTCCTGCTCATGCTTCCTCTCGGTATTCCAATTCCGCACTTACCGCAGGGGTTTGGTCTCTTTCCCCCCGTGAAGCTAGTTTAAAGCCCTCCTCACTAGGTTACCCAGCCTGCTTGCGAAGATGCTCTTCCCTCTCTTCATTAGGTGGAGCCCATCTCTGCCTAGCACTCTTTCTTCTTGGAACACCATCCCATGGTCAAAGAATCCAAAGCCTTATCTCCAACACCACCTGCGTAGCCATTCTTTGACTTCCATGATTTGATGGTCTCTATCCGGGCCTTTTCCTTCCACAGGGAGGATGGATGAGAACACCACTTGCGCCTCAAACTCCTTTATCCTTCGTCCCAGAGCCACGTAGTCTTCAGTGATCCGCTCAAGGTTATTTTGGCAGTATTATTGGTGCCCACGTGGAGAAGCAGGAAGGGGTCGGGATCCAAGGGCTTGATGAGTCTTAGCAGTCTCTCCATCACATTGTGAATCCTAGCTCCTGGCAAGCAGCAGACTTCTCAGTTTTCCCTGTTGGGTTGGCAGATAGATGACTCAGTCCCCCTGAGGAGGGAATCCTCGACCACCACCACACACCTCTTTCTCTTGGGAGCGGTGGTTTTGGAACCCCGAACCCTAGGACAGTGCATCTCATGCCTTCCAATCGGTGGAGTCTCCTTCTGCTCCCTTCCCTCAGATGCATCATCTAGTTTGCATTAGGACCTGTGGAGAGAACATGAAAATGGTTGCTTACCTGTAGCTGCATTGCTGGTTCAGGGATGCTCCCCTTTCTTCTTTTGGAGGTCACATGCTGCCAAATTTCTTCACTGTTCTTCTGTCCCCGCTGCGCAGTCTGCTCTGAATCTTCAGACTGTTGTGTCCGTAGAAGCATATCCTGATGTCTGTCCAGGAAATCTTCAGTTTCTCTTATGCCACGCAGGGTTGATACTTGTTTCTTCAGACCTTGAACCTTCTCTTCCAATATGGAGACCAGCTTGCACTTTGTACAGAGACAAAGTCACTTCTGTCCTGTGGAAGAAAGACAAACATGGTACATCCTGTGCAGGTAACAATAGCTGAACACTCCCCATCCATATTACCTTCCTTCTAAGAGCTTCCTCAGGTGCTGTAGTTACTACTCAGACAATGCTGCAAGATGAAAGCCTCAGTGGGCTCTCCCCACATGAATGAATGTATATATGACATAACTAGAATATGTTTTATGCTACATATGCCATGTAACATATCTCTGTAAAGGTTATGATCTACTGAATCTATTAATCCTATTTGTATGCATGTGTCATTTTTGTATTCGAAATATTAATATTGGCTGTGTACTAGCTTGATTTTTAGGTAACCTTTGTAAAGCATTTGGCAGCTTCTTGAGAAAGGAGTGTGCAAGTGAAGAAGCACTTAAAGTACAATGGATCTTGGAATGCTCCAATCCATATAAGAAGTCTACTTGAGGACGTTCAAGGTAGCATGTGACCCATGGCTGCTACCTGGTAAGAAACTGTGAGTCATGCATGGACATGTGACTTGCCCAGGTGACTCCAGAACTCCATCTTGGAGCTGGACTTTGCATAAGAGGCAGGAGGGGGTCTCCACCCACAAGAGAGTCTATTTAAGCCTGTGGGAGACCCCTCCATTTTGTCTTCAGATGGCTAAGGAGATAGCCTCTTCACACCCAAAGATACCTGAAAGAAACTGGAACAAAGAACAGTAACTACAGGGGGTGTGAGTGATTGCTGGACCCAGACTAGAAAGAGACTAGTCTGTAAAAGAGAGCTTACTGGAACTCCGGTTTCAGAGTAGCAGCCGTGTTAGTCTGTATTCGCAAAAGAAAAGGAGTACTTGTGGCACCTTAGAGACTAACCAATGCTCAAATAAATTGGTTAGTCTCTAAGGTGCCACAAGTACTCCTTTTCTTCTTTCTGGAACTGGTGAGGATTTTATCTGTATTCAGTTTGATTAGACATAGACTTGTGTGTTTTATTTTATTTTGCTTGGTAATTTACTTTGTTCTGTCTGTTACTGCTTGGAACCACTTAAATCCTACTTTCTGTATTTAATAAAATCACTTTTTACTTATTAATTAACTCAGAGTATTTATTAATACTTGGGGGGGGCAAACAACTGTGCATATCTCTCTATCAGTGTTATAGAGGGCAAAAAATGTATGAGTTTACCCTTTATAAGCTTTATACAGGGTAAAACGGATTTATGTGGGGTTTGGACCCCATTGGTAGTTGGACATCTGAGTGTTAAAGACAGGCACACTTCTGTAAGCTTCTTTCAGTTAAGCCTACAGTTATTAGGGGACGTGGTTCAGACCTGGGTCTGGGTTTGCAGCAGGCTAGTGGGTCTGGCTCAAACCAGGCAGGAAAGCAGGAGCTGAAGTAGTCTTGGCACATCAGGTGGCAGCCCCCAGGGGGTTTCTATGATCCAACGCTTCACACTGACTTTCATGGATTTTGCCACCCAATGGCCAAAAGCAGTAGCTCTAAGCAACACCATGGCTAAAAGTGTGAGCTTGTCATTGACAGACATTTTTGCCAGGGTAGATTGGCCCTCCAACATCCTTTCAGATTTGGGAACTAACTTCCTGGCATGGACCATGAAACATCTTTGGGAAGCTCATGGGGTGAACCACTTGGTTGCCACTCCTTACCACCGTCAAATGAATGGCCTAGTGGAGAAGTTTAATGGGACTTTGGGGGCCATGATATGTAAATTCGTGAATGAGCACTCCAATGATTGGGACCTAGTGTTGCAGCAGTTGCTCTTTGCCTACAGGACTGTACCACATCCCAGTTTGGGATTTTCACCCTTTGAACTCGTTTATGGCCATGAAGTTAAGGGGCCATTACAGTTGGTGAAGCAGGAATGGGAGGGGGTTACATCTTCTCAAGGAACTAATATTTTGGACTTTGTAACCAACCTGCAAAACACTCTCAAGGAGTCTCTAGTCCTTGCTCGAGAAAACCTACAGAATACTCAACAAGAGCAAAAGGCCTGGTATGAAAAACATGCCGGAGCGTTTCTTCAGAGTAGGTGACCAAGTCATGGTCCTGAAAGAGCTCCAGGCTAATAAGATGGAAGCATTATAGGAGGGGCCATTTATGTTCCAAGAGTGCCTGGGAGCTGTTAATTACTTCATAGCATTCCCAGACCCTAACCTAAAACCTAAAGTACACCATATTAATTCTCTAAAGCCCTTTTATTCCCATTAAATCAAGGTTCTCCGGTTTACAGCCCAGGAGAGAGATGATGCTGTGTGACCTGAAGGAGTCTACTATGAAGGAAAAAGCAATGGTGGCGTAGAAGAGGTGAGCCTTTCCATCACCCTTGGGCATAAGCAGTGACAGCAAATCCGGGAGCTGTGCACCAGCTTTGCACCAATGTTTTCAGCCACCCTTGGACGGACAGAATGGGTGTACAACTCCATTGACACAAAAAGAAAAGGAGTACTTGTGGCACCTTAGCGACTAACCAATTTATTTGAGCATGAGGTTTCGTGAGTATACAGACTAACACGGCTGTTACTCTGAAACCGTCCACTGACACAGGTGATGCTTGCCCATTTAGAACCCAACCCTACCGGATGGCTTATCAAGCCAAAACCACAATAGAAATGGAGATCAAGGACATGTTAGAGACGGGTGTAATCTGCCCCTCTGAGAGTGCATGGGCCTCTCCAGTGGTTCTGGTTCCCAAACCAGATGGGGAAATCCGCTTTTGTGTGGACTACCGTAAGCTAAATGCTGTAACTCGCCCAGAAAACTATCCAATGCCACGCACAGATGAGCCTTTGGAGAAACTGGGATGTGTCCAGTTCATCTCCACCTTAGACTTATCTAAGGGGTGCTGGAAAGTGCATCTAGATGACCCATCCAACGAAAGGTCAGCCTTCATCACCCATGTAGGTCTGTATGAATTTAATGTGCTCACTTTCAGACTGCAAAATGCACTGCCACCTTCCAGAGACTGATAGATTACCTTCTGCCTGGATTTGGGGA
The DNA here is from genome assembly GCF_965140235.1 of Caretta caretta. Lineage (NCBI taxonomy): Eukaryota > Metazoa > Chordata > Testudines > Cheloniidae > Caretta > Caretta caretta. The sequence goes on from NC_134214.1 coordinate 57,312,936, forward strand.
ATTTTCAGTCACATACCTTGACGATGTGTCTATATTTTCAGATTCATGGGCACAACACTTGGAGCACCTCCAAGCTGTCTTCCAGCACATAAGGGAGGCAGGATTAACTGTTAAAGCCAAAAAATGTCAAATGGACCTAAACAGGGTAACGTACCTTGGACACCAGGTGGGTCAAGGAACTATCTGTGATTTGGGGAGCATGTGATAAATGAAAGGGGGGGTTCCCTTTTATGGATACCCACCCAGCCAGTTAGCTATAAAATTCCTCTTAGTAGCTGTTCTCTACTTGCTTTACCTGTAAAGCAGTGGTTCTCAAACTTTTGTACTGGTGACCCCTTTCACACAGCAAGCCTCTGAGTGCGACCCCCCCTTATAAATTAAAAACACTTTTTAATATATTTAATGCCATTATAAATGCTGGAGGCAAAGCGGGGTTTGGGGTGGAGGCTGACAGCCCCCAAGTAATATCCTCAAGACCCCCTGAGGAGTCCCGACTCCAAGTTTGAGAACCCATGCTGTAAAAAGTTAAGAAAGTCCAGGTAAAAGGAAGGGAGTGGGCACCTGACCAAAAGAACCAATGGGAAGGCTAGAACTTTTTAAAATTGGGGAAAAAACCTTTCCCTTTGTGTGCTGTTGTTCTCCAGGAAAGAGGGGAACAGGGAGCAGTTGTGTTGTGAGAAGTTGAAGGCCAGATATGAAAACCATCAGATCATACCTAGAACTACTTACTTAACAACCCGGATATGTAAGTAGATCAGGAATGTTTAGAAAGACGCTATTAGGTTTATTTCTGTTTATTTCTTATTGGCTTGTGGACTCCTCTGTACTAACCCAAAAATGCTTTTTGTTTTGCTTGTAATCTTTAAGCTGGACCTCAAGAAGGTTATTCTTGATGTTTAATTTTTGTAAATGGGTTTTTTAAATCTAGCAAAAGCCTAAATTCCAGATGTATTTTCTTTCTTTTTTGTTTTTAATAACATTTACCTTTTTTAAGAACAGGATGGGATTTTTGGTGTCCTAAGAGGTTTGTGCATATGTTGTTTAATTAGCTGGGGCAACAGCTAATTTCCTTTGTTTTCTTTCTCAGCTCTTCCCTGGAGGGGTGTGTGTGAAAGGGCTTGAGGGTACCTGATGGGAAGGAATTCCCAAGTGTGCCTTCATGGGTCCAAGGGTTTTTTTTGCACTTGGGTGGTTGCAGCATCTACCCATCCAAGGTCAGAGAGAAACTGTGACCTTGGGAGTTTAATACCAGCCTGGAGTGTCCAGTATTAATTTTTAGAATCCTTGCGGGCCCCCACCTTCTGCACTCGAAGTTCCAGAGTGGGGAATCAGCCTTGACAGATGTCATGTCATTAGTATTAGTACCATTATCCATCCTTTTTAAAAAACCCAGCGACTGTATTTGTTCCAGGGATTCCCCTTCAGTACTGAATTCCACAGAATGGCTGTACAGATGCAAGGTCTGATTCTCAGCAGGTGTCAACCAGCATAGCTACATTGATATCAGTGATGATGTGCAGGTTTACACCGGTGAAGGATCTCGATTATATATGTCATGGGGCCTGACCTACAAGAGGCAGGGAAGGTCTTTATGGGTCTGAATCGGTAAAAAGAATAAAGGCCAGATTTCTAAAGGTATGTAGGTGCCTAAAGGTGGAGGAACTCATCTAGAGGAATTTTCTAAAACGCATAGACACCTAACTCCCATTGGTTTCTATGGGAATTAGGCACCTAGATGCTTCTGAAATCCTCATAGGCACCCCTCTGCATCTTTACACACCTAAATACCTTTGAAAAACTGGCCCAAAGTGCTTTTAAAATTCCCCTTCCCTGATCTACAAGTCTGATCTCCTGACTTTCCTTGATCCAACTGGACGTTCCGTATGGGACAAGAGGATTTCCTCTCTGGTCAACCCTGGAGCAGGGGAGGCGTCTGCTTATGGGGAGATACAGATTTCTTCTTGATTTCTTTATCGGTGTTCTAGAGTTCTGTTTGAAAAGCTCTTATTTCATAAGTGCACATTGTGTCACTAGTTCATCCTTTCACTACCCTTCTTCTCCTAAGCACTACAACGTCACCCCAGATTAACAAACACAAGTACCCCTGCACAAATATACTGCAAAATTTGTACAACAAAGGGGTGCTCCCTACCCCACCCCACTTTGGCCAACATAGAGGATTATGACATCTTGGATTATTCCCAGAATTCACTAGTTTGCATGGCTTCTCCACTGCCTATCCTCATGAGAGAGGAATCCTTGAGCCCTATTTAGGGTCAGTCATGTTTCTGCATGTGACCCAGAAATGAATGGCTTTTCTGTTCTGGCAAAAACAAAGGACTCTTGACCCTTCAGAGACCCCAGAAAAGCATTTTATTTTACGGTCATACAATTTCATACACAAGGATTCCAATGCATCTTCAATCACCACAGGAAAGCAACTGCTTTTGGGGAAGGGCATGGTACCAATTTAACAGTGCCCTACAAAACACCACAGCAGTTTAGGACAGGGAGAATAGTGTGTCCAGTTGAAGCTATAGGAATACTATAGGAATACTTTTAAGTAGGCAGAATATAAATTACTCCTGCTGGAATATAATCAAGGAGACATCGAATCTGCCTTCTTTCACCCCGAGCCAGCATGTTACATGCCATGCCTTCCTTTGCCCTGAGCCAGCATGCTCACATGCTGTGCTTTCCTTCACCTTGAGCCAGCATGTTACATGCAGTGCCTTCCTTCACCCTGAGCCAGCGTGCCCACATGCCGTGCCTTCCTGATACCTTGCTTTGCACAGCACACAGCCCTGCGGGGTCTGGCAGGCAGTGAACTGCAGGAAGGGATGTAGGGAAATGGAACTAGCAAGGCTGAGATAGGTTGGAGTTGGAGTTGGAGATGGGGGAGAAACCCAGTGACTCTGGGCTTGATGCACCGGCCCTAGAATGGCTTCCCATGGTGCTCCTGCCTGGTACATGGGGGAGCCAAGGCAGTAATGCCATAGGGTGCTAAGGGGAGGTGAGTAACAATGCTGGGGGAATCTAGGGGGATCAGTGGAGGGTCTGGGGACAACCTCCATGCGGGAGTGAGTAGGGATGTGGGGGTAGAGAGGCAAGGGGCACGGAGGCTTGTGGGGAGACCAATGGGGGAGAGCTGAGGAGGGGCTTGGCAAAGAAGCAGGGCCAGAGATGACCTCTGCTCTGATAACTTATCCGTGGTTCTCCACCAACGAGCTCCAGCTTGATGAAGCATTGGAAGCTCCTCCCACTAATACTCTCATTTCGTGACAGATGTCTCTCCCATCCCCCACAATCCCCCCAAACTCCCTCGTGCCATCCCACAGACCTGCTCCCCCTCATTCCCACTACATGACCTTGCTCACTCTCCCATGTCCTTTTATAGCCCCGTGCCCCCCTTGGCTGCCTTGACACCCCCAGCTCTGTTTCTCTCCATGCTTCCCCAGGCGCTTGAGATCTACGTAGCTGTGTGGGATTCCCTCTCTCTAAACAATTCCTTAAAATACTCTCAATCACCCCATTCACAGCAGGGAAAAAAGGAAGTAGCATGCATGGAGGACAGGGCTGTCTGGGCGAGCCCTGTGGGTATGGATATAGCTGTTGGACTGGGACTGGTCACTTCTGAAGGATTTGGATAGGAAAATCTAGTGTCAGTAGTCATCCCTGAGGGATTTGAACAAGTAAACACTCCAGGATAGGGAACCATTGAGGACTGGGGTGCTGCTTTTAGAGGTATATTCTATTTTGACTTAGAAATTCATTGGTTTTTGTTTATTATATCCTTTGCTGAAAAGGCTGAAAAGTTTCCCTCCTGGTGATTAACTGGCCCTTGGAACACCTGCTCATGATGCCAGTTGAAGGGTGAGAGGTGAATTTTTTACAAAGTAGCTCTAATCTTAGAAACCTGCACATTTGTTTTTGCCAGAGCTATTCCACTTTCCACATCAAACCAGACACCCCCTTCCTCCTCATTTGCAAACCACTGTTCTCAGGACTGCATTGATTTCGTCAATTTCAGCCCTGAGTTTCTTGTCACTTGTCACTTTGTGAAGTGTGCTTCCACAACTTCCTTTAACTTCCTCCTCCTGAGAGGGACAAAAGTCCCAGACTGCAGCTTTGGAATCATCCCAAGCATACTTGGCTACTGTACTTGTTTTATTCTTGTCACGTTCTCTAGAGCTGTTGATCTAGGGAGGTGTTGTGTTACCTAGGGAGGTGGTGGAATCTCCTTCCTTAGAAGTTTTTAAGGTCAGGCTTGACAAGCCCTGTCTGGGATGATTTAGTTGGGGGTTGGTCCTGAGGTCCCTTCCAACCCTGATATTCTATGGTTCTATGATCTTTGACCCATCATTATATTGTTTAGCCTGGCCAGGCTGATATCTTTCAGGTTTAACTCATGAAGTCACTGAAGGAGCACATGGGACAGCTAAAGGGAGAAAAACACAGAGTAACCTCCTTGGGATGAAAGGGTGTGCATTACATGAGACATGCCCAGATGATCACAGCAGGCGATCCATGCCCCATGTTGCAGAGGAAGGCAAAAAGTGCCAGGGCCCCTGCCAATCTGACCTAGGGAAAATTCCTTCCTGACCTCAAATCTGGTGATCAGTTTGACCCTGAGCACATGAGCACAACACAGGCATCGAGGAAGAGGATTCCCTGTACCACCTCAGCACTTGGCCATCCCATCCAGTGTAGTCAAGCCACAGTGGGTTTCACAGCAGCAACTGCAGCAGAAGGAATGATTGCCAGCTTCTTGTCTTGAAGGTTGATTACTGATGTTTCAGAGGGAGACCAAACAAACACAATGCCACCCCAACAAACCCAGAATATATCTGACCACTTGTGCATTGGGGGGCATTGGGGGGCAAAATCCTTCCTGACCTCTGTAGATGACAGGTTGAAGCCCTGAAGCATGAGATTCGAGTATATGTCTGTGCATGTGCAATTGTGTATGTACATGCATGTGTTTGTAGTCACATCCCTTCCTAACAATTAGGAAGAGGGGGAGAAGAGTCTTGTTTAAAACTCTCCAACGCCAGTCTGCTGACATGAGCCACACCTCTTCATTCTCACTGAGGCATGGGGGTGCTGCAGAACAGAGATCCATAATTCTGAGCCAGTTTTTTCTGTTCCCATGACAACCCTGCTCTTGATGTGTTTTGCCAGCAACGTGATCTACGAGGGGCAAGCACAGTTGAGCTGGCTAGGGATGACAGAATGTTTGCTGCTCTGACTTCTAAGCCACAGGGAGTTCCACAGTAGCAACTGCAGGAGAAGGAATGATTGCCAGCTTCTTGTCTTTGAAAGTTGATTACTGTGTCCTGGTGTCCTGGTGTCGGGGGATGGGTGCGCGTGTGTGTACGTGCCCGACTTTCTGCTCAGATTTGGTAAATCATGACCCGCACTAGCCAGGGTCCTCCTCATTCTTCAGTCATGTTAAGACAATGAGGCCCCAATCATGAACTGTGTCTAAGCAGCTCTCAGAACAGTTCTGAAATGGGGTGTGTGTGGGGGAGGGCTTTAGAGCATCTATCAACCCTCCCCTAAACCACTGACTGGGCCAGTCTCTTGTGGGAGTTAGAGGCCTCAGGTCTAGAGCCCCAAGGAGTTGTTTTAGTAGCTGGGGTGTAGATGTCCTGGACACCACAGGTACTGCAGGAAGGTTGCTTACACCGAAGCAAGAAGATGGTGTAGGAGTTGGCCCAGTAGCTCCGTGCAACCCAGGGTGTCTCACTGCCCTGGGGGAATCCTGCATCAGCTGGTAAAGCCAGCATTTAGATGGCTTTGCCCCACCAGAGGGGTGCAAAGCTGCCATGGTGGGAGGAGGATCTGGCCTTCAGTGTTGCCTTGTGCACTGGGATTTGGGAGGGTCCTGCTTTACTGCTGAGGGGCTGAGTATCTCCTGATGGAAACTCCATGATACTAGGACTGGTCTCTGCACACGCTTTCTCTCTGCACACTCTCTCTCCATCCCCAAGAACCATCCAGCCCACTCCGTGTGTTAACAGGTGCCCTTGCTGGCAGGCAGCTGGGAGGGCAAGATCTGGCTGAATTTCTCTGTCACCTAATAGGCGTTCCTCCAGATCAGAGGTGAGTGGTAGGAGGCAGTGTGGAGGAAACTGTCTGTTCCGACCAGCAGAGCACAGTTGACTGATACTCAGAATTGGCTGTACTCAGTGAACCCTTGGCTTATGTGTACAGTCTCACTTTTGGTGTGGTGCCCAAGGCTTTCAGCTGCTTTGAGGTTCTCCTCCTATGAAATGTTGTTGCTTTCAAAAGAGGTCAATCCCTCAGGCATGGGTTTATCTAATACAGTGAGACGGAGAAAAGGAAGGGCCATTGCTTCTGGTCTACGGTTGAAAAGGTTGGCTGTGATGAAGCTAGAGGGAGGGGAGGAACAAATTGGACTCAGTCTTCGAAGAGAACGATACCTCAATCTAGTCATGTTTATTATTAATTTATTAATATGGCAGTGCCTAAAGACCAGCGAAGAATGGGCTCCAGTGTGCTCGGTGCTGTACAAACTCTGAGTAGTAGATGATGCCTGTCCCGAAGTGCTCAGAGTCTAAATAGCCTTAACAGACCCAGGGCAGAAGTAGGGGCAGAAAGTGCCAATAGAGTGAAAAATGTAATGGTGGCACAGGGGGGAGTTGTGCCACGTTTTCTCTTTTGGGGTGTGGGTTTAGTTAAGATGGGATCAGTTAACTAGAAAGCAAAGTAAAGGGAGATGGGACACTGAAGGGAATGGGCTGGGAACAGGGAAAGGGTGAGGAGGCAGGTGCAGAGTGCTGCTGAGGTGAAGGGAGGGAGGGCTGGAGCAAATAGACAATCAGCATAGGACAGTGACAGCCCAGTCAGAATTCTAGAAAGTTCTCTCAGTGTTACTATTAATGCTGGTCAACACTCGGAAGGTCACAGGAAATTCCAACATTTCACAAACATTTCTCTTGCAAATTGGAACAAACCTAGAAATGCTGAAATGTCCTGTGGACTGGAAATCAGAAAAAAAATTCATTTCAGAAAAATTGAATGAGCAGCTGGACGCCCTGCCCACCAGGGATGACTGGCACTGCCCCGCCTCCTGGGGATGCCTGGAGCTTCCCCACTCCTAGCTCTGTGGCAGGAACCCTGGAAGCAGCCCTGATGTCCCTGACCTTGGGGCAGTCAGCATGGCAGGGCTACCCAGAATGGCAGACCATGGAAGCTCAGGCTCCTAGCAGCCTGCTACAGGAAATAAGGCAGGTTTCCAAAGAAACCCACCCAGGCAGAACCAGGCCTCTGTTTTGGTGGAAGTGCATCAAAATGAAATGTTTCTGTGAAACTGTTTTGTCAAAAAGAATCAGTATTTCCAGGCGAAAAATGGTTTAGCTGGAAAATTCTTGACCAGCTCTGGTTACCTAGAAGCACAGTCATGGGCCAGGCTGCCATTGTGCTAGGTGCTGCATTCACAGACACAGACTAGACAGACAGTCCCTGCCCTAAGAGCTCCCAACAGGGGCGTAGCCACGGGTGGGCCTGGGTGGGCTGTGGCCCACCCACTTAGCACCCAGGCCCACCTCTGAGTCCCAGCTGTGCTCCGACCCCAGTGCTTGACCTGTTCTACCCTCCTGGCACTTCAGCTAGGGAGCAGGGTCAGGGCGCAGGGGTTTGCCCCACTCTGGTGCCTGCCTGGATATATTAAGCATGCCTTGTAAGATATCAGGGGAAAGGGTATGATCTGCTGAAAGTGATTTCTCTATCCATATATGTATATCATTAATGCATGTGAAGTTTTGAAAATTGTGTCGTATGGTTGTCACTAAAACATGCTGTACATTGGGGAATCAGCCAGATCTTAGCTCCCCAGAGACAACAGCAAAGAAAGTAACCAACTCCCAGACGGGGTGTCAAACAACCATCAACAACCATTGTCCAGCAAGGGAACTACAATTCAATGACTAACCTGTATGAGGCCACACCAGGGGAAATGCTCAACCTTGCCCGGAGACTCAGCAATTCTCAGTCAGACATGCCTGGACTTGTGCTCCCCAAGCACATGGGACTGAGGATATAAAACAGAACACAGGGGCCCCATGCTGGGCCTTTCTCCTTCACCTACCTACACTGCAAGCAACAAGGCAACTGTGAAGACTCCAACTGGACTGGCCCAGATTTCAAGGGTGAAATCTGTATATTAAGGACTGTAATATCCAGTGGGGTGAGAAAAACTTCTTAATTTAGATGTTGCCCAGTCTAATTGGGTTGAGCATTTAGACTGTGTGATTATATTTTATTTTATTTTGGTAACTAACTCTGACTTTTTGTATATAACTTATAATCACTTAAAATCTATCTTTTGTAATCAATAAACTTTTTTTTACTGTTTATCTTTACTAATGAGTTTGCCTGAAGTGTGTGGTAAATCTGCTCAGATTTTGCAAAGGCTGGTGTATGGCCACTTTTCTTTGATGAAGTGGTGAACCAATTAATAAATCTGCATTGCTCATCTTGAGCAGTGCAAGATGGTATATTCCTGAGGTACAGCCCTGGGAGTGGAGGGATCTGGCTGGTGCCTTTCCCTGTGTGATTCATGAGTGGCTCTGGGAGCATTCATGCAATCTAGCTGGATGTGGGGCTCCATATGCGGTTGTGCTGAGTGATAACAGTGCCTGTAGGGGTTTGCTGCTGGTCACTAGCAAGGCACTGTGAGAGAGAGCCCAGGCTGGAGAAGGTTCAGGGGGCATAGCGGCCCCAGAGTCCCAGGCTGCCCCCTAGGATCCTGTGACAACAGTATCTGTCAGAATGATGGTCACCAGCTGCCTAACTTTTGTCTAGTTCTTTGGAGGCATTTTAGATTTGTCAAGGGAGAGAAAAGAATATTACAGACCATAGACAACTCATGCCTCCTAATACTGGGGGGCACAATCTAAAGGGGAGGACACATGATTGCCCCATGTGTAACACAAGTCTCCTTTGCCCAGAGACACCCCCCTTGTGCCCAACGCAGGGCCGCCGTGCACTTCTTGCCTCACCAGAGTTACCTGCAGGGGGAGGGGCTCTGTCCTCCTTCCGCTGCACGCCTCCCTCCGGCACATATGGCCACTCTCCTGGCAGTCGGGCCCAGGCAGGGAGTGGAGGTGGTGGGACAGAGCTGCTTCTCATGCCAGCTGATGGTGGCTGCTCATGGTCCCTGCTCTGTGTGTGTCAGCTGCCTGTGAGAGCCTGGCCATCACTACCTCCTCCCCAGAGGGGCTCTCGCAGGCAGCTGCCTGGAGCACCTGGCATGAGAAGTAGCTGGTCCCACCCCTCCACTCCCCACTCGGGCCCAGCTGTCAGGGACAGGGGCCAAGTGTGCTGGGGAGAAGGCACAGCAGGAGAAGAACAGAGCCCCTCTTCCTCTCCCCACTCAGTAGGCCAAGCAGAAATCTGGGAGGGGGGCACTTGACCCTGCCTGCTCCCCACTACATGTTGCAGACAGTGAGAAGTAGCTCATGAGAGCCTGACCAGGGGTTTTAGCAGAGTGGATGGAGAGCAAAGTCTGCATCTGTGAGGTTTAGACAAAGTCTGGATGAGAGGAGCAGAGAGAGGTCCAAGTCAAAGATGACAAAAGGTTACAGGTCTGAGTGACAGGTAGGATCATAGAATCAAGGAATATCAGGGTTGGAAGGGACCTCAGGAGGTCATCTAGTCCAACCGTCAGCTCAAAGCAGGACCAATCCCCAACTAAATCATCCCAGCCAGGGCTTCGTCAAGCCTGACCTTAAAAATATCCAAGGAAGGAGATTCCACCACCTCCCGAGGTAACGCATTCCAGTGTTTCACCACCCTCCTAGTGAAAAAGTTTTTCCTAATATCCAACCTAAACCTCCAACATGGCAACTTGAGACCATTACTCCTTGTTCTGTCATCTGGTACCACTGAGAACAGTCTAGATCCATCCTCTTTGGAACCCACTTTCAGGTAGTTGAAAGCAGCTATCAAATCCCGCCTCACTCTTCTCTTCCGCAGACTAAACAATCCCAGTTCCCTCAGCCTCAAATTTGTCTAGGGCCCTCTGTATCCTATCCCTACCCTCCAGCGTATCTACCTCTCCTCCCAGTTTAGTGTCATCTGCAAACTTCCTGAGGGTGCAATCCACACCATCCTCCAGATCATTAATGAAGATATTGAACAAAACCGGCCCCAGAACCGACCCTTGGGGCACTCCACTTGATACCGGCTGCCAACTAGACATGGAGCCATTGATCACTACCCGTTGAGACCGAAAATCTAGCCAGCTTTCTATCCACCTTATAGTGCATTCATCCAGCCCATACTTTTTTAACTTGCTGACAAGAATACTGTGGGAGACAGTGTCAAAAGCTTTGCTAAAGTCAAGGAACAACACATCCACCGCTTTCCCCTCATTCACAGAGCCAGTTATCTCATGATAGAAAGCAATTAGATTAGTCAGACATGACTTCCCCTTGGTGAATCCATGCTGACTGTTCCTGATCACTTTCCTTTCCTCTAAGTGCTTCAGAATTGATTCCTTGAGGACCTGCTCCATGATTTTTCCAGGGACTGAGGTGAGACTGATTGGCCTGTAGTTCCCAGGATCCTCCTTCTTCCCTTTTTTAAAGATGGGCACCACATTAGCCTTTTTCCAGTCGTCCGGGACTTCCCCCGATCACCGTGAATTTTCCAAGATAATGGCCAATGGCTCTGCAATCACATCTGCCAACTCCTTTAGCACTCTCGGATGCAGCACATCTGGCCCCATGGACTTGTGCTTGTCCAGCTTTTCTAAATAGTCCTGAACCACTTCTTTCTCCACAGAGAGCTGGTCACTTCCTCCCCATGCTGTGCTGCCCAGTGCAGTAGTCTGGGAGCTGACCTTGTTCATGAAGAGAGAGGCAAAAAAAGCGTTGAATACATTAGCTTTTTCCACATCGTCTGTCACTAGGTTGCCTCCCTCATTCAGTAAGGAGCCCACACTTTCCTTGACTTTCTTCTTGTTGCTAACATACCTGAAGAAACCCTTCTTGTTACTCTTAACATGTCTTGCTAGCTGCACCTCCAGGTGTGATTTAGCCTTCCTGATTTCACTCCTGCATGCTTGAGCAATAGTTTTATACTCTTCGCTGGTCATTTGCCCAATCTTCCACTTCTTGTCAGCTTCTTTATTGTGTTTAAGATCAGCAAGGATTTCACTGTTAAGCCAAGCTGGTCGCCTGCCATATTTACTATTCTTTCTACACATCGGGATGGTTTGTCCCTGTAACCTCAATAAGGATTCTTTAAAATACAGCCAGTTCTCCTGGACTCCTTTCTCCCTCATCTTATTCTCCCAGGGGATCCTACCCATCAGTTCCCTGAGGTTGTCAAAGTCTGCTTTTCTGAAGTCCAGGGCCTGTATTCTGCTGCTCTCCTTTCTTCCCTGTGTCAGGATCCTGAACTCAACCATCTCATGGTCACTGCCTCCCAGGTTCCCATCCACTTTAGCTTCCCCTACTAATTCTTCCCTGTTTGTGAGCAGCAGGTCAAGAAGAGCTCTGCCCCTAGTTCGTTCCTCCAGCACTTACACCAGGAAATTGTCCCCTACACTTTCCAAAAACTTCCTGGATTGTCTGTGCACTGCTGTATTGCTCTCCCAGCAGATATCAGGGTGATTGAAATCTCCCATGAGATCCAGGGCCTGCGATCTAGTAACTTCTGTGAGTTGCCAGAAGAAAGCCTTGTCCACCTCATCCCCTTGGTCCGGTGGTCTATAGCAGACTTCCACCACGACATCACCCTTGTTGCTCACACTTCTAAACTTAATCCAGAGACACTCAGTTTTTCTGCAGTTTCATACTTGAGCTCTGAGCAGTCATACTGCTCCCTTACATACAGTGCAACTCCCCCACCTTTTCTGCCCTGCCTGTCCTTCCTGAACAGTTTATATCCGTCCATGACAGTACTCCAGTCATGGGAGTTATCCCACCAAATCTCTGTGATTCCAATCACATCATAATTCGTTGACTGTGCCAGGACTTCCAGTTCTCCCTGCTTGTTTCCCAGGCTTCTTGCATTTGTGTATAGGCACTTGAGATAACTTGCTGTTTGTCCTGCTTTCTTAGTATGAGGCAGGAGCCCTTCTCTTTCACGTTCTCCTGCTCTTGCTTCCTCCCAGTATCCCACTTCCCCACTTACCTCAGGGCTTTGGTCTCCTTCCCCCAGTGAATCTAGTTTAAAGCCCTCCTCACTAGGTTACCAGCCTGCTTGTGAAGATGCCCTTTCCTCTCTTCGTTAGGTGGAGCCCGTCTCTCCCTAGCACTCCTCCTTCTTGGAACACCATCCCATAGTCAAAGAATCCAAAGCCTTCTCTCCGACACCACCTGCATAGCCATTCGTTGACTTCCACGATTCAACGGTTTCTACCCAGTCCTTTTCCTTCCACGGGGAGGATGGACGAGAAGACCACTTGCGCCTCAAACTCCTTTATCCTTCTTCCCAGAGCCACGTAGTCTGCAGTGATCCACTCAAGGTCATTCTTGGCAGTATCATGGGTGCCCACATGGAGAAGCAGGAAGGGGTAGCGATCTGAGGGACTGATGAGTCTTGGCAGTCTCTCCGACACATCGTGAATCCTAGCTCCTGGCAAGCAGCAGACTTCTCGGTTTTCCCAGTCGGGGCGGCAGATAGATGACTCAATCCCCCTGAGGAGAGAGTCCCCGACCACCACCACCCGCCTCCTCCTCTTGGGAGCGGTGGTCGTGGAACCTCCATCCCTAGGACAGTGCATCTCATGCCTTCCAGTTGGCGGAGTCTCCTTCTGTTCCCTTCCCTCAGATGTATCATCTAGTCCACTCTCTGCATTAGTACCTGTGGAGAGAACATGAAAATGGTTACTTACCTATATCTGCGTTGCTGGTACATGGACGCTCCCCTTTCTTCTTCTGGAGGTCACATGCTGCCAAATTTCTTCCCCATCCTCCCGTCCTTGCTGCACAGCCTGCTCTGAATCTTCAGAACGTTGTGCCCGTAGAAGCATATTGTGACGTCTGTCCAGGAAATCTTCAGTTTCTCTTATGCAACGCAGGGTCGATACCTGTTGCTCCAGACCTTGAACCTTCTCTTCCAATATGGAGACCAGCTTGCACTTTGTACAGACAAAGTCACTTCTGTCCTGTGGAAGAAAGACAAACATGGCACATCCAGTGCAGGTCACAACAGCTGAACACCCTCCGTCCATGTTACCTTCCTTCTACGAGCTTCCTCAGGAGTTGTAGAAACTACTCAGAGAAGCCGGCAAGATGTAAGCCTCAGCGGGCTCTTCCCAGGCGAACTCCCAGGCAAACTCCCTCTGTTAGCCGCTCTGCTGTTTGCCGCTCAGCTGGTTTGCAGCTGACTGGCGTTTTATACAGTCAGGCCCACTCAAGGCTCACCTGGAACAAAGCACTCCCAATTCACACTTTTCAAACCACCAATCAAGCATGAGGATGATGGTGTTGTCTACAGTGATTGAGAAAGGAAGTAGCGGGTTGGGGCTGGAGCGGGGAAGGGGAAGTTTAGTACTTGAACACTCTAGGGGGTTCAAAGATGCACTCTGAACATGCCATTCATGTCTCCTTTTGGCCATAGGTCAGGCTTCCTGTTAGGCTGACAATTGACACGAACCGAAAACCTGCCCGAGAGCACTGGCTACCAAAAGGGAGAAGATCACCCTTATCTAAGGACACCTGTTGTGCTGTGCTATAAAGTCGAAGCCCTGGTCTACACTAGGAGTTTAGGTCGAATTTAGCAGCGTTAAATCAATGTAAACCTGCACCCGTCCACACGATGAAGCCGTTTTTTTTTACTTAAAGGGCTCTTAAAATCGATTTCCTTAATCCACCTCTGACAAGTGGATTAGCGCTTAAATCGGCCTTGCTGGGTCGAATTTGGGGTACTGTGGACGCAATTAGATGGTATTGGCCTCCGGGAGCTATCCCAGAGTGCTCTACTGTGACCGCTCTGGACAGCACTCTCAACTCAGATGCACTGGCCAGGTAGACAAGAAAAGGCCCGCAAACTTTTGAATTTCAATTTCCTGTTTGCATGGTCACCTGCAGCTTGCCACGCTGGCCAGAGCTCATCAGGAGAGGTGACCATGCAGAGCTCATTGGCAGAGGTGACCATGATGGAGTTCCAGAATTGCAAAAGAGCTCCAGCATGGACCGAACGGGAGGTACGGGATCTGATCGCTATATGGGAAGAGAAATCCGTGCTACCAGAACTCCGTTCCAGTTTTCGAAATGCCAAAACATTTGTCAAAATCTCCCAGGACAGAGGCCATAACAGGGACCCGAAGCAATGCCGCCTGAAATTTAAGGAGCTGAGGCAAGCCTACCAGAAAACCAGAGAGGCAAACAGCCGCTCCGGGGCAGAGCCCCAAACATGGTGCCTCTATGATGAGCTGCATACCATTTTAGGGGGTTCAGCCACCACTACCCCAGCTGTGTTGTTTGACTCCTTCAATGGAGATGGAGGCAACACAGAAGCAGGTTTTGGGGACGAGGAAGATGATGATGATGAAGTTGTAGATAGCTCACAGCAAGCAAGCGGAGAAACCGGTTTTCCCAACAGCCAGGAACTGTTTCTCACCCTGGACCTGGAACAGTACCCCCCGAACCCACCCAAGGCTGCCTCCCGGACCCACCAGGCGGAGAAGGGACCTCTGGTGAGTGTACCTTTTAAAATACTATACATGGTTTAAAAGCAAGCATGTTTAATGATTAATTTGCCCTGGCATTTGCGGCTCTCCCGGATATACTCCCAAAGCCTTTGTAAAAGGTTTCTGGTGGGTGTGGGGGCAACCTTATTCCACCCACCAGGTAGGACACTTTACCACACCAGGCCAGTAGCATGTACTTGGGAATCATTGTAGAACAAAGCATTGCAGTGTATGTTTGCTGGCATTCAAACAACATCCATTCTTTATCTCTCTGTGTTATCCTCAGGAGAATGATATCATTCATGGTCACCTGGTTGAAATAGGGTGCTTTTCTTAAGGGGACATTCAGAGGTGCCCATTCCTGCTGGGCTGTTTGCCTGTGGCTGAACAGAAATGTTCCCCTCTGTTAGCCATGGGGGGTGGGGGGGTGAGGGGCTAGCCACGTGGTGGGGGGGGAGGCAAAATGAGACCTTGGAACGAAAGCCCATGTGCTGTCTATGTAATGTTAACAGCAAGGTTTACCATGAAAGAGTGTAGCCATTGTTCTAGAAAATGTGTCTTTTTAAATACCACTGCCTCTTTTTTTTTCTCCACCAGCTGCATGTGTTTCAATGATCACAGGATCTTCTCCTTCCCAGAGGCTAGTGAAGATTAGAAGGTGAATAAAACGCACTCGTGATGAAATGTTCTCTGAGCTCATGCTGTCCTCCCACACTGACATAGCACAGATGAATGCGTGGAGGCAGACAATGTCAGAGTGCAGGAAAGCTAATATACTCAATGCTTTTTTTGCCTCTGTCTTCACGAACAAGGTCAGCTCCCAGACTACTGCACTGGGCAGCACAGCATGGGGAGGAGGTGACCAGCTCTCTGTGGAGAAAGAAGTGGTTAGGGACTATTTAGAAAAGCTGGACAAGAACAAGTCGATAGGGCCAGATGCCTTGCATCCGAGAGTGCTAAAGGAGTTGGCGGATGTGATTGCAGAGCCATTGGCCATTATCTTTGAAAACTCATGGCAATCGGGGGAAGTCCCGGACGACTGTAAAAAGGCAAATGCAGTGCCCATCTTTAAAAAAAGAAAGAAGAAGGATCCTGGGAACTACAGGCCAATCAGTCTCACCTCAGTCCCTGGAAAAATCATGGAGCAGGTCCTCAAGGAATCAATTCTGAAGCACTTAGAGGAAAGGAAAGTGATCAGGAACAGTCAGCATGGATTCACCAAGGGGAAGTCATGCCTGACTAATCTAATTGCCTTCTCTGACGAGATAACTGGTTCTGTGGATGAAGGGAAAGCAGCGGACATGTTGTTCCTTGACTTTAGCAAAGCTTTTGACACTGTCTTCCACAGTATTCTTGCCAGCAAGTTAAAGAAGCATGGGCTGGATGAATGGACTATAAGGTGGATAGAAAGCTGGCTAGATTGTCGGTCTCAATGGGTAGTGAACAATGGCTCCATGTCTAGCTGGTAGCTGGTATCAAGTGGAGTGTCCCAAGGGTCGGTCCTGGGGCTGGTTTTGTTCAATATCTTCATAAATGATCTGGAGGATGGTGTGGATTGCACCCTCAGGAAGTTTGCAGATGACACTAAACTGGGAGGAGAGGTAGATATGCTGGAGGGTAGGGATAGGATACAGAGGGACCTAGACAAATTAGAGGATTGGGCCAAAAGAAATCTGATGAGGTTCAACAAGGAACCTGTGTTCTCTAACAAGGTCAGCTCCCAGACTGCTGCGCTGGGCATCACAACATGGGGAATAGATGGCCAGCCCTCTGTGGAGAAAGAGGTGGTTAGGGACTATTTAGAAAAGCTGGACGTGCACAATTCCATGGGGCCGGACGATTTGCATCCAAGAGTGCTAAAGGAACTGGCGGCTGTGATTGCAGAGCCATTGGCCATTATCTTTGAAAACTCGTGGCGAAGGGGGGAAGTCCCGGATGACTGGAAAAAGGCTCATGTAGTGCCAATCTTTAAAAAAGGGAAGAAGGAGGATCCTGGGAACTACAGGCCAGTCAGCCTCACTTCAGTCCCCGGAAAAATCATGGAGCAGGTGCTCAAAGAATCAATCCTGAAGCACTTACATGAGAGGAAAGTGATCAGGAACAGTCAGCATGGATTCACCAAGGGAAGGTCATGCCTGACTAATCTAATCGCCTTCTATGATGAGATTACTGGTTCTGTGGATGAAGGGAAAGCAGTGGATGTATTGTTTCTTGACTTTAGCAAAGCTTTTGACACGGTCTCCCACAGTATTCTTGTCAGCAAGTTAAAGAAGTATGGGCTAGATGAATGCACTATAACGTGGGTAGAAAGTTGGCTAGGTTGTCGGGGTCAACAGGTAGTGATCAATGGCTCCATGTCTAGTTGGCAGCCGGTGTCAAGTGGAGTGCCCCAGGGGTCGGTCCTGGGGCCGGTTTTGTTCAATATCTTCATAAATGATCTGGAGGATGGTGTGGATTGCACTCTCAGCAAATTTGCAGATGATACTAAACTGGGAGGAGTGGTAGATACGCTGGAGGGGAGGGATAGGATACAGAGGGACCTAGACAAATTGGAGGATTGGGCCAAAAGAAATCTGATGAGGTTCAATAAGGATAAGTGCAGGGTCCTGCACTTAGGACGGAAGAACCCAATGCACAGCTACAGACTAAGGACCGAATGGCTAGGCAGCAGTTCTGCGGAAAAGGACCTAGGGGTGACAGTAGACGAGAAGCTGGATATGAGTCAGCAGCTGGAGCACATGACTTATGAGGAGAGGCTGAGGGAACTGGGATTATTTAGTCTGCAGAAGAGAAGAATGAGGGGGTATTTGATAGCTGCTTTCAACTATCTAAAAGGGGTTCCAAAGAGGATGGATCTAGACTGTTCTCAGTGGTACCAGATGATAGAACAAGGAGTAATTGTCTCAAGTTGCAGTGTTGGAGGTTTAGGTTGGCTATTAGGAAAAACTTTTTCACTAGGAGGGTGGTGAAGCACTGGAATGCGTTACCTCGGGAGGTGGTGGAATCTCCATCCTTAGATGTTTTTGAGGCCAGGCTTGACAAAGCCCTGTCTGGGATGATTTAATTGGGGATCGGTCCTGCTTTGAGCAGGGGGTTGAACTAGATGACCTCCTGAGGTCCCTTCAAACCCTGATATTCTATGATTCTATGAAAGCACAATATGTCGGGAGGAGAGGTGGCCGCCTGAAGAGAGTAAGTGGTGGGCTGAAGAGAGGGCTGAAGCTCAAATGTGGCAGCAGAGTGATGAGAGGTGGCAGGATTCAATGCTGAGGCTGCTGGAGGATCAAACCAATATGCTCCAGCGTATGGCTGAGCTGCAGGAAAGGCAGCAGGAGCACAGACTGCCACTACAGCCCCTGTGTAACCAACCACCCTCCTCTCCAAGTTCCATAGCCTCCTCACCCAGACACCCAAGAACGCGGTGGGGGGGCCTCCGGCCACCCAGCCACTCTACCGCAGAGGATTGCCCAAGCAACAGAAGGCTGGCATTCAATAAGTTTTAAAGTTTTAAACTTTTAAAGTGCTGTGTGACCTTGTCCTTCCCTCCTCCACCACCCCTACTGGTGCTTCTCTCCTCCATCACCTCTCCTGGGCTACCTTGGCAGTTATCCCCCTATTTGTGTGATGAATGTCTAAAGAATGCATAAATGTGAAGCAACTATGACTTTATTGCCTCTGCAAGTGGTGATCAAAGGGAGGAGGGGAGGGTGGTTAGCTTACAGGGAAGTAGAGTGAACCAAGGGGTGATGGGTTTCATCAAGGAGAACCAAACAGAACTTTCACACCGTAGCCTGTCCAGTCATGAAACTGCTTTTCAAAGCTTCTCTGATGCACACCACAACCTCCTGTGCTCTTCTAACTGCTCTGGTATCTGGCTGTAAGAAACCAGCAGCCAGGCGATTTGCCTCAACATCCCACCCCACCATAAATGTCTCCCCCTTACTCTCACAGATATTGTGGAGCACACAGCAAGCAGTAATAACAGTGGGAATATTGGTTTCGCTGATGTCTAAGCGAGTCAGTAAACTGCGCCAGCGTGCTTTTAAACATCCAAATGCACATTCTACCACCATTCTGCACTTGCTCAGCCTGTATCTGAACAGCTCCTGACTACTATCCAGGCTGCCTGTGTACGGCTTCATGATCCATGGCATTAAGGGGTAGGCTGGGTCCCCAAGGATACATATAGGCATTTCAATGTCCCCAACGGTTATTTTCTGGTCTGGGAATAAAGTTCCTTCCTGCAGCTTTTGAAACAGACTAGAATTCCTGAACATGCGAGCGTCATGTACCTTTCCCGGCCATCCCACGTTGATGTTGGTGAAACGTCCCTTGTGATCCACCAGTGCTTGCAGCACTATTGAAAAGTACCCCTTGCGGTTTATGTACTCGCCGGCTTGGTGCTCCGGTGCCAAGACAGGGATATGGGTTCGGCTTATGGCCCTACCACAGTTAGGGAATCCCATTGCAGCAAAGCCATTCACTATGACCTGCAAATTTCCCAGAGTCACTACCCTTGATATCAGCAGATCTTTGATTGCGTTGGCTACTTGCATCACAGCAGCCCCCACAGTAGATTTGCCCACTCCAAATTTATTTCCGACTGACTGGTAGCTGTCTGGCATTGCAAGCTTCCACAGGGCTATTGCCACTCGCTTGTGAACTATGAGGGCTGCTCTGATCTTGGTATTCTTGTGCCTCAGGGCAGGGGAAAGCAAGTCACAAAGTTCCATGAAAGTGCCCTTATGCATGTGAAAGTTTTGCAACCACTGGGAATCATCCCAGATCTGCAACACTATGCGGTCCCGCCACGCTGTGCTTGTTTCCCAAGCCCAGAATCGGCATTCCACCGCATGAACCTGCCCCATTAGCACCATGATGCCCACATTGCCAGGGCCCCTGCTTTGAGAGAAGTCTGTGTCCATGTCCCCATTACTCACGTCACCACGCTGACATCGCCTACGCGCCCGGTATCGCTTTGCCAGGTTCTGGAGCTGCATATACTGCTGGATAATGCGTGTGGTGTTTAATGTGCTCCTAATTGCCAAAGTGATCTGAGCGGGCTCCATGCTTGCCATGGTATGGCGTCTGCACAGAAAAAAGGAGCGGAATGATTGTCTGCCATTGCCCTGACGGAGGGAGGGGCGACTGATAACATGGCTTACAGGGTTGGCTTACAGGGAATTAAAATCAACAAAGGGGGTGGCTTTGCGAGAAACTGAATGGCCCCCTCAAGGATAGATCTCAAAACCTCAAGGATAGAACTCAAAACTGGGTTTAGCAGGCTGTTGATTTCACAGAGGGAGGGAGGAGAAAATGAATACAAAACAAATCTGGTCTATTTCTTGTTTTGAGCCACTTCATGTAACTTTATGCATCTTGCTGGCAGCAGACTGTGCAGTGCGACCGCTAGGCGTCGTCATCTCCTGGGTGCTCGGCAGAGGACGGTGCAGTATGATGACTAGCCATCATCTTCTGCTGGTTGGAGGTTAAAAGACAGCGCACTGCCAGTAGGACTGAATCGCCATGAGACGAAACAAGGGAAATGACTTGGCTGAGTCACTCCCATGTTTGCCCAGGCGCCCAGTTAAAAGAGCACCCAGGACGACATCTATGACAGCTACCAGTCATACTGCACTGTCTGCTGCCAAAAGGCAATTAACTGCTGCTGTGTAGCAATGCAGTACTACGTCTGCCAGCACCCAGGAGACACACGGTGACGGTTAGCTGAGCGGGCTCCATGTTTGCCGTGGTATGGCGTCTGCACAGGTAACTCAAGAAAAAAGGTGCAAAATGATTGTCTGCCCTTGCTTTCATGGAGGGAAGGAGGGAACGGGGGACGGATGATATGTACCCAGAACCACCCGCGACAAAGTTTTAGCTTCATCAGGCACTGGGATTTCTACCCAGAATTCAAATGGGCGGCGGAGACTGCAGGAACTGTGGGATAGCCACCCACAGTCCAACGCTCCGGAAGTCGACGGTTGCCTCGGTACTGTGGACACACTCCGCCAACTACATGCACTTAGAGCACTTGTGTGGGGACTCACACAATCAACTGTATAAAACCGCTTTCTACAAAACCGACTTCTATAAATTTGACCTAATTTCGTAGTGTAGACATACCCCTAAAGGTCATTACAAACTGGGAAGCCCAAGTCTGCTAAAGATGGGTGATGGTCATGGCTGTTTGGCTGATGAAGTTTGCTTGACTCTGCAAGGAGACTGATGAGCAAAGAGCAGGCTGGGCGGATACAGCATGAACACTTTCTAGCCTGGGTCTCCCAAGCTTGCAGAGTTCTTGAATGGTGCTTTTATTCAGCTGCTGTCTCAGAGTTAATCACGCAACTCTAGTTATGGAAAGTGAGGACTGCAGAGCTCTTTGGGCCGTTCAAGTACCGAAACACAGTACTGCTGAGATCCCTAAGGCATCCTTGATAGTAGCTGAGCAGGTCATGACTTGATGGTGATACAGCTGACTGGCAGGCTGCATGTCATCTCCTGCTCCCTTCAGTAAAAGAAAACATGCACTCAGCCTAGACGAGCTTAGCTCCTGGTTGCCCTGGGGCTCAGGGAAGGAGTGGCAAAGAGCCATTTTTTTGTCCCCCCCCCCCCCCCCCCCCCAGCAGCACCAAGAATTAGCCTCAAGAGATCAGAAACCATGTGTCAGATGTTAAAAATAAAGAAGTATAAGACTGGCTTAAAATAAAAAAAATAAAAAATATAAAGTGTGTTGGGCTATTTTTTTTTCTGTCCCCTGTTATTTTTGAGCCTTTAGGGCAGAGGTCAGGGAGCAGGGAGCGGGGGTGGGGTGGGGTGGATAGAGGGCAGTGGAGTTGGGGGTGGTGGGCAGGGGGTGGGGGTGTGGATAGGGGACGGGGCGGTCAGAGGGCAGGGAACAGGGGGGTTGGATGGGGCAGGGGTCCCGGGAGGCAAGTCAGGAATGAGAGGTGTGTTGGATGGGGCAGCAGGGGGCAGTCAGAGGTGGAGAGTCTGGGGGTGGTCATGGGACAGGGAGCAGGGGGTGGTTGATGGGGTAGGAGTCCCGGGGGGGCCATCAGGGGATGGGGGAGTTAGATGGGGCAGGAGTCCCGGGGGAGCCTTCAGGAGGCAAGAAGCGGGGGCCATCGGATAGGAGGTGGGTCATGCCTGGCTGTTTGGGGAGACACAGCCTCCCCTAACCAGCCCTCCATAAAATTTTGGAAACCCGATGTGGCCCTCAGGCCAAAAAGTTTGCCCGCCCCTGCTTTAGGGGAATGCCCCCGCGCCCACTCCACTTTGTGTGATTCTTTTAGGTTAAAGAATAAACAGCCTTGAATGCACACACATAAAGGAGAGCCTCCCCTCTAGCTGCTTGTAGTGCGACTCCACGTAACTGCTCCTAACCCCTGGGGTGGGGGGCTCTGCCATTCTATAGGCTCCATACTCTTCCCTTATCGCAGTCCTGCCTCCCTCAGGGCATGACTATACTGCAATTACAGGGTATAATTCCAGCTAGGTTAGGCACACCTGAGTCAGCTTTAATTTAGCTGGCTTGTGTCCTGGAGCAGTGAAGCAGCATGGGATTCAATGTAGGGTGCCCTGAGGATAATTACCAAGGGTTATGGGTGGGCTTGTACAGCCCAAGCTGAAGCACAAACTGCTGCAACTTCACTACTCTGGAACGCAAGCTAGCTATGTCTACTCAAATTGCAGCCACATTCTGAGATTGCACTATAGACATACCTAGGGTGACCAGATGTCCCGTTTTCAAAGGGACAGTCCATATTTAAGCCTCCCTGCAGATGTCCTGACTTTTTCTTAAAAACAGGCAAATTGTCCTTTATTTTCTGTCTCCCCCATCGGTACTGGTGGGTCCTGCTACTAGCCAGATCCCTACTCGCCAACTGCCTGCCCACCAGCGGTGAGTGGGGGGTCCAGTGGCCAGTGATGGGGGTAGGTGCCCCATCCCTTTTCTGGTTGGCATTGGCTGTGTGCTGTGAGCTGTGGTAGCTGGTGAGTGCAGGCAGGTGACAGACGGCAGCCAGTTAAGTGTTGTCTCTGTTGCCCACCCATCGAACCATTACATGCTCTCCCTCTTGCTGTCTTCTCCATGCTTTGCCCCTTCACCCCCCTAGCCCCACTGCTCCCCCATCTCTTCTGCCCCCCACACCCCGTGCAGGGCGCATCCCGCTCCCAGCGCAGTGCGGAGAACCAGCTCCTGATTGGAGCACTCAGCTCACCAGCAGTCTGACTGGCAGGCTCCCTCCTTCCCAAACTGCCTCCTGCTCTGCTGGTGCCCTGGGAAAGCCCAAGACCCTGCAGCCCAGGGTGCTGGCCAGGAGGAGCTGAACCCTACATATGCCAAAGCACCACACAGTGATGGCATGGGGCAGCCTCTCCGCCCCTCAGCTAAGCTCTGGAATGTGTGGGGGAAGCAATTTCCAGACTGTTCACACCCTGAACCTGCAGGATCCACAGCTGACCCCCTCCCCCTCCCCCGGGACAAGGGCTTATCACCCTCTTCACCTGCCCTGGCCCTGTCCTAGGTCCTGCCCCCAAGGAGTGCAGGCTGCTCTGTCCCCTAGGCACTCTCCCCTGCAGAGCCACCTCTCTAGCCAGGTTTGCTGAAGCCCCTGGAGTCAGGTTGCCTGGGCCCTGGTGCACAATGAATCCTTAGGGCTTAACCCCTTCCTGCCCACCCTGTAGCCCGGTGACAGAAGGCAGCTGGGTTATGTTGGTTGCCAGTAGCAGCCTGGAGGTATTAGCTGCCTTTCGACACTGTGCGGGTAGGAAGGGACAAGTTGCTTCCAGCCACAGGGGAGTGGTGGGGAGGGGGGGAATAGGAAAGAGATGAACTCTGCAAAGACATGGGCCAGGTCATCCCTTCCCTCCCCCTCCCCCGTGGCTGCAAGCAGCTCCCATCCCCTCACTCCCACACAGTGCCTAAAGGAAAAGGCTGCTGCTGGCCACACTGAGGTCTGAACCCTGGCAGAAATCTGGGGAGGGGGGGTCATGTGACCTTGTATGTCCCTCCCCACATGTGTTGCCTCGGGAAGATGCGGTGCCAGGTACCAGGAGAGGCTTTTATGTCCTAGGGGCCCAGCCAGGCATGGAGGGTGGTGAGCGCTGGGCAGGGAGGGAGGGTTGGTCAGTCAGCCCCCCCCCATGTGAGAGAGGTGTATGGGAGTGTGTGTGTGTGTCACCCCTCTCCATGTGAACCCTAAAGCCTTAAAGATAAGAAGGTAAATAAAAAGAATCCAACTACACACTATTTCTTTTTAACAGGGGCTCACTCAACATGCCGTTAATTTGAATGTTTGAATTGCATAGTTCTGATTGATTACCATTGAATATGAGTATTTTTACCAGGTGTCCTGTATTCAGCATTGCAAAATATGGTCACCCTAGTCATATCCTAGTCTCCTGCCCACACCTCTTCTTTTGTTCCTTCAGTCCCCTGTCCTCTGTGTCCTCCCTCCTTGCCTTCTCAGGCCTGGCCTGCACTGTGAAAATTACCTCATGTGGATGATATGTGTTTTGAAGCCCCAGCACCTAGAGTCATATGATTAAGAGAAAAAAGAAAAGAAAAGAAGCTCATGCTCATGCTCATGCTCAAATAAATTGGTTAGTCTCTAAGGTGCCACAAGTACTCCTTTTCTTTTTGCGAATACAGACTAACACGGCTGTTACTCTGAAACCTATGATTAAGAGAGAATCTCAACATTCTTTTCTTTAAAAAAAACCCAAATTTTCCAGCCTTCATGGTTGAGGAGACAAGTGATCCCTCTATGTTCCCACCAGAAAGCATCACACCCTTAAACCATCAACACGGAGGAAGGCTGAAGCGTACTGGATTGACCTTTTTCATTCCTGTCATCTTTGTCAACTGCTCCACACTGAGTGCAGGACAAGATCAGCAATGAGGATATCCAAAGTCGAACCCAGCAACCACCTCTATCAGCTCTGGTTCAATTTCAGCAGTTTTCTTGTACAGGCATATCATTAGGCTGGAAGACCAACAAAATACACAGCACGTTTATCAGGGAATGCTGATATGGGGCTGGCAATCACACGGTTGCCAAAAGCTTTGGGGCCATGAAAAGACTGCCAGTGACAGATGTAAACTGAATATCCAGCCAGACCCACCTGAAGGATCTAGACAGAGATGGCTCTGAGTGGCACTTGAACTGCAAGGAGGCTATATCCCTTTGGGATTTGCCATGATGATACTGACCCCCTTAAAGTCTCTGCAAAAGAAATGGAACCATTTGGCTGCGGGCTGTGCCTGCAATCCTGAAATCTCCCCCTGGAGACAGGGAGCTGGGATGGTAGGATAAGAGTTTGACTCATAATGCCAGAGCCTCCTGCTGGTGACTGCCATCTTGCTGAAAAGTGACAATGTTAGGTCCTTTCCTCTCCACCGCACAAGGTTTGTGAAATATTCATCTGGCTTCATCCCCCTTTGGGATTCGTAACAACTCTTTGGGATTCCTTTTCTTTCCAAAAAACAAGGAGTCTGGTGGCACTTTAAAGACTAACAGATTTATGTGGGCATAAGCTTTCATGGGTAAAACACCAGTTCTTCAGATGCATGGAGTGAAAATTACAGATGCAGGCATTATAAAATGACACATGAAGGGAAGGGAGTTACCTCACAAGTGGACAACCAGTGCTTACAGGGCCAATTCGATCAGGGTGGATGTAGTCCACTCCCAATAGTAGATGAGGAGGTGTCAATTCCAGGAGAGTGTGGTGGAAAATTAACCACGCTTTGTATTTGAAATCAGAAATGCCTGAGGATCTTTATTCAAGTACACGTATACAGGGAGACTCAGCCATAGCTGCTCTGCGTAAGCAGAAAATACAGGAGTTTATATAGCTGAAAACCACAATTTGTTAAGCACACTTCCTTTAACAGCATTTTTCTTATTCGGCATATAGTGCAAGCTCTAACAATAGTTTTCCTTATTTGGGATATAGCAAAACAAGCTTTTCCTGTTATTGATAGGTTGTTCTTTGCGGTTAATGGGTCTTTCCTAATTTCTAACTGTTAGGGTCATATTTCTTAAGATGTTCTGTTGCAACTGCCCCACAATGGAATTTTCCTCAGCCTCTAGTTATGCTTTTACACACACAGTTAGCTTGACCAAAGTTTTAGGCCTACTTGGGAAGCTTAAGCCTACTGGATTTTTCCTCCACAAGAGGCAAAGCTGCTTTTGTAATGAGCCAGCCACTCCCAGTCCCGATTCAAGCCCAAATTAATGGTGTTAAATTTGCAAATTTTAGTTCTGCTGTTTCTCTTTGAAGTCTGTTTCTGAAGTTTTTTTGTTCAAGTATAGCTACTTTTAAATCTGTTATAGAATGTCCAGGGAGATTGAAGTGTTCTCCTACTGGCTTTTGTATGTTACCATTCCTGATGTCTGATTTGTGTCCATTTATTCTTTTACATAGAGACTGTCCGGTTTGGCCAATGTACATGGCAGAGGGGCATTGCTGGCACATGATGGCATATATCACATTAGTAGACGTGCAGGTGAATGAGCCCTTGATGGTGTGGCTGATGTGGTTGGGTCTTCTGATGGTGTCGCTAGGGTAGATATGCGGACAGAGTAGGCAATGAGGTTTGCTACAGGGATTGGTTCCTGGGTTAGTGTTTCTATGGTGTGGTGTGTAGTTGTTGGTGAGTATTTGCTTCAGGTTGGGGGGCTGTCTGTAAGCGAGGAATGGCCTGCCTCCCAAGGTCTGTGAGAGTGAGGGATCGTTTTCCAGGATAGGTTGTAGATCATTGATAATGTGCTGGACAGGTTTTAGCTGGGGACTGTACGTGATGGCCAGTGGTGTTCTGTTATTTTCCTTGTTTGGCCTGTCCTGTAGTAGGTGATTTCTGGGTACCCGTCTCACTCTGTCAATCTGTTTCCTCACTTCCCCAGGTGGGTGTTGTAGTTTTAAGAATACTTGATAAAGATCTTGTAGGTGTTTGTCTCTGTCTGAGGGATTGGAACAAATGCGGTTGTACCTCAGGGCTTGGCTGTAGACAATGGATCGTGTGATGTGTCCTTGATGGAAGCATGTAGATAAGTATAGCGGTCAGTAGGTTTCCTGTATAGGGTGGTGTTTATGTGACCATCACTTACTTGCACTGTAGTGTCCAGGAAGTGGATCTCTTGTGTGGACCGGTCCAGGCTGAGGTTGATGGTGGAGTGGAAATAGTTGAAATCCAGGTGGAATTCTTCAAGGGCCTCCTTCCAATGGGTCCATATGATGAAGATATCATCAATGTAGCGCAAGTAGAGGAGAGGTGCTAGGGGACGAGAGCTGAGGAAGTGTTGTTCTAAGTCAGCCATAAAAATGGTGGCATACTGTGGGGCCATGAGAGTAGCCATAGCAGTGCTACTGACTTGAAGGTATAAGTCTTCCCAAAATCTGAAAAGGTAGTGGGTGAGGACAAAGTCACAAAGGTCAGCCACCAGGTGTGCTGCGGCCTCATCAGGGGTACTGTTCCTGACAGCTTGTAGTCCATCCTCATGTGGAATATTGGTGTAAAAAGCTTCTATATCCATGGTGGCCAGGATGGTGTTTTCAGGAAGATCGCCAATGCATTGTAGTTTCCTCAGGAAACAACCTATCCTACACCCTATCCTGGAAAACGATTCCTCACTCTCACATAATCTTGGGAGGTAGGCCAGTCCTCACTTACAGACAGCTCCCCAACCTGAAGCAAATACTCACCAGCAACTACACACCACACCACAGAAACACTAACCCAGGAACCAATCCCTGTAGCAAACCTCGTTGCCTACTCTGTCCGCATATCTACTCTAGCGACACCATCAGAGGACCCAGCCACACCATCAAGGGCTCATTCACCTGCACATCTACTAAAGTTATGTATGCCATCATGTGCCAGCAATGCCCCTCTGCCATGTACATTGGCCAAACCGGACAGTCCCTACATAAAAGAATAAATGGACACAAATCGGATATCAGGAATGGATATCTGGATTAAGTTTAGAAGTGTGAGCAACAAGAGTGATGTAGTGGTGGGAGTCTGCTATAGACCACCGGACCGGGGGATGAGGTGGATGAGGCTTCCTTCCGGCAACTCGCAGAAGCTACTAGATCGCACGCCCTGGTTCTCATGGGTGACTTTAATTTTCCTGATATCTGCTGGGAGAGCAATACAGCGGTGCATAGACAATCCAGGAAGATTTTGGAAAGCGTAGGGGACAATTTCCTGGTGCAACTGCTAGAGGAGCCAAATAGGGGGGGAACTTTTCTTGACCTGCTGTTCATAAACTGGGAAGAATTAGTGGGGGAAGCAAAAGTGGATGGGAATCTGGGAGGCAGTGACCATGAGTTGGTTGAGTTCAGGATCCTGACACAGGGAAGAAAGGTAAGCAGCAGGATACGGACCCTGGACTTCAGGAAAGCAGACTTCGACTCCCTCAGGGAACAGATGGGTAGGATCCCCTGGGAGACAAACATGAAGGGGAAAGGAGTCCAGGAGAGCTGGCTGTATTTCAAGGAATCCCTGTTGAGGTTACAGGGACAAACCATCCCGATGAGTCAAAAGAATAGTAAATATGGCAGGCGACCAGCTTGGCTTAACGGTGAAATCCTAGCGGATCTTAAACATAAAAAAGAAGCTTACAAGAAGTGGAAGGTTGGACATATGACCAGGGAAGAGTATAAAAATATTGCTCAGGCATGTAGGAATGAAATCAGGAGGGCCAAATCGCACCTGGAGCTGCAGCTAGCAAGAGATGTCAAGAGTAACAAGAAGGGTTTCTTCAGGTATGTTGGCAACAAGAAGAAAGCCAAGGAAAGTGTGGGCCCCTTACTGAATGAGGGAGGCAACCTAGTGACAGAGGATATGAAAAAAGCTAATGTACTCAATGCTTTTTTTGCCTCTGTCTTCACTAACAAGGTCAGCTCCCAGACTGCTGCGCTGGGCATCACAACATGGGGAGTAGATGGCCAGCCCTCTGTGGAGAAAGAGGTGGTTAGGGACTATTTAGAAAAGCTGGACGTGCACAAGTCCATGGGGCCGGACGAGTTGCATGCGAGAGTGCTAAAGGTATTGGCGCCTGTGATTGCAGAGCCATTGGCCATTATCTTTGAAAACTCGTGGCAAACGGGGGAAGTCCCAGATGACTGGAAAAAGGCTAATGTAGTGCCAATCTTTAAAAAAGGGAAGAAGGAGGATCCTGGGAACTACAGGCCAGTCAGCCTCACCTCAGTCCCCGGAAAAATCATGGAGCAGGTCCTCAAAGAATCAATCCTGAAGCACTTACATGAGAGGAAAGTGATCAGGAACAGTCAGCATGGATTCACCAAGGGAAGGTCATGCCTGACTAATCTAATCGCCTTTTATGATGAGATTACTGGTTCTGTGGATGAAGGGAAAGCAGTGGATGTATTGTTTCTTGACTTTAGCAAAGCTTTTGACATGGTCTCCCACAGTATTCTCGTCAGCAAGTTAAAGAAGTATGGGCTGGATGAATCCACTATAGGGTGGGCAGAAAGTTGGCTAGATTGTCGGGCTCAACGGGTAGTGATCAATGGCTCCATGTCTAGTTGGCAGCCGGTGTCAAGTGGAGTGCCCCAGGGGTCGGTCCTGGGGCCGGTTTTGTTCAATATCTTCATTAATGATCTGGAGGATGGCGTGGATTGCACCCTCAGCAAGCTTGCAGATGACACTAAACTGGGAGGAGATGTAGATATGCTGGAGGGTAGGGATAGGATACAGAGGGACCTAGACAAATTGGAGGATTGGGCCAAAAGAAATCTGATGAGGTTCAATAAGGATAAGTGCAGGGTCCTGCACTTAGGACGGAAGAACCCAATGCACAGCTACAGACTAGGGACCGAATGGCTAGGCAGCAGTTCTGCGGAAAAGGACCTAGGGGTGACAGTGGACAAGAAGCTGGATATGAGTCAGCAGTGTGCCCATGTTGCCAAGAAGGCCAATGGCATTTTGGAATGTATAAGTAGGGGCATAGCCAGCAAGATCAAGGGACGTGATCGTTCCCCTCTATTCGACATTGGTGAGGCCTCATCTGGAGTACTGTGTCCAGTTTTGGGCCCCACACTACAAGAAGGATGTGGATAAATTGGAGAGAGTCCAGCGAAGGGCAACAAAAATGATTAGGGGTCTGGAACACATGACTTATGAGGAGAGGCTGAGGGAACTGGGGATGTTTAGTCTATGGAAGAGAAGAATGAGGGGGGATTTGATAGCTGCTTTCAACTACCTGAGAGGTGGTTCCAGAGAGGATGGTTCTAGACTATTCTCAGTGGTAGAAGAGGACAGGACATGGAGTAATGGTCTCAAGTTGCAGTGGGGGAGGTTTAGGTTGGATATTAGGAAAAACGTTTTCACTAGGAGGGTGGCGAAACACTGGAATGCGTTACCTAGGGAGGTGGTAGAATCTCCTTTCTTAGAAGTTTTTAAGGTCAGGCTTGACAAAGCCCTGTCTGGGATGATTTAATTGGGGATCGGTCCTGCTTTGAGCAGGGGGTTGGACTGGATGACCTCCTGAGGTCCCTTCCAACCCTGATATTCTATGATTCTATGATTCTATGAATGGTAACATACAAAAGCCGGTAGGAGAACACTTCAATCTCCCTGGACATTCTATAACAGATTTAAAAGTAGCTATACTTGAACAAAAAAACTTCAGAAACAGACTTCAAAGAGAAACAGCAGAACTAAAATTTGCAAATTTAACACCATTAATTTGGGCTTGAATAGGGACTGGGAGTGGCTGGCTCATTACAAAAGCAGCTTTGCCTCTCCTGGAATTGACACCTCCTTATCTATTATAGGGACTGGACTACATCCACCCTGATCAAATTAGCCCTGTCAACACTGGTTCTCCACTTGTGAGGTAATTCCCTTCCCTTCATGTGTCATTATATAATGCCTGCATCTGTAATTTTCACTCTATGCATCTGAAGAAATGGTGTTTTACCCATGAAAGCTTATGCCCAAATAAATCTGTTAGTCTTTAATGTGACACCAACTCCTTGTTGTTTTTGTGGATACAGAATAACATGGGTACCCCCTGATACTTTTCTTTCCAAGGTTTCCTGTGTCCCTATCACAGGGAATCAATCATGCCTGGATTCTCTCTTCAGTTCCAGCACATGATGAGTTTTGGAATCAAACCGAGGAGGAAAATCTTGAGGAAGAAGGGCCTGAGCAAGTGGCTCAGCATAGGGTGTTGCCATTATTCCTGATCTGGGAAAAGTCTGTGAGATTCAGCACAGGTATGACGGGCAGAGAAGAAACCCTTCAGGGATAGACAAGGTAAATTTTCTTAGTGTGATTGCTGTTCCAGGAAACCCAGAGACAACGTTTGGGGTGGAGGGATAGCTCAGTGGTTTGAGCATTGGCCTGCTAAACCCAGGGTTGTGAGTTCAATCCTTGAGGGGGCCATTTAGGGAACTGGGGCAAAAATTGGGGATTTGTCCTGCTTTGAGCAGGGGGTTGGACTAGATGACCTCCTGAGGTCCCTTCTAACTTTGATATTCTATGATTCTAAGGAAAACCTCATGGAAGGAAAACTGAGTATATGTCCGTCCAGAGAGTGGTTGAGCTTTCAGCCAGAACTCATTCCTTGTTAGACATCAGTGACCCAACCCCTCGTCCCACAAACACAGAAGAGGAATTGTATAAATTCTTTAAGGATCAAGTAGGAACTCAGATCTTTTCAGACAAAGGAGAATCTCCTTGAGAGAGAGAGAGAGAGAGAGAAGCCCCCTTAAATCTTCATCTAGTGCTCAGACCTTACCGAGCACCAAAGAATCCATATGGAGAGAAACTCTATAAACATTGGAGAAGCTTCAGACAGAACTCTACCCTTGTTAGCAGATCTGCACAGAGCATAGACATTCCATTGCATGAAGGATTTCAAAATCTGCCTTTGTTTTGAATCAGAACAAAACCTGAACATTTCAAACTTCTCCATGAAGGAAAATCTCAATCTACCAAATTTTTGTTTTGGATTGAGCAAAATGTTTCATTTTGACAAAATTGAAATGTTTTATTTTGATTTCATCAAACAAAATGTTTTGATTGATTTGAAATTATTGGGGTTTTGTGGACTTTTCCTTTATGGAGAAATCTGAAATTTTCAGGTTCTATTCAGATTCAAAGCAAAGCTAACCTTTGATTTTGACTTATTTTATATGATAGTATAGGATATAAAAAAATCAAAATGACAAATCAATTTGAAATGTTTTAATTTTTTGTTATATGAAACAAAATGAGAGAGTAATTTTGAAATGAAAAATCTTAACATATTTCCAAAAATGTTGAAATGGGATGTTTCAAATTTTTCAGAACTTTTTGTTTGTTTGTTTATTTTGTTTCCCACAAAACAAATTTTTTGCAAAATGGAGACAATTTTGCAAAGCATTTTGGTTTTGACAGAACGGCATTTTCCAAGAGAAAATGGTTCCATCAAATTTTTTTCTGACCAGCTCTGCTTATTACCCATAAGAAAAACTATATGGAATAAGAAGTAGTGTTGGTTCTTTCCTAGGGTATGTGGGATTCTGACCAATTTATGCAAACTATGCCTGTCATTTGAAGATTGCAATCTTGAGGTGGGAGGTGGAGTACAAGGTGGGAGCAGCATGCTCCATTGAGGGATTGATCATTTGGGGATCATGGACTCATGAGATGGTGAATGGTCCAGAGGAAACAGATGAGTAGAGGACACATGGGGGCTGGAAGAAGTGATTGCTTAAGGATCATGGAGTTGGGGTAGTTGTATAGTGGGAGCCAGAAGTTGTGAGCTAGGTTCTGAATATAGAAGTACGATGGGAATTGAGCATGGGTCATTGATAATTGGGGGAGTGTATGGTGATTCTGGATGTGTGAAACACATAGGAGGGCATAAGAGCTGGGAGATGGTGTGAAGCAGGGGTGGGTGGGTTGAACCAAACTGGGAGGAACAAGATGTTGGCAGAGGGTTTGTGTGAATAAAAATGGGGGAGTTGGAAGTCAAAGGGATTTATTGAGTTTTGGGAATTATCAACGTGTCACATTTTCTGGCAGAATTAACAGAGACATTAAAGGACTTGTCCTCCTGTGGGAAAGTCCCTGTTGTTTGTGCCAGTGGTGGCCTCACCATCTCACATTCTCTATGAGCATTAGATTTGGAGGCTAATTAGTCTCCGGAGGGGGTATAAGCATCACCATGGAAGATCCATGACAGGTTGAGTTACAGCATTGAATCCACCTCTTCCCATGTCCGTGCTTGGCCTGTCCATAGCCTGTGGAGAATATGAGCTCTGCATTGCAGCCCCTGGTTAGGATGTGTTCATGTGTTTTATTTCCAATGGCACCATCAGCTCACCTGATGAAAAC
Source organism: Caretta caretta (assembly GCF_965140235.1). Lineage (NCBI taxonomy): Eukaryota > Metazoa > Chordata > Testudines > Cheloniidae > Caretta > Caretta caretta. The sequence goes on from NC_134214.1 coordinate 57,345,968, forward strand.
CAAGTCAGCAGTTTGAGCTGTTTGTCCCTTGTGGGTTTCTCCATTGTTTGGGTTTATGCTCTAAAACAACCAGTGCTGGAAAAGATGGAAGTCTCCTCTGGTCAGCCCCCAGTTGTGTCTCCTGAATCCCAGAGCATTTGATATCTTATTTAAGCATCCAGTAGGACATTTTGCTTGCTAGGTGCCAAATAATCCTGGCTCACCCTCTGCAAATATCTGAAGCTGTCCAGAAGAGAAGGCAGCTCAATATGCAAATGCACTAATTAAATTGATTCACATAATTCTACTCCATTCACAAGATGAGATGATCCTTCTGATAACACTCACTGACAGCTTGACAAAGCTCTGTGAGTCATTTACTCAAGAGAAATGCCCATTGGCTTCAGAGAGAGTTTAGGGTGGGTGAGACCTAGGAGCTCAATTAAATGCTTGTTGGACATTTAGCAGACTGTAAAATGGATCCTATAAACATATAAGAAGGAGCATTTCAGATCTTAACAGCAAAACAATATAAACTTGAAGGAACAAATTCTGGTCCCAGTTAAACAAAATGCAACTGCACTGCAGTGGCATAGTTAGGAGTAGAAATTTGGGTGGGCCCCAACTTATGGTGGATGAGCAATGACCAGAGGTCTGAAGTCACAGAAAATCGTTCATAGCTCATATTATTATATTATTGCTTATTTTTGGCTGCTGGCGTCAGGATTGTAGTTGAGGGCAGCTGCATACAGAGAAGGGATTTGAGCACAGGGATCCTGGGGACTGGGTTGGTCAATTCAAAGGTTGATCCCTGCAGACCCACAGGTGGGCACAGGTTAAGCCAGGGCAAGGTGGGCTGATCGGCACCCGCATGAGGCCTGGCTCTCATCAAAGTTTTCCAGGGCCAGGAGAAATTTGCAGTCCTGGGCAAAGGTGGCGGCACGGCTGGCCAGACAGTTCCATTCCTTGCTGGCTATAACATTCTGCTAATGGGTCAAGCACCACCTGCCCTTCAGCCAAGAATTCCTGACCAATAATCATGTGGACATCAGCTTCTGCATTCACACAGGCTCAGATCTGGGTAGGCCTGGGCGCTAACTGAGTGGGCTACTGTGTATCAATCAGGCAAGGTACTAACAAGCTTCAACAGGACTTTATTTTCAAAGTGGAAACCTCTTTACCAAGCTGCTACTGCACCTCTGTAGCTTTCTCCCAGCCTCTCAACTCCTCCCCACTCCTTCCTGTTTCCTGTCCTTTCAGACTCCCAACAGTCAGTGCTTCCAATTCTAGTAATTACAAGCAACATCTAAACACCACATTCCCTCCTCTCTTAAGAAACTCTCCCAATTAAAATAAACATTATTTTTCTAATCACAGGAACAAATATGAAACAAGACACTATACTGTTGGCAGAAATATTACATTGAAAACACTGTAGATACTACATAACATAGTAGTCCAGACAGGTGGTCATCTGGGTCTGACAGGCCATCTCTCAAGCCCCGGTTCTAGTGCAATGTCTTGTTGTGTTAATACTACAGTGAAGTCATTCAATGCAGACTGGGTGTTGGCATAATCTCCTCTTGGTGCATAGGCAGGTGCAAGATAAGAAGCATTCCATACCCACCCATCAGAAAGTCGATAGGTGTAAGGTCCCTTCTTCTCTATGATTTTAAGAGGAGCTGTGAATTATTGGTCCCCTTTGTGTAAAATTCCAGGTTTTCATATTCTAACGAAGGAACCACACTCAAACTTTAGTTCCTTAGCACCCCGCCGCTTGTCTGTGAAAGCCTTAGACTTTGCTTGGTTCTGTTCAACTGTTTTTCTCACATCAGCCTTGTTTGGGGCATCAAGTCATGCCTTTAACAACCCAGCAATGTTCAGTTTAGTATTCATCTGTTTCCCATGCAGTAGCTCTGCAGGTGATCTTTGTGTTGTGTCATGTCGTGTAGCCTGGTATGCTTGCAAGAAATCAGTAGTGAAGGGTATCCACAATCGCCCTTCCAGTTTAGCCATTTGCAAACTCTCTTTCAAACTTCTGTTAAACCGTTCGATTTCCCCATTGGCTTGAGGGTAATATAGGGATGACCTTCTGTGTAAAATGTTCCTCTGTGCTAGAAAAGTTTCAAACTCCAGGGAAGTAAATTGACTACCATTATCTGAAACCAGTTCTTTGGGGTTACCTTCCCTGCTAAAAACTGAAGAGAGGAACTTAATTACTGTAGCAGAAGAGATTTGCGATGTAAACGCTACCTCAGGCCATTTACTGAAATAGTTGATGAAAGTGATGGCATAACGGCACTCAATTGGAGCAGTATCAAATGGTCCTACAATGTCAATCGCCACTTTTTCCCATGCAGATTCAGGAAGAGGAACAGGCTGTAATGGAAGGGTACATGTCACTGCTGTCTTATCATGCATTTGGCAAGTGACACAGGATTTTATGAGTGCTTCAGTTTGAGGCCTGGTCTACACTACGAGTTTATGTCAGATTTAGTAGCATTAAATTGGAATTAACCCTGCACCCGTCCACACAACGAAGCCATTTTTTCGACATAAAGGGCTCTTAAAACCGATTTCTGTACTCCTCCCCAACGAGGGGATTAGCACTGAAATCGACATCGCCGTTTCGAATTAGGGTTAGTGTGGATGCAATTCGAAGGTATTGGCCTCTGGGAGCTACCCCACAGTGCACCATTGTGACCGCTCTGGACAGCACTCTGAACTTGGATGCACTGGCCAGGTGTACAGGAAAAGCCCCGGGAACTTTTGAATCTCATTTCTTGTTTGGCCAGCCGAGCTCATCAGCACTGGTGACCATGCAGTCCCAGAACTGAAAAAGAGCTCCAGCATGGACCGAACAGGAGGTACTGGATCCGATCGCTATATGGGGAGAGGAATCCGTGCTATCAGAACTACGTTCCAAAAGACAAAATGCCAAAACATTTCAAAAAATCTCCGAGGCCATGAGGGACAGAGGCTACATCAGGGAAGCAACACAGTGCCACGTGAAACTTAAGGAGCTCAGACAAGCGTACCAGAAAACCAAAGAATCAAACAGACACTCAGGGACAGAGCCCCAGACATGCCACTTCTATGCTGAGCTGCATGCAATTCTAGGGGGGGCCGCCACCACTACCCCACCCCTGTCCGTGAACTCCGAGGATGGGATACTTTCTGCCATGGCTGATGATTTTGCAGATGGGGAAGATGAGGAGGAGGACGAGCTTGGGAAGAGCACACAGCACACCATTTTCCCCAAGAGCCAGGATCTTTTTATCACCCTGACTGAAATACCCTCCCAACCCAATGAAGCCGGAGAAGGGACCTCTGGTGAGTGTACCTTTTAAAATATAATACATGTTATGAAAGTAAGCGTTTTTTAATGATTAAGTAGCCCTGAGGACTTGGGATGCATTTGTGGCCAGTACTGCTGCTGGAAAAGTCTGTTAACATGTCTGGGGATGGAGTGGAAATCTTCCAGGGACATCTCCATGAAGCTCTCCTGGAGGTATTCTAAAAACCTTTGCAGAAGGTTTCTGGGGAGAGCAGCCTTATTCCGTCCTGCATGGAAGGACACTTTACCATGCCATGCTAGTAGCAAGTAATCTGGTATCATTGCATGACAAAGCCTGGCAGCGTATGGTCCCGGTGTTTGCTGGCATTCAAGCAACATCCGTTCTTTATCTCTCTGTGTTATCCTCAGGAGAGTGATATCATTCATGGTAACCTGGTTGAAATAGGGGAATTTGATTAAGGGGACATTCAGAGGTGCCCGTTCCTATTGGGCTGTTTGCCCTGTAACGGAAAAGAAATCCTCCCCACAGTTAGCTACGTGGTGGGAGGGGGGCCATTGGCGTTCAGCTGTTCGCGTTTGGCTAGCAGGGATTTTCCCTGATACCAGCCACACGGTGAGAGGAGGGGAAAAGTGATCATCCCAGAGAATTGGATGGGGGGAGGGGGTTAGTTTGGTTTCTGCTGCTGCACGTTAACAGGAAAACTGCAGCAGTAAATGGCCAACTCAACGGGCTTTGCTTGGTATGGGAAAGGAAGGGGCTGCTGTTATGAAGGTTGCAGAAGCCAAAAGACTATGGCTTACCGTGGCCGCCTGCAAGCCGAATTCTGTTGCCCGGCCCTACGTATGTGATCTCTAACCCCAAAGCCGTAGGCACTCAATATAAGATGCAAAATGCGACCTTGTACAAAAATCCCATGTGCTATGTAATGTGAATAGTGTTGTTCACTGTGAAAGAGTATAGCCATTGTTCTGTAAAATGTATCTTTTAAAATACTTCACTCCCTTTTTTTCCTCCCGCAGCTGCAAATGTTTCAAGCCTCCCTCCTCCATCCCAGAGGCTATCTCAGATAAGGCGGCAAAAAAAAACGCATGCGCGATGACATGTTCTCTGAGCTCATGCAGTCATCCAGCACTGACAGAGCTGTGTGGAGGGACACAATAGCAGAGTACAGGATGGTGGCCGATGAACGTGAGGAGAGGTGGCGGCAGGAAGATCAGAGGAGGCATGAGGAAATGCTGAGGATACTGCAGGATCAAACAGACATGCTCTGGCATCTGGTGGAGGATCATGAACGGCAGCAGGATCACAGACTGCCGCTGCAGCCCCTGCTTAACTTCCCTCCCTCCTCCCCAAGTTCCATAGCCTCCCCAACCAGATGCCCAAGAACACGGGGTGGGAGGCTCCGGGCACCCAACAACTCCACCCCAGTGGACAGCCCAAGCAACAGGAGGCTGGCATTCAACAAGTTTTAAAGTGGCCTTTTCCTTCCCTCCTACCCTCCTCCCACACCCCATCCAGGCTACCTTGTGAGTTATCTCCCTCTTTTTATAATCAATTAATAAAGAATACATGTTTTTTAAATGAAAGTGACTATTTCCTTTGCAAGCAAGCTGTGATCCAAGGCGGGAGGGCGGGTGGCTTACAGGGAATTAGAGTCAACCAAGGGCATGCGTTTTCATCAAGGAGAAACAAACAGAAGTGTAACACAGTACCCTGGCCAGTCATGAAACTGGTTTTCAAAGCTTCTCTGATGCGCACCACTTCCTGATGTGCTCTTCTAACCGCCCTGGTGTCTGGCTGCGTGTATTCAGTGGCCAGACGATTTGCATCAACCTCCCACCCCCCATAAACATCTCCCCCTTACTCTCATAGAGATTGTGGAGCACACAACAATCAGCAATAACAATAGGAATATTGGTTTCGCTGACGTCTCAGTAAACTGCACCAGCGACCCTTTAAACTTCCAAATGCACACTCTACCACCATTCTGCACTTGCTCAGCCTATAGTTGAACAGCTTCTTACTACTGTCCAGGGTGCCTGTGTATGGCTTCATGACCCAGGGCATTAAGGGGTAGGCTGGGTCCCCAAGGATAACTATTGGCATTTCAACATTCTGGTCTGGGAAGTAAATCCCTTGCTGCAGCCGTTTAAACAGACCAAAGTTCCTGAAGATGTGAGCGTCATGAACCTTTCCAGGCCATCCCATGTTGATGTTGGTGAAATGCCCCTTGTGATCCACCAGTGATTGCAGCACCACTGAAAGGTACCCCTTGCGGTTTATGTACTGGCTGCCCTGGTGATCCGGTCCCAAGATAGGGATATGCGTTCCATCTATAGCCCCACCACAGTTAGGAAATCCCATTGCAGCAAAGCCATCTAGTATGACCTGCACATTTCCCAGAGTCACTACCTTTGATAGCAGCAGCTCAGTGATTGCGTTGGCTACTTGCATCACACCAACCCCCACAGTAGATTTGCCTACTCCAAATTGATTCCCGACTGACTGGTAGATGTCTGGAGTTGCAAGCTTCCACAGGGCTATTGCCACTCACTTGTGAACTGTGAGGGCTGCTCCCATCTTGGTATTCTTGCGCCTCAGGGCAGGGGAAAGCAAGTCACAAAGTTCCATGAAAGTGCCCTTACGCATGCGAAAGTTTCAGAGCCACTGGGAATCATCCCAGACCTGTAACACTATGCGGTCCCACCACTCGTGCTTGTTTCCCGGGCCCAGAATTGACATTCCACAGCATGAGCCTGCCCCACTAACACCATGATCTCCAAATTGCTGGGGAATATGGTTTTAGAGAAAAGTGTGTTCATGTCGTCATCACAGTGCTGCCGTCGCCTCCCCGCCTGGTTTTTCAGGTGCTAGTTCTGCATGCACTGCACGATAATGCGCGAGCTGTTTACAATCGTCATAAGTGCTGGGGTGAGCTGAACGGGCTCCATGCTTGCTGTGCTATGGCGTCTGCTCCTGCTTGGGCAATCCAGGGAAAAGGGCGCGAAACGATTGTTTGCCGTTGCTCTGGCGGAGGGAAGGGCGACTGACAACATGGCTTACAGGGTCGGCTTACAGGGAATTAAAATCAACAAAGGGGGTGGCTTTGCGAGAAACAGAATGGCCCCCTCAAGGATAGAACTCAAAACCTCAATGATAGAACTCAAAACTGGGTTTAGCAGGCTGTTGATTTCACAGAGGGAGGGAGGAGAAAACGAATACAAAACAAATCTGGTCTATTTCTTGTTTTGATCCATTTCATCTATCTTTATACATCTTGCTGGCAGCAGACTGTGCAGTATGACCGCTAGCCCTCGTCATCACCTGGGTGCTCGGCAGAAGATGGTGCAGTATGACTGCTGGCCATCGTCTTCTGCTGGCTGCAGGTTAAAAGGGTGCTGGTAGGACTGAATCGCCATGAGACGAAACTTAAAAGGGAAATGACTTGGCTGAGTCACTCCCATGTTTGCCCAGGCGCTCCTGACCTCATCGAGGTAGGTTAAAAGAGCACCCTGGACTACGTCGATGACAGCTACCAGTCATACTGCACTGTCTGCTGCCAAAAGGCAATAAACTGTTGCTGTGTAGCAATGCAGTACCGCATCTGCCAGCACCCAGGAGATGTACGGTGACAGTGAGCTGAACGGGTTCCATGCTTGCCATGGTATGGCGTCTGCACAGTTAACTCAAGAAAAAAGGCGCAAAACAATTGTCTGCCCTTGCTTTCATGGAGGGAGGGAGGGAAGGCGGGCCTGACGATATGTACCCAGAACCACCTGTGACAATGTTTTAGCTTCATCAGGCACTGGGATTTCTATCCAGAATTCAAATGGGTGGCGGAGACTGCGGGAACTGTGGGATAGCTACCCACAGTGCAACGCTCCGGAAGTCGACGGTTGCCTCAGTACTGTGAACACACTCCGCCGACTACATGCACTTAGAGCATTTGTGTGGGGACACACACAATCAACTGTATAAAAACGCTTTCTACAAAACCGACTTCTATAAATTCGACCTAATTTCGTAGTGTAGACAAGGCCTGAGAATCCGTCCCTGGCCACCAATACAGATCCCGTAGTCGTTGTTTGCTTCGGACAATTCCTTGATGAGTATCGTGTGCCAGGTGTATGAGTTTTGACTGTAATTCTTCTGGCACAAGGAGCCGGTGTTTACCTTGTAGCACACAGCCATCAAACAAAGAAAAGTTCATCCTGAACTCTAAAATAAGGCAGCAAAACTGGGTCAAGGTTTTTAGGGTGACTGGGCCATCTCTTCGTTAGAAATTCCCACAGTTTTTGTTGAATTGGACTCGCTGAACAAGCAGCTTGAAATTGTTCTCTTGTAACTGCAGTAAGAGTGCTTGTAATAAGTGCAGGTTTCAGAGGAACAGCCGTGTTAGTCTGTATTCGCAAAAAGAAAAGGAGTACTTGTGGCACCTTAGAGACTAACCAATTTATTTGAGCATGAGCTTTCGTGAGCTACAGCTCACTTCATCAGATGTATACCGTGGAAACTGCAGCAGACTTTATATACACACAGAGAATATGAAACAAGTGCAACCACTACAACCTCATCCTCCGGTGGACTAGCTGGTGAAGGCAAAGGCAGGCGAGAAAGGCAATCAGTGACCACATTTTGGTTTTCAGGCTTATATTCCAGTTCATAATTGAAACAGAGTAGTCTTGCAGACCATCGAGCAATATGGTATCCAGCTCTTCCCCAGTCCTTTCGTGGTGAGCAACATCAAAGGGCTGTGGTCTGTGCGCAACTTGAATGTGCAGCCCCACAGGTAAGTTCTCCATTTTTTGAGTAGCCCAGACAGAAGCAAGTGCTTCTTTTTTGACTGTAGAATATTTTTTCTCAGCATTACTTAGTGTCCTTGAAGCAAATGCAACAGTCCTCTCTGTGTTGTCCTCAAGCAGTTGTGTGAGAACAGCCCCAAGTCCATAATCAGAAGCATCAGTAGTTACAATTGTGGGCAATGCAGGACTGAATATTGCAAGTACTGGACTATGTACAATCAAGACTTTCACCCTTTCGAAAGTAGCTTGTGCATCCGTTGTCCACACTAAGGTTGAATTTCTCCGTAGTAATTCCTGTAATGGTTCAATGACAGAAGCATAATTGGGAATGAATTTTGCATACCAGGAGGTAAGACCCAAGAAGGAACGTAAGGTTTGCAAATCTGTTGAAGGAGGAGCATTTGAAATTGCCAGTATATGATCTGGATCAGGTTTTAGTCCAGCCTGTGAAATTGTATGCCCCAGAAAGGAGAGTTCAGTTTGTCTAAATTTGCATTTGGAACTATTGAGCTGGAGGCCTGCTGTGCTGATGCAGTTTAGTACAGACTGCAGGTTATTGTCATGCTCCTCAGAAGTATTTCCAAACACGATAATATCATTCAGATAGCACTGAACTCCATGTTGATTCTTCAGAATCAATTACATCATTTTTTGAAAGGCACTTGGGGCAGATGCGAGATGATATGGAACATGTTTAAAACGAAAGAGTCCCTCATGTGTAATAAATGCTGTGAGGTCTCTGCTATCTTCATGCAACATAACCTGGTGGTATGCGCTCTGCAAATCAAGAATAGAAAACATCTTTGCTCCATGGAGTTCTGCAAATACTGCTTCTATGTGAGGAAGAGGATGGCTGTCAATCACAATAGCTTTATTTGGCTCCCTTAAGTCCACACAAAGGCGAATGCCTCCACCCTTCTTCTGCGTCACTACTATATGTGAAACCCATTCCGAGGAGTCGATCTCTTCAATAACGTCCTTTTGAGTAAGTTTTCTAAATTCCTCTGAAACAGCTTCCCTGACTGAAAATGGTAAGCACCATAATTTCTGTCATACAGGCATCACATTATTCTGCATTTTAAGTTTATGCAGAAACCCATAAGCACAACTGAGTTTCTCCTCAACCTGGTGTTGGGTCCCAGCTGAAACTGGTGAAGCAAGAGTGCTTTGCTGAGGAAGATCAATTCGTCCATTAACTACCCTGAGATTTAAATCAGCCAATAAATCTCTGCCAAGGATAGGAGTGCCTTTGTGGACAATGTAGAACTCTGCAGTTACACAGCAATTACCAGAAGTAACTATTGCTGGCAGGCGGCCATATACTGGAATATGGTTTTTCAAATAGCACACCAAGTGAAGTTTGGGTTCAGTAAGAGGCACATCTTTCAAGTAATGCAGATAGAGGTAATCAGGTAGTATAGATACTGCTGAGCCAGTGTCCAACATTAGCTGAATAGAGTGTGGTTTGCCTGAGCATATGGTGGAAATGCTTACAGTGCACTTTAACTGTTCTGGAATATGTGCAGTAGTGATTTTGTTCACATTCAGCATAGTAACATAGAATCATAGAATATCAGGGTTGGAAGGGACCTCAGGAGGTCATCTAGTCCAACCCCCTGCTCAAAGCAGGACCAATCCCCAATTAAATCATCCCAGCCAGGGCTTTGTCAAGCCTGAATTTAAAAACTTCTAAGGAAGGAGATTCCACCACCTCCCTAGGTAACGCATTCCAGTGTTTCACCACCCTCCTAGTGAAAAAGTTTTTCCTAATATCCAACCTACATCTCCCCCACTGCAACTTGAGACCATTACTCTTTGTTCTGTCATCTGCTACCCCTAAGAACAGTCTATAGCCATCCTCTTTGGAACCCCCTTTCAGGTAGTTGAAAGCAGCTATCATATCCCCCCTCATTCTTCTCTTCTGCAGACTAAACAATCCCAGTTCCCTCAGCCTCTCCTCATAAGTCGTGTGTTCCAGTCCCCTAATCATTTTTGTTGCCCTTCGCTGGATGCTTTCCAATTTTTCCACATCCTTCTTGTAGTGTGGGGCCCAAAACTGGACAAAGTACTCCAGATGAGGCCTCACCAATGTCGAATAGAGTGGAAGGATCACGTCCCTCGATCTGCTGGCAATGCCCCTACTTATACAGCCCAAAATGCCATTGGCCTTCTTGGCAACAATGGCAGACTGTTCACTCATATCTAGCTTCTCGTCCACTGTAACCCCTACGTCCTTTTCTGCAGAACAGCTGCCGAGCCATTTGGTCCCTAGTCTGTAGCAGTGCATGGGATTCTTCCATCCTAAATGCAGGACTCTGCACTTGTCCTTGTTCAACCTCATCAGATTTCTTTTGGCCCAATCCTTCAATTTGTCTAGGGCCCTCTGTATCCTATCCCTACCCTCCAGAGTATCTACCTCTCCTCCCACTTTAGTGTCATCTGCAAACTTGCTGAGGGTGCAATCCACACCATCCTCCAGATCATTAGTGAAGATATTGAACAAAATCGGCCCGAGGACCGATCCTGGGGGCACTCCACTTGATACCAGCTGCCAACTAGACATGGAGCCATTGATCACTACCCGTTGAGACCGACAATATAGCCAACTTTCTTTCCACCTTATCGTCCATTCATTCAGCCCATACTTCTTTAACTTGCTGACAAGAATATTGTGGGAGACCATGTCAAAAGCTTTGCTAAAGTCAAGGAACAGCACATCCACTGCTTTCCTCTCATCCACAGAGCCAGTTATCTCGTGATAGAAGGCAATTAGATTAGTCAGGCATGACTTGCCCTTGGTGAATCCATACTGACTGTTCCTGATCACTTTCCTCTCCTCTAAGGGCTTCAGAATTGATTCCCTGAGGACCTGCTCCATGATTTTTCCGGGGACTGAGGTGAGGCTGACTGGCCCGTAGTTCCCAGAATCCTTCTTCTTCCCTTTTTTAAAGATGGGCACTACATTAGCCTTTTTCCAGTCGCCCGGGACTTCCCCCGATCGCCATGAGTTTTCAAAGACAAAGGCCTATGGCTCTGCAATCACATCTGTCAACTCCTTTAGCACTCTCAGATGCAGCGCATCTGGCCCCATGGACTTGTGCTCGTCCAGCTTTTCTAAATAGTCCTGAACCACTTCTTCCTCCACAGAGGGCTTGTCACCTCCTCCCCATGCTGTGCTGCCCAGTGCAGTAGTCTGGGAGCTGACCTTGTTCGTGAAGACAGAGGCAAAAAAAGCATTGAGTACATTAGCTTTTTCCACATCCTCTGTCACGCGGTTACCTCGCTCATTCAATAAGGGGCCCACACTTTCCTTGACTTCTTGTTGCCAACATACCTGAAGAAACCCTTCTTGTTACTCTTAACATCTCTTGCTAGTTGCACCTCCAGGTGTGATTTGGCCTTCCTGATTTTACTCCTGCATGGCCAAGCAATATTTTTATACTCTTCCCTGGTCATTTGTCCAATCTTCCACTTCTTGTAAGCTTCCTTTTTGTGTTTAAGGTCAGCAAGGATTTCACTGTTAAGCCAAGCTGGTCGCCTGCCATATTTACTATTCTTTCTACACGTCGGGATGGTTTGTCCCTGTAACCTCAATAAGGATTATTTAAAATACAGCCAGCTCTCCTGGACTCCTTTCCCCCTCATGTTGTTCTCCCAGGGGATCCTTCCCATCATTTCCCTGAGGTTGTCAAAGTCGGATTTTCTGAAGTCCAGGGTCTGTATTCTGCTGCTCTCCTTTCTTCCCTGTGTCAGGATCCTGAACTCTAACATCTCATGGTCACTGCCTCCCAGGCTCCCATCCACTTTTGCTTCCCCTACTAATTCTTCCCTGTTTGTGAGCAGCAGGTCAAGAAGAGCTCTGCCCCTAGTTGGTTCCTCCAGCACTTGCACCAGGAAATTGTCCCCTACACTTTCGAAAAACTTCCTGGATTGTCTGTGCACCACTGTACTGCTCTCCCAGGAGATATCACGGTGATTGAAGTCTCCCATGAGAACCAGGGCCTGCAATCTAGTAACTCTCTGACACCACCTGCGTAGCCATTCGTTGACTTCCACGATTCGATGGTTTCTACCCAGTCCTTTTCCTTCCACAGGGTGGATGGACGAGAACACCACTTGCGCCTCAAACTCCTTTATCCTTCTTCCCAGAGCCACATAGTCTGCAGTGATCCACTCAAGGTCATTCTTGGCAGTATCATTGGTGCCCACATGGAGAAGCAGGAAGGGGTAGCGATCCGAGGGATTGATGAGTCTCTTCAATCTCTCCATCACATTGTGAATCCTAGCTCCTGGCAAGCAGCAGACGTCTCGGTTTTCCCAGTTGGGGCGGCAGATAGATGACTCAGTCCCCCTGAGGAGAGAGTCCTCGAGCACCACCACCCGCCTCCTCCTCTTGGGAGCGGTGGTCGTGGAACCTCCATCCCTAGGACAGTGCATCTCATGCCTTCCAGTTGGCGGAGTCTCCTTCTGTTCCCTTCCCTCAGATGTATCATCTAGTCCACTCTCTGCATTAGTACCTGTGGAGAGAACATGAAAATGATTACTTACCTGTATCTGCGTTGCTGGTACATGGATGCTCCCCTTTCTTCTTCTGGAGGTCACATGCTGCCAAATTTCTTCCCCATCCTCCTGTCCTCGCTGCGCAGCCTGCTCTGAATCTTCAGAACATTGTGCCCATAGAAGCATATTGTGACGTCTGTCCAGGAAATCTTCAGTTTCTCTTATGCAATGCAGGGTCGATACCTGTTGCTCCAGACCTTGAACCTTTTCTTCCAATATGGAGACCAGCTTGCACTTTGTACAGACAAAGTCACTTCTGTCCTGTGGAAGAAAGACAAACATGGCACATCCAGTGCAGGTCACAAGAGCTGAACGCTCCCCATCCATATTACCTTCCTTCTACAAGCTTCCTCAGGAGTTGTAGTAACTACTCAGAGAAGCCGGCAAAATGTAAGCCTCAGTGGGCTCTCCCCAGGCGAACTCCTCCCTCTTTAGCTGCTCTGCTATTTGCCACTCAGCTGGTTCGCAGCTGACTGGCTTTTTGTAACAGTCAGGCCCACTCAAGGCTCACCTGGAACAAAGCACAGTGGTAACCAGTCACTCAATGAATATCAAATTAGAAAAATTGACTACTTCAGACAATAGCCATGGTGAGCCGCTGATGAGCAGCTCGCAGGCTGAAATACATTTACAGGAAAAGTTCATTGGATAATTTCAGACAACAAGCATATTTGTAACAATGTCTCTGGATAATTCACAAACAGAAAAAGGGACCAATCACATGGTTCCAGTGTAGCCAGCCCCAAATGTTCAAAAATCATGAGTCAGGCTTACCAAAAATCATGAGATTGGCTTTAAAATCACGAGATTATGTAAAAAGAATAGAGTTGGCATTCTTTTTATTTGCCTTCCACTTTTGGAGCCTTTAGGGTGCCCTAGGGTCACATTTTGAAGTTTTCTTTGCAGCCATGAGGGCTAGAAACTTAACTTTTCTTTAAGAATGAAGGCTGAAATCATCACATATCCACTTGACTCCAGGAGTTGGGGCTTTAAGGAAAAAAAATATTATTATGAGTCTCGCAGCCACTAATTTTATAGGCTGTTCTATCAGAAGCTGCAGGGGCTCTCTGCTGGTATATATTGTGAATTTCCATACAGGGCCAAATCCACCTAACCCCTATTGGAGTCAATAGATTTGCCAATGACTTCAGGGACCCCAGGATTTAGCCCCTTGTTTTCTTTCCATTACATTTTTTCACTCTTTCTATCTCTCTTCACTGCCTTTCCCTTTCCCATTCACCTTATCAGGTACTGGCTGATTTATTTTAGATAGCAAAGAAACCTTCCTTAAACTTGCACCCTGTCCAGGTGCTGCCACACCAACAAGATTTCAGCAATAGTACAGAAATCTTTGCAAGTCAGAGCTCCTGAAACATACTGCCTCACCCCCAAGGTAAGCCTCCATCAAAATCTAAGTTGTAATTCAGGTTGCCAACAGTCCCATATTACAAGGGATGTCCCTTATTTAAATAGAAAATTGCCTGTCCCATATTAAATCAGCATGGGACGCCTTTTATCTTGTATTTCAACATATTACAAATATTCTCATATTGCAAAGCCAGTTTTATTTTTTCCTTGCCTTCCAGTGATCTCAAGTTTGTAACATTAGACTATGTAATAATGCAAAATCAGTCCTATGGTTTAATGAGCCATGTACCTATAGCACAGAGGTTCCCAAAAGAGGGGGTACGGCACAATAAGGTTATTGTGGGGCAGGAAGATCTGAAGGGGGAGAAAGAAGGGGGCTCTGTTTGGCAGGGGAAGTGGATGGGGCTCTGTGTAGCTTGTCTCAGCTGCCAGGACCAGGCTTCCTGCCCACCTCGCTCCCGCACTGCTGCAGCTGCAGCAGCCACCAACCAGTAATTATTCTCCTCTGCTGGGGATGCTGGCAGAGACTCTGCAAGATGGGAATGGAAGGCTACACCCCAGGAGTAATGACACCACCACCACCCCATCAGACAGAGCCCCTTCCTGACCCTGGGCCTTCAGTGCTGTCCTGTTCACTTCCGGAGCTGGGTCCCGACAGCCCAAACTGCTGGACTGCTGCAGGGAGTGGAAAATTTCCTTAACTGACACATGGTTAGCACCCCCACACGCTATAGTAGTGGGCATCCCACCCCTGGCCCCCATGGCACAGGGCACTCTTCTTCTATAGGAGTGCTAAGAAAACAGTCCCATATTTTTGAAATATAAATGTTAGCAACCCTAGTTGTCATCTTAATGGCCACCAGCCTCAGGTCCCATTCAAACCTTAGTAGCTAGCCTTCAGCCCCATGCATAACCTTGACGACCAGCCTGAAGGTCCCACTCACAACCCTGGTAACATTTGTCAAGACAGGCAGTGTGAAATCAGCCCCTTCACCCATGGTGAGTCAAATGATCAGGGTTTGCTAAGGGCCCCCCCGGAGGCTTTTCATTACGGGCAGAAAAACTTAAATACTACTAATGATTAAAAATGTGAGTTTTCCCTATAAATCAAGGATGATTTGTGGGCAATAGCTGGTCATGCATGTTAGAGCTGACTGGCTTCATGTGAGGCTCCTCAATAGCATCTCTGTGTTCTAGAGACACTGAGCCCTCTGTGGAGGTGACTATGTCCAATGAGTGCTGCTGGGTCACAAGCTGAGCATGTGACTGGAGAACCATGGGCCTTAGTGAGAGGCCATACAGAGAGAGTGCCTTGCCTGTAAATGCTGGGGGTGGCATTGAGGATGGTGTCTGCTATCCTGTCTTGGGAGTCCTCCTGCAGCCTCGCCAGTCTTGCCAGCAGGAGATGGTTTGGGTGCCCTGGGAAATGATGTAACAATTTGCTGAGGACCAGAGCGATTTTGACTTTCTTTGGTGCTTTTCATGCTCCAGATACTGCGAACTTCCCTTTGCAGTGAGCTACCCATGGGGTGGATAGATTTCTCCAATCAGAGAGACTGTCTGACACTTCCCTTCCCCCTGGCCATCACAGGGCATCTCTGTGGCAACCACAGCAATTGCTTAGGTGGAAAAGTAGCATTAAGGAGATTTCAAGTGTCCACTTAGCTGGCTTTTCTTTCCATTTAACAGCTGGAAACCAAGATAGCAGCCGGCACTTTGTACTTAGACATTTCTCCACAGACTGCCAGCAGTTGCTTTGTGAACCCTGGCCCACAGATAGCTCTGACTTCTGTGCCACTCTGTGGTCAGATGGGGTGGCCATGCTGTGCTCACTACGAAACTTTATTTGTATAAAGAAGTATCTCAGAGAGCAAGGGCATTTATGTTCCCTACTGCTTCCAATAGGCCATGGGCACTTTAGCATCCATTTGCACTGGCTCAAAGGATGGCCAGGAAAGAAAAGCACAAACTTCTAACCATGCAGAGAGCTGGCAGAAAGAGGGGCGCCACCAGCCAGTGGCAGGGGCAGCAGGTAAAAGACCACAGAAAGAGCCACTATCTTCTAACACTGAACCAAGCAACTTTGTTAAAGTAAGGCAGACAGCACAATGCCTACAGCTCCCGTTTCTCTCTGCTTCACTGCAAATCACTATTATGAGTGTTACTCAGAGCACATCAGCTTTTACATTCCTTTAATAGAGGAAAAATAAAGATGTGCTATTTTTCTTCTGCGGAAAGGCACAGAGAGGAAACCACATGTGACAGTGATTAGCCATTTGTTTATTTCTCATTGGAAGGGTGGTATAAGAACATACCTAGAGTAAACGAGAATAGCTTCTGTCTAGAACTAGCCCCAGGCCTCCTGCCACAGATTTAGAGAAACAGTAGACACATGCCTCACAGAAGAGCATCTAAGGTTGTCAACAGGGATATCAGTAAGCAAGAGTGGCACCACGCAGCCAGGAGGAGGATAAGGCAGCAGGAGAGGAACCTGACAATTGTCAGGAGACAAGACAGTGAGAGACAAATGTGGGCTCTTAGCAGGACCTTCAGCACAGAACCTGTAGCAAGGAGTGAGCAATGCAAGTTGCCTTCTCTAACAAAACCTCCTGGTTGAATACATGAGTAGCACTGTGTGTGCAGTGACTTGTTTTCAGCCCTGTGCAGTGTGGCAAATTGCCGGCACTACTTTGATGGGTCTCGTGCTTTCTCTTCTTGGGGAGAGTTCAGGGCACCATTTCTCACCCCTGGACTGGGGTATTAACTGCCCCGCTAGTGTCCTAGAGGAGGGGAGTGGAGATGGAGGAACCCGGGCCAGCCCTCTACTCTGGGTTCCAGCCCAGGGGCCCTAGGGATAGCAGTAAACTGCTTGAACTAGCGGTTCCTTC
This sequence comes from Caretta caretta, assembly GCF_965140235.1. Taxonomy (NCBI): domain Eukaryota; kingdom Metazoa; phylum Chordata; order Testudines; family Cheloniidae; genus Caretta; species Caretta caretta. The sequence goes on from NC_134214.1 coordinate 57,362,864, forward strand.
CCCTGGCCTACTTCCCTCTCCTGCCCTTCAGCTTGTGGGGCTTCCTGCCCTCCCTTTGCACAAACCAGGTGTCCCTTTACCTAGGGTCTTCGTCTTCTTAACCCACCGCAGCACTTCTCCAAACTCTCCTCTGCTTCCCTCCAAACTGCTCTCTGCTCCAACACCAATCCACTCTGCTTCAACTCCTCGAAACTGCTCTTTGCTCCAATGCCAATCCACTCTGTTTCAACTCTGCCAAACTTCTCTCTGCTCCAGCATCAATCCACTCTGCTTCAACTCCTTTCCTTGTCTGATTGAAGCAGGGGGGTTTTATCAGGTGACTGGCTTCAGGTGATTTAATTGGATTCAGGTGCTTTAATTAACCTACAGCAAATTTTCTTCCCTCTACAGGGAATAAAGCTCCCTTCTAGTACTCTCCTGCTGCCCTCTGGCCTGGGCTTTCCTTGCTTTTTGCCCCTGCTTTAGTTCCCGCCCCCCCGCCCGCGACTGGGCCAGACTCTTTTTCTTCGTTTTGTTTTTTTTGCTGTTTTTTTTCTTTGCTGCCATTCGAGTGCTGGTCGGCTGCCAGCTTGCCTGCCAGCCCCCCCTCGCCTGCCCTCGGACGCTGCTATTGCTTCAGCTGCAACCCCCAGAGGAGGGGGGAGGACTGCCGACCCGCTCCCCGGAGGAGGGGAGTGGACACCCCCAGACCCAAACGTTTTGCTGTTTGTTTGTGGACCCGCGATTAATCATCTTCTTATCTTTGCTTGGCATTTTTGGAATGCTCCACAAAGACCGGGAGAGAAGACAGCTGATGGAGACATCGCCCAGGGAAGCTACAAATCATCATGGAGGGGGCCGTAAGACCGAGTAACTTTTGAACTGTACTCTCGTGTGGGGGGAGGTTGACTGTGTCTTATCTGCGTTTGTGGGGGCACAGGGGGTATGGCACGGAGCTGCCCCCCGATCCATCGGTGCCCCCCCCAACACTACTGCAACCGTCACGGCCCCCCCGCCGTCCGTCCCTGCTGCCAACCTGCCGTCTGCCTCTAGCCTCAACTGCTTGCTTTGAATTCCATCATCCGGACCAGACACAACAGCCGACCAAACGAGATTCTTTGGATAAACGCGCATGGGTCCGCATTCCCCCGCCCCCGGACTGCCCACCCCACAGTTTGCCCCTACTACCCGACCCCAACTCCTGTTTCCTTCCCCTGTCCAGTCCGACCCATTTCCCCCCCCCCCCCCGCCTGCAGCCCAACAGGGAGAAGTGGTTAATCTGCTTCCCCCTCCCCCCTCCTTCTGGTGTCTCCCCGTCTCTCCCTGCTCACAATGGTGGGGAATGAGAGGGGTGAGGCCCCTCTAACAACCTCAGTTGCCCCTCCCCCCCACCCCCCTGCCCAACCCCCAAGCCCCGCTCCCCACCACTGCTGCCAAAACACCTGCCACTGCCCCCGCTGGGGCATCAGCAGCCGGAGGCACTGGGGCGAATATTACCGCTGCTACGCCCGCCGCCCACCCAGATTCTAGGAAAGCCCCCCCAGTTAGCTGGAAAGGCCAGGGTGAGAAGAAGGGGAAGGGCCCCGCCACAACCACCAAGCCCTCCATGGCAGGGGCTGCCCCCACCGCTGTGGCCTCATCATCGACCATGGCGTCCCTCCCCGCTGTCCCCTCCACCAGCTCTGCGAGCGTCCCTCCCCTGGCTCCCAGGGTATATGCCCAGGCGGTGGCAGCCTCCCCCCGGCTTGCCGCCTCATCATCTCGCCCACCCACCGCCTCCACTACCATCAATAGCGGCTGAGGCCCCTTTCCCACCATGACCAGGAAGCATGGCGTCCGTTGCCTCCTGGTGCCCGCCTCGCCCCACGTGGAGACATACGTGCAGGCGTTGGCGAGGGTGATAGGACCCACGGCCATTGTGGCGGCCTCCAAAATGTACAGGAAGGTCGTCTTTTTCTTAGCATTGGAGGCTGCCGCCCAGGAGGCAGTGGAGAAGGGCCTGGCAGTGGGGGGGGGGGGGGTATTTGTCCCCCTGGAGCCGCTAGAAGACCTGGGTGTCCGCCTAGTCCTGGCCTCCGTCCCTCTTTTTCTACCCAATGCCACCCTGTTACCCGCTCTCTCCACCCTGGGGAAACCCGTTTCTGTCATCAGCCCTCTCCCGTTGGGCTGCAAGGACCCCACCCTCCATCACGTCCTTTCGTTCCGCCGGCAAGTGCAGCTTCTACCGCCGCCGGTGGCGCGTGACAGAGAGGTGCTCTAGGGGTCCTTCCTAGTCCCCTACCAGGGAGCCCGCTATCGGGTCTACTATTCCACAGGAGAGGCCCGGTGCTACCTCTGCCGATCAGCGGGGCATGTCCGAAGAGACTGCCCCTTGGCCCGGCGGGGAGGGGAACCCGAGACCCGGCAGGACGTCGGCTCCATCGTTGCTGATGCCCCTGGCCGCCCGGCACCTGAAACCACCTCTCCTCCTGCTCGATCCACCGCTGCTCCCGTCCGGGCCCAAGAGACACCTCCCCTACAACGCCCAGATGAGCGAGGGAGTCCCACCCTTGCTATCAACAATCCAGCAGAGCCTATGGAGGAGGGTGCAGCAAAGATATTACCGTGTATAGGAGAGGGCCCGCCCCAAGGAGAACCCCCCGCCCCTCATGCTGCCTCACCGTTACCCCCCCAAACCCCTGAACCATCGCCTCTGCCCCCCGACACGACCCCTGCTAACCAGCCCCCAGACGATGCTATGGAGGGCTGGACCCTAGTCCAGGGGAAGCGAGGCAAGCGGAAGGCTCGAGCTCCGCTGCACCCATCCGATGCGGAGGCCCCCCGGAAGACCAGGAAGGGAGGCACTGATACTGAGCCTTCCGCTCTGCCCACGAATCAGATACATCCGCCGGTGTCGGGAGGGGAAGACAGAATGGCACTGGAAGGTAGAAACTCCCCTCCATGGGAGACCCTCCCCTCCGAGACCCCTGAGGAAGCCCCTTCTGCCCGGATACCACCCGAACGCCCCGTGAACCCCGAAGCGACCGTCGAGGCGGGCCCCAGAGGAGAGGCCCCCGGGGTGGCAGAAGACGACCTCTCCTCCATGTATGAGGAGATTGAAGCCCTAGGTTTGACCCCGGTCACCCAGGGAGAGGATGATCTACTGCCGGCTGGCCTCGATCTGGGCAACCTCACCCCAGTCCCCCTTTCCCTATGCTCCCTCCCCCTAACCACCTTCCTGGGCGGGCACCCTACAGGTCCACCACCTGATGCCATGGCAGCCGAATCCACCACAGAGCCTGTGCCTAGCATCACTGGGAGCCCCCTCCCCCACCCCTCAACCGTCGAATCTGCTCAGGAGGCACCACCTTTCAGCTGGTTGCCTCCCGAAGCCCAGAGCCTTGCCTCTGCCCCCGCCCCACCCCCGCCCGTCCCTGCCCAATCCACCTCCTCCTGCAAGCTATTGCTGCCCTCATTTCCCATTTGCATTTCCCATTTGCTCTGGGAGGAACTTCCCACGGTCAGCGTGGGCGACTGAGACCGGCTAGAGCTGCCTCTCACTCTGGCCAAGTTCTTGGAAGCCCTCCATCGCATGCCCACCAATAAATCTCCGGGCATGGACGGGCTGACTGTGGAGTTCTACCACGCATTCTGGGACATCCTTGGCCCAGACCTAGCCACTGTCTGGGCTGAGTCTTTGCAGGGCGGGGTCCTCCCTCTTTCGTGCAGGCGAGCAGTGCTCACCTTGTTGCCGAAGAAGGGGGACCTCCGCGATTTATGAAACTGGCATCCCGTCTCACTCCTTAGCACGGACTACAAAATCGTAGCGAAAGCAATCTCGCTGCGGCTAGGGTCCGTGATGGCAGATGTGATCCACCCAGACCAGACCTATACTGTCCCGGGTCGCAGCATTTTTGACAACCTATTTCTAGTCCGAGACCTTTTGGAACTCGGGCGTAGAGACGGTCTGTCGTTCACCCTCCTTGATCAGGAGAAGGCGTTCGATAGAGTGGACCATTGGTACCTCCTGAGCACTCTGCAGGTGTTTGGATTCGGACCTCAGTTTGTGAGTTTTCTCCAGGTGCTGTACGCCTCCTCGGAGTGTCTGGTTAGGCTCAACTGGACCCTGACTGAACCGGTCAGCTTTGGGAGAGGAGTGCGGCAGGGGTGCCCCCTCTCGGGCCAGCTGTACACTCTGGGGATCCAGCCCTTCCTCTGTCTCCTCCGCAGGAGGTTGACAGGGTTGGTGCTGCAAGAGCAGGAGCTGCGGCTGGTCCTGTTGGCGTACGCCGATGACGTACTCCTCATGGTCCAGGACCCGGGCGACTTGGCGCTGGTGGAGGCTTTCCAGGCCATGTATTCGGCAGCCTCCTTCGCCCGAGTCAACTGGGTCAAGAGCTCTGGCTTGGTGGTGGGGGACTGGCGGCAGGTGAGCTCCCTCCCACCCTCGCTTCAGACCATCCGGTGGAGCGCGGGTCCACTGCTCTACCTAGGCGTTTACCTTTCTGCCACGCACCCTTCTCCGCCGGAGAACTGGCAAAATTTAGAAGGCGGGGTGATAGAGCGGCTCTGGAAATGGACGAGGCTACTCTGATGTCTCTCCCTCCGAGGGAGAGCACTGGTGCTTAACAAACTAATCCTGTCCACGCTCTGTTAACGGCTCAACACCCTGGTCCCGGCCCCGGGTTTCCTGACTGACCTCTGGACATCGATTCTAGAGTTCTTTTGGTCAGGAATGCACTGGGCCCCTGTTGGGGTTCTTCATCTACCCCTGAAGGAAGGAGGGCAGGGCCTGAAGTGTCTGCACACTCAGGTCCGTGTCTTCCGCCTCCAGGCCCTGCAGAGGCTCCTTTATAGTGCAGGTAGTTTGATGTGGAGTATATTGGCGCACGCCTTCCTGCGCCACTTCCAAGGGCTCCGATATGACCAGCAGCTCTTTTATCTTTGTCCGAGAGGTTTTCCGCGAGACCTCTCCAGGCTGCTGGTCTTCTACCAGGACCTCCTCCGGACCTGGAAACTGTTTTCAACGGCCAGGTCCGTGGCGGCCACCGTGGGAGCAGATTTCCTCGCGGAGCCCCTGCTACACAACCCCCAGCTCCGTGTGCAGGCGGTGGAGTCCCGCTCGGTGCACCAGAGTTTGGTCCTGGCAGAAGTCACGAGAGTCGGAGACCTCCTGGACTATGACCAGGGAGACTGGCTGGATCCCGTGACGCTCGCTTGGCACATGGGGCTCTCCAGACCTCGTACCCCCCACACGTACTTCAGGAGGTGAAGGCCGCCTTGATGCCCGCTGCTAGGGCTTATCTCAACTGAGCCCTGCGCAAGGGCGCACCCTGCCCACCCTCTACCCCCTCAGGCCCGCCGGACCTTTCAATTGGGTCCCTACCCCGTAGATCCCAACAAACCCCTCACCCTTTCACAGCGAGCCGGCTGCATGAACTGCAACCGGTCAGCTTTCAAATTGCTCCACGGAAATATCTATACACACTCACGCTTCACACCCTTCATGCCCACACCCTGGTGTCCCGCCCCGATACAAAGTGGCGGGACCTCCTGCCACCTTTGGAGGGTGAGCAACCTCGGTGGGCCAGCCTGTATTCCACCTTGGTCCCGAGGCCCGTCGGGAACATTAGTTGGCGGCTCCTTCACGGAGCTGTGAGCACAGGCGTGTTTTTGACACGGTTCACCCCCATCCCGGATACTTGCCCTTTTTGCAACATGAGGGAAACCCTGGCGCACGTATATTTAGAGTGTGCCAGGCTGCTGCCCCTTTTCCGGCTCCTTACGAATATTTTATTACGCTTTTGGCTACACTTTTCCCCTCACCTTTTTATTTGCACACTCCCCATCTGTGGCCCCACAAAATTGTGAGATCTCCTGGTTAACCTCCTCCTAGCCCTAGCTAAAACAGCCATTTATAAAACCAGAGAGGGGAGGTTGGCTAATGAAGCGTCCTGCGATTGTAGGGCCGTTTTCCAATCCTCAGTACATTCATGTATCCAGGCGGAGTTCCTCTGGGCAGCGTCCACCGACTCCCTTGACGCCTTCGAGGAGCGGTGGGCACTGTCCGAGGTTCTCTGGTCGGTGACCCCATCCGGTTCCCTCCGTCTGACCCTTTGATTGATGGGAAGAGCGAGAGACCCCAGCCCCAGCCGTTGCCACTGTGGATACCATCATTACTGTCACCTAGGAGGGGTCCTATCACATGTGGGTGTACGCCCCCCCCATCCCCAAACCGCCTACCCCGCAGCTGTGCCCATCTTGTTGGGCACTCTCAGGAGAGGAATAATCGGTGACACTGGGCATGGCACTAGGTAACTCGAGGGGGTGGAAGACCACGAGTGTCGAGGAAGCCCCTCCGCTCTAGGCCACCAGGTAACTCAGGAGGGTGGAAGACCACGAGTGACAAGGAAGCCCCCCGGCTCTGGGCCCAGGCTAGCCTGAACACTTCTCTCTCCTTAAGGCTGCTGTGTTATACCTTGTGTTTGCCTTTGTTTTGTTGCATAGTTTTGCTTTATTTTTTTTTTTTGGTGATTCTTTGTAAGCGTTACACAAATAAAATTCTTTTCTGCTTTAAAAAAAACCACTCTCCTGCTGCCCCCTGGCCATGCTGTATCACAGCAGTCAGAGGGAATGACTCCATCACACAGGACTTTGGAGAAAGGGGTAGAGCAGAAAACTGGAGATCTTCTTATCATCTCTTCATCAAATGCTTATAGCCATTTCATATCCATCTCCCAAATTGTTTCACTGCTGCAGTACAGTCGCAATGGGTCATCCACAGCGTCGGAAGCCAGGATGTTCAGGCCTGAAAGCATGGACCTCTACCACATAAGCTAACAGAATAAATCCTGTAGCTGGGAGAATTAGTGGGCTCTTATCATCTTATGAGGACCAGCCACCGGAGGAGAATGTAATACACACTGTCAGGGATTTATGCTATGAACATGCTCGCAACTCTTCCCGTTCTTCCCAGCTAGGGTTGCCAGGTGTCCAGTTTTCGACCTGAACACCCGGTCAAAAACTGACTCTGGCGGCTTCGGTCAGTGGTGCAGCTGCCTGCCTTGGCTCTGCATAGCTCCCAGAAGCAGCCACCAGATCCTTGTGGCCCCTAGGCACAGGGAGTCTCCACATGCTGCCCCCGCCCAAGTGCTGGGTCCCCAGCTCCCATTGGCTGGGAACCATGACCAATAGAAGCTGTGGGAACACCGCCTGTGGGCACGAGGGTAGCACTGCATAGTGTCCCTGGCCGCCCATGTGTCTAGGCGCTGTAGGGCCCTGGTGGCTGCCTCCTGGGAACCCTGCACTCCCTCATGCACCCCAACCCCTGCCCCAGCCCGAATCTCCTCATGCACCCAAACTTCCCTCCTGGAGCCCTCACCCCCTCCTGTACCCCAAACCCCTCATCTCCTGCCCCGAGCCCACTCCTGCACCCCAAACCCCTCATCCTGGCCCCACCCCAGAGTCCACACCTCCAGCCAGAGCCCTCACCCCCTTTCCCCCACCCTCACTCACTTTTGCTAGGCTGGGGCAGGGGGTTGGGGCATGAGTAAGCGACAGAGGGAGGGGGGATGGAGTGAGTGGTGAAGGGGCCTCAAAGAAGGGGTGGGGCATGGGCATGGCCTATGGGAAAGGGCAGGTTTTATGCTATTAGAAAGTTAGCAACCCTATAATCCCAGCTCATCAATAAAACCTCTCCCTTTTCTAGGGCCTTCTAGGTTTTTTGCCTCCTTTGATCCTAGACTTAGCCTTGAGGAACATACTGCATTGTAGCCTGGATGGAGCCACCTGTTGTTACCTTAACTTCTTGAAGCTGAATACCCGAGAGCGTGTCTTATATGTAAAAACAATGAGGAGTCCTTGTGGTACCTTAGAGACTAACAAATGTATTTGGGCATAAGCTTTCACGGACTAAAACCCACTTCATCAGATGCATCAAGCTTATGCCCAAATAAATTTGTTAGTCTCTAAGGTGCCACAAGGACTTCTCATTGTTTTTGCTGATACAGACTAACACAGCTATCACTCTAAAACCTGTCTTATTTGTGGAATTGTTTTACCTTTGCTGGGGTTCATAACAGTCCTCCTTTACAGCCTCCTTTGATTTTACATTCAGACAGGTAACAATACTGATCTGAACAGGGAAACTGAGTCACACATATTATAAAGATAAGATAATACAGACACTTTCCCAGTTTGTCTCACACAGATTCATAGATTATAAAGCCATAAGGAGCCACTGTGATTATCTAGTCTGATCTTCTGTAAATCACAGGCCGTAAGACTTCCCTGAATTAATTGCTGTTTGAAGTAGAGCATATCTTTGAAAAAAAATCCAGTCTTGATTTAAAACAGGATACCAAGTCTTTTCTTCCCTGTTTTGCTTAGAAGACCAGAGAACTGAAATAGAAGCTTTCCTACCCCTCGCTTGAAAGGGCAGATATGTTGAATCTTAAAGAGAATTTTTCTTCAAACTGTTCAGCAGGCATTTGAGACAAATTTCTGTTTGTAATGAAAACCCAAACAAACAAAAATGAAAGCGTTTGCAAGTGCTCAACTTTCATTTCCTGTTGTCACTTCTGATATCACAATCCTATCAGTTCTCCAGTCATTCAGAGAGTCTTCCCGGAAAACAGAGGGGACAACAGCTGGATTTCTAACATCAAAACAAGCAGAAACTTCCCTGCTCCCTAATCATCATCATCTTCTCTTAGGTCTTCTTTAAGCAAAAAATGGCACAGACTCAATTATTTTTTCCTCTTTGCAGATCTATCTATCTATCCACCATTGGTCCCAGGGAAGCTAAGTGGCAGACCCAATGGGAGTAAAGCCATAGTTAATAACAATATTACTGATCGTCATAACATGCATGTTCCAGGCTCTCACTTCCCACTGTGAAAGCCTATGTATTCCAATTATGGGCACTATGCATGTCTCATAAAGGCCTTCATGCCAAGGCCATTTAAGTCTTTGATTTAGATGGGCTTTGAATAAGAAGGGCCCGGTGAGGAAGCAGAGCACATTTGCAGCATTGAACAGTCAATGCAATATGTGATGCATGATAGCTTCATTGCCATGTTGGATGGTGAAACCATCATCTACCTACATCTCAGGGCTCCACAGGCAGAACTGTGGCTGTGAGATTTGGTGAAGAACTCATTTTCTATCTGTGACATAAACTGATCTTGTGCCCAATGAAGCCACTAGCAAAATGCCTATTGATGTCAAAAATAGAGGATCAGTACCTAAGTGCTGATTTCTATGGCACCTCCCACAGCCATGTATTTAATTTCAAACTATGCAGGCTGATGCAGAACCCTACAGAGTTGACACCGTTAGGAGACTGTTGTAGGGCCACATGGCTTAGAACCTTCCTAGTCGCATTCAGTTTCTGGAATCAGAGGCTAAAGTCAAAAATAAAAGGCAGGGGCATGATTCATTCAGGTTGTAACCCCACTGACTGCAATGAGTTAGGCTGAGGACAAGTTGGGTCCCAGATTTTATTTTTTAATTGAAAGCCAGACAATCATGATGATCACTGAAAGGAAGAAGTTTGTTTGCCATTGTTTCTGTGCCTTGCTAATTAACAGCCTTGAGATTCACCAAGGAACCTTCTCTGGGGCCCAGAGTGCTGCAGAAACATGGAGAGGTTAATTGAAGGCAATGAGAAAAAAAGAACTCAGGCTTTAACCTTCTCAATCTGTACTTGTTATGCTAACTGAATTGTTCAGGCTGATTTAATGACTCCGCATTACCCTGCTACCTAATTAACCTACTGCCCTGAAACACAGAGTGTCTAAACAAGAACCTCCTGGTATAGGAGCTCCCTCACTCGTTACAGTGTGTATGGTAACACCCATTGTTTCATGTTCTCTATGTATATAAATCTCCCCACTGTATTTTCCACTGAATGCATCCGATGAAGTGAGCTGTAGCTCATGAAAGCTTATGCTCAAATAAATTGGTTAGTCTCTAAGGTGCCACAAGTACTCCTTTTCTTTTTAAGGTTAAAGAAGATGCTTCCCTCTTTGCCATGTTCAAATCCCTGGGTTGTTTCCAAATGATTCCTATTAAACACAGAAAGGTGACAGCAATTTGGGTATTTCACTTAATTACAACAGAAAAATAGAGCTAGCACATTGTACTGGTGGCAGGATAATATGACTGTAATACCTTTATCCAGTCAGTACTAGTACTAAGAGACTTGTAGTGTAATTCACAAGTACAAGGACTCTGCCCATGGCTTTCTTTGGATCAAGTTCTACTTCACTGCACCCAGTCTACTCCAGTCATGTTAATGGGGCTGTGTAAACAAGGGCACAATTTGGATCTATGGGCCAGATTTTCACAAGATGGATTCTATTTGTGAGACACAGTGGGTGAATTAATCTCTGTTATTGGACCAACTTCTTTTGGTGAAAAAGACAAGCTTTTGAGCTTACGTATTGCTCTTTGGCCTGAAGGAGAATTCTGTGTAGCTCGGAAGCTTGTCTCTTTCACCAAAAGAAGTCGGTCCAATAAAAGATGTAATATCTCACCCACCTTGTCTCTCTAATATTTTGGGACCAACACAGCTACAACAATACTCTACTATTAGTGCCAGGCACAAATAATTGTGGGTGAAATTCTGCAGCTACACTTATCTTTGGGTGAAATTTAGGTAATTTATATGTCTAATTAGATTACTTACAGGCCCAGTCAGATACACAGATATCTATGTGACATTAATTGTGCTCAACGATAATTACTGCCCCAGCTCTTTGCTCTCAGAAAATTCAAGGCACAAAAATGTCTGTATTGAGAGATTACATTGTAAGGAACCTCATTCCCCTGCTAGCAGATATGACTTGCACCCATTGACTTCAATGGGAGCTGTATCCTGCAGTGAGAGAAACAGTGTGAATGCTGCTGGAATACTGTGTCCAGTTCTGGTGTCCACAGTGCAATAAGGATGTTGATAAATTAGAGAGGGTTCAGAGAAGAGCCACCAGAATGATTAAAGGGTTAGAAAGACTCAAGGAGCTCAATTATTTATCTTAACAAAGAGAAGGGTGCTATTACAATCTATAGTACCTACATGGTGAATAAATATTTAAAAATGGGCTCTTCAAGCTAGCAGAAAAAGGTCTAACCCAATCCAGTGGCTGGAAGTTGAAGCTAGATAAATTCAGACTGGAAATAAGGCGTATATTTTTAACAGTGCGAGTAATTAACCACTGGAACAATTTACCAAGGGTTGTGTGGGTGCTACATAACTGACAGTTTTTAAATAGAGGCTGGTTGTTTTTCTAAAAGATCTGCTCTAGGAATTATTTTGGGGCAGGTCTCTGGCCTGTGTTATACAAGACATAAGACTAGAAGATCACAATGGTCCCTTCTGGCCTTGGAATCTCTGAATCTATGGCCTGGTCTACACTACAAACTTATGTTGACATAAGCCCCTTTAAGTCAATCTAATAATGTATGTGTTTACACTACTGAGTCCCTTCCACTGACCTAAGTGGCCTGTAAAGTTAACTTCTGTACTCCACCTCTGCGAGAGGCAAAGCGCTTGATTTGATATCCATGGGTTGACATGGAGATAGTGTAGACACTGCATTGTGTAATTCGAATGACTTGGCCTCCAGGAGGTGTCCCACAGAGCTCTGCTGTGACCACTCTGGAGAGCACTTTCAACTTCACTGCACGTCAGCCAGGTACACAGGAAACAGCTGCTCCCCTGTTAAAACCCCAGGAACTTTTGATTTTTCATTTCCTGTTTGATCAGCGTGGAGAGCTCGCCAGACCAGCTGATCATGGTGACTTAAGGCCGCAAATGTGCTGCAGCCTGGAGTACACAGGAGGTGGTGGATCTTATTGCTGTGTGGGGAGAAGAGTGAAGGCAGAGCTCTGATCCAGCAGAAGAAATGCTGACATCTATGCCAAGATTGCGCGTAGCATGGGGGAGAAGGGTACACCAAGGACACACAGCAGTGCTGCGTAAAAATAAAGGAGCTTTGGGAAGCGTACCAGAAGACAAGGGAGGTGAACAGTTGCTCTGGTTCTGCCCCACAGACATGCCGCTTTTATGAGGAGCTGCATGTGATTCATAGAATATCAGGGTTGGAAGGGACTTCAGAAGGTCATCTAGTCCAACCCCCTGCTCAAAGCAGGACCAACCCCCAACTCAGCAGCGACCCAACCCCTACCCCAAAATGCTCCTTGGATACCTCCCAGGAGCCCTGGGCGACCTCGAGCAACAACGAGGAGGACATTGTTGATGAGAAAGAGGAGGAGGAGAATGTGAGGCAGGCAAGCGGAGGATCCATTCTCCCCGGCAGCCAAGAACTATTTTTAACCCTGGAGCCCATCCCTTCACAGGACCAGTTGGTGGTGAAGCGTGATGCACCTCTGGTGAGTACACATTCCCAATCAAACTGTAGGGGTTACATGCTATTACTTTTTATGTTTAATCTGAACAAAAAAGTAGGTGTAGAGGCTATCGGTGGCCACTCCAGCTCCGCAGAGGGTGCTCTTTGAAAAAGATTGTTTATGTGCACGGGGATAGCCCGGGAATCCTCCATGAAGATCTCTAGGAAGTTTCATAGAGGTACTCTGCAATCCTTTGCAGAAGGTTTCTGAAAAGGGCTGCCTTATTTCGTTCACCATGGTAGGACACTTTCCCGCACCACTCCAGCATTAACTCTGCTGGCATCATTGCTGCACACAACATTGCAGCATAAGGACGGGTCTGTACCCAGACACTTGCAGCATCTGCTCCCTTGCCACCTCTTTTACCCTCAGGAGAGTGATATTGCAGATGGTCACCTAGGGGAAATAGGGAGATTTTCAATGCTAGCTCTTAAACTGCAAACAATTCAACAAGTAATCTGCCCCCCGTATTGTGAAATCTGGGTTGCACAACCACACTTTCCCAGATGTGCCATGGTTGTGGTAGGAAGGGATCACCGTGTATTGCAAGCAACATCGAAAAAAGGGGGAGGTGGGTGGCGGCTTCCTGTTTGTCTCCCACCCGGTGCTGCTTTTGTAAAAAAAACTATTTGGGTGGCTTTACACTGGTGTCTGTCCTCAAGCACCATCCAGGTTGCTAGGGGACAGAGGGCTGTTCTCAAGGTACAACCTGTGATCCCAAGGATGTCTTCACAAAAGCACAGCACAAAACCTCTCGCCCAAGCCTCATGGCCTTACTCACCACAACTAGAGCAGCAAACTGACTCTTGCAATAGCCAGCGGTTGTGATTACATTGTGACTTGCAGTGAAGTGTATTCAGCTGTGTTTTTTTAATAAACATTTTTTTACCTTGCATCAGAAACAATGTATGCACTTTCAATGCAACCCTTGTGCTCTGCATTCCTTGCAGCTGAAACCTTGTCCTTTGGCGCATCCCCCACACCAGGACAGAGACTTTCCCAGATTAGAAGGCGGAAAAAGAAGACTCTGGAGGATATGTTAATACGCATCTCCGAAAGTGACAAGACGGAGCACAGAGCACGGAGGATTGAACTCTCCGAGAACCTGGACATGGACGGGAAGGACAGGAGAGCCAGGGCTGGCCTTACCATGAGGCGAACTGAGGTGGCCGCCTCAGGTGCCAAACTTGGGGCTGGGGAGGGGTGGTGTGTAGAAAATTGTGTCTGCTGCTTGTGCATATGTATTCTCTCTGCTCTAGATGCACAGAGATGGTGGAGCACTGTGCTGGATGAAGGAGGGCACAAGAGACATAACAGGCAGGCAGGAGAAAAGGTGAGAGGGAATAACAGAAAGCAGCAGGAGCTGCAGGGAGAGAGAGAGGAGGAGGAGCCTCTTATGTACCTCTCTAGCACCCCCAGGAGCCTGGACTGATTAATACCAGCTTCTCAGGGAGCTTCCTGTTTCCTGCTGGTTCCCTGAACCCACTTGAGGAGAATAGGCAGTCAACTGAAGTAGTAGGAGCCAGGTATCATAGAATATCAGGGTTGGAAGGGACCTCAGGAGGTCATCTAGTCCAACCCCCTGCTCAAAGCAGGACTAATCCCCAATTTTTGCCCCAGTTCCCTAAATGGCCCCCTCGAGGATTGAACTCACAACTCTGGGTTTAGCAGGCCAATGCTCAAACCACTGAGCTATCCCTCTGTGATTCTGTAAAGGATGCTTTGAAATTGAAGCCCAGGTAGGCCCTTAAGATGCTGATATCTTCCCTCACTCAGGCCCTGCTACCAGCCTGCTTATTTGTCCCCTTCAACTGAGCATTGAGAGCCACTATAGCTGGCACAGAACAGCAGTCATGAGTGAAAGAAGAAAACGCCCCCCTGGGGCAGCATTCAGAAAAAGAAAGAAAGCAAAGGAAGCTTTTCTATTTAAGCAGGAAGGAGCTCTCCTGAGATACATAGACACAAATGTTCATGGTGAGCCTTCTGGCCCCAGGGAGGATGTGAGTGGTGAGGAGATGCCTGATCTTCCAGTTAGTTAGAGTGCAGGTGACCTGGCAGCTACTGCAGCATCCATATCTCCATCTCAAATGGATGTAACCATGCACATTCCTGAAGAAAAGTGTAGATCAGAGAAGAATGTGGTGGAGGCTCAAGAAACAGCTGCTGCCGAGTTTAGTTCCTTAAGTCTAGATGATCCAGGACTGTGAACCCACTTGAGTAGTAGCCTGATGGACTTCCTTGTACTGCATGGGCCACAGCAAGTGAAAAACTTCATGTTCCCCAAAGACAATGAAAATAGAAGTTTCCATCCAACACATTACTGGTGTGAAATCCCCAATGGTGACAAAGTGGAGAGGCCATGGCTTATGTACTCAAAACCCCAGAATGCTGCATACTATTTTTGTTGCAAACTCTTCCAGTCTAATGTTCCAGACACATTGGATTCTACAGGAACAAAGGACTGGAAAAATCTGGCTAGAAATCTGGCATGCCATGAGAAGGCAGCAAATCACCAGAGAGCATTCCATAGGTGAAAAGAGCTTGAAATGAGACTAAGGTTAAAGGCAACCATAGATGAAGCTTACAAGAAGTGGAAGGTTGGACATATGACCAGGGAAGAGTATAAAAATATTGCTCGGGCATGTAGGAATGATATCAGGAGGGCCAAATTGCACCTGGAGCTGCAGCTAGCCAGAGATGTTAAGAGTAACAAGAAGGGTTTCTTCAGGTATGTTGGCAACAAGAAGAAAGCCAAGGAACGTGTGGGCCCCTTACTGAATGAGGGAGGCAACCTAGTGACAGAGGATGTGGAAAAAGCTAATGTACTCAATGCTTTTTTTGCCTCTGTTTTCACTAACAAGGTCAGCTCCCAGACTGCTGCGCTGGGCATCACAAAATGGGGAAGAGATGGCCAGCCCTCTGTGGAGATAGAGGTGGTTAGGGACTATTTAGAAAAGCTGGATGTGCACAAGTCCATGGGGCCAGACGAGTTGCATCCGAGAGTGCTGAAGGAATTGGCGGCTGTGATTGCAGAGCCATTGGCCATTATCTTTGAAAACTCGTGGCGAACCGGGGAAGTCCCGGATGACTGGAAAAAGGCTAATGTAGTGCCAATCTTTAAAAAAGGGAAGAAGGAGGATCCTGGGAACTACAGGCCAGTCAGCCTCACCTCAGTCCCTGGAAAAATCATGGAGCAGGTCCTCAAAGAATCAATCCTGAAGCACTTGCATGAGAGGAAAGTGATCAGGAACAGCCAGCATGGATTCACCAAGGGAAGGTCATGCCTGACTAATCTAATCGCCTTTTATGATGAGATTACTGGTTCTGTGGATGAAGGGAAAGCAGTGGATGTATTGTTTCTTGACTTTAGCAAAGCTTTTGACACTGTCTCCCACAGTATTCTTGTCAGCAAGTTAAGGAAGTATGGGCTGGATGAATGCACTATAAGGTGCGTAGAAAGCTGGCTAGAGTGTTGGGCTCAACGGGTAGTGATCAATGGCTCCATGTCTAGTTGGCAGCCGGTATCAAGTGGAGTGCCCCAAGGGTCGGTCCTGGGGCCGGTTTTGTTCAATATCTTCATAAATGATCTGGAGGATGGTGTGGATTGCACTCTCAGCAAATTTGCGGATGATACTAAACTGGGAGGAGTGGTAGATACGCTGGAGGGGAGGGATAGGATACAGAAGGACCTAGACAAATTGGAGGATTGGGCCAAAAGAAATCTGATGAGGTTCAATAAGGATAAGTGCAGGGTCCTGCACTTAGGATGGAAGAACCCAATGCACAGCTACAGACTAGGGACCGAATGGCTAGGCAGCAGTTCTGTGGAAAAGGACCTAGGGGTGACAGTGGACGAGAAGCTGGATATGAGTCAGCAGTGTGCCCTTGTTGCCAAGAAGGCCAATGGCATTTTGGGATGTATAAGTAGGGGCATAGCAAGCAGATCGAGGGACGTGATCGTTCCCCTCTATTCGACATTGGTGAGGCCTCTTCTGGAGTACTGTGTCCAGTTTTGGGCCCCACACTACAAGAAGGATGTGGATAAATTGGAGAGAGTCCAGCGAAGGGCAACAAAAATGATTAGGGGTCTGGAACACATGAGTTATGAGGAGAGGCTGAGGGAGCTGGGATTGTTTAGCCTGCAGAAGAGAAGAATGAGGGGGGATTTGATAGCTGCTTTCAACTACCTGAAAGGGGGTTCCAAAGAGGATGGCTCTAGACTGTTCTCAATGGTAGCAGATGACAGAACGAGGAGTAATGGTCTCAAGTTGCAGTGGGGGAGGTTTAGATTGGATATTAGGAAAAACTTTTTCACTAAGAGGGTGGTGAAACACTGGAATGCGTTACCTAGGGAGGTGGTAGAATCTCCTTCCTTAGAGGTTTTTAAGGTCAGGCTTGACAAAGCCCTGGCTGGGATGATTTAACTGGGAATTGGTCCTGCTTCAAGCAGGGGGTTGGACTAGATGACCTTCTGGGGTCCCTTCCAACCCTGATATTCTATGATTCTATGATCAGCATCAAGAGAAGATTGCATCAGAGTCTCTTTACTGGCAAAATGTTCTGAAAAGGCTCATTGCTATTGTGAGAATGCTTGCTACCCAAAACCTAACACCGCATGGCACTTCAGATCAGCTGTATGTGCCAAACAATGGAAACTTCCTTAACATTGTGGAGCTGATGGCAGAGTTTGATGCTGTACTCCAGGAGCATCTAAGAAGAGTCACCACCCAAAAAATGTACACACACCACTACCTGGAAAAACCATTCAAAATGAGATCATATAGTTACCGGCAACGAAAGTTAAACAGAAGATTGTGGCAGATCTGAAGTCAGCAAGATATTACTCTGTTATTCTGGACTGCACACCTGACATCAGCCATTCGGAACAAATGACTTTAATGGTGCGTTTTGTAACAACAACAGAACCTAGTGAAAATGTTCTTGCAATGGTAACTGTCAGAGAGCATTTTCTAGAAATTATTGACATGGATGATACTACAGGAGCTGGTATGACAAATGTGCTTCTTAAAAAGCTGGAAGATACGGGAATTGCGGTAGCTGACATGAGAGGTCAGGGCTACGATAATGGTGCCAACATGAGAGGAAAGGATAGAGGAGTGCAGACACGGATCCGAGAGTTAAACTTTTAACTTGAGCTTTTTTTGTCCCATGCAGTTCTCATTAATTGAACTTGGTGATCAGTGATGCAGCACCAGCTTCTAGTAAGGCTGCTGAATTTTTTAATGTAATTCAAAGCATCTATGTATTTTTTTCTGCATCAACTCATCAATGGCAAATTTTGAAGCAACATCTGGGAACATCCTCTCTGACACTGCAACCACTGAGTGCCACATGATGGAAAAGTCAAGTGGAGGTGATAAAGCCTATAAACACCAAACTGGGAAGATAGATGATGCCATAGTTGCCATGATGGAGGATAATGCTATGAGAGGAACTGTTCGTGGGAGAACAGCGGCAGAGGGAAATGGAATCACCAGAAACATACATCACTTCAAATTTCTGTGTGGCTTAGTGTTGTGGCATGACATATTGTTTGAAATAAATGTTGTAAGTAAGAGACTCCAAGGTGTTGACGTTGATATATCTGGAGCAATGGAACAACTGGACAAAGCAAAGTCATTCCTACAGTCTTACTGGTCAGATGAGGGATTTCAAAACGTTCTGAAGAGTGCACAGAAGTTGGCGGAGGAACTTCAAACGGAAGCTATTTTCCCACCCACTCAAGAATACAAGAGTCACGGAAGAAGAAGACATTTTGATTACAAAGCATGGGATAATCCCATCAGAGACCCCAAACAACAATTCAAAGTTGAATTCTTTAATCAGGTGCTAGATTGTGCAATACAGTCAGTTGAAGAACTTTTCATGCAGCTCAAGGGAACACAGCAGTATATTTGGGATGTTGTATGATATTCCAAAACTCCTCACTATGCCTGAAGAAGACCTACACCAGCAATGCAGGGCACTAGAGACAGTGTTGACACATGATGACATGGGGGGAAGGGATAGCTCAATGGTTTGAGCATTGGCCTGCTAAACCCAGGGTGGTGAGTTCAATCTTTGAGGGGGCCATTTAGGGATCTGGGGGCAAAAATTGGGGATTGGTCCTGCTTTGAGCAGGAGGGGTTGGACTAGATGACCTCCTGAGGTCCCTTCCAACCCTGGTATTCTATGATTCTATGACATGTGCAATATTGATGCGAGTGATTTAGGTGATGAACTGAAAGCCCTTTCAAGATACATTTCAGCAGGATCAACTCCAAAGGCTGTTCTGGAATATATGTGCAAAAATAAGATGACCACCCTCTTTCCAAATGCTTTTGTTGCTCTGCACATACTTCTAACACTTACTTTAACAGTTGCCAATGGGGAACGTAGTTTCTCCAAGCTGAAGTTAATAAAAACACATCTACACTCCACAATGACACAGGAGAGGCTGGTCAGCCTTGCAATAGAGCATGAACTGACCCAGACTGTGGACCTTCAGGAAGCAGTTCATATCTTTGCAACCAGGAAGGCACAGAAAGCACCACTTTGGTTATTCAAACAGATAAAAATGCCAGTGTTTACTATGGAGACAAGAAAAGTTACATTTGCTGTTCAGGTGTTTGAAAGTTAAGTGTTCCTTAAAATTTTTGAATAAGGCATTTTAAGTTGTTAGTTCTCCTTTATTGGGGCAGGTAGCAGAGCAGTACCACGAGAGGAGTAGAACAGGAAGAAGGCAGAATTGAGACCTTTCGAAGTTTTGGCCCAAGTGAGGAGACATGGGGGTGTCATTTGCACTCCCCGCCTCAGGTGCCAAAATCTTGTGGGCCGTCCCTGATGAGAGCATGCAGGGAACAAGAGCGTGCCACACAGGAAGAGATGCTGCAGATTATGAAGGAGCAATCAAAGATGTTGAGATGTCTGGTTGAGGTCCAAGAAAGGCAACTGGATGCTACAGTCCCTCTGCAGCCTATGCTGAACCTGCTGCCATCATTGCCCAGTTCTACATTATCCTCCCCAAAACGTCTGGGGGGGAAGGGGTGGGAGGGAGTTCAGTATCCCTTGCACTCAACACCAGGCGAGAATGCAAGGACCAGAAGGCGCCCATTCCCGCACCTTTGATTGTTATTTCAGTGCATCTGCGCTTGCTCAGCCTATGGTTGAACTGGTCCTTACTGCTGTCCAGGCTGCCTGTGTATGGCTTCATGAGTCATGGGAGCAAGGGGTAGGCTGGGTCTTCCAGGATCACGAGTGTCATTTTAACATCACCAATGGTTATTTTGCAGTCTGGAAAGAAAGTTCCTGCTTGCAGCTTTCTGAACAGACCTGTGTTCCTAAAGATGCATGTGTCATGAACCTTTCCTGACCATCCCATGTTGGTGTCGGTGAAACAGCCCTTGTGATCCACCAGCGCTTGCAACACCATTAAGAAGTACCTGTTTTGGTTTATGTACTCTTTGGCAAGGTGGTCTGGAACCCAGATAGGGATATGCATTTTGTCTATAGCCCCACCACAACTAGGGAAACCCATCATGGCAAAACCATCCACTATGTCCTGCACATTGTCCAGAGTCCCTAACCTTCTTAGCAGAAGTCTGTTAATGGCCCTGCAATCTTGGATCACAACAGATCCCACAGTAGATTAACTGACTCCAAACTGATGCCCCACAGACTGGTAGCAGTCTGGCTGTGCAAGCTTCCACAGAGCTATCGCCACTCGCTTCTCCACTGTCAGAGCAGCTCTCATTTTAGTATTGCTGCACTTCAGGGCTAGAGAAAGCTCTTCCCACAGTTCCTGGAAAATGGTCTTATGCATTTGAAAGTTCTGCAGCCACTGTTCATCATCCCATAGCTGCATAATGATGCAATCCCACCAGTCAGTGCTTGTTTCCCGGGCCCAGAAGTGGGTCTCAACTGTGTCAAGGAGATGCATGACTGTCACCAGTAACTGCGATTTGCTCTATGTCTTCCAGCAGGGCTGCATGCGTGGCATCACATTGTTCCGCACAGTAATTCCTGTATCGGCTGTTTAAATACTGCAGGATAAGGCGCAAGGTGTTTGTAATGCTCACAACAACAGTGTACAGCTGAGCGGAGTCTATGCTTATCGTGCGATGACACCCGTGCGGGTAACCCAGGCTTATGGACAAAGGCATGGTTTGTTTGTCATTGATTTAAGGGAGGGAGGGAGGGAGAGAGGGAGGTAAGTGCATCATGGGAGGCTAATGCCATGTTCCCATAGCCACCTGCACCAATGTTTTGGCCCCATAAGGCATTGCAAGCCTATCCCAAAATTGCACTCAGCTCCATCCCCTATGGGATAGCTACCCACAGTGCAGTGCTCCATGCGTTTATGCAAGCTGTAGCTCACGAAAGCTCATGCTCAAATAAATTGGTTAGTCTCTAAGGTGCCACAAGTACTCCTTTTCTTTTTGCGAATACAGACTAACACGGCTGTTCCTCTGAAATCTGCCAACTCAATGAGTGTAGTGTGGACATGCAAGATCGACTTGCTTAAATCAGCGGCTCAATGTCGACTTACATGAAATCGACTTAACTTTATAGTGTAGACATGGCCTATGTTTGTTATGAGTAGGATTAGACAACATAATGGTTTACATTAGCACTTCCACCATCGGTGGATGAATCATAGAAATGGTGAGGAACTTTAGGGTAAGAAAGACAAGCAATGACCCAGGCAGAGAGACGGACTAGGAACACATGATGGGAGAGGAAGGTATATGCCAGAAATCAAATGAGCTAATGAGTCCCTGTTTGAAGAGGGATGATCTGTAAGATTTAAGTAGGCTTTATTAGCAGGGCATGAAGCACTTCTTTGGATGTGCTGATGAACCAGAGGAGAGAAAAGGACCTTTCCAATTACTCTCCAAAACACACAGAGAGAGGTTGATGTCTCTTGGATGAGTGGCTGGTTTGGTCATATCCTGTTTGGACCCTAAGGGTCAATAACACAGACTGCCCTGGCAACTCTTATAATCCCACATGACCTGAGTGGTATGTACCCTGGGTCAGGGCTGGGGGAATGAGCCCACCCACTGTGTGCTCAGGGAGCCAGGCTGTGTCACAGATCAGTTTGCATTCACAGGTTTCCCATCCATTTCCTGGAAGCTGTTGATCTTGATGCTGCTAATGTTACTGGTGGGAAAATGACTTCTAGGGTCAATTGCTCAGAGAAGAGGGTGGAGAAGCAGCAGCAAACACAAAGTGTTAGGGCAATCTTTCATTCTCAGGGTTGGTATATGTGCAGGATGGTGGCTGACAATGACATGGTGCAAGTGGTCACTCTCCGTATGCCACTTCACTATCCTGAGTGTAAGTCCCGATGGGCACTGGCAATGTGACAGGGAGGACAGTGGTGGACAGGGAGGACAGGGGATGAATGCGTAACGGTGCTGCCTGTGATGGAATGTGTAATGAAAGTACTTCAGGCCACTCAGCGTCATCTCCTCCCTGGGCTGTAAACTGACCAACCTTTAATTCTCTGGAATAAAAGGGCTTTAGAGAATTAATTTGGTACACCTTAGGCTTTCGGTTTGAGGAGGGGAATGCTATGAGATAATTAACAGCTCCCAGGAGCTCTTGGACCGTGAATGGCCCTTCCCACAACGCTTCCATTTTATGGGCCTGGAGAGCCTTTAAGACCATGACCTGGTCCCCTACTTTGAAGGAACGCTCTCTGGCATGTTTATCATACCAGGTTTTTTGTTCTTTTTGAGCATCTTTTAGGTTTTCTTTAGCAAGGGCTAAAGAGGTTTGGAGGGTGTTTTGTAGGTTGGTTACAGAGTCCAGAATGTTAGTTCCTGGAGAAGGTGTAAACCCCTCCCATTGCTACTTCACCAGATGTAATGGCACCTTAACCTCGCTGCCATATACAAATTCAAATGGTGAAAACCCTAAACTGGGATGTGGTACAGCTCTGTAGGCAAAGAGCAACTGCTGCAACACTAGGTCCCAATCACTGGAGTGCTCATTTATGAATTTACATATCATGGCCCCCAGAGTTCCATTAAACTTCTCCACCAGGCCATTTGTTTGATGGTGGTAAGGGGTGGCAACTGAGTGATTCACCCCATGAACTTCCCAAAGGCTTTCCATAGTTCCTGCCAGGAAATTAGTTCCTGCATCTGTAAGGATGTCGGAGGGTCAACCTACTCTGGCAAAAATGTCTGCTAGTGCCTGGCACACACTTTTAGCCCTGGTGTTGCTTAGAGCTACTGCTTCTAGCCATCGGGTGGCAAAATCCATGAAAGTCAGTATGTACTGCTTTTTTGGAAAAGGACCCAGAATATCCACAGCTACTCACTGAAATGGAACCTTAATGATGGGGAGTGGCTGTAGAGGGGCTTTGACCTGGTTTTGGGGTTTTCCCACTCTTTGGCACACCTGACAAGACGGGACATAGGTAGAAACATCCTTGCCCATTCCCTCCCAGTGGAAGGACTTTCCCAAATGGTTTTTGGTTCTGTTCACCGCAGCATGGCCACTAGGATGATCGTGGGATAAGCTTAAGAGCTTTACCAGGTACTTAGTTGGAACTACCAACTGTCTTTGAGGATGTCAGTGTTCCTGGTGTCCACCAGAAAGAGTTTCCTTGTATAAAAGTCCTCTTTCTACAACAAACCTGGATCGATTAGAAAAACTAAGAGGCGGTGGGTTGTTCCGTGCTGTCATCCAAGCTCCCTGGAGGCTTTCATCTGCTTCCTGTTCGGTCTGGAACCATTCCCTTGATGCTGGAGACATCGGTTCCTCATTGGATTGTGGACCTGGGCTTGATCCCTCTGGAAGCGATGCAGGTGATGGGGCTGTTTCCGTAGACTGTGAACTGCTCTCCGCTGGTGCACTAAGTTGGGGTTCAGGCTCCGGCTGAGCCTCTTGTGTAGGGTTATCTGCTGTTGCCAGTGCAGGTTTGGTGGGGCCCTCTGGTGTTGGGGTTGCAAGCACTGGATTCAGTGCTGGCAATGGTTCTGGTACTGATTGTTCCACCGGTTCCGGTGCTGGGACTGATTCTGTCTGGATCTCTGTGACTTGATCCACTACTGCTGTTGCAGATGGCATGGGGTTTGGTTCCATCACCTCTGACTGGGTCCTGCTAGAAGTCTCTGGAACAGAGCTAGGTGTGACAGCTTGCTTAGCCTGGCGGCGGGTGACCATTCCCACCCTCTTGGCTAGCTTCACATGATTGGCCAAGTCTTCCCCCAACAGCGTGGGGATGGGATAATCATCATAGACTGCAAAAGTCCACATTCCTGACCAGCCCTTGTACTGGACCGGCAACTTGGCTGCAGGCAAGTCAAGAGTTTGACTTGAAGGGTTGAATTGTCCATGTCTAGTTGGCAGCCGGTGTCAAGTGGAGTGCCCCAGGGGTCGGTCCTGGGGCCGGTTTTGTTCAATATCTTCATAAATGATCTGGAGGATGGTGTGGATTGCACTCTCAGCAAATTTGCGGATGATACTAAACTGGAAGGAGTGGTAGATACGCTGGAGGGCAGGGATAGGATACAGAGGGACTTAGACAAATTGGAGGATTGGGCCAAAAGAAATCTGATGCGGTTCAATAAGGATAAGTGTAGGGTCCTGCACTTAGGACGGAAGAACCCAATGCACAGCTACAGACTAGGGACCGAATGGCTAGGCAGCAGTTCTGTGGAAAAGGACCTAGGGGTGACAGTGGACGAGAAGCTGGATATGAGCCAGCAGTGTGCCCTTGTTGCCAAGAAGGCCAATGGCATTTTGGGATGTATAAGTAGGGGCATAGCGAGCAGATCGAGGGACGTGATCGTCCCCCTCTATTCGATATTGGTGAGGCCTCATCTGGAGTACTGTGTCCAGTTTTGGGCCCCACACTACAAGAAGGATGTGGATAAATTGGAGAGAGTCCAGCGAAGGGCAACAAAAATGATTAGGAGTCTGGAACACATGAGTTATGAGGAGAGGCTGAGGGAACTGGGATTGTTTAGTCTGCAGAAGAGAAGAATGAGGGGGGATTTGATAGCTGCTTTCAACTACCAGAGAGGTAGTTCCAGAGAGGATGGTTCTAGACTATTCTCAGTGGTGGAAGAGGACAGGACAAGGAGTAATGGTCTCAAGTTGCCGTGGGGGAGGTTTAGGTTGGATATTAGGAAAAACTTTTTCACTAGGAGGGTGGTGAAACACTGGAATGCGTTACCTAAGGAGGTGGTGGAATCTCCTTCCTTAGAAGTTTTTAAGGTCAGGCTTGACAAAGCCCTGGCTGGGATGATTTAATTGGGTATGGGTCCTGCTTTTGAGCAGGGGGTTGGACTAGATGACCTCCTGAGGTCCCTTCCAACCCTGATATTCTATGATTCTATGAATTGTCACTTGGACCTCTGGGTTGATTAAATTGGGGTCCACTAATGAAGCGTGGATAGCTGACACTTGTGCTCCAGTGTCCCTCCACACTGTAGCCTTCTTCCTGCCCACACTCACAGTTTCCCTCTGCTCTGAGGGTATCTGGAAGGCATCTGGGCCTGAGGACCTCTGGTGTGATTCTGGTGCAATGAACTGTAATCTGTTGGGGTTCTTGGGGCAGTTGGCCTTTACATGCCCTGGCTCGTTACATTTAAAACATCGTCCAGCTGACAGGTCACTGGGGCTAGGTGGGTTGCTGGAGAATGGTGTGGTGAGATGATAAGGTGTCTGGGTTTTTTCTTGGGGTGTAGTTGGGGCTTTGGGTTGCCCCCGGTAGTAGGATGTGGTCTGAGGGTGTCCCTTCTGGTATGCGCTCAAACTGTGACCAGCGTTGTTTCTCTCTCCTCCCTCCACCTGTTTTGTTCCGGTTTGTCCCGCCACTCTGGCGGTCTGGGATGTATCGTATTGATCAGCATAAGAAGCAAGACTTGCTACTGAGTCCATTTTCTTATCCCATACACACTGTTTTATATCATCCTTGGACATATTCAGGAATTGCTCCTGTATCCTCAAATCCCGCATTCCTCCAAAGCTAGTTACATCCCATCCTTTGAGCCATTTATCAAACAGATCTGTCATCTGGTTTACATAAGCCACATTACTTAGTTCAGGCCCTCTCTTAAGGGTTTGAAATTTTACTCTGAAAGTTTCAGGTTTAACTTGAAATTGTTTTAAAACCAAATCCTTGAATTTATCATAGTCAGAAGCCTCATCAGTAGGCATAAAGAAAAGGAGTACTTGTGGCACCTTAGAGACTAACCAATTTATTTGAGCATAAGCTTTCGTGAGCTACGAAAGCTTATGCTCAAACAAATTGGTTAGTCTCTAAGGTGCCACAAGTACTCCTTTTCTTTTTGCGAATACAGACTAACACAGCTGTTACTCTGAAACCTATCAGTAGGCATGTTATTGAATATGTCCAGAGCTCTTCCAGTCAATTTTGCGACCAATATGGTCATCTTGTGAGCATCAGGAATTTTATGAAAAAAGAAAAGGAGTACTTGTGGCACCTTAGAGACTAACAAATTTATTTTAGCATAAGCTTTCGTGAGCTACAGCTCACTTCATCGGAGCTGTAGCTCACGAAAGCTTATGCTCAAATAAATTTGTTAGTCTCTAAGGTGCCACAAGTACTCTTTTTCTTTTTGCGAATACAGACTAACACGGCTACTACTCTGAAACCTGTCAGGAATTTTATGGAGTTTTCACATTCTCTCAAAGGTGAGAAAATATTTAGCAATATCACTTGATTCATCATACTGTGGACATAGTTGCTCCCATTTGTGGATTGTTGGGGAAGGATTGTTAGGGTTATTGGGTATATTCTGCTGAGCCCTTGCCTTCTCTATCTCCAGTGCATGCTTCCTCTCTTTTTCCCTCTCCTCCATTTCTTTTTCTTTTGCCCCCATAGCTCTCTGGTGGGCAGCCTCCTGGGCTTTCTTTGCCTCCTTCGCTGCCTCCATAGCTCTCTGGTGGGCAGCCTCCTCCACCTCCTTATTGAGTCATTTTAATTCGACCACTCTCCGGTGTTCCTTTTCTTTCTCTTCTGCTTCCAGTCTGGCTAACTTCAGTTTCTGCTGGGCATTGCTTTCTGTCATCCAAAACATGGATAGGATGAGTTTTTAACGTAGCTATACCTGAGAGTTAGAAAAAAACCCAAAAACCCTGGCTTGTAAAATTTACTGTGCTGTAACCTGATACCTTTGTCTCTGATAGCTGTTCTTAGCCTACAGAAAATCCTTTTGTTAAAACCACTAATACCTCTGTCTCCTGGCAAAGGGAAAGAAAAAACTCTAACTGCTTTCAGTTAAAAAAACCCTCAAACCTCTTCAGGTGTGTGCTTTTGGTTCAAAATGATCTCTGGTTCAAAATGATCCCACTGCTCTGCCACCATGTCAAGGTTCCTTCCCCACTCTGAACTTTGGGGTACAGATGTGTGGACACAAATGAAAGACCCCCTAAGCTTATTTCTACCAGCTTAGGTTAAAAACTTCCCCAAGGCTCAAAATCTTTGCCCTTGGACTAGGGTATGCTGCCACCACCAAGTGCTTTAACGAAGAACCAGGGAAAAGGACCACTTGGAGTTCCTCTTCCCCCAGCTATCACCCCAAGCTGCCCTTGAAGTTCATTGTAAACAGATTTCACCTGTATCAAAAATGTTAAGGGGGGCCCCATACAGGCCCTGGGCCCTGCACCCCCAAGGGACGGCCCTGTTCAGCAGTTCTCAAACTGTGGTTCGGGATCTGTAGTGAGGCCTTATTGGAAATCCTGGGAGGTGGGTGGGCGCAAGCCCAGCCACGTCTAAAGGCCCCTCCCCGAGCCTAGTGAGAGGGACCACTGGACCCGGGAACCAAATGAGTACTTGGGACAAACTAATGAAAACCAGGGTCAGGAGTGGTGGTCAGAGGTTCAACATGAGTGATCCAGATGGTACACTGAGCAGAGGATCCTGCACCCATTGCTTCTCAAAGGCGTCTAGGAGCCAGTAGACGCTGCCCAGTGGAACTATGCCTGAAGGCGTGAGACTAGGCAAGACTGGATATAGGCCCCACAGTCACAGAGCACCCCGTCGTCCAGCATCCTCCTCCTGGTATTGTAAATGGCGACCTTGGCCAGGGCCAGGAGGAGGTTGATGAGGAGGTCTCCCAACTTCATGGGGCCATGGATAGGATGTGCAAAAATGAACAGATATGAGGAAAAGTACAGTCAGAACCTCAGGAAGAGGTTCTGGAGGAGCCGGAATAGGGGCTGCAACCTGGAGCATTCAAGGTAGGAGTGCGCCAGGTTCTCCCTCATGCTACAGAAGGGGCAGGCCTCAGGAATGGGAGTGAACCGCGTCAAATACATGCCTGTGCTCATGACTCCATGAAGCAGCTGCCAACTGATGTCCCCGGCGGGCCATGGGACCAAGGTGGATTAGAGGCTGGCCCACCGGAGCTCCTCACCCTCTACAGGTGGTAAGTAGTCCCACCATTTGGGACACGAGGGTGAGAAAATGCAACATGGGGAGCACGAATGTGTACAGTTGATCCCTAGGCGCGGCTCAAAAGCTGACTGGCTGCAGGGTATGCAGCCAGCTAGGATTACAAAAGGGTGGGTACCCAGGGGAGGCTTGTGGAACAGGGGCCTGATAAAAAGGTCAGGAGGGCCTGGGGTGAGGGGTGGGTGGGGAGCTCCCTCTTGCAGTGCCTGCTACAGGAAAATGAGAGAAGTGGGCAACAAGGCATCCCCCATCTCCTAGAGCATGTGCAGGGGGGTCAGGAGGGTGGATAGCCCTATGCGCCGATAGAGTGCACGGGGATCCACCCAGTTCCCCCTGTCATAGTCCAGGAGGCCTCTGATTCTGGTGGCTTCTACCAGGACCAACCGCTGGTGCACCGAGGAGGTCCGCCCCCTCGGTGGCCGCCATGGACCTGGTCACCAAGAACAGCTTCCAGTCTAAAAAAGGTCCTGGTAGAAGACTGGAAGCTCAGAGAGATCTTGTGGAAGACCCCTCGGGTGGAGGAAAAAGAGCTGCCGGTCATATCAGAGCCCTCAGAGGTGGCAGAGGAAGGCATGCGCCAACGTGCTCCATGCCGAACTACCTGTACCATAAAGGAGTCTCCACAGGGCCTGGAGGTGGAAGACATGGGCCTGGCTACGAAGGCAGACCAGGCCCTGTCCTCCCTCCTCCAGGGGAAGACTCAAGACCCCTGTAGAGACCGAGTGCAGTCCTGGCCAGAAGAATTCCAGAGCTACCCTCTGGAGCTGGGCCAGAATCCCTGGGGCTGGGCTCAGAGTGTTGAGCCAGTGCCAGAGCATAGACAGGACTAGTTGGTTCAGTACTAGTTCCCTCCCTGTGCAACCGCTTACCTGTTATCCAAAACTGTGCCAGCTAGTAAGCTTGAGGAGAACCTATGACCGACCAGAGTTTGGCAGAAAGCAGCACATTTATTATCCTGATAGCTAAGTTTAAAAGAAGAGGGGGAAGGGTCACACTCACACTCACATACTCACACTCCCAGGACAAGCACAGCATTGGAGATGTCAGGATCCTTCAAGGTAAGTGTCCCACAGCACAGCAATGGATGATGGGATGAAGGTAAGTCTTCCCGAGGCACAATGGTATGCAACACAGTGAACCACTCGCCAGGCAGTCCGGGTGAAAGGTCTTCACGGGAGGTACAAGCTTGTGAGTGCACTCCTGAGCACATGGCCCCTTCCCCTTTTACTGACCTGTTCTTCATGGCCTGTGACTAGAGATGACTTGGCTGAGTCTGGTTGGTCACACTCCACCTTGGACAGTGTCCATGCATCGCAGCCTAATCAGAGTGCCAGACACCTTGTCTACCTGGGAGCTCTTCTGATCTTCCAGATGCTCAAGGAGCCCATTCATCCCACAAGCATTTCAGGAGGGAGTGGGAAGGGGAAAGCCACTTCACAGGTATTCAAAGAGGGGAGGAGACAAAAGTGGGGGGGGAGGTCTAACAGACCTTTTGAGCATACAGGTTATACAGAGCATACAGATCACTGCTGCTCCTACAACACTCCGCCCCTTGATCTATGATCATTACAGACGTTGTTGTAGGGCATAGGTGGTCTGTTGCAAACAAACCAAACAATCATAACCAGGTGAATATAACTAAAACCATTACAATTGACTAAACACCAGATATAATATAAACACAAATGCAAACAATCACAATCATAGTAACTGGGAATGCAATAAAACCATCACCATTACAATAATTGGGTACACTGACAAAAAATGAGGCCCAAGTTTGATGCTGCAATAGCCATCAAACAATAAAAGTCAACCCTAACCCTTAAATAAACACAACAAATAAGATTTGTAGGGGTACCATAGTTGTCATGCAAGGTTAAATTGATTTGGAAGATACATAGTAACAGAGAACATGATGAAATTGCTGATACTTAAACTAACATTTAGTTGCTAAAATGTTGCAGAATCCCCTTTTACTAACAGTTGTTCTCAAAACGTCTAGGGGTGGGGGGCGACTGGGGGAACAAATCCAAGACCTGAAAGATGGGGCCCTACAATTACGGGCCAAGGTCAAAAATCCCACTGGGGGTGATAGTGCATGTTACAGGTTATGGGGGCCGATGAACTACCCTTCAGGGCTTGGGGAAGTAGAACCAGGGTGCATAGAGGAAAGTGTGGAATTAACAATACAAGAAAATGTATCAATAACAAAACTCAACAACAAAATGAATATTAGAGAACCTAACAAAAATAAACCTGTTTCATTGGGGACCAAAGTCTTTTGGACAGAGGTGGATGTGATTAATAATTTGATTGGAGATGGGGGAAATAGAGAGAGAAAAAGGCATTTACCCTGTCTAATGTAGTATCCCCCACCTCTCTGGACCGAATGCTAGTACAGGACACCCACCAGAGACAGACACAGAACATGCAACACAGAACACTGAACACAGACTTTGTCACGACACTATAACCATGGTATTTCTATAACTCTTCAGCTGGCACCAACTCTCCTGATGTTCCGGTTCAGAGGCTGAAAGATAAAAGCTTAGAAACAAATTAGCACAGTGCTCCCACCACGACAGACCCTGCTCGTTTGAGTTGTCCGTGGGGTACCCATTTTTCCTCCGGGGTATTATCTATGCCACCCAGGGTTTTGCTAACTCTATTGCTTGCGCAGGAGTCAACTCGGTCTCTGACACAGTGTGTCCGATAATTGGGGCTGCCCCACCCACTGCGGGCACAGGCCCATAGTTTCAGACCACCCTCCAGACAGCTGCAACACGGTTCCTGGGGTCCGGACATCTGGGGTCCGGATCCGGGGGATCCAGATCATACCAAATATCTCTGTCCCAATTATCATATGGTCCTGCAACCCCGTGGGCTTTCATCCCAATGGCGGTGACCCGGGCAGAATAAGCCCCCCGGACCCTGTTCTCCCGGGTGAACCCCTTCAGGACAGATCCTTCAGGCAGGTAACTGCCTGGCTCAAAGCAGCATTCTCTACTTCCACCCGCTCCTGCTCCTCCTCTCCTGCTGCCTCCTGTACTGCGGCCACAGAGAGGGAAGAAGCCTGGGTGCTAGCAGTCAAAGCCTGCACCTTCCACATATCCCGTTCCTTCTCCAACTCATTACATCGGTCCTTGAGTGAATCTATTTCAGTGGCGAGCTGACTCTTTGCTGTCTGCCATTGCCAGCCTACTTGCCACAGCAGCCAGGCGGCTGCACGATCCAGTCCCCCCTTATCAGGACCGTATATAAGTACATATTTATCCAACATGAGCTCTAGTTCAGGAATTGTACTCCCAGGTGGAACCGCCCCTGGCATCCAGGGGTCTGCCCCTTTCTTTTGGAGCCCTTCTAACAACACCCTGGGTGGCGGCACCACTCCCCAAGGCGGGGTGTCTTCTTGCTTGGGCTCCTTTGCCTTTTTCTTCCCCTTGCCCCACAGTGGCATGCTTAGTAACGGCGTCCTTTTCTCCCTGCAGTGGGTTGCTAGCCTACCACTTTTTCATGCAGGCTCGAGCCGGACCTGCTCAAGAGACTACCTGGGGGCAGGGGGGGCACCAGGGGACCCCTACTCTTGGGTCAAATGCTTCACTAAAAGCTGCCTGCATTCTCCACCAGTAATGTTTCCTGAAATTGGGCCAGCTAGTAAGCTTAGGGAGGACTAATGACCCACCAGAGTTTGGCAGAAAGCAGCATATTTATTATACTGATAACTAAGCTCAAAAGACGTGTGCGTGTGGATCAAACTCACGCTCGCATACTCATGCTCCCAGGACAGGCACGGCACTGGAAATGTCAGGATCCTTTAAGGTAAGTGTCCCACAGTGCAGCAATGGATGGTGGGATGAAGGTAAGTCTTCCCGAGGCATGATGGAATGCAATGCAGCGAACCACTGGCCAGGCGGTCCGGGCGAAGAGCCTTCACGGGAGGTACAAGCTTGTGAGTGCACTCCTGAGCACATGGCCCCTTCCCCTTTTAAGGACCTGCACCTCATGGAGATGACTTGGCCACATCTGGTTGGTCACACTCCACCTCGGGCAGTGTCCATGCATTTGGCCTGTGATCGCTGCCTGATTAGGGTGCCAGACACCTTGTCTACCTGGGAGCTCTTCTGATCTTCCAGCTGCTGAAGCAGCCCATTCATCCCACAAGTATTCCAGGAGGAAGGGGAAATCCACTTCACAGGTATTCAAAGAGGGAGAGGAGACAAAAGCTGGGGGGGGGGGAGGTGTAACAGATCTTTTGAGCATACAGGTTATACATAACATACAGATCATATCAGAGCTCTCAGAGGCAGCGGAGGAAGGCGTGCACCAACCTGATCCATGCCGAACTACCTGCACCATAAAGGAGTCTCTGCAGGGCCTGGAGGCAGAAGACATGGACCTGGCTGAGGAGGCAGACCAGGCCCTGTCCTCCCTCCTCCAGGGAAAGACTCAAGACCCCTGCAGAGACCCAGTGCAGTCCTGGCCAGAAGAATTCCAGAGCTACCCTCTGGAGCCTGGCCAGCATCAGAGTGTTGAACCGGTGCCAGAGCATGGACAGGACTAGTTGGTTCAGTACCAGTGCCCTCCCCCACAGGGAGAGGCACCAGAGCAGTCCTGTCCATCTCCACAGCCACTCACCCACCCTGGCTTCCAAATCCTGCCCGTTCTCTGGTGGTGAAGGATATGTGGAAGAAAGGTAAATGCCAAGAGAGAGCAGTGGACCTGCGCTCCACTGAATGACTTGAAGCGTGGGTGGGAGGGAGCTCACCTGCCACCCGTCCCCGACCACCAGGCCAGACCTCTTGACCCAGGTGACCTAGGCAGAGGAGGCCACTAAGTAGATGGCCTGGCAGGCCTCCACCTGCACCAGGTTACCCGTGCCCTGGACCACAAGGACCAAGTCGTCAGCATACACCAACAGGACCAGCTGCAGCTCCGGCTCCCAAAGCACCAACCCCGTCAACCTCCGGCAGAGGAGACAGAGGAAGGGCTCTATCGCCAGAGCATACAACTGACCCAAGAGGGGTGTGATGTTATTGACATTAACTCTGACTGTATAGATCATTGTTGCAACCAAGGTCATATAGTGACACCAAATATTGTACAAAGGTTGTCGTGTGAGGTGTCTATGAAAAGGTTACGGTTTGCTGGTTATGATTATGCTATCTGTATGCATATATCATTTTTCTATTTGGAGTTATAAATATTGGCTATGTACTTGTATCTCAATATGTTTGATTCTAAGGAGCCTCAGTGAAGCATTGGTCAGCTTCTTGAGAAAAGACTATTCTCAGTAAGTGCCCAATCAAGAAACAGTTAACTGACAATGGACTTTGGGAGATGCCAATCCACATCTGAGCTTTCCTGGGAACGTTCAAATTAGCCTGTAAACAATGGCATTGGCCTGTAAAGAACTGAGTCATGCATGGACATGTGACTTGCCCATGTGACTCCAAACTCCATCTTGCTGCTGTGATTTCCACAGTAAGAACAAAGGGATGTCCTTCCACACGGCAGAGGATACAAAAGGCCCTGGAAACCCCTCCATTTTGTCTTCAATCCTGCTTCTTACCTCTGGAGTAACTTTGCTACAAACTGAAGCTCTGAACAAAGGACTGAATGACCCATCCAAGCTGTGGATGTACTCCAGAGTCTTGATTTGAACCTGCAGTTTATTCCATCACTGCTACAAGCCTGAACCAAGAACTTTGCCATTATTGTACGGATTTCATAGAATCATAGAATATCAGGGTTGGAAGGGACCTCAGGAGGACATCTAGTCCAATCCCCTGCTCAAAGCAGGACCAATCCCCAACTAAATCATCCCAGCCAGGGCTTTGTCAAGTCTGACCTTAAAAACTTCTCAGGAAGGAGATTCCACCACCTCCCTAGGTGACGCATTCCAGTGTTTCACCACCCTCCTAGTGAAAAAGTTTTACCAATATCCAACCTAAATCTCCGCCACTGCAACTTGAGACTATTACTCCTCGTTCTGTCATCTGGTACCACTGAGAAGAGTCTAGATCCATCCTCTTTGGAACCCCCTTTCAAGCAGTTGAAAGCAGCTATCAAATCCCCCCTCATTCTTCTCTTCCGCAGACTAAACAATCCCAGTTCCCTAAGCCTCTCCTCATAAGTCATGTGTTCCAGTCCCCTAATCATTTCTGTTGCCCTCTGCTGGATGCTTTCCAATTTTTCCACATCCTTCTTGTAGTGTAGGGCCCAAACTGGACACAGTACTCCAGATGAGGCCTCACCAATGTCAAATAGAGGGGAATGATCACATCCCTCAATCTGCTGGCAATGCCCCTACTTATACATCCCAAAATGCCATTGGCCTTCTTGGCAACAACAGCACACTGTTCACTCATATCCAGCTTCTTGTCCACTGTAACCCCTAGGTCCTTTTCCACAGAACTGGTGCCTAGCCATTCGGTCCCTAGTCTGTAGTAGTGCATGGGATTCTTCCGTCCTAAGTGCAGGACTCTGCAGTTGTCCTTGTTGAACCTCATCAGATTTCTTTTGGCCCAATCCTTTAGTTTGTCTAGGGCCCTCTGTATCCTATCCCTACCCTCCAGCGTATCTACCTCTCCTCCCAGTTTAGTGTCAGCTGCAAACTTCCTGAGGGTGCAATCCACACCATCCTCCAGATCATTTATGAAGATATTGAACAAAACCGGCCCCAGGACCGACCCTTGGGGCACTCCACTTGATACCGGCTGCCAACTAGACATGGAGCCATTGATCACTACCCGTTGAGCCCGACAATCTAGCCAGCTTTCTACCCACCTTATAGTGCATTCATCCAGCCCATACTTCCTTAACTTGCTGACAAGAATACTGTGGGAGACCGTGTCAAAAGCTTTGCTAAAGTCAAGAAACAATACATCCACTGCTTTCCCTTCATCCACAGAACCAGTAATCTCATCATAAAAGGCAATTAGATTAATCAGGCATGACTTGCCCTTGG
This sequence comes from Caretta caretta, assembly GCF_965140235.1. Classification (NCBI taxonomy): domain Eukaryota; kingdom Metazoa; phylum Chordata; order Testudines; family Cheloniidae; genus Caretta; species Caretta caretta. The sequence goes on from NC_134214.1 coordinate 57,397,639, forward strand.
TGAATCCATGCTGACTGTTCCTGATCACTTTCCTCTCCTCTAAGTGCTTCAGAATTGATTCCTTGAGGACTTGCTCCATGATTTTTCCAGGGACTGAGGTGAGGCTGACTGGCCTGTAGTTCCCAGGATCCTCCTTCTTCCCTTTTTTAAAGATTGGCCCTACATTAGCCTTTTTCCAGTCGTCCGGGACCTCCCCTGATTGCCATGACTTTTCAAAGATAATGGCCAATGGCTCTGCAATCACATCCGTCAACTCCTTTAGCACTCTCGGATGCAGGGCTTCCGGCCCCATGGACTTGTGCTCGTCCAGCTTTTCTAAATAGTCCCGAACCACTTCTTTCTTCACAGAGGGCTGGTCACCTCCTCCCCATGCTGTGCTGCCCAGTGCAGCAGTCTGGGAGCTGACCTTGTTCATGAAGATAGAGGCAAAAAAAGCATTGAGTACATTAGCTTTTTCCACATCCTCGGTCACTAGGTTGCCTCCCTCATTCAGTAAGGGGCCCACACTTTCTTTGACTTTCTTCTTGTTGCTAACATACCTGAAGAAACCCTTCTTGTTACTCTTAACATCTCTTGCTAGTTGCACCTCTAGGTGTGATTTGGCCTTCTGAGTTCACTCCTGCATGGCCAAGCAATATTTTTATACTCTTCCCTGGTCATTTGTCCAATCTTCCACTTCTTGTAAGCTTCCTTTTTGTGTTTAAGATCAGCAAGGATTTCACTGTTAAGCCAAGCTGGTCACCTGCCACATTTACTATTCTTTCTACACATCGGGATGGTTTGTCCCTGTAACCTCAATAAGGATTCTTTAAAATACAGCCAGCTCTCCTGGACTCCTTTCCCCCTCATGTTGTTCTCCCAGGGGATCCTGCCCATCATTTCCCTGAGGTTGTCAAAGTCTGCTTTTCTGAAGTCCAGGGTCCGTATTCTGCTGCTCTCCTTTCTTCCCTGTGTCAGGATCCTGAACTCGACCATCTCATGGTCACTGCCTCCCAGGTTCCCATCCACTTTTGCTTCCCCTACTAATTCTTCCCTGTTTGTGAGCAGCAGGTCAAGAAGAGCTCTGCCCCTAGTTGGTTCCTCCAGCACTTGCACCAGGAAATTGTCCCCTACACTTTCCAAAAACTTTCTGGATTGTCTGTGTACTGCTGTATTGCTCTCCCAACAGATATCAGGGTGATTGAAGTCTCCCATAAGAATCAGCGCCTGCGATCTAGTAACTTCTGTTGTTGCTGGAAGAAAGCCTCGTCCACCTCATCCCCCAGATCCGGTGGTCTATAGCAGACTCCCACCATGGCATCACCTTTGTTGCTCATGCTTCTAAACTTAATCCAGATACACTCAGGTTTTTCTGCAATTTCATACCGGAGCTCTGAGCAGTCATACTGCTCTCTTACATACAATGCAAGTCCCCCACCTTTTCTGCCCTGCATGCCCTTCCTGAACAGTTTATATCCATCCATGACAGTACGCCAGTCATGTGAGTTATCCAACCAAGTCTCTGTTATTCCAATCACATCATAATTCCTTGACTGTGCCAGGTCTTCCAGTTCTCCCTGCTTGTTTCCCAGCCTTCTTGCATTTGTTTATGGGCACTTGAGATAACTTGCTGTTTGTCCTGCTTTCTTCGTATGGGGCAGGAGCCCTCCCCTTTCGCGTTCTCCTGCTCATGCTTCCTCCCGGTATTGAATTGATTCTATTTCACGAATTTCAACTCTCATCCATATTTCTTTCTTTTATGAATAAACCTTTGGATTTTAGATTCTAAAGGCGTGGCATCAGCATGATTTGTGATTAAGATCTGACTTGTATATTGACCTCAGTCTGGGGCTTGGTCCTTTGCGATTGGGAGAACCATTTTTCTTTTACTGGGGTTTTGGTTTTCATAACCATTCGTCCCCATAATGAGCGGCACTGGTGGTGATACTGGGAAACTGGAGTGTCTAAGGGAATTGCTTGTATGACTTATGGTTAGCCAGTGGGGTGAGACTGAAGTCCTCTCTGTTTGGCTGGTTTGGTGTGCCTTAATAGTAAAGGAAACCCAGCCTTGGGCTGAAACTCTAAGTAATTTGTGATGAATTGATACTCTCAGTAGTGTGCCACCCAAATGTGTCCATAAACTCATGGGTTTTGTTAAAAAGTGGGTTGTGGGACTTTTGAAAAACTGCTGGACTTAATAACTTTGGCACAGTTTTTAGACATTGTACCTGATCATGTTAAAGCTGCTGTTTGTGATAGAGACCCTGAGTCAGTCCTACAGGCTGTGGAAATTATGGATGCCCATACCCAAAACAGGGCTCAGGAAGGGTGTAAATCCCACGGGAAAACTAATCACTATTAGCCCCAGTTCAAGAGGAGGGAAGGATTTAAAAATAAACCTGGCCCTGACTCTCATAAAGGAGCCCATGGGGGCCAAGAGAGTAGGAACTCTCACCACAAGAATAAACTGATTAAATGCTATCACTGTGGTGTGCTTGGCCACATGAGACCAGATTGCCCGATCCTGAATAGCAGCCCAAAACTAGCAACCCCAAATGCCATGGTAAATGCCAACTCCATTATTCTGAGCACCCAGGCTGAACCAAGCCACAACAGCACCACCTTGAGCCCAGGTGCAAGCACGGCAGTGGCTAATGTCAACCCCATAGTCTCCAGTAGTATGGGAGGAGGTGAGGAGTTCACCAGAATGAAGGCCTACCATGAAAGGGAGGTGAATGTGAACATGATCTGTTGTGCTGAGGAAGAGGCAGTGTCTGTTCCTTTGATTTACATGGTTGCTGAAAGCCAGGAGGAGATGCCTCTTGAGAGCATTGAGATGGGGGAAGGTTTGATCCCCCCTCAAAGGAAGAAATTGCTGATGTTGTTGAAACACCACAAGTGAACATTCTCCAACAGACCAGGGCTCACTGATAGAATGATACACTCCATTCAGATGGTGGGTCCCCGCCCAGCTCCTAGCAAAGCTTACAGGTCCAAGGGAGAGATGCAGAGACAGATCCAGGAAGAGGTAAAAAGCATGTTGACAATGGGAGAAATCACCAAATCCAAGAGCCCTGGGTTTCTCCCATTGTGAGAATATCAGGGTTGGAAGGGACTTTAGGAGGTCATCTAGTCCAACCCCCTGCTCAAAGCAGGACCAATCTCCAATTTTTGCTCCAGATCCCTAAATGGCCCCCTCAAGGATTGAACTCACAACCCTGGATTTAGCAGGCCAATGCTCAAACCACTGAGCTATCCCTCCTCCTTTGTGTTGCACTGGCTCAGGGAGGCCAATCTAAGTGTTAAGGTTTCTAAATGCAGAATGGGAGCTGCTGAGGTGACCTACCTGGGGCACAGAGTAGGCAATGGGCTACTGTGCTCCAAGCCTTTAAAGGTGGAGGCCATTAAGAATTGGCCTACTCCCTAGAAACTAAGAAGCAGGTCCAATCATTCATTGATCTGACCAACTATTACAGGAGGTTTGTAAAGGGATTCAGTGACATTGTTACTCCCATCACAGATCTAACGAAAAAAGAAAAACCAGACCGGGTGCTGTGGCCAGGGGCCTGTGAGCAGGGATTTCAAAGCATAAAGAGTGCTTTGGCCAAGGAGCCTGTTTTGGCCAGCCCTAATTTTGAAAAGCCTTTTTTGCTATGTAGGGATGCTTCCAAAACTGGGCTGGGGGCAATGCTAATGCAAGAGTGGCGGGGGGTAAGAGACATCCCATGGCTTACTTAAGCAAGAAATTGTCCCCCACTGAACAAAATTATGCTACCATTGAGAAGGAATGTTATGCCATTGTCTGGGCTGTCAAGCAGCATAAGCCCTATTTGTACAACACTGTATTGTGTGATCATGCCCCTCTGGTCTGGCTGCACAGGGTAAGGGTCAAGGGTACCAACTCCAGGTTGCTGCATTGGAGTTTAGCCGTTCAAGAGTATGAAATGGATATAATCCACATAAAGGGAAAGGAAAATATTGTAGCTGATGCATTGTCCAGGATGGGGAGTCCTTAGGATGCAATTAGTGATGCTGGTGTCATCCCTTCCTGCATCAATTTTGTGTTGGGGGTGTGCTGTTATGAGTGTAATATAATATCTTTCTGAAAAAGGTAACACAGGACCAGAAAGAATTAATTAACTCACAGACTGACCTGACCATGACTGAATTTTAAGACTTGTTAGGAAGATATGTAAATGAATAGAGCTTTGAAATGCAAGCCTGCATTGTTAGAGATAGAAGGGTAGCTGTTTGCTCAGGTCTTGTGATGTAAGCAAACAAGTCTTGTCTATTACTATGGCTTTGATTCAAGTCTGGCCACTCAGTAATGGACTTAAAGGTGGCAATTTTGCAACAGAAAAGCTTCTAAAACTTTCCCTGCTTTTCTTTCCCTTGTCCCAGCACACAGGGCTAGTTACAGACAGATACTGGGATAGTGGGGCAGCTTTCTTACCAGGCAAATGGACACTCCCAACAGATAAACTGCTGCTCTTCACACTACAGTGAGCTACTTCCAGCAAATCACAGTTACCTTTTCCAGGTTTACATTTACAAGCTGTATTAGGCCCTGTCTACACTGGCAAGTTTGTGCGCAGTAAAGCAGCTTTGAGCGCTGTAACTCCCGAGGTGCACACACTGCCAAGCCACTTAGTGCGCAGAAACTGCACAGTTGCAGCGCTCTAAAAAAACCACCTTGAGGGGAGGCGTAGAGCTTTCTGCGCCAGGGCTACAGCACTGCGGTGCCAGTGTAGACACCCTGGTCAATTACAGCGCTGCGATTGGCCTCTGGGAGGTGTCCCACAATGCCTGTTCTCACCTCTCTGGTCATCGGTTTGAACTCTACTGCCCTGCCCTCAAGTGACCAACCGTCAGCCCCACCCCATACATTCCTTTGCAAATTTGAAAGTCCCCTTCCTGTTTGCTCAGTGATGCGTGCAGTGGTCTCAGCACATCTTTCCAGGTGGCCATGCCTGCTCCACGCACCAGGCGATCCCCCGCTTGGAGCAATGCTGAGTGCTAGACCTCATCGGCATTTGGAGAGAGGACGCTGTCCAGTCCCAGCTGCACTCCAGCTGTCGGAATTATGATACCTATGGACAGATTTCTAGATGCATGATAGAAAAGGACCATAACTGGGACACATTCCAGTGGAGGGTCAAAGTGAAGGAGCTGTGGAATGCCTACCACAAGGCATGGGAGGCAAACTACTGCTCTGGTGCTGCGCCCACAAGCTGCCGGTTCTACAAAGAACTGGACACGATACTTGGTGGTGACACCACCTCCACTGCGAAGGCCACTGTGGATACTTTGGTGGCTCACAGCCAGTCGAGAGTGGATGGAGCCAGGAGGAGAAAATCTTGGATGAAGATGGGACCCAGAGGCAGAGGATGACTCAGAGGTCAAAGATGCATGTAGCCAGGAGCTCTTTTCTACCCCGGAGGAGGCTAGCCAATCACAGCTGTCAGATCTTGGAGAAGTGCAAACAGACGAGGAGGTCCCTGGTAAGTGTATCTGATTTTGGGAATTGCTCAAGTGAGTTGTTGGGGGCAGGAGAGTTGCAGAAAGCAGGCTTGTCTCCCACCTCATGCCTTGTTTGAGTGGTGGAATAGGCTGTTGATACACTCCCTCACTTCATGGGAATCTCCCTCATTCTCCCTCAACGAATGGCTACGCAGGTGGTGTCGGAGAGAAGGCTTTGGATTCTTTGACCATGGGATAGTGTTCCATGAAAGAGGAGTGCTGGGCAGAGACGGGCTCCATCTTACGAAGAGAGGGAAGAGCATCTTTGCCAGCAGGCTGGCTAACCTAGTGAGGAGGGCTTTAAACTAGGTTCACCGGGGGAAGGAGACCAAAGCCCTGAGGTAAGTGGGAAAGCGGGATACCAGGAGGAAGCACAGGCAGGAATGTCTGTGAGGGGAGGGCTCCTGCCTCATACTGGGAATGAGGGGCGATCAACAGGTTATCTCAAGTGCTTATATACAAATGCACAAAGCCTTGGAAACAAGCAGGGAGAACTGGAGGTCCTGGTGATGTCAAGGAACTATGACGTGATTGGAATAACAGAGACTTGGTGGGATAACTCACATGACTGGAGTACTGTCATGGATGGTTATAAACTGTTCAGGAAGGACAGGCAGGGCAGAAAAGGTGGGGGAGTAGCACTGTATGTAAGGGAGCAGTATGACTGCTCAGAGCTCCGGTACGAAACTGTAGAAAAACCTGAGTGTCTCTGGATTAAGTTTAGAAGTGTGTGCAACAAGAGTGATGTAGTGGTGGGAGTCTGCTATAGACCACCGGACCAGGGGGATGAGGTAGATGAGGCTTTCTTCCGGCAACTCACGGAAGCTACTAGATCGCAGGCCCTGATTCTCATGGCTGACTTTAATTTTCCTGATATCTGCTGGGAGAGCAATACAGCAGTGCATAGACAATCCAGGAAGTTTTTGGAAAGCGTAGGGGACAATTTCCTGGCACAAGTGCTAGAGGAGCCAACTGGGGGGGGGGGGGCGCTTTTCTTGACCTGCTGCTCACAAACCAGGTAGAATTAGTGGGGGAAGCAAAAGCGGATGGGAATCTGGGAGGCAGTGACCATGAGTTGGTTGAGTTCAGGATCCTGACACAGGGAAGAAAGGTAAGCAGCAGGATACGGACCCTGGACTTCAGGAAAGCAGACTTCGACTCCCTCAGGGAACGGATGGCCAGGATCCCCTGGGGGACTAACTTGAAGGGGAAAGGAGTCCAGGAGAGCTGGCTGTATTTCAAGGAATCCTTGTTGAGGTTACAGGGACAAACCATCCCAATGAGTCGAAAGAATAGTAAATATGGCAGGCGACCAGCTTGGCTTAATGGTGAAATCCTAGCGGATCTTAAACATAAAAAAGAAGCTTACAAGAAGTGGAAGGTTGGACATATGACCAGGGAAGAGTATAAAAATATTGCTCGGGCATGTAGGAATGATATCAGGAGGGCCAAATCGCACCTGGAGCTGCAGCTAGCAAGAGATGTCAAGAGTAACAAGAAGGGTTTCTTCAGGTATGTTGGCAACAAGAAGAAAGCCAAGGAAAGTGTGGGCCCCTTACTGAATGAGGGAGGCAACCTAGTGACAGAGGATGTGGAAAAAGCTAATGTACTCAATGCTTTTTTTGCCTCTGTCTTCACTAACAAGGTCAGCTCCCAGACTGCTGCGCTGGGCATCACAAAATGGGGAAGAGATGGCCAGCCCTCTGTGGAGACAGAGGTGGTTAGGGACTATTTAGAAAAGCTGGACGTGCACAAGTCCATGGGGCCGGACGAGTTGCATCCGAGAGTGCTGAAGGAATTGGCGGCTGTGATTGCAGAGCCATTGGCCATTATCTTTGAAAACTCGTGGCGAACGGGGGAAGTCCCGGATGACTGGAAAAAGGCTAACGTAGTGCCAATCTTTAAAAAAGGGAAGAAGGAGGATCCTGGGAACTACAGGCCAGTCAGCCTCACCTCAGTCCCTGGAAAAATCATGTAGCAGGTCCTCAAAGAATCAATCCTGAAGCACTTGCATGAGAGGAAGGTGATCAGGAACAGCCAGCATGGATTCACCAAGGGAAGGTCATGCCTGACTAATCTAATCGCCTTTTATGATGAGATTACTGGTTCTGTGGATGAAGGGAAAGCAGTGGATGTATTGTTTCTTGACTTTAGCAAAGCTTTTGACACTGTCTCCCACAGTATTCTTGTCAGCAAGTTAAGGAAGTATGGGCTGGATGAATGCACTATAAGGTGGGTAGAAAGCTGGCTAGATTGTCGGGCTCAACGGGTAGTGATCAATGGCTCCATGTCTAGTTGGCAGCCGGTATCAAGTGGAGTGCCCCAAGGGTCGGTCCTGGGGCCGGTTTTGTTCAATATCTTCATAAATGATCTGGAGGATGGTGTGGATTGCACTCTCAGCAAATTTGCGGATGATACTAAACTGGGAGGAGTGGTAGATACGCTGGAGGGGAGGGATAGGATACAGAAGGACCTAGACAAATTGGAGGATTGGGCCAAAAGAAATCTGATGAGGTTCAATAAGGATAAGTGCAGGGTCCTGCACTTAGGATGGAAGAATCCAATGCACCGCTACAGACTAGGGACCGAATGGCTAGGCAGCAGTTCTGCGGAGAAGGACCTAGGGGTCACAGTGGACGAGAAGCTGGATATGAGTCAGCAGTGTGCCCTTGTTGCCAAGAAGGCCAATGGCATTTTGGAATGTATAAGGAGGGGCATAGCGAGCAGATCGAGGGACGTGATCGTTCCCCTCTATTCGACATTGGTGAGGCCTCATCTGGAGTACTGTGTCCAGTTTTGGGCCCCACACTACAAGAAGGATGTGGATAAATTGGAGAGAGTCCAGCGAAGGGCAACAAAAATGATTAGGGGTCTAGAACGCATGACTTATGAGGAGAGGCTGAGGGAGCTGGGATTGTTTAGCCTGCAGAAGAGAAGAATGAGGGGGGATTTGATAGCTGCTTTCAACTACCTGAAAGGGGGTTCCAAAGAGGATGGCTCTAGACTGTTCTCAATGGTAGCAGATGACAGAATGAGGAGTAATGGTCTCAAGTTGCAGTGGGGGAGGTTTAGATTGGATATTAGGAAAAACTTTTTCACTAAGAGGGTGGTGAAACACTGGAATGCGTTACCTAGGGAGGTGGTAGAATCTCCTTCCTTAGAAGTTTTTAAGGTCAGGCTTGACAAAGCCCTGGCTGGGATGATTTAACTGGGAATTGGTCCTGCTTCGAGCAGGGGGTTGGACTAGATGACCTTCAGGGGTCCCTTCCAACCCTCATATTCTATGATTCTATGATCTCCAGGAAACTCTCATGGAGATACTGGGCAATCTGCTTCTGCAGGTTCCTTGGCAGAGCTGCTTTGTTTCTTGCTCCATTAACGGTAACTTTCCCATGCCACTGTGTCATCACGGGGGGGAGGGAACCATTGCTGCACACAGGATAGCCAAGGCAGAAGCCACAGGCTTGGAGAAGACCCTCCCTTGATTCCCTGCTCACCCTCAGCAGCTAGATATTTTCCATAATGATCACCTCTTGTGGAAAGTGTGGGGACAGGACTGATTACCAGGCCCACCCTACAGTGCTGGCTCTCTCCAAGTGCCCAAGAGCCACATGCCCAGTGTACAGCAGAGTCCGGTAACAGTGATTTACCCTTCCCCTGCACTTACTCACCATTTTGTGGGTCTGTGGCTCATGTGTGCTTTCCTGTGGTCAGCCAGTTAGTGACAGGTGTGAGTACTGGTTGTTTTTTAAAGCACTGAAACACTGTTGTGTGTGTTGCAAACAATACTGCTTCTGTAAAATGTTGCATTTAAACTTCACAGACTTTGGGAGCACAGCCTCCCTCTTTTTTATCAGTGGCAGAACAGCTGCAAAGAATTAGGAAGTGTCCAAGAAAAGCAAAGGAGGACATTATGCGTGAGGTTATGATGCACTCCACCACAGAGAAAAAGGAATTGAAGGAGTGGCAGGACAGTGAGAAAAGGGACTGAAAGGAGAACGCGGCACACCAGAAAGAAGCCACGGAGCGGCTCTTAACAGTTATGGAGTGCCAAGCAGACACGCTCCAGGAGATACTAGCTCTTCAAACGAGCAGCTCCACGCCCGCCCTCCCCTGCAGTCGCTGTTGCAAAACTCTTTCCCATGCACCCCCCCCACACCGCCAACACACTCTTATCAACCTCCTGGCTCCACTCTCTACCTGCAGCATTTCACTCCTCCCTCCTCACAGTCCAGTAGTGCAGACTCCTAATACCCACTGCACTCAATACCCTTCTCTCTGCAGTTTGGCCCTGCTGAAGTACAGCACCTGCTGTATCGTACTCCAAGGGAGAAGGTTGTATATGATCCCTGGACATACACAAATCTGTAGCCATCCCAGGACCCCTCCTCCTCTTGAGACCTTCCATTCCCCCATCCCCCTCCCTGCTGATGATTTTTTTTGTTTGACTCTCTCCTCTGCTTCTTGTCTTTCAATAAAAGAATTGTGTTTGTCTGAAAGCAATCTTTATTCTATTAAGTGAAAGCAAAAAGAGCACTGCAAAGCAACATACAATTATGTTAAGGCCCCTTCTTGCATCATGTGCACCAATCACCTCCTAGCATAACAAGCACAGCAAACACGAGCATAGCAACAAATATTAGTGGCTTTCAGCTTCAAATTGCTGCCTCAAAGCATCCCTGATCCTTGTGGCCCCGCACTGTGCCCTTCTAATAGCCCTGGTCTCTGGCTGTTCAAACTCACCCTCCAGGAGCTGCGCCTCTGAGGTCTAGCCCTGAGTGAAGCTTTCACCCTTCCCTTCACAAATATTATGGAGCGTACAGCATGTGGCTATAAGCATAGGAATATTGTCATTGGCCATGACCAGCTTCCCATACAGGCATCACCAGCAGGCTTTTAAATGGCCAAATGCATACTCCACAGTCAGTCTGCACTTGCTAAGCCTGTTGTTGAACCGCTCCTTGCCACTGTCAAGTTGCCCCGTATATGGCTTCATGAGCCACGGCATTAAGGGGTAGGCAGGATCTCCCAGGATCACAATGGGCATTTCACCTTCCCCTATGATGACCTTCTGGTCTGGGAAGAAAGTCCCTGCTTGCAGCTTCTTGAACAGGACAGTGTTCCAAAAGATGCATGTGTCACGCACCTTTCTGGACCACGTTAATGTCTATGAAACACCCACAGTGATCCACAAGCACCTGGAGAACCATTGAGAAATACCCCTTGCGATTAATGTACTCGGTGCCTAGGTGGTGTGGTGCCAGAATCGGAATGTGCGTCATCTATCGCCCTTCCGCAGTTAGGGAAGCCCATTTGTGCAAAGCCATCCACAATCTCACACACATTGCCCAGGGTCACAGTCTTTCACAGCAGGATGCAATTAATGGCCCTGCACACTTCCATCAACACAACTCCAAAGGTTGACTTTCCCAGTTCGAATTGGTTAGCGACCAATTGGTAGCAGTCTGGAGTAGCCAGCTTCCATAGTGCAATCGCCACACACTTCTCCAGCGACAGGGCAGCTCTCATTCTCATGTCCTTGCGCCGCAGGGCTGGGGTGAGCTCATTACACAGTCCCATGAATGTGGTTTTCGTCATGCGGAAGTTCTGCAGCCACTGCTCGTCATCCCAGACGTGTATCACAATGTGATCCCACCACTCAGTGCTTGTTTCCTGAGCCCAAAAACAGTGTTCCACAGTGGTCAGCACTTCCATGAATGCCACAAGCATTCTCGTGTCATAGCTACTACGTGTGGTGAGATCAATGTCGCATTCCTCTTGCCTTTGTAGATTAAGGAATAACTCCACTGCCATTCGCGATGTGTTGGTCAGTGTGAGCAGCATTCAGGTCTACAGCTCGGGATCCATTCCTGCAGCCAGAAAGAGGCAGGGCAGGGCGCGCAGTACACAAACCATTGAAAGATGGCGCCAAATGTGGATGGAAGCACAGGAATTGCTGGGATGTGAAGCAATGCATCATGGGGCATTGGGACAGGACCCAAGATGCCTGCGAAGCCTTCCACCTTCCCCCGAGTTTTAACGGCAAAAGAGAAAGAGGTGCTCTGTGGGATAGCTGCCCAGAGTGCACTGCTCCAAATAGTGCTGCAAGTGCTACATGTCTGAACACGCTATTGCACAGACAGCTGTCAGTGTGAACACACAATAGCAGTTTTCCTTTGGCGCTCTCTGAGTGGTGTTGTAACTGCCAGCACTGTAATTTTGGCAGTGTAGACATGCCCTTAGCCAACAATCCATCACCCATCAAAAATCTACGCTTTCCTTCCTAATTAGATCTTTAACCTGACCATTCACTTTAATCTGCTCCTGAGAAACATTTTCCTGACCAATGAGTTCTTTCTGTGCTTGATCTAATTCCAGATTTGCTTCTGAGATATTAGACAGACATTTAGAAACTTCATTCACAGACAAACAGCTATTTCCCACCAGGTTAGAATCCTCCTCTCCCTGGCCATAGCAAAACTGATTAAACACAGACAACTGCTCAGAGTAATACAGCATACCAACATTGTTATAAGCTGGACTTTCAAAATGATACAGTTTCTGCTGTTCTTCCATTACTTTTTTGACTTGGAGCTGAAGTCTGGCAGTTTCTTGTAGCATCTGGTGAACCCTCTCCTCAGCAGCCAGCAGCTCAATACATTCCCTACGAGCCCTTTCCTCTCTTTCATCAGCCTCCTTCTCAAGCTGGGCCAACACTTGCTTCTCTCTCACTCAAATTTCTGCCAATTTTTGTAGTTTGGATCCCCCCTGTGCTCTACCAATCCCGCTCTCCCATGGGCCCCTGCCCCTCCCAGACCACTGCTTGGTGTGCTCATGTCCCCTCCCTGAGCGCTTGTGCCCCTTCCCCTTTCAGTTACATGCCCTGTTCACTGCACCCCCCTGATGCCATTGTAGCCCTTCCCCATCTGAGTGCAGCCAGAAGAGCCACCCCCCAGGCCTGTGCCTGTGATCTTGCCCCATTCCCTGCTTCCTTTGGCCCCAGTCCCCCCACACCATTGGCACCCTTGTCCCCCTGCCACAGCCTAGCAGGGAGGAGTGGTTGCTTCTCCCCCTCCCACACCCCGCCCCCACCAGCACCCTACTTCCCTGCATACAGCCTACCAGGGAGGAGTGGTTAGCCCCATTCCCTCTCCCCCATCTCCCTGCCCCTCCCGCTGGACCCTCCTCCCCTGCATGCTGTCTAGCAGGGAGAAGCGGCTGTCCCTCGCCCCCCCTCCCCCATATTAGTGCCTCTTCCTGCCAAAATGGAGGAGGAACCTGCCCCTGCCCCTACCCTACCCCTGACCCCTACCTGACCCCGTAGTTCTCCCCTTTGCCACCACCCCTGCCAGCCCCTCTGCTGACCTCTTGAACATCGCTGGTCCAGACTACGCCGCTGCCATGGCTGCTGCCCCTTCTGCTCAGGGGGAGCTCCCCCTTCAACTGGCAAAAAGGGCCAGGGGAACAACAAGGACAAAGGCCCCACCTGGAAAGCAAGATCTCCTGTGGGCGGGCCCACCCCCTGCACCACGGCTCCATCATCTGCCATGGTTCCTCCTTCCCCTGCCATTCCTTCCACCAGCTCTGGGGGCATTCCACCTCTGGCCACCACAGCAAACATGTGCTGCGGCACCGCACCATCTGCCCCAACAGCTGCCTCCAGTACCATCCCTGGTGGCCGGGGTCCCTTTCCCTTGCTGACCAGGAGGCACGGCGTTCACTGCCTCCTGGTGCCCGCCTCGCTCCACATTGAAACTTATGTGCGGGTGTTGGCACAGGTGGTGGGGACCACGGCCATCATGACAGCTTCTAAAATGTAGGGGAAGGTCGTGTTCTTCCTGGAGTCGGAGGCCGCCACTCAGGAGGCGGTGGAGAAGGATCTGGCAATGCGGGTGTGTGTATGTCCATCCCTAGAAACCATGGAGGACCTGGGCTTACACGTGGTGCTAACCTCCATCCCGCCCTTCCTCCCCGACACTACCCTGCTGCCCTCCCTCTTCACCCTAGGGAAACCATCTCTGTCATCAGCCCTTTCCTGTTGGGCTGCAAGGACTCCGCCCTCTGTCACGTCTTGTCCTTCCACCGGCAACTGCAATTGCAAGTGCCGGCGTGATGGGGTGGCACTCAAGCGGTCCTTCCTGGTGCCCTACCAGGGGGCCCATTACCGGGTCCATTACTCGATGGGGGAGGCCCAGTCGGCATTAGTAGGGCTGGTGCCCTCATGGATCCCGGGGGTACCGGGCCTCCGGCCGGGCCAGAGGGCAGGAAGCCCTCTGCCAGGTGATGGGGCATGTCCAGAGGGACTGCCCCCTGGCCCGGCCGGATGCCTGGGACCCCCGGGATCCATGAGGGCACCAGCCCTATTAGTGCCGATGACCCTGTTGGCCTGGCTACCACTGCTGCCCCTCCTCCTCCTGCTCTTGTCCGTGCTCAGGCCCCGGGTGAAGCCCCCCCACCATGCTGCTCTAGTCCTTGGGGAGCCCCTGGCCCTATTCACCTGCCCGGCCATGGATGGTGCTCCATCTGAGGTCACTGAGTAGCCAGGCTCTGAGCCTGTGGGTACAGCCTCCACTACCCAGACAGAGCGGCTGGCCTCTCCTCCGTAGGGGGGGCCCCACTGAAGACTCCACCATGCCTGATGTCCTGGCTGCATGTGACATGCTTGTCGTGACGCCCGTGCCTGGTCTCAGTGAAAGCCCCCTTCCCACCCCCGTCCCCCTGGCCCCAAATCCCGGACCAGAGGTGCCGCACTCTGGCAGCTCAGTTGCCAGGGACCATAAACCTGCCTCTGTCTCCACTCCCGCCCCTATCCCTGCCTCTGATCCCACTCCCACCCCTTCACTTGCCCCAGCCCCAGTTGCTGATCCTGCTCCTGCCCCAATTCCTGCCCCTGTTTCTGCTCCCGGCCCCACTCCGGCCCCCAATGCATCGCCCACACCTCTCCCCTCCATTTCCCATGCCGCTGCCATCCCTGAGGTTGTCTCATTTTCACTGACAACAGACAACCCTCAGGGGGTGGTTTTCGTGTCTCCCCTTCCCGACACTGTAGGGGCTGCACTATTCCCTCCGCCGCCCCCTCCCTTGCCGAGAATGGGGACAGCCCCTTGTTTGCCCATCTCCATGGGCTGCAAGGTCCTTTCAGGGGCCCAGCCGGAGGATAGCAGTAGGCTTGTTACAGCTTGTTGGATCACCACTTGGTAACCATGATGGCCGTTCTCAGCTCGGAGAAGCCAGGGCTGGCCTACTGGCATTTTAATAACAGCTTGCTGGAGGATGTGGGCTTCGTGGCATCCTTCAGGGAGTTCTGGCTGGCCTGGCGGGGGCAGCAGCACATCTTTCCCTTGGCACGGCAGTGGTGGGATGTGGGAAAGGTGCACGCCCAGCTCTTCTGCCAAGACTACACCCGGGGCACCAACCGGCGGAGGGATGTGGTATTTGGGAAGTTGGAGTGGGAGATCTTAGAGCTGGAGAGGCATCTGGTCTCTGGCTCCCGAGGATCCACCTGCACAGCGTACTGGGAGAAGCGGGAGGAGCTCTGGGCCCTGAAGGACCTTGGACCTGGGGTGCCTTTGTTCGATCCGGCATTCATTTCCTGCGGGAGATGGATCGCGGCTCCTGCTTCTTAGAATCATAGAATCATAGAATATAAGGGTTGGAAGGGACCCCAGAAGGTCATCTAGTCCAACCCCCTGCTCGAAGCAGGACCAATTCCCAGTTAAATCATTCTTCTATGCCCCGGAGAAAAAGAGGGGGGCCAAAAAGCATGTCAGCTGCCTCCGGGAGGATGGCGCCCCCCTCACAGGTCTGGAGGAGTTGCATGGAAGGGCCAGGGCCTTCTATGCCAGCCTTTTCTCTCCAGATCCAACTGATGCCGAAGCCTGCAGGGTGCTCTGGACCAAACTCCCAACGGTCAGTGCAGATGACTGAGACTGGCTGGAGCAGCCTTTCTCTCTGGCCGAGCTCTTGGAAGCCCTCCGTTTCATGCCCACCAACAAATCCCCAGGCATGGACGAGCTGACCGTGGAGTTCTACTGCATGTCCTGGGACATCCTTGGCCCAGATCTTGTCACCATCTGGGCCGAGTCCTTGGAGAGCGGGGTCCTCCCTCTGTTGTGCAGGCAAACCATGCTCGCCTTGCTGCTGAAGGAGGGGGACCTCCGCAACCTTCGGAACTGGTGTCCCGTCTCGCTCCTCAGCACAGACTACAAGGTCGCAGCGAAGGCCATCTCACTGAGCTTGAGGTCCGTGCTGGCGGACGTGGTCCATCCTGAGCAGACCTACACTGTCCCAGACCACACCATTTTTGATAATTTGTATTTGGTCCGGGATCTCCTGGAGCTCGGATGTAGGGATGCTCTGTTGTTCGCCCTCCCGTACCTGGACCAGGAGAAAGCATTCAACAGGATGGACCACAGGTATCTCCTGAGCATTCTGCAGGCATTTGGCTTCGGGCCCCAGTTTGTGGGCTTTCTCCAGGTGCTGTACACTGATGAGGAATGTCTGTTCAGGATCAACTGGACCCTGACCGACCTGGTCAGCTTCAGGTGGGGAGTACGGCAAGGGTGCCCCACCCAGCCTTTTGCCTCCATCCAGACACACATGTCAAACATAAATACTAAAAATCTTATTTCATCATATAAAAGAAAAGGTTCTCTCAATCCCAAAGAATCAGCCACACACCCAGGTCAAATGATAACTTAGATCTTACCCAAAATACATGATTATAGCCAATTCTTATTAACTAAACTAAAATTTATTAAAAAAAGAAAAGAGAAAGAGAGTTGGCTGAAAGATCAATATACATACAGACTTGCATTCAATTTCTTGAGGTCCAGACACATAGTGGATATGGTTAGTTGTAGTTGCCAAAAGTTCTTTTAGAAATAGTTCCTAGGTTATAGTTCAATGTCCACATTCAGGGTGACTCCAGTCAATGACTGGGGATCTCAATTCTTATGGCTTAGGGTTTCCCTTTCTTGAAACCCAAAGCACATCTGAGATGAAGAAGGATCGTGTCTCAGGGTTTTTATTCATTTATAGCAGCCTCTTGGCCTAATAAAACAATAGGCTTAACTTTCTGTCTCCCAAACATCATGGCAATTAGCACAGGGTAAGTTATCCATTAAACAGTTCAGATATCGGTTACTACAATCTTCAAAGAGACATATAGACAATAATACTATTTCACTCAAGTGAATCCTCTCTCCCCCTTTACCTTAGTGTCTGTACATCTCACAAGCTTTAATGTATGAACCCTCACACCCCTGTGGGGTAGGCCCAGAGAGATTAAGGGTATGTCTACACAGCATTGTAAACCTGGCTCACGCTCATGGACTCCGTGTTTCTAAGTCCAAGTTTGAGCGTTCAAACTGCATTGCAAACCTGGGTTTATAATTGTTGGATCCGGGTCTCATAATCATGCTGATGTGTCCACACTGCACTGCGCAGACCTTCTGACTTGGGTCTGCAGCTTGAGCTGTATCCACACTGCAAGATGACAGGGCTTGGACCCAAGCCACAGTGGAACTTGGGCTCAGACTCCTCCCTCCCCCGGTAGGTCCTAGAACCTGGTCCCGAGTGCTTGCTGAGCCAAACCAGACAGATGTGTGTGTGGATGGTGGGGGGAGGGGTTGGGCTCAAACCTGAATCTGAGCCTGGGTTTACAATTCAGTGTAGACAAACCCTAAGTGATTTGCCCAAGGTCACAAAAGAAGTCTGAGGCAAAGAAAGGAATTGAATCCATCTTTCTGGCTCACACCCTACACAATCCTTCCTTTGTATCGTCCCCATCACTAATACGAAACCACAGAAATGTTTGGATTACTGTTAGGTCTGAGCTTTCAGTGGCATCTCAGCAGGTGAGTTCAGTTTCTCTCCTGACGAGTGTTGTAACACTCACTAATGTCTTCACTACGAATTTAGGTAGATTTTATAGAAGTCGATTTTTAGAAATTGATTTTATATGTAACCCTTCTGCCTGTCAGAGTTGGCAGCAACAAGGGCCGGGTTCAGTATCTAGGGGTTCCATTCCAATAACACAATGCAAAACCGGCTCAAGCCCCCATCCAGTGACCTGGGACACATATATACCACTCCCGCTGGGCACCTCCAAGAGGCAATACTTCCCCTCTTGCAAGCACAGAGTCTGAGTGTAGCAAAAAGCCTTTTAATAACAGAGAGAAACAATGTGGCATTATGTTGGGAAAACATCACCAACAGGATTCATAACACAAATCATGAGCAAAAAACCCACCCCAAGCAAATTGGGGCATGCCCTTTCCCTTTGGTTCTTGAGTCCAGCAACCCAAAATCACCCAAAGTCCCAAAAGTCCAACAACCCAAAAGTCTCTGTCCCTGGTCAGGGCAGCCCCAGAGTTCGAAAGTTTATCTGCAGAGTTTTACCTCCCAACCTGGGTGGAGATGGGGGACGGGGGGGTTAAGGGGCACCTTACGTGGTCCAAAGCTGATGGCCCCACCTTTCCATGGGGCTCCACTCTGCCAGCAGCCCCATGAGCTGCTCTAGACATCCAACAAACTGCTGTGCTCTGCTCCACCAGCCGCTCTGCTCCACAAGCTGCTCTGCTTGCCGTCCCGCAAACTGCTCTACAAGCTGCTCTGCTCCACCGTATATCTTCAGGCTCCCCCACTACTTAACACAACACTCAGTGATTTCAGCTTGTAGTAGAGGAGCCTCAGTGCTGGTGCACCATTAGCCCAAAGTGAATTCAGCTCAGCAGTCTGTAATTAGACTCCTAATAGAATCAAAATTATCTCTGATATTCCACAGGGGAAAGAGGAGGAAGTGCAATTAGCATGTAAGGCCCTCACCAGGGGACCCATGCCACCAAGTATTAATACCTATCCTCAACCTCTCTCAATTCACAGAGTTTTGGAACCCATGTCCCTGGCCTAGCGAGTGCTACTTAGTTGATCGCGAGTCCCTCCATCATAACAAAAGGCCAAGTACAGTTCCACTGTCCTTGATTCCCATAATCAGGATAATAACAATTTATTCTTCCTGCCCCCATAACAGAGACACTGGGGATTCCACAGCAGCCAAAGTGACCATTTGGGCAGCTATGGCCTCATTCTAGGCGGGGTGGGTGTGCCTATGCAAATGAGATCGGCCCCTGAAGTTCTTTTCCACAACTTGCCACACCTCACCATCAGATGTCAGGGTGGAGCTCATCCTGACTCTGCTTACATCTACATTCGATTGTGTATGTCCCCACTAAGTGCATTAAGTCGGCGGAATGTGTCCTCAATACCATGGCTAGCATCGACTTACGGAGCTGTGGGTAGCTATCCCACAGTTCTCACAGTCTCCACTGCCCATTGGAATTCTGGGTTAAGCTCCCAATGCCTGATGGGGCAAAAAACATTGTTGAGGGTGGTTTTGGGTACATGTCGTCAATTGCTGCTCCCTCCCTCCCTCCGTGAAAGCAACGGCAGACAGTCATTTTGCACCTTTTTTCCTGGGTTACCCATGCAGACACCATACCATGGCAAGCATGGAGCCTGCTCAGCTCATCGCTGCTGTTGTGAGCATTGTAAACACCTCACGCATTATCCTGGAGTATGTGCAGAACCGGGCTAAGAGATGCCAGGATGAGGACGACTGTGATGAGGACATGGACACAAACATTCCTGAAAGCACGGGCTATGGCAATTGGGACATCATGGCGGCAGTAAGGCTGGTTGATACAGTGGAACGCTGATTTTGGGCCCAGCAAACAAGTACAGACTGGTGGGACCGCATAGTGTTGCAGGTATGGGATGATTCACAGTGGCTGTGAAACTTTCGCATGCGTAAGGCCACTTTCATGGAACTTTGTGAGTTGCCTTTCCCCGACCCTGAAGCGCAGGAATACCAAGATGAGACCTGCCCGGACAGTTGAGAAGCGAGTGGCCATAGCCCTGTGGAGGCTTGCAATGCCTGACTGCTACCGGTCAGTCGGGAATCAATTTGGAGGGCAAGTCTACTGTGGTGACTGCTGTGCTCCAAGTAGCCAATGCAATCACTGACGTTCTGCTATGAAGGGTAGTGACTCTGGGAAATGTACAGGTCAAACTGGATGGCTTTGCTGCAAGGGGGTTTCTTAACTGTGGTGGGGTGATAGATGGAAAGCATATCCCTATCTTGGCACCGGACCACCTTGCCCAACGAGTACGTAAACCACAAGGGGTACTTCTCAATGGTGTTGCAAGCACTGGTGGATCACAAGGGATGTTTCACCGACATCAACATGGGATGGCTGGGAAAGGTTCATGACACTTGCATCTTTAGGAACTCTGGGCTGTTTGAGCAGTTGCAAGAAGGGACTTACTTCCCTAGACCAGAAAATTACTATTGGGGATGTTGAAATGCCTATAGTTAGCCTTGGGAACCCAGCCTACCCCTTGCTCCCATGGCTTATGAAGCCATACACAGGCAGCCTGGACAGTAGTAAGGAGCAGTTCAACTATAGGCTGAGCAAGAGCAGAATGGTGATAGAATGTGCCTTTGGAGTTTAAAAGCTTGCTGGCTCTGTTTGCTGTCTAGGTCAGACCTCAGCTCAACCAACATTCCCACTGTTATTGCTGCTTGCTGTGTGCTCCATAATATCTGTGAGAGTAAGGGGGAGACATTTATGGCGGGATGGGAGGTTGAGGCAAATCGCCTGGTGGCCAATTTTGAGCAGCCAGACCCCAGGGCGATTAGAAGAGCACAGCTAGATGCGCTGTGCATCAGAGTGGCTTTGAAAACCAGTTTTGTGACTGGCCAGGCTACAGTGTGACAGTTATGTGTGTTTCTCCTTGTTGCAAACCTGCCCCCTTTGTTGATTTTAATTCCCTGTAAGCCAACCACCCTCCCCGCTTCGATCACAGCTGGCAAAGGAAATAAAGTAACCATTGTTTTGAAACCATGATTCTTTCTTTATTAATTAAAAAAAAAAGTGAGATAACTGACAAGGTAGCCCAGGTGGGGTGGGGTGTGGTGGGGTGCAGGAGGAGGGAAGGACAAGGCCAAGTTGCTTATTGTAGCCACACTACAAATCAAAACTGTTTGAATGACAGCCTTCTGTTGTTTGGGCCATCCTCTGGAATGGAGTGGCTGGGTGCCCAGAGCCTCTTCCCCCTCGTTCTTGGGCGTCTGGGTGAGAAGGATATGGAACTTGGGGAGGAGGGCAGGCAATGGATGCAGAGGGGGACTGTGCTCTTGTTGGCTTTCCTGCAGCTCCAACAGATGCTTCATCATGTCCTTTTGCTCCTCCATTAGCCTCAGCATTGCCTCCTGCCTCTGCTTTTCGTGCTCACTTAATGCTTTCATAGAATCATAGAATATCAGGGTTGGAAGGGACCTCAGGAGGTCATCTAGACCAACCCCCTGCTCAAAGCAGGAACAATCCCCAATTAAATCATCCCAGCCAGGGCTTTGTCAAGCCTGACCTTAAAAACTTCTAAGGAAGGAGATTCTACCACCTCCCTAGGTAACGCATTCCAGTGTTTCACCACCCTCCTAGTGAAAAAGTTTTTCCTAATATCCAACCTAAACCTCCCCCACTGCAACTTGAGACCATTACTCCTTGTCGTGTCATCTTCTACCACTGAGAATAGTCTAGAACCATCCTCTTTGGAACCACCTCTCAGGTAGTTGAAAGCAGCTATCAAATCCCCCCTCATTCTTCTCTTCTGCAGACTAAACAATCCCAGTTCCCTCAGCCTCTCCTCATAACTCATGTGTTCCACACCCCTAATCATTTTTGTTGCCCTTCGCTGGACTCTCTCCAATTTATCCACATCCTTCTTGTAGTGTGGGGCCCAAAACTGGACACAGTACTCCAGATGAGGCCTCACCAGTGTTGAATAGAGGGGAAAGATCACGTCCCTCGATCTGCTGGCTATGCCCCTACTTATACATCCCAAAATGTCATTGGCCTTCTTGGCAACAACAGCACACTGTTGACTCATATCCAGCTTCTCGTCCACTGTCACCCCAGGTCCTTTTCCGCAGAACTGCTGCCTAGCCATTCAGTCTCTAGTCTGTAGCGGTGCATTGGATTCTTCCGTCCTAAGTGCAGGACTCTGCACTTATCCTTGTTGAACCTCATCAGATTTCTTTTGGCCCAATCCTCCAATTTGTCTAGGGCCCTCTGTATCCTATCCCTACCTGCCACCGTATCTACCACTCCTCCTAGTTTAGTATCATCCACAAATTTGCTGAGAGTGTAATCCACACCATCCTCCTGATCATTTATGAATATATTGAACAAAACCGGCCCCAGGACCGACCCTTGGGGCACTCCACTTGATACCGGCTGCCATCTAGACATGGAGCCATTGATCACTACCCGTTGAGCCCGACAATCTAGGCAACTTTCTACCCACCTTATAGTGCAGTCATCCAGCCCATACTTCTTTAACTTGCTGACAAGAATACTGTGGGAGACCATGTCAAAAGCTTTGCTAAAGTCAAGAAACAATACATCCACTGCTTTCCCTTCATCAACAGAACCAGTAATCTCATCATAGAAGGTGATTAGATTAGTCAGGCATGACCTTCCCTTGGTGAATCCATGCTGACTGTTCCTGATCACTTTCCTCTCGTGTAAGTGCTTCAGGATTGATTCCTTGAGGACCTGCTCCATGATTTTTCCGGGGACTGAGGTGAGGCTGACTGGCCTGTAGTTCCCAGGATCCTCCTTCTTCCCTTTTTTAAAGATGGGCACTACATTAGCCTTTTTCCAGTTGTCCGAGACTTCCCCCGATCGCAATGAGTTTTCAAAGATAATGGCCAATGGCTCTGCAATCACAGCCGCCAACTCCTTTAGCACTCTCGGATGCAACGCATCCGGCCCCATGGACTTGTGCACGTCCAGCTTTTCTAAATAGTCCCTAACCACTTCTTTCTCCACAGAGGGCTGGCCACCTTTCCTGGCCTCTGCCACTGAATGCCTCCGTGCATTAAGCTGTGCCCTATCAGTGTGGGAGGACTTCATGAGCTCGGAAAACATGTCATTGCGAGTGTGTTTTTTCGCCTTCTAATCTGCGATAACCTCAGGGACAGAGATGATAGCGGGAGCATAGAAACATTTGCACCTGGGGGGAGATAAAAAGGAAGAGTAAAATTTAAGTTGACACATTTCTGAGAACAAAAGGGAGACTCTTTCACAGTGAATCAAGCAATTCACAGCAGACAGCACATGTGGTTTAGGTACAAGGTCGCATTTTGCCTTTCATATTGAGCACCTGCCAGTATGGTGACACATCACAAATGGCTGGGCAACAGAATTCGGTTTCCAGGCAGCCATGGTAAGCCCTTTGGTACGTGGGGTTGGCTTCTTACGCCTTCATAACATGTGGGAATGGTTTCAAACTGCAGCACCATCCTTTCCCATAGCAAGCAATGCCGGTTGGGTTTGCCATTTAAAAGGAGGGGCTGTGGTTATTGGGTGGATGTGCAGCACACACCTCCCCCCACCCCACCATGTGGTTATTCTCTGGAATGATCCCTTCACACCTCCCCCTGCCACGTGGTTATTCTCTGGGATGATCCCTTCACCCATCCCCCCACCAAGTGGCTATTCTCCAAGATGATCCCTTTTAGCCAAGCGCAAACAACCCAGAGTGAATGGGGTCCTTTTACTGTTCCCTTTCAAAAATTCCCCTATTTCAGCCAGGTGACCATGAATGATATCACTCTCCTGAGGCTAACACAGAAAGATAAAGACCGAATGTTGCTTGAATGTGACCAAAACTCAGGACCATTCGCTGCCATGCTTTGTGCTGCAATGATTCCAGACTACTTGCTACTGGCTTGGCGTGGTAAAGTGTCCTACCATGGAGGACGAAATAAGGCAGCCCTCCCCAAAAACCTTCTGCAAAGACTTTCAGTGTATCTCCAGGAGAGCTTTACGGAGATGTCCCTGGAGGATTCCCGCTCCATCCCCAGACATGTTAACAGACTTTTCCAGTAGCTGTCCTGGACACAAATGCATCCCAAGTCTTCAGGGAAAATCAAACATTAAACACTATTGCTTTTAAACCCGGTACGGTAGTTACAAATGTGCACTCACCAGAGCTGTCTTCTCCGGCTTCAGGGTCGGGGATCCTGCCTTGGGAGGGTATTAACTCCAGGGTGATGAAAAGGCCCTGGCTGCCGGGGAGAACAGATTCACCACTTGCTTGCTGCGCATTCTCCTCCTCCTCTTCCTCATCCACAAAATCCTCCTCTGTGTTGAGTGAGACTCCCCCCTTGCAAGTGTCCACGGACAGTGGTGGGGTAGTAGTAGGGTTCCCCCTAGAATATCATGCAGCTGATCATAGAAGCGGCATGTATGGGGCTCTGACCCGGAGTGACCTTTGTCTTTTGGTAGGCTTCCCTGAGCTCCTTAACTTTCACACGACACTGCTGTGTGTCCCTGTTGTAGCGTCTCTCCACCATGTCCTGTGCGATTTTGGCATATATATTAGCATTTCTTCTTTTTGATTGGAGATCAGCCTGCACAGATTCTTCTCCCCATACAGCAATCAGATCCAGTGTCTCCCTTTTGGTCCATGCTGGAGCTTGTTTGCAATTTTGAGGGGACTACATGGTCACCTGTGCTGCTGAGTTCGCCATGCTGACCAAACAGGAAATGAAATTCAAAATTTCCCAGGGCTTTTCCTGTGTACCTGGCTAGTGCATCGGAGTTCAAAGTGCTGTCCACAGCGGTCACATTGGAGCACTCTGGGATAGCTCCCAGAGGCCAACACCGTCGAATTGCATCTGCACTATCCGAAATTCGACCCAGCAAGGTCGATTTTAGCACTACTCCCTTTGCCGGGGAGGAGTACAGAAGTTGATTTTAAGAGCCCTTTAGGTCAACGGAACGGGGTTGGTTGTGTAGATGCATTTATTTTAAAATCGACCTTATGTGGCTAAATTTGACCTAACCCCTTAGTGTAGACCAGGGCTAACTCTTCGCTGTTTACCTCTTCAGAAGAGCAGGAGGTGGAAAAGGCTGACACACTTACATTTGTAAACTCTCTCTCTTCTATAGGCCAAGATTCCAGCCAATAGCTTTCACTGTGTTTCTAATATTGCTGGGATGTGGGTTACAGACATGGCTGCTCCAGCAGGCATGGTCCCTCACTATCTGAGGCTCACTATCCACAGACAGACACACATTTTCAACAAATTCTCCTGCCAAAAAATGGGTTTTCATAAAAACTGGCTTTTTTCCATAGGAAAATGTTTTTTTCAGTTACATTTTCAATGAGGAATTTCAAAATATAACACAATTTTTAAAGAATTGTTTCAATTTAAATTTAAATTATTTTTTTAAAATTTTTTTCAAAAGCCAATTTTTTTGGAAATTTTGTATTTGTTCCCCTCTCTTTCTCTCTCTCTTTCTCTCTTCCTTTTTGGTCACTGAAGGCAACAGAATGGATGATATCAAAGCTTTTTAAAACATTGTTTTTCTCTTTTCAATTTCCTATTTGCAATCTTCCACTTTTGCAAAGGTGGAGAAGCTTTGGAAAGTTACTAAGCTGCAAAAGGAAAAATTAAAAAAAGAAAAAGAATTGTTTTTAGAAAACCCTAGACTTTGTCCAGTCCATTGCAACCAGTGGAAAAAAGGAAAAGAGAGAGAGAAAGGGAAAAACCGCAAAATACAATTTTTTTCAGTTTTTGAAAAATGACATAAAATGATAATTTCAGTACAAACAAACAAAATTCTGTTTCATTTAGAAATTTCCCATAAAAGTTCATTGAAAACAAATGGGGGAAGGAAAAAAAGGAGGAGAAAAGGGAAAAAATAAAAAATCTGACATTTTGAAATGTTTTGTTTTTTGAAAATGAAAACAAAAATGTCAGTTCAAAGCAAAACAAACTTTTACCTGAATTGAAACAAAAATCTAAACTGAACTGATACAAAAATTGAATTTTGTTTTGAATTTCTCCTGTGAAGATTTATTTTAAACATTTAATGGGAGAAAAATCTAGAGAGGGTGGGTCAGAGCCTGAGTCCCACTGTGACTTGGGTCGAAGTCCTGTCATTTGTCGTGTGGACACAGCTCAAGCTACAGAGTTGCAGACGAGAGGCAGAAGGTCTCTGCCGTTCAGTATGGATAGGTTAGTTAACATGGCTGTGAGACCCAGGGCCAGCAACTGCAAACCCAGGTTTACAATGCAATGTGGATGCTCGCAGGCTTGGAACCACTGAGTACACAAGCCCAGGTCCCACAGATCCAGGTTTACAATGTAGTGTAGACATACCCTGTGTGACTCAAAGCAGCAGAGCCTGCCCTATAACCTCAGCCGTGCTGAACACAATGCCATCAACAGCCTCAGGAACAACTCTGACATCATAATAAAAAAGGTTGACAAAGGAGGTGTTGTCGTCATCATGAATAAGTTGGAATATGAACGAGAGGCTGCTAGGCAGCTCTCTAACTCCACATTCTACAGGCCATTATCCTCTGATCCCACTGAGGATTACCAAAAGAAACTACACCATCTGCTCAAGAAACTCCCTGAAAAAGCACAGGAACAGATCTGTGCAGACACATGCCTAGAACCCTGACCAGGGGTATTCTATCTGCTTCCCAAGATCCATAAACCTGGGAATCCTGGACGCCCCATCATCTCAGGCATTGACACCCTGACAGCAGGATTATCTGGCTATGTGGACTCTCTCCTCAGGCCCTACGCTACCAGCACTCCCAACTATCTTCGAGACACCACTGACTTCCTGAGGAAACTACAATCCATCAGTGATCTTCCTGAAAACACCATCCTAGCCACTATGGATATAGAAGCCCTCTACACCAACATTACACACAAAGATGGACTACAAGCCATCAGGAACAGTATCCCCGATAATGTCACGGCAAACCTGGTTGCTGACCTTTGTGACTTTGTCCTCACGCACAATTATTTCACATTTGGGGACAATATATACCTTCAAGTCAGCGGCACTGCTATGGGTACCCTCATGGCCCCACAGTATGCCAACTTTTTTATGGCTGACTTAGAACAACGCTTCCTCAGCTCTCATCCCCTAACACCCCTACTCTACTTGCGCTACATTGATGACATCTTCATCATCTGAACCCATGGAAAAGAAGCCCTTGAGGAACTCCACCATGATTTCAACAATTTCCATCCCACCATCAACCTCAGCCTAGACCAATCCACACAAGCAGTCCATTTCCTGGACACTACTGTGCTAATAAGCAATGGTCAGATAAACACCACCCTATACCGGAAACCTACTGACTGCTATACTTACCTACATGCCTCTAGCTTCCATCCAGGACACACCACATGGTCCATTGTCTACAGCCAAGCTATAAGATACAACCACATTTATTCCAATCCCTCAGACAGAGACAAACACCTACAAGATCTCTATCAAGCATTCTTAAAACTACAATAACCACCTGCTGAAGTGAAAAAAACAGATTGACAGAGCCAGAAGAGTACCCAGAAGTCACCTATTACAGGACAGGCCCAACAAAGAAAATAACAGAAGGCTACTAGCTGTCACCTTCACCCCCCAACTAAAACCTCTCCAGTGCATCATCAAAGATTTACAACCTATCCTGAAAAATTATCCCTCACTCTCACAGATCTTGGGAAACAGACCAGTCCTCGCTTATAGACAGCCTCCCAACCTGAAGCAAATACTCACCAGCAACCACACACCACACAACAAAAACACTGACCCAGGAACCTATCCTTGCAACAAAACCCGATGCCAACTCTGTCCACATATTTATTCAAGTGACACCATCATAGGACCTAATCACATTAGCCACGCCATCAGGGGCTTGTTCACCTGCACATCTACCAATGTGATATATGCCATCATATGTGATATATGCCATATAGCCTTTTATGATGAGATTACTGGTTCTGTGGATGAAGGGAAAGCAGTGGATGTATTGTTTCTTGACTTTAGCAAAGCTTTTGACACGGTCTCCCACAGTATTCTTGTCAGCAAGTTAAGGAAGTATGGGCTGGAAGAATGCACTATAAGGTGGGTAGAAAGCTGGCTAGATTGTCGGGCTCAATGGGTAGTTATCAATGGCTCCATGTCTAGTTGGCAGCCGGTATCAAGTGGAGTGCCCCAAGGGTCGGTCCTGGGGCCGGTTTTGTTCAATATCTTCATAAATGATCTGGAGGATGGTGTGGATTGCACTCTCAGCAAATTTGCGGATGATACTAAACTGGGAGGAGTGGTAGATACGCTGGAGGGGAGGGATAGGATACAGAAGGACCTAGACAAATTGGAGGATTGGGCCAAAAGAAATCTGATGAGGTTCAATAAGGATAAGTGCAGGGTCCTGCACTTAGGACGGAAGAACCCAATGCACAGCTACAGACTAGGGACCGAATGGCTAGGCAGCAGTTCTGCGGAAAAGGACCTAGGGGTGACAGTGGACGAGAAGCTGGATATGAGTCAGCAGTGTGCCCTTGTTGCCAAGAAGGCCAATGGCATTTTGGGATGTATAAGTAGGGGCATAGCGAGCAGATCGAGGGACGTGATCGTTCCCCTCTATTCGACATTGGTGAGGCCTCATCTGGAGTACTGTGTCCAGTTTTGGGCCCCACACTTCAAGAAGGATGTGGATAAATTGGAGAGAGTCCAGCGAAGGGCAACAAAAATGATTAGGGGTCTGGAACACATGAGTTATGAGGAGAGGCTGAGGGAGCTGGGATTGTTTAGCCTGCAGAAGAGAAGAATGAGGGGGGATTTGATAGCTGCTTTCAACTACCTGAAAGGGGGTTCCAAAGAGGATGGCTCTAGACTGTTCTCAATGGTAGCAGATGACAGAACGAGGAGTAATGGTCTCAAGCTGCAGTGGGGGAGGTTTAGATTGGATATTAGGAAAAACTTTTTCACTAAGAGGGTGGTGAAACACTGGAATGCGTTACCTAGGGAGGTGGTAGAATCTCCTTCCTTAGAGGTTTTTAAGGTCAGGCTTGACAAAGCCCTGGCTGGGATGATTTAACTGGGAATTGGTCCTGCTTCGAGCAGGGGGTTGGACTAGATGACCTTCTGGGGTCCCTTCCATCCCTTATATTCTATGATTCTATGTGCCAGCAATACCCCTCTGCCATGTACATTGACGAAACCCGACAGTCTCTATGCAAAAGAATAAATGGTCACAAATCTGACATCAGGAATCATAACATTCAAAAACCGGTAGGAGAACACTTCATCCTCTGTGGCCACTCAGTAAAAGATTTAAGGGTGGCAATTTTGCAACAGAAAAGCTTCAAAAACAGACTCCTCGAGAAATTGCTGAGCTTGAATTAATATGCAAACTAGATACCATTAACTTGGGTTTGAATAGAGACTGGGAGTGGCTGGGTCATTACACATATTCAATCTATTTCCCTATGTTAAGTATCCTCACACCTTCTTGTCAACTGTCTAAATGGGCCATCTTGATTATCACTACAAAAGGTTTTTTTGTTTTTTTTTTCCTGCTGATAATAGCTCATCTTAACTGATTAGCCTCTCACAGTTTGTATGGTAACTTCCAACTTATCTGTATGTATATATATATATATATATCTTACTATATGTTCCATTCTATGCATCCGATGAAGTGAGCTGTAGCTCACGAAAGCTTATACTCGAATAAATTTGTTAGTCTCTAAGGTGCCACAAGTACTCCTTTTCTTTTTGCGGATACAGACTAACACAGCTGCTACTCTGAAACCTGTTTTCTGGCAACTGTGCATCACTGGCTACTGCCATCTAATGGTGGCATGTTGAATTGCAGTGTCTTGAGCCCTTAACATTTGCTCCAAGGACAAAAGCCCAGACAATGGAAGTTATGAGCCTAAATTCCTGCCTGACCTGCTGGATTTCACTTCTCTGGGAGATAAGCCATCTTTGGATTAATGATGGGCTCCTTCTCTGCCTTGCCCTCTAACCGTAGATGAAGTCTGAACACTGGCCTACTGAAAGTGATTGCTTCCTGGGAGGATCCTCCCGTTCTCTGGCAGTCCTTTGCAAAACGTGAACAGCTGCAAACTATACAAAGGACAATGCAAGATGGCATGTGGGGCTATAGTGTAATAATAATAATTAATAATATTGCTCTGGTAATGCTTACTGTCCCTGCATAGGCTCTGTTACAATTGCCTTAGGGGAACAGACTAATGGTTCATTTCATCTGGAATCCCATCAGAGACAGATTGGGCGTGCTTAGCGCAGTGGTTTTCAAACTTTTTGAGATGAACCCCACTTTCAGTTACAAGTTTTGGTTGTTCCCCCCAAGCCAGACAGGCTGAGTGGCTCACTGTAAATCAAGGGCTGCGCGGGGCTGACATCACTGCTTGCTCCCCCTGAACGTTCCTCCATGCCCCCCTGGGAGAGTGCCCCACAGTTTGAAAACTCTAGGTTAGTGTCTTGGGAGGTACAGCTTAGGTTTGAAGGCTTCCAATAAGGCTAAATGGTATATTCATTGCAATCTCCCCATATAATCCTATTACTGTTTGCACTGGGCCAGCAACCTGTAACACAGTTAGGCAGGCCATTTGTCCGGTTTTATGCCAGACAGTCCTATTTTTCTTAGCCTTGAACCCCTGTCCAGTACTGAGCCAAAACCAGACATGGTTTTGTCTGGTATGATGGATGGGGGGATGCCATTTTGAAGAGCGTGCTACTCTGCCTCTATCAGCGTGATCTCACATGTGCCATGCCAGGTCACGCCAACAAGGGCAGGGCATGTTGGGGAGCTCTTCAAAATGGCGACTTCTGTGCAGCATGACCTTGTGTGCACCATGCAGGCAAGGACACATTGGATGGGTAGGGGTCAGGCAGGCAGGGGCAGGTGTGGGCCCACAAGTACCGGAATGTCCAGTATTCTGGGGATGTGGGAGTGGCCACCCTAAGCACAGCATGATGCCAGTAGCCCATTAATGAAACCTGGTTTTCTGAGAGCTGGGGGATATTAACTAGGACACTCACATTTTTCCTTAGTCTGTTACTTACATTGAGGCAACTGCACTGACTTCGATGGAGTTATTCCTGAATCACACCAGTGTAAATGAGAGGAGGTTCAGGTCACTAGGGATGGCAAATCCTTCCCAGCAGGAGTGCTGGAAGCTCCATAGAAGTGGAGGGCCACTGGCGCCCAAACTGTGGCCCTGCACATGCTCCGCCCCTTCGTTTGAGATCCCGCCCCCACTCTGCCCCTTCCCCTTTCCCCCTGAGGCCCCGCCCCACTTTGCCTCTTCCCTCGAAGCCCTGCCCTTGCTCTGCCTCTTCACCCAAGGCTCCGCCCCTACTCACTCCTCTCTCCCTCCTCCGCTTGTCACTCATTCTGAAAGCAGGTAAAAAGGGAGGGGCCATGGCCCCCTGGCCCACCCTGTTCCGGCACCCCTCCTTCTCAGCTGCTACAAACCTCTCTGGAGGTGCACGCCTCACTGAGAAAATGTCATTCCAGCCTTGCACTGAAAGTATCTAGAAAATCCTGATCCTTCTGATTCCTCAGCATCCTCTTTCCCCCTCTGTTCTCCCTGGCTCATAAACAGTCACTGAAGTTTTGTGCGGTGTGCTTCTTGGAAGTTCTTTGCCCTGCAGCCTTCTGGTGGAGAGGCAGTGACACTATGTTGGTCAGTAGATGGTGCTGGTAGGAATGTGTTTACAAAGCTCTCGGCTCAGGGCTAGATTGCATTCAGTTGTTTTCTTATTTCAGAGAGAGGGTTGAGTTTTTTCAACTTCTTCTTTCTCTCCTTCCTATCAGCAACACTGTAAAAATAGCCTAGAATGTTTAATGATCCCAAATTTCCCATTCAGGGCTCCTGGAGTTATTTATTACATCCAGCAGATTACTGAAAGAGCTAAGCTGCAGTAACTCAAAACCCACAATGCAAAGGTCTCTTCTGGGCAGAGAGGATTCTTTGGGCAGCTAATGGAAACATAACCCTGATTGATAATGGTTTTAGTCTTATTTATTTTCCCCAGGATTCTTCTCGTAACATGCTCTGCCGCTGACTCCTCCAGGGCTGAACCCACAGGGTGCCCTGCCCCTCCACCAGTCGCCAGTTAGGTAACCCTGGGGATTCCCCAGGATCCTGAGTAATAAACCAAGGAGAGGGGTGGGAGAGCACCCATCACTGTCAAGGCAAGTATTGAGACAAAGTGGATGGGGGTGGGGAGACTTCCCCTTCAGGCCTCTCTTGCAAGTGTTGGTAAAAAGCAGCAAGCACCGCCTCATCCCACAGTCTCAGACACAGATGAAAAGCCCCCACTGAGTGCGGTGGGGATGCAGAGACAGCCAAGGAAGTCCCTGTGTGTGCATCTACCTAATCTAGTTAATCTGTGTATATCTCACACCTTGGGCATCAATAAAACAAAATGAAAGATACCTTCTGCACATCATGCCTTATCAAGACCATCTCACACTCACTCATTAATGGCATGCCCTGCCATCCAGAGTCTCAAGGGAATCATAGATTCATAGAACATCAGGGTTGGAAGGAACCTCAGGAGGTCATCTGGTCCAACCCCCTGCTCAAAGTAGGACCAATCCCCAACTAAATCATCCCAGCTAGGGCTTTGTCAAGCCTGACCTTAAAAACCTCTAAGGAAGGAGATTCCACCACCTCCCCAGGTAACGCATTCCAGTGCTTCACCACCCTCCTAGTGAAAAAGTTTTTCCTAATAGCCAACCTAAACCTCCCCCACTGCAACTTGAGACCATTGCTCCTCGTTCTGTCATCTGTGACCACTGAGAAAAGTCTAGATCCATTCTCTTTGGAACCCCCTTAGGGTTGTTGAAGGATGCTATCAAATTTCCCCTCACTCTTCTCTTCTGCAGACTAAATAATCCCAGTTCCCTCAGCCTCTCCTCTTAAGTCATGTGCTCCAGTCCCCTAATCATTTTTGTTGCCCTCCACTGGACTCTTTCCAATTTTTCCACATCCTTCTTGTAGTGTGGGGCCCAAAACTGGACACAGTACTCCAGATGAGGCCTCGCCAATGCCGAATAGAGGAGAATGATCATGTCCCTCAATCTGCTGGCAATGCTCCTACTTATACAGCCCAAAATGCTGTTAGCCTTCTTGGCAACAAGGGCACACTGTTGACTCATATCCAGCTTCTTGTCCACTGTAACCCCTAGTCCTTTTCCGCAGAATTGCTGCCTAGCCATTCGGTCCCCAGCCTGTAGCGGTGCATGGGATTCTTCCTTCCTAAGTGCAGGACTCTGCACTTGTTCTTGTTGACACTCATCAGATTTCTTTGGCCCAATTTGTCTAGGTCACTCTGGACTCTATCCCTACCCTTCAGCGTATGTACCTCTCCCGTCAGTTTACTGTCATCTGCAAACTTGCTGAGGGTGCAATTAATCTCATCATCCAGATCATTAATAAAGATGTTGAACAAAACCAGCCCCAGGATCAATCCCTGGGGCACTCTGCTTGATACCCTTCTGGACATGGATGGTATGAATCTATGGTCGTATATGTGTATGTAGCAGTAACTGGTCAGAAATATCAAAGCATTTGTATCAGCTCCATGGGCAAAGTGTCACAAAATTTTGTTTTTAAAAATTAAACCAGCTTAATATAGTTCCCCCCTGACCCAGTCTATCCAGTGGAATTCAGTTCCGGTGCAGTTTTCCATGCCCAGCAATCTCCCAGATTGTACCTCCCAGATTCCAGAGCGTACCTCTTCACTAATGTATAGTACAGGGGAGTCATGTTTCCTAGTGGTTAGAGAAGGGAATTGCAACTCAAGAGCTGTAATTAGTATTCCATCTCCATTATGAGTTTTCTGGGTGACTTTGGGCAAGTCATTTCCCCACTCTGTGCCTCAGTTTCCCCACCTGTGAAATGGGAAGAGTGTGTGGAGTATGGAGTGTTTGGAGCTCTGCTAATGGAAAGTGTGCTGTAAGAGCTTGGTGCTATTATTATTACATCCCATCTAAGCACCATTCATTTTAGAGACACTTTTTGAGTAACTGAACAACCAGCTCAGCAGCAGGTGTAAGTCAGCTGAACTCCACTGGCTGCAATGGAGCTGTGCCAAAAGACACCAGCTGCAGATCAAGCCTTAATTGTGTTCATTTAAATCTAGTTTTTGGGTGCACTGATTTCTGGTGAAAGGGGCTGGACTGACAGACCTGGAGGCCTCCGTTTGCTCTGGCAAGAGCTTCAGCATGGGTAGCATTAGGACAAGTATTCTTGCCCCCACCCTGCCAATATGCGTCACTCTTGCTGTGGAAGGGACCCCACCTTACCTGCACAGGGAAACTGCCAAGCACAGCCAGTGTGGGATAAGCTATTTCAGAATATTGCTTTGCCTTGGGAGAGGAGTAATTATTCTGGAGTCAAGTCACTTTTATTCCAGAACAGAGTCCATCTGATCACAGGAGCTATGCCAGACAAAGCCTAAGAGTTGCAGGGGCAGTTCATTCCCCAGGGCCCATTCAATCCTTGGCCTCTCTGCTGGCACCATCATTTGAGATGGTGTTTTCTGCTATGGACACAGAGAACTAGGCTGATAGAACCTTAGCACAGAGCTTAGTCCCTTCATTTACCTGCCCCCCATAGAGACCTCACTGCCTTTTATTATTGGCAATTATTTCCATCTGAAATGTTGAATCAGGAAATTGAGGTTATAAACAGTGTTGTTTATGCTGAAGGAATGAGTCCCTCCTGGCTCGCCACTTCCTGCTTTACTATTTCTCTCGTATTCCCCCATTTGGGGGGTCTCAGCTCCGCAATAGGGCTTGTCTAATGCAGAGGAAGATGTAGGGATAATGCATCAGTATAGCTACAAACCACCACTTCCAAAAGCCAGCCCCTATCTGTGCTTTCATGTGTGTTCCTCCCACCATGGAATATAGCTCTCAGCGAGGGGCCTGGGACTGCAGAGATCCATGGATTCCTGGAGTCCAAGGCCAGAAGGGACCATTCTGATAATCTAGTCTGAGCTCCTGCATAGCACAGGCCAGAGAATTCCCCAGAATAATCCCTAGCGCAGAGCTTTTAGCAAAACAGCCAGTCTGGATTGAAATATCGCCAGTGCTGGAGAATCCACCACAACCCTGGGTAAATTGTTCCAGTGGTTAATTACTCTCACTGTTAAAAATTTATGCCTTATTTCCAGTCTGAATTTGTCTAGCTTCAGCTTCCAACCACTGGATAGGGTTAGACCTTTCTTTGCTGTACTGAAGAGTTCGTGATTAAATATTTGTCCCTCCTGTAGGTACTCATAGAATGTAATCTATGTTACCCTATCACCTTCTCTTTGCTAAGCTAAATAGAGGTCACTGGAGAGCCGGGGATGTTTTCAAATGCGGGAAAGGATTGGACTTTTAGCAGAATTTGAGTGGGATCTTCAAACCTGTGAAAAATCCACCCCCCCGAGCGGTGTAGTTATACCGGCCTAACTCCTGTCTCCCGCCGACACAGTTACCGCCTCTCGGGGAGGTGGATAACTAAACTGACAGAAGAAGCTTTCCTGTTGGTGTAGTAGCATCTTCACTAAAGCACTACAGTGATGCAGCTGCACCGATGCAGTGCTATACGTGAAGACATGCCCTTAGTCCCTATCTAAAGTCCTAGGGGCTTGTGCTCCTAGGTCACTGAGGCCCACATCCAGGAAGGTAGCCCTCCTATATCCCTTTGAAGAGCTGGGCCTGAGGCACCCAGAAGAGAGCTAGTTACAATCAGTTGTGCTTCCGCCCTGGCACCGACCCAACTGGGGCAGCTCTCACAGCCTTACAGAACCTGCTCAGCCCTGGATGGACAGGAGTTTGCCAGGACAAACATTGTCTGATCCAGGAAGTTTGTATCACCTTGACAGCAGTGACCAATCAGACACACCAATCAAAGCGAGATGGGTATTGGAGGGATAAGCCAAATTAGTCTTTGAACCAGATTCCAGTATCACTAGTCTGGGGTGGGGCCAGATCCAAATCAGTGGGGCTATGCCAATCAGCAGTATATCTGGCTCATACGTCTATGGACATAGGCAGAGGTGTCTAGCATCTGCTCTTGCATTGCATCCTATTCCTATGATTATTTGTGTGACATAGCACGTAGTGGCATGAACCACAATCAAGGACCTGCTGTGCTCTGCTCCATACAGCCACCCAGTCTGGTAAGAGATAGCTTCTGCCCCCATATTCGCTTATACACCAGTATATACAGTATATTATCTATTATTCAAGGCTCTCAAGCTGGGCCAATTTAAATGAGTGAGATTTCAAAAAAGTTAGGAGCAAGAGGTTTTAAATCGTTCATTGGAACACGTGGCGAGTTCCTCCTCCCGGGAGGCAGCTGCTTTAGAAGCCACTTGAGCATTAACGCAAAACGAAGGAGCCTTGCTCCACGTGAACCAGATTTGGATGAAGATCTGGATGATTATTATTCAGTGAAATTAATTTTTCCAGTTGCGTGCGGTGTCAGGGTTCCTCACCTCTCCCTTCTGGCCAGGTGCACCAGGTGCCTTTCAAAAAGGAAGAAGGAAATAACTGTTTTGCCTTTAATTGCACATTTGTTTTCTATATTCCCTGTGTAGGCTTGACAAGCCCAGAACTCAGGAGTGGTTATGGTTTTCAGCTCAAGAAAGGAAGGATGGTACTGCAGTTATAGCATTGGACTGGGGCTTAGGAGAGCTGCATTTGAATCCCATCTCTGACCGAATGACCTTGGGCAAGTCACTTAGCTTGCTCTGTGCCTCAGTTTCTCCATCTGTAGAAAGGGGAAAATAATGCTTCCTTTTTGCCATCTTTCACCTGGCTTGTCTCTTTAGATTGTTAGAACTTCAAGGTGGGCATTGTTTCTTACTTTGTGTATGTTCAGTGCCTAGCACAATGGGGGTCTGAATGAGCTGGAACTCTAGGGGCTTGTGTAATGCAAATCATAATAATAGTAGGTGAACATAAGGGCATGCCTACACTGCAAAATTAAGTAGACGTACAGCCACAGTAATTAAAGTGGTGTTTCTTGTCCACACTGTGCTTCTGTTGGTGGTGTGAGTCCTCCCCCATCCCCCTGACTGCACGCCCACCCCGGGTCAGAGAGCTGAAAACACCCCCCACCCCAGGCATCACAGATGGAGCCCCACTGCTGGGAGCTGAGAGCCCAAGCTGTCAGCCTTGGGGCTGCAGGGGGGGCCCTCCAGCTGTCAGCCCTGTGGCTGGGGAGCTTAGCACTGACAGCCAACAGGCGATGTAAATAACACAGTGTCTCGTGCGGGTGGAGTTATTAGGTTGGTGTAGTAGGCGACTTACATTGGCTGGACCACCATTGTAGTGTAGCCACTTAAAGAGACAGGCTGATGTACGCTGCCTCACATTGACCTAACTCTAGAGTGTGGATCAGGCCTGAGGTACAAAGGAGGCTCACACAAGTCTGGCCACTCATAAGAATGGTCATACTGGATCAGATCAAAGGTCCATCTAGCCCAGTATCCTGTCTTCCAACAGTGGCCAATGTCAGGTGCCCCAGAGGGAATGAACAGAACAGGTAATCATCAAGTGATCCATTCCTTGTCACCCATTCCCAGCTTCTGGCAAACAGACGCTCGGGACACCATCCCTGCCCATCCTGGCTAATAGCTATTGATGGACCTATCCTCCATTAATTTACCTAGTTCTTTTTTGAACCCTGCTATAGTCTTGACCTTCACAACATCCTCTGGCAAGCAGTTTCACAGCTTGGCTGTGCATTGTGTGAAAAAATACTTCCTTTTGTTTGTTTTAAACCTGCTGTCTATTAATTTCATTGGTGACCCCTAGTTCTTGTGTTATGAGAAGGCGTAAATAACACTTTCTTATTTACTTTCTCCACACCAGTCATAATTTTATAGACCTCTATCATATCCTCCCTTAGTCGTCTCTTTTCCAAGCTGAAAAATCCCACTCTTAGGGCTTGGCTACGCTTATATTTTATAGCGCTCTAACTTGCTGGCTCAGGGGGGTGAAAAATCACCCCCGTGAGCACAGCAAGTCTGAATGCTTGAAAGCACTAGTGTGGGCAGGCTCCGAGCTAGTCCCCTTGTGGAGGTTGATTACCAGGAGCGCTGGGAGAGCTCTCTCCCAACACTCACGCGTGACCACACTCGCACTTCAAAGCGCTGCTGTGGGAGCGCTCTCGCGGCAGCGCTTTGAAGTTTCCAGTTTAGCCATGCCCTTATTAATCTCTCCTTATATGGAAGCCATTCCATACCCCTAGTGATTTTTGTTGTTCTTTTCTGAACCTTTTCCAATTCATCTTTTTTGACCACATCTGCACACAGTATTCAAGATGTGGGCGTACCATGGACTTATATAGGGGCAATATAATATTTACTGTCTTATTATCTATCCCTTTCTTAATGATTCCCAGCATAAGCCAGAAGAGACTCAGGGGAGAGACCCCTTCCTTTTTCTCTCTACCCCAAAGCCCCAGCACAGGGCAGGATCGAGCCTTTCAGACGCTGAGCACCCATGGCTCCGAGTGACCTTACTGGGAGGGGCAGATGCTCAGGATCTCTCAGGCACAGCCTTCTCCTAGAGCTTTCGCTGATCAGGTTTCAGGACAGCTTTGGGCCACCACATGGGCATAGCAGTTCCTTTCCTGGCTCTGTCCCTCTTGCTGGTGTTTACTTAAGTGGCATCCCTGTTTACATAGATGACTAGAAATACACATATGTATTTTAATAATAAAAAAACTATTTATCCTTTTCTCTCTTTCTCTTTGGATCTCTCCCCATCCTCCTTCCCTCACCCCCCATCTAACTGCTTTCAATTATTTTTTTTTTCCTTTTGGCATCAGAAAGCCGAGTGTCTTAAATACAAATCACCTCTGAATCATTATGTGAAGGACCTTTCAGCCTTCTTCAGCACGATGGGGCTATGGGATAATGAGCTCTGCTGAGAGTTTGCTCAGATTTCACATACAACAGATGTAAAAATGGGAAAGGGAGAATGAGATGGGGGCAGGGGAGAAATTTGATTTTCTTTTTCTTACTGGGAAAAAAATCTTTTCCTTTTTAAAAAATTCTTCTCTGCCCTCCCTTTTCAGACTCCAGCAAACAGATGAGATACTGGCTATTTGATGTGAGCTGTGCTCTTGCTCCTAAAACCAGGCCCAGCAAGAGAACCGGCTAAGGTCCAAATTTTTAATTAAGTTCCCAAACCAACAAAGCATTTCAGCACATGGTTAACTTTCAGTAGGTGAGTAGCACCATTGGCTTCCATGGGACTACTCATGTGCTGAGTACTACCCAGCTCTCTTCGTCCCTAGCTCTCAAAGCACTCTACATGGGAGGTTACTGTCATTGTCCTCATTTTGTATATGGAGAAACTGAGGCTTAAAGACAGGCAGTGACTCACCTAAGATCACACAGCAGGCAAGTGGCGGTGCCAGCAACAGAATCTAGGTCTGCAAAGACCTTGTCCAGTCCCCTACCCACTGGGCCATGCTGCCTCCTAACTTAAAAATAAATTAATTATTTTAAAAGAATGTAACTAGAATTCAAGTGCTTTGCTGGATGGGGGTGGGGGAAGGTCTAACAGTGGGCTCTCCTCATCATAAATTCTCCGAAGGACTAGCTTGAACTCAGCTGTTCTCTGTCCCTCTTTTATAGCCAGCCCAGACCATAAATATTCTTTGAGGTCCAGAGCAACTACAGTGTGCAGTCAGCTCAGGTGTGTTGCTGACGGAGTGGTTCCTGTGCTGGGTCCCTGACATGGACCACTGGGAATGGTCAGGAGGAAAGGTCAAAGGATCAAGGATCCACTGTGCCCATAACTCCCATGGATGGGGAGCCACGGGGAAATGAATGAGTCAGTTCTCAGTCCAGTTCTCAGAGGATAGGGAGCCATGTGACAAGAACCCCCACCAATGCTGCTTCACCGCAGGCTCCTGGGAACATTTCTCAGGCCCCCATGACATTCAGGAGCATCAGCAGCCAGCCTTGAACTGTCTCCAGCTGGTCTAGAACACAGGAACCTGCTGGCTCAGCGGAAAGGGCCTGAGCCAATGGCCACTGAAATCCACTCCCACATAATCATAATAGTTCCCAATTATTGCTGTGAGACTGTCCTTCCAGTGGAGAAGCCAACGAATGGACAGTCCAGGTGATCTGCAGTTCCCAGGGGAACAAGAGGAAAGGGGCTATCACAAGCAGGCCCCAAGAGGCATGACAAAGTGCTCCAGGACCTGCATCCTGGGTGTCCCTGGGCCTGTGATCAGGTCAATGCATCCCAGGGCTGATCTGCAAGGTAGGGTTGCCAGGCATCCGGTTTTCAATCGGAATGCCCAGTTGAAAAGGGACCATGGTGGCTCTGGTCAGCACCTCTGACTGGGTCATTAAAAGTCCGGTTGGTGGCACAACAGGGCTAAGGCAGGCTCCCTGCTTGCCCTGGCTCCACACAGCTCCTGGAACCGGCTGTCAGGTCCGCCGCCCAGTTGGAGCCCACACCCTGAATCCCATCCCCCACCCCAACTCCCTGCCTCAGCCTTGAGCCCCCTTCCGCACCCAAACTCCCTCCTGGAGCCCACACCCCCTCCCGCACCTCAACCCACTGCCCCAGCCCTGAGCCCCTTCCTGCACCCCAAACCCTTCATCCCCAGCCCCACCCCAGAGCCCACACCCCCAGCTGAAGCCCTCACCCCCCCCATACCCCAACTCTCTGCCCCAGCCCAGAGCCCCCTTCCACACCCGTAACCCCTCATTTCTGGCCCTACCCTGGAGCCTACACCCCCAGCCAGAGCCCTCACCCCCTCCTGCACTTCAACCTCCTGCCCCAGCCCAGTGAAAGGGAGTGAAGGTGAGGGAGAGTGAGCAATGGAGGGAGGGGGGATGGAGTGAGTGAGGGCAGGGCCTCGGATAAGGGGTGGACAGGAGCGGGGCCTCGGGGAAGGGGCAGGGCAGTGGGCAGGGCAAGGATGTTTGGTTTTGTGCAATTAGAAAGTTGGCAACCCTACTGCGAGAAGACCCTGTGGTTTTTGTGGCTGTCATGGATTGGGTAAGCCCTACTTCCAGGTGGTATCCTGTATGGATTTGGGGGCTGAACCACACAGCTAGCTCTCCTCACTGGTGTACATTTAGTCAGAGGGGAAACGCAGAATCCCTTAGCTAAGCTGGTGCCCAAGAGGGCTGGTTCAAAGTTTAGGGATTGAGGTCCAGAACAACTACAGTGTGCAGTCAGCTCAGGTGTGTGCAGTCAGCTCAGGTGTGATTCCATTGGATCGGGCTCTTGCAGCAGGAGGGAGAGAGTAAATTTTGAACCACAGCTAACATACAGGCAGTGGCTCCTTCTGTTGGGTGTGATCACTTCTACCTGCACTGTGATACTACCGTAATAAATAACAGCAGTACTACAAATGGATATACTCAGAGGGAGTCACTGCTCTGTCTGACTCTAAAGCAGGAGCATTTTCAAAACCCAGCTTGATACTAGTGACGGGCCACCCTTGTGCTCCCCTTGTCTGTTTCTTTGGGTAGCTGCCCGTTGTGTTTTGTTTTATGCTGAGACCATAAGCTCTTTGGCACAGGGACTGTCTCTGTGTTAGCTGTCTAGAGCATGGCACAATGGGGCTACTGAGTACTAGTAAGACAATGAAAGGTCCAGAATGTAACATATTAGCTGAGTGAGTTCTGTGGCCTTCTAGGGGGTGTGTCTAAAGAGAAACTAAGGTGTGTCTACACTGCAAAAAAAAGATCTGCAACAGCATATCAGAGCCTAGGTCAACTGACTTGGGCTCCTGGAGCTTGCGCTATGGGGCTAAACATAACAGTGTAAATATTTTGGCTTGGGCTAGAGCCCAGGTTCTGAGACCCACCCCCTTGCTGGGTTTCAGCGCCTGAGCCCCAGGCCTAGCGGGAACATCTACATTGCTATTTTTAGCCCTATAGCATGAGCCCTGGGAGCATGAGTCAGTTGACCCAGGCTCTGACACTTGCTAGTGTGGTCTTTTTTCGTAGTTTTGACAGACCCTTAGGGACATACTACTAATACAGGCTAAAGGAGATCTCCATTAGCTGAAATGCCGGAGGTCTGTGTTTCTGGTGCTGAAGGGTCAGGTTCTAAGCCCAGCTTCCTAAGTCTGTGTGAGGTTTATATAATAATGTAACCCTTCTGCCAGGTGGAGCCAGCAGCAACAAGGGCTGGGTTCAGTATCTGGGGTTCCTTTTCAACCATACAACACAAAACTGGCTCAAGCCCCCACCCAGTGACCTGGGACAATTACACAACACCCACTGGGTGCCTCTAAGAGGCAATACTTCCCCTCTTGCAAGCACAGAGTCTGAGTGGAGCAAAACTTTTAATGAAAGGAGGGAAGTAACTCAGCATTAATTTGGGAAAACACTGCAACTAGGGTTCATAAAGATAAACCATGAGCAAAAGACACACCCCCAAGTAAGTTGGGCAGTGTCCTTTTCCTCTCAGGTTTTTAAGTCCAGCAACCCAAAAGTCCCTTTAATGTGCCTGCCACTTCTTTGCATCCCACTTACAGTTGCTGTCCTTGGCCAGTGAAGCTCCAGAGTTCAGAGGTTCATGTGTAGAGTTCACCTCCCACCCTGGGTGGAAGGGAGAGCAAGGAGACACCTTACACACTCTGCTGCTCGGCACTCGCTTGTTGCCCCAATGGCCAATTGCCACGCTTCTCTGCTGGGCTTTGCTCTGGCCATCTCTGCCTGCTTGCCACTCAGCACACCTGTTCACCAGCCTCCCTGCTGGCAACTCACCATGCCTCTCCAACTGCCCTGCTGGCCACTCCCCACACCTCTCCACCAGC
This sequence comes from Caretta caretta, assembly GCF_965140235.1. NCBI lineage: Eukaryota > Metazoa > Chordata > Testudines > Cheloniidae > Caretta > Caretta caretta. Next base: position 57,439,868 of record NC_134214.1, read on the forward strand.
TAGCCATTTACCAAGATGTCTTCAAGGCCCCCAGCTTAGAATCATAGAATATGAGGGTTGGAAGAAACCTCAGGGGGACATCCAGTCCAACTCCCTACTCAAAGAAGGACCAATCTCCAATTTTTGCCCCGATCCCTAAATGGCCCCCTCAAGGATTGAACTCACAACCATTGGTTTAGCAGGCCAATGCTCAAACCACTGAGCTATCCCTCCCCCCTTAACACAACTCTCAGTGATTTCATGTATTAGTGTGGGAGTATCATTACAGGTGAACATAGGGCAGTCTCTTACAATAGAGACACTGACCCAAGGCAGGTGTAAAACTTAGACCTAGGTATGAGTGATTTCAAATCTACAGCATATAACAAGACTCTCACTAGAGACTAAATTAGCTCCTTTACTATGAAAGGGCACTAAAGAGTTACCACAGCAGCAGTCACCCTCTGTCAACTCTTTGGGCTTTGGAACCCATGTCCCTTGCCTACCGAGTGCCATTCAGTTAACAGTGAGTCCCTCTATTGGTGAATGCCAAGTATAGTTCTGCTAGTCTCAGTTCACACAACAAGGATAACAACGCTTTTTTACTCCTGCCTCAATAACAAGGAGACTGGGGATCCAACACCAGCCACAAGTGATCATTTGGGAAAGCAATCCCATCATGCTGAGCACCAAGGCAGCATGGATCGAGATCATGCAAACGAGATCAGCTCCTGAAATCTTTTTCCACATCTCTCCACTAGATGTCAGGGGAGAGCTCATTCAGAGGCTGCTTACAATAATAATAGATTCCTGCTGCATTCAGGAAGTGGATTCATTACAAGGGGTTTGGCTGAAATGGCCTGTACCCCAGAAGGGAGAGGCCTGCATGCTAAGGAGCAGCAGAGGTATGCCCACTGAAGTCAATCGGAAGTGTCCCATTTACATCAGCAGGCCCCGGATCAGGCCTTGACTGTGGTGCATTTTATTCACAGTTGTATAGGGATATTTCTGCTCCCTTTGAAGCTTCGGTTCTTCGTCACTTGTCTGTAGCAGGCTGCCAGTTTGTAACTCCTGGTGGGAGTAAACTCCTGCGTTCCTGTGGCATGTGACAAGTGAAGCCATTTCAGGGTTTGTCTACACCTGAACACTACAGTGGCACAGCTGAGGCACTGTGCTGCTGTAGGGCTTCATTGTAGGCATGACCTACACTGACGAGATGGGTTCTCCCATTGGCGCAGTTAATCCGCCTCCCGAAGAGGCAGTAGGAAGAATTATTCCACGGATTTAGTGCTGTCTACACCAGGGATTAGATCAGTTTAACTATGTGGCTTAGAGGTGTGGATTTTTCACCCCCGAGCTATGTACCTCTCCCGATGTAAGTTCCCAGTGTAGACCAGCCCCAAGAGGTCCTTGCTCTAGTGAGCTAGCAGTTTATCCCGACTCTTAAGATATGATGGGAACATTTAAAATGATGCCTTACTAGAACAGAACTTTCCACATTGCCTGGTACGACTCTAGCATGCTGTTGTATGGACGGTCGCTGCTGTAGTTGCAGATCTGCCAGCGCCGCCAACACAAACCGTTAACAAAACACATTCTAAGACTGAGCTTACTCTTACTGCCTGGGATTGTTAGTGAATCCTGAGGTGCCTAAATCCTGTTAAAATTCAGGGGGAGCTGAGCCCCTAAATTCCTGAGGTTCCTGAACAAAGTCCTCGACAATTGTTTAGATTGCAGTAGCATTCACAGTGTCCTAGGTACCTTTAAAACACAAAGGGAGACAAAAAATCACGGCCCCAAAGAGCATAGGGTCTAAAATGGGAGTTATTCAACCTGCAAAAGTGTCCTCACTTCCTATGGTGCCCCATTGGGCCCCAGCAGCTAGTCAAAGTTTGGGCCTTGTAGGGCTGTTTCCAGTGGGATGAGAACTTGGTGCTAGGAGTCAGGTCTGTTTTTGGTGTGATCCTGTTTACGTACAAAGAACACACAAAGAGTCCTGTTTCTTGGAACACAGTAGAAACAAACAACTGCAGGCATTTTCTTTGCTCAGAAATCTCTGTGTCTGCTGCTCCAGAGAGCTCTGTGCCCCAGAAGCCCTGTCTCTCTCTGCTTCCTTTCAGAGTCACACACAATGCTTCTACTGGCTTTTCTCTGCCTCCGCTACATATGGGCTGCAAACAATCTCCTAGCCCCTGTTTTTTCAGCCAGGCTCTAGCCCCTGTGTTCTCAGCCTACACATCTCAGCTCTGACCTGCCATTCAGCCTAGTCCTTGAGCAGTAGCTGCTATTGTCTGCAGCTGTCTTTACTACAAAAAGGGGCTTGATTGCTCTTTCTGTTAAGCCTGAAGGAGGTTGCTTGGCACAGTTCTTGATGTTAACGTGTCCGTGATGGTCTCTGGAGACAAGACTCCATTAGCACCTTTCAGCATAACATAGTATTTAACTAGTCACATTATTTTCATAGGGGAAACTATACTTCCTTCCAGTATCTTTTGGAAGATGGGATTTCTGGCCATTAAACCATCACAGTTAGGAGATGCCCTGGTGATTGAGAGCACCCAAGGCATGGCCAGAGGTCTCAGTGGCAACTGGAAGGAGGTGTAGAAGGGAACAGTGATGTGGCACCTAAAAGGAGAGAAGGGAAAGAAGAGGAAGGGAAGTATAGAATAGGAAGGAGGAGGAAGAAGAGAAATAAAAGATAAATGATGAGGCGGTTCTAAGGATAATACTTACAGGGGCAGCACATTTGTATAATTTTTGGTGGTGCCCAGAATAGTTCTAAGTACCTCCCCTCCACCTGCCTGGTAAGCCTATATATATATTTTTAAATTATGTAAAAATGTGAGGGCTCTGGGGTGGGCCTGGTGATGAGCGGTTTGTGGTGTGGGAGGGGCTCTGGCAGAGGGTTGGGGTGCAGCTTGCAGGGGTGAAGGCTCTGGCTGGGCCTGGGGATGAGGAGGTTGGGGTGTGGGAGGGGCTCAGGGCTGGGGCAGAGGGTTAGGGTGTGTGGGGGGGGTGAGGGCTCTGGCTGGGGGTGCGGGCTGTGGGGTGGGGCAGGGCAGGGGAAGAGGAGTTTGGGGTGCAGGCAGGCTGCCCCAGGGCTGGGGCCAGAGAAGAGGACTCCCCCCAGCCCTCTCCCCACTGGCAGCAGCTATCTCCAGGGGAGGAGCCCCCTCCCCCCCCCCGCCCCTGGCAGCACACTCACCTCTCACCACTGTCACTGCATGTGCTCCTAGGGCCCCGCTCAGGTCCAGGAAGCCCCCTTGCCTCCCTTGTGGTGGGTGCCAGGTGCGGGGTCTGTCATCACATGTGTGCCTCCTCCCCTGCTGCTGCCCCTCACTGTAGCCTCACTGGGGGTGGGGCTGCCCCTTGCCCAGTGTGCGACAGGAGCGGTGACTGTGGGTGGGGGGCAGGGGGGAGGGACCCTGTGCTGGTGGAGGGTCCCAACAGAAAAGGGAAGGGTCCGAGGTGGAAGGGCAGGGTCAGGGTCAGCCTGCCCTGCACTAGGGTGTGGGGGGCATTAGGACCCTGTGGCGACAGTTGATGCCAGGAGCCAGCAGAGCGCAGCGTGGAGCTGCAGGAGGCAAACACCAGCTTGAGACAGAGATGCTCCGGGGCCCAGGGGAGGTGCCCGGAGCAGCAAGTCGGGTCTGGGATACACTTGGAGGAGATGCGTGGGGGCAGCAGGTGGGACTGGGGGAGAGATCCGGCCCCAAACATTGGTGGAGCTGGGCCCCTGGGCCCTGAATATTGCTGGAGCCCGGGCACCATGGGCCCATATAACTCGCCGCCCCAGAATACTTAGGCAAGTTATTCTTGATTTTCACCAGGGCTTGTCTACACTTGGAAATTTACCAGTCCAGAATAACTATTTCAGAATAGAGACAAGGTGGATGAGGGAATAACTCAATAACTTCTGTTGGTGAGAGAGACAAGCTTTCAAGAGCTACAGAGCTCTTTTCCAGGTCTGGGAAAGCTACTCCGAGTGTCACAGCTAAATACAAGGTGGGACAGATTGTTAAGTGTAAGGAGATAGCACATGTCGCAAGAGACCATTCCAGGTGAAGTGGGCAGTTAACACATCTGCAGTCCTAGGACAAAGGAGGGCTGGTGCGTTGCAGGTGGTTGTAATGAGACATACAGCCAGTGTGTCTATTGAGTCTATGTTTTTTGGTGTCTAGCAGAGTAATGAATTTAATCTCCCAGGCTCATCTTTCGAAGATGTTGTGCCGGTTTCCTTTGAGGATGGGGACTGAGAGGTCAGATATGGAGTGGTCTTTTTGTGAGAAGTGTGTGCCCACAGGTAATAGGATGTATTTCGGAATACTTATTTCAGTATAAGTGCCCATGTGGACACTCTCATTCCAGAATAGTGGACTATGCTATATTGGAAAAAGGAGAGTATCCACACAGGGTAATTCACACAGGTAATTGCTGTTCCTGAATTGCTATTTCAGTACATTTCCCAGTGTAGACAAGCCCTGGGGAAAATCGAGAGTAACTCGCCTGAAGTCAATGGAGAATCAGACCTTACATCCCCAAAGGGCTTCAGAAACATTAACTCATTTCTCCTCACCACGTTATTATGCACGGTATAGATGGGGGAGCAGAAGGCCTGGAGGATGGCCTGTTAGGTGGAGGTATTTGTAGTGTACCTATCACCTTTGCAACCATCCACAGGCGACTTGAAACCTCAACAGGTTCTGGAAAGTCCTAGACAGCAGCTCCCACCTCCTGCAAAGGCTGTAGCCTCATCTCTGTATTCCAGCCCTGGCTAGTAGATGGCTCCATCTCCTGCCGCAGGTGTTCTCGAGCTGAGGCTGCCAGGGCATCTTTATGTTGTAGGACACTGCACACAGAGAATGGGGCAAGTGCCATGCACCGGTCCTGCACACTGCCATTTAAGTGGGAGGCAGAGCTGTGCTTTCCTAAAGACTGCAGGAATGCAAGTGCTGAGCCCTGCAGCGGTTTATGTATTGTCAAGCTGTGGTCCATATACAGACCATTTGGGCAGAACATCTGAGTGCCTCACACCAGCTCTGTGATGTAAGGCAGTGTTATTCTGCCCATTTGACACAGAGACCAAGTGACTCAGCCAGGGTCACACAGGGAGTCTGTGGAAAGGTGGGGAATTGCACTCATGACTCTAGCTAGTACCCTAATCCCTGTACCATCCTTCCTCTCTCCTCTTGAATCCTTCTGCCATCCTTTGCCTATCAGCTCCCCTCTTTCACTGAATGGGCCATATCCTTAGCTGGGGTAAATCGGTGGGGTTCTCTGGTGGTCAATGAAGATACCCCCACTTATATTAGCTGAGGATCTGGCCCATTGTATGTATTTGATGCGCTCATAAAAGTGATGAATCATAGAATCATAGAATCATAGGATATTAGGGTTGGAAGGGACCTCAGGAGGTCACCTAGTCCAACCCCCCTGCTCAAAGCAGGACCAATCCCCAATGAAATCATCCCAGACAGGGCTTTGTCAAGCCAGGCCTTAAAAACCTCGAAGGAAGGAGATTCCACCACCTCCCCAGGTAACACATTCCAGTGCTTCACCACCCTCCTAGTGAAATAGTGTTTCCTAATATCCAACCTAGACCTCCCCCATTGCAACTTGAGATCATTGCTTCTTGTTCTGTCATCTGCCACCACTGAGAACAGCCTAGCTCCATCCTCTTTGGAACCCCCCTTCAGGTAGTTGAAGGCTGCTATCAAATTTCCCCTCACTCTTCTCTTCTGCAGACTAAATAAGCCCAGTTCCCTCAACATCTCCTTGTAAGTCATGTGCCCCAACCCCCTAATCATTTTCATTGCCCTCTGCTGGATTCTCTCCAATTTGTCCACATCCCTTCTGTAGTGGGGGGACCAAAACTGGACACAATACTCCAGGTGTGGCTTCACCAGTGCTGAATAGAGGGAAATAATCACTTCCCTCGATCTGCTGGCAATGAGATTCTGTCCTCTCCCTAATAGGAACACAGGACTGGAAGGGACCTTCTAGGTCATTAAGTCCAGTCCCCTGCAATTGCAGGAAACCCATCATATTATGTGAGACCAAGGGCAAAGGGAATAAAGGAAATCTGAGGTGAAGGTGAATGGTAGGATCCTAAACACCCAGCTTCCAACATCCTTTCTTAGCCCCATGCCCCAGTCTGCACATCCCATTCAGCTCCTGCACAGAGATAACAGCCCTGGAATCCCTCAGACACTGGAGAAACCTGCAGCTTTTCTGCTGACATAGAACAAGCAGCATCAACCTCACTGCCCAGCTCCCGTCCATTCCTCTGGTCCCCTGTGACATACAGATGGCCCATTAGACAGTGCATTAGAGCCGGAGAGAGGTGACTTTGTTTAAATCCGTCCATCTGAGATCTAAGAATAAAGTCAGATTAAGCTGCCTTAGCCCTTAAGCAGAGCTAATGAGTTGGAGGTGGCAGGAGGAGTGAAAATCCAAAATCAATAACCTGAGAAGATCTGAAGGTTTTACACTGTATTTAGTAGCTTTATCCAAGGATTGGAAAACTTGCAACAGTCCCTCACAAGGTCTAGCATTAAACCTGAAGAGCTTCCCTTGTCCAGTTTCCTACTTTTTAAAATGGACACAGTAGGGCACAGACTCAGCCAGTCATACACACTAGGCTCAGACAGAGCCCCAACCATTTAAAAATCATGAGTTAGCCCCCGAAAATCATGAGATTAAAAAAAAACAACCCTGGGTTCTTTTTGGGTTCTTTTTCTTTGCCTTCTGGCTTCCAAGCCTTTAGGCTGCATTTAGGTCACATTTTCAAGCTATTCTTTTCAGCCCTGTGGGCTAGAAATGTCCTTTTTCATGAAAATAACAGCTCAGTCTCTCCTAGTCACATGCCTCAAGGCGATGGGGCTTGAAGACAGACACCAAGTATAATGAGATGATACTTCAGTGATTAAGCGCTAGCTTGGAATGCAGGCGACCTAGGAAATATATCCTTTGACAAGTAACTTAGCCTGTCTGGGTCTGTCTACATTCTATTGTAAATTCAAACTCAGGTTTGAGCCCAAACTCACCTATTATCCACACATTAATCTTTTGATTTGGATCAGCAAGCACTCAGAAAGAAGGGCCTAACACTGTCCTGCAGGGGAAGGGTCCAAGCCCTGTCATTTTGTCGTGTGGACACAGCTCAAGCTGCTGACTGGAGTGAGAAGGTTTGCGTACTGCAGTATGGACACGCTAGAAGAGTTGTGATACCCAGGTCTAGCAACTGTAAGCCCAGGTTTACAATGCAGTGTGGATACTCACACATGAGTTTGGAAAACTGAGTCTGCAAGTGTGGGTTCCACAGACATGGGTTCCCAATGCAGTATAGGCAGACTGTCTGGGCCTTAGTCCCCCTCTGTAATAAAAAGTGGGGATAATAGCACGCCGGTCTGCTTCCTATGGCTGTGTGAGGATAAATGTGTCAAATGTTTGTAGTAGGAAGAGAGCCTGAAACATAAGGCCTTGTATCAGAAGCCTGGTGTGAGGCCTGAGGCCTGAACTAAAGTAGTGGTCAAGTTTTGCTGATATAAAGCAAAGAAGCAAAGTGAGCAGAAGTCAGGCTCTGCTTGCCTGCAAGCTCATGGAATCTGGCAAGAACAAGGCTGATATTGCAGAAATACACAGTCCTGAGGAAGGCTAGGCACAAGACACACATGCAAACACATTCCAGAAGGATGGTAACAGAACACTCAATACCAAGTATAGTACAAACTCCTCTCTGCAAAGATAACAGTAACACACTGACCCCTCCTAAAGATAAAATCAGGATGACAGTGTGATGGATAGAGATATTTTGATCAAATCAACATATACAAGGCAAAGGATGGTAACAACCCACATCAGGGGGAAGTACCTGACCATGTCAGGGGGCAGTACGTAACTTGTTTGTATTGATGTATAAAATGAAGTCTCAGAGGGAGTGTCTTTGGCTGGTCTATGGGAGAATGGAAAGTCCCGCTGCTAACTGAGCTAGTCCAATGCAATGGGCATACATGTGTAAGTGTACCTGTAACCATTGAGCCAGGACATTAGGACTGTGCTTCATTGACAATAAACAGGACCAAGTTCCTTTGCTACAAATGGGTCTGTGGTTATTCGGCAGTGCGATCGAGGTCTGCTGTGCCAATTATCTGCACAGAGCTGGGGCAGCACACAGAGAAAACACACACACAGCCAAACATTTAACATCTATCAACAATACTGTGAGATGCTCAGATAGTCCGATCATGTGGGCCAGAGAAGTATTGTAGAGTCTCATGATAAAAACCAATAGAGATGGCAGCACTGCTTATACAGTGTCCCACTCAAATACAGGAAGCAGCTAAAGGAATCTGAGCGAAGAGGTGCACAAATACACAGTGAAGCCAGTATACTTTATCAGTGGATACACATGTTGTGAAGGGGGTTGGATGAATTGGTTAAGTCAATATTGGATTTAAACTCCTATCAGACCAAACCTTTACACTCTAACCTCTGGAGAAGTGTGGATTAAATATTTGTTTGATTGAAATATTCCAGTTAAGTTCTGAGTCCATGGCAACTCCTTCATTTCAAACCCAAAAGGCAAACCAAGAGAAGCTGAGGACATTCTCCATCTATCTCTCTCTGGGAAGGGATAGCCACAGTGGTAAGGGTAATGCCCTGGCAATTCTCCAAACCACTTCTCACTAGGAATTAGGTCCAACCCCCAACCGCAGTCCCAAATGCTTCTGAGTTGTGAGTGTATTCAGAATGCCCTGGTGATTTTATCCTGAATCTCACAATATCTGGTGTGTTTCTTAAAGTCCCAACTGTGAACATTTTTTAAAAAGTTTTTAGCTTTCATAGTTTCAGAACAAAACTTGAAAATGTGACTCCTCAAGGGTCAAACCCCACAAAGCAACTACAACACACAAAAATGTATTGATTTATTTTAAGTCTCATTATCTTGGGGGTCTTGAGGGTCATGCTTTTGTAATGTTTGAGCTTGGAAAGACTAAAACATATGAATATAGATCTGCATCCAAATTTTGTAAATGGGATAAAAAATTGTAAAGCACCTATAGCTTAGGAGCCTACCTTAAGAAAGTAATGGAGAAAATAATCATACAGTCAATTTGCAGACACCTAGAAGATAATAAGGTGATAAGTAACAGTCAGCATGGATTTGTCAAAAACCAATCATATCAGACCAATCTAATAGCTTTCTTTGACAGTGTAACAAGCCTGGTGGATGAGGGAAAGCAGTAGATGTGATATATCTTGACTTTAGTAGGACTTTTGATACTGGTTCACATGACCTTCTCATAAATAAACTAGGGAAATGGAACCTAGATGGGTGGGTGCATAACTGGTGTCGCTCATAGGTCTAGCTAGTCTTTCTTATATTCACTGCTTTTAGTTCATTATATTCTGCCTTTATTATTGTAAGCAGAGTCTGAATGAGCTCTCCCCTGACATCTAGTGATGAGCTTTGGAAGAGGACTTTCAGGAGCTGATCTTGTTTGCATGGCACATCCACCCTGCCTAGGTGCTCAGCATGATAGGATTGCTTGCCCAAATGGTCACTTGTGATTGGTGTTGAATCCCCAGTCTCCTTTTTATTAGGGCAGGACTAATAAAGGGTTGTTATCCTTGTTGTGTGAATCAAGGGCAGCAGAACTGTACTTGGCATAGTTGAGGGACTCACCCTCAACTAAACGGCATTCACTAGGCAGGGGACATGGGCTCCAAAGTCCAATGAATTAAGAGAGAATATTTGTAGAGAGGTTTTGTCTTGTCTGTTATTTGAGCCTTTCTCTCTTCACTGTGTAATAAAAAGGCTAATTTAGACTCAATGGTGAGTCTTATCACATGTAGCAGAGCTGAACTCACTGATACCTAAGTTTAAGTGTTAAACCTGCTTTGGGGCTGTCACTGAGGCAAAAAACTACCCAGTGTGTACCAACAATGAAACTGCCCCACTAATGACTGAAATCACTGAGAGCTGTGTTAAGTGGTGGGATGTGAAGATATCTTGGTAATCAACTAGCAGAGAGGATTGGAGCAGAGCCTGGTGGAGAGGCACGGCAATCGGCCAGCAGGGTGGCTGATGGAGAGGAGCAGCGAGCAACAGCCCTAGCAGAAGAGCGAGTAAGGTGCCTTCTTACCCCCCCTCCACCTCTGAACTCTGGGTCTGCACTAACCAAGGACAACAACTGTAACTGGGGTACAGTTAAAGGGACTTTTGGTTGCTGGACTTAAGAACCTGAGGGAAAAGAACGCTGCCCAACTTGCTTGGGGGTGGGTCTGTTCATGGTTTATGTTTATGAATCCTGCTTGCAGTGTTTTTCCAAATTAAAGCCAAGTTACTTCCCTCCTTTCATTAAAAGTTTATTTTGCTACACTCTAACTCTGTGCTTGTGAGAGGAGAAGCATTGCCTCTTAGAGGTGCCCAGGGGCTGGTGTGTAATTGTCCCAGGTCACTGGGTGGGCACTCAAGCCGGTTTTGTGTTTATTGTTGAAAAGGAATCCCTAGATACTGATACTAGATACTGGCCCTTTAGGGCTGTGGATTAATCACAGTTAACTGACGTGATTAACTCAAAAAATTAATTGCGATTAAAAAAATTAATAGCAATTAATTGCAGTTTTAATCACATCATTGAACAATAAAATACCAATTGAAATGTATTAAATATTTTGGAAGTTTTTCTACATTTTCAAATATATTGTTTTCAATTACAACACAGAATACAAAGTGTATACTGCTCACTTTATATTATTATTTTTATTACAAATATTTGCACTGTAAAAATGATAAACAAAAGAAATAGTATTTTTGAATTCACATCATACAAGTACTGTAGAGCAATCTCTTTATTGTGAAAGTGCAAGGGAGAGAGAGAGATGTAGCCCTGGGAAGGTGCCAGAATGATGGCCATTAGGGATGATGAGAAAGGTGATGGTGACGAGGAAGATGATGGCTAACATTGTAGGTTGTTCTGCAAGGGATGATGTAAGTATATGGATGTGCAGATGTACATTTTGTAGTATCTCCAACTCAGTAAGGGAGATAGAGTGTTTGTGACTTGCTAAATGTATTAATAAATTATTGTAAATATAGAAGAGTTCCTGTAGTGTGAGTGTTGCAACCGTGCACATTGGGGTTCCCAACTATATAGTAATTGTAATAATAGTGGTCTGATCTTGGGACAAGAACCTGTCAACCCTCAAACTTGGAATAACTTGGAATTCTTAAGTAAATCAATATAATTAATGCATAATCTATAGATTGGGCTACCCTGGTTGGAAAAACCATTCCCAGTGTGAAGGAAAATCTAGTAGGCCTAAACTTCTAGACCTAAAACTTTGGTCAAGCTAACTGTGTATATGAAGCATAAGAAGAGAGTGTGGAAAATTCCACTGAGGGTCGATTGCAAACAGCACAGCTTAAGAAATGTAACCATAACCACTAGAAGGTAGAAAAACCATTAACCGCAAAGGAAAACACCTGTCAATAACAGAAAAAGCTTGTTTTTGCTAAACTCCAAATAAGGCAAAGCTACTGTTGAAGCTTGCACTATGTGCCAAATAAGGAAAATGCTGTTGAAGGAAGTGGGTTTGACAAATTGTGGTTTTCAGCAATATAAGCTCTTGCATGTCTGTTTACGGCAGAGTAGCTTCGGCTGACTCTCCCTGTATGCGCATGCTTGAATAAAGCTGGCTTTCAGGCTTGTTCTGAATCAAACACAAGGCGTGGTGATTTTTCCACGACACCAGAGAGTAGTTATCACAGTCATGCTGGAAGGGCATATTGAGTGGGGTCCTGCAGGGATCAGTCCTGGTTCTGGTTCTGTTCAATTTCTTCAGCAATGATTTAGATAATGACATAGAGAGTACACTTATGAAGTTTGTGGATGATACCAATCTGGGAACCCCACTCTGAACTCTGGGGTACAGATGTGGGGACCCGCATGAAAGACCCCCTAAGCTTATTTCTACCAGCTTAGGTTAAAAACTTCCCCAAGGCACAAATCCTTCCTTGTCCTTGGATGGTACTGGTGCCACCACCAAGTGATTTAGACAAAGATTCAGGAACAGGACCACTTGGAGTTTCTGTTTCCCCAAAATATCCCCCCAAGCCCTTTGACCCCCTTTTCTGGGGAGGCTTGAGAATAATATACCAACCAAATAGGTAAACAAGGTGAGCACAGACCAGACCCTTGGGATTTTAGGACACTAAAAACCAGTCAGGTTCTTAAAAGCAGAACTTTATTATAAAGAAAAAAGTAAAAGAAGCACCTCTGTAAAATCAGAATGGAAGGTAATTTTACAGGGTAATAAGATTTAAAACACAGAGGATTCCCCTCTAGGCAAAACTTCAAAGTTACAAAAAACAGGAATAAACCTCCCTCTTAGCATAGAGAAAATTCACAAGCTAAAACAAAAGATAAGCTAACACATTTCCTTGCTATTACTTACAATTTTTGTAATCTTGGATGCTTATTTCAGGTAGGGTTTTAGGAGATAGTTTTTCCTGCGCTGGTCCCTCTCTGTCCGAGAGAGAACACCAAGAAAGCACAAACAAAAACCTCCCCCCACAGATTTCAAAGGATCTTCTTCCCTTATTGGTCCTTTTGGTCAGGTGCCAACCAGGTTATCTAATCCTCTTAACACCTTACAGGTAAAGAAGGGATTTTATGCTACCCTTAGCTGTATGCTTATGACACAAGTGCTTTGGAGGTTAGTGATCTGGACAAACTGGAGAAATGGTCTGAAGTAAATAGGGTGAAATTCAATAAGGACAAATGCAAAGTACTCCACTTAGGAAGAAACAATCAGTTACACACATACAAAAAGAGAAATGTCTGCCGAGGAAGGAGTACTGGGGAAAGGGATCTAGGCATCATAGTGGATCACAAGCTAAGTATGTGTCAACAGTGTAGCACTGTTGCAAAAAAAGCAAACATTATTCTGGGGATGTAGCAGCAGGAGTGTTGTAAGTAAGACACAAGAAGTAATTCTTCTGCTCTACTTCACACTGATTAGGACTTAGTTGGAGTACTGTGTCCAGTTCTGGGTGCCACATTTCAGGAAAGATGTGGACAAATTGGAGAAAATCCAGAGAAGAGCAACAAAAATATTAAAGGTCTAGAAAACATGGCCTAAGGGAAGAATTAAAAAAAAAAAAAGGGGTTGTTTGACTGACGGGGACATAACAGTTTTCAAGTACATAAAAGGTTGTGTGAAAAATTCTTCTCCTTAATCTCTGAGGATAGGACAAGAAGCAATGGACTTAAATTGCAGCAAGGGACGTTTAGTGTGGACATTAGGAAAAAATTCCTAACTGTAGTTAAGCACTTGTCAGGGTTCCTTCCCCACTCTGAACTTTAGGGTACAGATGTGGGGACCCACATGAAAGACCCCCCCCAAGCTTATTTCTACCAGCTTAGGGTAAAACTTCCCAAAGGCACAAACTTTTTGCCCTTGGAGGGTACGCTGCCACCACCAAGTTATTTAACAAAGAATCAGGGAAAGGACCACTTGGAGTTCCTATTCCTCCAAAATATTTCCCCAAGCCTTACACCCCCTTTCCTGGGGAGGCTTGAGAATAATATCCTAACCAACTGGTTACAAAGTGATCACAGACCCAAACCCCTGGGTCTTAGGATCATAGAGAAATCAGTCAGGCTCTTAAAAGAAACAGAACTTTGTTAGAAATAAAAAAGGTAAAAGAAGCACCTCTGTGAAATTAGAATGGGAGCTAATCAGTCATATTCAAAACATAGAGAATCCCTCTAGGCAAAACCTGAAGTTACAAAAAGACACAAAAACAGGAATACGCATTCCCTCCAGCACAGCGAATTTCACAAGTCAAAAACAAAAGCAAAATCTAACGCATTTTCTAGCTAGATTACTTACTAACTCTATAGAAGTTGAATTGCTTGCTTTCTCGATCTGTTCCCGGGAAGAGGCATCACACAGACAGACAAAACCTTTTCCCCCGCACCCAGATTTGAAAGTATCTTGTCTCCTTATTGATCATTTTGGTCAGGTGCCAGCCAGGTTATTTGAGCTTCTTAACCCTTTACAGGTAAGAGGATTTTATAGTACTGTATCAGAGCTTTTTAACCCCTTCCCTTTAAATTCTGACAGCACTGGAACAAATTGCCTAGGGAGGTTGTAGAATTGTAGAATTTCTGTCATTGGAGGATTTTAAGAACAGGTTAGACAAACATCTGTCAGGGATAGTCTAGATAATACTTAGTTCTGCCTTGAGTGCAGGGTACTGGATAGATGACCCTTCTGGTCCTACACTTCGATGATTCTAAGATTCGCATTGAAATTCCCATTTTAAATGCCCAAGCCACTTAAACAATTTTGAAAAATTTACCCATGATCCCAAGCTTCTAATGGGACAAATCAGCTCCCTGAAATCTGAAGTGTTAGAAATATGGATCACATTTTGCAGCTTAAACCCATCTCTGGTTGTTACTAAAAATAGCATTCCTTTTCAAATACTAAATTATTTCCATGTGGGTTTTTTTTTTCCAGTGCTACTTGTTTCTTCCCTGGTAAAACCTGTGGTGATGTATGCAAACATATCACAAGAGAGGAGCCAGGTTTCCATCAAGGCCCCTTTCAGTGCAAGGAGGCTGCCTGCCCGTCCGCTGTGTGAGACCTTTCATTTTGGAAAAGCCCTTTGGTTCAGATCTTCAGTCTTCAGTCTCCAGGCAGCTGATATATACAAGGTAGGCTCGGATTCAGCAAACACTTATGCACATGATTAATTTAAAGAAAATGACACATCCCACTGTCTCTCTAAAGTGAGGTTTGGGTGCTTCTCTGAGCCAAGACTCCAGACCTTAGTGTTTCACCATTCTAGGTTTTGCTCTCTGGCCCCCATTACTGTAGTATCTCAGTCTATAATATATTCCCCCAACACCTCCCTGGGAGGTAGGACAGTGCTATTAACCCCATTTTCCAGAGGGGAAATTGAAGCCCAGATCCTCCAAAGTATGTAGGCACCTAAATAAGTGCCAAAGTGATCTATCCAACATCTCACAGGAAACTGAACAAGCTCTCCTGAGCTCCAGGCTGGCACCCTAGTCTCTAGACCATCTTTTCTCCCCCGAATGCTCCCCACACTCCCCCAGCTGGCTCAGCAGAACAGTGTGGGCTGGACATGGGGAGCATGTCACACACTGAAGGGTGGAACCAGGGGCAGCCATCAATCTGCAATCAGTAGCAAAGGCCCTTCATTTGCTGGAATCTGCCCTAACTTCTGTCTCCTATTCTAATGACTATACAACAATGAGGGGCCAATTTGTTATCCCCCTAGCACCCCTGGCAATCTTCAGGGCTGGCCTTGCCATTAGTGAATTGAGGCAGCCACCTCAGGTGCCAGACTGTGGGGGGGCGCCACCAGGACCCAGAGTGTAGAAAATTGTGTCTGCTGCTGGTGCATATGTATTCTCTCTGCTCTAGATGCACAGAGATGGTGGAGTGCTGTGCTGGAGGAAGGAGGGCACAAGAGACATAACAGGCAAGCAGGAGAAAAGGTGAGAGGGAATAACGGAAAGCAGCAGGAGCTGCAGGAAGAGAGAGGAGGATGAGCCTCTTATGTATCTCTCTAGCACCCCCAGGAGCCTGGACTGATTAACACCAGCTTCTCAGGGAGCTTCCTGTTTCCTGCTGCTTCTCTGAACCCACTTGAGGAGAACAGGCAGTCAACTGAAGTAGTAGGAGCCAGTTAGGCCCTTAAGACGCTGATATCTTCCCTCACTCAGGCCCTGCTACCAGCCTGCTAATTTGTCCCCTTCAATTGAGTATTGAGAGCCACTATAGCTGGCACAGAACAGCAGAAACATCACAGAAAATGCCCCTCTGGGGCAGCATTCAAAAAAAGAAAGCAAGCAAAGGAAGCTTTTCTATCTAAGCAGGAAGGAGCTCTCCTGAGATACAGAGACACAAATGTTCACGGTGAGCCTTCCGGCCCCAGTGAGGATGTGAGTGGTGGAGAGATGCCTGATGTTCCAGTTAATCAGAGAGCAGGTGACCTGGCAGCTACTGCAGCATCCATATTGTTGGGGACACTGGGGCATGGCCACTAGGTAACTCGAGGGGATGGAAGACCACGAGTGTCGATGAAGCCCCCTCGCCCCCCCCCCGCCTGGAGGCACTCGCAGCAGTTATGCTGAGGATCTGCAACAATATGTTGCAGAGTCAGACTGCCTGAAACGAAACAAGGCCAAACAGGGCAGATATGGAAGAACAATGCTGAATAAAGCAGCTTTATGTATGGTTTAACAGATGGTACAGAGAACAAGGGAACTAGCTGGTAACTGGATTGGCTGGCTATATGGATACTTAGGGCAGCTTGCTGTTGGATAAGTATGCTGAAGAAAGGATGTATGAAAGCCTGTGAAACTTCCTGCTCTGTGTGCAGGATTTGAGATTCTATTCTCCCTGTACCTTGTTTGCAGCTGCAAATAAACTTTTCTGCTTCCCCACCCCATTGTGATTATTGGGTGATGCACACCGAGCAACAAACCCTTGCTGTTGTTTGCCTCTGGCACTGGGTGCTGGCAACAATATCTCCATCTCAAATGGATGGAACCATGCACTGAAGAAAAATGTGGATCAGAGAAGAGTGTGGTGGAGGCACAAGAAACAGCTGCTGCTGAGTTTAGTTCCTTAAGTCTAGATGATCCAGGACTGTGGACCCACTTGAGCAGTAGTCTGAAGGACTTCCTTGTACTGCATGGGCCACAGCAAGTGAAAAACTTCTTGTTCCCCAAAGACAATGAAAATAGAAGTTTTCATTCAACACATTACTGGCGTGAAATCCCCAATGGTGACAAAGTGGTGAGGCCATGGTCTATGTACTCAAAACCCCAGAATGCTGCATTCTGTTTTTGTTGCAAACTCTTCCAGTCTTATGTTCCAGACACATTGGATTCTACAGGAACAAAGGACTGGAAAAATCTGGCTAGAAATCTGACATGCCATGAGAAGGCAGCAAATCACCAGAGAGCATTCCATAGGTGGAAAGAGCTTGAGATGAGACCAAAGTTAAAGGCCACCATAGATGATCAGCATCAAGAGAAGATTGCATCAGAGTCTCCTTACTGGCAAAATGTTCTGAAAATGTTGCCATTGTAAGAATGCTTGCTACTCCAAACCTAGCACTGCGTGGCACTTCAGATCAGCTGTATGTGCCAAACAATGGAAACTTCCTTAACATTGTGGAGCTGATGGCTGAGTTTGATGCTGTACTCCAGGAGCATCTAAGAAGAGTCACCACACAAGAAATGTACACCACTACCTGGAAAAACCATTCAAAATGAGATCACATAGTTACTGGCAACAAAAGTCAAACAGAAGATTGTGGCAGATCTGAAGTCAGCAAGATATTACTCTGTTATTCTGGACTGCACACCTGATATCAGCCATTCAGAACAAATGGTTTTAATGGTGCGTTTTGTAACAACAACAGAACCTAGTGAAAATGTCCTTGCTATGGTGACTGTCAGAGCATTTTCTAGAATTTATTGACATTGAAGATACCACAGGAGTGGCATGACAAATGTGCTTCTTAAAAAGCTGGAAGATACGGGAATTGTGATAGCTGACATGAAAGGTCAGGGCTACGATAGAGGTGCCAACATGAGAGAAAGAACAGAGGAGTGCAGACATGGATCCGAGAGTTAAACCTTTAACGCAAGCTTTTTTTGTCCCATGCAGTTCTCATTCATTGAACTTGGTGGTCAGTGATGCAGCACCAGCTTCTAGTGATTTTTAATGTAATTCAAAGCATCTATGTATTTTTCTCTGATTCAACTGATTGATGGCCAATTTTGAAGCAACATCTGGGAACATCCTCTCTGACACTGAAACCACTGAGTGCCACACGATGGGAAAGTCGAGTGGAGGCGATAAAGCCTATCAAACACCAAATTGGGAAGATAGATGATGCCATAGTTTCCATGATGGAGGATAATGTTATGACAGGAACTGTTTGTGGGAGAACAGTGGCAGAGGGAAATGGAATCACCAAAAACATACATAACTTCAAATTTCTGTGTGGCTTAGTGTTGTGGCATGACATATTGTTTGAAATAAATGTTGTAAGCAAGAGACTCCAAGGTGTTGACGTTGATATATCTGGAGCAATGGAACAACTGGACAAAGCAAAGTCATACCTACAGTCTTACTGGTCAGATGAGGGATTTCAAAACGTTCTGAAGAGTGCACAGAAGTTGGTGGAGGAACTTCACACTGAAGCTATTTTCCCACCCACTCAAGAATACAAGAGTCACCAAAGAAGAAGACATTTTGATTATGAGGCACAGGATAATCCCATCAGAGACCCCAAACAACAAATCGAAGTTGAATACTTTAACCAGGTGCTAGATTGTGCAATAGTCAGTCAGTTGAAGAACGTTTCATGCAGCTCAAGGGAACACAGCAGTATATTTGGGATGTTGTATGATATTCCAAAACTCCTCACTGTACCTGAAGAAGATCTACACCAGCAATGCAGGGCACTAGATACAGTGCTATATTGATGCAAGTGATTTAGGTGAAAGCCCTTTCAAGATACATTTCAGCAGGACCAACTCCAAAGGCTGTTCTGGAATATGTGTGAACAAATCAGATGACCACCCTCTTTCCAAATGCTTTTGTTTCTCTGTGCATAACTCTAACATTTCCTGTAACAGTTGCCAGTGAAGACTCCAAGCTGAAGTTAATAAAAACACATCTTCGCTCCACAATGAGACAGCAGAGGCTGGTCGGCCTTGCAACCATCTCAATAGAGCATGAGCTGGCCCAGACTGTGGAGCTTCAGGAAGCAGTTCAAATCTTTGCAACCAAGAAGGCACGGAAAGCACCACTTCGATTGTTCAAACAGATAAAAATGCCAGTGTTTACTATGCAGACAAAAAAGATACATTTGCTGTTCAGGCATTTGAAAGTTAAGTGTTACTTAAAATTTTTGAGCAAGGCATTTTAAGTTGTTAGTTCTCCTTTATTGGGGTAGGTAGCAGAGCAGTACCACGAGAGGAGTAGAACAGGAAGGAAGCAGAAGTGAAACCTTTCGAAGTTTTGGCCCAAGTGAGGGGACATGGGGGCATCATTTGAGCTCCCCGCCTCCGGTGCCAAAATGTTGTGGGCTGGCCCTGTATGGGGGCGTCATTTGAGCTCCCCACCTCAGGTTCCAAAATTTTGTGGGCTGGCTCTGATTAGAGGTCGGAGGAGGCTAAGGTGGCTTTAAACTGGCCCTGGCAATCTCTATATTCTGATGATTCTCCCCTGGGGTGATGTACAGGGGTGTAGCTAGGGAAGAATTCCCCTAGCAGATGTGCAGTATAGGACAGCCTGCAGAGACCCCCTCCCAAGCCCAATAATAATGTGTGTGCTAATGGGATATCTCAGAGGTTTGAGCATTGGCCTGCTAAACCCAGGGTTGTGAGTTCAATCCTTGAGGGGGCCATTTAGGGATCTGGGCCAAAAATTGGAGATTGGTCCTGCTTTGAGCAGGGGATTGGACTAGATGACCTCCTGAGGTCCCTTCCAACCTTGATATTCTATGATTCTATGCTAGGAAGCAGAGGCAGGAGCAGATGCTGCTATAGGGGGTTTCAGGGCTGCTACAAGCTGTGGTGTAGCAAATAGGAAGCTGAGGATGAAGAGCATGGTGGAGCTGCTCTGGTTTATGCTGGGGCTGTACCAACCTCTATAGCCATGGAGAAATAGGGAGGGCACAAAGGTGGTTTAAAGCAACATTAGCTTGCCACTGTCCCACTCCTGGGTTGTGCCTCTCGGATATCCAGTAGAACACCTCAGCCAGGGTGTTTCATAGCTTCTTTGCACTCTGTTCACATTGTGTAAATGACTACCCATGGTGTAGGACCCCAGAGAACTAGCCCCCACCCTTTTTACTACTGAGTCCGGAACCCCTCAAATGAGCCCAGTTCCACAGCCAGGCTCAGGAAAGGCAAATGATCCAAGCTGGAGGAAATTAAGTTTCCCTCATGTTTGCTTTCCCCATACAGGTTCTTCAGTACTAGGCAAGGTGAACCTCACAGACTCTGAGAGCTCCAGCGTTCATTAGCAAGCCAAGAAGGCAAAAAGAAATGGGATTAGGAAATCAATATAATACACATTCCTGCTGAGCTGCTAAATCCAGAGCCTCAAGCCACGCATGTGGTCGCCCACCTCAACATCAGGCCAGAGCCAAATCAGCCCACGTGCAGAGGTTAATTAGGCTGCTTACAGCTGACAGCTCCCCATGACTCTCCTGGCTGTGTGGGGAGTGCCAGCTAAGAGCATCAGACGCTCAGCATTGTGCCTGTCTCCCTCTCTCATTGCTTTCTGATATCCCCCTCAATTTGTTCTGCTTTGCTCTCACGGCAGCTCCTATGGGGAAAGAGCCGGGGGAGGGAGGATGCTGCCGAGAAGATCATCTCGTTCCCTTTGTGCTAGGGAATGCACAGCAACCTGCCACCAGGCCACACTCTCCCATGCTGGGGAGAGCCATCCCTGGTGAGCACTCCACAGGGTCTGGCTCATGTGTGCCATGTCAGGCTGATTCCACCAGGCCAATGTGACCGTAAAGCTGTAACAGGGGCCCTTCGGGAATTTCCTCCACATAAGGGAGTGGCTGTGGCAAAATCACCTAGCTGGTCGGCCCACCCAAACAATTGCGCCTGCTTACACCTCCAGCCACAATTACTCCAGTGCCTGTCTTGTTGCCAGCCTTTCTCCTGCCCTGCTTAGTTCCTGACTCCAGCTCTGATCCTCAGCACTGTTCCTGACATTGCTCTGACCACTAGGCCTGACTGCCCTGCTCCATGACAAGCTGAATCTGTCCTGTAGATCTCAGTGTGACTAGCTGCAGAATCAAGTACAACATTAGTCAGGCTTGTTTGTAGCACTTTGCTGTAAAACAAGGCACAGAGCAGTCTGAAGTGGTGCTGTAGGTTTGACCACAGTTACATAGCAACGTACCAGACTCTGTAGCAGGTCAGAATATGAACTGTGCTGGCAGAGATGTGGGTGGAGGCACACGATTGGATGAGAAGGGATACTGCTGGTCAGGAGTGAGGAGCAGGGCACAGCTGTAGATGGGAAGTTTGCATAGCACACATCTGCTCTAGCTATGTCTTTTAATCCCCCAATTTCATGAGCATCAAATACTATGGAACCATACACCCAGCCCATGGAGATCGATTAACTGCCAGCCCCATGGGGCTGCATTTCCAGAGAGCTCAGCACTCAACATTTTCAGCTCTTGGGGAAAATCTGATCCCATTTGTAGGCGCTGAGCCCGTCTCCAAAGTAACAGGCACCTAATGCCTGGATTTCTTTTCAGGGCTCAGCTGCAGCAGCAGAGGTGGCCAGAGGGAGCTTCAAACAGCAGGCTGCTGTAACAGAGATGAAGTTACCCAAGGAGAAGGGTAACAAGTTTACTTTTGTGCTGCACTGGAGATTGCCTGCTTGCTCAATTATTTCAGGTTGACTGATGCCCCCCCCCCCCCTTGCACTCTCTTTAGTACGTTGTGCCTGCAAGCCAAATGCATCTTGAGTAGTTTGAAGAGTCATTTTAAACGTGATGGCAAAATGATCTAAGGTGCATGGGAGCAGAGTTAGCAAACCAGGTTAGCAAACTAGTCTCTTACCATTGGGATTGGGTTAAACTGGATCTGGAAAGAGAATTCTATGCAGGTGGCTGAGATGTAGGGCAATTATGGAGGCTGCTAACCTCAGAGTTTGTCCCAGCAGGACTTGTGTCAAGATATTGAGGACAAAAATTAAGGTTCTGGGCAAGAAAGAAAAAGGAGGGGAATGTACTAAACCTGATCTATGTATCTCTTCTGCCCGATGGAGTCAGTGGGAACCATGGCCAGGTTCAATACATACACAGAACCAGCTTGAGCCCCTACCCAGCAATCTAGAAAATTACACACCATCCCGGGTGCTTCTAAGAGGCAATACTTCTCCTCTCGCTATCACAGAGTCTGAGTGTAGAAAAGAAACTTTTAATGAAAGGAGGGAAGTCACCCGCATTAAGTTGGGAAAACGCCATCAGCAGTATTCAACCATGAGAAAAACACCCACCCTAGAGTATGTTGGAGGAGAGGAAGGTGATCAGGAACAGTAAACATGGATTCACCAGGGGCAAGTCATGCCTGACCAACCTGATTGCCTTCTATGATGAGATAACTGGCACTGTGGATATGGGGAAAGCGGTGGATGTGATATATCTTGACTTTAGCAAAGCTTTTGATACGGTCTCCCACAATATTCTTGCCAGCAAGTTAAAAAAGTATGGATTGGATGAATGGACTATAAGGTAGATAAAAAGCTGGCTAGATTGTTGGACTCAACGGGCAGTGATCAATGACTTGATGACTAGTTGGCAGCCGGTATCAAGCAGAGTGCCCCAGGTGTCGATCCTGGGGCCGGTTTTGTTTAACATCTATATTAATGATCTGGATGATGGGATTAATTGCGCCCTCAGCAAGTTCGCAGATGACACTAACATAGGGGGAGAGGTAGATACGCTGGAGGGTAGGGATAAGGGCCAGAGTGACCTAGACAAATTGGAGGATTGGGCCAAAAGAAATCTGATGAGGTTCAACAAGGACAAGTGCAGAGTCCTGCACTTAGGATGGAAGAATCCCATGCACCGCTACAGGCTGGGGACCGACTCGCTAAGCAGCAGTTCTGTAGAAAAGGAGCTGGGGATTACAGTGAACGAGAAGCTGGATATGAGTCAGCAGTGTGCTCTTGTTGGCAAGAAGGCCAATGGCATACTGGTCTGTATTAGTAGGAGCATTGCCAGCAGATCAAGGGAAGTGATTATTCCCCTCTATTTGGCACTGGTGAGGCCACACCTGGAGTATAGCGTCCAGTCCCCCCCACCCCGCAACACTGCAGAAGGGATGTGGACAAATTGGAGAGAGTCCAGCAGAGAGCAACAAAAATGATTAGGGGGCTGGGGCACATGACTTACGAGGAGAGGCTGAGGGAACTGGGGTTATTTAGTCTACAGAAGAGAAGAGTGAGGGGAGATTTGATAGCAGCCTTCAACTACCTGAAGGGGGGTTCCAAAGAATCATAGAATCATAGAATATCAGGGTTGGAAGGGACCCCAGAAGGTCATCTAGTCCAACCCCCTGCTCGAAGCAGGACCAATTCCCAGTTAAATCATCCCAGCCAGGGCTTTATCAAGCCTGACCTTAAAAACCTCTAAGGAAGGAGATTCTACCACCTCCCTAGGTAACGCATTCCAGTATTTCACCACCCTCTTAGTGAAAAAGTTTTTCCTAATATCCAATCTAAACCTCCCCCACTACAACTTGAGACCATTACTCCTCGTTCTGTCATCTGCTACCATTGAGAACAGTCTAGAGCCATCCTCTTTGGAACCCCCTTTCAGGTAGTTGAAAGCAGCTATCAAATCCCCCCTCATTCTTCTCTTCTGCAGGCTAAACAATCCCAGTTCCCTCAGCCTCTCCTCATAACTCATGTGTTCCAGACCCCTAATCATTTTTGTTGCCCTTCGCTGGACTCTCTCCAATTTATCCACATCCTTCTTGTAGTGTGGGGCCCAAAACTGGACACAGTACTCCAGATGAGGCCTCACCAATGTCGAATAGAGGGGAACGATCACGTCCCTCGATCTGCTCGCTATGCCCCTACTTATACATCCCAAAATGCCATTGGCCTTCTTGGCAACAAGGGCACACTGCTGACTCATATCCAGCTTCTCGTCCACTGTCACCCCTAGGTCCTTTTCCGCAGAACTGCTGCCTAGCCATTCGGTCCCTAGTCTGTAGCTGTGCATTGGGTTCTTCCGTCCTAAGTGCAGGACCCTGCACTTATCCTTATTGAACCTCATCAGATTTCTTTTGGCCCAATCCTCCAATTTGTCTAGGTCCTTCTGTATCCTATCCCTCCCCTCCAGCGTATCTACCACTCCTCCCAGTTTAGTATCATCCGCAAATTTGCTGAGAGTGCAATCCACACCATCCTCCAGATCATTTATGAAGATATTGAACAAAACCGGCCCCAGAACCGACCCTTGGGGCACTCCACTTGATACCGGCTGCCAACTAGACATGGAGCCATTGATCACTACCCGTTGAGCCCGACAATCTAGCCAGCTTTCTACCCACCTTATAGTGCATTCATCCAGCCCATACTTCCTTAACTTGCTGACAAGAATACTGTGGGAGACCGTGTCAAAAGCTTTGCTAAAGTCAAGAAACAATACATCCACTGCTTTCCCTTCACCAACAGAACCAGTAATCTCATCATAGAAGGCGATTAGATTAGTCAGGCATGACCTTCCCTTGGTGAATCCATGCTGGCTGTTCCTGATCACTTTCCTCTCATGCAAGTGCTTCAGGATTGATTCTTTGAGGACCTGCTCCATGATTTTTCCAGGGACTGAGGTGAGGCTGACTGGCCTGTAGTTCCCAGGATCCTCCTTCTTCCCTTTTTTAAAGATTGGCACTACATGAGCCTTTTTCCAGTCATCCGGGACTTCCCCGGTTCGCCACGAGTTTTCAAAGATAATGGCCAATGGCTCTGCAATCACAGCCGCCAATTCCTTCAGCACTCTCGGATGCAACTCGTCCGGCCCCATGGACTTGTGCACGTCCAGCTTTTCTAAATAGTCCCTAACCACCTCTATCTCCACAGAGGGCTGGCCATCTCTTCCCCATTTTGTGATGCCCAGCGCAGCAGTCTGGGAGCTGACCTTGTTTGTGAAAACAGAGGCAAAAAAAGCATTGAGTACATTAGCTTTTTCCACATCCTCTGTCACTAGGTTGCCTCCCTCATTCATTAAGGGGCCCACACTTTCCTTGGCTTTCTTCTTGTTGCCAACATACCTGAAGAAACCCTTCTTGTTACTCTTAACGTCTCTGGCTAGCTGCAGCTCCAGGTGCGATTTGGCCCTCCTGATATCATTCCTACATGCCCGAGCAATATTTTTATACTCTTCCCTGGTCATATGTCCAACCTTCCACTTCTTGTAAGCTTCTTTTTTATGTTTAAGATCCGCTAGGATTTCACCATTAAACCAAGCTGGTCGCCTGGGTGACCTCCCACCCCACCATAAACATCTCCCCCTTACTTTCACAGATATTGTGGAGCACACAGCAAGCAGTAATAACAATGGGAATATTGGTTTTGCTGAGGTCTAACTGAGTCAGTAAACTGCGCTAGTGTGCTTTTAAACATCCAAATGCACATTCTACCACCATTCTGCACTTGCTCAGCCTGTAGTTGAACAGCTCCTGACTATTCTTTCGACTCATTGGGATGGTTTGTCCCTGTAACCTCAACAGGGATTCCTTGAAATACAAAGAGGATGGAGCTAGGCTGTTCTCAGTGGTGGCAGATGACAGAACAAGGAACAATGGTCTCAAGTTTCAGTGGGGGAGGTCTAGGTTGGATATTAGGAAACACTATTTCTCTAGGAGGGTGGTGAAGTACTGGAATGGGTTACCTAGGGAGGTGGTGGAATCTCCATCCTTAGAGGTTTTTAAGGCCTAGCTTGACAAATCCCTGGCTGGGATGATTTAGTGGGTGTTGGTTGTACTTTGAGCAGGGGATTGGACTAGATGACATCCTGAGGTCTCTTTCAACCCTAATATTCTATGATTCTATAAAGTGATGAGCTGCCAAAATCTTAACGGGTTCCCTCCTCACCCCACGAGGGGGTCATTGCCCACCCCTGCCCCCTGGGACCCATGCCCCATCCACCCCCTCCCTTGACCACTGACTGCCCCCAGAACCTGGCAGAAGTGTCTCGTGGGCCACTGTAGTGGCTGTCCATCCCGCCCCTAAGAGCCAGAGGGACCTGCCAGGGGGCAAGGTGGGGAGTCCTGGCGGTACTTACCTGGGGCAGCTCCCAGGAAGCATCCAGCAGGTCCCTCTGGCTCCTAGGGGTGGGATAGCATAGCGGCTGCTCCCCCCACTGATCACATGAAGAGTGGCGCCTTAGGTGCCGACTCCGTGGGTGCTCTGGGACTGCAGCACCCACGGGGAAAATTTGGTGGGTGCACAGGCAGCTCCCCACTCCGCGCCCAGCACCAGCTCACTTCACCTCCGCTCCGCCTCCGTCTTCTTCCCTGAACACACCACCCCACTCTGCTTCTCCGCCCCCCCCCCCAGCTTTCCGTGAATCAGCTGTTCACGCGGGAAGCCTGGGAGTGCTGAGAAGCAGGCGGCCGCTTCGTGCTCAGGTCCAGGGTGGCAGAGTGATGCTGGGGCAGGGAGCAGTTCCCCTGTGTGCCCCCTGGGTTACCTGCTGCGGCGCGGGTGGCCCTCCTCATGCCCCCTCTGCCCCAGCTCACCTCCACCTTCCTGGGCCTGAGCACGAAGCCACGAATTGCTTCTCAGCCCCCCTCCCCTTCCGGCTTCCCGCGCGAACAGCTGATTCGGGGAAGCTGGCGGGCAGAGAAGCAGAGCGGGGCGGTGCGTTCAGGGGAGGAGCCGGAGCGGAGGTGAGCTGGGGCCGGGCGCGGGGTGGGAGCTCTCGGTGGGTGCTCTGCACCCACCAAATTTTCTCCTTGGGTGCTCCAGCCCTGGAGCACCCATGGAGTTGATGCCTAAGGTGCCACTTTTGGCCGGTTGTTAAATTTAGAAGCCCTTTTAGATCCAGTTGTCCCTCATGGAACAAGAAGTTCTAAAAGGGCTTCTAAACTTAACAACCGGTTCCAGCGAACCAATGCGAACCTGCTCCAGCTCACCACTGATTCTATGTTGGGCATTGTCTTTTGCCTCAGGTTCTTGAGTTCAACAACCAAAAGTTCCGTCTCTTCTCCCTCCGCCACACCCCACTCACAGTTGTTGTCCTTGATCAGAGAAGACTCAGAGTTCTTGGGTGCATCTGTGTGAATTCATCTCCTACTTCAGAGTAGGAGAAGAGAAGGCATCTGGCTCATTCTACCACCTGAGCACTTGCACACCATCCTCCAGATCATTTATGAAGATATTGAACAAAACCGGCCCCAGGACCGACCCTTGGGGCACTCCACTTGATACCGGCTGCCAACTAGACATGGAGCCATTGATCACTACCCGTTGAGCCCGACAATCTAGCCAGCTTTCTACCCACCTTATAGTGCATTCATCCAGCCCATACTTCCTTAACTTGCTGACAAGTTTCAGCATGAAATTTCAACCATGAATGATATCACTCTCCTGAGGGTAACACAGAGAGATAAAGAACTGATATTGTTGGAATGCCAGCAAACACTGGGACCATACGCTGCAATGCTTTGTTCCTCAATGATTCCCGACTACGTGCTACTGGCCTGGCATGGTAAAGTGTCCTACTATAGAGGACAGAATAAGGCTGCCCTCCCCAGAAACCTTCTGCAAAGGCTTTGGGAGTACATCCAGGAGAGCTTTATGGAGATGTCCCTGGAGGATTTCTGCTCCATCCAGACATGTTAACAGACTTTTCCAGTAGCTGTACTGGCTGCGAATGCCAGGGCAAATTAATCATTAAACACGCTTGCTTTTAAATGATGTATAATATTTAAAAAGTACACTCACCAGAGGCCCCTTCTCTGCCTTCAGGGTCTGGGACCCCGTCTTGGGTGGGTTCGCGGGTTACTGGCTCCAGGTCCAGGGTGAGAAACAGATCCTGGCTGTTGGGGAAACTGGTTTCTCTGCTTCCTTGCTGTGACCTATCTACAGCCTCCTCCTCCTCATCATCTTACTCACCCCCAAAACCTGATTCCATGTTGCCTGCCACTCCTTGGACAGAGTCAAAGTACAGGGTTGGGGTAGTGGTGGCTGCACCCCCTAGAATGGCATGTAGCTCATCACAGAAGCAGCATGTCTGGGGCTCTGAACCAGAGCGGCCGTTTGCCTCTTTGGTTTTTTGGTAGGCTTGCCTGAGCGCCTTAATTTTTACACGGCACTGCTGCGGGTCTCTGTTATAGCCTCTGTCCTTCATGCCATTGGAGATTTTTTCAAATATTTTGGCATTTCGTCTTTTCAAACGGAGTTCTGCCAGCACGGATTCATCTCCCCATACAGCGATCAGATCCCATACCTTCCGTTTGGTCCATGCTGGAGCTCTTCGGCGATTCTGGGACTGCATGGTCTCCTGTGATGATGAGCTCTGCATGGTGACCTATGCAGGTGAGCTCGCCTCGCTGGCCAAACAGAAAATGAAATTCAAAAGTTCGCGGGCCTTCTCCTGTATACCTGGCCAGTGCATCTGAGTTGAGAGCGCTGTCCAGAGCGGTCACAACTGAGCACTCTGGGATAGCTCCCAGAGGCCAATACTGTCGAATTGCATCCACAATACCCCAAATGCAACCCAGCAAGGCCGATTTCAGTGCTAATCCCCTCATCGGGGGTGGAGTAAAGAAATCGATTTCAAGAGCCCTTTAAGTCAGTAACCCTTCATTGTGTGGACAGGTGCACAGTTAAATCAAGATAATGCTTCTAAATTTAACCTAAACTTGTAGTGTAGACCAGACTTGAGTAAAAACACTGTCCCCTAGCAGACAATTTCAATTTTAGCAATCATATAAAAAAAACCCCAAAAACTTCTACTAAATTCTTAATTAGCTTTATCTTTGAACAGTGTGGGAAAAAGAGGCTAAACAAAGCCTAGGACTTTCAGATAGAGCCCATGCTACCTAGACCATGATATCTATTTCTACCCTCACTCATTTTCATAGGGGGCCGGCATTTGAGCCCCCTGCTTAGCGAGTTCATTTCAGTTGAGGGTGACCCCCTCAATGAGGACAGGCTAATCACAGTTCTGCTGCCCGTTTCTCATACAATAAGGATAACATTTCATTACCCCCTGAATTCAGTACTAAAATGATTTTTAACTCAACACCACTCAAAGTTAATCACTTTGGCAACACAGCTCTGTTTGCTGGATACATATGCAGAATGGGTGTGTTCATGTAAATACATTCTGGTCCTGAAGCCTTTCCCCTCCCGCACTAGCTGTCAGGGGAGAGCTCATTCAGACCTTGCTTACATCTAACATAATAGCAATAGAAATGTTTTTCCTGGAAAAGAAACTCAAAGTAAACAGTTTACAGTTCAGCCATACCAGAAGAGTCATAATATGCCCTAAATATGTATTATTAATACTAAAGCTGTGAATGTTTTTAACAAATTAAATAGGTCATACATCCCTCTCCATAAGCCCACATTTAGTTCTGACAGTGGAAGTTTTGCTGTGGTGGTTCTGTACAGAGAATGAGCATATGAGCTGGCATATTGTGTTACTCAGAAGACTTGTACCCCTAAGTCAGTTAGGCAGGTCATTGCAGACTGACTGGTAAAATCCTTAGTCCACATCATTGTGTGACCTATATATATACCACCAATCTCACTGAAAAAGGGGTTTTGTTTTTAAAATATGTTACTGAGTTGTTGTTTTTTAACCCATAGGGAGGAATGGTGGTCTGCCGGAGTAGGAGTCATAAGCCCTGGGTTCAAGTCTCTGCTCAGCCATGGACTCAATATATGACAGTGGGCAAGCCACTTAATATATCCTTGCCTCAGTTTCCCATCTGTAGAATGGGGATGACACTTCCTTGCCTTATTGGGAGCTCTTCTTGACCTGCTGCTCACAAACCGGGAACAATTCGTAGGGGAAGCAAAGTGGATGGGAACCTGGGAGGCAGTGACCATGAGATGGTCGAGTTCAGGATCCTGACACAAGGAAGAAAGGAGAGCAGCAGAATACAGACCCTGGACTTCAGAAAAGCAGACTTTGACAACCTCAGGGAAATGATGGGCAGGATCCCCTGGGAGAACAACATGAGGGGGAAAGGAGTCCAGGAGAGCTTAGAATCCTTATTGAGGATCCTTATTGAGAATCCTTATTGAGGTTACAGGGACAAACCATCCCGATGTGTAGAAAGAATAGTAAATATGGCAGGCGACTTGCTTGGCTTAACAGTGAAATCCTTGCTGATCTTAAACACAAAAAAGAAGCTTACAAGAAGTGGAAGCTTGGACAAATGACCAGGGAAGAGTATAAAAATATTGCTCGGGCATGCAGGAGTGAAATCAGGAAGGCCAAATCACATTTGGAGGTGCAGCTAGCAAAAGATGTTAAGAGTAACAGGAAGGGTTTCTTCAGGTATGTTAGTAACAAGAAGAAAGTCAAGGAAAGTGTGGGCCCCTTATTGAATGAGGGAGGCAACCGAGTGACAGAGGATGTGGAAAAAGCTAATGTACTCAATGCTTTTTTAGTCTGGGCACATCAGTTGTGAGCCCCAAGGGGGTTTCTGTGATCCAGCCCGTCACACCATCATCACCATGAAGCTTGCTCTTCTGATAATAGGGCAATGAATCATAGAATCATAGAATATCAGGGTTGGAAGGGACCTCAGGAAGTCATCTAGTCCAACCCCCTGCTCAAAGCAGGACCAATCCCCAATTAAATCATCCCAGCCAGGGCTTTGTCAAGCCTGACCTTAAAAACTTCTAAGGAAGGAGATTCCACCACCTCCCTAGGTAACGCATTCCAGTGTTTCACCACCCTCCTAGTGAAAAGTTTTTTCCTAATATCCAACCTAAACCTTCCCCACTGCAACTTGAGACCATTACTCCTTGTCCTGTCATCTTCTACCACTGAGAATAGTCTAGATCCATCCTCTTTGGATCCACCTTTCAGGTAGTTAAAAGCAGCTATCAAATCCCCCCTCAATTTTCTCTTCCGTAGACTAAACAATCCCAGTTCCCTCAGCCTCTCCTCATAAGTCATGTGTTCCAGACCCCTAATCAGTTTTGTTGCCCTTCGCTGGACTCTATTCGACATTGGTGAGGCCTCATCTGGAGTACTGTGTCCAGTTTTGGGCCCCACACTACAAGAAGGATGTGGATAAATTGGAGAGAGTCCAGCGAAGGGCAACAAAAATGGTTAGGGGTCTGGAACACATGACTTATGAGGAGAGGCTGAGGGAACTGGGATTGTTTAGTCTTTTTCACTAGGAGGGTGGTCAGGCTGGGATGATTTAGTTGGGGATTGGTCCTGCTATGAGAAGGGGGTTGGACTAGATGACCTCCTGAGGTCCCTTCCAGCCCTGATATTCTATGATTCTATGAAAATGAAGTGGGCAATTAACACATCTGCAGTTCTCGGACAATGGAGGGTTAGTTTAGGCAGCAGGGTATGTAATGGGCCATAAAATCAGGGTCTTTGATAAATCCAGCCAGAGTTATGAATTCAAGTTCCCAGGCTTGTCTTTTGAAGGTGTTGTAAAAGTGTTTTTGTCTTTTACCATTTTTCAGGATGAATTAATTGAGCGGGGGTAGTGATTGTCTGGTTTCATCCACACAGTTGTTGCTGGGGCATTTGATGCACTGGATGAGGTGCACCACATGCTGTGGTGGGCATGCGTAGGACCCATTGCTCTGCAAAGTGGTGTTGTGGGGGGTACTGATTATTGTAGCAGTGGAGATATGTCTGTGGATTTTGAAGCTGTAGTTCTGTCAGGGTCTGGTACCACTTTGACAGTTCATTCTTGCTGTATCCATCACTTACATTTTATTTTATTTTATTTTATTTTATTCCAACAGGACTTGGAGTCCACAACCAAGATCAGGACTAAGTTAGGTACTGTACATATGCATTTCCCAAAGATCTTACAATCTAATCTAATTGGACAGAGAATCAATGGATAGAAGAAAAGTATTGTGATTAGCCCCATTTTATAGGTGCGGGGGTCTGAGTCACGGAGAGATTAAGGTCCAGCACCTCCCATCATGAGTCTTACAGACTTAATTTCCCGAATGGAGCTATATTTTGTTGTGGGGTGAGTGGGGACATTTAACACACTGGGATAATGGAGAAAAATACAACCCCCTCTCCCCCGCAAAGAAATCAGAAATCATCATTAAATGTACAGCCATCTTTCCTACCCAAATCTTCATTCTCAACTGGGGGGTGTAAGCCTGCCGCTGAAGGTGTGTGTGCTCTTGCATTAGCGTTCTGCAACTCCCTACCTGGGACTGACACTTTGCAATGCACCAAGTAAATAGTATTCACTGTGCCCATACATTTAACGCTTCCCCACTGTACATTAACGTTTAAAACAAAAATAATTTGCCCCACCAAGTACGTAGCTCTGAGAGCTGCCAGTGCAGTTCAAACATCATGTAAGTAATTTGTTCAACACTGGTGATAATAAACTGCACAGAGCAATAAGAACATAAACATAGGCTGGGTTTTGTGTGCATGTGGGTATTTTTTTCCTCCCTCTTTTTTCTTCTTTTTTTTTTAAAGGAACCTCGGGGGGGGGAAGGTAAGGAGGGGGACATGAATGATTCATAGATGCAAGGGGGGAAAAAGGACAGAGGAAGAGAGAGAGAGAAGCTTCAAAGTGACTGGAGCCGATTTGAAGTCCTGAGCGTTCCTGTGCCAGGGTAGGCCAGCAATACACTAGAGAGGCCCCATCAACCCCCCCTGAACTTCCCTTCATGCCCACTGCCTCCTCCTTTTCTCAAGCAAACAGAGGCTCCAAATCAGAAGTTCAAAGTTCACTGTCATCTAATGATATGAAGGCCTCCCGGAACCTGTGTGAGTGGCATCTGTTTATAAGCACAGCCCTTCCCTGGTGAGTTAGCCCAGTTTATAAAAAAAAAAATTAAAAAGAGGGAGCGAGAGAGTGGAGATGCCAAGAGTGGGGATTTTTGAATGCAGAGATTTTTTTTTAAGATGCATAAAAAAAACTTACTGGTGGTGAAGTGCCTTTGATTCTGAATATTTAAAAAGCCCATTAGATTTAAATGTAATGAGAGTATTAAGGCAACCGCCTTGATTTGTATTCAATGGCTAAAACAGATCTACTTTAGGAGAGCAAAAAAACCCTACAGCCTGTGTCTAGATAAGAACTGGCTTTTGCCATGGGGAAAGATAATCACCTGTGTCAGAGGGAGAAAAAGAAGGGGGAAGGTACATTCCAAACTGGGGATACTGGGAGAGATAAAGAGAGAGCGATTCTGATTGGTGAAGAAGGAATCTCTGGATTACTAAAGGCGAAGGTGTCACAACAAGAGCAGGTTGAAATGCAGAATTTCAGTTCCCCAGACAATACCAACATTTTGAAATTTGGTTTCATTCCAAATCAGAAAAAAAGAAACAATTTCCAAATTTCTCATGAAACAAAAATTCTGGAAAAAAAATCATGATGAAGAATTTTCATTTAGAAACATTCAAAATTTTGTTTTGAAACGAAGTTTACGTTTAAACATTGTTTTAATTTAATTTTTATATTTTTGTTGATATTATTTCACAACATGTCAGTGTCATATGGTTCTATTGATATGTCAGGTAATATTATTAATTCATTATATTATATTATATTAAACTTGACTAAAAACAGCTTCCCAAATTAGTACCAAGGGCTTATCTTAGTTTCTTATTCAGAGTGTCTCCTGTCTGTAGTTGTAATGAAACAGATTGACATTTGGAACAAAAACTAACAAGAAACTCCGAACTAACTAGAGTAGCAACTGTTTTTAATATGCTGGAGAAATTATTCCAGGCTAAAATAAGATATTAAAAAGAGCTGCTACTCTAATTCATAATTTAAAATTAAAATACAAAATTAAACTAAACTAATAAAATACAAAATGCTCTAGTGTTTTGACTATTATACTATGTCATAATATGCCATGACATGTCAGAGGAGAAAATGACCACCTGGTGGTTCTGCTCCCTTATGAGAGAACAAGTCATACAAGGGTGACTGGAAACCTAAACTAAGAAATGAAGGTCCCACTGCAGCAAAGTGCGACAGATTTCTGTTACCAACCTGTGTGAGGCTTCAGGTGATCAGGCTGAAGCTGCAGGATTGTTTGGGGAGGAGATGACGAAACACACCAAGTAACTAAGTTTTAAAGCTTTATTGATGTAATAATAAAATAACAGTGGAGAGTGATGGGTACTCCACACATCACTCAGAGGAAGGAAGGAAGCATTAGTGCCCCAAGCCCTAACGCACTTTCATACTCACACCCACACTACCCGAGGCTGGCCAGGCCTGGGTGTAACATAAGAAGAAGAGAGGGAGGGGTGGACGGGAGTTCTGTCCTGTGCGCACAGGTCGTCCAGGGTTTGCTACCAATCTCCGAACTGCTCCAGCTCTCAGGAGGGTTTTAAGTCCTGGGCTCCTTTGGGAGTGTTCCATTCTGCGACCTCTGTTCCTGGTGCTCTTTGTGCCAGTCCAAACTGGCTTTCTGTGGTCTTCTTTGCTTTCCCAAAACACAACGGCTCCAGGGATGCAAAGCTGTGCTCCTGCCCCCATCATCTCGCCTGTGTTTTCCATCTCTGCAGCCCTGGTTTTCTCATGGCTGGCTGTGGCTGGGTGAGAGATAAACTTCTTGTCGAGCACCGTGACCTTGGACTGGGGCCAGCATCTTATCGTTGGACTGAGCTTGCTAGCTGCAGTGTTGAGTTAACCCATTCTCTGCTCTCTTTATCCTTCCCCCTTTGGCCTCTTGCAGCCTGCAAAAGAATCTTCCACTCCCCACTCACACCTTTAACCCTCCCCAAAATGCTTTGCGATGCTTGCAACAGCGTTAGCATGCAGTGCTGATCTGCCTTCCCCAGGGGAACCCCTGAGGTTGTGACAAAAGCACATGCTTAGGTCTGTGCTTTGATGAACTGGAGCCTAATTCTGTTAATAACAGCAATCTGTTCCAGACCACCTCTCCATGATCTGTCTTATCTAGGGTTTATACTTCTCTCATTGGGAACTGGCGGCTGTGATTGCAGAGCCATTGGCCGTTATCTTTGAAAACTCGTGGCGAACGGGGGAAGTCCTGGATGACTGGAAAAAGGCTAATGTAGTGCCAATCTTTAAAAAAGGGAAGAAGGAGGATCCTGAGAACTACAGGCCAGTAAGCCTCACTTCAGTCCCCGGAAAAATCATGGAGCAGGTCCTCAAAGAATCAATCCTGAAGCACTTACATGAGAGGAAAGTGATCAGGAACTGTCAGCATGGATTCACCAAGGGAAGGTCATGCCTGACTAATCTAATCGCCTTCTATGATGAGATTACTGGTTCTGTGGATGAAGGGAAAGCAGTGGATGTATTGTATCTTGACTTTAGCAAAGCTTTTGACACGGTCTCCCACAGTATTCTTGTCAGCAAGTTAAGGAAGTATGGGCTGGATGAATTCACTATAAGGTGGGTAGAAAGTTGGCTAGATTGTCGGGCTCAACGGGTAGTGATTAATGGCTCCATGTCTAGTTGGCAGCCGGTGTCAAGTGGAGTGCCCCAGGGGTCGGTCCTGGGTCCGGTTTTGTTCAATATCTTCATAAATGATCTGGAGGATGGTGTGGATTGCACTCTCAGCAAATTTGCGGATGATACTAAACTGGGAGGAGTGGTAGATACGCTGGAGGGCAGGGATAGGCTACAGAGGGCCCTAGAGAAATTGGAGGATTGGGCCAAAAGAAATCTGATGAGGTTCAATAAGGATAAGTGCAGGGTCCTGCACTTAGGACGGAAGAACCCAATGCACAGCTACAGACTAGGGACCGAATGGCTAGGCAGCAGTTCTGCAGAAAAGGACTTAGGGGTGACAGTGGACGAGAAGCTGGATATGAGCCAGCAGTGTGCCCTTGTTGCCAAGAAGGCCAATGGCATTTTGGGATGTATAAGTAGGGGCATAGCGAGCAGATCGAGGGACGTGATCGTCCCCCTCTATTCGACATTGGTGAGGCCTCATCTGGAGTACTGTGTCCAGTTTTAGGCCCGACACTACAAGAAGGATGTGGATAAATTGGAGAGAGTCCAGCGAAGGGCAACAAAAATGATTAGGGGTCTGGAACACATGACTTATGAGGAGAGGCTGAGGGAGCTGGGATTGTTTAGCCTGCAGAAGAGAAGAATGAGGGGGGATTTGATAGCTGCTTTCAACTACCTGAGAGGTAGTTCCAGAGAGGATGGTTCTAGACTATTCTCAGTGGTGGAAGAGGACAGGACAAGGAGTAATGGTCTCAAGTTGCAGTGGGGGAGGTTTAGGTTGGATATTAGGAAAAACGTTTTCACTAGGAGGGTGGTGAAACACTGGAATGCGTTGCCTAGGGAGGTGGTGGAATCTCCTTCCTTACAAGTTTTTAAGGTCAGGCTTGACAAAGCCCTGTCTGGGATGATTTAATTGGGTATGGGTCCTGCTTTTGAGCAGGGGGTTGGACTAGATGACCTCCTGAGGTCCCTTCCAACCCTGATATTCTATGATTCTATGATTCTATGATTCATTGCCCTATTATCAGAAGAGCAAGCTTCATGGTGATGATGGTGTGACGGGCTGGATCACAGAAACCCCCTTGGGGCTCACAACTGATGTGCCCAGACTACATTTGCCCCTGTTTTCCCTGCCAGCTTGGGGCTCCAGTACCCTGTCTTGCTGAGCCAGAGACGTCAATCTGCTCCAACACAGACCCAGGGTCTGAACCACGTGCCCCAAAGCTTCAGACTTAAGTGAAAGCAACTTAAGAAGTGGTCCTGTCTTTGACACTCAGATGCCCAACTCCCAATGGAGTCCAAACCCCAAATAAATCCGTTTTACACTGGAAAGCTTATACAGGGTAAACTCATAAATTGTTAGCCCTCTTAACACTGATCGAGAGATATGCACAGCTGTTTGCCCCCCCCGCCCCCGCCAGGTATTAATATATACTCTGGATTAAGTAATAAGTTAAAAGTGATTTTATTAAATAGAGAAAGTAGGGTTTAAGTGTTTCCAAGTAGTAACAGACAGAACAAAGTGAATTACCAAGCAAAATAAAATAGAACACGCAAGTTTATGTCTAAGAAAACTGAATACAGATAAAATCGCACCCTCAGAGATGTTTCAATAAGTTTCTTTCACAGACTGGATGCCTTCCTAGTCTGGGCACAATCCTTTCCCCTGGTACAGCCCTTGTTCCAGCTCAGGTAGTAGCTAGGGGATTTCTCATGATGGCCGCCCCTTTTGTTCTGTTCCACCCACTTATATATCTTTTGCATAAGGTGGGAATCTTTTGTCTCTCTGCCCCCTTCCCCCCTTCTAAATGGAAAAGCATGAGGTTTAAGATGGATTTCAGTACCAGGTGACATGGTCACATTTCCTGTGAGACTCCAAACCTTCATTCCTCCCAGCATGACTCACAGGAAGGCCTGCCTGCATACAGAGCCATCCACAGTCAATTGTCCTGGCTGATGGGAGCCATCAAGATTCCCAGCCACCATTAATGGTCCATACTTTGCATAATTACAATAGGCCCTCAGAGTTATATTTCATATTTCTAGTTTCAGATACAAGGGTGATACCTTTATACAAATAGGATGACCACACTCAGTAGATTATAAACTTTGTAATGATACCTTACAAGAGACCTTTTGCATGAAGCATATTCCAGTTACATTACATTCATACTCATTAGCATATTTTCATAAAAATCATATAGAGTGCAACATCACAGATGGGACAGGACTTCTAGCTCTGCAAGAAGTGGCTAAGTTCCAGTGTCAGAGGCAGGGATGTGCGGAATCAGTATAGAGCAGAAGCTGGAGCTAGGAAAATCTCCAGGTTGGTGGTGAGTGGGGTATGTGCTGAGGGGTTGGTCCAGGATCACACACCAACCCAAAGACTTTTTTTTTAACTTTTAAATCAGATCTGGAACAGTAGCAGGATATGTTTTAACAAGACCCTGGTATACTCCGGTTCCCCAGTATGGGTTTCTAAGGTTACTGCATGCCCAGAAATGCCCCTCTGGGCCTCCAATGAAATGCTGAGCAAAACTGAGTTTGTGAGAACAGGAAAACGGAGTCTCAGTGCAAAGGAGTGTGCTGTGCCTGTGTGCCCCATTGTGGCCAGGGTTAGCACTGCGGCCAAGCCACACCTCCCTTTCCCCCAATTGAGGCATCAGGTGTCCCCTGTGAAAAGAATCTTAGGATCCCTGATTGACAAGCCCCTCAACTCCTTAAGCAAAAGTCTCTGCTCCTGGTCAGGCTGGTGTTCTGGAACCTGGGGGAGAGCTCACTACCCATGGCAGCAAACTGTTTGGCTTCTAGTACCCTCCTCCTTGTGCAGCTTCCTGTGCTTATTTCAATAGGTCAATCCCAGGGTGGAACAGACTGCTGTGATTGTGAGCCCATGGTTTTCCCTTAAAAGACAGCATATGCTCCTTCATACTCAGCCACACCCTTCATGAATGGGTGCAGTAGCTGGGGAGCCTTCGGACAGCAATAAACTTGTTGGCAGTGGTAGAGGACAGTTTCTTGGCCAGATTGTAATGGAGGCTCTTGATTTACGAGTGGC
Organism: Caretta caretta; assembly: GCF_965140235.1. NCBI lineage: Eukaryota > Metazoa > Chordata > Testudines > Cheloniidae > Caretta > Caretta caretta. Next base: position 57,478,157 of record NC_134214.1, read on the forward strand.
TCTTGTTATTTGTTAAATTAATTTTATTTTGGGGCTAGATGACGGGTCATTGGCTCTGGAGGTTGAAGGCCTCTGTCTATCCACACAATAAGCACAGTAGCTTCCCCTGCTATGCCCTACCAACATGCCTGAGACCTCCCTTGGAGCAGCCGCCTTGATGGATGAGAAGGCATCACAGTCTCCACTGGCCTGTTCAGTCCTTGGACTGAGGCGGCTACCCACAAGGCCAGTGAGTGCCGGCATTGGGGTGGAATTTGTGGTATGTACTTGAATATGGAGAGCTGTACCTCAAAGCTCATTTCACACGAACCAGCAAGCAGCCATCGGAGGGTAGTTCTTGGCTTGCTTTGGAGCCATACAGAGCTGGAGGTAGGGCAGAGCCACCTCACCCGTTAGTGACCACAAACTAGTGTGGAGGAGTTGAAAGGAAGTAAGGTAGGCGGTACAAGAAACTTCTGTAGGATGTGTACTTCATCTAGGTCTTATTTGGGACTTCAGTCATACATAGGTCTCGTGCTGGCCCCAGCACATGGTTGAATTTCACCTGTTGTAAGAATGCTAAGGGTAAGCGAGGAGATGGACAAAGCAGCCATGGGTGAGAAAGAGGCTCTTCTGAGATATATATGACCAGGTATAGAGTGATGCCTTATACATACATAGCATCTTTCATCCCAAGAGATCCCAGAGTGCTGTGTAATATACTGAATGGTATCTCCTTTCTGAAATGAAAGGAAACCAGTGTCTCACTGATCTCCTAGAATTCTTTGAATGTGTCAATAGAGGAGACGATAAAGGAGAACTGATTGACATAATATATTTAGACTTCCAAAAAGCCACTGACAAGGTCCCACGCAAGAGGCTACTATAGAAGCTAAGTAGTCATGGGGATCAAAACCTGACTAGGAGACAAAATAGAAAGAGTAGTTGTAAATGGTCAATTTTCATCATGGCAAAAGGTTAATAATGGGTGCCTTAAGGTTCTGTAGTTTAATACATTTATGAATAATCTGGAGAGTGGGGATTAGTTGTGTAGGAGCAAAATTTGCACATAACACCAAGAGAAACACGGTGGGGGAGGTGATATCTTTTATGGACCAACTCTGTGGGTGAAAGATACAAACTTCCGAGCCACACAGAGCTCAGTGAGAGCTTGAAAGCTTGTCTCTCTCACCAACAAAAGTTGGTCCAATAAAAGATATTACCTCACCTATCATGTCTCTCTAATATCCTGGGACTGACATGGCTACAACTACATTGCATACACACAACACCAAGTTATTTAGGTAAGTCCGGACTGTGAGGAAGTTTCGTGGGACCTCACCAAGGTGGGGAATGTGCAACATAATAGCAAATGAAATTCAATATCAACAAAAGCACATTGGAGGGAGAAATTTAAACATATACACATTGCAGACTTCTAAACTAACTGGCGCAACTCAAGAAAATGACCTGGGTGCCACTGTAGACAACTCAGTGAAGATCACTGCTCTATGCACAGCTCTGGTCAAAAAAGCTAACAAGATGTTCAGATGCATAAGGAGAATAAATGGAGAATATCATAATGCTTAATGTAAATTAATGGTGTGGCCTTATCTGGTTACCGTGTGCAGTACTGGTCACCCCTGCTCAGAAAGGATATTGCAGAGCTAACGATGGGTTAAGCCGGGACCAGAGAAGTCACTCCCATTGATTTGGATGGGGCCAGGATTTCCCACAGGACTCTTTTCTGGGATTCAGAGTGTGGAATTTGATATGTCAGCTAGGGAATTGTATGGTATCTGTGTGAGGCCTGATATACTCCAAGATAAATGACATTGAACATGTTTCAGAGTAACGGCCGTGTTAGTCTGTATTCGCAAAAAGAAAAGGAGTACTTGTGGCACCTTAGAGACTAACCAATTTGTTTGAGCATAAGCTTTTGTGAGCTACAGCTCACTTCATCGGATGCATACTGTGGAAAGTGTAGAAGATCTTTTTATATACACACAAAGCATGAAAAAATACCTCCTCCCACCCCACTCTCCCTATCTCTATGTAAAAGAATAAATGGACACAAATCAGATGTCAAGAATTATTACATTCATAAACCAGTCGGAGAACACTTCAATCTCTCTGGTCACGCGATTACAGACATGAAAGTTGCTATATTACAACAAAAAAACTTCAAATCCAGACTCCAGCGAGAAACTGTTGAATTGGAATTCATTTGCAAATTGGATACAATTAACTTAGGCTTGAATAGAGACTGGGAGTGGCTAAGTCATTATGCAAGGTAACCTATTTCCCCTTGTTTTTTCCTATCCCCCCCCCCAGACGTTCTTGTTAAACCCTGGATTTGTGCTGGAAATGGCCCACCTTGATTATCATACACATTGTAAGGAGAATGGTCACTTTAGATAAGCTATTACCAGCAGGAGAGTGGGTTTGTGTGTGGGGGGTGGGGGGGTGAGAAAACCTGGATTTGTGCTGGAAATGGCCCAACTTGATTATCTTACACATTGTAAGGAGAGTGATCACTTTAGATAAGCTATTACCAGCAGGAGAGTGGGGTGGGAGGAGGTATTTTTTCATGCTTTGTGTGAAAATAAAAAGATCTTCTACACTTTTCACAGTATGCATCCAATGAAGTGAGCTGTAGCTCACGAAAGCTTATGCTCAAATAAATTGGTTAGACATTGAACATGATGCTCATAGTTTCATAGTGTTTAAAGCCAGAAGGGATTAGTAGATCATCAAGTCTGACATTCTGTATATCACAGGCCAATACATTTCACCCACATACCTCTGTATTGAGTCCAATGAGTTTAGTTAGACTAAAGCATTTCAGTCCTCAGGAGACTAAACTGTTATGTGTCACAGGCAGAGACCAGGAGAGACTGACACGCCACCTGTGCCTGAGACCCCTGCGCTGGCCAGGGACTGATTAGGTAAGATACAGGCCCAGGTGATCCATGCCCCATGCTGCAGAGGAAGGCAAAAAAAAAAAAAAGTCCCTGACCTGAAGGAAAATTCCTTCCTCACCCCAGATCTGGTGATCCTGAGCATGTGAGCAAGGAACACCAGCCATGCATCTAGGAAGAAAAGCAGCATGAGAGAAGCAGCTGCAGAGAAGCAGCATGGTTTAGTGGATAGGACACTTCAACCAGCGTTCAACTCTTGCCTCTGCTACTGACCTGCTGTGTAACGTGGGGCAAGTCACTTTTCTTTCTTCTGCCTCTGTTGCCCCCTCAGCCCCCACCCTGCATTTGTCTAGGCGTATGTGTCTGGTAGAATGGCCATCTAGGTGCTATTGTAATACAGATACAAGTAATTGTAAGAGTTGATCTGAAACTGATCCTTTGTACTTTATTTTTCTGCTCTTAAAGATCAAGTCGAGGGTGCAGAATTATCTGCTTCTCTTAACAAAGGGTACCTAATCCTAGAAGATGCCAGCTACAAGTTGGAAGAAGAAGTAACATTTGTATGAAGCAAAAAACTATCCTTTAATGAATATTTTCTTTTATGTAGCCAGTTCCCTATGTATACACCATACTGTAAAGAGTCAGAGTAGTCAGGTAGGAGATGTGTACCTTATTGGTCTATTTTACCAGCATTTATACCTAGCTTTGTCTGTTGGTGTTAAGGACATAAACCAAATGAGCAAGAAAGAGGGGAAAACATAAATTGCAGTGGATGGGAAATAAGGACCTGGATTATTTTGATCTGGGATTAAAGTTCTTTGTTATTGGATTACTGGATTCCTAAAGAAACAAGCAGAAGAATGGTATATCACTGGGGCAATGCACTGGGTCCCTGACACAGCAGACAGAGTTCCTGTCATTTCTTGGAAAATACGGACCTTAAGTTCTGCAACTTTTACCCTCGTTCAGTAGCACTTACTCACACAAGTACTTCCAAGAATCTAAAGACTAAACTTTCCCCCCCACATAAAGCTGTAGCCTGGGATACAGTTATCTCATCAGTGGAAGTCACCTTCACATTATCCTGTCAGTAACCCAAGTGGGAGACTATCAGTCATCAAAGAAATCTATGAAACTCATGTATCTTCAGCTCATTGGACTGCAGCTGCTAGTTTATCTTCTATGAAATCTTTCCCTCAAGTTGTGAGTGTCCTTCTCCTGCGCCTATTTATTTTATTTTTATTATGCTTATAAACACATGCACAACACTCTTCATTAGGTTTCAGAGTAACAGCCGTGTTAGTCTGTATTCGCAAAAAGAAAAGGAGTACTTGTGGCACCTTAGAGACTAACCAATTTATTTGAGCATGAGCTTTCGTGAGCTACAGCTCACTAAAGCTCATGCTCAAATAAATTGGTTAGTCTCTAAGGTGCCACAAGTACTACTCTTCATTAGCACAGTGTTAAGGATGAGATTTAAATTGCACAAAAGCCAGGAGGCACCTTGGCTCAAATCCTCAAAGGTGCCAATAGAAGTTAGGCACCTAAATATCTTTGAGGCAGTTGAAGTCATTGGGGATTAGGCACCTGAATACACAGAATATCAGGGTTGGAAGGGACCTCAGGAGGTCATCTAGTCCAACTCCCTGCTCAAAGCAGGACCAATCCCCAATTTTTGCCCCAGACCCCTAAATGGCCCCCTCAAAGATTGAACTCACAACCCTGGGTTTAGCAGGCCAATGCGCAAACCACTGAGCTATTCCTCCCCCCTTTAAGGATCTGGGCCCTACAACTTGTCCACACTCAAAAGTTGTACCACTTTAATTATACCAGTATATTTAAAGTGCTGTAACCCACTAATGTGGATGCAGTTAGCCCAGTATAAAGGTGCTTATTTTACTCATTCCTATGTGGAAAGTGGAAAAAGCTATTCTGGTATAAGCCATTATATCAGTATAACTACATCCATAGAGGTCGTACTGGTAAAAAACTATTTTGGTAAAAAATCGTACCCTTAATGAAAATAGATGTACTCATACAAATATTATGTCTAGACCAGGTCTTGTAGAAATTGGAATTCTGCCCCCTAGTGGTTAAATATAACAAACAATAGGGTTTGTTGATGCTTATGGTTCCAAAATCCCTAAGGGGACCTCTACATGGCGCACACCTTATGGTGGCATGCAGAGTCCAGACACTGCGCATCCGCCAAGCCTGGGTATAAATAGCAGTGTAGATGGTGAGGCACTGCTCAGGCGAGTAAAGCCACACCAGAACTCTGTGGGTGTGTCCCCTTCATGGTTCTCTACATACCCAAGCAGTGCCTCCCCCATCTACATTGCCTATTTTAACAGTGTAGTGTCCTGCTGTCTTGCTGCTGCCAGAGCTTTTCACTGAGGTATGTAGCTACACACTGCAGTGTGGATGCAGCCGGCTTTCCACTGCAGTGTGTAGTTACACATACCCTACACGCCACTGCCCATGGTGTGCAGTGTAGACGTGGCCTGAAAGATGAGGGCTTACTCTTTGGAGGATTGATACCCAACAGGAGTTGAAGGCACTCAGACTCTCACGAGAGGTCCTGTGCACTTTATAGGATCAGACCCGAGCTGCAGTCAAATAAAAGTCTTCATAGGTGCACCTGTTATTATAGAAACAGGTACAACTGCTTCCCAACACTGTATAATGCAGAATAATAGGCTCTGTCCTGGTGTAAATCAGTGCAGCTCCACTGAAGTCTGTGAAGTTTTGCTGACTTTGCAGAGGCTCAGGCCCAATATGTTGCCATTGTCCCAAGTCATGCGATCACACCATAGGAAGGTTCCACTGCAATGCGCAGATGCCAAAGGAGGGCAGAGCTTGCATTACTGTGGGAGTCTTAACTCTGCCTTTCCTGCATGTTGTGTAAGTAAAACCTCAGTCTTATTAATACATTAATGTAACATTTGCATATAAATCATCAAATGTTTATGAAAACGTGGAACAAATAATCCTGACAAACACATTGCCTAATTGAGATCAGGGCTGACAAGCCTTGTGAATTTTTAATAAAAAGGGGGAAAGAAAGAGCGTACATTAATAAGCTTTAGTTATCTTCTTCAATATTTAAAGTGGATTTTCTGTAGCACACATTTTATTTAATATACTACAAAGAAGAAATATCTCAATCCCTTTCTGAACTTTGCACATAGTATCTTCTGTTGTGCCACACGTACCATGGACAGAGAGCACGCCTCCTGTTGATCAAAAACTCCCTTCCTTTGCTTGTTAAGAACATTACAGACCATCGCAATTTTCACATTTTCCACATGGATGGATGAATAATTGACACTGCAGACACCTGTGAGCCTTATATCAAATGGGCATTAATTTCACTCATTTAAACACAATGCGGACTTTACTATATGCACCACACTGGCCATATGTATCTTTGTCACCATCTGGTGGCTGGCCACATAAAAGCTATCTGCCTACATTGTTTAGCTCAAGACATGCAGTGCTCATAGAGGTAGAGGCCTGTGCTTTGGAGCTACAGGAGATGGGTTGGAGACCAGATGATAGTCCATGGTGTGGTGGGGGTTATTAAATACAGGTCCAGATACGCTTCTGCTCCAGAAGCTTCACTATATGGACAGTAAGGGAAAAAGTTATTCCTCCCTGATTCTCCAGGGGCATCTGTGCTGGCCCTATTGCTGTCACAGAAATTAAAGCATCTTAGGGACTGACCCAGCATTCTCCTTGTAGGAGCATGTGCCAGTTGAGAACTGGCAGGACATGGGTATGTCCTGCTTCATCCCTGTCCAGCTCTCACTCTTCATTGGGGTGCTGGAGACAGCTGGAGTAGCAATCATCTACATGCTGTAGGCCACCTCAGAGTTCCCCCATTCCAGGGGTACTCTAAGCAAGCCAGTTAGGGTGCCAGGCAGGTGGCCAGAAAGAATCTGCCCCATAGTTTTCACAAGGGGCCCTAATCACACTGGAATGGGCTGTGTCTGGGCAATGTAGGACCCAAACAGGAGTGATAAAAACAACATTTAAAGGCACACTGCCAACATGATTTCTTTTAAGTGATCAATTTTTAAAAAGTATCAGATTTCTGCTAATTGTTCCAAACAATTGATACACCAGAGAGGGCATGGTGAAGGGAGGGCAACAGAAAGAGGAATGCAAGAGGACTGAAGTAGGTGGGAGACCAACGATGGTAGATGGCAGTGGTAAAGGTTGAGAGAAAGATGAGGAGGGGTAGTGAGGGGTGAAGCAGGGGATTCAGGACTCCCCAGGGCCAAGATGTTCTTGAGGCAACGTTATAAAATGTTCATGCTGTACCACCATTGCTTAATTTTGAAATGAATGTTTAACATGTCACTTGTGCCTAACCAGTTTTGGGGGATAAAAGCTTCATTATTTATTCAGAATGAGGTGATCCTGTGGTGCTGGTCTCCAGTGCTGCTAGGTTGCGCTATATCAGACCTGAGAGTGGTGGCAGCCTGACTTAAAGAGAAGCCATTTTTAGCAGTTTCTAAAATGTATCAGTGATAATATTTTCCCTACCTCTTGAGCCCTGTGCAGTTACTAAGGAAGCAGGTTGTTGCTGTAGGAAAAGGGTTATAAACAACAAGGCCAAGCACAAATTGCTTAAAACTCTCTGAAACATTTCTAACGCTTTGTCTACATTATCATCTTTGTTGGTAAAACTTTTGTTGTTCAGGGGTGTGAAAAAACACATCCCTGACCAACAAAAATTTCACTGACAAAAGTGCCAGTGTGGACAGCACTATGTCAGTGGGAGACGCTCTCCCACTGACATAGCTATTACTGCTCATTAGGGGTGGTTTAATTATGCCGACAGGAGAGCTCTTTCCCACCAGCATAAAGTGGCTACACGGAAGACCTTACAGCAGCGCAGCGGTAAAGTCTGTAGTGTAGACATAGACTTAGGCTCTGATCTTGCAAGGCAGTGGGGCTCTGCATGGGCTATGGGTCAGTTAAATACCATTTTTGTAGCATGGTGTATATGACATAAAGGGTGAAATTTACCCCTAAGCAATAAGCCAACACAAAGGCTATGTACCGCTTATGTCCCTTCTTAAGCGAGACATAAATGGTGCCTAGCCCTTGGCTGTCTGTCTGCACAGGTGTGAATTTCACCTAAACAGTGCTAGCCACTAGTGAATTATGCAGATCATTCCAAGTATATTTTTATATTTGTCGACCTCAATGCACTTCACAAGCATAAACTAACCAGTTTTCATTTAGATTTTGCTTTTCTACTAGGGCTGGTCAAATGAATCATTCTGACTAACACTTGTGGCAAATGTAGGCCCCACTCTAGCAAAGCGCTTAAGCACATGCTTAACTTTAAACCTGTGCATGGTCCCATTGATTTAAATGGGACAATCCCTGTGCTTAAAGCTAAGCATGAACTTCAGTGGTTTGCCCTTTTGACAAAGAAATATAAGAATCATATATACAGGGTGTATGTGTGTATTCCAGGCCACATTGTTCAGTCTCCGATGAAAATCCACATACATTCAACTACAATTTAACATATATTAACAATGTGTTATACACTTTCCTCATGACCTACAGACACCAAATTATTCTCATGAAGTACAAAGTTATAAGCATGTCACCATATAATTCAGTTTGCATTTGATAAATATATTAATGGATAATATTTTCTACTTAGCATTATCCCTTAAAAGAAAATATTTAGATACTAACAACATAATAAAAATAATACATTACAAACATCTACCAGCTGTCGTGCTGCAATGAAATATACATTTCTTTATATTAGATAAGAACAACGAACTGTCTTCTCTGCTGACGTAACTCCGCTGACTTTGATAGAGATACACCATGCAGAGAATTTGGCCCAGCCTGTTAATTATGTGGTCAGTGTATGTTTTGGCCTATTCATTTCTTTATTTCTTAAGGCTTGGAGTATATAAATTATGTGACTTGTTGCTACACTGTTGCCATCCATCAGCCTGAACTGACTTCTGTAATGCAGCCATCTGGTTTTGAAATATGGATGAAATTGTTTATAGCAACAAGTGTGGTGAAAGGTCAGGCCTGAGGACCAGAAATTCCTGAGTTCTAAGTCCATCTCTGATACCAATTGCTCTGTGCCCATGGACAGATCATTTAACCTCTCTGGGTCTTCCATTCCCTGCCTGTAGAATGGGAATAATAGTACAGTACTTACCTCCCTCAGAGGGGTTTTTGAGAATTAAGTAATTAAAGTCAGTCAATACTCTGAAGATGAAAAGCAGAGCTGGTCAAAACAGAAGAAAAAGGAGGAAATTTTCATGATTTTTTAAAAATTCCCTCTCCACATTTTTTAAATTCATAATATTTTTACAAAGCTGATGAAAAAACAGGAGAAAAAAATTCATCAATATTTTGTTAAAATCTTCCCATTTTTTAAAAAAGGGCAACGTTTCATATTTTGAAAGGCAAAAACCAGCTCTAAGGTAAAGCACTAGACAAGTGCTGGTTATTCTCATTCCATGGAGTTTGCATTTCTGCTGTCATTCATATTAATCAATGAACAAAATTGCACCAGCTACAACCAGGACAGAGGCAAATACAGGTTAAAAAACATGGGCTGAGCCATAAGGTCTGTCTGAGAGCTAGAATGTCTTGTCTCATCTAGGTCTTCTTCAGATTTGCCTCTCAATGTTCAGACTGCCTGTCTGAGCCTTCTCTGTCCTTGATTCTCACCACTGCCTCTTCTGGGTCCAGCTATTTAACATGCAGTGACTGGCACAGCATTGCTCTCCAATCATTGGCTGTGCTGGCAAAGAAGACTGAGGCTGCAATTAGGTGGAAATTACTCAGGGCCCCCCTTCGGCATATACATTTGTGCTCCTGATTTACCTGCAGGGAGCAAGGTGGTGATGAAGAAACTTAGACCGTGTGGTTTAAAAAGCTCCCAGTCCTGAGTCAGCATTTCTGCCCTGACTTGCCTCGTGTATTATTTAGAATGGGACTTGTTGACTTGCCCTTACATATTTTTTTCCCCCCACAGAGAGCTGATCTTCCTCCTCTTTCCCATCCCCTGTCCATGTCCCTTTCCCCCACCAAGCTCTGGCCTAGGAACATAATGGGGGTGGGAAAAATGCAGGAATCAGAGGGCTTGGTGACAGTGGTGAGGCTGATAGCGGGTGGGGAAGAGGGGAAGACAGAGGGGGCTACCGGTGGAGGAAAGTGGGAGAAGTGCGGTTGGAAGTGAGTGGTGTTAATGAAAAATTCAATAGTGGTGGGCCCAGACGCATTGCCGAAATTGCAGAAGCAGAGATGATTAATATTTAACAGGGTAAGCTGCCGCTTGGCCTCTTTCTGAGTATAGATTCCCCCTCTCCTATACACACACCCCTCCACCCTTCTCAACCCTCCCCCCCCAAATCCCAACCTCCACACACTCCGTTGTGACTGGTGCGGATGATACCCATTGCACTGGGCTATTTGCTCTCCCAAGAGGTGTTTCTGGGTCTCCCGTGTGCTGTCCCTGGCCGGGGAGAGGGGGAGACAAAGGCTGATGGGGGTGCGGGGAGCATGCTGGGAGGCAGGGAAGCCAAGACGAGAGATGTATAAAGCACATCATATATTTTTCATAGGGATGCAAGAGCAGGTTGTCCTATTTAGTCACATTAGATGCTCTGTTAACACAAGAGAAAATAATAATAATAAAAAAAAGAACGTCTAAATGCTGCTAGCAGAGGGAGGCTGCTAAGCTCCTGTTTGGGAAGCAGGGCCTGGGAAGGGGCCTGAGTGTTTCAGAGGGTTAAATACTTTAGCTTCACCTTGGGCACTGCTAGGGATGTCCCCATGTGAAAGAGAAAAAGCTAGAAGGGCCATGTTAGCCAGATGGCTGCAGGAGGTTCTAGTTCAGATGGGTTACTCAAAGACAGAGTGGGAGAAGGTGCTCCCTGACACATGGGACACCTCCACCCTTTATAACTCTTCAGCAGTGATGGGTGAATACCTAAAGATTGGAGGAGCTCCCCATAAATATCCCCAAAGCCACCTCATTGTCCTCCTTAAAACTCAACTTTGCTGTGAAGTATACAAAAATCTTGACAACCATTAGGCTCTTGGGGTGCTGAGATCGTTACCTGTCATGCTGACCCACACTGTCTCTTTGTTTTCTTGTACTCCCACATCTGTCTGCATCCTTCTGCTGTCTCATCCTATGCGTCAATTGTAAACTCTCTGGGGCAGGGTCTGTACAGCATCTAGTACCATGAGGTCTTGGACCATGACTGGAGCTCCTAGGCAGCACTGCAATACAAATAATTACTAATAATAAGATTCATGGCCTAATCTTCAGCTGGTGTACTTTGGAATAGCTGCACTGCTGCAGCAGTGGCATATGGCAGCAGAGGATCTGACATTGCGGCCAAGAGTTTGGAGGTAATTTGATTCCAAAAGTGGATTTTGATTGGACCACGTCTGAGGTCTTGCTCTGTCAGCATCCAAGTGCTCAAGCTCCCCCATTGCTAATCCTGCTGACAAGTAATGTTTCCTTTGAATTCCCACAAAACAAATATCGAATGATACATTTGACTGTAATACGTGTCATTCACACTATGTTAATTAGTTACATACATCTGTTTCTGACGCCAGCTAGGACTCTAACTATGTTCTCCATGTCCACCAGGAGTAGGACAAGAAGTAATCAGCTTAGTTTGCAGGAAGGGAGATTTTGGTTGGATGTTAGGAAAAACTTCCTCTCTACAAGGCTAGTTAAGCACTGGAACAGGTTACCTAGAGAGTCTGTAGCATCCTTGTCATTGGAAGTTTTTAAGAACAAGTTGGACAAACAGCTGTCAGGGATTGTATAAGTTCACTTGGTCCTGCCTCAGTTCAGGGGGCTGGACTAGAAGACTTCTTGAGATCCCTTCCAGTCCTACAGTGCTATGATAAGGCCCCTTTCCTATCATACTGCATGCCATGGGGAACTGAGAAAGGAGAATTATACAGATCAACTCGACCTGTTCTATAAAGAGGCTAGGAGGGGGCAGAGGGATATTACAGAGAAATACGCCTTGGCAGAGGTACAACCATGTGAGAGAGTTAATCAAGACAGCCTTTTCCCTCAGTTAAGGCCAGTCCTTCTGGTGCATAAGTGTAACCCTTCTGCCAGGCCGAGTTGATAGCAGCAAGGGCCGGGTTCAGTACACAGGGGTTCCCTCTCATCAAAGCAAATGCAAAACTGGCTCGAGCCCCCACCCAGTGACCTGGGAAAATCTTACACACACCCCTGGGTGCCTCAAAGAGGCAATATTTCCCCTCTCGCAAGCACAGTCTCAGTGTAGCAGAGAATCTTTAATAACATGAGGTAAATGACATCGGCATTAAATTGTGAAAACACCACAGCTAGGGTTCATCAACCAAACCATGAGCAAAGACCCACCCCAGCAAATTGGGCCACGTCCTTTCCCTCGGGTTCTTGAGTCCCACAACCCAAAATGTCTCTTGAGTCCAGCAATCCAAAAATCACCCAAAGTCCAAAAAGTCCAACAACCCCAAAAATCCAGCCCCAGAGTTCAAAAGTTCATCTGCAGAGTGTTACTCCCCAGTCTGGGTAAAATGTGCATGTGTGGGGGGAGAAGAGGTAAGGGGCACCTTACGTGACCTGAAGCTGACTGCCCCATAGAGCTTCACCCATCTCACGAACAGCTCCGCTCCACATCACACAAGCAGCTCCCGCCGTCCCATGAACTGCTCCACCAGCCCATCCACAAAGGGCTCCTCACTACTTGACACAGTGCTCAGTGATTTCAGCTTGTAGTAGTGGGAGCCTTAGTGCTGGTGCACCATAAGGCAAAAGTGAATTCAGCATAGTACCTGTAGCTAGACTCTTAATAGACCCAAAATTAGCTCTGACATTCCTCAGTGGAGAGAGACAGGGGTGCAATTGATGTTTCAGGCCCTTACAATAGGCTGGGAACCCAAGCCCCCAGATACTAATACCTGTCTCAAGCCTCTCTCAAGTCACAGAGTTTTAGAACCCATGTCCCTTGCCTAGCGAGTGCTACTCAGTTGATGGCGAGTCCCTCCAGCATAACAAAAGGCCAAGTACAGTTCCACTGTCCTTGATTCCCATAATCAGGGTAATAACAATTTATTCTCCCTACCCCAATAACAGAGATACTGGGGATCCCACAGCAGCCAAAGTGACCATTTGGGCAGTTATGGCCTCATTCTAGGCGGGGTGGGTGTGCCTATGCAAATGAGATCAGCCCCTGAAGTTCTTTTCCACCACTTGCCACACCTCACCACCAGATGTCAGGGTGGAGCTCATCCTGACTCTGCTTACTTAAGTAAGATCTATTGTCAAAAATCCCAGGACTGAAAGAACAGATATGACTTGATTTCTCCTGTGGTAAGTGGAGATTTGTCCAGGGTGGTATAGTAACAACTAGAATTAAAAAGGCATATATAGTGAATTCTTCCCTCATCCCAGTGTGCTCCCTTTAGGACAAGGGTTGAGTACATTGTGTGACAGTGTTTGGATTTAGAATTAAATAAGTTGTAGCTGGTTATAGCTGGTGTGATTTTGTTCGTTAATAGGTTAATATGAATCACAGCAGAAATGCAAACTCTGTGGAATGAGAATAACCAGCACTTGTCTAGTGTTTTACCTTAGAGCTGTCTTTTGCCTTTCAAAATATGAAATGTTGCCCTTTTTTAAAAAATGGGAAAATTTTAACAAAATGTTCATGAATTTTTTTCCCTCCTGTTTTTTAAAAATATTCTGAATTTAAAAATTGTAGAGGGGGAATTTTTAAAAAAATCATGAAAATTTGCTCCTTTTATTCTTTTTTGACCAGCTCTGCTTTTCATCTTCAGAGTATTGATAGACTTTAATTACTTAATTCTCAAAAACCGATAAGCTATTACCAGCAGGACAGTGGGGTGGGAGGAGGTATTGTTTCATGGTCTCTGTGTGTATATAATGTCTTCTGCAGTTTCCACGGTATGCATCCGATGAAGTGAGCTGTAGCTCACGAAAGCTCATGCTCAAATAAATTGGTTAGTCTCTAAGGTGCCACAAGTACTCCTTTTCCTCTGAGGGAGGTAAGTACTGTGGTGGAAAATTAACCTCTTGTTGTTTTAGGAATCAGAATCGCCTGAGGCTTTTTATTTTATGCGAGCATATATGCAAGGAGAGTCAGCATAGCCCCATGCAGGGTGGCAAGCTGCTCTGATTTTCATACACTTCAATAAACTTATATAGGATTTTCAGTGGCATTTCGAACAATACACTTCTGCATGGGTACTTTTCCACAGACCCTACCAATTATGCTATATAAGGACAATATCATACATATTGCATCAATAAGCAACTTTTCCAGTTTAAGCAAGCTTTGAGGTTAAAACATAGGCCAAGTGCAGTTGACTGTAGGCCATGGGTTGCATATTGCAGTCAGGGGCTTAAAAAGCGGAACTGGCTGGATAGTCAGGGGCTTTTAGAAACCCCCCCTGCTGTCATAGCGTCCCTTGGCCACCCACTTGTATACTTATGTGACCTTTTCTCATCCTTCCTTAGCACATACATTTATTCTGCAATTGGGAGATGTAGGTCAAAGGGCCTTAGTAGTTTTTTTCTTCCACAATCTCCCCTTTTGTGCTTTTTATAGCACAACTATTACTCTTAAACTTTTTTTTAATTAAATCTTGTATTTTTGTTTCTAAATTAAAGGGATCAACCTTATAAACCTTACCTGGATACATTAATGATGAATGATTAGTACAAACATGAAAGGTGTTCCTATTATTACAATTTTCACAATAACAACAACAGCAAAACATTCTCAAACTACACAACAAAATACAAGCATTAATGCTTCCATTGTAACACTATACTGGGGTTGTTTTATAGCCTTAGTTACATGACACAACATATTATAATCAGTAAATAAGGTAGATACTTTATAGGCTGTATGAAAAGCATGTTTTTCAATTTGATATATATATTGAAGCACATGAATTTGACCTTGCAATTCAGAAATTTTTTGGATCTTTGGTAGGAGCAAGAGTAGATTTTGAAATCGGTCGGGTACTAAAATGGTCCAATTAAAGGATATTTTAAATTTAAAAGCTACCTGCAGGACCTTGTCTACAGGCCAATAAATAAAGTGATTTCCCGCAGCAGTGGTGAGATTGAAATGCAAGGTGGTAGCCTTAACATTTACACAGCTATTATTAGCTTGAAAAAGCAGGTGTCCTATCAGGGTAGTTTCTTGTCCCATGCCTTCCCAACAAACACTGTCATAAACAGTGGTAACTTCCCCTGGCTTCAGCTTTTGTATACACTGAAGCTGTGGGGGCTCTAAGGGCCAAAATGTTCATTGATTTCCTATTCCTATTTAAACATTGGGTGTTATTCCAGGAGCACTGACAACAAATTGGCCAGGCATACTAGGTGGTTTAATTTCCCAGATGTCACGGTGAATAATCCAGTCCCACATGCATCCTCCGCACGGACCCAGCAGGATTTGGTATGTGGGAGCACACACCCCTCCGACCGGCCCGTATGCTTGGAAGGAGCACTGCGATTACTTGCAACTCCACCCTGAAAAGTATGTCTCCATGGCCACAGATTAGATGGTACTCCTGAAGCACTAGTAAGGGCAGTGGGCTGAGCCCGATGCTCAAGATTACTCTGAATGGTCATGAGCTGGTCATTCAGGAAATCCCGAATCTCTGAACATGCTAGATCCCACTACAATTCCTTTTCCCACCTTAGTGACATTTAGCACCATCTTTGTTAGCAATTCCTGGGTCATCGAACTAAGGGTGGAAATAAGATGTAATTTACCAACTTTAGCCTGCACCTGGGTTAACTGAGCTACAGTAATAAGACTCATAGTCTTTCCCAGCTGCCCGAATTTCTTATCATGTTATTGGCCTTTATAAATATTCCAATTTGCTGCTGCACTATTTGCACCATCCCATAGGCGTTCCACCGAATTTCTTTTCCTTCTAGCAGAAACCCATGCCCTCTGCTGTGCTAACTGAATAGCAGCTCCTTTAGAGAAATTTGGATATGTAGAGGTAATTTGAAAACTGGATAAGGACAGTGTGAATTTAATGGTCCTAATGTAGCATTAATTACAGTTCACCGATGTCCTAACACATCTCTCCTCTGTGAAGTATTATACCACATCTGCTGGCCAAACACCTTCACAAAGGGCAGAGAAGCATCAGCATCAATGGCAAAGGAAGTGGTATATTGCAATAGGGTACAGGATAAATTATTAGTTACAGGAATAATTTTCAGTACAGGTAAAATTTCCAGTGACAGAACAGACTCTTTGGGTATACGTTTGATTATTTACTAGTGAGGCTACTGATTGGCTAAGATTTAGAAAAATATTACTTTCCCATCCCCACCCTAAGTTCGTTAAGGAGGAGAGGCTGAGGAACATTAAAAGTTTCATCTTCAGGTAGTTTTGGCTAGCTTCTGCAAGCTTTTCTTCGAGATTTCATAGTCTTGGTTCACTTAGCTGTCCAGCAATGAGGTAGCAAGGGAGAGGTTACTAGCACAATTACCTTGCTTGGTTGGAGGCTTTATTATGTTCTCAGGTGGAGAGGTTGTTTTTTTAGCATGATTCAAAGGCATAGTGGGTCTGTCAGCGGACAAAGGAGAGGTTACCAGCTCTTCACCTTGTCCTTCATTCCTGCTGTCCAGAAGGAGCAACAATGCCAGAAAGAAAGATAGACCGATCATCAGTCGGACAGCCATTACAGTGAGAAACATGGGCAGCTAGTTAATTCTCGGCACTTCTCAGTGGTGTTAATTATCAACAGGACTTAATAAGGGTCTCTCAGCACGGGGCCAGGGTGGTTCCTTGCTGATGGACCTGTATGTAGACCCAGCCCTGATCTACACTAGAAGTTGAGGTCGAATTTAGCAGCGTTAAATCGATTTAACCCCTGCACCCATCCAGATGACGAAGCCCTTTTTTTCGACTTAAAGGGCTCTTAAAATCGATTTCCTTACTCCACCCCCGACAAGGGGATTAGCACTTAAATCGGCCTTGCCGGGTCGAATTTGGGGTACTGTGGATGCAATTAGATGGTATTGGCCTCCGGGAGCTATCCCAGAGTGCTCTATTGTGACCGCTCTGGACAGCACTCTCAACTCAGATGCACTGGCCAGGTAGACAGGAAAAGGCCCGCAAACTTTTTAATTTCAATTTCCTGTTTGCATGGTCACCTGCAATTTGCCACGCTGGCCAGAGCTCATCAGCAGAGGTGACCATGATGGAGTCCCAGAATTGCAAAAAAGCTCCAGCATGGACCGAATGGGAGGTACAGGATCTGATCGCTGTATGGGGAGAGGAATCCGTGCTATCAGAACTCCATTCCAGTTTTCAAAATGCCAAAACATTTGTCAAAATCTCTCAGGGCATGCAGGACAGAGGCCATAACAGGGACCTGAAGCAGTGCCGCGTGAAACTTAAGGCAAGCCTACCAGAAAACCAGAGAGGCAAACGGCCGCTCCGGGTCAGAGCCCCAAACATGCCGCTTCTATGATGAGCTGCATGCCATTTTAGGGGGTTCAGCCACCACTGCCCCAGCCATGTTGTTTGACTCCTTCAATGGAGATGGAGGCAACACAGAAGCAGGTTTTGGGGACAAGAAAGATGATGATGATGAAGTTGTAGATAGCTCACAGCAAGCAAGCGAAGAAACCAGTTTTCCCAACAGCCAGGAACTGTTTCTCGACCTGGAGCCAGTACCCCCCGAACCCACCCAAGGCTGCCTCTCGGACCCGCCAGGCGGAGAAGGGACCTCTGGTGAGTGTACCTTTTAAAATACTATACATGGTTTAAAAGCAAACATGTTTAATAATTAATTTGCCCTGGCATTTGCGGCTCTCCTGGATGTACTCCCAAAGCCTTTGCAAAAGGTTTCTGGGGAGGGCAGCCTTATTCCACCCACCATGGTAGGTTTCAGAGTAACAGCCGTGTTAGTCTGTGTTCGCAAAAAGAAAAGGAGTACTTGTGGCACCTTAGAGACTAACCAATTTATTTGAGCATGAGCTTTCGTGAGCTACAGCTCACTTCATCGGATGCATACCGTGGAAACTGCAGCAGACTTTATATATACACAGAGAATATGAAACAATACCTCCTCCCACCCCACTGTCCTGCTGGTAATAGACACTTTAACACACCAGGCCAGTAGCACGTACTCAGGAATCATTGTAGAACAAAGCATTGCAGTGTATGTTTGCTGGCTTTCAAACAACATCCGTTCTTTATCTCTCTGTATTATCCTCAGGAGAGTGATATCATTCATGGTCACCTGGTTGAAATAGGGTGCTTTTCTTAAGGGGACACTCAGAGGCGCCCATTCCTGCTGGGCTGTTTGCCTGTGGCCTGAACAGAAATGTTCCCCGCTCTTAGCCATGGGGAGGGGAGAGGAGAGAGGGGGGAGGGACTAGACACGCAAAGGGGGGAGGCAAAATGCGACCTTGTAACAAAAGCACATGTGCTATGTATGTAATGTTAACAGCAAGGTTTACCGTGAAAGAGTGTACCCATTGTTCTAGAAAATGTGTCTTTTTAAATACCACTGTCCCTTTTTTTCTCCCCACCAGCTGCATGTGTTTCAAGGATCACAGGATCTTCTCCTTCCCAGAGGCTAGTGAAGATTAGAAGGCCAAAAAAAAAACTCACTCGTGATGAAATGTTCTCTGAGCTCATGCTGTCCTCCTACACTGACAGAGCACAGAGGAATGCATGGGGGCAGACAATGTTAGAGTACAGGAAAGCACAAAATGACTGGGAGGAGAGGTGGCGGGCTGAAGAGAGTAAGTGGAGGACTGAAGAGAGGGCTGAAGCTGAAAGGTGGCGGCAGCATGATGAGAGGAGGCAGGATTCAATGCTGAGGCTGCTGGAGAATCAAACCAATATGCTTCAGCGTATGGTTGAGCTGCAGGAAAGGCAGCAGGAGCACAGACCGCTGCTACAGCCCCTGTGTAACCAACCGCCCTCCTCCCCAAGTTCCAAAGCCTCCTCACCCAGATTTCCAAGAACGCGGTGGGGGGGCCTCCGGCCACCCAGCCACTCCATCCCAGAGGATTGCCCAAGCAACAGAAAGCTGGCATTCAATAAGTTTTAAACTTTTAAACTTTTAAAGTGATGTATGGCCTTGTCCTTCCCTCCTCCACTGCCCCTCCTGGTGCTTCTCTCCTCCACCACCCCTCCTGGGCTACCTTGGTAGTTATCCCCCTATTTGTGTGATGAATGTCTAAAGAATGCATGAATGTGAAGCAACAATGACTTTATTGCCTCTCCAAGTGGTGATCGAAAGGAGGAGGGGAGGGTGGTTAGCTTACAGGGAAGTAGAGTGAACCAAGAGGCGGGGGGTTTCATCAAGGAGAAACAAACAGAATTTTCACACTGTAGCCTGTCCAGTCTTGAAACTGGTTTTCAAAGCTTCTCTGATGCGCACCGCAACCTCCTGTGCTCTTCTAACCGCCCTGGTGTCTGGCTGTGCGTAACCAGCAGCCAGGCGATTTGCCTCAACCTCCCACCCCACCATAAACATATCCCCCTTACTTTCACAGATATTGTGGAGCGCACAGCAAGCAGTAATAACAGTGGGAATATTGACAGGTTTCAGAGGAACAGCCGTGTTAGTCTGTATTCGCAAAAAGAAAAGGAGTACTTGTGGCACCTTAGAGACTAACCAATTTATATTGGTTTCGCTGAGGTCTAACCAAATCAGTAAACTGCACCAGCGTGCTTTTAAACATCCAAATGCACATTCTACCACCATTCTGCACTTGCTCAGCCTGTAGTTGAACAGCTCCTGACTAATGTCCAGGGTGCCTGTGTATGACTTCATGATCCATGGCATTAAGGGGTAGGCTGGGTCCCCAAGGATAATTATAGGCATTTCAATATCCGCAATGGTATTTTCTGGACTGGGAAGAAAGTCCCTTCCTGCAGCTTTTGAAACAGACCAGAGTTCCTGAGGATGCGAGCGTCATGTATCTTTCCCGGCCATCCCACGTTGATGTTGGTGAAACGTCCCTTGTGATCCACCAGTGCTTGCAGCACTATTGAAAAGTACCCCTTGTGGTTTATGTACTCGCCGGCTTGGTGCTCCAGTGCCAAGATAGGGATATGCGTTCTATCTATGGCCCCACCACAGTTAGGGAATCCCATTGCAGCAAAGCCATCCACTGTGACCTGCACATTTCCCAGGGTCACTACCCTTGATATCAGCAGATCTTTGATTGCGTTGGCTACTTGCATCACAGCAGCCCCCACAGTAGATTTGCCCACTCCAAATTGATTCCCAACTGACCGGTAGCTGTCTGGCGTTGCAAGCTTCCACAGGGCTATTGCCGTTCACTTGTGAACTGTGAGAGCTGCTCTCATCTTGGTATTCTTGTGCCTCAGGGCAGGGGAAAGCAAGTCACAAAGTTCCATGAAAGTGCCCTTACGCATGCAAAAGTTTTGCAGCCACTGGGAATCGTCCCAGACCTGCAACACTATGCGGTCCCACCACTGTGTGCTTGTTTCCCGAGCCCAGAATTGGCGTTCCACCGCATGAACTTGCCCCATTAGCACCATGATGCCCACATTGCCAGGGCCCCTGCTTTGAGAGAAGTCTGTGTCCATGTCCTCATCACTCACGTCACCGCAATGATGTTGCCTACTTGCCCGGCATCGCTTTGCCAGTTTCTGGTGCTGCATATACTGCTGGATAATGCGTGTGGTATTTAATGTGCTCCTAATTGCCAAAGTGATCTGAGCGGGCTCCATGTTTGCTGTGGTATGGTGTCTGCACAGAAAAAAGGCGCAGAACGATTGTCTGCTGTTGCCCTGATGGAGGGAGGGGCGACTGACGACGTGGCTTACAGGGTTGGCTTATAGGGAATTAAAATCAACAAAGGGGGTGGCTTTGCAAGAAACTGAATGGCCCCCCAAGGATAGAACTCAAAACCTCAATGATAGAACTCAAAACTGGGTTTAGCAGGCCATTGATTTCACAGAGGGAGGGAGGGAGGGAAGAGAAAATGAATACAAAACAAATCTGGTCTGTTTCTTGTTTTGAGCCACTTCATCTATCTTTATACATCTTGCTGGCAGCAGACTGTGCAGTACGACCGCTAGCCATCGTCAACACTGGGTGCTCGGCAGAAGACGGTGCAGTATGACGACTAGCCATCATCTTCTGCTAGCTGCAGGTTAAAAGAAAGTGCACTGCTGGTAGGACTCAATCGCCATGAGACGAAACAAGGGAAATGACCTGGCTGAGTCACTCCCATGTTTGCCTAGGCACCCGGTTAAAAGAGCACCCAGGACTAGGTCGATGATGGCTACCAGTCATACTGCACTGTCTGCTGCCAAAAGGCAATAAACTGCTGCTGTGTAGCAATGCAGTACCATGTCTGCCAGCACCCAGGAGACGTACAGCGATGGTTAGCTGAGCGGACTCCATGCTTGCCGTGGTATGGCGTCTGCACAGGTAACTCAAGAAAAAAGGCACAAAACAATTGTCTACCCTTGCTTTCACGGAGGGAGGGAGGGAACAGGGGCCTGACAATATATACCCAGAACCACCCGCGACAATGTTTTAGCCCCCTCAGGCACAGCTTTTATCTCCCCTTTGCCCACGTGTGCCACTCTGTGGTGCACCTGAGCAAAGTAAGACCAGAGCACCCTGAGCACCACCAGGCCGCTGTCTGGGAAGCGCCAAAAGCGATCAGGATGCAAAGTGTACCAAGCAACACTGCAAGAACATTTTAAATCTTGTAAAGCATTGTTACCTTAAGGATTAAATGCTAAATACCAAAATTAAACAATACTAGTTTCTTTTGTTTGGCAAAAGTATTTCTCAGTTTTACAACCCCAAAACAACACCAATTTATTTTAAACTTATAAAACAAAGATTGTACACACCAGGAGTGTTCTTTAGCAAATTTGACTAACTTGTTCATAGTCAAATGATTCCACTGAAATAACCTCTTGCCTGGATTATTTACAGACATTCGCAAAGGAATGGCTGCAAAGAAACCAAGAATTTTATTTTCATAACACCTTCTTTTAACATTTGTACAGAGTTTCACTGCTTAATTTCCTCCAGTAACTACAGAGTTGTCTTCTTACTTTCTTTCTTTCAGCTTCCTCTAACTGTGGTTGCCTGTTTGTCTGGACCTGATCCTTTTTTTTTCTTCTTTCCATGGGCATAGGCATTGTTTCACTACCAATTTAGCAAGGAGGGTGGGCTTTTTGACTAACCCCCCTTTTCTTTATTTATACACACCTATTTACATACATACACATTTATTTCTTTACATCTAGATGCATCTTATTTAACAATAACCTTAATTCTTTATGTCCGGATTTAATACAATCTTTCCTTGAGGCGATAACAACCCCTCAGCACCGGTGCTTTGCAGAAGAGGATAGTAGTAGGGCTAGGGACAACGGGAAAGGTAGGGAGTACAGCAGCATTAACAGCATGGTAAAATGGGGGAGTTACACTCACTGACCATAGGAATAATGACTCCTTGCTGAATGCAGGAGGTAATAACAGGTTGGATTTTTCCTTGGCCTGTTTTGATAGAGGGTACTGCTGCACCTCGGGAAGGGGTCTTGCTGCGTTTAAGCGAATCTTAACAGGTTGGGCAGACCCAGTGCACCCAACCTGGTTGGCATGATCGTCTCACAAGGCTCACAAGGAGGGAGAGACCTTAGCCAGCAGTTCCTGTTGCAATGAGGAAGGGCTGGGGTTGGTATTCTCCTGTAAACTGCTAGGACCTCATTGTGAGTGAGACCAGGCACATCCAGATACACACCATCTGGGGTACAGCAGATTATACAATTTATTTTACACAGCAAGTCTTTTCCCAAAAGGTTAGCAGGTGAACAAGGATTGAGGAGGAAAACATGATAGTTAGACAGAGAACCGACAGAAACAGTCAGAGGTGAAGAGATGGGCTGGGGCACAAGAACGTTGCCCACACCTACCGCTTGTGGAGTGGCCAAGGCGGTAGAGACATTCCCTTTTCCAATGGCTCATTTGTTTGCAATAGTGACACACGCCATCACTGGGTCCCTGGGGAGGTGGACGGTGGGGACCTTGGTTTGGCCTTTCCCCTCTCCTCTGCAATGGGCGGCTATTGCGGGGTCCCTGCATGTCCTGGAGCTGGAGGGTCATTAACTTAGTTTCAGTGTGGCGATCATAGTGTTGGGTAGCTGCTAAAATTTTATTGAGATTCTTTTCTTTACTATGTTTATAGGTGTTAATTTTGGCCCAGTCTCCTTTCTTTGGGCAGACTGTGAGAACCGCTTCCCACAGCCTGTTTCTAATCCTATTTATTATGTCCTGGTCGTGGCCTGGGTACATACACGTCACTGGTGAGTCAAGGGCTAGGAATAATAATGATTCATTTTAAACGTGTCTTTTGACTTTTGAATGTATCTTTACAAAAGCTGTCACTACAAGTGTGCTAGGTTTTGATTTGTAGTCTGTAGCCACCTTCCCTATTGGTATAGGTAAATAGCTACTAGAGCTAGCTGAACCATTCATCCTGTACTTCACCTGCTCCCATAGATTCTCTTGTGATGTCATTATTGAAGAGAAGGCGTCAGATTGAAGGGGCAGGTTTCTACAGTGTTTGCAAAAGGAGGCAATAGAAAAGGCTAGCTAGACCTACAGTATCCTTCCCTCCATCTACGTTTTTCTTTATTCCAAAGCAAAGATAAATCATTTTTCTTGTGCTCTGTTAGGGGGCTTATTCCTTCACCCACTTACTTCCCTGGTCCTTCTCGCATGAACAGAGAGCAACAATACCCGAAGTCCAAAGGTGCAAACAATTCGATGTTTATTGGGGTGAACTTCCAGCAAGCATGATTCCAGTTTCCTTCCTTAGTATCCTCCTTCCCAGCTCTGACACCAGAAAGCCTTACACCTGTCTCCCTGTTCCCATTCCTGCCCTTAGCCAAACATGATTCCAACTTCCTTACTCCCATTCCCTGTTCCCATTTCCCCCTTTAGCAAAACATGATTCCAATTTTCTTACCCCCATTCCCTGTTCCCATCTCCCCCTTTAGCAAAACATGATTCCAATTTTTTTACCCCCATTCCCTGTTCCCATCTCACACCCCCACCCCCACCCACACCCACTCACTTCCTCATTGACTACAGATTATATAGTAAAACTTGAGTTCTGCTTAGCTATACCTTAACCAATCATTTTCCTGAAATTTAACTAACCAATCCTAACATAGTGTAACATGATTATGTAACCAATTATATCCCACCACCTCAATTAGTTTACACCCAGCAAAATTAATTATACAGCAGACAGGAACAATCACAGAACCAGACAGAGATTATACAGACAAACAACAGCAAAGTGGGAACTATAATGACAAAACAATACAGAAGTGAGGATTTCACATCCCAGCTATTGATAAGTGAGTTCTTGCCAGACAGGATGCTATCAAACTAAGTTTCCTTTTACATTTTCTAGGCACTTCCCTTTCTCTGGAGGTGATAGGAATACAATCCTGTCCTGATAGTGCCTAACAGCCCAATAGCACCTTATTTCAATGTGACTAGTTTGGAATGTGAGGATGTGACCGTTCGCTTCCCAGCTTATGGCTGCCTCTGCTGCTTAGCCAAAGGCCTGAGCCTAAGCACAGGGCCACAAACTGTCACAGTAAGAGAAGGCCCTTACACTGGCAGACAGTGGTTTTGATTCTTTCTTTTATACCTCTATCACTAGCCAAGTGATAAGAATACACCTAAATTCTTAGAGTATAGGCCTTTACAGACAGGCCTGAATATCTATATCCTAACATGCTCCATAATAATTGATGGTAGGATCCTTGAGAGTTCACCAAAATATTTATTGGTGCGTATTTTTTTCAAATCTAGGGCTGTGTAGTGAGGCCTTATTGGAAAAACCTAGGAGGTGGGTGGGCGCAAGCCAGCCCTCTTCTAACGGTTCCTCCCCCAGCCTAGCGGGAGGGACCACTGGACCCAGGTTCCAACTGAATACTTGGGGCAACTAATAAGAACATAAGCAAGGCCATACTGGGTCAGACCAAAGGTCCATCCAGTCCAGCATCCTGTCTACCGACAGTGGCCAATGCGAGGTGCCCCATAGGGAGTGAACCTAACAGGTAATGATCTAGTTCTCTCTCTCCTGCCATCCATCTCCACCCTCTGACAAACGGAGGCTAGGGACACCATTCCTTACCCATCCTGGATAATAGTCATTAATGGACTTAACCTCCATGAATTTTTCCAGTCCTCTTTTAAACCCTGTTATTGGCCTAGCCTTCACAACCTCCTCAGGCAAGGAGTTCCACAGGTTGACTGTGCGCTGAGTGAAGAAGAACTTCCTTTTATTTGTTTTAAACCTGCTACCTATTAATTTC